>NW_027555625.1:309230428-310594178 GCF_003287225.1 Phascolarctos cinereus
ATGGCTGAATGAGTTGTGGTATATGATTGTGATGGAATACTACAGTGCTATAAGAAATGATGAGCTCAGTGATCTCAGAAAAACATGGAAAAACTTAGATGAAATAGTGTAGGGCAAAATGAGCAGAATCAAGAGAATATTGTATGCAGTAATATTGTTTTGAGAACAACTTTGAGCAAATACATCATTTTGACTATTATAAATACTCAAATTAACTATGAAGGACATGTGAAGGAAGACACTATCTGCATCCAGAGAAGGAACCGATAAATAAGTGTATAGAATGATTTTACATACACATACACATACATGTTTGTATCTAATGGTAGCCATCTCTATAGTGGGAGGAGGGAAAAAAGAAATTTACGTGATAACTTTCCTACACATTTAAAAGGAATAGCAAGTTGTATATAAAATGCATTTCCAGTTTCATGTGTAATCATTTTTTAAGATATTATGCAATGGAAATGCTTGTTTTATTCCACATATTAAAAGTAAAATAAGTATGTATTAATTTATTTTGGGGTGAGCTAATTAGGGTTAAGTGACTTGCCCAGGATCACATAGCCAGTAAGTGTTAAGTGTCTGAGGGTGGATTTGAACTCAGGTCCTCCTGATTCCAGGGCCAGTGCTCTATCCACTGTGCCACCAAGCTGCCCCAAATGAATTTTTTTTAAAAAGAAAGGAAGGAAGTTGAAGCACCTTTTGTAGATGGTCTTCTCAGGGAGTTTAGCCATAAAAAGGCAGAAAGATATAGAATGATAGCTAGAGGGAAGGGATGGACCGAGTGAAGGGTTTTTGAGGATGAGGAAGACGTGCATGTTTCTAGGTAGTAGGGAAGCAACCAATAGAAAGGAAGAGATTGGAGAAGAGTAAGAGATTAGGATGATAGAGGAGTCAATCTGCTGGAGAAGAAGAGATTTAATGAGATCACTCATGCATGTAGAGTGGTTATCCTTGGCAAGGAGAAGAGATGCCTCTTCACGTGAGATTTGAGTGAAGGAAGAGAAGGTGGTAGAAGGCATCTGAGTGATATAAGATAAAGAGGAGAGAAGATAAATGGCAAATGGTCTCATTTTTTTCACCAATATATGAGGAAAATGTCTCATCTGAGACGATAGGCAGAGGAGGAGTGATAGGAGACTTGAGGAGGTGTGAAAAGGCTTAAAAATGCCTCTGTAGTGAGTGGAATATTGAATCAATTATAGAATTGTAAAAAAAAACTCTTTGTATATTGCAGGAACAATTGTGATTATGTAAAATAAATCTATAGTGGATCCAGTCGGCAAAGTTTCATGATTTTTTTTCCATCTTTGTTCAGCAGCTTCAGGAGTAAAGCAGATGATGTGAGTAATCCAAAGCTGAGATTTAGAAGGACAAGATCAGTGATAGGATAGAGGGACAAGAGAAGATGATATTATAGAGTTGAACTGGTTGCCTGTAGATTAAGATGCAGAAGGGAGGCAGGTGTATGTAGCCAGTGCAGGGGTGATGACCTGGAAAAGAACTGAAGGGTCAAGTAATTGGTGGTCACGGTGAAAATGTAGAACAGGGTTTGGGGTTGCTAAAGAGAGAGGTGGGGGGGAGAGAGAGAGAGGAGAGAGAGAGAGAGAGAGAGAGAGAGAGAGAGAGAGGGAGGTAGATAATGGCAATAGATTATAATCAGATCAAGAAATTTCATATTATGAACATGTAAGTGGAACATTTGTAGCTGATGGTGAGATCAAGGATGTGTAGCCCAATTCTGGAGCTGTGGAAGCATGGAGAATTCGATCATGGTAAATTAGTAAGATGAAGAACTGGAAGGTTAGGATGTTTGAGGGAGTGTCAGTATGCATGAGGAAATCCCCTGGTGTGAAGGCAGGAGTTGGGGAGGAGAGAAAGACTGTGAGCCAGGCACTGAATTCATTGAAGGAAGGAAAGTATCCTAGAGAATAGTAAGCAAGAGCTACCAGAATTTGATTGGGCAGTAGTCATGGATTGGGTGAACCTCAAAGAAGAAGAGGCTACTGAATGATTGTGGTGGAGGCGAGAGCTTGGAAGTGGCAGTGGAGAACAAATAATATTTTCAATTATCTGACCTCAAACAGTGAATGGTCATGTGAAGTGAGAATGAGTAGGAAGAAAGAAAAAAGGAAGGAAGGAAGGAAGGAAGAAGATTAAAGGAAAGGAATGGAAAGGAGAGGAGAGGAGAGTAGGGGAGGGTAGGTGGAAAAGGGGTAGGGAGGGAGGAGAGGGGAGAGGAGGGAAAGGAAAAAAGAAAAAGGCCTACTACATATATTTGTACATATACCTTTTCTTGTACATCGACCTTTTCCTCTTATATTTGCCCCTAAGTGCTTTTCTTGAAAATAGTTGAGCAAAATTAGTGTGATTGAAACTGATAGCACATCACTTTCCACTATAGTTGTTTTCCAGTTGTTAACAGAAAGAAAGGATATCTGCTTTAGATTTGATACTGTGGTACCAGCATTGTATACTAGATTTTATCAGAGTTTTTGTTGCCACTCCATGTTTACTTTATTTACACTCTAATAACCAGTATTGTTAACTCTACGTCCTTCCCTCTATGTAACCTCATAAAGTTTCTCCATATTCCTTGTTTTCATATTTATCATTCCTTACAGAATGGTAATATTCCATTGTATTCATGTATCACAGCTTGTTCCACCATTTCCCTATCCCTTGCATCTAGCTTGTTTCCACCTTTTTGTTATTATAAATAATGTACAATTCACTGCCCTTTTTACCACACTCATTACCTAGAAATTCAGCCTTTTATTTTCCTTAAAAAAGTCCAGGGACTTTATCCTTTTCTAAGGGTAACGTCAGGCCAGAGACAGGGCTGAGAGGAAGTAGTCCATAGATCAGTGAGCTAATATGGATAGAGGAACATAAGAAATTAAATTCTTTTAAGAGAGGCAAAGTGGGACATTTAAAACCCCCTCTCCATTTGACTCTGTTTTCTCTTTCCAGATTGCTTTGACATTACTTTTGTATCTCAAACACTACATTTCAGTCAACTGGTCTGCTTGATGCTCTACATACATGACATTTGATTTCCCTCCCCTGAACCTTTGTACAAGCTATGTCCTGTGTCTGTAATGCCTTCCTTCTTTATCTCCACCTCAAAAGATTCCTCTTGTCCTTCCAAGTTCAGCTCAGTTCCCAATTTCTACATTAAACCTAGCTGATCACCCCCATTGTCAGTGAATCCCCTTGAAATTGCTTTATATGTACTTTATATACAATTCATGTTTATTTAAAACATATATGTAGATATTGCTTTGACTGATAGAATATCAATTTCATGAGGGCAGAAACTATTTCAATTTTGTATTGGTGTCATTATTGCCTGACTCATAGTATCCACTCTATAAATACAGAATGAATGAATGAATGAATGAATTGAATGACTGAAAATAGCTAAAAAGAAACTTGGAGATCATCTAAGTGCAAATTGCAACATTATGCTTTAGTGGAAAAGGAGTGCCTGACTTTGATGGAATAAGAAGACAAAGATTGAATCCTGACCTTGAAACTTATTAAACTGTGACCTTGGGACCTCTCTGAACCTCAGTTTCGTTATATAAAAATACATGAACTCCGTATTCTGTTCAGTTGATACAGAGAAGGCTATAAGCTTAAAAAACTATAGAAAATGAGTTATTATGATTATGCTGAACTTAGTGGCATGAATGGTAGCAGGGTAGAGGGTAGAACTGGTGGCAAATTCAAGATTAATGTCCATACTTCTGCATCATGTGAATCTTCTTTGCTTTTAGTTTAAGGTATATTGAAAGGTTTGAGACTGGTCAGAGAAACTGTCTGCTCACTCCGAACTTCAATTGTTGAGCCTATCGGTTGGTTGGAATAGATTGTGACTGGGATGATATGGAGCCATTAAGTTCATCTGTTGGCAATCTTGTGCCTTGGCTTTCCTGGAATTTGCTGTCAAATAAGAAGAATTATTTCTCCTAAGTGATAGTGGATCCAGAAAAGGGGGTAGTATTTAAACCCATATTATATTGGGAGGGGGTGACATCAGGAAAGTTACCAATGACTTGATATATAGATGAGTCTCACAAGGTTCACTGGCATGGTGCCAAGGCCTTGGCTGCTTCCTTGGAGCCGTATGCCTGAACTGTCAGAAATAACAATAGGTAATGGGAGGGAGACCAACAATCCAAGAACAAGGGTAAAAAAGGGGTAACCGAAGGCGTGGAACAGTTGCAGGAATTATAAATCTGCTTCAGTTGCTGTACTTCCAAAACAATGCTCCATCGTCCTCCAAATATCCCCAAGCATTAATCTCTACATTTTCTACAAATAGTAAAAAAACATTATTCTCATATGGGGCACTGAGCTAGGGATTTCAAAGAATGTATGAGAAATCTAGTCTTTATCCTTAAGGACTTTGTAGATCAGAAACAGAGGTATGTAATGCTTTCAAAGTTATCATATACCTTTGGTACTTTGAAAGACCCATTATTTTCTGTTTGCACATTCCCCTTCGGCCAACATAGATCACATTGCTTGTGAGATTCTTCACAGAAGAGAAGTTTGCACAGTGATGGTATAAGATAGAGCTTTTAAAAAATGTCAGTGAAGAACTAGGAACAAACCAGGTCCTTCTCTTAGCCCGCTATTTTGGAGGAAATGAAAAGTAGAGGCAAGCTACACTGAGACATAGCAACCAAGGATGGCGTGTCTTCTGGGAAATTAAACAAACAAACAGGTTTTTGTGAAGGCTAAAATATAGAAAGAACATAAAATTAAGCTAACAAGAAGCACAATCAGTTAGCAATGGAGCAAAGACCAGAGAGCACAATGGAAAGAGAATATGGCCAGATGAGGATGACATTTGGAGCTGGGGTGGGTAGGGATAAGAATAGGAAACAAGTAGCTGGAGGAAGGATTTTAGTCTCAACTGATAGTGATTCTAAATTACAGTGAAAAAGGGAAAAAGAGAAAGAAATTTACTGACTGTAAGATAAAGATCAAGTTGACTGGGTCCAAGCCAGGGTGTTGTGATAACTGAACATGATATTAATAGAGAGACTGTGGTTTCTATTTGTTTTGCTTTTCACTTGAAACACCAGGGGACTAGCAGTAGACAGCAGAGGGAATGTGACACAGATTTTAGTGGGAGTGCCTAGGTGTGTACAGACCTGGTGTCTCGGTTCCCTGCTCCAATAATGTTCAGGACAAGCTCTTTAGCTTCATTCTGAGATGGCAGATGGCAAGAATTGAAGCATATTCAGACAGCATCCTGGCCATGGAGCATGTGCTTAACTCTAGTCAATGAGTCCCTGGGAATCCATGGTTTGTAGGACCTTTGGTGCATGAGGCGTGGGATCTCTGATGCATGCGAATACCTTTTGTTGGAGACCATCTATTCACCTTTTCCCTATGGAATCAAGACCTAGGGTCTAGATTAAAATCATATTCCATTCTAGTTCCTTAGCCTCAACCTTAAAATAATTAGGAATGAAGGATACAAATAAGATACCTCTCCTAGGGGATAGAGTGAGCAAAGGCACCTCCACCTGCCTGCCAGGCATCTTCTCCTGAACATCCCAGAGATTGATAATCCCAGATCATCCTCTCAATAACCACCTTCCTACTGAGTTTCTCTAGTTCTGTCAATGACATTATTCTACTCTGAGGTTCTTAACTTTTCTTATGTTATAGACCTCATTGGCAATCTGATGAAATCTATGAACTCCTTATCAGAGCATTATTTTAAAATGAATACAATAAAATGCAAATGATTGCAAAGATTTAAATAGCTACTAAATATTTTTGAAAAGCCACAAGTTCATAGATCCCAGGTAAAGACCTGCTATTCTGTATGACTAATGAGGAAATATGCTTTGTATCACTTCGTATGTATAATGAGTCTCATATTTCTTGCTTTCTCAAAGGGTAAGGGAAGAGGGAAGATAGGAAGACATTTAGAACTAAAAACTAATATAAAATTTTAAAAAGACCCACTGTTCTGGTCACTTTGTTTCCAACCCAGGAGTCATTTTTGACTATTCTTTCTAACATTCACCCTCCCATTAAAAAAACAACAACAACATTCAATTGCTAATTCCATTCAAATGTACCTCTGCAAAATCTCATACATCTATTCCATTTTTTTTATTCACAATTGCAAAACCTCTCATCACCTTTCACCTGAGCTATTGTAATGGCTTCCTAATTGGTTCCCTTGCCTATATTCTCTTTCTAATCTGTCCTCCAATTAGTCAATCAACAAGAATTTATTAAGAACTTTCTGTGTGCCAGACACTGTGCTAAGCACTGGCAACATTAAATAGTCCCTATCCTCAGGAGCTTATGTTCTTATAGGACAGGGAGATCAACATACACACATATAATTAACATATACACAAAATGAAGGCAAAGTAGTTGTAGGGGGAGTATAGTAATATTTAAGGGGATGGTATCAGGAATTAGAGGGTAACTAAGTGACACAGTGAATAGAGTGTCGGGCCTGAATTCAGGAAGAACTGAGTTCAAATTTGGCCTCAGACACTTACTGCCTCTGTGATCCCTGGGTAAGTCACTTAACCTTGTTTGCCTCAGTTTCCTCATTTGTAAAATGAGTTGAAGAAGGAAATGGCAAGCCACTCCAGTATTGTTGCTGAGAAAACCCTAAATGGTATAACAAAGAGTCGAACACCATTGAAACAACTGAACAATGAGATCAGGAATTAGAAACTAATCCAAGATCAGCTAAAGAATTATACAAACAACAACTTGAGAATTATTACACTATTGAAACTGCTTTATTACCCTGTATCATTTAAGTACCCTTAAGCACATGGACTAATTTCCCACCTACTCTTGTGACCTTTCAGGTATATTTAACAATGCTATCTTACCGAGAGCTATTTCTCCTCACAGCTGCTGAATTGATTATTTCTAAAATTCAGTTCTGATAATGTCACTCCTCTTGCTCAAGGAACCTCTGTGGTTCCCTATTGCCACTAAGATAAGAGACAAACTCCTCTGGCATTTAAAATCCTTAATAAGAAATAATTATATTCTAATATATCTTTCTAGACTGATCATACATTATAACAATCTCTCCCCCCCACCCCCGCTACCACATACATACACTGCATTTGAGCAAAACTAAATTTTTATCACCTGTATATGATACTCTGTGCCCAAAGGGAGGCCTTCCCTTAGCCTCCTAGTTGTCAGAGCTCTCTCTACCATTTGAAGAAACTTTGAATTATACTGTGTGTGTGTGTATGACACACACACAAACACAGCTGTGTATTTGTTATTTTTCTCCAGGGGAAGAATTATTTTGTTTTGGTCTTTGCATCGCCAGTGCCTACCATGGTGTTTGGGACGTGATAAACGCTCAGTGAATATTGAACTTTAAATTGAAGGCATGGAGACCAAAAAGGGCAGGACAAGAATAAGGCAGCAGAAATACTCCATTTTTGGACTGAAAGTAGAATACAAAAGGAGGAATAATGTGAACCAAATCTTGACAAGCAGGTTGGATCCAAACTATCAAGGTCCTTGAATAACAATATTTGAGACTTTATGAGCTAGAACATGGATCCATAATATTTGCCGGTAGGGAAAAAGAATGGAAGAGGAATTAAGAATGAATAGTATTTGTGAAGTGTTAGAAAGGATGCATTGGAAATGGGAGAATTAAAACAAGGAACATCGCATTGGAAGATATTCCAGTAGTCTAAGAGAGAAGCCAGAGGCTTAAACAGAGGTTGGAGAGAATGGATTCTGGAGGTCTTGTGGTAGTGCAATTTATTGGATTGGGGCGGACAAGATTGATGAGGAAGCAATTCTCAGTCCAAAGGAGCAAGTTGCCAAAGAGGGGTTTTAGCCGTTATGGCAGGTGAGTAGGGCAATATTGTGTCACAGCAAGCAAAAGGGGAGTATATCCCCAGCACGCCTCCAGTAAGACCATTCAGGTGTATGAAGCTTGTCCTGGTGCCAGGGATCATAGCTTTGACTGGGAAAGGTTTATTATTGTCTAGAATGATTGGGGTCTCTGTTTGCTGCAATACTGGCCATCACTATCCACCCTGCTCTGGCCTGTAGAGCTGGCCAGAGGCAACTTTTGTTTCAGATTGTGTGATTAAAGGCTCCTTAGTCTAGTAGGCTTGCTGTGAGGAGATTTTTGTTTGTTTGTTTGTTTGTTTTCTGGGAGGATTTTTTGGTCTTTTGGTACATTCAATACTTAATTTCCTCTTAATTGAAACTTGATCAGGCTGTGATTCCACCAGGCAGGAGGCCCCTATGAATTTCATACTGCACCATTCGCCCCTCTTTCTCTTGCTCATCCTCACGTTGAGTGCTTCATACATCTGAGGAGTCTTCCACTGTACCCCAGGAAATTGTGGGCTCCTGGCAAAGTCTGGGGAGGCTTGGCAGCTTCTATGCTAATGGCCTGCTGCAAATTACTTAGTGGAGGAGGACACAAAGGAAGGCTAGAATACTCACAGGCAATGGGTTCTGCAGGCTGTTTTGACACGCATAGCTTAATTTTAATGATTCACAATAATTTTCTATCATATACCAGCAAATGTACTGTAAAATGTTTTGTAAAAGTAATGGAGTCTTTGTAATGCCAGCCCTTGCCACTCTGCTATTCAATCACTGGTAGAAAGTGGGGACAAGCTGGTAGAGGGGTGTGTGTGTGTGTGTGTGTGTGTGTGTGTGTGTGTGTGTGTGTGTGTGTGTGTGTGTGTATACAAGGGAGAGACTGAGACAGAAGCACAAAGAGACAAAAAAGACTGAGTATGAGAGAAAGAAGGGAGACAGAAAAAAGTAAAGGACATACAGGGAAGATAATAGTGACAGAGAGGAAAGCAAAGTAAAACAAAGAAGAGAGAGAAGGAAGGAAGGAAGGAAGGAGGGAGAAAAGGAAGGAAGGGGTGAAGGAGGGAAGGTAGAAAGGAGGGAGGGAGGAAAAAGGAAGGGAGGAAGGAAGGAAGGGATGGAAAGAAGGAAGGACATTTATTAAGTTCTTCCTGTGTATCAGGCATCGTCAATACAAATACAAAAGATGGACTATCTGTGTCTTCAGAGAACTTAGGTTCTAATAGGAAGGAATAACACTTACCGGGGGTAATAGTGGAATTGATAATGGAAAAGAAAAACAAGAGACATAAAGGAAAGAAAAGTCAGAGAAGAAAAGGTAGGAAGATGCAGAGACAGAGAAAGAAAAGAGGAAAAAAGAAGAAAAATTCACAGAAAAGGGGGAAAGCGTTGGGCTTGCAGATTAGCAAAGTGAGACTGAGTTAGGTTCAGCTATATTTACACATTACATAACATGTTTAATATTCCAGATGGAAGGACCCGGGAAATAACAGTTCTCCAGTTCCTCAGTGATGCTGACTGAGAGAAGCTGAGAATCTGACTGTAACTGGCATCAAGAAGGAAAAAAAATGGCACTGTTCTGAAGCAGCATGGTCACATTGATGAAAAGAAACTTGGGAGGGGAATGCAGAGAGTGAAAAGCTGCGTAGCACTTATTTATAGGAGCAAATGCTTGTAGGCCTCCATTCCTTCCTGTGTAAAAGGAAGAGGTTGGGCTAACTAGGTCTTGGGTTTCTTCCACCTCTGATACGTTATGAACATGTATTATAAAATGTTGCTGTCTCCTCTGTACAATTCATATAATCATCAGATAATAGAGGTATAACTGTATGCAATAGCAGCAATGTTGCTCAATTGCATTAAACTATTCAAACAATAAACCTTCAACCAATGATTTAGCATCTTACAACTCAGAGTTTGAAAGGACCATTCAAGATCATCCAGCCCACTTAATTCCATTTATAGAGAAGTGTTTATTTCTTGATAAACAAAATCCTGTTATAAATTTATCCTAGGGAACCTTCTGTGAGAGATGGTATGATATAGCCAGGCTTAGAGTCAGGAAGACCTGGATTCAATTCCTACCCCTACACATAATGGCTGAGAAATCCTGATCTCCTTCCCTATGTAAGCTCCCAGATCAATAACAGGGTCATTGCTAAACTGCATTGCCAAGGGCAATTTCACTAAAAGGGTTCTGTGCACTGGTATCCTAGATCTGGCTGAAAGAAAAGGCAAGAGGGTGTTTTCTATCAAAAGAAGCCCTGTGAGCACCACAAATTGTGATCTCAGATGGTCTTTTCGTGCTCTGAGGTATAAGATGCTAAGTCACTGGTTCAAGTGCACACATCAAATCGGTTGCAGATCTAGAATTAGAGTTCAGGTCTCCAAACTTCCAGCCGTACTGCACCATTATCTGGCTGCAGATACTAAAGAGAGTTCACTCAGCAGTCACTGAGAGCCCAGGGAGTTGGTTGCTGCTATTACTATCCCACCCACCCACACAATCCACCCTGTTTGACCTTGGGAAACTTCTTTTTTACAGTTGTTGACACATGGCAAATGCTTATTTTTTTTCATTCCATCACATTCATTTTTCCCTCAGCTTCTTCATTTTCCTCAAATGTGATAGTATGTGTAAAATGCTTTGGAAACTTTAAAACACTATTTCAATGGTAGTTATTACTTTTGTCTTTGTTGTTGATGTTGTCATTGTTACTTCTTTCTCTCTCAAATGACAGGGTTGCATCAGATCTCGAAGGGGCTGCATATATCAGTGGTAGTTTCACCTACAGCTGGGCTTTCTCTCATCTTCATGTGCACCTTTCTGTGCTCCCTTGCCTCTTAGGAATAGGCCAGGATGACCCTCACTTGTCAACATTAAATATTGACAACATCTTCCATTTATTTCTAACTGGGCAACAGCCCACACTTTCCGTTAATGATTGATTGGGCAAAAGACACTGTAGATGAAACTAAGAACCATAAAGGCAGCACCTAAATTCAGAGCTTCTGGCATACACTTTGTCATAGGATCATAGCATTCAGGGCCTAAAGAGACCCTTAGAAGGCTTCTTATCCAGCTTCCTCACTTGACAGAGGATGAAAATCATTACAGCTAATGTTGATATAGCATTTTAAAATTTTCAAAAACCTTTGCATATGTTATCTCATATGCAGAAACCAGGGCCCAGAAAGAAGTGATTTGCCTAAGGTCACATGGCTAGTAATTGGCAATCAAGGAAGAGATTCTCAGACTGGAAGATGAGCACTTTCTGAGAGGAGTGGGATGGAAGGAGATCACTTTACAAAACATTTGCTCAGCATTGGAAAATCCCTGCACTATAAGGAATGATTAATGTGAAGAATTTAGAGCTTGACTATGCCTATTTGTTATAAGGGTTTTGTTTTTCTTTTTCTTTTCCAGTGGGAGGGGGACAGAGAAAGGAGAGAAATAGGTTTTATTAATTTAAAAAAACTAAAAATAATTTAGAGAAACATGGGAAGACTTTGATGAAGTGATGCAGTGGGAAGAAAGCAGAGCCAAATTTTTATATGAACGAACACATACACACACACACACACACACACACACACACACTAAAACAATGTAAATAAAGTCAATTTTAAGAGGTGACACAGTTCTAATTCAATGCAATGGATACTGTTGGTATATCCTTTTATTAACAAATGGAAAAAAGCTACATAAATCGAAAGTGACACATTCTATCAGACAATCATAGAATTAAGCAGTTTTACTTAACTGGCTTAGTAAAATGCGCTTGGTAAATGGTTTGTTCAGGTGCTTTCTGGGGTGTCTATTGTGTCAATATAAAATTAATGTGTATATGTATGTATATATATATAGTACATATGATATATTTTAATGTATATATACAGTGATATATATTATATATACATAATGAGTACATATGATGTGTATACACACACACACACACACACACTTTTATGTGTTTGTTTAGTGGCAGAGAACTAGAGATTGAAATTGCTTTCTTTCTATGACTCCATCTTAGGACTTTGATTAAAAGTGATCACCCTACTTTCTTTCCTATCTCATTATCATATACAACCAGAGGAAAAAATGGACACCATAGACCAAGTAGGTCCTTAGCAGAATGCTAACACACTGACTAAACTGTGGACTTGAGTGATGTAGGATGAAGAGAGCTGTCTTTGCTTTCTACATCCAAGGGGCACAGTCCATTTTTTTTCTCTGTGTCAACATGAACACATCACTTAGCCTCTACCAGCCTTAGTTTCCCTATCTGAAAACGGGAATAGTAATGCTTGCACTACCGACCTCTCAGGAGGCATTGTCAGGAAAGTACTTTGTAAGTCTTCAAGCACCATGGAAATGTGAGTTGATGCTTAGCATTATTATTCCATGCCATTCAGACATCCTCATTGTTCTACAAAGAAGGAATAGACTTCAGAGTCTGCAAGATTGGAAGCAACTTCCTTCTTTGACCCTCTCATAGTTCCTGGACTTCTGTGATTGTTATCCTCAAAGTCTTATCTTTGGGAAAAGAATAGAATAGGTAGCTGTGTGGTGAGCTTTGAGGAAAATTTTATCTGTACACTCCTTCAGACTAATATGGGACATTCCACCGTTAAAGATATGTTTGTGTCACAGTAGTCAGAGTTAGAAGCGATGTTAGAAGTCATATAGACCAAACCAAACCCTTAGATTTTTAGATGGGGATTCTCAGGCAGAGGTTATGTGATTTGTCCTGAGCTCACACAGGCACTTATGGTAGAGTATGGATTCAAACCCAGGTCTTTTGACTTCAAACACAATTGGGTTCATGACCTGGGCTTCATTCTGAAATCATTTTTTAGTATATTTTGATAGCTATATTTCAACATAATTCATTTCTTTTATTTTATTTTCTGCATTTAAAACATGCCCAGGAAGGATCCCTAGGCTTCACCAGTCTTTGAAAGGGGTCCAGGTAGGAAAGTCTTGTACCAGTTCTCATTGGCTTGTGAGAACCAATTGTTAAAGTTTCATTTGAGCATTCACATCTCTGAAATTGGCAAATGGTACAAATCAGGGTTTGATTTCTTATTTTGCTAATTGTCTAGATTTAAGAAAATATTGCATAAATGTTAATAATCAGATTAAAATGAAAAGTATGTCACATACATTTTTTCCGAGCCAATTGTTAAACATTAACAGCACACTTCAAGGTCTAGGACACAAAAAAGGTTAAGAATTCCTTCCCTATATACCACATTAAGAAAGACCAACATGTCAGTTTGAGATGAGGATGCCTGAAGTTATTATCAGATCACACCTATTGTAGAGGATTTAGCTGACAGGTAGCTAAGAATGAGACCTATGATGGGTACATGGAAAAATGGGCACAAACCCTGGATACAGAGGTGGAAAGGCTGCCAAGGCAAATTTTACTTGCTTCAGAAATTGGTAGCAGGCCAACTTTGCCACAGAGGAAGCTCCAGAAACAGCTCCATCAGGGTCAGGGCAAAGAGTAGAGAATCAGAAGTTATGAATCCACTCAGCATGATGGCAGCTGATGGGGCAGGATGGACATAAAGAGAAGGCAAGACAGGTCAAGGAAAAGCAGAGTCATGTACTAGGAGCTCATTCTGGTCAGGTGGAACTGGGAACTTAAAATTGTTGAAGCTTGCAACTTTTCAAGCTAGAAAGGACCTTAGTTAACTCAACAACCTAGTTTTACAGATAAAAGGAAGAGGGAAAAGGCTCAAAGAGGGGCAGTAACTTGTCAAACCTATGTAAATAATCTTTGAAAAACTGGGGAGACTGTGCCACAGGATTGGAGGATAGATGAGCTTGTCATCCCTGGAGATTGTATAGCAGAGATAAAGTAGCCATGTGTCAAAGATGCTCTACAAAGGAATTCCTAGTCAACTATGCATTTGGAAAGCATGATACAGTGAAAAGAGCTTTGGACTGGGAATCAGAAAACTCAGATTCAAATTCTGCTTCTGACACTTCTGCTTATGTGTTTTTGTACAAGTAACTTCATCTCCCTGGGTTTCATTTTCCTCAAATGTAAAATGAGAGGGTTGGACCAAGTTCTGAGGTTCCTTCTGACTAAATCATGTGTGTGTGTGTATCCTGGTAGTCTTTGGAAATCAGAGATTCTTATATTGACGTAGTCATGGACTATCCAAAGGTGATAGACCAATATAAAACAAAAACAAAAACAAAAACAGAAGTGTTGTACCTGCTCACCCTGAGATCAGCTACCCAGCACCCCTCTCCCACCATGGGATTGCCCCACCTCTGAATCAGCACTTTCAATTCAAACTCTGAGAAGCCCCATGAAGCATCGCTCCATCAACCTATTACCACCAGAGCCAGATTGTCAGTGATGTCTGTGTGTCTGGGTAACAGGCCTATTTGCTATTCCAGGCTGTGAAAGAGATTTTCTTCATTCCCCTAAATCTTTCTTCAGGCTGCTCTATAATTCCAGGGGAATCACCTTCCCCACATGCTCCTCTCCTGCCACTAATTTCTAGATAATTGTATGTAAGGTTTGCCCAGGGCAGGGGAAGCCAGGAAGAAAGAGAAGCATGCAGGCAGCCAGGGAAGGCTGAAGTCACTGAGCCATCCCAGCAAGGGTACTCAGGGGAGGCTGGTGATGGTGGGGAATGTGCATACTTGCTCTCATGCTAATCTGGGCTGGATCAGTGGCCTAGCCTTTAGAGTTTCTGTGTTCCTTGTAAGGGATGAGCTGAAAACGAATAAGTCACATATGGGATAATATAAAATTTAGAGCTGGAAAGGACTTTAAAGATTATTTAACCCAAGCCTCTCCTCTTACTCAAAAATTGAAATGGATATCTGATGTCATTAATTTGGAAATTCCCTCCATGTTTCAGATCACAACCCATCCATTCCTGCCTACCAAGTGCTGCACTTGTCCATGGCCTGCCATAAATTTGCCTGTGGTGAGGGTCACAGCTTGCTTTCTCCTGTTTTCTTCCTTTCCCTACTTATCCACCACCTGAAGCCCAAAGGGTGTAAATGATTTGCCCAAGGTCACACAGCTATTAAGAAACAATGGTAGGATCTAAACTCAGGTTTTTAGATTATAAACCTGAACCAAAGCATGATTCCTACAACTGCCATTCCATCTCCATCTGACCTCTTCCTCTGACTGGTGTATTTCTTTCCAGATATCATTCAAGGAAGCACTCATACTTTCTTAAAAATCCAGATAAACACATGACTCACTGGACCCCATCTCTGTCTCCACCCCAGAGACTTTCTTCTCACCCTGGCTATTCTACCACTACATGACCTCTTCTTTTAACTGGTAGATTCCTTCCTAACCTCCTTTTCAGGGAGTACCCATACTAGCCATACTCTCTTCTCTGATGGAGCTAGGCACAGTGGATGGGGCAGTAGGTCTGGAGTCAGGAGTCAGGAAGACCTGAGTTGAAATTCAACTTCAAACACTTACTATTTCATTGAATATCCACTTTTCCCCCTGAGAGATTATACTCAGTTTTTCTGGGTAGGTGATTCTTGGTTGTAATCCTAGCACTTTTGCCCTCCAGAATATCATATTCTAAGCCCTTCTTTAAGGTAAAAGTTGCTAAATCATCTGTTATCCTGACTGTGGTTCCATGATATTCAAATTTTATTTTGACTGGTTGCAGTATTTTCTCCTTGATCTGGGAGGTCTGGAATTTGGCTATGATATTCCTGGGAGTTGTCATTTGGGGATCTCTTTCAGGAGGTGATCGGTGGATTCTTTCAATTTCTGTTTTTACCCACTGGTTCTAGAATATCAGGGCAGTTTTCTTGATAATTTCTTGAAAGATGATGTCTAGGTTCTTGTTGTGATCACAACTTTCAGGTAGTCCAGTGATTCTTAAATTATTTCTCCTGAATCTGCTTTCCAGGTCAATTATTTTTCCAATGAGATATTTCACCTTTTTTCCACTTTTTTCATTCTTTTTAGTTTGTTTAATTGTTTCTTGATGTCTCATAAAGTCATTAGCTCCCACTTGGCCAATTCTAACTTTTAAGGTATTATTTTCTTCAGTGATCTTTTGTACCTCCTTTTCCATTTGGTAAATTCTACTTTTTAAGGAGTACCTCTCTTCAGTGAATTTTTATATATCTTTTCCTCCCATTGGCCAATTCTGCTTTTCAAGGCATTCTTCTCTTCATTGGAATTTTACCATTTGGCCTGTTCTGGTTTTTAAGGTATTATTTTCTTCAGTATTTCTGTGCCTTCTTTACCAGGCTATTGACTCTTTTTTCATGATTTTCTTTCGTCACTCTCATTTCTCTTACCAATTTTCCCTCTACTTCTCTTACGTGATGTTTTTAAAACCTTTTTAAGGTCTTACACGGCCTAAGACCAATTCATGTTTTTCTTAGAGGCTTTGGATGCAGGAATTTTGACTGTTGCCTTATTCCGAGTGTATGTTTTGATCTTCCTGGTCACTATAGTAACTTTTCATGGTCAGATTTTTTTCTTTTGTTTGCTCATTTTCTAGCCTATTTCTTGACTTTTAACTCCATGCTAAAGTGGGGCTCTGCTTCCCAAGGGGAGGAGGCAGTGTCCCAAGGTTTAGGTTTTTTGTGTAGCTGCTTTCAGAGGTAATTCTAGGGACCTGTAAGTTTTTGGCTTTTCCAAACTGGTATGATCTAGGGAGAGGTGTGTTTACTGCTCTCCTTTGCTGTGCACTGGTTTCTGATTGACCACAAGCACTCTTTTCGATTTTGGAACTGTGACCAGGGTCCCTGCTCCCCTGAGGCCACAAGCTCCTCATGCTGGGACTAAGCCTCAGGACCGAGACCTAGATCCAAGTATAGGCAGTGCAACAGAGTCCTGCTCCTGGTGCTGGCACGGGGACCCTGTAAATCTCCTTCTGACACATTGTCTGATCCCCTTACTGTCTGTGGGCTGAGAGGTCTGGAAACCACCACTGGTGCCGCTGATTGAGTCACCCTGAGGCCTGCTCCTGGTTTGCTGGGGCCCAGTCTGCAGTGTTGTCTGCTCTGAACTGTGCTCCTCTATCACCCTGGTGCAACAGACCTTTCCTGCCAACCTTCTAAGTTATCTTGGGCAGGAAAATTCTTTCACTTTGTCTTTTTGTGGGTTCTACCACTCTAGAATTTGTTTAGACTCATTATTTAAAGGTATGTGGAGGGGAGAGCTCAGGTGAGGCCCTTCCTTTACTCCACCATCTTGCCATTGCCACACTTCATGGATTTTCAAATACCTGACAATGCGAGTCATGTTTTTTGGAACATACTGGGAAATAGCAATATCAGTTGTTGTCAGGGACTAGAGATATGTGTGGAGACTCCTGTGGTTGGGAAGTGAACAAGCAAGCAGTCAGCATCCCTGGCCCCAAAGTGGAAAGTGGTGACAGGGCTAAGGAAAGTGAAAATAGGATTGTACAGAGAATGGCAAGATAGGCAGCAAAACCTGAAAGGAGGTAGAAGAAGAGACATATTCAGGATGGAATCAGCTGAGTTCCTTATTAAAGGGACCAAAGATCTAGTGACTGTTTCAACTTGCTGCAGCTCCAGCTGGGAACAGAACAGTGAAGTTACACTCTAGGCTTCTACTACTGGCTTCTTTCTTTGTGGGGAAGGGAACAGCAGCCCTTGTTTTCTGTCCTCAGAGAAATTTAGAACGTGAGAACAGAACTTAGAACAGAAAATGTCAGAGCTAGAAAGGGGCCTTAGAACATAGAATCCTAGATCCCAAAACAGAGTTTAAAGTTTCCTTAGAATACAAGATATAAAATGAAATATCTGGAAGAGAACTTAGAACACAAACAATCTGAATTTAGCACAGAACAGTAAAGCATTTTATACCATGGAATGTTATAATGTAGAAAAACGTTAGAACAATTAGTGATCCTTTATTTTATAGAGAAGGAAATTGAATCACAGAAAGGAAAGTTTGTCCCAGGTTACACAAATACTAAGTGTTATGGCCAGAACTAGAACCCAGGATTCAATATTTCTCCAATGCTCTTTATGTTTATCTACCCACACATTATGTGCCCTCCCGCAATAGAGCTACTAAAGCCCTCTTTCTCCTCCTACCACTGCAAAATGATGCTTGTAGATCTTATTTAAAACGACTAGAGATAAATCATTTTTTCAAACTGACTACCTGGAGAAAATCCTAGATCTTTGAAAATCTATTGTTATTATGAATAGGTCTCTAGAAGGGACTTTGGTAATCAATTAGTCTAACCCCATTTTACAGATGAGAAAATCAAGGCTTAGAGATGGGAAGGGACTTGCCTAAGGCCACACATTGTAAGTAGATGCAATTTGTACCCAAGTCTTCCAAATCCAAACACAGTGTTTTGCACAGCTTTCAGTGCTGCCTCTCTTTCAAGTATGCATAGGATATTGTATATAGCATATGGTGTATTTGACGTTATAATGTGTGAAACCAGTCTGAAGTAGCAACTATTTAAAAAGAAGTATAATTTCATTATTTCCCATTGCACATTTTTGCAGGAACTGAGCTAAGAAAGTACTGCCTTATTAGAGCCCCCTTAGAGGGCCTGCTGTAATAAAAAAAAAAAAGGCTAAACTGCTTTACAATTTAACATATCCATTATGTATATATAAATGGCTGATTCCCAAATGCTTGTAATCTCAAATATTAAGATAGAAGAGTGTAATAGAACACTGAACTAGGAGTTGGGAAACCTAAGTTCTAGTTACCTTAGTGTTACTAATTAATTATGTGACCTTGGGCAAGTCCCTCATCTTCTCTGGGCCTCAGTTTACTTGTTTATAAATGAGAAAATTGGATTAAATGAGCTCTGTCTCCTACTAGTTCTATGATTTTGTTTCCAACATTACTACTGTAATTTCTTTCATGCTTTCAGTTTTCTCAAGAACACTCTGTTTATAGATGACGCAAGTGTGAGCCTAGTCCCTCACTGAATTATCACAAATTCAAAATTAAAAAAGGAAAAAAAATTCTCTTCACAGCATTTATTTTAAAACAACATGGAATAGTTCACATTCACTCAGCAACCATGTTTATAGGCTATCCCATGAAATAAATGTGTTAATTCAGCCCTTTTCAGCCTCCTTGATTGTACTGGTTACATGCAAGCATCCAGAAATAAATGGAACAATCATTAGAAAGAGTTAACACACAGCTGCTGCCTGAGGCTTTATAGTTTACAAAAAAAAAAGAAAAAGAAATGCATTGTTGCAAATATTCATCCAGCAAGGTTAGCCATGAAAATGGGAAACTGAAGTCAATAAAGCCAATATCCCTTGGATTGATGGAGAGCTTGCCACAGACACCCAAGCTGGATGCAAACAGTAATCACCACCAAGCTCAAAATAAACTTGGGTTCCAGAATGCAAAAGGATGACATTAGCCCCTGGGACTGAGTCCAGTGTATCAAGGAGAGCTCCAGCCTCCAAATTCCATACCATGGGATATGTTAGAAGTGGCTTGTTCCAGGGACCTCTGCGGCCCTGGGCCACCCTCGATCCAGTAGCCCTCTCTACTCTTTGGCAGCTCTTCTTGGCCAGTGATATGATATGCCTCTCATTTGCAGAATACATATTTGTTATGTAATGAGTATCAGGAATTAATAACCCACTCAGTGGTGGGAGAAACTTGCATGTTAAGCACTGAGGGAAAAACATCTCTTCTAATGAGGCTTCCTATTTTCCCCAAGGGGAGGGTAGAGAGAGGAGCTGAAAATGGTCAACAGAGGCAGTGGGCATGATGTCATTGGAATTTGAGATGGGGACCTTGAAGTCCATTCTTTCCAGAAATGGCAATCACATGCCATCTTCCCCCAGCCTAAATCCTTTCCCCCTTTACAGAGTTAACAGTTTTTACCTCTTCTGTTATGAATCATGAGGCCCGTGGCTTTTGACAGATCATAAATCAGGTCTGGGAGTTGTGAGGACAAATCCCGGGACTTTTAATCTTTAATATTAGACGTGTTTAAGGCAGTGAATATTACATGAAGGTGCTGTTGAATTTTAGCACATCATTAGCTACTTTACATTTCCCCTCCCCCTTTGGATTACTAACTCCCAGGGAAATTTCAAAGATACAAGTAATTCTCCATCTTCTTTCCATCTAGCAAAAGTCAGTTCACCAGTTTGCATACATTGACTAAGCACCTAATGTGTGTCTTGTATAAGATGTTGTGGGGAGTACAAATTTGCATGTGAATATGGTTCCTGCCCTCAAGAAATTACACTCTAATTGAGGGAACAAGACATATAGTCATAATACAAGGTAGGCCATATTCAGTTTACAAAGAAATAGTACCAAACCCAAAATACTTTAAGAACTTACAGATATCATAAAGAGTCAAAGCCGGAATGGCCATTAGGTCAAAGAATTTGGAAACATAAATTGTAGAATATTGGAGCTGGAGCGATCCAGTATCATAACAGAATATCAGAGCTGGATAGTATGTTAGGCTATAAAACCATATAATGTCAGAATGAGAAGACACAGAGAAGCTCAGCCTATAGATGGCTCAGAATACCTTCTACAGCAAGTGGTTGTCCAACATTCCAATATTTGCATGAAGCAGAAAATCTAATATTTTTCTTAGAAATTCCATCGTATTAGACACAGTCCAAAGTTCTAGCCTGTTAAGATTCTTTTGGATTGTGACTCTTTCATCCACCTATTAGCTATTGCTCCCATCTTTGCATCACAAGCAGATTTGATAAGACTGCCACCTATCCCTTTATCTAAGTGATTGATAACAATGTTGACTAAAACAGGGCCAAGGGGAGGGAGCAGGGAGGTTGGAACACTAAACTGTTTTTTTTTTTGGCCAATTCTTTTGAGTCTGGTCAGTTAATTCCAATTTTGTAAACTGCCCTATCATCTAGCCTCAATTTTACCGTATCTCTCATGAGATTAGTGGAAGAAAATTTCTCAGAGGTTTTACTGAAGTATTGTCATTTTCTTGATCTGAACTGTTTTTTATGAAACAATACTGGCTCTTTATCATAAATACTCCCTTTTTCATGTGTTTATATTCCATCCATCAGGACATTTGCCAGTCACCAGTCCGATGGTACTTCTGCCATTCTTCACAGTCTTTCAGTGATTCCTGACATCAGTTGACTACCACCATTAATGATACTAATAAATAATCATTAGTATTTATATAGTATTTTAAAGTTTTCAAGGTACTTTATAAATATTATTTCATTTTATGTTCACAACAACCCTGGGAAATAAATGCTATTACTACTTATATTTTGCAGATGAGGACACTAAGGCAAAGAGAGGTTAAATGACTTGCCTGAGGTAATAGTGCCGCTAAGTTTCTGAGGCTATATTTGAACTCAACACCTTCCTGAATACAGATCTAGTACTCTATTCCCTGTTCCACCTAGCTGCCACCAATCGCATCCAACAGTTTTTTCATTAACTTGAAAGAGGCCCATTAACTTGAATTTACCTAGGCCTACTAGTTGTTGTTTCCTCCATTATCTTGGGTTTCATATCCTGAGTAAGCCTATATTCAGTGTTGGATCATTGAATGATAGAGTGGAATGAGGCCTTAGAACACAGTATGTCAGAGAATGAGATGTTAAGACTGGTGGGGATGTTGGAATGTAGAATGATAGAACTTAGGAAGCTTGATTTGGAAAGTACCTAAAAACATTGAGCAATAGGTCTGGAAGAGATCTTATGTGCCATGTAATTTAATCTTTTCATTTAAAAGGGGGAAACTGTGGCCCAGAGTAATTTAATTGATTTGCCCAAAGTCACTTAGCTGAGAAGGACAGGTCATGTGCACTAAGTTAATAAATGAAGGCTTTATTTATATTGGAACTTGAGCTGGGTCTTGGAGGATGTATGCAGTTCTGAGATTATATTACCTCATGCAAACATCAAATGCCCCTGTCTAGAGCAAGTAGTTCACATAGTCGATAGAGCATTGTACCTGAGGTTGTGAAGTCCTAAATTCAAATCTCATCTCAGACCCTTCCTAGCTGTGTGACCCTGGGAAAGTAACCAACCTCTGTCTGCCTCAGTTTCCTCATCTGTAAAATGAGGATAATAATAGCATGTAACTCCTGTGTTTGTTGTGAAGATAAAATAAGATAATGTTTGTAAAGCACTTTCCAAACTTTAAAGTGCTATATAAAATCTAAAGAGCATAATTAATCTTTTTGATGTCATAGGCCCTTTTGACAGTCTGGCAAAGCCTCTGGATTCCTTCTCACAGGGAACAGAACAGTGAAGTTACACTCTAGGCTTCTACTACTGGCTTCTTTCTTTGTGGGGAAGGGAATAGCAGCGCTTGTTTTCTGTCCTTAGAGAAATTTAGAATGTGAGAACAGAACTTAGAACAGAAAATGTCAGAGCTAGAAAGGGGCCTTAGAACATAGAATCCTAGATCCCAAAACAGAGTTTAAAGTTTCCTTAGAATACAAGATATAAAATGAAACATCTGGAAGAGAACTTAGAACACAAACAATCTGAATTTAGCACAGAACAGTAAAGCATTTTATACCATTCACTGTGATGTTCTTAAATTCATAAAATAAAATACATATTATTACAAAGAAAATAATAATATATAGTGCTTTATGATTTATAAAGTATTTTAGATATATTATCTCATTTAATTCTCATAATATTACAAAGCAGGTACCTTTATTATCTTTATTTACAGATGAGGAAACAGACTGAGGGAGATCAAATGACTTGCCCTGTCACACAGATAGTGAGTTTCTAAATCAGGATTAGAACACAAGCCTTCATGAGTCCCAGTTCCATGTTCTATGCACGTATTAGACACTTAAAAGGTAGTTAAAATCATCTGACTCACTATGTATAGGGCCACCTACCTACTTTATTTCATATTGAAATAAAGTTATTAAACCCAAACCCAAGGTTGTGAATCCTTGGACTAGGTCTTTCCAAAAAGGGGTGATGGGAATGGAGGAAGAACACATAGTGAAGAATTCACCTATTTTTCAGTTTCCATGTATGATCTCTCTACTCTCCTATTTAGTCATCCACCTGCCAGGAAATCAGCCTTTCCTAAATGTTTTCTGTTAGTTTTTCCATGTCATTGAGGCAGCTGGTGGCACAGTGAGTAGAGCACCTGGCCTGGAATCAGAAAGACCTGAGTTCAAATCCAGCCTCAGGATGGTTCCTATCTGTGTAACCCTGGGCAAGGCCCTTAAACTTCTCTTTGCCTCAGTTTCCTTAACTACAAACTGGGGATAATAATAGCGCCTACCTCCCAGGATTGTTACTAGAATCAAGTGAGATAATAATTATTTAAAAAAGAAAAGAAAAAAACCAGTTAATATGCTTATTCCCTTCCTCCCTCGTTGTTTTGATTTAGTTTTTTTCATTCACCTAAGGGGAGATAAAAGTTGGCAGTGAGAAGGAAAAGGGAGGTGAGCTGGAGGTGGGAGGGGATAGCCTGCTTGGGACACCAGTTTAAGGATCTTCTTGCTCTCTTCCACCAGCCAACTTTTCCCATGTTGTTACTCATGGATATATGTTTTGGGGGCTTCTGTGAGGTATTCTCATGTATGTATTGAGCAAGAATAGATATATAAATATATACATAGAGATTTACATGGATATATAGAGACATACAGAGATACATATCTGTATATACATACTTACATGTGTGTGTACACTGTATATAAATAAATACATGGGTGTATGCATATACTACATATAAATATAGAGATATATTATTATCTATATTTATATAGATATCTGTAGACATAAAGATAAATATCTATAGATAAATATATACATGGTACACACTATATAAACATGTGTCTATACAGTATATATGTATAGAGATATATGTATCTATATTTATGTAGATAGCTACAGACATAGATAGATAGATAGATAGATAGATAGATAGATAGATAGATAGATAGATAGATAGATAGAAACTTCTTCAAGTCAGTTGCATAGACTGCATGGACATGTGAAAATATCCCTCAGGTGCCAAGGTCCTAGACATTTGAAGCCAGATAGCTTGAATTGAAGTCCTGGCTCTCCCATTTGCTAGCTATGTGATCTTAAGAAATCATTTGGCCTCTCCAAACCTCATTCCTGTGTTAACTTACTTCTAGGGGATTTTTAAGGGAAGCACTTTGAAAACCCTAAAGTCCATTTTAAATGGTTACAATTATCACTGGTAGAATAGAAACTCCTTTAGGATAGCTGTTGTGTGTTGTTATTGTTTTTAATCTTTGTATTCCCAAAACTTGGTAAATGCTTAATCGTTGTTAATTGAATGGGATTGCTGTTATTAATGCTGCTGTTATAACCTGCCAGGCTTTATGTTCATGACCTCCCTTTTCTTCTTCCTCTTGAAGGGGAGTGCAGCTGTCATGAAGGCTATGCTCCAGACCCTGTGCACAGACACCTGTGTGTGCGGAGTGACTGGGGGCAGAGTGAAGGGTGAGTACCAAAAAGTCAGGGCTTGGCCCAGCAACAGCTCTTACTTATCTTTTCTTACTTATCTTTCTCTCTCATCTTATCTTTTTTCTCTTACTTATCTTTTCTATACAAGACCAAAGCAAGTACACTTCTGGAACAGAGGGAAACTGCAGAAGTTAAATATAAATTAAAACCCCTTTCCCATTTAATTAATCTAATGTTAGAGATAGACATAAAATGATAGCACTGGAAGGGAGTTTAGAACATAGAATGTTACATTAGGCTTAGAACAGGACTTTAGTATAGTTAAATACATGAGGAAAACTTGTGATTTAAAGGAATTTTATGATTGATTCATTTATTTGTAAAGAATTATTTTTTTAATCAAATTCCCCCCAAAAAAAACTATACGTATTTGTTTGGGGAAAATGGGTATGGGTAAATCTGTTTTTGTTTTTTGTTTTTTTTTCTTGAATAAAGTCTACCCAGAGATAACATTTTCATCTTACTGAGTATCCCTTTGCTGTTCTGTTCCCCTCCCCACATTCCCTCCCTTACAGACCTTGGCCTTACACAACACTGGAAAGAGGATACGATCTTGTGACAGGGGAGCAGGCACCTGAAAAGATCCTCAGGTCAGTGGCTAGATATACTAGCGGTGGTGTCCCTGGGATGCGGGGGAGGGAAGTATTTTGTTTTTATTTTCCCCTCAGTCACAGAGTAGCAGCATTAGGATTTGAATAAAATTCTCTACCTCTAAATCATCTTTTCCTTACACAACTCGCAGACCTGAACTAGTCGCGGCTCCTGCTGCTGGTGCTGCTGCTACTGTGGCTTCATATTTATAATTCTCAAAGTGATTTGCTTTTTCTCATTTAGTTCTTGCAATAACTTTATAAGTTATAAAAGAAAAGTATGAAATCCTCAGCTAAAAGATGAGGCAAGTGAATGGACATTTACTGAGTGTATTCTGTGTGCTAAGCCTTGTGCCTGATAATGTCAGAGAGACAAAGAAATATGAAGTATGGTCCTCGCCCTTGTGCGGTTTGTGCTCTTGTTGGAGAGAGGACTCATACCCAAACACACAACATATAAATAGTTAATTCACACTATTTGCCATTACATAATAATTGCCCAGTGAGTGGTGTGGTCTACAAGTGCGGGAGCAGATCAGGGAAGAGAGCACCTGCTATGGGCTGAGGGTGGTGAGGGGGGAGTACTTGAACAAGGCCTTCAAAGATAGTTAGGATCCTTGATTGGGAAAAGAGAAGGAGGGACCTCCCAGATGAGAATGATGAATGAGATCACAAAATGTTAGAACTAGCAGATCATCTAGCCCACAAGTTGTTAACATTTTTTTCGGGGGGAGGGGGCTAGACCACTTGGGTAGTTTGGTGAATCCTGTGGACCTCTTCTCAGAATAATGTTTGTAAATGCATAAAATAAAATAAAATGGATGTAAGATTATAAAGGAAACCAAAGATTAAAGAAAACAAAGATGTATTAATTTTTTCATCCAACTTCATGGATACCTTGAAATCTCTCCATGGGCACTTAGGGGTCTATGGACCCCAGGTTAAGAACTCTTCCTTTTTTTCTGAGGCAATCAGAATTAAGTGACTTGCCCAGAGTCACACAGCTAGTAAGTGTCTGAGGCCAGATTTGAAGTCAGGTCCTCCTGACTCCAGGGCTGGTGCTCTATTCACTGTGCCACCTAGCTGCCTCAAGAACTCCCTCTTTTTATAGATCTGCAGATACACAGATAGATAAGAAAATCCCAGAGAGGTTAAGAAACTTGTCCAAGGTCATACAGTGAGTAAGTTAAAACCAAAAGTCAGATCTAAACTTCACGTTCAATGCTTTGTACCCCATGCTGACTGCTTCTCTTGTAGGTCTACCTACAGCTTGGGGCAGGGACTCTGGCTCCCAGTCAGCAAGAGCTTTGTGGTACCTCCTGTGGATCTGTCTATCAACCCACTGGCCAGCTGTAAGACTGATGTGCTTGTGACCGAAGACCCTGCTGATGTCAGGTAGGAAAATTCTCTAGACCTGGGGTTTGTCTGTGCTTCCAAGGGACTGTTTCATTCCATGACACCAGTCACAAATCACATTGCCAGCCGTCCCTGTGTATAAGTTCACTATATCACTGGTTGCCAAAATGTTTTTTTATGACATAGCTCTTTCAGTTTTTTTAAAGCACACAAATTCCCAATATGTGTATACTTATCTAAAATATATAATATGCTATTGCATTGATAATTATGTAATATAAAACATAAAAATAGAAATTAATAAGGATGATCAAATATTTGATTCTAGAACTGATTGGGAGATACCTAAAGCTCATTGAAGAGACTGGTAACAAGGTCAGAACAATACTTAAGGAGGGTCTCTGACAGCTGTATGGAGGATGGAACAGAATGATGGAACCAAAAATGAAAATCTACAGACTTTGCAAACTATATTAACTTCTCCTTTAGTTACTGATGGGTACATGGAAAAGTAAGTGTTTGCAAATCTGAATGCACCGAAGGGAGGAATGGAGGCCAAATAGGAGGCTGTTTCAATAGTCAATGCAAGAGATGATGTGCCTGAATTGTTGATGACCATGTGAATAGGGAGAAGATAGATTTGAGAGAAGTGGTGGTATAACTGACAGAATGTTATAGTGGATTTTGGATGTGGAAAATGGGTATGGAGGAAGAGGGGGGTGTTCAGTCATTTTTCAGTCATGTCCAACTTTTTGTGACCTGTTTTAGGGTTTTCTTGGCAAAAATACTGGAGTGGTTTGTCATTTCCTTCTATAGCTCATTTTACAGATGAGGAAACTGAGGCAAACAGGGTTAAGTGACTTGCCCAGGATCACACAGCTAATAAGTGTCTGAGGCAAGATTTAAACTTAGGAAAATAAGTTTTTCTGACTCTAGGCCAGGCACTCTGTCCATTGCACCACCTAGCTGCCTGAAGAGAAAATGAGAGCTCAAAGATGACACTAAGCTTGTGAAAACCTGGGTGATTGGAAGGATAAAGGTGCTACCAACATCATTAGGGAAGAATAGACAATGGAAGGGTTTTGTCTGACATAAAATGCAAAGGGTGAATATGTATGGAGCTTTTCCTCAACAGTCATTGATCCCAGAGAGCAGAGCCCCTTTTGTGAGCCATTAGGTGAGCTGAGATGTAGGGATGTGCTAGAGCCCGCTTGAGCTCAAGAGAAAATTGTTAAATTTTTGACGTGAGCAGTTACACCTTGGAAATCAGCAAATCTTATAAATCAAGGCTGTGTTTATTGTTTTGTTGCTTGTCTCTGCTTTAGAAACTGAAGGAGAAAATGTTAATAAAAGTGTGCCATGCTTATATTTCCCCCCCTGAGAACCTGTTATTAAATATTTATCAGCACACTATTGACTTGGAGGCAGGGAGTTGGTATGGAATTTTCCCAATGGTACCAACACAGCTCCTGTAAGTAGAAAGTTTAGGTTAAAACTGACCTGAGGCGCTGACATCTGGCTCAGGAGGGGAGTGGTTTGAGACTTGCATAACAGAGCAAGAGGGAAGAGTAGAAGAGTGTTGAGTGACAGGGTACGTGTGGTTACATTGGAGATAAATTTCACAATTGGCTCTCTTGCACAGCCCTACCCATAGACCCACACACACAGAGGCACCAGAGCCCCCACTTCAGAGACCTCTGGATCACATAATCATATTTGTCATGCAGTTTGGGAAACAGCAGAAAAGCCTCCTTTTGTGCTCTGAATCTTCCCTGGTCGCAGTGCCTAAAATTCCCACCAGGGAACATCACTTTTTGGGCTTAATGTTACCTAGTAAGAGGTAACAGAGATAACATTTTCTGATTAACAGATTGAAAAAAGATGATCTTACCTGATCTGGGAACCCTGCCTCCCCAGATTTTTTTCTCAAAGTGAAGGGGCTTTCCCAAGGTCACATATCTAATCAGTGGCAGAAATGGCATTCAAACCAGTACTCTTTTTGCTATAGCTCTCTTTTAGTCAGTGTTTCTGGAAAATATGGCAACTCAAAAAGACAAGCTCAGGGGACCTCTTAATACCCCTTACCTTCCTTGTAGGGCTATTAATATCCTGAGTCCAGATAGAGTCTGAGAGGATGGGAACAGCTTCTGCAGGTGACTCCCAGGACAGAAGAGGAAGAAATCTGCTGAGGATAGGAATCAGGGGTTTAGCTGGGCAAGATCCCCCAAGCTTCCTGGTGGTGTTACTGCCAGCTTCCAAATACCATGGTGATAATAGGTTATTCTAGGAGCTATAATTACCTGAAGAAAACACAGTTGTCTTATTAGCATTGCCCAAGGACAGGCAGCCTTACAATTCCCACCATCCTGCCTCAAACAAATCAATTGTCCTTGTACCAGCTGCAAATGTGGATAAAAACGTACAATCTCCACCAAAAGCAAACCAAGAAACCACCCTGTGGATTGCCCCTTTCCTGGCTGTGCTAATAAACCTCGTTTGACACAGCATTGCTTAGACAAGCATATCACTGAGCATTTTGAAGAATTAATAAGTTACAGTCAGATGATAAGTTAGAGAATTAATAAATAAGAGATAATAATTATAGATAGCCAATAATACGGTCAGGGAATCACACACAAAAAGAAAAGATTAGGAGAGAAGCTGAGCAGAGCATTACAGGACAAAGAGAAGAAAGCCATGCAAGCTTTCTAATGGGATTTGGAAAGAGAAAGGTGCCGAACAAGGTCTTTTCTCCCTTAGTCCCCTGGTCTGTGGCCAGTGCAGTTCTCAGGTAAGATGTCGGGGAAGAGTCAGCAGCTGACCATCCATCCCTGACCTTGGTCCTGTAACTTCCAATGCAAACCAAGCCTCCCCCGAGTTCATCCTTCCCCCCTTGTCCTTTGATACTTTAATAGATATGCAAGTTCATTGATATAGGTGCAACAGTGCAGATAACACTCCGTCCCAAACTTCTCATCCTGTGTGGCTTCAGTCCATGTCCTCTCACAGACCATCTATGGGGAGGGGGCTATCCAAGAGGTGGTAGGCCTTCACCTAGTAGGTGCATATCAGTGAATCTCATAGGCTACATGTACATTGTCTATGCCCTTACTACAAGATTGGCCTCCCTCCTTTTATGCACATGAATCTATCTGCTGACATCTCATACAACCCTTCTTGTGTTGAATTCTTCATTGGTAATATGTTTTAGCCTACTTATACTCACCATGGACCTCTACACTGATTTTTTTTAACTTTAATTTAATTTTTCAGAGTTTACAGTACATGCTTCAGAGAGCTACATCATCACTAGAAGAATATTAGATTTAAAAATATAAACCTATGCCCAGACTTAAATGTGAGATAACATATGTAAAGTGCTCTGAAAACCTTAGTGTTATTATTATTGGCATCTAGGAGGCAAAATGTATAGAGCACTGGGTCTTGAGTCCTGGAAGATGGGAGTTCTTATCTGACCTCCGATGTTTAATAGCTATGTAACCCTGGGGAAAGTCACTTAACCAGTCTATCTCACTTTCCTCATTTAAGAATAATAATAGGGCAGCTAGGTGATGCAGTGGATAGAATGCTGGCCCTGAAGTCAGGAAGATTCATCTTTCTGATTTCAAATCTGGATTCAGATACTTCCTAAATGTGTGACCCTGGACAAGTCACTTAATTCTGTTTTCCTCAGTTTCCTCATCTGTAAAATGAGTTGGAGAAGGAAATGACAAACCACTCCAAATCTTTGCCAAGAAAACCCCCAGTGGGGTCCTGAAGCATTGGACGTGACTGAAAAATGACTGAACAAACTTCCTAGGGTTGTTCTGAGGATAAAATGAGATATTCGTAAAGTACTTTACAAACTTAAAGAGCTACATAAATTCTAGCTCTTATTATCCATTAGACTGTGAGCTCCTTAAGAGCTGAGGCTGTCTTTTTGCCTTTCTTTGTATTCCCAGCACATAACACGTTACCTCATATACAGCAAGTACTTAATATGTGCTTCATGATTGTAACAGAGGTATGCAGCTCAATGAATAGTCCATAGTTATAAGTTAGTACATTAGTACATGTTTCTTTAATGGGTATTTCAGAGAGATATTCTATACTAGAATCAAATAGAAAATAGAGTGGGCTGTCCTCTTGGCACTTACAGTTGAACAGAGGAATAACAATAGACCCACTATTGTAGACCCAGTATTATATGGCATAAAGGGCAGCCAGGTGATATTGTGAGTGGATAGAGTGCTAGACTTGGAGTCAGGAACACTGAGTTCAAATTTGACCTCTGACACTTACTAACTGTGTGACCCTGGGCAAGTCATTTAACCCTCTTTGCCTCAGTTTCCTTATTTATCAAATGAGCTAAAGAAGGAAATGGAAAGCCATTCCAGTATCTTTGCTGAGAAAAGCCCAAATGGGGTCATGGATAGTTGGTCACAACTGAGCAACAACAACAATATAACAAAAGCATTAGAAAGGTGTAAAACAAAATGACTAGGGGTGATCAGTTCAGCTCAAAACAAACATTTATTAAGCTCCTGCTATGCTAGATCCTAGGCATGCAAAGATAGCTTCTGACTTCAAATAACATGCATTCTGCTGGGGGTAGTAAAAATGTACAAAAATAAGCAGTAAAAGCAAAGTAATTTGAAAAAGGAGAGACAGCACTGACAAATGAGTGGTTTAAAGAAAGCTTTAGCATCTGATGATAACCTGAGCTAAAACTTGAAAGAAGATAAAACTTCTGAAAAGTGGAGTAAACAAAGGAGTACATTCTAGGAATGGGAGAAGGCTTATTAAAATATATGGAGATAGTAGGTGAAATGTTTAATGAGGGGAAAAAAATATACGGTCCCATTTTGTGAAGGGGAATGATGATAAATAAAACTGGAAAGACACCTGAAGGTAAATTGAGAATCACTTTCAATTCCAGGATATGTTACTCTAGAAGCAATAGGAAGTTAAGTGAAGATGTTTTTAGCATGGGAACGGCATGGTCAGAGGAAGCTCTATAGAGGCTGTGGCCTATTTGTTGGATTCTAAAAGATTGGTAGGAATTTAGCAAGTAATTTTGAAAAGAAGGATATTCCCAGTTTAAGAAACAGTAATAAGAGACATGAAGGTGGGATGCCAAAAGACGTGTTCAAGAAACAGACTAGCCCAGTGTGTGTTGAATATAAAGCACGTGGAGGAAAGTAACCTATGACAGAATTTGAGAGCTGGCAGGAACCTCAGCAATCATATTGTTCAAACCATACGTGAAAGGAAACTCTACTGTAACATGTACAATAGGTGGTTATCCAGCCTCTGCTTAAAGAACCCTAAGAATCGGGAACCCACCATATCTCAAAGCGGTTCATTCTACTGTTAGCTCTAATTGTTATGAAATTATCTCTGATATCAAGCATAAATTTCTTTTCTTTGCAACTCCCATCCATTGTTCCTGGTCCTTCCCTCTGGGATCAAATGGACCTAGTGTAATCCTTCCTTCTCATGATATCCCCTCAACACTTGAAAATAGTTATCTTTCCCCACCAGTGACTCCATTCCAATCTTCTTTTGTCCATTCTAACCATTCCCAGTCTCTTCAACCAATTATCATGTATCACAGGACTGGGTAGGACAGGTAGCAATAGATTGTGAATGTCCTTGAATTCCAGGCAAAGGAGTTTAAATGTTACAGAAGAGGAAGACACTAAAGTTGACAATGTCCTTATTATATGAACACACACATTTTGATCATCTGAAAGTGACAGTGGATAATTTTGAAGAGGGGGGCTCCTCAAAATAAACTCTACCTTCTTATCAAATAGTTGAGTAGTGGGGCTGCCTGTTGAAATAAGGTGACAATTATTACAGCTGTTAGAATAAAAGAAAACTCCCCTCTCACCTTCTGAATTTGCCTTAACTATCTCAGATAGCCAATAACCATTAGAAAATATTAGAACGTTGCCTTGCATGAAGGGGATGTGGAATAAGGGTAACTGTTAGTTTAGCAGCTTTTTCCTTCTGTCTAAGGAGAATTTAGAATGTTCTCAGATTTGGCTCTTTTCTCCCACTTCTCCTCAGGTATTCTTTAAATTTCTATTTTAGGCTGTTTTCTCTGAGAGAAGGGAATCACGAAGGCCCCAGTGACATTTCTGGTGTTGTATTGACCCCAAGTATGGTCTTTTGGCCATATATATAGCTGTCAAGTACTTGAATTTGATGGATGGGGAGAGGGGAGAACTATTCTTTTAGAAGCAGTGTATTTCTGGAACTGTCTCTTGAGTAAGGCTGCATGCCATATTAATAAACTTGTTGGATTTGGAGCAAGGAACATATGGGTTCAAAGCCTGCCTCAAATACTTCCTAACTGTATGACTATGAGCAAGTCATTTAATTTTTCTGGGACTTTGTTTCCTCATCTGTAAAACAGGGAAAAAATAGTGCTTACTTCTCTGGATTGTGGTGAAGTCCAAATGAGATAATATATAAACATCAATTGCTGTAATTATAATAACCATCCTTAGGTGACCTGTGTATGTGCCATTGCCTTCCTCTGTTGAGAAATTATAGGGCATCACTGACAGGAAGTGGGCAAATACATTTATTCATTTATTCAGTAAATATGCTTTAAGCACTTATCAATTGTAAAACCTCATGTGGGAAGGACACAGGGGGAGATACAAGGATTAATAAGACATGTTAACTGCCTTCAGAGAGCTTACTGTCTAATAAAGTCTAGAATGTGTCAGGTACACAAATAGATATGTCTAAATAGACTAAATAATCATGAGAGACACAAAAACAAGTTTTAGGAAGTCTGAGGGAAAAAATATTGGCAAAGGAATAGGGAATGTTTCATGGTAGACGGAGTATTTCATTTGGGGCTTTGGAAGATCTGAAAAGAGAAATCAATGATCAGGTGAAGAATAAGTGTTTAGTAGGCTGCATGAAATAATTTAAATGATGAAAAGTTGTGGCAAAGCTTGTCCTTATCCACACTGCCTGCTGACTGAATAATTAGATACTTGAATCTATGACCTCATTGATGAGGGCCCTCCCTCAATGGCTGTCTGCACACAACAACCCCCTTTCACTTCGCTATCCTGTTTGATTCTTGCCATGTCTTTCCATAAATCCTCTATAGAGGATGAACCCACATCTGTCTATGAATAAGTTGTTAAAATTCACCACATCTGCCAATAGAATTCTCCCAGGTCTATTAAAAGAATGATTTCCCAGGTATAATGGTTACCACCAAGGCCTCTGAAATCCCCCACAGATGGGCATTGCCTTGAGTTCCTTATCTCTTTGTAGCCTAGCTGTCTGTCATTCAGCCCAGTGAGCCTAGAGACATATGTATTTCCCCCGTTTTAATTTTTGTCATCATAATTTTAAAATTGAGTCTTTTCGAATGAGTTTTTTCTTCCCCCTCAGTCTCAGTAAGTCTCTTTAAATCTAGCCCAGAGCAAGGTCCCTGTTAGTCTTTGTCATGGGGAAGGCAGCAGATTGTACCCAGTCTGACTAGAGGAAGAGAGAGACCTCTTCGCTAAATGAAACTGAAACCAAGACTTAGGAATATAAATACTGAAGTGACCCAGGTATGATAAAGAGAACCAGTTAGCTGAACTTCCAGCTTACATGCAGGAGATGCTAAATTATTAAAACTTTAATAAACGTAATAATAAATATTTGATGTTGAATTATAGAAAGCTTCACAGATACAGTGAAACTGAGAAATGGCCTCTTAGATCTGCATTAGAAGTTAAACACTTTTCAAATGGGGCTTCTAATGTTGAAACAGAGCTATTGTTCTTTAGATTAAGAACGTTCACACACAATAGAAAGGAAGTAGCTTGAAGGCCAAGTCTGGTGGCTGGCTCCAGAATAGGAGCTCTGACTGAAATGGATAAGAATGAAGGAGCGGGTCACATGCCCTCTGGAACCATTAGTGGGGTACCTGAAAACAAGGCTGGGTAAGTGTGATTGCTTCATGGGTCCAGGCTTCAGACAGCAGCTTCTTATCTGGAAGTCTCTGGCAGTCAGCAACTGCCCAGTGTTATCTCAGGTATCTTGGATGAGCTCTTTTCGGCCCCAGAAGGATTCCCAAAATGCTGGGCTTGAGACAAGATAAACAGAGTAGTGTCTCCATCACAGAGCTTCTCTGAAACCATTTTGTGGTATAATGACTTCTTGTAAGGGATTAAAAATTGAAGAATTTGGTCTGGGCTAAAGCCTCACCAGTGTTTGAAATGAGTCCCACTGCAATAACAGCATATTGAAGGAATCATGGAAGCATAAACTGGAAGGGGCCTGGAGAGGTAAATTTGTCAATCAATAAACAAGCTTTTATTAAGTGCTTCCTGTGCTCCAAGTACTGGTCTAGGCCTTGTAATGCAAAGACAAAAAATGAAACAGTCCTTTACCTCAAGAAGCTTTTGTTTTATTCAAGGATACAATGTATGCACATGTAAGTATTGACAGAATATATACAAAGTAAATAAAAGGTAATTTGAGATGTGGGACAGCAGGTGGTACAATGGATAGAATGCTGGTCCTGGAGTCAGGAAGACTCATCTTCCTGAGTTCAAATCCAACCTCAGACACTAGCTATGTGACTCTGGACAAGTCACTTAACCCTAGTTGCCTCAGTTTCCTTATCTGTCAAGTGAGCTGGAGAAGGAAATGGCAAACCACTCCAGTATCTTTGCCAAGAAAATGCCAAATGGGATTACAAAGAGTTGCACATGACTAAAAAAATGACTGAATAACAACCAAAAACAATTTTTTTGAAGGTAAGGTATTATAGTTGTAGACAGGGAATAAGGAATCATTTAGGAGGTGGTATTTGAGCTGAGCTCAGGATTCATTAATTAATGCTCAGGATTGAGAGGTCAGGAGGGAATTCATTTCAGGCCTGAGAGACAGCCAGTACAAAGGCATAGAGACAGAAGATGCCTTGTTGTGCATGTATAGAAGCAAGAAGTCTATTTTGGCTTGACTATAGAGAGCATGAAGGGCAGTGATGTTTAAAAAGCTTGGAAATTTCCTCTGTTTCTAAATGACCCTAGAAAGAGAAAGTCTCAAGAGTGCCTATAAAGCTTCCAGAATCTCCTGTTATCACCCTGTCAGGAATCCTTCCTTTTGTCTTCTAATTCCCCTTAAGTCATAGTTTATGACCATGACACCTTCTTGGGAGATGTTTTCAGGCCTCAGCTGGATAGAGTAAGAAGGAAGGGGTATGTGGGGTGTAACAATGGGACCGAGGGCTAAGCCAACAGATTACCTATGTGTTTCTGGGTCACTTGAAAGAAAAGTCCATCAACTAGAATTGTTTAAGTGCTTACTTACTACGTGTCAAGCGCAGAACACCTGATTTGGAGTCAGAAATGCTGCTGCTTATTACATCAACGACCTTAGGAAAGCTCTTTCATTTCTAAGTCAGGAGCAGCATTGAAACTATGAATCAGTCAGTTAATCAGCAAACATTCATTAGGTCCTGAGTAGGTACAATACACCACGATTGGCCCAGGAGTAGATATAGGTATCTTCCCTTACAAAGGTTAGGACCGGACAGCTAGATACATGAATGAGAAGATAGCTTAGTATAGTGCAAAGAACAATGGATTTGGTATTAAGAAAACTGGGTTTGAATACAAGTCCTGTAACTTATTGCTGTGTGGACTTGAATAAATCACTTCCCTCCTTGGATTTCAAGTTCCTTATCTGCAAAATGGGAGGCAGTAGAATATATTTATAAGATGCCTTCCAGCTCCAAATCCTAAGAGGGATATATAGTACAAATTAGAAAGGGTAGGGGTGGGGATCGAGAGGTAAGCAGGAAGGTTACATGACTTACTAAAGGTCCCATGGCCTGCAAGTAACATAGAATTTGAACCCAAGTCTCCTGACTGTCATTCTGCAAGCAAGTGGGTAGAGGAAGAGGGAGAGGGAGAGGTGAGGAAAAGGGAAGGTGAGGGGAGAGAAGCAATGGGTAAGGAAGAGGAGGAAGAGAGGAAAGGAGAGAAGAGAAGAAGAGGGGAAGGGAGGGGAAGGGAGAGGGAGAAGAGGAGAAAAGGAGGAAAAGGAGAGGAGCTTCTGAAGTCCTTTCCAAATCTGAGAATGTGAAATTCTCTAACTAGGGAATCTTTTAAGTTTCCTTCTAAATCTAAGGCCTTTGATCCTTTAAATCCTAGATTACTTAGTTGAATTCTTCATTGCTACCTGTACTTCCAAGGTAAAAGCTGAATTGGTGAAAAGAAGGATCTAAAAAACAAGATAAATTCAGTTCTTTATGAGATGTGGTTACCTTGCTAATCCTCCCATTTGTTAGAGTTCTCCCTGCATTGAATATATTGGATAAAAAATATCATCCTTTTAAGGATGAAAAAATAAGAAAAAAGGAGGTTACATGACTTACTAAATGTCCCATGATTTGCAAGTGACATAGACAAAATTTGAACCCAAGTCTCCTGACCCTATGTCATTCTGGCAAGCAGTTACCTAGGTGTTCCTTCACATAAAGGCGTGTTAGGGAATTGTGGTTCTTGAAATGACAGGAAGATAGAAACAGTAGCAAAGTGCAAACTGGAGCTGACCAAAGAGCAAGACCCTCTAAGTAGGGATATTGTCTCTAGAGAAGTCTTGGCTTCTGATATAAATCCCTGCTTCTCCATAGAGTCTCCCAGACCACTCTGACCTACAAGGATCTCCTTTGAATTCATTTTGTCTCTACCACTGATTTGACAGTTTATAATATATTGCCTTGTCACCTTCATGGTGTTGTGAAAAGAGCACTGGCTTTGGAGTCAATGATTGCTGCTGTTCAGTTGTTTCATATCCGACTCTTCATGACCCTTTTTTGGTGGGTATTCTTGGCAAAGACATGGGAGTGTTTTGCTATCTCCTTCTCCAGTTCATTTTGCAGGTGAGAAAACTGAAGCAAACAAGGTCAATGGACTTACGTTCAAATCCCATCTCTTGCTTAACTACCTCTGTAATCTTGGACAAGTCATTTAATTTCCCCAAGACTCAGTTATTTCATCTGTAAAATAAGGAACTGGTCCAGATGACCACTCAGGCCTCTTTAAGCTCTAGGTTAGTGATTTGTATAATGGCCTGTTTTATTCATGTACATGTATTTATTTCATCATCATCATCATCATCAATCATGTATGAGAAGCATTCTGACAGAGTGAATAGAGTGCTAATCTCATAGACAGGAATAAAGTCCTAAATTCAAGTCCTGCCTTGTATACATATTGGCAGTATCACCCTGGAAAAGTCTCTTAATTTCTCAGTATCTTGGACACTGTGGCTATGAATGGCAGAACAGATGCCCATCTGCTTTGATTGAGGAAGTTTCATCATCAGGAGTTCCCTATGTCAGTGATAAAGTAATAGGGACTGGAATAGGAACTGGACCTGGGATTCCACTGGGATAATGGAACTCCTGGATGAAACAATATCATCTACCAATGCAAGTTGTCACTTGCTCTGACATTTAGAGTCTTAGAGAGTTGCCTAAGGCACTAAGAGGTCAAGTGACTTCCCCAGTTTCACACAGCCGGTATATGTCAGAGGACTTAAACCCAGGTCTCTCTGAGGCCAGCTTTATTGCCTCAGTCTATGATATGTTGCCTCTCAAAACAACAACAACAACAACAACAACAACACAACAACAACAATAATGTCAAAAATAACCTGATACATTAACCACTGAAAACCTCCCTTATTGGGGATGGGGGTTGGGTTCTACTTTTTGAAATATAAGAGACTTCTTATCCTAGAGGAAAATTATGTCAGCAGGGTCTCCAGAGAATGCCTTCCTGATACAGCAGATGGTTTGCTGTGGTTACAGTGTATATCCTTTTAATACGAAATTGTATTTGTTTAATTCTTAATGAGTAAACTTGGATTTTAATTGGACTTTACTGTCCACCAATGCTTATTTCATTTTAAACCTGGAACCTGCTGGGATGGCCCAACTTAAACCTGGCCTTTATTATATAGTCATGGGATCAGAGACCTCTGCCTGGAAGGGATTCTAGAGGTCACCCTTTCTAATACCCTCACTTTAAAAATGAAACTGAGGTCCAAGAGGAAAGGGATCTGTTTGAGGTACTATGTGTCAGAAGGAGTATTTGAACCACTCAGGTCCTCCAAATTTACACACACACACACACACACACACACACACACACACACCCATACTACTACTATATATGTAATATAGTATACATTTACAAATATATGTACCATATATGTATGTGTCTCATGTATAAATTTATATATGCATACCTGCATATTCTGTATGTATACAATATGTATAAAATGTATTACACATATGTATATTGTGTATAATGTATAATATAGGTATATATGGATAATATGTGTATATGTGTATATACATATTCATGTGTGTATATACATATGCATGTAAAGATGTACATGCGCACAAACATATATGGCCATAGATGTGTATGTATATATGTGTGTATCTATATCTATGTGTGCATATATGTATATGTGTGTGTATGTATGTTAATATATATCTCTATTTATTTATCTATCTATAGTGTCCTTTCAGAGTGGCCTAGCTAAGTTCAGAATACAAAGACCTGCCTCCCTGAAAAATTTTAGTTACCAGGAGATTATTTTTGGATCTCCCTCACTCTAACTATGGATCCTCACTCATACTCCATAAATATAGTGTCTACTTAAGTATGAAATGTGTTAATGGAGAGAGAAGCCTCACAGATGAAATAAATACTTATATAACATTTTGCAGTTTACAAAATGCTTTTCATACACTCTTTTGATCTTTACAACAACCCTATAGGGAGGACAGGGATGATTATCCTAATTTTGCAGATGAACTGACACTGAGAGAGGTCAAGTTAGTTACCTGAGTTTTACTCAGCACATCTTTAAACATGAGTGCCTCTCCCACCCCCACCCCCATAAATGAAGCTCCAAGATCCTCTAGGGCAAGACTTGTTGTATCTTATACTATGTGGGGTTTTCTACATGCATAGCCTTTCTGCATGCATTGAAGGTGCTCAATAGATATCCGTTTATAGATTGTTGGATATTATAATTCAGAGGCCAAAGAGAAGGGCACTGGAGGGGGTAAGAGAGCCCACGCATGAGACCCATGACACATACCATCAGAGTACTGACTGACCTCAGTTACCCTGTGTGGTTCCAGGATGGATCTGCAGAGCAGAGGAAACAATTTTCCTTCCCTCTTCTCAGGATTTCACTTTGGTGCCACATACTTTCCTGACCATTCTTCCTTCCCTTCTCTTCCCTATATGAGGAAGAAGCTCCATGTCCTCGTGCCTGGTGACTGATTTTTAACATTAAAAAAAATAGTTTATGATCCTGGCTGGGCAGACATAAATCACTGGGCCCTGCTGTAGTCATAGCTGACATGACTTATGACTCCATTGTTATGGCAACAGAGAGGAACACACAGGCACTCATGCACACACACATGCACACGCACAAAAGCTCTGCTCATGCTTGACAGGCCTTTGAGGTACCCTGATGGAAAGGCAAGTGTTGCAGAGAAAGAATGATTTCTCTTGAACTCACTTTCAGTTCATCTTTATTCTGCACCCAAGCAAACCTTTTTGCTTTCTGCATCTTCCTGTAAAGGATAATCAACAGGGTTTTTTTTTCCCTTTGTGTATGTATATGTATATGTCATGGGTATGTGTGTTTTCTTCCTTTCAATATGACGTGAAGCATCTCTCCCAAGGACCTTAGTTAGAATTACTCAAACACCAAATTCATATTCCATTATGCAGTGGGGTCTATTGTCACACCCTGACATCAGCCATCCCACCAGGCTGTTCAGTACTGTCCTACCAACTATTCTGCTATTCTGTAAAGGGATCTGCTGCCTCACCATAGGCATGCTGCTGTACTTACAGGGTCCTGTGTTACATTATGAACTCTACTTAGACTTATAAACTTCTACTACTCTGGTTGGGTGTGAGATACTCCAGCAGTATCTCAGATCTGCTACCATCATGTCTGATACCGTATTGCATGACTCCATCCTTATATCTGTGACTCTCCACTCACTCTCATTCCACACATAAAGTCTGTTGTCAAGACTTGCTGTTGATTACTTCACAACATCTCTCACAGACATCCCTTTCTCTCCACTCACACAACTGCCACCCTAGTGCAGACATTAATATCTCCTGATTGGTCTCGCTGTTTCAAGTATGTCCCCACTCTAATCCATCCTTCTCTTAGCTGCCAAAATGATTTTCCTGAAGTGCAGGATGCATGACACTTTTGCTCAATAAACTCTAGTGGCTCCCTCTTACCTCTAGAATCAGTTATAAAGCCCTTCATGGACTATGTCTCTCCAGTCTTCTTAAACTTGTCTCCTCTCCTTATATTCTACAATCTGGCTACACTATCCTGCTTGCCATTGCTTGGACGTTGACACTCCATCTCCCATCTTCTTATCATTTCACTAGCTGTCCCCAGTGCCTGAAATGCTGTCCCTCCTCATCTCCAGTTCATGGATGCCCTGGCTCCCTTCAACACTCAGCTCAAATCTTGGATTTATATATCTATATAATGTCTCCCCCATTAAAATGTGAGATCCTTGTGGGAAGGGACCATGCATTGCCTTTTTCCATGCTTAGCACAGTTCCTGGCATATAGTAAGCACTTAATAAGTGCTAATTGGCTGACTGACTGCTCTGATCTCCAGGATTGTATGTATGTATTGTATTGTATGTATCAGTTCATTGTGCAAGTTTAGATATGGGGAAAAAAGTGTGAGATTTGAAGTCAGAAAGCCTGAGTTCCAATACCAGTTCCACCATTAACTTATTCTTTGTTTTATACTCGATGAGTCCCTTTATTTCTGTAAGTCTTGATTTCATCACCTATGAAATGGATATTATTTCCCTCCTATGGTCGTTATAAGGATCAAATCAAATAATAAAAGAGAAAATTTTTGTAAACCATAAAGAGTTAGCTATACATGTCAGCTTTTATTCATGTAGAGGCAATATGGTATATTCCTCAAGAGCGAGCTGGCCTCAGAAGTCCTGTTTCTGATAAATACTCAACAACTCAAGGGAATAAGCATTTATTAAGTACTTTCTTGGTGCCAGGAACTCTGCTAAGTGCTATACAAATACAAGTAGAAAGAAAGGCAGCCCCTAATTTTTTGTAGCTTAAATTCTAATTATGGAAGACAACACAAGCTGAAAGGTTGAAGAGGATATGCTAGAAAAATTCCAGAGTTATGAGTACAGCCTACAGAAGAATGAGACATGGCTGGCAATGCAGCTGCCCATCTACATTGGTGGAAAGAATTTCCTCATCAGGATTTCCTTCTGCCTTCACAGGTCCAGTCCCCTCCATTCCTACTCCTCCCATGTTATTGTTAGTAATTATAATGTGTAAATTTGGTATACTCCATTTTAACCATAAAAATCCTTCTTAGGATTAGAGGCCACACCTCCTATTTCTTGTATAGCTCACCATACCTTATAATTCAGTCATGTGCACAAAGTAAGCTCATCAGTACTTGGTAAATAGATAATTAGCAGTAGCTGATCTCTGGAAGGCCCCTGAGCTTCTTCAAAAGACAGTGTAGAACAATGGAAAGACCCCTGATCTTAGATAGATGGGAGTTTATACTTTATTTCAAAGGGAATGGACAGGCAGTTAAGGTTATCTTTTTTTTCTTTTCTTTGAGCAGAAGAGTAGCATGAATAGAGTCATGAATTAAGAATATTGTTCAGGCATCATTGTGAAGGGTGGATTGAAGAGGGAATAGACTGAAGGTAGGAATCCTGGCTCAATTACTTACTGAAATCGGGTGACCATGGTGGAGCCATTTCAATTGGACAATTCTATGAAATCTGTTAAGCACTTCTGATCTTACTACCTTTGTGACTATAATATCACACACTTTGCCTTTCTAGCCTACAGTTTCTTCATCTGTAAAACAAGAGAATTAGACTATATGGTCTCTGAGATCCTTCTGGTTCTAGATATTTGATCCCAAGTACCTTGAAGGGAACGAGGTAGAGCAAGGGATAGCATTCTGAACTTGGAGTCAAGAAGACCTGAGCTCAAATCCTGCCTCAGATACTTACTAGATTAGCCTCAGTTTCCTTACTTTAAAATAAGAACAGCAATACCAGCTTACCTGATAGGGTTGCCATGAGGTTCAAATTAGATACTCTGTGTGTGTGTGTGTGTGTGTGTGTGTGTGTGTGTGTGTACACACACACACTATATATATGTGCACACACATATATATGTATGTATGTATGTATATATAACATATGTGTGTATGTATGTGTATGTATATGCTATATATACATATCTGTGTATAATTCCTTAAAAATTTGAATGCTAGCTATTATATCAAAAGGCACCTAGTTCAGCCTCCTCATAATACATATAAGAATATAGAGACCTAGAGAGAGGTTGATGGCTTTCCCATTTTCACACAGCTAATTACCAGTGACAGTTGAGCCTGGAACCCAGGCCCTGTTCTACATGGCCTCCAAAGCTGATGACCCAGATTGGAACTGAGGTCCTTGATTACAAGAATCTCTCCTTCCCCTTCAAGTGACTAAAAAAGGTCCTGAGTCAGTGACTGAGTCCATCCAGGCCCTCTGTCAGGGGCCTGAGATCGATGGCAGGCAGTCTTGAGCAGGCAGGAGTCATCTTCTAAGGCTATTGCTCTGTCAATAATGGCAGCCGCCGGTGGCCAATAAAAGCAGCCCTGGGCTCCTGACAGCAGGTGCAGGTGATGAATGGGCAGCTTAACAGGGATGGAGCAAATTGATCATTGCATCACCAACCACAACTTATTCATTTCAGCAAAGAGTGCAATTCATTACTGCTACATGTCACGCAGCCATGTCATCACCACAGATAAAAGCCCAGGGCCTCCTGGCCTCACTGGCTTTCATCACCTTGGCTGCCTGCCTCTTGATTGGGATGGAGGAGGTAATCAGGCGCAGAGGTGGGGAGGTGAGCAGGGGGGATGTTGCAGCAAACTGGGCTCTGCTCAGCACTGGTGCTGCATCCTGGCTAGCATTACTCATCCTGTGGCAAGGGGAGAGACTAAAAGGTCATCAAATCCCAGAATGGGAAAGCTGGAAGGAACAATCATCTGGCTTAACACTCCCATCCCCTCGTATAAGAAGAAGAGGAGGCCCAGAAGGTAGAGATGACATTTCCAGGGTACAGAGCTATTCAGGTATCAGGTGTCAAAATCTGGTTTTCTGACTCTGAGTCCAGCATTGTCTGGATCACCAAGATCTTATAATTTTGGCCACAGTAGCCTTATGCACAGCACCCCTCATCCAGCACTCTTTTCATTAGGCCACACTTCCTCGTATACCTGTGCTTGCATGTATTTAGAGAAGTTATGAGAATCTTCGGTTGTAAAGAGGTCTACAAGAAGTCAGCATAACCATCAATATTCAATTCATTAAATACAATAATAGTAATTAACAACAACAATTTTGCAACCATAGAGTGGTGGTTCCAGTTCTGGCCTCCAATTCAGAAAAATCTGGGTTCAACTCCAACTTCTGACACATTACACTGGTCATTAAAATCCAACAAATCACTTAACTTCCCAGAGCCCTACCCTCCTCTCTATGACAGGTGGCAGATTCTGACATCAGTTTCCTCCCGGAGGCTTCTCTGCACCAATAAATTACACTTCCATATAAATATAAAAAATAACTTATCACCAGCCATGTGTGTGACATTGGATAACTCATTTGTTAGTCTGAGGTACTAAGATTTAGGCACAATAAGTATCTAACTCTGACTTGATTGAGGACAGTGGTGAAGCTCAAATGTTGAAATATCTTTCTCACAATGGTCTGATATGACTTCACTTATTCCTATAAGTGAAACCTTGCTCATTCCTCAAATACTCACATGGTTCTCATTGATTTCAGAGGTTCCTACAATGATGTAGATATCAACCCATGGGGGCCTGACCATTCTGTGTTATTCCCACCCAAAAGTTTGTACCAAAAGTTTGGTACAAGATGTCCACCCAATGTTCTATAGGACTTTCTTGATTTTTCCTACTATTTTGAGTATACTAGAGGAGCAGTCTGTCTGTCTTCCTGTCGTCCCTTTATCTCTCCATGTAACCAACCCAAATTATCTTTTTTTTTTTGCCATACAGTTCCTAGGTAGTATGACATATAGAGCATTGGACATAAAATCAGACAGACCTGAGTTCAAATTTGACTTCAGGCACTGGGCAAGTAACTTAACTTTTCTTAGCCTCAGTTTCTTCATCCATAAAACGGGAATAATAATAACACCTCCCAAGCTTGCTATGAGGATCAATTGTGATATGTGTAAATTCTTTTGCAAACCTTAAAGAACTATATAAATACTATGTATGTATGTATGTACGTATCTATCTATCATCATCATCATCACCATCATCATCATCATCACTCCTGTTCTTTCTCAGAGTTCTTCACTGGTTACATGTTGTAATCTACCAACACCCTCCATGTAACTTTTAATTTCTCATTGTTCTTTTAAAATGTAAATGCCACTGGGAGAGCCATGGGCTCAGTCCTTAGTGCCCCATGATACCAGGCTATTGTATCAATGATGTCTTTATACTCCTGTCACTTTAACATTTTTCAAGATTCCTGTTATATCATTCTAGATGGGGAATGATGTACCTTCCCCTCTCCCCATGCCAGTTTGGAAGAATGGGTGACATTTCCTATTGATTGGATTGATTCCTGATACCTAAGGCTCTATTGGTTAGTGGGCCACAAATTTGATTCTTGACACTCTCTTGTCCTCTGGCCACCCACCCACAGGTCCCACTATGGGTCAGACCTTCTTCTCTTTTCTTTGATTTAAAGAGACAGCTAAGTAATTTTGGTCTAGACTGACATTGACTTGTTTAAAGATTCAAATTTATACAGGAACTTAACATTTTCCAGGCATTTTCATGGTTACTCATTTTTCTATTTGTTATGAGAATCATGGAATTAAAAAATGTGAGAAAAAGAAAAGGTTCCTTCCAGGTCCTCTAGTCCAACACCTTCATTTTGCAGAGGTGACTGAGGACCAGAAAGGATAATTGCATTTTCCAAAGTCACACAACTGGTTAGTAACTGAGCTATTTTGTGTTTATACAGAACTGGGATTTTACTGGCATAGGGAAGCTGCAGTGAAGAAACTCTCTACCAATGAAGGTCAGCAAAAGTCTCCTACTAAGTCAGCATCTTAAAGAGTTGGCTAGGGCCCTGGGGGATCAAGTGATTTGCGAGATTCTAATGGCCAATATGTATCTAAAGCTGGACTTGTATACAAGTTTTCCTGAATTAGAGGACAGTTCTGGTACCACTAGTCTGCACTTGAGTCATCAAAGCATCATCATCATCATTGTCATCATCATCATCATCACAGCATCATCAGCATCATCCTTAATATTCCTAGTGGCAGTGATTCTTGGTACTTCTTTCTAACCCAAGGTATTTTATAAGTTCTCTAACTACATACAGTCATGGGCCTGAGAAGCCTTGGGGCATACTGGTTAGAGTGCTGAACTTAGGGTCAGAAGAACCCAGTTTCAGATCTCACCTCTGATATTTGCTATCTGTGTGACTATTGCCAAATCGAAGCCTTGTGGCATACTGGTTAGAGTGCTGAACTTAGGGTCAGAAGAACCCGGGTTCAGATCTCACCTCTGATATTTGCTATCTGTGTGACTATTGCCAAATCACTTAACTCCTCTCAGACTGTTTCTTCCTCTGCAAAAAAAGGAGATCATATCTTTAATATCTTCCTCACAAGTCTGTGAGATAATTTAAAGTAAAAGGCCCTGCAAACCTTACATGGGCTATATAAATGTCAATTATCATTATCATGACTTCATCTCAAATTATGGTTTCGTTAGTCAGGGGTCATTCACTACTATTTAATCTGAAAGCAAAAGGAACCTCCAGGAGTCCTTTGGGATATCCTCCTTGCCATAGGGCAAAGGCTTTTTTCCTTCTTCTCAATAACTTTTTAGGAAGAAAAATCATTATTTCTGACAAAAAGCTTCTATCTATTCTCCTATTCTGAAGCTTCATTATGTTAAAAAGTAGTAACTCATATTTTTATTGGCCTTTAATGTTTTCAAAGCCTTTACTTCACAACAGCCCTATGAGACAGGTATGGCAAGTACTACTCTGTGTTTTCCAGAAAAGCCAACAGTATAAGGGATCTTGAATGGCTTCACCAAAGCTACACGGCTAGTAAGTGTGGGAGAAGCTCAGATTCTAAGTCACACCTTCCAAATCAGCACTATTCTTTCCACTGCTCACTACCATTTAGTTTCTCTATATATCCCAGGGTACCTCCTGCCAGCTGTGTCCTAGGATAGCTCTATTCACTAGTAATTTTTTTTTACTAATATGCAAAGTACTCATCTCTGCAGTGTATACCTCAGTGACTACCATGTGATGGATCAAAAGACCTATGATTTTATCAAAATGGGGAAAGGCCTGCCTGGTGCAGGAACTCCCTCTATTGCATCTAGTTTCTGGCTTAGTAAACAAGCCATCAGGAGGTACCTGAAGCATATAGAGGTTCCTTCTCACCTGGACTATTGCAGTAGCTTCCTATTTGTTCTCCTTGCCTCCAGTGTCCTCCCTAATCCATCCATTCTTCACACTATGGCCCATCTAGCATTCTTTTTGTTTCGTTTTGTTTTTCTTGGTTAGGCAATGGGGTTAAGTGACTTGCCCAGGGTCACACAGCTAGTGTTATGTGTCTGAGGCTGGATTTGAGCTCAGGTCCTCCTGAATCCAAGGTTGGAGCTCTATCCACTGTGCCACCTACCTGCACCCCCAGCCAGTATTCTTAAAGCAGAGTTCTGCCCATGTCCTTCTTTATGAGCTCTCTGTTGCTTCTAAGAAAAAAAATTAAAAAGTCCTCTTTCATTTAAAGCCCTTTGCAATCCAGCTCTTTCTTTGTCAGACTGAACAACTTTAGAAAAACAAAAACAAACAACAAAAAAAACCCTTCAGCTTTTATTATGAACTTCATTATCATTAACAACCATAAATATGTTGATATACGGAAAGTTTTAAAAAAGAGGATACATATGTGTGTGTGTATGTGTGTGTGTGTGTGTGTGTGTGTGTGTGTGTGTGTGGTGGTAGTTACAAAATTGCTGTGTTTGTGTCCCTTTATGGACTTTTTTTTTCCTTCCACAAGTTTTTAATGTTTTATTGATTTTTTTGTACATCTCTATCACTACCCACTAATTTATCTGTTCAAATAGAAGCCCTCCCTTGTAACAAATAAGTATCATCCATAAAAAACAAATCCAGCTAAGTGAGTTTTTCAACCCTTTTGTAAGTCCTAGTTGACATTCCTTTAGATTATTTTGATTTCCCTCCCCTGGACTTCTCTCCTCTGGACATCCAAAAACATGGAGAATTGTGTTTTGTTTTACTTTATTTTTGTCTGCTAGTTAGTGATCATATGATAAAGCCAGACATCAAGGAGGGTTCACTAAGTATTCATGGAGCAACTGCTTTGTGCCTAGATTTTATGTAAGTTTTCTTAGGGGGATGCAATAAATAGAAACATGGCTTCTATATCAAAGGACTTCCTCTTTGAGCTAAGCCTTATACATAAGAAAATTAATAGTATCAGCTTGTCCTCAAATGTCTCATTTTAGTGGGAAGATGACCTTGAATTCCAAGAAGCTGCCTTAGTGGAGCATCAGCTTTGTTAGGTATTTCCCAGCTAGAAAATCCTCTGGTATGGTTTAATGATGGCTTTGTATGTCTGCCACCTGAGGAGCAGTTTAGCTAAATTCATACTCATCACCAGGGTGTTGCAGAGTGATGGATATTTTGACTATATAAGATACCATCTACTGAGTTGTAGAGGATCTATGATCTATGACTCGGGAGAGAACACCCACACCCATACACACACCAAAGAAACCATGGCTTCATAAAGTATTGAAGTGAGTTTCTACTTTTTTGGAAGCCTGGTGCAAATTAGTGGTGGCCATCGTGGATTACTGGAGGGCATAAGAAAATGTAAAGCTTCCTGAGGTATGATTTCATCTGCACGGAGAATTTATTTGCATTGGATTGAAATGCACGCTCCTTGACACCTCTCTACTATTCTCTTTCCCCATCACCTTTGTTGTCGTTGCTTTTAATCCCTTGGTAAGGATTATTGGTTTTCTGTAACTGTAGGGCAAAATTAATCAATTCCTTAGTCAGAAACATTTCTCAGAATCTAATAATGACCCATAACTCTGAGCTGGAATGAAAGATGAAACAATCAAATAAACAAGAACACACACAGAGGGAAAGGGAAAAAAAGAGTCAAAACTAAAAGAGAAAGACCAATTTATTTCTGTGCTATTCAGTCTACAGATTGGGAAAGAAAAAAGAACTTGGGTGTAAAGACTGATGTTCTATCAAGAATAGGAAGTGTCAGAACTAAGAGCTGACAGGAGGTGCTGGTGGGCAGGTCAAATCTCTTGAAGGATCAGGAGAAGAGGGACCAGAAAAGCTGTCTCAGGCTTTGTGCAGACACAGACATGCCACCAGTGTTGATTTCCTCTAATTGCTCCAGATCTTAGGCTGTGGGAAGTTGGTATTTTGTATAAGAAATATCACTGAACTTCTCTTTCAAAGACCTAGATTTGAATTTCAGATTTTCTGTTTATTTGCTGTGTCTTCTTAGGTAAACCACTTTTATCTCTCACCTTTCTCATCTGTAAACTGAGGGCTGAGTAGGTGATCTCTATGGCCTTTTCCTTCTCTAAATTCTGTGGTTCCTTCCTATGACTCTTCTCTCCCATTCATTGTTTGCTTAACCCTAATTTGTTGAAGTCAGAGATTTTCATTTCTGGGGCTTATTTCCAGGCATTGTGGGCTACAAGGGAGGAGATTCTTACTCACAGTCAAGTAACTTGGATTTATCCAATAACAGATTCTAGGCTGTACAGTGGATAGAGCTCAAGACCTGGAGTCAGGAAGACCTGAGCTTAAATCCTGCCTCAGACACTTACTAACTGTGAGCAAGTAATTTGACCTCTCTGAGCCTTCGTCTCTCATCTGACAAATTGGGATAATAATAGCATCAATCTCCTAGGGTTATTCTGAGGATCAAATGTGATAATATCTATAAAATGTTTTGCAAATCTTAACATGCTATATAAATGCTTATTGTTTTTGTTGTGGTGTTTATTTTTTGTGGTTGTGGTTGTGGTTGTTATTACTCTTATTATGTGGTAGAACTGGAAGGGGTATTAAAGACCACCCAGTCCAATAATTTCATTTTTTATGTGTGGACAGTCAGGCCCATAGAGTGAAATTGATTTGTCTCAGGTCAAACAGTAAGTAGCCAATCTGGAAGTTGAACCCAGGTCTTGTAACTTAAAGTTTATTACTCTTTTCACTACAACCTGCAAGCTGCTTTTTATTTGCCTTGTGATAGAAATGAAATAGATATGCCATGATCCCCATCAACCGGATGAGCCCAAAATAAATATATATTTTTTTTATCTCTTAATGTATTATACCACTGTCTCCTGAACTAATTTTGGTCACTGAACACTTTTCCATTTAAATATATTGAGGGAACCCATAGGTCAGTAAGCAATATGGTGGAATGCCATAGTCATAGGACTTGAGTTCTAGAGGCACATACTAAGCCAGGAGATCTCCAAACTTCCAGTTGCTATATATGTTGGGGAAGTTAGTGAGCCTCTCAGGGCTTGAGTTTTCTCTCCTGTAAAATGAGTGTGCTGGACTAGATGACCTCCTAGGTCCCATTCAGTGTTCAGTCCATGATCCTATGAGTGTTGGCCCAAAGCAATTGGAATACAACTTGGATATAATAGTGTCAGGGAAATTTTGGAAGAAAACAGAAGAAATTATACCAATTATTATGCCTCCCCAAAGACACATGTAGTAAACATTTTTGACATAGACTTATGTTCCAATATTTCAAGGATCTGTGATTTCTCAGATGTAGGGACTGACATAGACCACAACTCTTACCACTGTCAGTCTTTATGATTTGCTGTGGTTAGAAAATAATAATCACCAGGTGTGTCAGCTCTCCAGTGATGTATCTCTCTGAGCTCAGCTTGACTGGTTTCTAGACAATAGACATATGGTCCTTTGCTGAGGATGCTACTTGAAGATTTTCTATCTTGGTAGGACTCACCAAGATTTGTGCCCCATTTAGTATCGCCCATGAGAACTTAGGGTCATCTCCATACCATGATGAATGTTGGAGGATGACAATGAAAGATGAGTACATATTTTTATATGTGATATTGAAGAGAAAAAATTATCAACAACATGAAACCATTCTCATAGAATTACTATTCAAATGAAATAGACTTGCTAGGCTTTCATGAAATATGGCTTAATAAATACCATATTATATAATTATTTTCTCTTTCTATCCTATCTCCTGCAAATAAGATTTTCTTAATTCTAACTATTATCCTAAAAAAAAAATTGTACATGTGTATATATTTATTGAGTTCCTGGTATTTGTAAGGTACCATTAAGAAATGATCCCTGACTTCAAAGCTATTGCAGGGGAAATGGTACAGAGATCCAAGTCTGTATTGGTTTTGAGTTCATTGTCCTACTTGGAGATGCTGTTGCCTCAGTTGGAGGTCCACTGTTTGCTCCCTCACTGTTTCTGAGCCACATAAAAACATTCCTAGCTGAAGTGGAAATGAGGTCTTTTTTATCGTTAAACTATAAACTCTTTGGGAAAAGGAGCTATGTTTTATATTTCTATATACTCTTTATCATGAACTGTTGGGCACATAGATGACGATGCTAATTACTCATGTTAATATTATGCTTTACAGTTGACAATGCAATTTCCTCACAATCTCCCTGGAAGAGAGGTAGTGCAAATATATATGTATGTATGTAATGTGTGTATGAATGTGTATGTATATACATATATGTGTATATATGCATGTGTATGTGTATATGTTTATACGTACATGTGTGTGTTTTACCTTCTTATAAATGAGGAAATGGATGTTCAGTGAAGGTAAATGACTTGACCTGGGTCACATAGCCAATAAGGATCAAAATCAGGTTTTAAACACAATCTTTCCCATGAGTCAATCTTTCTCTCTCTGCTATACCACGCTGTATCCATAAATATCTTTTGTTTGGTAGATTTTTAGAAGAGTTTAGAGTGGCCATGGTAATTGGAAGTGACAATTACTCCTTTGTAGTATATATTTTCCTAGAACACAGCTTCACAGGGGAATGCAAAGAGGGCAGTAATGAAAATAGAGGCCATTGGCAGACACTACCCCCCTTTCCCTACTATAAATCAACATCTTCAACACAATGGAAGTCTGGCACCTTTTCTCTGTACATACACATACACTTATAAAAATCCAAGAATAGACTGAGCGGATGTGCCGCATTCTGAGTGCTGCTCATGTGGCCCTGACTGCACCTGGAGTATCTGTGAGGCCAGAACAGAATGCTGCTGAATTTAACCCTAAGCTGTACATGCATCTTCACTGAGGAAGCTGGGAACCAAAGGCTGTTCTAGAATTGACCGGCAACTTGTCTTCTCTGGCTGGCTCCGTCAGGTCCAGAGGAAGACAAATGCAGGGGCAAGACTTCAAATGCATGTGTGTGTGTGTGTGTCTGTGTGTGTGTGTGTGTGTGTGTGTGTGTGTGTGTATATGGGTGGGTGGGGGTGTGAATATGTATGCTGGGTTGTGTTTTCAAATATCACAAAGTGCAAATAGAGAGCAGCCCAGTTTTTTGAAGTATGCATATTTAGTTAAAATGTTTTTTTTCTTTGTAATTAAAACTATGACCCTTGAGTCAAAGTCTTGGGTTCATATCCCAGCTCTTCTATCTACTAGCTATATGACCTTGAGTGAATCACTTATTTTTTTCTGGACCTACCTAATTTTCTTCATTTGTAAAGTGAAAGGGATAGACTAGATGATTTTTAAGGTTCTGTTTAACTTTAATTCCTATATTATAATTTGGAATTTTATAGGATCCTAGATTAAGAGCTTACAGGTAATCTGGTTAAAACTCCTCATATTACAGATGAAGAAATTAAGTTCCAGAAAAGTGAAGTTACAATCTAGATCATGCAGCTAATAAATAATAGAACTGGCCTTTGAACCCAAGCAAGTCCTCTAGCCCCTGAGATACCACCTTTCCCCTGTACCATGATTCCCTTCAAGGAAGTCAGTGTTCCAAATAGTCTCTTTTAGCTTCCTTGTATTTTGGATAACAACACATATCAGACTCAGACATACACTTGTATGTGTTTTCACATTCCCTCCTCATTCTTTTTTTTCAAGGTTAATTAATGTCTGGCTAACCCTTGCCTCTAATCCATCACACCCCTTTGAAATGATAACATGTGCTTAGATTTAAGTGGTGAATTCGGTGCTTCCATTGTCACTGTGCCATGAGCACTTTCTCCAACGAAAGTTAAAGGCCTCTCCCTTTATATGCCATGATTCCACCATCTGAAATTCCTACTTTGTTCATTAACTCAGAAATCCTGGAAAGGCATTTCAAGACCATGTTGTCCAAATTCCTCATTTGGCAGAGTACAAAACTGCGAAGAAAAAGAGGTGGATTTGCTCAAGGTCCCAAAGTGAGTTAGGGGCACAGTCAGGTCCTGTGACCTAGGTCTAACTCTCTCTTGGTCTAGTGTTCTTTTGTACTACATCTTTCCTTCAAGCAGAAGGAAATGTACTCTGGGAATTTTCTTGTTTTTATGGCAAGCTGTGCAATAAGGAACTAACCAATTCTAATCCAGATTTGTGCTGGGGCATTTTTAATATAATGAATTACAGTAGGTTTAATCCAAATGCCTTCCATCATCATATGGATTGGTTTAGACCAATGTCTTAGCTGTACACAGTTACATGATGCTCACTCAACTATGCCCCCCCTAAGTCTCTAGGGCCCTTTCAGAGATGTGAATGTATCACACTGACTGAAAGGCGGGCAACAGGAAAATATACTACCCAATGGTTTGATGCCAGACCTGCTTTTCAGAACACAGGGGCTTTAGGTAATTCCCTGGTGAACAGTGAAACCATTGTTGCCTAGCTCTTTGCTCATGCAATTTGTCAATTATAGTAGAGAGATTCCATGAATTCTCATTGAAAATATAAATTATGCTTTATTGGCTTGTGGCTTCTCTATTTGGAAGGTTGTTTGTTTAAGTAGGATAGACAGAGCACTGGATGAAGGAAGCAGAAGACTTGGACTCCAATGCTGGCTTCAACAGTGACTGACAGTGTGACCACAGGCAACTCATTTAATTTACCTAGGTTTCAGTTTCTCTTTTTTTAGAAGAATGATACCTTGTCATCCTCCTTAACAGGGTTATGGTGAGAATGAAATGATGATGCATGTGGAAATGCTTTGAATAAGTTATCATTGTAATAAGTAACTAATGACCCATATGCCTACTTTCTCAAATATATCAAATCTTTGCAAGTTTGATCTACACATATATGGAGAGTATCCTTAATGAAAATATGATAAAGTAATAACTAGGTATTTGGAAGGCCCACTATAGCAGATCAATTCTGTATAGCCACACAGCTGGTGGGAAGGCATGGAAAATAGAAAATCCTGCCATATTCATGAATTGTAGATTGTTTTGGTTTTGATTTTGGGTTGTTTTTTTTTTTTTACATTAGACTCAGGTAAAAAAATACAACTTTAAATTTCTTCCATTTTTGAAAGGTATAATTTATTTTCTTTATAAACAAATTAATCACATCTTCTGGTCTTTTTGTTGTTGTTGTTGTTCAGTCATTTCAGTTGTGTCCAACTCTCCATGACCCCATTTGGGATTTTCTTGGCAAAGATACTGGAGTAGTTTGCAATTTCCTTCTCTGGCTCATCTTATAGATGAGGGACCTCATCTATAATATATACATATATGTAATGTAATATATAAAATATAATGTATTATATTATATTATATTATATTATATTATATTATATATTAAATATTATATATATATAATTATATTATATTATATTATATTATATTATATTATATTATATAATTAACAGGATTAAATGACTTACCCAGGGTCACAGTTAGTAAGTGTCTGAGGTTGGATTTGAACTCCTGAAGATGAGTATTCCTGATTCCAAGCCCAGTGCTCTAGCCACTGTGCCACCTAGCTGCCCATCTTCTGGTCTTATATCACTTCATTTTCCAATATGCTCAGCTCTCCTCCCCCATCCAGCAAACTCTCCCTTATAACAAAATAATTTTTTAAAAAGAGTGAAAAGGGGAGAAATGTAGTTTGACTAAATAACAAATTCATCACTAAAGTCTAATGTTATGTATAGTGTTCCACATCTATAGTCCTTCACCTCTACAAAATACACGGGGAAGTTGATTTTTAGATCTCTTCTTTAGGGCCAAGATTAGTTATTATAACTACACAACGTTAAGTTTCTCTTTTGTTGTATTTTGTAAACATTCTTGTTGTCATTGTATTCATTGCTTTATTGCTTCTTCTTATTTCACTCTATACCAATTAGTGGTGTTTTTAAATGAATAAATAACTTAAAAATTAAGTAATAAAACATCTTAAATTTATGATAATGTTTAAATTCATTAATTAAATAGATAAGATTACAAAGGAAGTCAATTATATTAAAATACAGTTATCTGGATATTTTTTAAAATTTTCACTGACCTTCAGTTAAGAACTCCCAGCTATGGATCAAATGATCCTCTAAATGCTCCTATTTAATCATGATATTATACTGATAGAGTCAAACCCCAGGGGCTCTTCATTGAGACCCATAATTATTCAAAATGTATCATCCTAAAAATACAAACAGGAGAAACTAAATGGATGAAAAATATCTATTGTCTTTTGCACGCACTATAGCATGCAATTGAATTGCTGCTTTCTTGAATTGGTTAATCAGTATGTATGTATATACACACATTTATATATGTTATGTGAAACATACCATAGATGGACAATGAATTGGGTCCAGAATTGAAGAGGAGTAAGATAACTAACTGGGTGGTTTTTTAGAAAACTCACAGATTTGTTAGTTTTTCTTTCTGTGTTTAGACATATGCAAAATATTGTGCTTGGGGCAAATGGAGTAGTAAACAAGTACATTTTTTCAGTTTATAAATGTCCCTAAGTTATCCCACCAAGTTATGTTTACCTATCCATTTATAACTGAGGGAAAATATCAATACTTACCCAGAACTTGTCAGAGTACCCTGAACATGGTGAGTGATGAATAATTGTTGAATGAATGGATGTTATTATAATAAAGTTACAGAATACTAATATATTAGATCTGGAAAGGACCTTGGAGATTATGTTGTTAAATTTTTATTTGAAGCATGAATTCTCCTTATAACATGCCAGATAAAGTATCTTCTAACTTCTGGAGTAGCTCATGTGACAGGAAACTCACTACCTTGCAAAGTATCTCATTCTATTACTAGATAATTCTGATTGTTTCTTATACTGTGACAAAAATCTATCTATCTATAAGTCCCACCATTTGGCCCCAATTCTGCATTTTGGAGCTACACACAAGATATGTAGTTGATTTTTCCTGTGACTGCCTTTTAACTGTTTGAAGACAGTGGTCATAGTCCTCTTCACTCTTCTCTTCCCAAACCTAAATTAGTTCTTTTGGACCAATCGTCTTACCACATGATTTGCATCATCCTCTTCCACCTGGTCTCCATTCATTGGACCCACGTAGTTCATTTTACTTGAGAAATATCACAATATTTAGCTAAGAATATAAAAATGACTTTGTAAATTCTTTCCTACTGCTGGAAAACAGAAGAAAAATCAAGGGAGACAGTGAATCTGTAACATTATCATCCGATATGTATATAAATAATCAGCATATGATATTAGAAAGAACAAACATTCTCCCATTCAACTGGCTTCATCCTATAGAGGCAAATTATTGTGAAAGGCATTTTTAACATTGCGACCATGCTCATTAGGGGTTGAGGTGTGCACAGGGGCACTTCTTCCTTTATAAGGTTGTCTTAATGGCACACTTCATCCAGTTAATTGCAAAGTGTTTTACATGTGTTAACTATAGTTGGCATTACTAGAATAGACTCGAGAGACCATTAGTGATTCCACAGAGTTGTTTGGGAAAGAAAACATGCACGATGTTTTACACCTCTGTGTTTTTTTAAGATGTGCCTTCTTTTATCCAACTCACCAAGATTTCTCTTGGGAAACATAGCACCTTGCATGTGGATTTTCCAGTCTCTTTTTATAGGTTGTCAGAGTTACTTAGCCAGAAGACAGAGTTGTTCAGGTCAGTTACACAGATCATTTTCTGTCTGTCTTTCCTGTTCCTGCATCATTTATAGCGGTGAATGATCTTCTCCTTAATTGGTTTGTTCTGTAGAATAAATTCATATGCTTCTTTTTTGGTGAAATTTTAAGTTTTCTTATCTCTTTTTGAAAATTCTGGGAATAGTACTAAGAAAATGACTGAGGCTTACCTATTTTATTTCATACCTCTACCCACCAACTTCAAAATAAAATAGTGACATATTCTGGTTTAATTACTTATATGTATTTATCTCCATTCCAAATTCTTTTTGAACAATACAACTCATAAAAACATAACCAAATCCCAAACTTCTCCTTTGAATAATATTTATCCGTGCCCAGTTAAGACTTTATAGTAGTCTGAAAAATATGGATTTGGAGCCCTCACTAAGATCAACAATGTTCTGCATATGCCCATTCATCCTCCCCAACAAGTCTTTCCATTTATGCCTGTATCTTTCCATTGCAGAGAATTCCCATGGAAACCCAGTGCTTTGGAGGAAGGCAGCATAGCTCTGGCTAATTCTTGGCTTATCTCTGTATTATCAAAAATGGGGAACCAATCAGACATGCCTATTCAAAAACCCACTTAAACTCAGAAGGATGTTGGGAGTTTGGTGTGACCTGGATATCCCAAGTCCAGAGGGTAGCTTCTCATGGGACAATCATTGACTACCCCTCCTTCTCCTACTACTGTGGCCTAAAGGTCAGATCTTATGATTCTTACCTCTCTCCCAAAATGGCTAATATCCATTTAGATCCTTTACCATAAACCCTTCTTCTCCCTACTCCTCCATGTCAGCTCTGGATATCTCTCAAGTTAATCTTTATGCTTTCTTTTAAGTAAGTTAAAATGCACACACAATAAAGGTCTATTGCTTTTAACATTACTGGCCTGTCTTACTCTTTAGTGAAAACCTTTAAGTACCAAAGCAGCTTCAATGGACTGGGACAAATTGCTTCTTTACTAATCTCCTCTTTGTGGAAGTAAGTAAGAGAATTTGGGAGAGCAATATATTTCTTTAGATAAAATCATCCATATTTCTCATGCAAGTGGTCCACGGTCACAGAGCACAATGTTGACTCCAATTCTGAGGTGTTTTCCTCTTCTCTTTCCCAGGAATTTTAGATAAGATCACAATATTTAAGAGGCCTTTTCTGTAACATACAGGGGACATGGAAGGGAGGGGTACTAATGAATTTGGAGCCATACAAACACCCCCACACATGATTTTCTTGCAATGGATAGTATGAAGAAATGAGGAAATCAGGCAGAAGAGACCAGAGTAACTCAAACTTGAAGAATATTTGGGAGAAAACAGTGAGGTTTAGAGTAAGGCAGATCTAATTGAATCCAGTCAATCTAGCCCCCTTTTGTGGGATTTCAAAGGATCATAGACTTAAAACTAAAAGGGACCTTAGAAGTCATCTAGTCTAACAACCTTTTCTTATAGCTGATTAAATTAAGACTCAAAGCCACCAAGTGACTTGCTCAAGGTTACAGAGAAAGTAAGTGGCTCTCTGACTCCAAATCTTTGTATCATGAGAGAAAACAGATCATAGCCCCCCTGGTCAGACTTAGGCAACATGGTATAGTGGAAAGACAATGAATTTTGAGTTCTAAGACTTGGAGTTGAATGTCATTTCTATAATTTATTATCTCTGTGAATTTGGGAAAGTCACTCTCTGGGCTTCAGTGCATATTAATATAATAGCATTAATATACTATAATATAATATAGCATAAAATATATAATTACACACATAGGGAAAGAAAGGGAGAGGGAGAAGGAGGGAGAGAGTGAGGGGGAGGGGGAGGGAGAGAGACAGAGACAGAAAGAAAGAGACAGAGAGACAGAGAGATGGAGACAGAGACAGAAATGGTTAAAGGATATGAGCAGGCAGTTTTTTGATGAAGAAATCGTACGAAAAAATGCTCAAAATATTTGTTGATTAGAGAAATAAATTAAAACAGTTTTGAAATACCTCACACCTATCAGATTGGCAAAAATAATAGAAGAGAAAAATTTAAAATGTTGGAGGCAATGTGGAAAAATTGGGACATTGATAAACTACTGGTAGAACTATGAAGTGATCCAACCATTTTGGAGAGCAATCTGGAATTATGTCCAAAGAGTTATAAAACAGTGTTATCTTTTGGCCTAGAATAGAAAAAACTTAAAGTCCTTCCCTTAGAGATGAGAATCTCTAAATTTTGTGAAGCCTAGTTATTGTGTTTCCTGATGAGACAGCAGTATGTGGAGGAAAAAACACAGTGATCCCTATTATGAGTTCAAGTCCTATTTCTTCCAAAGAGCTCTGTGACCTTGGACAATAGAAACAAATATTTAGGGAAAGGAGGGGAAGATGGAAATCGGCATGGTATTTTGGAAAGCATGGTAATCTTAGAGAGAAAACCTAGGTCAGAGAGTTGGCTTAGATACTCACTGAACTCAACTGTGTGTTGTTGTTCAGTTGTTTCAGTCATGCCCGACTCATTGTGACCCCATTTGGAGTTTTCTTGGCAAAGATATAGGAGTGGTTTGCCATTTCCTTCTCCAACTCATTTTACAGATGAGAAAACTGTGAAGTGACTTGCCCAGGGTCACACAGTTAGTGTCTGAGGCCAGATTTGAACTCGTGAAGATGAGTCTTCCTGATTCCAAGCCCAGCACTCTATCCACTGTGTCAACAACTGTCCTCACTACCTATGTATCAGTGGACAAATTGCTTAACTTATATAGGCTTCAGTTACCTCCTCTGTAAAATGGGGATAATAAACCTTGTTCTGTGTATCTCAGAGGGTTCTTCCAAAAAAAAATTACCTAAATGTGAATTATTATTATCAATAGCTCTCTAGTGCATGCAAGATTCCCTTTCTATTCACTGTTGGAAATCCCAGGCTTCAGGATACTTAGGATCTGCTTAGTAAGATAAGATACAAAGTTAAATAACAGAGAAAAATATCTGAAAAACAGTTTATGGCAGCAATTGAAGGGCCTCAAAAGAAAGGTAGGGCATAGTTAATTATAAATTGAATTGTGTATTCCCTATAGCATTGGTATAGGATCAAAAGCAGAGAAAGACGAGTCATATTATTCTGAGGTGATCAGGCAAGGCTTCATGGGATTTCATGTAAAGCATTATAGGACTGGAAAATACAGAGAGGAAGGGATTTAAGGCAGAGGAAACAGTATGAAAAAAATAATGAAGGTGAAAAAGCATCAGGGCTGCATGGGAAATAGTGAATAAATCAGTTTGGCTGGAGTGGAAGCTTTGCATAGGACAGATCTCTTTGTCTCTCAGGGCCATAAATTTATCATCTCTAAAAACAGAGGAAATTGATCTAAAATAGAATATTAGAATGCAGAACTGAAAGTGACCTTAGAGATGAGCTTATTTAGTGTTCTAATTTTGTAATTGGGTAAACTTAGGCTGAGAGAAGGGAAAGGACTTTACCCAAGGTCACAGAGTGATTTATTTGCAGAGAAAAATCTAGAACCCACATCTCCAGGGTTCTTTCTGTTATACTTTAGGGTATAAATTCTGGCTCTCTCCTTCAGAAAGGAATGTATTTGTAATGAAATATATCCCATTCCCAAGTATTATTTTTGAATAAGGCTCCCTGGAGAACATTCCTGGGGGTAGGAGGAGATGGTATGGAAAGAGCAAGCTGGTGCCTGGCCTGGCCCCTGTGGAGAAGAATTGAAGGGATGATTGTTTGCTTCCTTTAGCCTGGGGGGCAGGAAACAGTCAGGTAGGGAGGGGGAGTAGTGAAGATGTGATTCCCTGATTCATCAGTCATGGCTTTACAGAGATTTAATAGAGGTAGAAAGAGATTTAGCATTAAACATCTGACTCCCCAGCCATTCTAATTATCAAGCTGGTGAACTGGGTGTGGGGAAGAATTAAAAGTATGATGCCACATTCCTGAGGCTTTCAGGAAGGGAATAAGTAGGGCAGGAAAGTACCTATCAGGGGAGGCACCTTAGGGCCAGGGGGTATGATAGAGAAGCAGTGAGGTGCTGTGGAAAGGCTTCTCAAAATCGCAGAGACTAGGGTTCAGATCCTATCTATGAGGTTCCAATATTTATCCATTAGGCAACCACGGAAAAGTCATTTTACTTGTCTGACCCTCATATTTTTTCTTCTGTGAAATAAAAATCATACTATTTATTTCACAGATTTGTTGTTAGGAAAGAACTTTGTGAAACTTAAAACATCATAGAAAATAAATTATTATAAAATGCCATTTCCTTTGGGGATGGGCAGTGTGTATAGAATTTAATATCATTCCTCTTTTAATTAAAAATAATACCCACTGTAGTTCCTTCTGTCCTGCCTTTCTAATTGCCCCTCCCTTTTGTTCTTATTCTCTCTCTCTCTCTCTGTCTCTCTCTTTCTCTCTCTCTGTCTCTCTGTCTCTGTCTCTCTCTGTCTCTGTCTCTCTCTCTTTCCCCCTCCTCCATTCCCTTTCTTTCCTTTCCCCTTCTAGTTCTTTTTCAATTACAAACCCCACCTCCCTTTTCCCCCTGATTCCTTCCCTGAACATTTTTTCTTCCTTTCCCTGTACTCTCCTCCAGATTACCTGCAATTCCTTTGATTCAGTCTTTATTCAACATCCCAGACTCTCACTACCACCCAAACTCCTTTCAACCAACATTTGTTTGTTACAAAGCACTGTTCAAGGAGTTGGGGAGATAAAAGACAGAAACCGAAATGACTTCTGCCCTCATGGAGCCTGCATCTTATCTGTTCCCTACCATGGAGACAGAGTCAGAATAAAGCGTTTTGGGCCTACCAGACAAGCTCAGAAAAATTTGCCTTGTATAGCTTACTGCTCACTATAAGCTCTGAGATGTAACTGTAACACACGCAACATGCCTTGTCACCCCAAATAAATAATGATGAGCCATGGACGGTGAAATTTTCTAATACAAAAATATGTTCTCTCTTACTAAGTCAAATTTAAAGCATCCCTCTTTGATCTCTCCTACATTTTGCATGGGCAGCAGCTGTCTTTTGTGCCTATCTCTAATCCCAGCTGTGCTAGGGGCCAAGCAGGATGAGGAGCTAGAGTCTAGTGCCACCTAGATGTTACTATTTCCTTGAAAAGCAATGTAACCATAGCATTAGAAACTGAACAGCTGGAGGATAGGACCAATTGCACAGGGCAAAAGCATAAAAACCCAGAAACACCTGTAGCAAGCTGAGAGCAGCAAATTGAAGTAAGTTCTCATGAAACTCAGACCCTTATTTTTATGCCAATATTACATTCTACAACTTAATGATAACCATCTCTTCCCTTGATTCTTCACGGTATGTTTTTTTAAAATTTTAGTACACTTCTGATCAGTCCGCCTCTAGCCCCTCAGCTCAGCATAAAGTTGCAGAATCTCAGATTTGGAAGGGACCTCAAGCATCACCTAATTCTGTTCCTACCTGACTAGACATGCCCTCTACATCACTGACAAGTGATCATATAGCTTCAACTTAAAAAGCTCTAGCATTTGGGAGCTCACTGCTGACTAAGGTTCATGCATTCCACTTTTGGAAGGCTCTAATTCTTAAAAGTTTTTCCTTACCCAGAACTCAAATCTGCCTTGCTGCTATTTTCACCCTTTATTTCTAGTTCACCCAGCTTCCAAACAGAAGTTGAATTTTACTTCTACATGACAGCTCATTGCATCCTTGAAGACAGCTATCACATCATACCCTAAGCCTTATCTTCTCCACATTAAACATCCCCAGATTTTTCAACCAACTGTTATATTACTGACCACTTGTTTGGGATATTGCACACTCTAGCCTGTTTAATGCTTCAGGCCCCTTCTGGTCAGGCAGTTTTCCTGCACTGAAGGCCAGTGCTGAGACTTTGTTTACTGTAGACAGCAGTCAGTTTTATACTGTCCCCAGTGCATGATGGTGGTGGGGAAGAGAAGTAGGTCTTAAGGGAGAGGAGCATGGTTGATGTTTGAACTTGGGGCACAGACTGATGAAAGAAGGCAAAAGACTACTCTTTCTGCCATTTTTGTTTTTTCCAAGATGAATTTCCCAAAAGAAAACACCTTCCCTTCAAACAAAATATACTCCCTTTTTGAAATCACATCATTTTTCACTTTCCAGAAATTCTGTTTAAAGATGTTGTGGCTCAGGGCAGCTAGGTGGCGCAGTGAGTAGAGCTCCAGCCTTGGAGTCAGAAAGACCTAAGTTCAAATCTGGCCTCAGACACATAACACTTAATTGCTGTGTGACCCTGGGCAAGTCACTTAACTCCATTGCCTAGCCAAAAAAAAAAAAAGGGCAAGGAACCAGATGTTGTGGCTCCTTCTACTTCCCCAGTGAAGAAGGATATTGTAGTCTCTCTACTTACCTCAAGTTCCGCTTTGCTATTGGTTTCCTCCAGCCACTCAGCAACCTAACTATAGGAACAGTATATGCTTGGTCTATGTCATTGATACCTCTCAAGGCAAACTTTTTAAAGTTTTTAAGTTTTAAGAAAGATGCTTTAATTCTCCATACAACCTAATAATCTCATGTCCTACCATGCTCTGCTATCTCTGATTTCCTGGAATTAAACTCTATGACTTGCTTCTCTGAATCATAATCTTATAAAAGGAGACTGTGGGCATTTGTGGTGTCTGTATTATCTTGTCTTTGTCTCTCTTCATATATCCTTCAAAGATTTACTTAAAAAGCCTCAAAGCAGATTTCAGGATAGTAACACCATGGGCAAAGACATTGTAATGTCCCTAGTTTCTCTCTCTCTCTTTTTCTTTTTCTTTCTTTCTCTCTCCCTCTCCTTTTTTCCTTTCTCCCCCTCCACCTCCTCTCTCTTTCCCTTCCTCCACAACATTAATAAAGATCAAATATCCAGAGTGATGGAGGTAAAAAGCATGCTGTCCTCACCTTAATTGGATCACATCTGGAGTATCTTCTTCAGTTCTGGGTGCCACACTTTAGGAAGGATGCTAATGAACTGCAATATGTCCAGTATACTCCAGTGAAGACTAGCTAATATGGTGAGAGTTTGATAGCACTGGGGCAGGAGTGGGGAATCTGCAGCCTTGAGGCTACATGTGGCTTTCTAGGTCCACGGGTGTGGCCTTTTGGCTGACTGCAAGTTTTACACAACAAAACCTTTTATTGGGGGGATTTGTTCTATGAAGTTTGGATTCAGTCCAAGGGTTGCACTTGAGGACCCAGAGGGCCACATGTAGCCTTGAAGCTGCAGCTTCCCCACCCCTGTGCTACAGATTTTTTACTCGAAAAAAATTCAACAATCATTTTGTAAGGACCTGCTCTATGCTCGGTACTTAGGAAACAAAGACAAATGAAAACCTGTTCTTGTCATAAAGGAGTTTACATTTGATTGGGGGTCTGATTGGCTGCCTTGATGTATTTGAAAAATTGTCTGCTGGAAAGATTAGACTTGTTCTACTTGGCCCCAAAGGGGGAGAGCTGGAAGAAATAAGTGGAAATTGCATACAGGAAAATTTGATTCAGAGTAGGGAGAAGCTTCCTAACAATTAGGGTTATCCTCAAATGGAACTAGCCCTTAAGGAGATGGTTTGTTCTCTCTCACTTCAGGTCTTCAAGGAGACATTGATTATTTGTTATGAATATTGTAGAGGAGATTTCTGTTGCTGCTCTAGATTTTGTGTTTCTGAAGTCCCTTTGCATTTATCTGTTCCTAACTTACCTCAGGAATGGCCTGGTCCCTACCAGCTATCTTTTTTAATATATTTTCTACTATTATAGCAGTCAAATTCTTTAATCCAATCAAATGGAACTAGTTGCCATTCAATAATGAAACTTTAGCTGCCTCTTCAAAGCCAAATTGTTTCCTTTTCATTGAGTAGTTTATCTAATTGTATTCATCAATCAATCCACAAGCATGTATTAAGCAGCTGCTGTGAACTGGCATTGTGTTAGGCACTGGGGATATGAAACAAAAGTTTCATCCTTCAAGCTGCTTGTATACTGTTGGAGGGGGGAAATATGTTCATATATAAGTATGTAGAGGATCAATCAGATCTAAAGTTAGAGACCATCTAGTCCAAGCCTTGCATTTTACAGATGAAAAAAAACTGAGGCCCAAGGTCACCCAGGGAGTAAGCATCAGAAGTGTATTTTGAACCTAGTTTATCTGACTTCAGAACCATTGTTCTTTCCACTGTACCATACTGCCTCACAGATAGACAAAAGGTATTGATGTAGGGAAATGGTCTCATGGAGGGAAATGGTACTTGAACTGAAGCTTGAAGAAGCTTGGGATTCTGAGAAGCAGAAATGAGGGAAGAGGGCATTCCAAGCATGGGCGGGGGGAAAGGTGGGGTTCAGCCAATGCAAAGGCACAGCTATGAGATGGAGTGTTGTGTAAGAAGAACAATAAAGAGATTGGTTTGCCTGTCCTATAGAGTGTGTGAGGGAAAAGAATAGGTAACAAAATTGGAAAGATGAGTTGGGACCAGATTATAAAAAGTTCTGAATGCCAAACAAAGGAGTTCATATTGGATCCTAGAGGGGATAGAAATGCCTTAGAGCAGGGGTGGGGAAGCTGTGTCCTTAAGGCCACATATGGCCCTCTAGGTCCTTAAGTGCGGCCCTTTGACAGAATCCAAACTTCACAGAACAAATCCTCTTAATTTGTTCTGTAAAACTTGGACTAGTCAAACGGCTACACCCAAAGACCTAGAGGGCCACATGTGGCTTTAAGGACACAGGTTCCCCACCTACGCCTCAGAGTTTAGTAAATAGTTGGTAATATGTTTAGACTTGAACTTTAGGAAGATCACATTGGCAATTCGGTGGAAGATGTACTGGAGTAGAAAGAGACGAGGCAGGGAGACCAATTATAAGGCTATTGCAATAGTAGAAGGGACAGTTGATGAGAGCCTGAACTTGGTGACTCTTTGAAGAGAAAGGAATGAAAGCAAGAGATGCTGTGGAGATAGAAACTACAAGGTTTGGTACCGGATTGGATATGTAGGATGAGTTTCTGTACTAGACACAAGGTCCTTCAGGATAAGGGTCATATACTTTTAGTAAATCCTATGATCATGATCTCCTTTTCATCCTTGTTCATCCTCCACCCTAGTCAAGGCCTCATTACCTCTTCCTCAGAGGCATTGCAATATCCATCTACTGGTCTCCTTGAATCAGTGACTCAGGAATAGGGACAAGAACCTGTGTTTTAATTGTTAAAGGGAGTTCCTTACCAGAACTCCCTCTAGCAATGCAGGTCATCATCTCCAAAACGTAAGCCTTACTTGTGGAGAGCACTGAGAGGTTAAGTGACAGCAAAAATATGTGTCAAAGGCAAGACTTGAGAATATCTTCCAGACTCTGAGGCCAGCTCTCTATCTAATACTACATACTAAATGAATTTTTTCAAAGCTCTTTCGTCATAATAACTGTGATAGAGGTAATATAAACATCATACCCATTTTACAGATAAGTAAACTAAAGATCATAGAGGTATAGGGATTTGCCCAATGCTACACAGTGCCATACTTCCACTCTATATAGATGAAAGCATTATTAAAAGTTTTCAAAGTTCTTTCCTCTTAATAACTCAGTGATAGAAGTAATAAGAACTGTTGTTATGTCTATTTCACAGATAAGGAAACTAATGATCAGAGAAGTTTAGGGACTTTTCCAATTGCTAACATACAGTTATCAATTGTTTGAAGTAGGACTTGAATATATGACTTTATGATTTTGAAATATAGTGCTTTCTGCTATACCACTTTCTCTTACAGAGTAAGTCCTTAATAAATGTTCATTGAATGAATAAATGAATTAGAATTCAAATATGGGGACCCTCAGGCTGCTATATCTGGTTCATAGATCACAGATCAGGGGAACTTGAGACAGACAAGTATAAAGAGGATAGTATATTGCTTGACTTATAGGCCAGAAGACCTGGATTCAGATCCCATCTCTAACCCTTACTTGCTATGTGCCCATGAACAAGATGCTTAACGTTTCAATTTATACTGAAAGAGATAATATTTGTAAATCACTTAGCACATTTCCTGACACATAGTAGGCACTTAATCTATGCTTATTCCTCTCCATTCTTAGCTTGTTCCCTCATTCCTAAAATGGAGACAATAATACTTTCAGTACCTTTCTCATAATGCTTGATTTGAGACTTACATTATCTGTAATGCACTTTGTACCTTTAAAGCATTGTAGAGATGTCACTTGGAATAAGTAAGTAAAGCTGCTGGTTACTGACTATTGCAGAATATCTTTTGGGAGGTGTTGTAAATTGGAAGGAAAGGCAGAGACCAGGGAGGGCCCAGTGCAGGGTCAAAGCTGAGGGAAGGGAAGGATAACCATAGCCGCACCTATCCCTGTATCAGGCCTGGCTTCCTGCCACAATCATCAGTGGTGTGACCCAATTAAGGGGAGCTCTTTCATACACATGATGAAGCCAGCCTGGCAGGAAGATAGGGCTCATTAGCCTTTCTCCCTTCCTCTTCCCCACTTCTTTCCTCCTGCTAGTTCTTAGCTCACGTTCAGCTCAGTGCCTGGGTTCTCACCTAGTGATTGGTTCTGGATGACTTGATTTTCTAGTTGCCCTGAGTGTGAAGTCTCTATTTTAAGCCCCTCCCTCTCTCTCTCTCTTCTCTCTCTCTCTCTCTCTCTCTCTCTCTCTCTCTCTCTCTCTCTCTCTCTCTCTCTCTCTCTCTCTCTCTCTCTCTCTCCCCCTCTCCTTCCCCCCCCTCCCCACCAATGCAGCTGAGGATGTTTTCAGGGAGTAAGGAAAGAAAAGCACCCTTTTCTGCATATTTTGGAGCATCCTTAGGCTATAGCAGGTGTGAATTGCAAACCTGCCTTCCTCTGAGCTAGCCCCAGGCTTTCTCAGTACTTTGGGGGAGAGGTATGGTATTCCAAATGCTTTTATGAGAGGAATCCGTGCCTTCAACTCCAGCCCAGTCCTCACTCACTGCTGCCCTGGATCCAGGATGAAGATTGCCAAAATGAGGGAAAGGGCAGGTGTTTAGTACAGCTGTCAGCCACATTGTAACTGAACTAGTTAGATCAAGGCAGTTTAGGATGGAGACTAAGTGCTTCCATGTCATACTGGTCTCTCTTGTCTCTATGTTCTTGGTCTCTCCTTGTATTTCATGTTTGAGATACTCTCCTCTACACCTTTCTCCAGCTTTTAAAGTTCCTCCTTTCCTTCTAGTACCAATTCATGACCACATGCCCCCTCAAGCCTTCACTGAGGTCCCCTTCCATCACCTAACTGAAAATCACTCCAGGATACTTGATCTGTTACTCCCCTTTGGCCCTGTCGTCTTCTTTGTATCATATTTAGTTCACCAATTCTATTTTTAAAGGGAAAGAGAGGGAAAAATAGGTTATTTCCATTTCAATCATTATTCTTTCACTTTCAACCTAAAAACTGAGCACCAGGAGCAAATGCGAACTGTCCCGGGTATCAGCAAGGGGCACAGGTTTCACTTGTGCCAGTAGAGGGCAGCAGCTACACTCTGGGGTGGTGGACAGCAACAGTTTGTGCGCACTGGGGGAAGGAGGGATGGATCAGGTATACAACCCAATTCTTTATTTTTTTAAATTTTTATTTTTTTTTTAGGCAATTGGGGTTAAGTGACTTGCCCAGGGTCACACAGCTAGTAAGTGTCAAGCGTTTGGACTGAGGCCATATTTAAACTGAGGTCCTCCTGAGTTCAGGGTGGGTGCTCTATCCACTGCACCACCTAGCTGCCCCTATCACTGCGCCACCTAGCTGCCACAATATACAACCCAATTCCAAAGCTCTGCAGAGAATCTAAATAAAACCAGGTAGGCAGAGGAAAGGATGTCTGTCAGATGTGCCCCATGACAAACAGTGATGTAGGGAGATGGGCAGAGTTCCAGACAAACAAGTCCCAGCAAGAGTCATCAAGATAGTAAAACTGAAAAGCAAATGCTGGGTGAATTGGAGACTGATAGGACAGGCATCCCTGGGGGTGAGCACCTTCTGAGGATTTGTATGTTTTCTTCTTAGGCTGGCCTTAGAATGAAATGCTATCAGTTAACTAATCAGGATATATTACAAAGGAGGATAAAACTCAGCACCTACTCTCAATAAGCTTACAATTTAGTTTGGAGAGATAAAATAACCTCACCTAAATAGGTAAGCAAGAATATGAACCAGCACAGTAAAGTTAAAAAAAAAAAAAGATAGCCAGGGAAATAGGCATTTGAGTTGAAGTATCAGCTGTGTCACCACTTCGCTGTGTGACCTTAAGGAAGTTACTCAATCTTATGATTCTCCTTTTCCTCTCCTACAAAATAAAAGGACTTAACTAGGTAAGATGCCTTCAAGCTTTAAGTTTCCATAACTGTAAGGCAGGGCCAGCTGAAGGGCTTCTGAACAGATCTCATTTCAGTCTGCAGTGGTGAAGGGAGAGCTCATAAATGAGGCAAACTTGTCATCCCTCTGGAGGGGGGGAGGTGAAGGAGGAAAGTAACCTCTGATGAAATCATGAAACATTAATAACTTTGCATCAGGCAAAATGTTCTCAAAGATGGCCATGTCTAGGAAGAGAGCTTTTCCCTTCATTTTGTTCAAGATGGCAAAAAACAAACCCCCCCACAACCTGAGGCAACAGCTCAAAAACAGACCCAGATGTACTTCTTGGCTGTTTTCTTCTCGTAGTTTGGAATCTGTCTTCACACCTCTTCCCTGTGACCAAGGGAAGTCCCTATTTTGGGGTTTACCTCTAAATCTGCTACCACATGCCTGAACACAATGGGAAGCCAGCTGCCATGTGGGAGGCGGGGCATACATGTTTGCATCCTGCAGTGGTAAACACGGACAAGGGAATGGACACCAGGAACTCTGAGCAAGTTGTAAATAGCAATCTCAACTGCAATTATTATTTTTGTCATCATTAAATAAGTATAATGACATTTCATAGCTATTCCAGGCAAGATATTCATTGGGTGTCTTTTATGTGAAGGGCTTTTACTTTAGGCACTGTGGAGAATGGATATGACATGGCTCTTACCTTCATAGAATCGAATAGTCTAGTTGGGGTGCAAAATACAATGATACCTTCATTTAAAAAGCTATGAAGAGACAGGCATGAGATATAGGAAAGAGCCCTGAACTCAGACAGAAAAGATTCCTGGCTCTGTTATGTGATCACAGGGAAGTTAAAAGCCATTCTGATGTAATGGGTAGACAGCAGGACTTGGAATCAGAAAGACCTGGGTTGAATCCTGCATCAAAGACAGTCACGTAACCTCAGTTACCTCATCTGTAAAATTAGGGGGTTGGACTTGGTGACCTCTAATGTCAGTTGTAGCTCTAAATCAGTAATCCTATAGGTTGCTTCTCTGTTGGTACCTTGGTTTCCTCATCCATAACTTGGAACTATAAATACATATGTCCATATACCCTCTAGTAGTTGGTAGCATGGCATAAGCAGAAAATTGTAATATATTGAGGGCTAGACTTGGAGTCCAGAAGACCTGGATGCAAATCTTGGCTTCTCACAGTTATTGTGTGATAGTGAGCAAGGCATACTTTGTACCTCAGTTTCCTCATCCCTAAAATGGGGATAATAATACCTGTATCTCGAAGTGTTGTTGTGAAGCTCAAATGAGGTAGTGTCTGCAAAGTACATTGCAACCTTTAAAGCACTGTATAAATGTCTAAAATTATTATTATTATTATTATTGTTGTTATCTACATCAGTGGATGATTATAGGGAAAAAAATCTGTATATCTTAAAGCCTTATTGGGTAGGCATTATCATGTGATTCTTATCTTTTTTTTTGTAAAATGGGGATCATGATACTTGCATGACCTCGTTCACAAGGTTTTCATGAGGATCAAATGGGAAAAGACACATGAAGTACCTTCTACTTGTAATTCTTGACTAATTTGTGATTCTGTCTGTGTGACAGCTCCCTCCAGTGATGCAGATCACAGCCCCTCAGCTCCCTAGTTTGTCTTCACTAATAGCTATAACCAGAAACATTCATTAACCATAGACCAACTCTAAGGTGATGAGCCCTTCTAAGTTAAGCTAGCAGGGTTCTCAACAGTAGACACATGGTGTACCTTTGGAGCCGTACTCAAACCCTTTCAGTGTAGTGTAGGACCTGCTTCCTAGAATTTAAACTTTACTTTGAGAAACAAGGCTCCTCTCCGTGCCACAATGAGGCATCAGTGGAAAACCATTAAAGTATAGCATGGTGCAGTAGATAAAGAGCTGGCTTCAGTCAGAAAGATAGGGATTCAAGTTCTGATCCGTTTCTAGCCATGTGACACTGGGCAAGTGACTTCATTTTTCTCTACCCCTGGCAACTCTTTAGACCAGTGTCAAAGTTAAATAGAAATGATCTTTGCTAGTCTTATATTGACTTAAAAATGCACAAATTAAAATGAACTATGTTGTATTGAAATTTTATTTCTTCTATTAAACGTTTCCCAATTATACTTTAATCTGGTTCAGGTGTACTGGGGAATTTTGAGAACTGGTTTGACACCTGTGCTCTGGACCAGGGCTTCTTAAACTTTTTCCACTCACAACCCCTTCAGTACTTCTTAAACTGTGGGTGGTGACAGTAGTGTCCCACAGTTTAAGAAGTGCTGCCTTGACCCCAGATTTCAGAGAAGATATAGCTCTGCATTGGTAGAAGATGTTCATCACTGGGAGTTCCTCATACTGATGAAATAACAGGTCTAGAAAGAAATAAAATTGAAATGTATGCATGTATTTGTAGAAAAAATGTACATATAAATGCACATATGACATTTATATAATACATGCTGTGCATATATGTATATACATGGAATAGTACATATGTTGTACTTTATAATTTAAGGTATTATAGAAATATGGGTTATTGTTGTACCAAAGTTGCTTTTAACGCAGGCAACCTGAGCATTGAGAAGGCTAGGGAAAGGTCTTGTCCCCTCAGCAGTGCTTCACTGGCAGCTTGAAAAGAGGCAGGAGTACTGACTCAAATGTAGACTTTTCTCAGGAGGACCTGGGACTGACTGAGGGGAAGCCAATCTCCTAGAACCTCCTCATGTATGCTCAACATCACTGGGTAGAAAGTTTACCATAGAGAATAGGAGGAACCACCACATTTGGCCAAAAAATTGTTGTCAACTAGTCAGAAGGGAATAGGGGAGGAAGGGATGGAGTGTCCTTTGTGATGTAGTAAAAAGAATACTGGATTTTAAATCAGAGCACCTGAATTTGAATTTTTGCTCCATTACTTTCTACCCCAATGGCCTTGGCCAAGTCACTTATGCTGTCTGAGTCTGTTTTCTGTTAGAGGGGAGGGGGGTGAACTAGTTGACCTCTAAGAGATTTTTCATATTTCTATGTCTATGATTAAGAAAAGGACACAGACATAATCTCCTATGGCTTCAATATTATTTCTATTTCTAGTAATAATGAAGTTTTGGGCAATGACGAGATATTAGAATATAATTTCTTCATTGAGACATTATTTTACAGATTTTAAAAATTACCCAAAGCAGATTCACTTAATCCCTTATTAATTAAAAGAACAAGAGGAAAGTCTCCAACATAGATCTACTCTGGAGTATTTATGAGAATATATAAATAGGGGGAAGAGAGAAGAGAGCTAGATTTTTAATTTCATTGATATAGGAAACTCCCAGAAGAAGAAGCTCCCTTTCCCAATTCAGATCAGCACTGCCTCTGAAACTTGTAGTCTTCTAGTGGTGCCTCTCCAAGAAGTTAAATGACTTATCTAGGTCTATGCAGTCAATATGTGTCAGAGGCAGGACTCAAATTCAGGTCTTCCTAGTTTCTAAACAAGCTTTCTATGTGCTATGTCATACTACCTATCTAACAACAGAAGCAACAACAACAACTATAATAATTTATTAGCACTTTAAGGGTTTGCAAAGTGCCTAACAAATATCATCTCATTTTATCCTTATAATAATCCTGGGAAATAGGTGCTGTTATTATTCCTATTTTACAGATGAGTAAACTGAGGCAGACAAAGACTAAGTAACAACCCAAAGATAGACAACTTGTAAGTATCTGAGGCTGGATTTGAACTCATTTTCCTAACTACATGTCCAGGGATCTATCCACTGTGCAACCTAGAGGATAGGTGCTTTATTGTTGTACTTCAGTTTTTTAAAACCAAAAGTCATGTCTTATTCTGCCTCTTATCAAACAGGAGTCAAGTATTCTTATCATACAGTATTATTTCTGATTTGCATTTTATAGCACTTTAAGGCTAGGGTGTATGTGCATGTGTATGTGTGTGTGTGTGTGTGTGTGTGTGTGTGTGACACACAAACACACTACTTTACTCAGAGTTATTATGCTTATTTTATGGATGAGGAAACTGAGACAAGGAGTTGTTAACTGGCAATCAGGGTGATCTTAGGTCTCTTGAGTCCAAGCCCAGCACTCTTATTTCTATGTCATGCGTCCTTTCCAATGTTTACTTTGTGTTTGTAACATTATAAAGATGTGGGTATGAATTGCACAGGTCCAGAAAGAATTCACAATTTGTGATCTGCGCTGATAAAAAGAGACCCCACACTGATGAGGTCATAGATTCATCCATCTTCTAATGGAAAATTCATCCATCTTTTATTGAAAAAGACACAAGGGAGTCTGGTAAATGCTAATAGAATACGATAAGCAGTTAGAAATATAGAGGGAAATGCTGGATTTAAAGTCAGAGGAGCTAGGTTTGTATTCCAACTCTGTCACTACCTGTGCAAATTTGGACAAATCACAACCTCTCTGGGTCTCAGTTTCCTCATCTGTTTAATGACAGTAGACTAGATGGTCTCTGAGGTCCCTTTCAGCCCTAAGGCTCTGCTCAAATGATGCTTTTTTAGTCTAGCATTATAGAAGGAACAGTTTAGATAATCATAGATTTGGAAAGGTCCAGGGGAGTCGTGGAGTCCAACCAAAACTGATCAAGAATTATTTATACAATATTTCCAATAAATGGCCACCCAGTCTCTGCTGGAGGACCTCTAGTAATAGGAAAGTTATTCCCTTCAGTGGCAATCCATTCTACTTTTGTACAATTTTAATTGTTAAAATTTTTCCCCCTACCACTGTAGGCTGAAGTAGTCTGAAGCTAATCTCATTTTTTGAATAGGAAGATTCCGGTCCACCCAGAAGTATCATTCTTCTATCCATTTCTTCTACCATGAACCTACTGATAATTATATAGATGCTTCCTCTTATACCTGCTGCTGCACTTCCAAAGGGTGATTGATTCATTTTATTTTTACCACCTGCCTGCTTAGGGATCTAGGAGGAGCAATGTACAGATCTAGACCTGGATTCAGAAAGATCTGAATTCAAAAGTGACCTTAGACACCTACTAGCTGAGTGACCATGGGTAAGTCACTTAACTCTACCTCAGTTCTCTCAATAGTAAAATAGTATCTACCTCACAGATTGTTGTGAAGCTCAAATGAAACAATATCTATAAAGCATTTAGCATAGAGGCTGGAACATAGTAGGCACTTAATAAATGTTTGTTTCCTTTCTTTCCTTAAAGCAGCAAGATATGCTGTTTCTTCCTAAGGGCAAAGAATCAGTGATCTTATTGCTGAAAAGGACATTAAGAAACAGTACTCTTTGGAAATGTCTTTGGAACATCATCATCTCCATGGAAAAATAATATGATATAATAGATAGAGATCTAGCATTGGAGCCAGGAAGACTTGATACATACTGGCTGTGTGACTTTGTGAGTTTCTCTTAACCACTCAGTGCTCTAGGCAACTAAGACTAGAAAGTACAAAGAATATCAGGTGGGTAGATGGAATGCCCTTATCTGAGAATTCCTGATAAAATGAAATCACAGTTTCAGTTACCTGTCTCTGTCCCTTTGTTGATGGGAAATGGAGTCTTTAAGAGTGATTTACTCAAGGTCATATAGCTAGTAAGGGCAGAGTTGGGAGTAGAACTCCTATCCCCTTTCTCTTTAGGTAGTGCTCCTACTCTTCCATTTTCCCAGAATGACTATCACTTTTTTCCTTCTCCTTGCCCTTCCATTACACTCTGAACTTTCTGCTCTCCCAATCCAGTGTTTCAACCATGCCTTTGCAGCCCTCCCTCACTCCAATGACATTCACTTCCTTTACATGCCCAACTTGAATTACTGGAGCCTGGCAGGAGATATGGGACATTGTTCATGACTGTAGATGGGATCAGGCAGGACTGAGACTCACCTAGCACGCCAAAGACATTTTCCCTTTCCCAATATGTCTCTGCAGGGACCACAGAGTCACTATAGCTTCAGGAAAACACTTCACTCAGCCTTCCTAATGAGTTTTCTCAGGGCGAAGATGCTGGTAATAAATATTGAACACTGACTAAGAGAGTCCTTGTAGGTTCCCAGCTGTTCCCACATGACTTTTCTCTGTCCTCATCTCTTCTTCTTCCTCAGGCTCAAGGCCTTCTAGATTTTAATCCACTAAGGTAATGGAGATAACAGAATATTAGAGATGTGAGTGACCACAGGGATCAATTGGTCTAACCCCTACATATGACAGACAAGAAAACTGAGTCCCAGAGAGGTGAAACTATTTGCCCAAAGATATACTATGATGAAGTGGCAAAGTCATGCCTCAGTTCAAGTTATCTGATCCCAATTCCAGGACTTTTTCCACTCTGGGCCATCCCCAGAGCATATGGTCAAGGTGGGCAAGCTCTCTCCTTTGGCTTATCCACCGAAGAACTCAGGGAGACAAGATTTCCAGTCCCTCCCAGCATCTTCCATTAATATTCTGGGAATGGCAAGGGAGATTGACTGCCTCATTAGCAGGCATTGGGCAGAACTCTGACAATAATTAACAGCTCAACAGTCTCATTTGCTGGCCTATCAGAGAAGTATTCAATCAAAAATGTAATTTGGTCGATGCTTCCATTTAGTATGGGGAGAATATTCCCTCCAAGTTTTAAATAGTCTAATTAAGAGGGAAGAAATAGAGGAAAAAATTATTAACAGTATAGTTTTAATGTGAAATTACTGGAGCGTATTAATAACGCAATAACCATTTTTAACAGCTGTCTGTCAATTTTGTAGGCCAGCATAATTCAATTAGTCAGCAAAGGGTTAGTCAGATTAGACATTTGGGGCAAGCATCACTGTGGGTCTTGAAGGCTCCACAGTCAAAATTCTTTCATTTAGGAGAGAGAACTAGAGGAGAAAGCATCTCTCAATAATCACTCAGGAAAAGGATTTCTGATTGGCTTTTTGCATCATTCAATAGGGAACTTTGTTTTGAAGAAGGATGAGCTGAGACAGGCTTTGTGACTGACTTTAGGGCTCAGTTGATGGACCATTTTCCAACTTTCTGATGATACTGATATCAAATTCAGAACAGAATCTAAGTTGAAGAGGAACTCAGAATTCATCTGGTCCAACCTGGTACCCAAACAGTTTTCTCCTCTGTGACAACCCACCAAAGTGACAAGCACATTACACAGCTGGACAGCAGTTGAGACAATTAGGAAATATTTGGTTGCCTTGCAGAAATATGTCACCTTTCAAATCCTACTTCTAACTCCTAGTTCACAGGATATTAAGTCTAGAGTTGGAAGGGGCCTACAAGACTGTTTAGTACAGTATCCTCATTTTACTGATTAAAACAAAACAAAACAAAACAAAACAAAAACTAAGGCCCAGGAAAGTTAAGTGAGTTATCTATGTGAAAGTTTCTATATACAACTTATATATCATGTTTATATCAGAGTATACATGCATGTGTATGTTAAAAGAGAAATTCTTGGTTGGGGCTTTTGCCCTAATTAATGGGAAAAACTCAGAGGAAAAAAAGAATTAAAACAGTTCATTAAAATACATCAAGGTACGAATATGTTGACAGGCTAGTCACTGGAGATCAGCAAAGTTTCCAGAGGGAGCCAGCTTTTATTGATAACTTTTGTAATGAGATAAAGACAGTTCAGATAGGTCCACATCAGTAAAAGGGATGGGCCATTGAATTTCATCTCCTACCCAATTGGTTGTATGTAATGTTTAACAGGTAGGAGATAATGCTAAGAAATAGGGATACGTGCTGGATAGTGGGTAATATAAAAGCTGCAGACTGCTTGATGCCTCCTCCAACACTGATTGATAAGTAGGACTGGGAATACAGGATTACTGAGTCAGCATCACTTTCAATTGTGTATATATATATATATATATATATACATATATATATATATATATACATATATATACATATATATGTATATATATATGTGTGTGTGTGTGTGTGTACACACACACACACACACACACACACATCTTGATAAAGGTATTCATTCTCTGCAGGCTAGGCTTTTAAGGGGAAAGGTCACTGAGGAATAGTAGCCTGCTTCTTTCTTCTCCCTTTCATCTGATCAAAATGAATTCCCTCACCAGAACTTGACATAGAACCACATTTGGTAGTAGGTACTAAGTAAATTGGAAGCCACAAGTGGTGCAGTGGATGGAGTGCCAGGCCTAGAGTCAGGAAGACTCATCTTCCTAAGTTCAAATCTGGCCTCAGACACTTACTAGCTGTGTGACCCTGGACAAGTCACTTCACCCTGTTTGCCTCAGTTTTCTTATCTGTAAAATGAACTGGAGAAGAAAATGACCAAGTACTTGAGTGTCTCTGCCAAGAAAAGCCCCAAATGGGGTTATGAAGAGTAGAACAGAACTGAAGAATGATTAACACCACTAAATAAACATGTTCAAATGAATTAAATAGTATGGACATTTACGAATGTATGCATGCATGTATGCATGTTTGTGTGTGTGTGAATGGGTAAGGCAGAAGGCTTCTCTCTTTGGGAAAGAAATTGTGTGATTGGTTGCTTAGGGAAAGACAGAAGAAGTAAACTTAGGGTTTTGTTGTTGTTCAGTTACGTCCTACTCTTTGTGACCCCATTTGGGGTTTTCTTGGCAAAGAGACTAGAGTGGTTTGCTGTTTCCTTATCCAGCTCATTTTACATATGAGGAAGCTGAGGCAAACAGTGTTAAGTGACTTGTCTAGAGTCACAGAATTGGTAAATGTCTGAGGCTGGATTTGAACTTAGGTCTTCCTGATCCCAGGCCCACCACTCTATCCTCTGCACCAGAGAGATAATAAGTAACTGGGGTAAATCAGTGTAAAGACATGGAAGACCTCTGTGCATTACTGGAGGGAATGGGGGAGATTATAGACATAGGTTGGTTTATGGGAGACTGTGCAAAATAGGGAGTAGGGTGGACCAAAGGATCTGTAGCAAAGGTCATGTCCATAGGTCACATCAAAAGGAAGTAAAGTTGATTAGGGAAGGCCTGATCCTGATGACTAAAGCCTGCACAGTGATCAGGCAATGGGTGGTAATTACAAAACAAAAATAAGTAGGTGGGGTTTGGTTTGAGCTTGTTATAGAAGAAGATGCTCTGAATACTATAAAATGTATTTCATAGACTACATGTGAAGGTAAGAATGGATTTTCCAAGGCTTTAGCTATCTGTGTCTGTATATGTATCGAGATAATGGTTTCAACTCACTAGTGATGCTCTATTTTGTGTATGCATGCATGAATGTGTGTTTTTCCTTTTAAGAACAAGTTTCTTCATGCGAAACAAAAATACTATTACTATTGCCTGGAGCAGGGCCGACCCACTTGATGAGATCTGACAATATTACACAAAACTTCTGTACTGTGTAAGAGACATTTTGAGAAGGACAAGTCTAATCACCACCTCCAAAGAACCTGAATTCAACGTTGTTTGAGCCCTGCCCTGCATGTTGGGTCAGGTAGGATAAAAGAAATGACTTTAGAAAGAAGCCCAGGAGAGAGACCATTGATGTTAGAGGAAATGTAAGAGCCAGGCTCCATCCAATCCCAGTTCTACCACTAACTTAACAAGCAACATTAGACTGCTTATTTCACCTCTCTGGGCTTTAGCTTTTATATCTGTGCCATTAGAGATTTGGTCTGGATCAGTGGAGTCAAATGAAAATAGAAACACTGGCCACTAAATCATACATGAGGATCCCTGTAGGCTACATACTGACTTAGGAAACCACATATTACCATTATCTATTTTTATTGTATTTTTATTTATTTTGTTAAATATTTCCTAATTGTATTTTCATCTGATTTGGCAGTCACTCAGGAGTGTTGTGGGTCCCAGCAGGCCTATAGGCCTCATTTCTAATACCTCTTGTCTAGATGATCTCTAAGTTTCTTTCTAGCACCTCATCGGTACTCTCTTCCCCTGAGGCCCTTCTGCTTCAAGGGTGGAGCCAGAAAGTTCTTCCTTAAACCTCTGTTTAAGGTGTCCCATCATTTCTTTATTTCTAACTTCCTTGTACTCTTTTTTGGCTTCTCCATCATACCTCTTCAGTGGGTACCTTTCCCATATCCTCTTTTGATTTTCCTTTTGTGTATTGTCTTCCCTCGTTAGATTGTAAGTGCTTTAAGGGTAGGGACTTCTTTCTTTTTTATATTTGAATCTCTAACACTTAGTACAGTTCCTGGAACATAGTCGATGCTTAATAAATGTTTACTGATTGACTGTGTTCTAAATTTTAACATTCATTGTTCCAAGACCCTTACAGCTTTAATATTCAAAGGTGCCTTCTAAGATCTGCTTATCTGTGTTCTAATGTTCCCTCCATATCTAACATTCTCTGTTCTCAGGTTCTTTTCAGCTCTGCAGTTCTATAGTTTTATGACTCTAGGTGTACTTGAAAGGTGGATTTACTTCTGTACCCTCTTGTTCTATATATTATTAACTTCAATCAAAGTTTCTTCCCCACCAGGGTTAATTTTCTATCAAACAGTGATGCCAAAAACTACTTTTGACTCCTTTATCTTAGCAATTGAGTTTCAACTCATGGAAGAAAAAGTATGAAGAAGTGTATGCATGTACATTTTTATATATAAATTATACTATATAGTATATACTATATATATAGTATATGTGAACATATATATTCTATTCTATAGAATGTATATTTATATTATTATTATTAGTTTTTTCACCTCCCTTCCAAGGGCTAAAAATAGGCAAGGTTAGTTGATATTCATGTAATTGTCTGGGTAGACATCCCCATAGAACCAGATCACTTAGATTCCCACTAGATTTTCTGGGGGCTATTATTCCTGGCTTCTAAAAAGTTTCAGCAACCTCCTCACAAGTCAACAAATCAGTGCTTGATTTCCCCTTCAAGTAATCCTGTCCTTGGTGACTGTAAGTCTCTAAAATTGTGAAATACAATATAAAGATGAAGTGACAGTTGGCTATGGCCTGAACAGTCAATTAATCTATTAAATCAATGAGTAGGAAGTTTGTACTGTGAGCTAAACTTTGTTATAAGTGATGGGAGGGGGACACTTTAATACTTCAATGGATCTGTGGTCTCAATATAGCAGGCACTTCCTCCCAATATGCAGATTGCTTACCATGCTTACCTATCCTGTGAGAATCCTGTCCATTTCTTCTTATAAATTCTCCAAAAAGAGTTCCCCTGATGATCTCTTAACATGTGGTAGATAAACATAGATCACTTGCCATCTAATATTTATCCCCTTTACAGTTCTCAGTCATTTCCAAACTACGCTGCCTGTACCCCAAGCCATCCCCTTCATCCCTTTGTAGCTGAAACCTAAATTCTGCCCCTGGAATCCTGGGCTCTGGTTAATGACATTATGCCTCACCTTGTCTGGAGTCAGACCTCCAATCAATTTGAGGCCATTTCCAGACAATAACACCTGTACTGCAGCCATCCCCCTCACCCTCCTTTGCCCTCTCCCATTCTCAAGATTTCTAGCTCCCCTTAATCTGTCATTTTCTTCAATTAGAATACAAGTCCCTGGAGAGAAGAGACTTTCTCATTTCTGTCTGTATCCCCAGCACTTAGCACAGTGTCTGCAGATAATACATGTGTATTGCTTTATCATTCATTGATTAATTATCATTTATTCCTCTGCTTTTGCTGTGTAAATGACCCCTTTTTTTTCCAGTCATACCTCTTTCTGATAACATTCTTTCCTGCATTTTTTCCTGCAAAATTCTTGTTTGGAAATGTGTGGCAGCCTATTCGTGGCCACAGTGCACAGCTCTGTTGCCCTTTGGGAGACCTTCAAGCTTATTTATTTGGAATATCTGATATTTAATGACTTGCATCCATTCAGCACCACTGGAAGAATATCGTTAACTTCATGGACATTTAATTCAGGGAGAAGCATGAGGTAATTATCACGCTGCCCAGTTTCCCAAAGGCAATCCAACCTGCTTCCCTCCTCTTCCATGCTAGGACTAGCTCATTGTCTATGGGCAGGTCTATACAAGATATATGTACTAAAACACTACTAGCTTTATGGGCTGTCCTTTCAATTCATGTTCTAGTCTGGGTAATAGACATTTGTTATTAACTTAGGTCAACCAATAGTTAGGCTGAACTCTTTAGAGTGATATTATTAAATATTCCCTCTAGCTTTCAGATAAGTCTTCATACCCCCTCCCCACGGTGGGTACTTCTCTGCCAGTTCAGTTGGGCAGTGCAGCTCCTTCTTTCCTTTCTTCCCTTCTCTTCCCTTGCTCAGAATGAAGGTTGATAGTAAATTGTTTCTGTTTTAGCCAGAAACCCTGAGGGTCTTCTCCCAGATTAATTTTTTTGACTAGGTCAAAGAGTCCATTTCTTGGCTCATTTCTTACCTAGCCTTCATCACTGAATGGGTGTTGCCTCAGTCAAAGTGAGAACTCAGACAGACCATAGCTTAAAAAGTCCAAGGTCTCCGACTGCATCTGGGGCCATCTCCAGTTCTCCTGATCCGTATCTGGCCATTGGACCCAGATGGCTCTGGAGGAGAAAAGGAGACTGGTGACTTTGCACAGCCCCCCTTCACTTAAATCCAGTTCATTTGCAAGTCATGACATCATCTTCCTGATGTCTTGCTCCTCTTGGAGAAGGAAGGACAAAAGCAACAGCAACAACTTGTCTGCCAAGTTGGGAACCTATGCAAGTTACTTTAAGTTACTTTTCCTCTAGATCCTATCATTCTGATCCAATCAGTCTTTCCCCTGCATCATACTGCCTTATGTTACCTAGGAAAATCACGCTTTCCACATACAGGAAGCCTTCTAGCACTTGAGCGATCACCTCAGAAGTGAAAAAAATAAACAAAAAACACTGAAGCCCAGAAATGTGGAATGACTTGCTCAAAATTCTATGACTGCTGCTTAGGGTCAGAATTAGGAGTTTAACTCAGGTATCCTGATTCTGTTTCCTATGTTAAAAATAGCATAGTATAGACCAGCACTTCTTAAACTGTGGATTGTGACCCCATATGGGGTCATGAAAAAATTGGCAGTAGTAAGGGATTTCTGAATGTGCAATGACCAAAAATTAATTAAAAATCAAATGTGTAATGAATCTGAGGTGCTTGCCTATGTTTCATTGTGCAACTTCATTGTAGCCTTGGTTCTGAACCCAAAGCATGTGCACTTTGCATTGCACATGCCCTCACACCATGAACACTGCTGAAATGCACAAAGGGGTCTCTAGTGGAAAAAGTTTAAAAAGCCATAATATAGACCACAGGGCTTCATGGGCCTACAAAACTCCAGATCCACATTGAAATGTAATTGGGAAACATTTGAAAAAAATAAATAAAAATATAAAAACCATAGATAATATTAATTTGTAATTTTCTAAAGCAATATGTAGCAGGGATCCTTTTCTATTTAAGTTTGATGCCTCTGCTGTAGACTAGTGATTCTCAAGGTGTAGGCCAAGGACCCTCTAGGAACCCAAGACACTTTCAGGGAGACCGCAAAGTCAAACATTTTCATGATAATACTCAGACATTTATATTTCTAATATGGTAAATATAAATAGATATAACACACACAAACAAAAACTCTTGAGATGGGGGAAGCTGAGCCTCAGTAATTTTAAGAATGTAAAGGGATCCTGAGACCAAAATGTTTGAGAACCACTGGTAGAGACTGTAAGCATGTTGGGAGGTCAGAAGAAGGAAAGAGACAGTCCAAGCAAATCTCCCAGAAGCATTGAAACTTGAGCATTGAAATAATAATAATGAACAACAACCAACATTTATCTAGTGCCAAAAGGTGAGTTGGATTGGAACAGGTGTAAGGGAGTAGGACAGGCTTTGGGGTGAAGGGGAAAAGATGAGAAGTTGTGTAAATAGGGAGTAGCAAGAGGGATATATTTCTGTGGCTGAAATGAGTAAAATGTGTCAGGTTGGCGTAGGCTGTTTTGCCTGAGGTCTCTTTCTTTCTTGCCCTAAAGTCCCCTTTCCTTCCCAGTTCTTTTTAGGGATCTTAGAATTCTGTCAGTCAGATGGTTGACTCTTCAAGATTTTTACTCTTCCAGTTTCAGAACCACCCCTCCCTTCTCCCTTCCCTCCCTGTATACACTCCCTCTTTCTCTTTTTACCTCTTAAATTAATCTCAGTTAATTTTGGTTCCTTCAGGATCTGGAAAGCAGCTCTTAGGCTTTCATGCTATTAAAAAATAGCTGTAAATATATATTTACAGCTCACTAAAGCAAAACCAGCTGCTAAATAAATGGCCTCTTAGCTCCAGCACCTTCCAGAGAGTGGAGAATGGTAGAAGGGTAAGGCAGGGGGTGTTGTCAAGGTAAAATAGACTACAAGCTGGCTAAGAAAAATAAGCTTCCCTGTGGAGACTCCCTGATTGTTGTTTTGTCCTTATGCCCTGGCGTGTTCTTTTCCACTGTGTTGGGCCTGGAGTCAGGAAGATCTGAATTCAAAATCCAACATCAGTCACTTACTAGCTGTGGGACCCTGGGAAAGTCACTTAATCTCTGTTTGACTCAGTTTCCTCAGCAATAAAATAGCACTTCCATGGCCAAGTCATCCTGCTACTTAATGTGAGGATCCAATGTGATAGTAGTTGTAAAGTGCTTAGCATAGTGCCTGGCACATAAGTGGTACCATGTACTTAAACTATATTATTATGTATATACATTTATAGTATATACTTATTCCCCTTCCTCCCCCTTATGAGTGCCCAAAATGGAGAATGAAGAAGCATTTATTGAGAAATATCTATGATGGAGTGCAAGGAGAAAAAAGGAGTCTGGGTACCTGTGTTCTAACCCCACTTCTACCCTTTACCACTTGTGGTAACTTTGCCAAGTACCTTCATTTTTCTCAGCCTCAATTCCTTATTTATAGTGGAAATAATAAGCTCTACCATTCCCATTTCATAGGGTCTTAGAAGACTCAAATGCATGTGTTTTGGTACCATACATATGTACAGTTCATTATGATAATGCTTACACGTGTTATTTGTTAGAAGGAAAATCCTTTGTTACTACGGCTTTTGCCCTGATTAATGAGGCAAAACTCAGGGGAAAGAGAATTAAAGATTTTATTAAAATATGTTTAGGTAGCAACACATTGATGGGCTCATCACAGAAGATCAGCAAGGGATTCAAGATGGAGCCAGCTTTCATTGATAACTTCCATAATAAGATAAAGACAATTCAGATGGGTCCATGGACCATGGCACCTCAGCACCTCCCCAATTGCCTGTATTCAAGGGCTAACAGGTAGGAAAAGAGCTGCTAAAAGATGTCCAACAGATAATACGAAAGCTGCCGACAGGATGACACCTCCCCCAACACTGATTGTTAGCAGGGCTGGGAACAATGGGTCACTGAGTCAGCATAACTTTCAATACAGTACTTCTAAAGAGCCATGATTTCATTAGTTTGGCCCTCCTTTCTACTGATCCAGACCGTTTCATGCCTTAGTTGGTGCTATCAGGAGTTGCATCTAGGCAGAAAAAAATCAAGCAAAACTAACCAACATATGAAAAGAAACAGTCTGACTTTTAACACATTAATGTATTTGCAGTACCTCTCCAGGACTGACTATTCCTATCTTGTCATTTCTGCCAATTTTCTGGAAAGTGAAACCTCAGAGTTTTATCGATTTGATTTCTCTTATTATTAGTGATTTGGAGGATTCTTTGAAATTAAAAAAAATTATTGATAACTTTATTTTCACATTGAATAAATTTCATCCTGTATCCTTCCCCTCTCACATTTTGTCCAGCTGTTCCCCAGTAGATGGAAATCTTCTTGGTTTCCAGGTTTGTTTGTTGTCATTTTTGCTTGCACAAAAAACAAAACAAAACAAAAGCTGCTATAATTAATATTTATACAAATAGGAACTTTTCCTGTTTCTCTAATCTTTTAAATATTATTAGTCACCATTTATTAATAAATATTATTAGTCACTATTAGTGATTATATAAACACACATACATAAATTATTTAATATATAAACAGATTCGATAAGTGCCAGCCCAAGACACAGTACCATGTCCTAGGGATACAAAAATGTAGCTGTGAACCTAACACTAGGTGGCTTAATGAATAGAACCCTGGGCCTGGGGTCAAGAAGACCAGAGTTAAAATCTGACTTCAGAAACTTCCTACCTGTATGACTTTAGGCACATTGCTTAACTTCTTTGCCTTAGTTCCTTCATCTGTTAAATGGGGATAATAATTACATTTATATCTTGGGTTGCTGTGAGGATCAAGTGAGATAATATTTGTAAAGTGATTTGCAAACCTTAAAGTACTCTGTGTTGTCGGTGGTGTTATGATTTTGTTCAGTCACTTTTTAGTTATGTCCAACTCTTCATGACTCATTTAGGTTTTCTTGGCAGAGATGCTGGAGTGGTTTGCCATCCTTTGTCCAGTTCATTTTAGATGAAGAAACTGAGGCAAACAAGGTTAAGTATCTTGCCCAAGGTCACACAGCTAGTGAGTGTCTGAGGCCAGATTTGAACTCAGGAAGATGAGTCTTCCTGACTCCAGGCCTGGTACTCTATCTTTTGCACAGCTATCTGCCATTACTATTATTATTATTATTACTGTTATCTATGAAAAGGAAAACTGTTCTTGTTTTCAAAAAACTTCTCTCTCTTTTTTTAATGAAAAAATAATTATTAAGCATTCAACTATGTACAAATACTGGGGACACAAATAGAAAAGCAAAGCAGAACCTGCTTTCAAAGAGATCACATTCCAGTGGGGGAAGAGAACATAAAAAAGTTTTAATTGCATGTGAGATGGAAAGGCCTCAGGGATCTTAGACTCTTGCTTCCATAAAGCTATAATGGTTTCTGATATTGAACTATTTGTTATTCCAAGGATTTTGGTGGTGAGAACTTGCTTTCTCATTTCTTCAGTACCTGTGGCTAAAGAGAAGGCCAGGACTACAGTACTTGCAGAAGAAAGTATGGGATCAGGCTTCTTCAAGTGTTACTTTCTTGAATTAGTGGTATGGGGGTCAGGTTAGAAGATGGAGTGGTGGCCTGGAAGTTCCAGCAAAAAGCTTCTCTCTTGCATTCATCCTTCCTTCCTCCCTGTACATTCAAAAGGCCACCACCCTAGTTCAGTCCCTGCATCACCTCTAGCCTGGACTGTATTGCAGTAGCTCAAATTGGAGTCAGATTTTTTTGACTCATCCCTCTCATCTCCATTTCATCCTTCCCCTAGATGCCCAAGTGATTTGCACAATGTACGAATCCAACCACGTCACCCTGTTACTTAACAAACAAATGTGTCTCCCTATTATTTCCATGATCAAATATAAAGTCCTCTGTCACTGAAAGTCTTTTACAACCTGTCCTTACTTACTTCAGCTTTCTAGTCTTACTGCACAAGAATGAATACTGTAGTCTAGCCAAACTAGCCTTCTTTCTGCTTCTCATGCATAGTGCTACATTTCCCACCTCCATGACTGGAATTCCTTCCTTTCTCACTTTCTTCTCCCAGAATCCTTGGCCTCCTTCTCAGCTTAATTCAAATGTGACTTTGGTGCTTCTCCTGATCCACTCTCCCAGCTGCTAATGAGCTCCCTCCCTAAATCATCTGGAATCTATTATGCATGTATTATGCATATATAAACATTGTCTCTCTCAGCTAGATTAAACTGATTCTGGGCTGCTTCCCCAGCACCTAACATGTGCCTGGAACATATTAGGTGCTTAATAAATGGTCATTTACTACTTGATTGATATATGCTTTGTGATATGGAAGGTGGAAGGCTTATACTTTTGTTGACGTACAAGACTTATACCTATGAAAAAACTAGAAACCAAAACAAGACAGTGAATATATCATCAAGTGAATAGTCTATTAATTGAGGAATGGCTGAACAAGTTGTGGCATATGATTGTGATGGAATACATTGTGCTGTAGGAAATGACAAGTGGGATGGTTTCAGAAAAAAACAGAGAAGACTTATATGAACTGATGCAAAGTAAAGTGAGAAGAACTAAGAGATCATTATACTCAGTGACAGAAATATTGTACTGATGATAAACTATGAAAAACTTAGCTATTCCAATTAATATGATGATCAAAGGCAATTCCAAAGGACTCACAGAGAAAAAATGCTATTGACATGCAGAGAGAAAGCTGCAGGTTAAAACATTTTTTTTCATTTACTTCACTTTTTTTTCCTTTTTTGGCAACACCTAATATGGAAATATATTTTGCATGACTTCACATATATAACTGATGTAATATCTCTTGCCGGTAGATGGAGGAAGGACAGGCAGGAGGGAAAGAATTAGGGAATCAAAAATTTTAAAAATAAATATTAAAATAAACTGTAATTATTTTTAAGTGTGTGGTATATATGCCCTGCCCTAGAATTTTAATGGTTTCAACAGCTTTTCCAGAAGAGATGAGGGACTTGATCTTTGCCTTGGAGGAAAGGTGAGGTTTGAAGTGATAAAGGAGTCAGACTAGTTTAGGGAAGGAAGAAGAGCATACTATGAGGTATTACTGAGCACGTAATTGTAGAGAACTGAGAAGAGAAACCCCCTCCAACGGAGAGGAAGTTCCATGCTATGTTTAATCAGGCTATCTAGCTCTCTCCCATGTCTTCCACATTGTTTTACACACAGTAGTCATTTGATAGGAAAAATTGAGGTGGAAGCAGTCACTTTTTAGCTATAGCAACCAGACGAGGTCAATGGAGGACAGAGTGGTAGCTGGATCTCGAAGGAAGAGAGGGTTTCAGCTAGTAGTCATGAGGACGAAGTGCAAAATTATTTTGCAGTTTTGGAGGATGCAAAAGGAACTTGCTGAATGCCCAATAGAAAATCTTGGCTTCTGATCAAGTGCCCCTATCCAGGTTGGATTGAAGCCATATGCATTGGGAAATGTGTTAGCCCAACTGCTGTTTAGTTTGCGGGTGCTTTTACTGTGAGCCTTGGGTGGAAAGAAGAAAAATATTGAAAGCCTGAAAGTTCCCAGCAAGGATGTTATTTGGAAATTATCCCCAATGCCACTATTTTCTTTCACTCAGACACTCACCCTCATGTTCCAAAGACCTTGAAATTTCAGGGCTCCTACATGCTACTTGTATTTCTTTTGAGAATGATCATGGGATCTTGAAGAGCTGGAAGGAACCTCAGAAGCCATTGCTCCCCAGAGTCTTTGGGGATGTATTATCTGCTCTGATACTCCCCTTACCAAAACCAAACTGCTACTTGGTTTTTCCATCCTGTATGTCTGTAAACATAGACATGAGCCTTGCTTTAAATGTTGTCTCCTCCAGTTAGAATGTTGTTGTTTGTCCTTTGTTCTTGAATTAGAGTAGGAACTCCTTGAAAACAGACATTGTCTCAATTTTCTATTTGTATTCCCAGTGCTTTTCCATTCCATTACATCTATTCCATCCCTCACATTTACAACTTTTAAAACTAAGGCCCAAGAAGATTAAATAATTTGTCTGGATTCATACATGGAATAAATAGAGGAGCCAGGATTTAAACTCAGGTCCTGTGCCTCCAAAACCGGCGTGCTTTCCACTGTACCATACAATCTGAAGGGACTTTGATAGTGTCATAAATGGTGGTGGTAGTGATTTTTATCAAATTATGATTTGATGGTGTGTGGTAGAAGAATGTTAAATTTAGATTTGAAAGACCTAGAGTCTTCTACTTATTTGTATGATTAAGAGCAAGTCCCTTACCTGTCCTGGGTCACAGTCACCTTGTCTGTAAAATGATCAGGCTGAAATCAATGATCCCTTTGGTCCCTTTCTTCCACCTTTAAATCTTTGATCTAATGAGGAGAAAGGTGGGGGTGATAATGAAAACAACAATTAATAATAATAAGAAAGCTCTTGATTTAGTTAAGGGTTACATATGATAACTTCAGGCAGTTCATGTAAACTGAGATTCTATGGTTCTAATAACAATAACAATTAATATTTATATAATACTTTATGGTTACAAAGTCTTCTGTATACATTAAACTCATTAAACAGAGGTAGCTTTTTTCTTGATCTCAGAGGACTCTATAAAGTATATGTGTATTATTATTATCATTATCATTATTGTAATCATCCCATTTTATTGATGAGGAAATCGAGTTTCATAGAGAGAAAACCACTTGTCAAAAGCATAGTACTAATAAGTTGCAAGCCAATACTTGAACCTAAGCCTTCTGTCTTCAAATCTAGTGTTCCCCCCACTGTTCTCAGCTGCTAGATACTATCTATATCAGACAGAAGAAAAACAACAATAACCCTGTCCCTCTAGGGTTAGGCCTGTAGTTCTTTCATACAGCTCATTACTCCCTTTCTAACAGTGGGCAGCGAGGTGATAAAATGAATTGAGTACTGGGCCTGGAGTCAAGAGGACCTGATTTCAGATTTAAGCCCTAGACACTTTTAGCTATGTGACCCTGTTTGCTTTTGCCTCAGTTTCCTCATCTGTAAAATGAGCTGGAGAAGGAAATGGCAAACCATTCCAATATCTTTGCCAAAAAAACTCCCCAAAAGGAGTTATAGTCAGACATGACTGAAAATGACCAAAAAATAATAATAACTGGGCAGCTACATGGTACAGTAGATAGAACACCAGGTCTAGAGTCAGAAAGATTTACCTTCATGAGTTCAGATTTGGTTTCAGATGCTAGCTGGCTTCAGACCCTGGGCAAGTCACTTAATCCTATTTGCCTCACTTTCCTAATCTATGAAATGATCTAGAAAAGAAAATGGCAAACCACCCCAGTATCTCTGCCAAGAAAACCCCAAATGCAGTTTATGAACAATTGGACACGAATGAGACTATGGAACCCACAGATATTGTGGGGAAGTAAGTATATGGTGGTTTCACCTCAAGCCATCACTAAAGGGGGGCAATCTTAAGTAGAAGCAAACTTGGAAGAATCTTCCAGAAGGAGGCAGTATATTTTCATAGCAAAATACAATTGATGGTTAAGAAATGTCTATTTCAATTCTAGATATTATATGACTATAGTACAGTGGGAAAAAACACCTGCTTTGGAGTCAGAGTACCTGGATTCAAATCTCCTTTGTCACTGACTCCACATGTGACTTTGAACAAGTCACTTAATCTTTCTATGTTTTAGTTTCCTTATCTGTAAAGGAAGGGATTGGGTTAGATGGCCTTTAGGCTCCTCTCTGACTCCAGATATATGATGCTATAATGAAACTTTTTTCTGACTCTTAGCTTCTTTCTTTTGTTCAAAAGAACCTGTAATTCTTATTTCTGCCCTATATTGGTCCAAAGAAAAGAAGACATGAAGGTGGGAGTTTGGTGGAAGGGAATGTCCAATAGTGATCTTCAATTACATAAAGAGCAGTCACAAGAAGAGAATCTGGGCTTCTTCTTAGCTTTAGAGGTCAGCACTAAGAGTAACTGGGTAGAAGTGATAGGGTGGCAGATTTCAATTAAATATACTGAATAACTTCCTGATAATTAGAATTTTCTAAAAATGGAATGAGCTGCCTCTGTAGGTATTAGTTCTCTCATGACTAGAGGTCTTTAAATGAAAGTTAGATGACCACTCATCAGGGATCTTTTCAATGACATTTATGCTTGAATTAAGGTTAAATTAGGCGACCTCTGAGGTTCCTCCCAAATCTGAGATTCTGTGATTCATTCACATGTTGGGAGGATAAACTTGGTAAGTATATTTAAAGGACTTTAAAATTGCTCTGAAACAGAAAGTCGTGATCAGAATGTGAGGCAATGGAAAAAAAGAAAAATCCAAAATAGTAACATCAGGAACTAAACTGGTAGGACAGGGCCTGACATCTGGAGATCAGTGAATTACAGAGAAGCAGAGTTGGAAGAGGCCTCAGAGGCCCTCTGGTTCCAATTGCACCTGGACACAAATGTCCCTAAAATATCCCCAACAAACAGTCATCTAACCTTTGTTTGAAGACCTCCAGTGAAAAGGAAACTGCCACCTCCTCATATAGTCCATTTTATCTTTGTCAAGCTTGGATTATGTCTAATTTGTTTTTATATTAGGCCTCTCTCCAGCCTCAACTAATGGCTTCTAGGTCTGCCCTTTAAACCAAATAGAAATCCAATCATTTTTACCTGACAGTTTCTCAGATACCTGAAGACAGTGATCTTTCATGAATGAATGAATGAAAATACATTAATTAGTTGCTTATTATAGGGAAATTTCTGGGGATACAAATAGGACTGTAAATTCTAATGGGAGAAACAATTTGGGAGGTTTTAACTGAAAATCAGCTGGAAATGCCCCATGGTCCTTAGGTTGCTGTAGCAAGGCAGATGAGAATGCATCTTCTCTAGGGTCATTTTCATTGATAAAATTACATCTTATTGAATCATTTAATGGGGCAAGGACTTTGGTGGTAAAAACTTTCTTTTCCAGGTCATCAGTACTTGTGACTAGTGAGAAAGCAAGTACTTCAGTCATATCTCCACAAGTATCACCGCAGGGATTGGGATGGAAGCATGACTGGTGATCTGGGGTGTATTGGTGGGTACTGCTGTTTTTAGGGCCCTTAGGCTAATCAGCTTTTTGATAACACTTGGTCAGCAGTTGGTGGTCCTGAGAATGATGAAATCCCTTCTCCAGAAGGGTTTTGTCCTGAATGATGGCCATTGAGGCCCATAATCAAATGATGGTGACTGGAAACAGTTGGGCATAATCTAAAAAAGCCTCACATCTCCCATTTGTCTTCCCTTCTTCAGCCTAAATATCCTCTGTTCCTTCAAATGATCCTCATGTATGTAGATCGTTTCCCTTTTCACTCTTTTCAATCTCTTCCAACACTTGAGAATTTTAAGGCTATGAACAAATAATTTCACCTCTTTCAGCATCACTGAATCACCAAATTTTTGAGTTGGAAGGGACCTCACAGGCCATTTTATCCAACCCATATTCTGAACCAAAACCAAAACAAAACCAAACCTGTACAACGCACTCAGATGTTCACTCCCTCTGTTGTTGTTCAGTTGTTTCAGTCACATTCAACTCTTTGTGACCCCATTGGGGATTTCCTTGGCAAAGGTACTGGAGTGCTTTGCCTTGCCATTTCCTTCTCCTAACTTCCTCACTTTCTCTATAACATATCTAACAGATGATCATCCTGCCTTGAGATTGCTCTAATTATTAGGAAGTTTTCTACCACATCAAATTCAAATCTCTTTAGAACTTCTGTCCATTCTTTCTAGTTCTACCCTCTGAGTTCAAGAATAAATATTCATCTAGAACTTATCCCTTCCTCTTGGTTTGACTCCTTCCTTCCTGGCTGCATTCTGGATAGAAAGGAGAGGAAATACTGTAAGAGGAAATGCTTTGGGCCCTCCCCATCCAACATTTGGCTCTTGTAGCAATGTTTTCATAGCCTCATAATCTTTGATTTAGGCTGGTTACATCTCCCCCTCAGGATTCTAGCAGTAGCTCTTAGGAGGTGAGTTGTCTCTTCTCTATCAGAAAACAGCCAGGCAGGAAGGATTAGGCCAAAGAAGAAGGGGTAGATTCTAACTAACTAGTGCCTTTTGAATGTCCCAAATTCTGGCTACACAGCCAATCCAAAAGGTTCCTCTTGATCATATGACTAGCAAACTGGAACCAGTTACAGAATATCTGTGTGTGCTCCAAATCTTTCCAATGCAATTCTCTTACATGAGATCATGACTTCTTGGAAGCAGGCTCCCAAGTCACTTCCATATGGGGTTTGCCTAAGCAGATCATGCTGTTACCTGTTCACTATTCCCCACATTGCAATTTGAGGGATAGATGGATGGATGAATGGATGGATGGATGGATAAAACATTAAGCACTTATTATATGCCATACACTATCCTAAGTGTGTTTATATAAATACAAACAAGGAAGGCAGCCCCTGCCCTCAAGGTACTTAAATTCTAATGGCGTAGGGAGAGATTAAAGGAAGCTGGAAAAGGGAAGGCCATAGTATCTTGTAGAGATGGTCTGGTGGCCTGATTCCTAGCAATAGAAAGTAAAAGCTCACCCATCTAAACTGGTGGACCAAAGGACAGAGTGCAAAGCTGTGGTCTGGGATAACAATTCTTATTCCTCTTCTACAATAAAGTCCTCCAAATCCAACACAGTGACCATGTCCTTTAAGGCTTCTGTACTCCAGGATAAGGCAGCTAGGTGACTCAGTGGATAGAGCACTGGGCCTGGAGTCAGGAAGACCTGAACTCAAATCTTCTGTCAGACACTAGCTGTGTGACTCTAAGCAAGTCACTTAATCTCTGTTTCCCCTAATCCACTGGCACAGGAAATGGCAAACCACTCCCATATCTTTGCCAAGAAAAGTCCAAAAAGCCTCACAAAGAATTAGACACAACTGAAAAATGACTGAATAACAGCTCCAGGATAAGCATCTCCAGTTTCTTCAACCAACACTCGTTTGATAATGTTTTCAAATCCTTGTCACCTCTTCAATACCCTTCTCTGGAAACCTCCAACTTATCATATTGTTCCTAAAATTTAGCAGCCAGAATTGAACACAATACTCTAGATATCCAACCTGCCTCATTAAATACACACACACACACACACACACACACACACAAAATGTCATTTCCCCAAAACACCATTCCCATCCCAGGAGAACCTTCTCTATTAATAAAGAAAAGCAGGCAAAACAAACTGACTCAATGACCTTGTCTGATGGCCTCTATGATATCAGTCCATAAGGTCTAACAAGAGACAGGAAGTACCCTAACAGTCCTCTGGAATCAAGATGGGTCATTACAGTAATCTGAAATATGATATATTTTAGTGTGGTTTTCCTTTATATTATTGGGATGATTGGATGTATTGTTTTTCACACTGTGTTAGTACCTACAAAACCTTCCAGTTTTGATGAATTTCTCATATATGTAACTTTTCTATTAAAATTTTTAGAATAGATTTTGTTGATATCTTTTCTTTTTATGTGATCTACAATTTCCACCATATCTTCCCCCTCCACTCCCAAAAAAACTGTTATGCTAAAGAGCAAAAAAAAAGAAAATAAAAAAACAGCAAAACTAATTAATACATAGAAAAAAATCTGACATTATGACATCAAGCTGTCATGCTATCTAGCCTCCCTTTCTTAACCAAAACAGCTTGAAAAACTCTGTCTACACTCACTGCTTCCATTTCTACTCTCATTTACACTTATCCCTTTCTAAATTATTTTCCATCCTCATCACTGTGTTGAAACTGTTCTCCCCAAAGTCACCAGTGAACTATAATTCCCAAATTTGATGGTCTTTCCTCAGACCTTATCTTTAGTCATTCACGTGCCTCCATTTGACATTTTTGACCACTCTCTTGTCTTTGGGTTTTGTGACACTTCTCTCTTCTGGCATCTATCCTACTGCTCCTTTTCTGTTTTTTTTTTTCTAGCTCATCATCTACATTGTCCCCCCTAACTGTGGATGTTTCTCAGGGTTCTGACCTAGCTTCTCTCTTCTTCTCTTCTTCCTCTAGGTTCTCTCTCTTGGTAACCTCATTGGCTCATTTGGCTTGAACTGTCATCTCTATGGAGATGATTCCCAGATTATATTCAGACACATTCTCTTTCCTGAGCTTCACAAATTAGACATTTCTAACTAGATGTTCTGGAGAAATTTTAAGCCGAACTTGTTATCCTTCCCCTCAATATTCCTTTCTTTGAAACTTCTCTATTGCTGTCAGTAGTCACAACTATCCTTAGTCTTCTAGGTCTTTAACCTGGACTCCTGACTATCCCTCACCTCACATGTGCAAGTAGGTGCCAAACCTTGCCCTTTCTCTCTTCACAACATTTCTGGCATCTGACGCCTCTCCACTCACACAGCTGCCATGTTTCTCTCAGCCCACATCACTTCTTACCTAGAGTATTGCAATAGCCCCATGATTGATCTCCCTTACTGAATTGTTTCTCCACTCCAGTTTATTGTCCACACTGCTGCCAAAGTCATTTTCTTCAAGCATAGATCTGATTATGTGCCTCCCCTACTTCATGGTACCCAGTGCATTCCTATGACTCTAGAATAAAAATACAAAACCCTCTTTTTAACATTTAAAGCCCTACATAAACTGGCTCCAATCTGTCTTTCCATCTTTATTGAACATTACTGCATCTTCTGCACTCTTCAATCCAGTTGGAACTGGTCTTTTCTCTGTTTCTCACACATGATTCTATTTCCCATCATTGTGTCTTTGCATTGGTCATCTCACATGCCCAGTCATCTTCACCTTCACCTCATAGAGTCCCTCTCTTCCATTGTGTGGTTTGTTCATTCTCAAAGAGGACAATGACATCAGGAAGATGATGCCACGGCTTGCAAGTGAATTGGATTTAAGTAAGAGAAAACTGTGCAAAGTCACCAGCCTCACTTACTCCTCTGGAGCCATCTAGGTCGAGTGGCTAGATATGGATCATGATAACTGGAGATCCTCTTCCAGCTTCTTCCATTAATGCATCCCTGAAGTATTATATTTTTAATGAAGCCTTTCCGCATTCTCCCTATCAAATGCCAGCACCCTTCTTCCCCAACTGCCTTGTACTTAACGATTTCATAGTTATGTTTTTAAGCTTATGTTTTATGCCACATATATTTTATATATACTTATTCTCTTCCCTGTTAGAATTTAAGGCCCTTGCAAGTAGATGTTTCATCCTTTGTGCTTTTATCTCCAAGACCTCACACACTGTAGTACTATAATAATAATGATAATAATAATTACTAATATTTATATATAACCTACCATCTGGCAGACACTGTTCTAAGTGATTTGTAAATATATTATTCGGTTGTCACAATAACCCTAGGAGGTAGCTGTTATTATCATCCCTCTTCTACAGATGAAGAAACTGAGGCAGACAGAGGTTAAGTGACTTGCCCAGGGTCACACAGCTAGAAAAATATCTGAGGCAGGATTTGAATTCAGGTCTTCCTGACTGCAAGCCCAGCACACAGTCCACTGAGTCACCACATTTCAGGAGTCCTTACATCTGAAAAGGATGGAGAAGTGATAAAATATTTAATTAATATTACACATTTTTTAGGCATTCCCCAATAGATTGGCCCCTACTTTGTTCGCAGTCCTGTGCTCCCACAAGAGTCTATCTACAATTCTTTGGGGACATATAGGAACCATTCTTCATTTTTTGTTTTGGTTGGGCAATGGGGTTAAGTGCCTTGCCCAGGGTCACACAGCTAGTAAGTGTTATGTGTCTGAGGTCAGTTTTGAACTCGGGTCCTCCTGAATCCAGGGCCAGTACTGTATCCACTGTGCCACCTAGCTGCCTCCATTCTTCATTTCTTAATCTCCTCAGAGCATATTCCCAGATATGACAATGCTATGAGTTTATAGGGCGTGGATAGTTACTAGCTATTCTCTAAGAATTCTCAGTTGTTTTCCATAATAGTTGTATCAATTTACAGTTCTACCAAATGCTCCTTTCTATCCTCATTTTACAAATGAGGAAAACTGAGACCTCCCATCTATAAAATGAGGATAATATTTGCTTCTGTTTCACAGAGTTAAGGTGAGGCTCTAATGAAATCATGAAAAGAACTTTGAGGGGCCACTAAGTGGTACAATGGATAGAATGCCAGGCCTGGAGTCAGGAAGACTCATCTTTCAGTCCAGCCTCAGACACTTCCTAGGTGTGTGACCCTGGGCAAAGTCACTTAACCCTGTTTGCCTTAGTTTTCTCATCTGTAAAATGAGCTGGAGAAGGAAATGGCAAGCCATTCCAGTATCTTTGCCAAGAAACCCCAAATAATAATGGGCTCACAGAGAGTGGGACACAACTTAAATGACTAACAACAATAAAAAGAACTTTGGAAACCTAAAGCACTAAACAAATATAAGTAGTAGTAGTATTTTTTTTGTTGTTGCTCAGGATATGTTCCCACTTGTCAAGATCTTTGCTAAAATGAGGCACATTTTTGCTTGGAGGAAGCTGTTCCTCCATTCTTTCCTCTGAACCTTCCAGGGGAAAAAGTAATGAGTTCACAAACTTGGAATCTGGCTGGTCTAAATCCAAATTTGTGAAATCATTTCTTTCTCCATCTTGAAATTACTTTGCATATACTTTGTACTTATTTATTCATTCATTAAACAAGCATTTATTAATTGTCTCCTTTATACCAGCATTATGCTAGCCACTGTGTATATAAATATAAATTAAACTGTTAATGCCTTCATGGAACTGACATTCTACTGAAGCAGGGAGGAGAGGAAGGAATAACAACACATATGCAGATAAATGAATATGCAGTATGTACAAAGTGCATTACTTGGATATGTCATCAGGGTAGGCCGCATGTCAAAGGTGGCTCTTGAGCTGAACCTTTAAAAAAGCAAGAGATTCAGTGATATGGAAGTGAAGAGGAAAGCTTGTTCCAGGCCTAAGGCACCAGTGTGGACACAGGCTCGGAGGAAAAGGATGGAATCTTGGGTTTGTGGAACAGCAAGCAGCCTACTTTGGCTGGGATGAATGATCCTATGATCATTTAACTAATATGCAATAAGTCTGGAAAGCTGGAGCCAGATAATAAAGGTTTTAAAATGCTAAACAGGGGAATTGTATTTCATCTCTGCTAGACCCTGGTAAGCAGGGAAACAGCATGGTCAGATGTGCATTTTAAAAATACCATTTTGGTTGCTATGTGGAAGATGCAGTGGCTGGGAGAAGACTAAAGACAAGGACGGTCCAAATCACATCTCCCTGCTCTCATGTAAGCTCCTTGAAAGCAAGAACTGTTTAATTATTTTTTATATCTCTAATTCTTAGCATAGTGTTTGTCACTTAAATGTTTGTTCAATTGAATTCAATTTCTAACGTTCCCCATCCCTGGCCTCTAGGAGATAGAGAAGTCAGAAGACCCAACAAAGTTGAAATGTATAATGTGTCACCCACTGCAAGAGCTACATCTGCCTCCCCCAAAGTGAATGTCCCTGAGGAGTGGGTGACTAGAAGCTTCATGCTTGTGGCTCCACTCACTTGTCCCACATCGAAGAGTTATGAGCAGTATAGATTATTTTAATGGTTGTATTACTTCCAACTGTGCTCTTCCCATCTGTTCCTGCCCAATTACAAATGCACAAACCCAGCATGGTTCTCCATTCCGGCAGTAGAGAATGAAATATAAAGGCCATAAAAGCAAGTATATTCTTTGAACACAGCCATCGGCACCTGAGAAGTTTGTCTCATGCTCGGGACCCTCGTGGGAAAGGACACTTGTGGAGCCCACCTCCTCAAATGCCTTAGCAAATCCATTGTATTTGTATGGCAGCAAGGCCAGTACTCTATGATTTTCCAGGCTTTTGGGTTGGTGGGAGAATTGTTAACACTGACGGTACATCTAAACACTGCCAAATTCCACAAGAGTCTGTCACCCCTGCTAAAGCGATAGACAGGATTGGAAGGAGCAAAGGAAATAGTGTGAGGGCAGCAAAGTCCTCCATTTCAGAAAACAATTTATTCTCCCAGTGAAATAGACTTCAGGGGGGAAAATCCCTAAATGTTTTATTAGGAGAACTCAACAACTACAAATATTAAAAGCAAAGGTATGTGAATTATTTAAAATTCAACTACCTAAACTGGCTTGTGAATTAAACATAAGCCTTTCTTTTTTCAGGAAGAACAGCTGTGATGATGTAGTAGAGAAAACATTGACTGTGGACTCAGAGGGCCTGGGTTTGAATCTCAGCTCTGTTCTTTTCTATCTCTGTGTGACCATGGACCAGTTTATTCCTGAGCTTCAGTTTCTTCATTTGTAAAATGTGATAGAAAAGATCTCTTTCTGGTTCTAAATTTCACGTGCAAAAAGGCAAGTGGTGGGTTGAGAGAAGACAGGCCAGCTGCCTTTCACAATTCCTGGCATATAGTAGGTGCTTAACAAATGCTTATTGACTTACTAAGGTCAGAATGATCAGGGAGCATTGGGTTTACTCATGCACCATGTTTGTCCTGAAATTTGATCTTATTTTTCTCTCTGTGAGGACTTAAGTAACTGTTTCCTTTTCTGGTCAGGGCTCAGGGCCAGGTGGTTGTGTAGGATGAGAAACTAGACAGACACAGGAGGGCAGAAAAAAAGAAATGGTTGAGAAAGATTTTGTTGATGAGCAATGGAAGAAAGCTTAGAGGGGAAGGGTAGGTGCTTGTGGAATTTGAGCGCAGGTAAAAGGCAAGAAATTGATAGAATGCCAATGGAGTTTGAGAGTATAGCAAAAAGACATCCAGGCATTGGGGTACCAGAGAGGTCCAGATTGGGATAGTTAGTGAGTATCCTAGAAGGGGGAGATATGGCTTCAGATATTCAAATTGGCAGCTAGGAATTACAGTGGATAGAGGGCTGGGCCTGGAGTCAAGAGGACTCATTGTGAGTTCAAATCTATCCTCAGATACTTCCTAGTTATGTGACCCTGGGCAAGTCACTTAACACTGTTTGCCTCAGTTTCCTTATCTGTAAAATGAGCTGGAGAAGGAAATGACAAACCACTCCAGAATCCTTGCCAAATAAACTCCCAGTAGACACAACTGAAAAACAGCTCAATGATAACATTCAGATCCTGTCGCATTGTCAAATAACTAAGTTAAGGGCATCATATTAAGACACACTGATCTCATAGAAAAGAGAAGATTATTATTAAATTAAGATTTTTACAAATAGTTTGGACTTGGCAATAATAAAAAATAACTAGCATTTATATAGCACATTAAGGTTGACAAAGATTATTTGTATTATTTCATTTGAACCTCACAACAAAGGGGAGAGGTGGAGAAGGGATGTAGGTGCTATTCTTATCACTATTTTGTAGAAGAGGAAACTGACACATTAAAATAATGTGTTGTCAGTGTTGGAAGCAGGATTCTGAACTCGAGTTTTCTGGATTCCAAGTCTACCACTCTGTCTACTGTGCCACCTAGTTACCTAGAGTAGCACATTATAGCAGAACAAAATCTCTATTTATCAAATTCAATCTGCCCATTTTGCAGATGAGAACAGTGAGACTCACACAGACAAAATAACTTCCCCAAGGCTATTAAAACAATAAAATAGGGGCAGCTAGGTGGTGCAGTGGATAGAATACTGGCCTTAGAGTCAGGAGGACCTGAGTTGAAATCCAGTCTCAGACCAGACACTTGACACTTACTAGCTGTGTGACCCTGGGCAAGTCACTTAACCCCAATTGCCTTGCAAAAACAACAACAGCAAACAAACAAAAAAAAACACAACAAAAAAAACCCAAACAATAAAATAGCAGAGTCAAGATTCTCCTGCCTGTACTCAAATTTCCCCGCTAACCATACCACAGTTTTTGTTCCAGTCTTACTTTTATTCTCCATACCCCTTTCTGTTTTCTGTTCAGATTTAAATGTCACTGACCTAGAATTTAACAGAATACCTTTTGGTACAATGGATCTCAATGCACTTTTATAGATGTTTATAAAAGATTTTAGTTCCCCCACCCAGGTTTCATAATCAGGGCCTACTTCCAGGCAAAGGATAGTTTAAACTTGCTTAGCACAGACCTGGAAGTCCTTAAAGATAGTCCTGATTTTCAAATGCAAGTAGATTATAACTGGAATGGAGGGCATGAAAGTCTGGAAATTGTACAAAGGTTTACAACAATAAATAACTTAACCTCTGAGGTCCCTTCAAGGTCTACATCTACAATCCTATGGTCCTATGATCACTGGGGCTAGACTGAAGTACTGTAGGCTCTTGGAGAACCTCATGGTGTCTAGACTTGGGCCCTCCTCTCTCTCCCTTTATTCTTCAAGCTTTGTCGCTCTGTAATTAGCAGCTAGTAGTGCTGAGTAGAGTTGGTGTCAACAGCCAATGATAATATCAATCGATCAACAAATATTTAAGTGCTTACCATGTGCTAGATATTCTTTTAAGCACTGAGGATACAAAAAAACAAAAAACAACAAAAGAAAGTAATCACTGCCCTCAAGGAGCTTAAATTCTAATAGGAGAGACAACATGCACCCATATAAGCGTATGCATTATGTATACAAAAATACAAGGTCGTTGTTGGAGGGGATGCCCCAGGAGCTAGCGGACCTACAAGGTTTCATGTAGAATGTGGCATTTGAGCTGAGTCTTATGGAAAACCAGACTTCATGCAGCAGAAGGGAAAAGTGTGTGCACACCTGGTGCAAGGAATTAGAAAGATGTGGAGATGGAAGGTCAAGTATCAATGTATTGGATATGAATAGGCAGGCTAGTGTGACTGGGTGGCAGAGAGTGAAGAAAGAAGTAAAGATTAAAAGGGCTAGGAAAGTGGGAAGGGATCAGGTTGTGTACACACATATCCTATATCCATTTATCTATCTGTATGTAATATCAATATCTATATGTGTATTTCTACATGTGTGGATATATACATATGCATGTATTTTTATTTTGTATAAATATGAGAGAAGTTTAGAAGTTTGATACTTGAGGCAATAGGGAATGGCTAGAATTTATTGAGTAAAGGAGTGACATGAACACACCTGTATTCTAGGAAAATCACCTTAGTGTCTACATGGAGGATGGACTGGAGTAGAGAAACAATTGGAATAGGAAGACCAAAATGGAGTATTGCAATACTCTAGGAGAGAGGTGATAAGAGCCTGAACCAGTACTATGACTATACAAACGGAAAGGGAGTGGGGGAGAGAAGGAGAATTTATATAGTGCCTACAATGTGCCATTTATGTATCACAACTCTTCTAAGCATTTTAACAAATATTATCTCGATCGACCCTTACAACAAAACTACAAATTAAGTGCTACTATTATCACCATTTTACTGTTAAGGAAACTGGAGCAAACAGGTTATGTGACTGGCCTAGGGTCACACAACTAGTATGTATGTATATGTAGCATATATACACATATATGTTTATCCATACATGTACACATGGTATGTGCATTTATATATCAGGTACATACAAACATTGTATATATACATATATCTATATATTCATATGTCTACATAGATGCATGTGTGTATGCAATATATCCATGTTTCTGTGTACACACATATAATATGTGTATACATATGTGTGTGTGTGTGTGTGTGGATACCTACATAAGCATGTGTGTGTGTGTGTGTGTGTGTGTGTGTGTGTGCATATGCTTGGTCTAAATATACATGAGGGTGACCTCATAGAAGACACCAAAGCATATACTCTGAATAGATGGCAGCATGGGAAAAGTTGGCTGGTAGAAGACAGCAAGAAGATCCTTAAATTGGTATCTTAAGAAACCTATCCCCATCCCACCTTGAGCTCACCTCCCTTTTCCTTCTCAAAGCCAATTTTTCTCTCCCCTCAAATGAATATAAAACTCATCCAAAACAATCAGGGAGGGAAGAGAAGAAGCACACTAACTTCTTAAACAAAACAAAACAATTATTATCTCATTTGATCCTTGCAACAGCCCTGGAAAGTAGATGCTATTATTATCCCCATTGTATAGTTGAGTCAACAGGCAAAGAAGTTAAGTAATTTGCCCAGGGTCACAGAACTGAGGCCAGATTTTGAACTCCGCTCTTTCTGACTCCGTGTCCTGCTGTACCACCACCAGGTGCTTAAAGAGGCAATCTGAATCTGCTCAGTGAGGTGACTAGCTGAACTTCAGAGGACTGATAGTAGGACAGCCATCCCATCTCTTGGCACAGAATTGGTGGATTTTAGGCACAGAAGGAGGCTTACATTGTCCACCATGTTCAGTGCATGGATTTGTTTTGCTTACTTTTTCTTTGTAACAAAATGGAGTTCTCTTGGAGAAGGGGCAGTCATTGGAAAGTGACAGTGATATAAAAAACAAAAGAGATAGACAAAAAACATTTCCGAAAAATCAAACCTGCTAGGTATAAATGTCTTGATACCCACTTTACAAAGGAAGAAATTGGCTACATATTTAATTCATGTCTAAATCATAACTGAAACTCACTTTTTTCTTGGTTCCAAATCTGGTGCTTTTTATTCTGTAATCATAAAATTAAGAAGTCAGCTGGTGATCCAAAACCTGACCAGGAAAAATGAAATCTGGCACAGAATTCACAAGAAAGGGCTTTAGAGAATATCCAGACCAACCTCACCGCTTCATTTTATGGCAGAAGAAACTAAGTTCCCCGAGAGAGAATGACTTTTCCCAAGGTCATCCTTCTGTTTAGAAAAGAGTAGCAACTCTATTTGATTGATTTAAAAAAAAATCACTGAAGTCAATTGCTTTTTTCTGCTAAGCCTATTTTGGATATTTCTGGTTTTTATTTTTTCTTTTAATTTGTTTTTAGCTTTGATTTGGATAACCCTCCCTGTAAAGCCAAAAGAACGGGGAGGATTGTGGGAGGTACCAAGCTGACTCAGGGCTGCTGTCTTTGTAATGACATTCCAAAGCTTCTGTCCCCACTTCAGAAACCTGTTGCTTAGTCGAAGGGATAAAGACCTTTGTGTCTGTGGTTGTTTTGATACATCATCCAGCATGCTGGGCACGGTGCTTTTCAGTTGGATTCCTTTGGTGCTTCCCCATCTCCTTTTGTATTCAGTGCATATCTCCACAAAGTGGTAAGCGTTTTGTACTGTTACAAATGCCCCTTTTGTATCATACCGATCCCTACTGGTGGCTTCTCCTTGCCAACAATGGACTATACATTTATTTCCTCTAGTACCTTTCAAAAGAAACACATTTTCCTCTGTACAATCAGCTCCCTGGACTCCTCCCCAGCACCACAGTACAGAAGTACCAGATTAGCTCTGAGGGTGTTCCTTTCACTTTCCTTAAATAGCCCCAGCTCCAAGGAGCAGGGAGTTGATGAGAGAGGGATGGCCTCTTCAAACAGCAGTACAAAAGACCTTTGTTGACTATTTGTATTTGTTACTTCCCTTTCACAGCCAACCTCCAATTGCCAAAAAAAAATAAAGAAGAAAAGCCAAGACTGTCAGAATCCTTTCCCAAGCATCATTCAGATGCATGATTTTTGACAAATCTAATCAGGCAAGGAGAGCAGCAACCTCTTGCTTCCCTCTACTCTTGAATTACTGTTCAAACTGTATATCTTTCCCATGATGCCATTCCAACAACTGAAAAATAGAATCCCAGACTGGGCTATATCTGTAGGCAAGAAAGCAAGAAATCAAGTAATCAATTAATCAGGAGCATTAGATAGTCATTTCCTGGGGGTTACTTAGGCCTTGTTCACTTACATTCTGTGGGTGCCATTGAGTTGGACATGTGGTGACATAATTTGATTTAGCAAACATTATTAGATGCATAGTCCTCTGAGTATCAATTTATACATCTGTAAAATAGGGACATTAATGCCAAGTACTACCATTCTCATAAATGAGATATAATGTATATAGTGTTTTTGCAAACTTTAAAGCACTCTATACATGTCATTATTAGGAGGATTAGTATTATCCCTTCATTTTCAAAGGACTTCTAAAACAAATGGTCCAGAAAAAGTTTCTATCCTACTGTTGTTCTTTTGAATTTAAAATCCTGCAGACTAATGAACAGATGGATTTCATGCCACAGAGTTTGAAGTTTATGAGTATTTAAGGGAAACATCTATTAGATTGTTCTATTTTTTTGGTGATCAACATTAGATTTAGGCAATTATGTGCAACAAGTTATTTCTATGATAATGTTCTTGTTCAAGTATAATTTATTTATTGAATTCTCTAAGATACGTTTTGGGTCCATGTTTATAATAGTAGGGGTACTACTTTATTTTTTTTTTTTATTTTTTTAGCAAGCTTCTGGCGTATTATTCTGGCTTCCTGGTTGTAGCTTTCTATCTATTCAATAAATGATATATTTTTAAACTTTCTTATGATGTTACATAGTTTATACCATTTCCTTTATATAATCTACGTTGATAAAGTCATCCTGCTGAAGAACAATTTTTTTCTGTAATTTCCACTGACAATGACATGGTTCTATAGGCGTATCACAAACCCTGTCATTTCTGTAAACAAATCCACAAGGCTCAGCCATTAGTTATACAATTTTGCATATGTATTGTTGATAGAGTTCATGTGGATGTTATTACTATTATCTTGTTCTTATTTTAGTTCAATGAGGTTTTGATAGGTGATGATGAGGAAGAAGACAAGATATTATTTTCTGAACATTTATCTAGGCTTATCCCTGGCTGATATTGTGTCATTGTGCATGTACTTTAAGCTTTTCTAATCTGATAGGTTAATACCTAGCAGAGCTTATGTTTTGTACCTTTAGCCTTTCAGAACACAGGGTCATCTCTTTTGAAAAATCAATTATTCTTCAAATAAGTCTTTAGTGAAAGAGGGTAGATGGAATCATCCCCATTTTCCAGATGGGTAAATTGAAGTCTAGAGATGAGACTTAATTTGTTCAAGATCATAGAATTTTAAAATGTTAGATCTCAGAATAAAATAGAGGTTCCTTGGTACTTAGCCATATTATCTTATAGCTATGCCAAATTATAATAATTAAAATAATATTAAAATTTCTTTAACAAAATTAAAAGGTTAAGTGGGGGAAAAAACTCTTCACGGCAAGATTCCCTCATAAAAGTCTCATTTCCAAGATATATAAGGAATAGATTCAAAATTTCTTAGAATAAAAGCCATTCCCAATTGCTAAATGGTCATTGGATATGAACAGGCAAACCTCAAGGAATGAAATCCAAGCTATCTATAGCCGTATGAAAAAAAAAGCTCTAAATGACTAAAAGTTAGAGAAACACAAATTAAACGAACTCTGAAGTTTTACCTCATTCTTCAGATTGGAAAAAAGTGATGATGATGATGATGATGATGATGACAATGATGACAACGATGATGACAATGACGACTAATATTTATAGAGTGCTTTCTGGTTTGCAAAGTGCTTCACAAATATTATTCTATTTTATACTCATAGCAACCATTGGAGAGAGGTGCTGTTATTATCCTCATTTTATAGATGAAGAAACTGATACAAACAGAGGTTAAATGACTTTCCCAGGGTCACACAATTAGTAAATGTGTGAGGCTGGTTTTGAACAAAAAATAAAAATGACAGATGGTGGAGGGACTGCAGGAAAACATATTATCAGGAAGTAGAGCCATTATGGAAAGCAACTGGTAGCTATGTCCCCCAAATTACTGAACTTAGCATACCCTTTGTCCTAGAGGTACTATTCTAGGCCTATACTCCAATGAGATCAAAGAAAGAGGGGGAAAAAAAGATCATATACACAAATATATGTGTATACATGTAAATGTATATATTATAAACATATATATATATATACATAAATGTAGATATTAATTTTGTGTCATTTAGTAGTATTTGACTCTTCATCACCCCATTTGGGGTTTTCTTGGCAAACATACTATAGTGGTTTGCTGTTTCCTTCTCCAGTTTAGTTTACAGATATAAAAACTGAGGCAAACAGGGTTAAGTGACTTGTCTGGAGTCACACAGACAAGAAGTGTGTGAGGCCAGATTTGAACTTAGGTCTATTTAACTCCAGGCCCAACACTCTACACCGCTGAGCTGCCTTATATATGCATATATACATGTGTATATATATATATATACATGCATATGTATATATGCATGTGGGTATATATCTAAATCTAAATCTATATATACATACACACAAACACAATGACGGCTCTTTTGTGATGGAAAAAATCCTCCACCAACCAGAAACAAAGGGGGTACCCATTAATTGGGGAATGGCTAAATAAATCATGAAATATGAATGTAAAAGAATTTTATAGTTCTATAAGAACTAATGAAGGGCCCATGAAAAAGAAACCTGAAAGACATATATGAATTAAATCAAAGTCAAGTGTCCAGAACCAGAAGGACAAGTTATATTATTACAACTTTGAAAGACTCCGGAATTCTGATCATTGCAATGATCAGCCATGATTCCAGAGGAGAGATATGAAGAATGCTACTCACCTCCTGTTAGAGAAGTGATAGACTAAATGAGAGACATATTTTTACCTGACAGCATATTTATTTTTAGGGTTATTCCTTCCTTCCTTCCTTCCTTCCTTCTTCCTTCCTTCCTTCCTTCCTTCCTTCCTTCCTTCCTTCCTTCCTTCCTTCCTCTCTCCTTTCTTTTTTCCTTTTTTTTTTGTAGGTGGGGGTGTGGCAGGTGGCAGAAAGAGAAAATAAATGATTTTTTTTTAAGGAGAGTATCTTCTAGACGGGAAGCCCATAGAGGTATTGAAAGGCAGCATGGCATAGCAAAAAACACAAAAATGTGGGAATTGGGAGATTAGGATTTGCACTCTTGGCTCTGATATGTATAACCTTGGACAAGTCACTTTTCCTTTCTTGTCTTTAGTTTTCTCCATTATAAAATAAAGATGGTGTCTTAGATATTTTATAAGGTTTCTTTTAGCTCTGACATTCTATGTCCTCAATCCTCTTTTCTCTTAAAAAAATTAAAGAAACAAAAAGCATAAACATGTCTTTGAATTCAAAGAAGAAAGGATTCACTTTACAAGTGAATAATGTAAACAAGATTGCAAAGGATATGTTTGATCTGCTTATTAAGTAAGAACAATTTAGTCACTGACTATAGAATCTACTGTTTGATAAACCCAAAGACTCCAGCTTCTGGGATAATCACTAACTATTTGACAAAAACTGTTGGGAAAACTGGAAAATAGTATGGCAGAAACTAGGCATAGACCAACATCTTACACCATATACCAAAATGAAGTCAAAAGGGTACATGATTTAGATATAAAAGGTTATACTATAAGCAGATTGGGAGAGCAAGGAATAGTTTACCTGACAGATCTATGGAGAATGGAAGAATTTATGACCAAATAAGAGATGCAGAACTTATGAAATGCAAAATGGATAATTTCCATTACATTAAATTGAAAAGTTTTTGCACAGTCAGTGCAACCAAGATTAGAAGGGAAGCAGAAAACTGGGAAACAATTTTTACAGCTAGTGTCTCTGATAAAGGCCTCATTTCTAAAATATATAGAGAACTGAGCCAAATTTATAAGAATACAAATCATTCCCTAATTGATAAATAGTCAAAGGATATGAACAGGTAGTTTTCAGATGAAGAAATTAAAGCTATCTATACTCATATAAAAAGCTGCTGTAAATCACTATTGATTAGAGAAATGCAAATTAAACAACTCTGAGGTACCACATCACACCTATCAGATTGGCTAACATGACAAAACAGGAAAATGATAAATGTTGGAGAAGATGTGGGAAAATTGGAACACTAATGCGTTGTTGGTGGAGTTGTGGAATGATCCAGCCATTCTGGAGAGTCATTTGGAACTATGCCCAAAGGGCTATAAAACTATGCATACCCTTTGACCCAGAAATACAACTTCTATGTCTGTATCCCATAGAGAGCATAAAAATGGGAAAAGGACCCCTGTGTATAAAAATATTTATAGCAGTTCTTTTTGTGGTGGCAAAGACTTGGAAATTGAGGGGATGCCCATCAATCAGGGAGTGGCTGAACAAGTTGTGGTGTATGAATGTAGTGGAATACGATTATGCTATAAGAAATGATGACAGGTGGACATCAGAAAAACTTAGACTTTCATTAACTGATGCTGAGTGAAGTGAGTAGAACCAGGAGAACATTGTACACAGCAACAGTAACATTGTGCGATGACCAACTTTGATAGACTTAGCTCCTCTCAGCAATGCAAGGATCTAAGACAATTCCCAAAAGACTCATGATGGAAAATGCTATCCACATTCAGAGAAAGGACTATGGAGTCTGAATGCAGATCAAAGCATAGTATTTCTCTTTTAAAAAATTTCTTCTTTTTGTGGTTTTTCTTTTTGGTTCTAATTCTTCTTTACAGCATGGCTAATGTGGAAATATGTTTAATATGATTGCACATGTACAGCCTATATCAGATTGCATGCTGTCTTGGAAAGGAGGGAGGGGAGGGAGGGAGAGAAAATTTAGAACTCAAAATCTCATAGAAGTGAATGTTGAAAACTAAATATATATATATATATGTATGTATGTATGTATGTATGTATGTATGTATGTATGTATACACACATATATATGTGTGTATTAAAAAAAGAAAGAACAATTTTCATGCACTTCAGCAGCATTCATGTCCATTCAATTGATATAGTGGTTATAAATCATTCTTATCTTTTCAGTACAGCGAATCCCCCAAAGGCTTTTGCTTAGCATTATTTTACTAGTCTAGTTCAAGTTTCTTTGTGTATTTTAATGTGATAAAACTATTCCTATAACTTAATAGAGCTCCCTCTTCCTTCCCCATTCCTGCTCCCTTCTCCTAATTTACATGTCTGACTATGGCCCTTTCAGTGCCTCTAGTAAAAAATACAAACTCCTCTGCCTGACATTGAAGGTCTTCTGTACCTCAGCTCCAGCCTATCTTCCCAGCCTCATTTTATATTTATGTATTCCTCTTTCAGGTCAATTGGACCACTAACTGTTCCTCTCACACTTAGAATCATAGGTTTAGAACTGAAGTCATCAGTTCCTATCTCCTTATTTTACAGATGAGGAAGCTGAGGCTTAAAAAAGTGACTTACCCATAGTCACACAGCTAGTAAATGTCAGAGGAAGGATTTGAACCCACATCATTCTGACTCCAAGTCTAGCGTACATGCAGTATTTGTTGTTCAGTCATTTTTCAGTCATGTCCAACTCTTCATGACTGCATTTGGTTTTCTTGGCAGAGATACTGGAGTGGTTTGCCATTTCCTTCTCCAGCTTATTTTACAGATGAGGAAATTGAGGCAAACAGGGTTAAGTGACTTGCCCTGGGTCACCCAGCTGGTAAGTGTCTGACGCCAAATTTGAACTCAGGAAGACGAGTCTTCCATTTTGCATGCCCAGCACACTATCCACTGCACCATCTAGCTGCCCTACTATGCCTTATGCCATATAACTTCTGTGCTTTCTTGCAGGCTGTCCCCTTTGCCTCAGATGCATTCCATACTTCCTGTTGCTGCTCAGGCTCAATCTTTCTTCAAGCCTCATATCAGATACTAGTTCTTGTATGAACCCTCCCTGAATTCACTCAGAGGTTTCTCCTTTCTCCCATTAATCAGTGTTTCATTTTTTTTTTCCTGTGTAGGACTATAGGATAATTGATCTATAGCTGGAAGACTTCAGAGGCTATCTAGCAAAGTCCCCTCATCCTAAAGATGAGGAAATTGGGAGATTGCGTGATTTTCCCAAGGTCACAAAGGTAGTCAGTGTCAAAGGCAGGAATAGAACTCTAGTTTTGTATCCAGAGCTAGTGTTCTTGCCATTGGACTGAGCCATCTCTCTGTACATTTCTATCTCCCAATGGGATACAATAATTCTAGCTAATAGCATAAGCTGCTGTCTTTGTGTCCCCAGCCCCTAGCACCATGGGCTTATACGTAGTAGGTGCTTAAAAACTGTTTGATTACTTGAATTAGTTCAAATAGTTTCGTTTTATTGTTATTATAATGCCTTAATTCCGTTGTCTTTTTAGAGAGTGGATATGTTTGTCTAAGCATTCAGATGCTTTGGCAGAAAACTTAGCTATGGGTTTAAACCAAAAAACTACTTCTGTTACTGTGTTATCACTAACATATTATGTAATATATATTGGAAGGACACAAGTGGTAATACAGTTTTGGGGGCATTGCCGTGCTAAATGTGTGTGTGTGTATTTTATACATATGTATGTGTATATGTATGTATGTATATACACACATATTTGCCTTGTGTGTATATATATGTATATGTATATGTATTTGCCATCCCTGCTTCCACTAAATGTTGATGTTTATTTCACCTTGATCAGTATTTAGCTCTTCTGGTCAAATTCTCTTATTTATTGACCATAGCAGAAAATCAATATGTTCTTCATTTTCCATCTAGTCTAATACCAGCAAATTTGATTCAGTGAAAATCATACCAGAAGCAACAAAGCTCATCAGTTATAAGACACCGAGTCATTCATGAAGATTTCCTTCATGGTCCAGTGAATTCTCTGACATGAGCTCACTCTCAGAAAACGATGTAATGAAATTAAAGGAGGCCTGGCCTGGTGGGTTAAGTGATGGGCTTGAGGCCCAGGAAATCTGGGTTCTAATCCCAACTCTGAAGCTGACTAGATAGGGATAAGGATTGGACATAGATTGCATTGTTATAGAAAACTCCCTCTATCAATTCAAGGTGGTACTTTCTCTGTAAAATAGTCTTAAAGAGTTACCTAGAGCACTGAGAGGCGAGGTGCCTTACACAGGGTAGCAGAGGCCAATTATGTGTCAGAGGTAGGCCCTGACCCACATCTTCCTGGCTCCAAGGCCATCTTCCTATCTGTTATGCCGCATTATCTCTCATTAACTGTATGAGCTAGGATGAAGCATTTTACCTCTCACTGCCTCGGTTGCCTCCTCTGCAGAATTAGGAATAATAATAGCACCTATTTCACAGGTTGCTGTGAAGATCAAATGAGATAATATTTGTAAAGCGTTTTGCAAACCTTAAAGTGCTATATAAATGCTAGCTATTGTTATTGTTGTTGTTATTGTTGTGAGGTGTATTTTGTAAATCTTTAATCAGTATTTAAATGTAAAATATTGTTAGCATTAGCAGAAAGAGACTCCTTAGTCCCCAAAGTTGTGTGGTCTATTGGAAAGGTCCTTTTTTAGAGGTAGAAAACCTGAATTTGGAATTCCCTCTCCATCATCAACTAGTTGTACAACATTTGGTCATGCTGTTTAAACATGCTAAACTTTAATTTCCTCGCCTTTAATGTTTTTTTTTTAATCTTGTAATATCTACTTCACAGGTACTTGTAAGGAATAGGATTTTAACTTTAAAAGTGCTTATAATATAGAAACATGAGTTATTATTTACTGAGTACTTATATGGGCAATTATGTTACTAATAGGTCTATGACTTTTGGCAATTTACTTAGATATCTTTGAGTCTTAATTTTCACATCTGCAAAGTGGGGCTTTTGTATTGCCTGCCTCATAATTTATTATAAGGAAAATGTTTTATAAATTGTAAAGTACCCTAGAAATGTGAACTATTATTTTTATAGGTCCATATGGGGGAAATCAAATACAACTAATAGCATTGTGAAGAATAAGACTGTTTCTAAGAGTTCTTTATTTGTCCAGGAAGCTGGCCTAAGGAAATCATTCATCTTTGACTTCAATTTCTTTGACTCAGTGACTCATCTGTTACAGTGTGATTTCTAGATTAGAGCATAAGCTCCCTGAAAACAGGGATTTAAAAAAATCATTTTCTAGCATCTATCTGTACTTTGTATGTAGTACACACTAAATGTACAATTGGTAGGCTAGAATGGATTTCTTTTATATATATACAAATACAGATATAGATAGATACATGCACACATATACATATGCAAACACATAAATATACGTATACATACATATACATGCATATATATGTACATATATAATACATGTATTTATATATGTTGTTGTTCAGTTGTGACCCATGTGGAGTTTTCTTAGCAAAGATAGTAGAGTAGTTTGCCATTTCCTTCTCTAGTGGATTAGGCAAAAAAAAAAAAGTTAAGTAACTTGTCCAGGACCATACAACTAGTACATGCCTGAGGCTGGATATGAACTCAGGTCTTCCTAACTCTAACCTCATCATCACTCTATCCACTGAGCCATGTAGCTGCCTAGATGTATATATGCTACATGTGTACACCTAGTAAAAACTCACCGAAATAAATTAGTTTGCATTGGCCTTGAGTGAGTTGGCAGGGTCTACTTGACTCTGTGTAAGTTTTCACACATAGACTATGGCATGTAACTGGCATTTTGTTATTATGCTGCCCTTGAGTTATGAACCAAACTTTAAGGGACCAGGCTTTAGGTGACAGAACAGTCATAAAGCTCATGTGTCTGAATGATGTCATGATAGAGCTTTCTTCACAATGATCCTCTGAAGAAGACATTATAAGTATGGTTATCTTTGTTTTGCTGATGGTGAAGCCAAAGCTGAAAGGTGAAGGGACTGGCTTTGGGTCAGTTAGTAAGGGTCAGAACTGAGACTTGTCCAGCTTCCATGATTCTAAGAGGAAATTTTCCACTAGCTCATATTTCCTTTAATTTACAGAGCACCTTTATAAAAGTACCATTGTATCTAGTATCTCATTTGACTTTCCCCATAATTCCATCAGAAATAGGTATCCTTTCACTGAATACTCATTTTACAGATGTGAGACTTAAAGGACAGTAATATACTGTGGTTATAAGAGTGATGTATTTGAAGCTAGAGGACCTGGGTTACTATCTTGGTTCCTACATACAAGTTACTACCTGTATGACCTTGGTCAAATTATTTAACCTCTCTGGGCCTCATTTCCCTCAATTATAAAATTTGAGGGTTGGATTAGCTGACCTCAAAAGCCTGTTTATCTTTAAATCTATGATCCTAGTTCATTGTTGAGCTAAAGTGAGCTGCCCAACGTCCCACTGGGTGGATAAGAAATTTGTTCTTTTTGTGTTCTCTGGATTGCCATTTTATAGAAAAGCACTAGTGTATAATCTTCAAAAACCAGAAGAGTGAATCAGATACATCCAGAGATGAGATGCTTTGAGATTCCCACTAGGCTGCAGACAGTAAATGTGGATGTTGTTGGTAATGTAGTAACACAACAAGAAGATTTCATATAACTACCATGAAGGGCTATTGCGAGCAATTTGAAATGTTTATGTGTGTTCCATCCAGCCAATCATTTGGGTGGCAGGTGCAGTTAAATGCATAGAACAATCAGAGAGTGTATAAAAGGCCTGATGAATCTCTAAAATGAACCTGTCAGTCAACATAAGACATGTTACTCTAAAGAAATCCAGAAATTAAAGATTGTCTTGCCCCCTTCCCCCACCCCAGCACAGACAGTGGTTTAGGTGCTGTAGATGCAGCTAATGAACTGTCTTAGTACACTACTTTTCTGTCCTTTCTGAACGTTGAAGATTCTTGTCAATAGGAAATAGTTCAATAGACCAGTTATATTGATCATTAAGCTAAACATTTTCCCAGGGAAATGATTCTCCACCCAGGTTCACACAGCCAGTGTGTGTCAGAAGAAGTAATTGACCCAAGGCCATCCGTCCACTATCCCACACTACTGTAACTCTCTTCCTGTGAAGATGCATTTATTAAAAAAAAAAAAAAGTTAATCGATCAGTGACTATAATGATGCTTCAGTTCACAAATGACTATAATGTAAATTTTTTATTTGTTCTTTGAAAGTATCCAGTAGGGTATGAAGCACAGGTATTATTGCCCCTGGAGTGTCCTAGAGCTAGCTGGATCTGGTTTGTGAGAGCCAGTGTTAAATTTTCAGCGTGGCAAATGCTAATGAATCATGACTTGGATTTATTGTTTTGTTGATTGTCTAGACTTAAGAAAGTAATGGAAAAAAGTTAATAAACAAATCAAACTTAGAAAAAAAAGAAACGATCCTCCAAATTTTACTTGGGGCAAGAGAAGAAGAAACACCTCTTCCTTTCATCCAAGTTATAGCCTCAGTTCTTTTTTTTTTCTGATCTTGGTCTTGAGCTTAAATAGAGTAAATATGTGTGTATGCATGCATGCATATACGTACATGTATATAACATACCTGTACACACATATGTACATACACATGTGTGTATATGCATACATTATGTATCTGTAATTATATATACCTAAATGCATGATTTGTATCAGCCTCATCATTCCTTTCATTCTTCTTTTTATTCAACAACCATTGATTAAGTGTGTGCAATGAACAAAGCCTTATGCTACGTGCTACAGGACGCACAAAGACAATTAAGACGTGGTACCTACCCATTCCAAGGTTCTCTTTTAAATAGAGACATCAAGGAGTAATTTATAGGAATCCGTGGTAGCTTTCTCTTTACTTACCCTCTATGATGACTTGAATATTCACAGTATTTATAAGGTACCTCTTAGCCTGATTGTGTAGGCTGATCACTACCACCACTACCCCAGGTACATTCAGCAGGGCATAAAGAAGTGGGATAAGTGGCAAGGCAGTGTTACCCATTACCTACATGCCTTTTAACCTAGCATTGAAAGCTCTCACTCAGCACACCTTTCTAGCCTAATCTCCTACTCTGTTGTTGTTCACTGGTTTCAGCTGTATCTGACTCTTTGTGACCCCACTTGGTTTTTTTTTTTTCAAAGATGCTATAGTGGTTTGCCATTTCCTTCTCCAGCTCATTTTAGAGTTGAGCAAACTGAAGCAAACAGGGTTAAGTGATTTGCCCAGGGTCACACAGATAGTAAGTATCTGAGGCCAAATTTGAACCCAGGTTTTCCTAACTCTAGGACTAGTGCTCAGTTCACTGTGCCACCTAGTTGCCCCTAACTCTCACTAATCCCTTATAATAATCCTGCGTTCTAGTCAGACTGGTATTGCTTCACTGTGCCCTATATAGTCATCTCCTCCTCTTCCTTCTCTTCCTATCCTATATCTCCTTTCTGTCTTCATTGTCTTATCCCATTCTTTCTATGACTTCTTAGTTGTTCTCTGGTGGCTTCCATAATGATATGAAGACTTTTTGGGGACAGAGGGGATGCAGAAAGTGGGTGTGGAATGATGCATTAAATTCTCTGCGGTAATGTTATTTCAGTCACACATGAAATGTGGCTTGTCAGTGTGTATGATATGGGGAGTGGTCAAGCCAGCTGTGAAGAACAAAGGCTATTTGTTTCCAGCAGAGAGAAATCTGTCATCAAAGTTTCCACCATGTGACCTTAAGCTCTGGGATGCACTAGCTATGCTATCAACCAACAAAGAACATGCTTTTGCTTCTACCTCTCACCTCCCCTTACCTGCTGGGCTAAATAGAGGCCTTGACTTAAACAAGGTGAGTGGAGGAAACTTGGGAGTGTAATTGAATTTTTCCCTGAGCTGTAGATCTCGCATATGGAGCAGATGATTTTAGGACTCTAAGCTCGCTGCTGCTAGCCCCTTCAAGAAAATAATGAGGGATAGATAGGTCTACCTCTCATGAGCAGACAAGACTTATCTATTGTTCCTGAGTACTCTGCCCTGGGGAGGTATTCTATATCATTTTGGTTTCTCCAGTCAAAGTATCTCTCTCTGGCTACAGCACCCTATGTATTGTCTATCACTGTTAAAGTGTAAGATCCTTGAGGGCACGGACTGTCGCACTTGTGCCTATATCCTTAGCTCTTATCATAGTGCTTGGCACATAGAGCTTAATAAGTACCTTTTTTTCATTCATTTCATTCATTTATTCAAGGAAATCACAATCAGGCAGTAGGGTGAAAATTTACAAAGGTATCAGTCTTTCATAGAGACAATGGCCACCCTTCCTCTTGACTCCAATTCTCCTGCTACAAGAGGGTTAACTTTGGATCACCTGATTTAGTTGATGGATTTTCTAAAGCAATTTGTTTCTGTTCACACCTTATTTCTACCTTTGGGTTCAAGGCTTTTACTAGTTCATGATTAGTCTTCAGTAAATAATCCAGCCAAACTAGAATTTGAACCTCTCTTTTGCCTGCCTCCCTTTCTGTGCCTGACCCCCTTCTCTTTGTAGGGGAGACACGAACATGGCAAAAAATCTTTCTCCCTGGCATTCTGCCTACTCTTAGCTTTCACAGACTACAGACGACAGCCACAGCGAGCCAGAGTTATTAATGTGCTTGACCCACTGAAACCCACCTTCTGCATTCGACACCCCAGCTCCCATAGGTCCATAATGAGTTTGCTCAGAAGATGGAAATACTCACAAGACACATTGCAAAGAACCAAAGGAATTTCTTAGCTCTTGGCAAATATAGTTTATGATTCCTTTTTTTAAAAAAAATCAACTTTCTAGCCCTTGAATATCCAAGAGGAGCATCTCAGCCTATTCCAATGAATATTTATTGAATGCCTACTACGTGCACAAGCTTCTGCTATTGCTGGGGCAAAGGACTACTACCCAGTCATTTTCAGTATGTTAAAAACATTATTAAATTGCCTGCAAATAACCCTGGTGCTATGAAGTAGCAATATTTCTTAGAACATTATTCAGTAAATGAATTAATTAGTGTTTAATTACCATACCTTAAAACCCATTACTAAATTTCTCAGCAAATGGCTGCTGAACTGGACATGGCATTTTTTTTCCTATTTATAATTTCCTTTTTATGAAGTAAAACAGTAATTCTTTGCAGTCAGGTATAGAACTTTCTTATTCCCTCTTCTCATCATCTTTCCCAAAGCTCCAGAGTCAATCAACGGAATTGCATATTTTTCATCCCTGTTTTTTGTTTTTGTTTTTTTGTTTTTCTTTTTGATAGGAGTAAGAGGCATTGACCACCCCTCTCAGTTGTTGATCCTTCAGGCTGAGAAGCAATGTAGAAGACGGCTGCCTCCTGCCATTGCCTCATTCAGACTCAAGAAACTCACCTTGGATAGAATCTTCTCTGACTGATTAGAATGAACATTCCATCTTCCTTTCCCTGCACTGAAGGGAAAATGCAACTCCTTCTACTCATTGCAGTTACTCAACATATATCTGTTCCTCTCCAGGCCATCCTGGATACTATTGTCAAATTATTCTTCCTGAAACACCATAATAAGCATGCCTCTCTTCAAATTAAGAACCTTCATTGGCTCTCCATTGCCTACGATATTAAATGAATATCAGCCTACCAGCCTGACATTCAACACACTCCTTATTCACTCGAGCTGCCCTCCCTACCTTTAGAGTCTTATCTCTTGATGCTCTGGGACATAAAACCATAGCTTTTTTTCCCATTCTGTCCTATCTTAGTGCCTTTATTCATACCATTCCATCTCTCCATGATGCCATTTGTCTTCTTTTCTTTTATTTAAAAATCACTCATTCTTCAAACTCCAGCCCAATCTCTTCTTCCCCATAAGCCTGCTTGAAATATCTACTCTCACTTGAACTATCTCCACCACCAATTTGGTGCTTAAACCAAATATTATATTGTCTGATGGTTTAGTTCTCACAAATACATAAATCTCTTATCACAACTATATTTTAATCAGCTCCTTGAGGGCATTGACTGTGTGTTACAGTTTCTTATGTTGCCCTAAAGTTCCTAGTTCAGTGTTATATATGTAATAGCCTAGAAACCATGTCTTCTGATTCAAAGGTTAGTCATCTTTCTGTTACTCTACGTAACACTGCCTCCCTACTCAAATGATGAGAGCTGGATGAGTTAAGGACCTGTTAGACAAGGCAATGTTTTCTTTTTTCTTGCCTGGGTCATTTATACAATTTTTCATTAGAGAGTTTGATGGTAGGCAGATCTTTGCCCAGCTGAGATCTGGAATGTCCTCTCCCTGCCAGAAAAAAACTCCCAACCCCAGACGACTTTATCATTTGTGTTACCCAGTGACGGATTTATAGGTACAAAAGAAAGATGAAGGGAATTCAGGAATAAAAGGAAAGGATCAGTATTAAGGGCTGCATGTAAGAAAAGCAAAAAACACATGTGGAGAGAGGTATTTTTATTATTTTTTATTTTTATGGCACTTTGTGAATCTTCTGATTGAGGGCTGCTTTATATCTATATGTAGCCTGGAAAACACTATCATACTTTAAGGGGATTCATTGATTTGAGGAATCAGGTAGGGGAGATAGATTCATCTTCATCCTAACCTTCTTCTTCCTATCTCCTGTAATGCAGAATTATAGCTCACAAGATGGGTCTTCTGAGCTCATCATCAAACTACCAGCCTCTTGAAAGCATGTGCCTATTTAAAGGGTCTGCACCCTAGGAAGCCAGACCTTCCTCATCCTAGAGTAATTAGAAACCAGGAGAAACCTAGGGGGACATAATTTAAGGGTTCAAGAAACTGAGCCAGTTATTTTCCTCCACTGGGACGGAGGTTGAGGAGCATGACTGTTTGATGTCATATACCTGAAGGGAGGTAGAGTCCTTTTCAGTAGTCATCAGCTTCCAAATTACTGGATCATGGCTCTGAATAAACCCAAGAAATCCAAGGGTTGCTGGACCATAGATTTAACCACTGGAGAAATGTCTGTAATGTCAGAAATGCTGGGTGATTCAGACAACTACACTGACTTCTTACATATTACTCAGGTTTTTTTAGAACAGAAATCAGTAAGGGCTTGAACAACAAGAGGAACAGAGTTAAGGGGGAGGGAGAGACAGACAGACAGAGACAGATAGAATAGCAGACAGTCAGAGTAAGACAAAGTGTGCTGCAACTGAGACAGAGCAAGATGTAAAAACAGAGACAAAAAAATACTGGGGGAGAAAACAGAGGCAGCCTCTTTCAGAGTGTAAGCTGGCAATCATTAGACCTAATCTCTAGCCCCAGCTCTGTCATTTACTAGCCATTTTGTACTTGGTTGTCACTTCTCTTTAGGTCTCATTTTCCTCTTTTACAAAATCAAGGCAAGCATTTCTGTTCTACCCCCTTCTCAGAGTTATTGTGAAGACTAATAGAAATAATGAATGTAAAAGCATCTTGAAAATGATGACTTGTGTTATTTTTATTATCATTGGGGTAGAACTAAGCAATTTCTCAGCTTCCAGCTCAAACACCCAAAATTCCAAGAGGAAGTAGTTTCCCCTCATTGTTACAGTGTTCTGTGCCAAACACAAATACAAAAATGAGACAAGCCTTCTATTCAAAGATCTTACACCCTAATAAGAAGACAACACATTTAGGGAGGACTGACAAGGGAAGGGAGTTGTGGTCTGGAAAGACCCAGTAATGATGAGTTAGACATGCCCTTTCAAAATATATCACTGTGCCCAAGCAGTAGATGGAAAGAGGGGTAGGAAATAGGGGGTACCTGGATAGGGCAGAGCTGAGGACAAGCTGGCCAGAGTGCCTGGCTAGATAGGATATGGAGCATTTGGCCTTGGGATAGCTAGATAGAGGTGAGTTTGCATTCACTTACTCACCAATGATTTCATCTCAGTCCCAAGGCAAGAATTCCAAAGCTGAGTGCATTGATTCCCCCAGGAACTGGGGCCATGGTTTCTGGATGGTTTTAGACTGGAGCTGTGCCAGATGGTGAGAAGCAGGCAGAATCATGGGCAGATGGCAAGATGGCCCGGGTAGAGAGCTGGTTGTTATATGAAACATCTTGGTACTTCTTGGAACCTTGCCTGGTAGCTTAGGGGTAAAGGACAGTCAGCTTTCTGATATAGACACATCTGTGATGATAAAGCCATTCTGAGATAGAGTCAGCTGCTTTCCTAATGAGGCAGTTATCCAAGACTCTGCCCCATCAACCTTAGAGCGTTTTTGAGGGTCCTAGACTTAGCACTGTTTAAAGCTTTTACATTGGGTTATTTCCAGTACACTATGTGGCCTCTGTATATACACATAGGTATTTTCATAGTGATTTGGTCCTCTGAGATGTAAGTGAAATATTGTAACAAGTGCCTGTATCCCATTTTTCAGATATATTACTTTTCAGAAGCTTCCCTCTCTATTACATCCATGGGTTGGCAATCTCTAGCCTTGTAGATTTGTTTTGGGGCAGTGACCCAATTGCCTGGAAGCAGATGCCTACTGTCTATCAACAGATCTTCTTTCCAAGGCAGCTGGGACCCCCACACCCACTCCAGCTCAGAATGGAAGAGGGGGGCCATCAGGACAGTGACTTTGCTGGCAATCACCAGTTCTTCCCAGTGATCTGCCAGCATGTGGCAGAAGGTCAGTTCCAGCTGGGGCCCGGGTGGAACATAGGGCTGTGTGTCAGGTTTGCATCTGAAGTGGGCATCAGAGTTCATCACCCCAGGACCTCGATCATCCCAGCAACTTTCTGACAGCTGACTTGACAGCAGGCCTAGGTGGCTGTGGTTAATTTTTGCCTCCTATTTGAGCCCTAGCTTTTTGCTGTCATTCTGAAGACAAGAGAGGTTCTCAAAAATTACCCATCACATAAGTTGTTACATCTACCAATGTTAGTGGGGAGGTGGGAGAGTCATAGCAGGGTGTTATGGGGAATGTGGAGCAGGGGAGGAGGAGTGGATGGTGTTGTAACTCAATTTGAAATACTATAGTAGAATACTTGAAGTGGAAACCAGTAAAGCCCCAGTGCATTGAAAGTGTATGGGGTCTTTGACAAAGAAGAAAAATTCAATTCTGTATTTGGCCAAAAGTAATATTTTGTAGTCAATCTCTGTCTCAAATGCCAAAAGGGATAGAGGTTATTGTGCAAGTCTTTCACTGTTCCTAGAAAGATATGCAGCAGGTCTAGCTCTTATTTGATAATCCTGTCTACATATATTAGGATCACACAAGGAACATCAAAGATTCTCTTCACATTCACATAGACATCTGTTGCAGGAAAGTCTCTTTGTCCAAAAGCATATCGCCATCCAGGGGACTGAACACCTTGTTAGGATTTGAGAGAAACATGGCTTGTAATCTAGAGCTGGAAGGGATCTCAAAGGCTATCCAGGCTAATCCCCTCATTTTTCAGGTACGGAAACTGAGGCCCAAGGTAGTTAAATGACTTATCTGAGCTCCCACAGGCAGTGATCATGAGAGGCATGATTGGAACACAGGTCAGAAGACTCCACAGCCAGTTTTCTTTTCATAATGTCATTCATTTGACTTCACCATTGATCTAGTGCGTATCACTTCCCCTTTGTCTTTCTGTTTTGTAGAATCCCAGAAGAGACCTTGAGGTTTTGCATTTCATTCTTACCTGAAGCACCAATTCTCTTCTATAGTTTCTCTGACAAACATTTGTAAAGTTTCTGGTGTTTTTTTTCTTTTAATTCAATAGTTTTAAAGTGCCTAAAATGTGCAGTGTAGAAGAAACAGCATTGATAGCAATGTCAAGAAGCCTTCTATCTAATGTGGGAATTGAGGAAGACATGTAGCAAAATAACTGCAACAGAACAAGCTTCCTTGCCCACCCCTAGTTCACATTACCGTATTTCATGTGTTCTGAGTGCTTGCCAAACTAGACTCTCTTCCCTGAACTTGACTTTCCATCATTGCCCCTCTCTATGTCTTTGTATAATCTTTTCACTGTCTGGAACACATCTCCTCTTCATCTCCCCCCCCCCCAGGATCCTTATTGCCTCTCAAAGATTCAGTTCAGATGACTCTTCCTATGTGAAGTCTTCCCTGATCTCCCTCCACTCCCACTCTAAAACAAACAAACCAACCAAAAAACTGCCATGGCAACAGTAGGCTGTGCTCTTTGCCTCCTCAAAGCACTTTGTACTTGTTCAGTCATTTCAGCCATATCTGACTCTTCATGACTCCATTTAGGGTTTTCTTGGCAAAGATACTGGAGTGGTTTACCATTTCCTTCTCCAGCTCATTTTACAGGTGAAGAAATTGAACACGGTTAAGTGACTTGCCCAGGGTCACACATTTAGTAAGTGTCTAAAACTGGATTCCTGACTCCAGGCCTCAATCTATGTGCTGCACCACCTAGCTGCCTGCATACCTGTAGTTTCCCCAAGTATCATGTAAGCTCCTTGAGGACAGGGGTGATTTCACTTTTATTTTTGTATTCCTAGTGCCTGGCATGGTGCCTCACACACATTTTTTTAAAAATATGATTTGTGATTTCATCAGTGTAGGGAACTTCTGGTGAAGAATTTCTCTATCAATACAGATGTACATCTCTGCAATTTATAGTCTTAAAGAGTTGCCTAGGGGTGCTGAGAGGTTAAGTGCTTTGCCTAGAATCATTCATCAAACATATGACAGAAGCAAAATATGAACCCAGGTCTTTCTGACCCAAGGCCAGCTCTCTAGCTGCTTCTTATCTTGCACAAAGGACAACATGTTTATAAGTTGGAATGGTGGAGACAGTGGGCAGGTGCAAAGAACAGAGTGAGGCAGAGTACTACAAGAATTGTGAGGAGGGAAATAAAACCTTTAGCTGACAGATAGGAGAGGGCATCAGGGATGGCCTCAAGAAGCACATGGCGGGGGCAGCTAGGTGGCGCAGTGGATAGAACACTGGCCCTGGATTCAGGAGGACCTGAGTTCAAATTTGACCTCAGACACATAATGCTTACTAGCTGTGTGACCCTGGGCAAGTCACTTGACCGTATTGCCTAGTGAAGGAGGAGGAGGAGAAGGAGAAGGAGAAGGAGAGAAAGAAGAAAAGGAAGAAGAAGGCACCTGAGAAAGAAGAGGAGGAAGGCACCTGAGAAAGAACTTGAGGGAAGGGAGTTACTTGGATAGAAAACCTGGGTTCAGAGCCAAATCACTTGACACTTACTACCTGTGTGAACATGGCCAAGTGAATTCCCCTTTTGAGCTTTAGGTTCCTCCACTTACTACCTGTGTGAACATGGCCAAATGAATTCCCCTTTTGAGCTTTAGGTTCCTCATCTATAAAATGGGAATGATAACAATTTCATGATCTACCTCACATTGTTGTTTTGGGAATGGGCTTTATATACCTTTAAAACATTAGTTATGTGTGAGCTATCAACATCCCTCTACTTTTTGGTGATGGCAACGAGACAGACTTCTAACAGATGCTGGAAAAATACTCCCCAGGTATGTTACAGTGCAGATGCCATTCAGGTATGGGCTGGACTAGATGGCAACTAAAATCTTTTCTAACTCTCAAATTCTGTAATTGTATGACAGTGGATAAGCTGGTCTGCCTGTCCCTCATCCTTTAAGATCTGTGGGGCAAAGGGGCTCACAGATTGAGGACTTTGAATAGCAAAGGAGGAAACAGAGCCACAGAGCAGAGGGAGGAATCACTTTCTGTGAAATTGTGATGGAGAAGGTGATATCCTCAAGACTCTAGAAACCTGTGCCTCCTTATGTGATGAGAGCTTTGAAGAGCTCAGGATTACTGTGTGTGAGTATTTCATGAATAAATAACCCCCAAGCAGTAGCATTTGTCACTGAAGCTTTTTTTTCCTTCTTTTTTTTTTTTAATGATGGATTTGCAGTACAGAAGAGGACCTAAGAATGAGGGAGTGAGGAGGAGAATTTCTACACGAGAGTAGTCAAAGCAACTACTGTCTGGAGGATATGGTGCATTGCCAGAGAAGCAATGGCAGCAGAGAGGTGATTGACTCTGGTGCCCTTGTATAACTTGGAGGAAAAGATGCATTCTCAGTTACTGTTTGAAGTCTTGATTAGAGTATTAATTCCTCCATCAGGCTTGTTTGATATCATTTTCTGATACAGCAGCTAATGTGACTACAGCCACTTGAGTTTTAAGGAACACTTTCACACCTGTTTCTCATGATAACTCTACAGGTGGGTTGTTGCAAGTTATTAGTGCTGTTTTACATTTGAGGAAACTGAGCTTCAGAGAGAGGAAGTAATTTGCCCAAGGTCATACAGCAAGTAGGTAGCAGAACTAGGATTTGAGCCCAGATTTCCCAAGTCCAAGGCTGCTGCTCTTACCCCTCCCAAATATTATGGACAATAATGAAGTACTGGGGCTAAAACTTTCTATTTACTGCCTGGTGATGATACCTTGCTCTCAACCAGCAATCATTTCATCAGTCTATTAAATTTAATGTCTACCTAGTATTTTACCATGATTCTTAATCACACATCTAGAGCTAAAAGGCAAATCAGAAGTCTTGTAGTCTCCCTCATTTTACAGATGAAGAAACTGAAAGTCCAAGTGATGAAATTGGAAGTCATAGTATATGTCACAAGTGAGATTTGAACCCAGAAAAAAGGTAGTTTGGAGTCAAGTTTTGGATGTACTCAAAAGTCTGGACAAGGAATTTGTATTTTTTTCCTATTGCCAATAGGGAGCTAGTGAAGATTTATAAATGGATGTAGTTTGGAGTCAAGTTTTGGATGTACTCAAAAGTCTGGCCAAGGAATTTGTATTTTTTTCCTATTGCCAATAGGGAGCTAGTGAAGATTTATAAATGGATGTAGTTTGGAGTCAAGTTTTGGATGTACTCAAAAGTCTGGCCAAGGAATTTGTATTTTTTTCCTATTGCCAATAGGGAGCTAGTGAAGATTTATAAATGGATGAGTAACTTAGCCAAAATTTGATATTAGCAACATTATTTTGGCAGCTGTGTGGAGGATGAATTAGAAGGAGAAAGATTTGAGCCAGAGGGATCAGTTGGGAAAGTGTTAAAATAGTAAAGAAGAGAGCCTTTATTTGCTTGCTGGCCTTGGAAATAAAGAAGAGGCAATAGCTGTGAGAGATACTGGAGATGAGAAAATTGACAGGGCCTGACAACTGATTAGATGTAGGGAGTGAGTGAGAAGGAAGAGACTGAGATGATGCTGAACCTTTGAGCCTGAGTGACTGAAGGCATGATGATACCTTCAACAGTAATACCAGATTTGGAGAAAGGACCAGTTGAAAGAGGGACTAATGAATTCATTACTCCACTGTGGACCAGCTTTTTCTGTTTCCTTTTCTACCCTCCCTTCTCTCAGGACCCAGAATATCAATCAGAATTTAGGGCTTAGTCTCCTAAATGTACTGCAGAACACTTAATGTTCTCGGGCCTCCAAGGAGAGCCATGATGGGAGATTGGAAAACCTCAAAATAATTAGGTCAGGCTGAGGCTGGCAGGCTGATGAAGGCAGATCTTCTGATAAACCTCCCTCTTGACTCCCTTTTACACAGAAGAGCCCTTTGGTTGATGGCAGAGGGAGCAGGCAACAGGTGAATTTAAAATGAATCGATCCATCAGTTAGCCTGTTGATTAGCCTAGGGAACTGACCACCACACAGGAGGTCAGGAAAATGCTGCCAGGGCAGGTTTTGAGAATGAGGAGGGATTTGAGGAACTTTGCAAGCAGATAATGATTTCTGTAGAGGAGATAAAGGAGACAGAACCTGTGAGTCTGTGATATAAACCTGCCCCATCTGTGGACAGGAGGACTTGGAACAGTGAGTAGAAATTGCAAAGAGAAAGATTCCACCACTATATAAGGGGAAAAAACAACTGAACTATTAGAGCTGTTCCACAACAGAACAAACTGCCTGGGGAGGTAGTAATATAATCATATCTTTGGCGATCTTCAGGCAAAAGACAAATGACTGACCAATTGTTGGAAATATAGAACAGATTCAAAAATGTCAGAAATATAGAAGAAAAGAATTGCACTTCCTCTCATTGTGGAGAAAATATGATTCTGTAACCATGGCTGTTTAAATCAGCAGAAACTTACAGCTTTCCTTTCCTTTAGTGGAGGATGACTCTGGGTGGACTTGTAGTCTTTTACTTCATGACCAGTATTATAGTGTAAGGTTTCCCTAGGCACCAAAAATTAAAAGCACAATAGGCAAATAACTACATATATACAGCGTAAATCAAAGATAATCTCAGAGGGAGACACTTGGGTGGAGAGGGAAAGACCACAAAAGACCTCTTGCATAAGACCTCTTGCAATGCTTCTTGTATTGGAACTGAGTGTTCAAGGAAGTTTGGCCAGAAACTTTGAGGGTCTTCACATCCCAGATAAATTCTTTTGGGAAGGAAGACTAGGTCATCTTTTGCTTCAATTCCTACATAGCCTTAAATTACTGAATGGGTGTTGCCATAGACTGACTGAGACCTGGGAAAGAACTTAGCTTAAAAAGGGCTCCCACTGCATTCAGGGCCATAGCCAGTCATCCTTACCTATGTCTACCCACAGACTGTGATGACTCTGGAAGAGAAAGTGAGGCTGATAACTGTCCTTTTCTGCCTCATGTAAATCCAATTCACTTGCAAATCAAGACGTCACCCACCTGGGGCAGCCAGGTGGCGCACTGGATGGAGCACCAGCCCTGAAGTCAGGAGGACCTGAGTTCAAATTCGGCCTCAGACCAAAAACTTGACACTTACTAGCTGTGTGACTCTGGGCAAGTCACTTAACTCCAGTTGCCTAAAAGTAAAAAACAAACAAACAAAAAAAAGACATCACCCACCTGATGTCATTGGTCCTCTTTGAGAACCAGGGATGAATGAGCGCAACAACAATATCAAGGAAGCCAGTGAAGGTAATCCTTAGAGGGGAGCAAGGAGAATATTGGAGGCATGAGGAATGGCCATTGCAAAGACACAGATTTGGAGTATGGGGTGTCATTTGTGAGTAAGCACTGCAGCTGTATCAGAAAGTGTTGGAAGAGAATAAAATATAGGAAGACTAGAAACAGGTTATGAATAACTTTAAATGCCAAAGGAGTTTATATTTGTTCATGGAGAAAATAGGGGACAAAGGAGTGAAATGGTCAAGACTTTTGTTAGAAATATCACCAATGCAGCTAAGATAGCTTGCAGTGGAAAGACAAGACAGGGAAACCAATTAGAAAACTAATAAAATAGTTCAGGTAAGTAGTGATGAGAGCCTTAGCTAGGGTTGTGGCTGTAGGAATGGACATAAGGAAATATATGTGAGAGATGTTGTAAAGGCAGAAACAATGAGACTTGATAATGGATTGGATAGGTAGTGTGAGTCAAACTGTGGAGTTGAGCATGACATCGAGGTTGCAAACTATGGTGACTGGGAAGATGGTGAAAGGAAATTTTAGGCGAGGGGAGGTTTTGAGAGGAAAGACGAGTTTTGTTTTGGATATGTTGACTTTGAGCTGAATAGGGGACATTCAGTTCAAGATTTTCATAAAAGAGTTAGAATTCTAGGGTGATAGCTCAGGAGAAAGACTGGGCTAGATTTGTGGATTTGGCAACCATCTGCATAAAAAAAAACATAATTAAATATGTGGAAGCTGATGAGATCAATAAAATATAAAGTACAGAGACAAAAGATAAGAGGGCCCAGGACAGATTTTAGGGGACACCCATGGTTAATCTAGATGACCTTAATAAAGATTCAGCAAATATGATTGAAGAAAAGCCATTATATAGGTAGGAGGAGAACCAGCAGAAACCAATGTCACAAAAAAAGGAACCCTAGATAGGAGAAACTATCTGGGAGAAGAGGGTGGTCAGCAGAGTCAGAGGCTGCATAAAGATCAAGAAGGATGAAGACACTGAGGAAAGGCTGTGGCCTGGCATATTTAACCTATGGTATTGAACTTTGGAACCTCCCTTTACTCTCAACTCTGGTAATTCTGACTTTGATCTTGCCAATCTGAGGCTGCTTCTTTTTGTTGCTTTCATTTCTTTCTGTTTTCTGGTTTTGGCTTCTCTGGGCCAGATATCAGATTCCTGGCTGCAGCTTGGTAACTTGAAGTCAGCTTTTAAGCATTCTCTTGGCATAATGACTCAACTTGGCATTCTTAAACCTGGAATATACCTAGGAAGGTCTCTTCTGCCTGGGCCCCATTTAATGCTGTCATAGTAGCTTAGCAGTGGGTCCCAGGCCCTTCTCCTGACATTATACCCAAGCAAGGGAGTGAGCTTCTTCCTGAGCTCTCATTTGTAAAGCTCCTCTGAAGTTAGGAAATCGTTCATCCTTCCCTAGAGAAGTTTGCCCAGACCGACTCATTTATTATCACCTCTCCCATAGTGACATAGAAATGTCGGTATCTGTTGCTTGCTTCAGTGCCTAGTGCTAATTTTGCAGGGTCATTATCATGAATTGTTGAGGAAAGCCCTTAATACAGTGATGCCCTGAAGGTGAATCAAGATGATGTGAGGGTTACTAGTCCTTGTATTAACTAGCCCCTAAGTTCATTGTTGTCCTTCATACTTGAAGAGGACCAAAATGACATCATGATGTCAGGGTCAAAGTACAGTATGTCCAGCTATGGCTGATTGGACCAATATGAGCTTGGAAGTCTCTACCACAGGTTGGACATCAGTAGTCTATATGAACATTTGGGATGGAGATGTCTCTAAATTTGTGCGTTTCACATGTCTGCTTGGTTCACACAGCAAGTGCCATCTTTGATGCTGGCATGCCATGCTGGGAGGTCCTGTGCCAGTGTCTCCCATATCTCAAAATCAGTACCAAAGTTCTTGTACTAATCAGCCCCTAGGTACTATGCTTTCTGGGGTATTGTATCTAGTATATTCATTGTTTTGTTTTTTTGTTTTCCCAACAACCAGCAACCTCTGTCTCCACTATCAGCTGTGCCTTGTTACTGGGCCTGCCTCTTACAATCTAACTCACTCTTTTCTGCTTTTATACCTACTGCAAGTAGCTGGGCAAGTCACTTGACCTCTCTGAAGACTCAGTGTTCTCATTTGTAAAATGGGGATGGTAAGAGCACCTCCCTCACACAGGGTTGTAAAGATTAGATAGATAGATAGATAGATAGATAGATAGATAGATAGATAGATAGATAGATAGATAGATAGATAGATAACAGGTACAACTTTGAACTGCTATATAAATGCTAGTTATTACTATCATTTGCTATGGGATAGGAAAACAAATAGCCAAATATTTTGGAATTGTGTATAAAATGAATCAATGAGTCCTGAGTAAGGATTTGAGAGACTCTCCCATTAGGAAAGTGCATGAGATTTGGTCTTATTAGTGAGGAAAACTTCAAGCATGAAGAGAATTCATGAGTTCCTTGGCCTTTTGTATTTGCCAAAGATGTGCAGCAAAGGACTGGGCATACGATAAGTCCTGAGTTTAAGTAAAAATGGGCCTTAGGACAATATGACAATGGAGATAGAAGGACCAAAGCAGGGCTAGGACTGAAGGGAGGGTCGTGTTATTTGGTTTCCTGCCTGGGCTAGGTCAGGCATATGGCAAGGCTCTCAGGGCAGACAAGGACAGAGAAGATGGATCTCTAGACATGAGAAGATTCACAGAATCACTTAGGCTCAGAGTTGGAAAGGATCTCAGAGGTTATCTAGAACAACTCGTAATTGACTCTGAATCCTTCTACATTTCTGACAAGCGATCAACCAGCCTTTGATAGAAGATAGAGGAGAGGGGTTGAGGAAGAAGAGCAAAAGGGAAGGGAACCATTACCTCCCTTCTAATTTTGAATACTATAAAGGGGATTTTTCGCTACATATGCTTTAACCAACTATTCTGCTTTATGATTCTCAGAATAAGAAAGGGAAGAGCTAATAACTACGGGAGTCAGAGAACCAGTGTGATATAATAGAGGGGGAAAAAGCATTGGATTTGGAGTCAAAAGACATGGAGTCAGACCTCAGTTATATTCTGCTTCCCTCTGTGATCCTGGCCAAATCACTTAACCTCTCTGGGTCTCAGTTTCTTTATCTGAAACAAGAGTTTGCTAGATTAGATAGTCTCTAATGACTGCTAGGTGGACAGTGGATGGAGTTCTGGACTTAGAGTTAGGAAGACCTGAGTTCAAATCCTGCCTCATATATTTACTAGTGGTGTGATTCCAGGCATGTCACTTAACTTCTGCCTACCTCAGTTTCCTCCTCTGCAAAATGGTGATGATAATAAATACCTACTTCCCAGAGTGGTTGTGAGGACAAAATAAAATTGTAAATTGCTTTGAAAACCTTAAAATTTTATCCGAATGCTCGTTATTATTATTATTATCATTATTATTTCCTACTACTTTTAAAGTCAGTAATCTAGGGTCTGCAACTCCATTCCTCTGAAATCAAGCATGTAAATAGCCAGGCTCTATACTTTCTCTTAAGTATCTTTTTGGGGAAGTGTTTTGAAATATCATACCCTGCTGTTCAGTGGGCTTTGTTCAGGATGTTACATGCTAACATTTGAATTTTACATTCAATTTTACATTCAAAAAACACCTTTTTTCTTTGCAAAATGCTACCATGCAGTTTCCATAAATTGTTGTCCAGAGCAATCCTAGGATTAGAGCCGGTCTTTGGCAAGATGTGGAAGGAGATAAGGTTTATTTTGGAGCTTTTCAAACAGAATGTCAGTGCTCTTAGACTGCCTTGGACACCCACCTCAATTCCTCACTACAATGAAACAGATTCCCTCCTCATCCTTTGTCAACCTCTAGCAACACCTTACCATCCTATGCCTCATTCTCCTGGGGCCCCACTATGCTTATTGGACAATAGATGCCAGTGAATTAAGCCACTACACTGATTTTTTTGACCCTGCCCAGATACTATAATGCTTTAATTCATTGTAGGATCATGTTGTATAGAGAGTACTCTGGACCTGGAGTCAGAAGAAACCTTAGTTTGAGCCCCAGATTTGCTATGTGCTAGTTCTGGCAACCTTTTCATTTAATCCCTTTGGGCCTCAGGTTCCCTCACTTGTGATAAATACAGGAGTAATAATACTTTCACTACCTAAAGGCCATATAAACATGGAATAAGATAATGAATTGAAGTCCTTTGTACACCTTAAAGTGCTAGTATACGAATGTAAGCTACTCTATTGACATTACCAGAACATGAGTTCCTTGAGCCTAGGGATTTTGTCTCATCTGAATTTTTTTATCTTCCCCAGTGCTTAGCATATTGCTGTAAATAGAGGAATCAAATCATAAATGACAGCTACTGTTATTAATAATAGCTAGCATGTATATAGGTTTTCATCGTACTTTACATATGCTAAATCTTTTGATCCTCACAATAACCACATGAGGTAGGTGCTATTATTATTATACCCATTTTATAGATGAGAAAGTTGAGACTGATAGTTTGTGACATGCCCAAGGTCAAACAGAAAGAAAGTATGTAAGTCTGGATTTGAATTCTGACTATAAGTTCAGCACTTTATCTATGCTACTACTTAGTACCCCATGTTATTTGTAGCACTACCAGTCATAAGGATTATTAGAATGTCAGCACCAAGCTAGACTAATGGGTGAAATAATTCTGAACAGGCAGGACCATTGGGTGCCCCTCAATTATATAGGTAGCTTCCTGTGCCTCAGGACTGCCTTATCTGTAAAACATGGCATTATCATCAGTTTTAGAACTGTCTGTTGATCTCTAGAGAAAGCATGGGACTTGACTGAAGTGAGAATGAGTCAGTGGCTGACCTTCTGAGCCTCCAAGTTGAAAGACCTTAGAGCTAGCATGGGCTCTAATCCAACCTCATTGTTTTCTAGCCAAGGACACAGAAGTCCAAAGAAGCCAAACAACTTGCCTGAGGTCACACAGCTAGTTAGCAGAAGCAATAGTACTCAAACCCAGGGCTCCTGATTCCCAGTCCAATGTTCTTTTCTTTCCACTGCACTACATCCTCCCCTTTGTCCTTTTGCTTCTGTAGCCCCCCTTCTAATAGCTTTAAAAATCAACAGGCCCTAGCCTGCTGTGGGGAGTTGGGTTGAGGGAGCATTTCTTTAAGCCAAGAAATACCAACATCTTCTCTAAATGTACTCTTCCCAACTGTTTTCAAACACCACATTCCCTGACCTGACACCATCACTTTCCTTGACTTAGTAACAGCCCCTCTGTCAGGTCTTCGTGTTTTAAGTAATGTCCCTCTTGTGTAACGAGTGTTTATGCAGAATCAATCCTTTTGGAAGCTAACAGCCTCCCTATTTGTACAGACAGAGCTGTCACCCTGATCTACTAAAAGATGACATTTTAGCATCTTTCCTTTTTCTTTGTCACTCTCTTCTTCCCTTTCTTCTTTCTCCCTCTATGGATATTAATATTTTAATAGCACTAATGGCCCTCTGAGTGCCTCAGCCCCTCTCCATGTTTCAAAAGTGACAGGACTCATACTGTCTTCATTTCAGGAACTCTGAAGTCTTTCTTATATCTCTCTACCAGTCACCCTCCCCAAAGCTAACCCTATTCTGCCGCAGGCTATGGAAATGAAATGTGTTTGAGGGATTTCTTTAAGCCTTCTTCAGTCTTAGCCTACCCAATGTAGATCTTTCATGGTATGAACTCATAAACTGAAGTTTATGGGAGGGAGGGAAGAAGGAAAGGAAGAGAGGGAGGGAGGAAGAAAGGAAGGAAGGAAAGAAGGAAGGAAGGAAGGAAGGAAGGAAGGAAGGAAGGAAGGAAGGAAGGAAGGAAGGAAGGAAGGAAGGAAGGAAGGAAGGAAAGAAGGAAAGAAGGAAGGAAGGGAAGAAGGGAGGGAGGGAGGGAGGGAGGAGGGAGGGAGGGAAGAAAGGAAGGATGGAAGGAAGGAAGGAAAGAAGGAAAGAAGGAAGGAAGGAAGGGAGGGAGGGAGGGAGGGAGGTAGGAGGGAGGGAGGGAAGGAAGGAAGGAAGGAAGGAAGGGAAGGAAGGAAGGAAGGAAGGAAGGAAGGAAGGAAGAAGAAGGAAGAGGAAAGAAGGAAGAAGGAAGGAGGGAGGGGGAGGTAGGAGGAAGGGAGGGAGGAAGAAGAAAGGAAGGTAGGAGGGAAGGAAGGAAGGAAGGAAGGAAGGAAGGAAGGAAGGAAGGAAAAGAAGGCAGGAGGGAAGGAAGGAAGGAAGGAAGGAAGGAAGGAAGGAAGGAAGGAAGGAAGGAAGGAAGGAAGGAAGGAAAGAAGGCAGGAGGGAAGGAAGGAAGAAAGAAAGGATGGAAGGAAGGAAGGAAGGAAGGAAGGAAGGAAGGCAGGAGGGAAGGAAGGAAGGAAGGAAGAAAGGAAGGATGGAAGGAAGGAAGGAAGGAAGGATGGAAGGAAGGAAGGAAGGAAGGAAGGAAGGAAGGAAGGAAGGAAGGAAGGAAGGAAGGAAGGAAGGAAGGAAGGAAGGAGGGAAAGGAAGGGGAAAGTGATTTATTAAGGGCCTATTTTGTACCGGGAACTGTGCTAAGTGCTTTACAAATATTATCTAACTTGATCTTCACAGCAACTCTGGGAAATAGGAACTCGTGTTATCCCCATTTTACGGTTGAGGAAATTGAGGCAGGCAGCATTTATGTAACTTGCCCAGAGTTAGTGTCATAGACTGGATTTGAAATCAGGTCTTCCTAACTCCAGCCCCACCCTCTATCTACTAAACCAGTTAGCTGGTTCTATAAGCTGAAAAAGGGTCATTCTTCTTCCATGAACTGATACTGAGTGAAATGAGCAGAACCAGGAGAACATTGTACATGATGACAACAATATTGTGTGATGATCGAGACTATGATTGACTTAGCTCTTTCTGGCAATACAATGATCCAAGACAATTCCAAAAGATTCATGACAAAAAATGCTATCCACATGCAGAGAAAGAACTATGGAGTCTGAATGCAGAGCAAAACATCCTACTTTCACTTTTGTTGGGCGGTTTTTTGGTGGCTTTTCCCTTTTGTTCTGTTTTTTTCACCACATGACTAATGTGGAAATATGTTTACATGATTGTACATATATAGCCGATATCAGATCACTTGCCATCTTGGGGAGGGAAGAAGTGAGAAAAGGAAGGAGGGAGAAAAAAGTTACAACTCAAAATCTTGTAAAAAATGAATGTTGGAAACTATCTTTATATGTAATTGGAAAATATAAAATGCTATTTACAAAAAGAAAGAAAGAAAGAAAGAAGAAAGAAAGAAAGAAAGAAAGAAAGAAAGAAAGAAAGAAAGAAAGAGAAAGAAATAAGGAAAGAAGGAAAGAAAAAAGAAAGAAGGAAAGAAGGAAAGAAAAAAGAAAGAGGGTCACTCTTCCTACCTAGTTTCTGTACTCGTGACAGAAAGAGATGGTATGGAAAGAGCACTAGACTTTAATACAGGAGGCCTCAGTTTCAGTCCCAATTCTAATATTTACTATTTTATTCCTAGACATATCATTTGGCCATAAGATCATAGGATTTAGAGCTGGAAAGGATATTTTAGTCCAACCTCTTCACTTTATAGATGAGCCACTAAGTGGTGACTAATGGTTAATATGATGCATTTAGAGTCAGGAAGCCCTGAGTTCAAATCCTGCCTCATATATTTACTAGCTGTGTGACTCTGAGGAAGTCACTTAATGTCTTTCTGCCTCAGTTTCTTAAACTGCAGAATGGGGATGCTAAGAGCACTTACCTTCCAGAATTGTTGTGAGGATGAAATAACATATATAAAGCAGTTTGTAAAACTAAAAGTTCTATATACATAATAGCTATTATTATTGTTATTATCATTGTTGTCATCATTATTATACCCCCTACTAAAGTTAAATGATCTATTCCTCTTCACTTAGTTGATAAGTAGTAGGACTTGAATTTGAACCCAGGGCCTGAGTTTCCAAATTCATTGTTCTTTCCGGTATACCACCCTAACTTATTTTCTGTAATCTTCCATTTCCTAACTATCTGAGCAGCATTGTTTTTGTAAAGTGCTACAAACATGTAAGCTGCTGTTACCACCAGCATTACCACCATCACCATCACCATCATTATTTCTACTATTCTTTGGATTGGCGTAGTGTATAGAGAAGAAGGGCCTGAGTTCAAAAGCCACTTCTAATGCCTACCATTTGTGTGACCATTAGTGAGTCACTTGGTCTCTCTACAATTCTAACAGTTCTTTAAGACTATAAATTATAGGTAAACTGTAGTCTTATTCTCAACCCTGTAAGTTCTTGACACAATAGCATATTATGACAAAGTGATAGGCCATTTGTCTCACTTGATTTTAACAGTCTCCTTTCTCTCCAAGGGAAGAAGCAATGCTGTCTACTTACTTTGAGACCATCAATGATCTACTGTCCTCCTTTGGGCCTGTCCGTGACTGTTCACGCAATAATGGAGGGTGCACCCGCAATTTCAAGTGTGTGTCAGATCGCCAAGTAGATTCAACTGGATGTGTGGTATGTACTGCCAGACCTAGACAATAAAGTTGATTAGGATCAAGTCAGAATAGACATCCTTTGTTGCCAGGTTATAGGGTTAATTTCTACTTGGGTATATGTTGAAGTTAGTGGTCTCTGAGGTCCCTTCCAACTGAGCTTCTGTGGAGCTGAGGTGAAGAGGCAGGGGGAGCGACGAGACAGAGAGAGATAAGGTGGGAAAGAATATTGGTTGAAGAACAAAATCAAGTAGAGAAGGATGGGAGAACCTTGATGTTGTACAGCATCCTAGCAGTACTGATGTGGCACAGTAGTGGGTCACCCAGCTATCAACCAATCTTTTCCAGACACACATATTGTACAAGAACCCTACATGTAGTCCTGCTAGGGCCTTCAGAGGAATTACCTAGTCCATAAGTCAGTCTACAGATATTTGAGTTTTTACTATGTGTAGGACTCTGTCTTAGACTCCATGGAAGATGCAGAAAAAATTCCCTCAAAATTTTCCCTCAAAAATTTTATGTCTTATTATGAAGGAAAAAATAGTAAAGATCAACAATGAACTGACAATCTACCAAAACCAATCAGTAAGTGATAAGCTGTAGGACGTGAGTTTAAAAAACTGAGAATGGGGGAGGAGCCAAGATGGCAGAGTGAAAGCAGTGACTTCCTTGAGCTGTCCCCCAAACCCCTCCAAATACTCATAAAAAATGGCTCTAAACAAATTCTGAAGCAGCAGAACCCACAAAAAGACAGAGTGAAACAAATTTCCAGCCCAAGACAACCTGGATGATTGATCAGAAAGGTGTATCATGCCAGGCTGAGAGCACAGCTCAGCGTGGGTGCACAGGCCGCAGCAAACCTGGAACAGGCCTCAGAGGACTGAATCACAGGCAGCTGTGGAGGTTTCCAGACTCCTCAATCCACGAATGCCAAAGACAACTTAGAAGGTCAGTGGGAAAAGTCTGTTTCTGTCGGTGCTGAGAAAGGAAGGCAGCATTTCAGCTCCTTTCCCCAAGAGCATGGCGCTGGGGGGGCAGCTGCTTCCCAAGCTTCCGGCCCACAGACTGAGGGGGAATCCAGTGGCTGATCAGAGAGGGACTGCAGGGATCTCTTTGCCAGTGCTGAGGCAGGAATCTCTTGCTTTGCCCGTGTGTGGATGTGGGTCACGGTTCTGGGCGGCAGTGCTGGAGTGAGGAGGAGCACTGGCATGGTGGAGCTAGTAGTGGCTGTGGAGAAAAACCCCTCCTCACAGTTACGGAACAGAAAGGAATACTTGTGGTCACAGGCCAGGAAAGGAATAAACACCTTGCCCCTTATCATACCACCTTGGAAGAACTGAAAATTTACAGGTCCCTACAAGTATCTCTGAAAACAGCTACACAAACCCCTGAAGCTTGGGACAGTACATTCTCCACATTGGAAGCAGACTCTTACCTTAACAAGGAGTTTAAAACTCAAGTAATTGGCTGGGATCATGAGCAAGCAGCACAAAAAGAGTCAGACTATATTATCTTACTTTGGTGAAAAAGAAGATCAAAATATACAACCAGAAGAAGACAACAAATCAAAGCTCCTACATCCAAAGCCTCCAAGAAAAATATGAATCAGTCCCAGGCCTTGGAAGAGCTCAAAAGGGATTTTGAGAAGCAAGTAAGGGAAGTAGAGGAAAAACTGGGAAGAGAAATGAGAGGGGTGCAAGAAAATCATGAAAAACAAGTCAACAGCTTGCTAAAGGAGACCCAAAAAAATACTGAAGAAAATAACCCCTTAAAAACAGCCTAACCCAAATGGCAAAAGAGGTCCAAAAAGCCAATGAGGAGAAAAATGCCCTAAAAAGAAAAATTGGCCAAATGGAAAAGGAAGTCCAAAAGATTACTGAAGAAAATACTTCCTTAAAAATTAGAATAGAGCAATTGGAAGACAGTGACTTTATGAGAAATCAAGACACTGTAAAACAAATCCAAAAGAATGAAAAATTAGAAAACAATGTGAAATATCTCATTGGAAAAACAACTGACCTGGAAAATAGATCCAGGAGAGAGAATTTAAAAATTATTGGACTATCTGAAAGCCATGATCAAAAAAAGAGCCTAGACATCATCTTTCAAGAAATTATCAAGGAAAACTGCCCTGATATTTAGAACCAGAGGGCAAAATAGAAATTGAAAGAATCCACAGATCTCCTCCTGAAAGAGATCCCCAAAGGAAAACTCCTAGGAATATTATAGCCAAATTCCAGAGTTCCCAGGTCAAGGAGAAAATATTACAAGCTGCCAGAAGGAAACAATTCAAGTACTGTGGAAACACAATCAGGATAACACAAGATTTAGCAGCTTCTACATTAAAGGACCGCAGGGCATGGAATATAATATTCCAGAGGGCAAAGGAGATAGGATTACAACCAAGAATCACCTACCCAGCAAAACTGAGTATAATCCTTCAGGGGAAAAAATGGTCATTCAGTGAAATAGAGGACTCTCAAGCATTCCTGATGAAAAGACCAGAGCTAAACAGAAAATCTGACTTTCAAATACAGGACTCCAGTGGAACATGAAGAGGTAAACAGGAAAGAGAAATCATAAGAGACTTATTAAGATTGAACTGTTTACATTCCTGCATGGAAAGATGATATTTGTAACTCATGAGAACTTTGTCAGTATTAGGGTAGTTGAAGGAAAAAAAATTGTATGTATGTATGATAGATAGATGGCACAGGGTGAGTTGAAGATTAAGGGGTCATATCTGGAGAATAAAATTAAGTAATGAGAGAGGATGATACTCGGAGAAGAAAGGGAGAGGTAGAATGGGGTAAATTATCTCACAAAAAAAAACAGAAAAGAGGGGAAACAGGAGAAAGTGAGAGGGAATGAGGGAATCTTATTCTCATACGGTTTGGCTTAAGAAGAGAATAACATACACATTCAATTGGGTATGGAAATCTGTCTTACCCTACAGGAAAATAGGGGAGAAGGGGACAAGAGAGCAGGGGGTGATAGAGAGGAGGGCAGATTGGGAAAGAGGGTAATCAGAAGCAAATACTTCTGAGGGACAGGGTCAAAAGAAAGAATAGAATAAATGGGAGGGCAGGATAGGATTAAGGGAAATAGAGTTAGTTTTTCACAACATGTCTACTAAAGAAGTGTTTTGCATAACTGCACATGTACAACCTATATTGAGTTGCTTGCCTTTTCAATGAGGGTGGGTGGGGAGGGAGGAAGGGAGAAAATTTGGAACTCAAAGTTTTAAAAACACATGTTTTAAAAAAATGTTTTCACATGCAAGTGGGAAATAAGAAATACCGGAAATGGGGTACAGAAGTCTCTCCTGCTCTACAGGAAAATAGAAGGGGAAGGGGATAAGAGAAGGGAGGGGGGAGAGGTAGAAGAGAAGGCAGACCAGGGGAAGGGTATTCAGAATGCATGCCATCTTGGGGTGGGGGAGGGGTGAGAAATTTGGAACTCAAAAACTTGTGGAAGTGAATATTGAAAACTAAAAATAAATAAATTTATATTGAAAAAAAATTGAGAATATGGGAAAGCAGAGGAGGGAAGAATGGTGTCTCTTCTGGATAGTTTTTCAAAAACATTTCATGGGGGAAGTAGCATTTGAGCAGGTGACATCTGCCTTACAAAACCATTATAGACTCAAAGATCTAGAGGTGGGAGGGACCTCAGAGACTGCTGAGATAAACTCACTTATCTTAAAGATGAGGAAACTAAAGCCTGAAGAAGTAGGGACATTATCCAAGATCACACAAATATTATGCATCAATGGCAGGATCTGTGTTTTGCTTCCACAGTTAGCACTCTTTCCATGGTTCCAATGTGACTCATAAGTTTGAAGGAAAGAGATCACCAAGTCATCACAGGATCATTGATTTAGAGATGGAAGGAACGGTAGAGGTCATCAAGTACAACTATCCTGGTATTTGAATCCAGGTCTTTTTGACTCCAGGTGTCCTATCATCTATTGCCAAGCTGCCTTATATTGAAATTACCTGACCACAAATGCCCTTTTAGATATCCCAATGTCATCCAGCCTGCATTTGAATGTTTCCAATGATGGAGAGGTGAGGTAGGGTTGTGTAGTAGAAAGAACATTGCCTTGGGTAGGAGTCAGGAGACATGGGGTCTTTTCTGGCTCTGACTAACTGTGGAACCATAGAAAGGAAGGCAGGAAACAAATATTTTTTTTTTAGCACCTACAATTGCCAAGAACTGTGCTAAGCAGTCTACAAATATTTCATTTGATCTTTACAACAATCTTGAGAGGTCAGTGGTATTATCATTTCCACTTGACAGTTGAGGAAACTGAGGCAAACAGGTTAATTTTTTTGAACTCAGGTCTTTGGGACTCCAGGCTCAGCATCCTATGCACTGTTCCACCTGGTGGTTGTCCTTCATTGTCGAAGAGGACAAAATGACATCATTATGTTAGAGTCAAGTTACAGTGCATCTTACTGTGGCTGATCAGACCAATATGAGCTCATGATGCTCTGCCACAGGTTGGGAACAAATAGTCCATGTGAACATTTGGGGTGGAATCTCTAAATTTGTGCATCTTGTGTTTCTTTTGAGCTACTTCAATTTTGCTTTGCTCACAGAGCACAGCACCTTCTCTGATGAGGTCCACTCTTTGCAGTAGAGTTCAAATACTTGTTAGTTTAAATTGAGAAAGGACCTCAGTGCATGGCACCTTATCCTTCCAGGTGGTCTTTAGAATCTTCCTGAGACAATTCAAATGAAAGCACTTCAGTTTCCCGGCATGACGCTGGTATACTGTCCAGGTTTCACAGGCATACAAGGTCAGCAGAATGGCTCTGTAGACTTTTGGTTTGGTAGTCAGCCTCTTCTCTCCCACGCTTTCTTTTGGAGTCTCCCAAACACTAAGATGCTCTCATGATTTCCCAGTCGCCAATGGAGTGAAACAAGGTTGTGTATTTTCACCCATGTTGTCAGTGAGGACAAACACAGCATCATTACAGCTACTGCACTGATGGTAAATTCTTCAACTTGAAAAGGCTACAAGCCAAGACCTAAGTGGAGGGAGTATTGGTGTGTGATTTTTTTTGGTTGCAGATGATTGTGTGCTCAACGCAGCCTCTGAAGCTGAGATGCAGCAAAGTATGGATCATTTCTCTGCTGATTGTGCTAATTTTGGCCTAACAGTTAACACCAAGAAAACCACAGGTGCTCCATCAGCCACACCACCCATACTGTTCCACCCAGCTATTAGTAAGTTGCTTCCCCTCTGTAAGCTGGTTTCCTCATAGGTAACATTCCAGGAGCTTGATGCCCTTGCTAGACTGTCCATTCCACTTTTGTATGGTTACATAGGTTAGGTGATTTTCCCTTCAGTCAAATGGAAATTTGCCAGCTTCTGCTCATTGCTCTCAGTTCTGACTTCTAATCCAAGAAGAACAAGTTGAATCCCTCTTCTAAAGTAGAAATAAATCTCTAGGGCAGCCTGAAGGATGTAGCATAAAGAAAGGATGGAAAGTTCTACTGCTTTGTCTAAATGGAGATTAAGATTAGGTGCCCCACCCTGGGCTAGCCACTTTTTTCTCTAGCAGCTCACTTTGTGAGTCGCTGTATAAATGCCAGTCATGGAGCAGCCAGGAATAGAATGTAGGGCTTCCCCAGACCTTTGGGATGATTCTTCTTCCCCAAGGTTCCCTCAAAGGTCATTCCTTTGTGGAAATGGCACCCTGCTTCTATTTGTCAAGAAAGGGAAATACCCCAATGCGTGTTGTAGCAAGTACCTCGGTCACATGCTGTGGCCAGACTTTAGGCTCTTGAATAGAAGTGGAGTTTCAGAGAAGTCCCAGTATATTTCATTGCAGAATCTATACAGTCCCTTGAAAAATACTGAGCTAGGAATAGCAGCTAGAAGAGGGTGTTCAGCATCTTGGAGGCATTCCTTCTCAAGACTCTGACTCCAGACTAAAGACAGATGAATTCATCTTGGAGCAGACTTTTTTTTGCACACATGTGTGATTCCATTATTGTAAAGATCACCCCATGAAAAAACTCCTTCTACCAAGGAAGATCAGCAACTGTTCTGCAACTTGTTTTCTTAGAGAGTGGCCTGAGGCAATGGGAGATTAATTGACTTGCTCAGAGCCACATATCCCCAGTAGGTGTCTGAGGTAAGGCTTTGATAGAGGTTGCTATAACTCTGATGGTAGTTAACTATACAGTATGCATACTGCCTCTCTTGAACCAGCATAATAAAATTAAAGAAACAGATTAGCACTGGAGATCTTAAAGGTCACCTAGAACAAACCCCACATTTTAAAGAGAGGAAAACTGAAGCCTACAGAAAAATAGTTTCTTCCCCAAGAGGATCTTTGCTGGCTTGTGACAGTTCCCTGAGGCCTAGAACCTAAGCGTTGTGAATCCCTTGCCCACTATACCATAATAACTTATCTGGGAGGACTGTTATGTTCCCACATTTCTTTGGACTCTCTCTCCAATCCTGATTCAATTCCCTGTCTCTAAGAGCTGCTGTCCCTGACAAAGGATGAGTGATAAAGATGCAGAGACACGTGTCTATGTGAGTGAGTGTGTGTTGGGGGGTGGGTAGAGTTTATCCTTCCCTTTGTCTAATATAATCTAGGAAATATGGAGAATAAGGGCATCGGTTCCCTTGAGTTCAAAAAGATTCAACATTTTGTGAAACCAATCAGAAGCCTTCCCCTCTGGATGCAGGGCACGAGGTTAAATGATGAAACTATTTCCCCCAGGGTCTGAGAAATGCCCTTCCTCTTGCCATTAGGATAGCTGAGGAGACAGAGGCTGATGAATAGAGTTCTAAAAGCCCTTTTATTTCTCCCAACCTTCAAGTTGATACCTATAAAGCAATCAGTTGTTCTTCTCACAGATCGTTTCTAAGGATCTGCTTTTTAATAAGCCTGTGCATGGACACTTCCTTGGCATTCACATATTTCAGGATTTCTTTTTTGTTTTCTTCTGTTTTCTGCAGGGATTCTCTGCCACTGCACTTACCATCTGTCTCACTCATTCAGCACTTTTCAGTATATTGCCCAATAATTGTCAGCCATGTATATCCTGTATTCAGCCTCCCTTTGTTCTACTCAGCCTCTTCATTGTACAGATTTTTGTTTACATTTATATCTATAAAGAGATGAAATCGAGGATCAAAAAGAGAAATGACTTACCAAGGGTCACACAACTGGCAAATTATAGAACCAGGACCTTGAACCCAAATCTTCAGAGTGCACATTCAACTCTCTTTGGATTTATTCCTTTAAGAAACTATAGCTACTACTAGACTATAAGATCAGTAAGATGGCAGAGTTTACCGAAGCTATAGGGATACACATTTGCCTTGTAGGCCTTGCTCAATAAATATTTTTGACAGCTTCAGGGATGATGATGACAATGAGAAACAGCCCAGTGCTATACAATGATCCTTGCCTCAGTAAGAAGATGTGTCTTCAAATTTTGACTCTGACATTCTTAACTATGTAACTTCAGGCAGGTCTCTTCAACTATCTGAGCCTTGATTTCTTAATCTACAAAATGGCAAAATTCCATAAACATTAAATTCCTGTGTAAATGTGAACTATGATTATGGTAGAATAATACTGTCATTGCAGAATGGTTAACGTACCAATCAGCAGGGCTTTCCCTCTCTGTAAAATAACAGAGAGGAACCATGTTGTTGTAGATAGAGAGCTGGCTATGAAGTCAGGATGGAATGGGGTCAAGTCCTGCCTCTGGCACATGCTAATTTTGTGACCTGGTATGAGTCACTTTATCTCTCAGTTTCCCAGGAGACTCTTTAAGTGGGGAACCTGTAGCCTTGAGGCCACATTTGGCCCTCTAGGTTCTTAAGTGCAGCCCTGTGACTGAATCCAAACTTCACAGAACAAATCCCTTTCATAAAAGGTTTTTTTCTATAAAACTTGGACTCAGTCAAAAGGCCACACCTAAAGACCTAGAAGGCCACATGTGGCCTTGAGGTTTTCCATCCCCGCTCTAAGACATGATCCTCACATTTGTATATGTATGTAACAGACCCCTTTGAAATCTAATGAAGCCTATGGACCCCTTCTCAGAATGTTTTTAAGTGGATAAAATAAAATATTTAATATTACAAAGAAAACCAACTATATTGAAATAAAATTGTCATATGTTTAAGTTGACAACTTTTTTTGATGTATGGTTAAGATTCCTTGCCTAAGTTTGTAAGTTACAGAGTAGGTGCTAATCTGCATTGATAAGGAGAGTTTTCATTGTATTTGCTTGTTTAGCTATTTGTTTATTTTTATTGTTTTGTTTTTACATTACAGACATTTTTAGATTACCTCCGCTCTGTGAGAAATCTTTGATAATAAAGCAAAACAATTAAGCAAAACCATTAGAGAGACATAATCTGAAAGTGCATATAATATTCCATGTCTCTAGCACCCTGCCCCCAACCTCTCTGTTTTAGTGAGTTTTTTAAAGTAATATAAATCTATTTTCTCTCTGCCCAGTTGGAGGGGAAAAAAAGAAAAAACAAATTCCTTGTAATAAATATTTATAGTCAAGCAAAATAGATTTCCTGATTGTTTTCTATGTATATATACACACACTTTTATGTACATATACATGTATATACACGAAGATATACATATATACACATACATGCACATATACACATATGTATATATGTGCATGTGTGTGTATCTATATCTATATATCTATATCTGTCTGTCTGTCTATCTATCTATTTATCTATCTGTCTTCTCATTCTGCATCCTAAATCCTTCACCTCGCTGTCAGGACGTAGATAGTATTTCATCACTGTTCCTCTTGAATCATGGGTGGTCATTGTATTGAATAGAATTATCTTACAGCTTTCAAAGTTGTACAGTTGTAATTCCCTACACTGATAAAATAATAGGTCCAGACTCTCTCTCTCACTCTCTGTCTCTCTGTCTCTCTCTGTCTGTCTCTCTCTCATATATGTGTGTGTATGCATATGTATATGTGTGTGCATGTATATACATGCATTTGTATATATTAATATTGTGTGTATATATGTATGTGTATACATGCGATGTATGTATATACATATATAATTGTGTGTATGTACACACATAGATAGGTAGATAGATAGATAGATGAAGTAGTTGAATATGCTTCATGGAGAAGGTATTCCACCTCTGATGGTTAATGATTTAACTCTTTGGTCAAGATCATAGATTTAGAGTTGGAAAGGACCTTAGAGGCCATCTACTCCAATTTCTCAATTTCCAAATGAGGAAACTAGTGCCTGGAGAAGTTTAGTGATTTGCTCAAGGTCTCATAGGTGGCCAAGGCCAGATTTGAACATCACAGGTTCTCTGAATCCAAATCCATTGAGCCACACTGCCTCTCAGAAGTAGGAAGGTGTATCCAGGAAAAGTGAACACCATGGGCAAAGAAATGGAAAGGAGAATGATTCTGTGATGTCCTGAACTTATCTCCAAAGCAAAAATCCTATCTACGGTATCCATTCCATCTCCAAAGACCTCTATTCACTAATTTATAATAGTCCATACATCTAGTTCTATCTCATTTCACTTTGGGCCAGCTCTGATTGTTTGGATTTTTTAAAAATTACTGATGTTGAGCCAAATCTATCTCCCTCAGTTTTCACCCATTTCTGCCTTCAAGAGCTTCCTGGATTGACCTGGGATCAGTGAACTGGGTAGACAGGAATCCACGTAGGGAAGCAGGAGAGTGTTCAGCACCAGATTGGAGGAATTTAAAAGCTGGACTGCATCTTGATGACAGTGAGTGGTCATTTTAGCTTTTTAAGCAGGGAGGCCACATGGTAAAAGATGTTTTTCAGGAAAACTGGTCTGGCACAGGGGTGGAGAACTCGTGGCCTTGAGACCACATGTGGATTTGTTTTGTGAAATTTGGATTCAGTCAAAGGACCACACTTAAGGCCCTAGAGGGCCACGTGTGGCCTCGAGGCCCCAGGTTCCATACCCCTGGCATGGCAGATACACCTTTGTTGGGCTAGAAGTGGGTCTTTGTGTTGTCATTCTCTCTCATCTCTGACTGCTCATTAGGGAAACAGCTTGCCTGGCTCAACTGAGCTTTTCCTCCTCACAAAACATTGGACAACACGTGTATCATTTTTCCAGCTTGTTTATTCCTCTTATTCCTCCCTTCCCTTCAGTTCCCCATTTCACCCTGGAAAATAATCTTGCCTCCCAGATATTGTCAGAAACAATTGAGGCCCTGATTACCACGCATGGCTTGGGAAGACAACAAGATGCCGCCTTTTTAAAAGTCAAGATGTATTAAGATAGAAATTGTCAATAAATTATAGGCCGAGCGCCTCTCGGCACTGCATAGAGCAGAGCGGAAATTGAAATCCATGTCAGTCAGAGAAAATGAAGCATCTCTCCTCCTCTCCACCCCTCATCCTTCTTAATGACTAAATTGGGCTGTAATTAAAGAAAACAAAAACCAAAGTAGGACATGGAGGGGAAGAAATCACCTTGGAGCCAGGCCAGGCACTAATAACCAGGAGGAGGCTGACCTCTCAGGACGTTGGCTGCTATGACTCCCAGATGGGACTTGGAACTGGGTAGACCTTCACTAGGGGTGGAGGAAGGTGGAGGAAGAAGAAGACACTTTATATCTCTTACTATGCGCTGTTCAGGGTGTCATTCAGTCCAGAAGAAGTTCAGAAGATGAGTAGGTGGGAAGAAATCAAAGAGGCAGGTTTCACTGTGTTTTAAAACAGGAAGAACAATGTGTGTGTGTGTGTGTGTGTGTGTGTGTGTTAATATCTCTATTTTTACCCCCAAAAGAGGCAGGATCCAGGAAGCATTCATGTAATTATAAGATTTGAGAGTCGGAAAGGACTTTTGAGATTATCTAATCATTCTCTTATTTTACAGATGAAGAAATTGAGGGGGCAAGTGATTTAACCCAGATCACACTGTGAGTTTGTGTTCAAGGCAGGATTCAAATTCATGTCTCTATTCCAAATCCAGCATTATTTAAGCTACTTTCACCTGCCTCTGCATGAAGTGGCTTTCTCATAGGCTTTTGTATTATCTAAGAGTACATTTACTGGGATTAGGGCCAATCAAGGGCCACTGTTTCTAAGGTTCAGGGGGCAAATCTCTCTCCTGGGGGAGCAAAATATGTCCCCTTCTCCCTTGCTTTGTTTTGTAAAGCAGGGATATAAGGTTCCAATTAATCCTCTGCTATTTATCTTGTCATATGCCCCTGAAACCTACACGGGCAATAACTCTCTGATCCTTCTTCCTCTTAGGAAGATAAGGAAACTTCGACCCAGGGGAAGTCATAACTATTGAAGCTGTGATTTGAACCCGTGTTCTCTGACTTCAAATCTATTTCTCTTTTTGCTACAACATGCTGCAACTTGGGGAATGAATTTACTTTGGAATAACTGTGTAACCTTGGGCAAGTAATTTCTATCCCTAGAATTCAGTTTCCCCAGCTTTAAAAAGTGAACATTCAAATGGGGCAGGAATTTTGAACTTTTTTTTATTGTTCACAGACCTCTCTGGCAATCTAGTGAAGTATATTGACTCTCTCAGAATAATGTTTTTAAATACATAAGATGCAATACATGGGATTACAAAGGAAATCACCTGTATTGAAATAGATGAAATTTTTACCAACCAGTGTCAGGAACTCCCTAAAATCTCTCCACAGGTCACAAGTCTGGATGATCTGTAGGGTCCTTCCCAGCTTTGACATTCTGTGATATCATTTCCATTTCCTTTTCATGAGAAACAGAGGAGAAGCTCATGAAGTCACTTTAGGTGTCTTGCAGTAAAAGCTCCCTTTAGCACTCCTTTTGATAATAAAAGTATAATAAAAATGTGTTTCTTTTTCACATTTATATAGTGCTTTTAGACTTACAAAGCACTTTCCTTACAACAACCCTTTACAATGGGTAGTGTAAATGTTATTATACTCATTTTACTGATAAAACAACTGAAGCTCAATGGTATCAAGTGGCTCGGCCAGATTTATATAGCTAGTAAGTATCAGTGCTGGAATTCAAACCCACGTTACTCTTGACTCCAAGCCCAGCTTTTTATCACTCCACTGTGTTGTCTCTCGATGGAGACTTCATGTCTTCTTAAGGCTCTTTGGGTTTTTCTTCTTCCTCTTTAGTTTCTAAGGGAACCCAATCAGAGAGGGGGAAGAGATGAAGCAAGAGAGATAGAGAGGATGGAAATTAAAAACAGGAATGAACTGTTAGTAGGCAATAAATCTTCATCTAGTGATTAAATGCTTGGCTGGAAAGGCTCGACCATTCCCCAAAATGGTGCACACTGCCAAAGTCATGAACACTCTCTTTGCAGAATGGTTAATGCACCAAAAGGGGTTTCCTCCCTCTGGACATATCACAGTGTCCTGAGGACATGACCTAAAAGGAAGAGAGGGACAGATGATTTCTATTCTGAGGATTGGCACCAATCCTGTCTTTAGTGGCAGAAGTGACTGCAAGAAATGGAATGGTAGGAGGACACATAATTAATACATAGGCTCGGGGCTACTCAAGGGAGGACAGGAAGAGGGGTGTAACAAGTTAATCCCAGTGGGGGGGAAATGACCCAAGAGGTCATCTCTCTGACTTAAATATGGTTCAGTAATTTGTATCTGAGAGTGGTTCAAAGGGAGGAGGGGGGTAAAAAGGGAATGTGTGGAAAGGCTTTCAAATTAATAGCCTGCTTTCAGTAACTGTACTTAGAGATGCTTAAAGTGAAGGAATAAATAGGTTGGAAACTTTTTCATAGGAGCTGACTCGTTGTCACCTTGAAATACCCTTAGAGGAAGTGAGGCAGAGAAATTAAGGAATCACAAAATTCTTGAGATGGAAAGGACCATAGGAAACACCTAGTTCACCCCTTTGTTATATGGATTTATGTTTACATTTACATTGAGTAATCTAGTGGCTCATTGGATAGAGTGCTGAACCTGGAGTCTAGAAGGCCTGAGTTCAAATCTGGCCTCAGACACATACTAGCTGTGTGACCTTGTATGGATCACTTAACCTCTGCATCAGTTTCTTCACCTACATAACTGAGATAATAATAGTATCTATCTTCCAGGGTTGTTGTGCAGATCAAATGAGATATTATTTGTAAAGTGTTTTACAAACCTTAACGTGCCTTATAAATGATAGCTATTACTATCGTTGCAAAGGGGGGAACTGAGGCCGAAAGAAGGGAAATGACCTTCCCCAGGCCACACGGGTGGCTAATTACAGAGCCAGCTCCTTCAGCCTGAGTCTTCAGACTCTTAAGCTCAGCTTCTTTCTGCCTGATAACTTCAAGAATACAAGTCCCTGATTTCAATCATGAGCCATATATAATATAGCTTACCCATAAAATAAGATATGTGACCCTCAGGTCAGTTTCAGTCCATCAGTAAGCATGTACTGTGTCACTGCTGGGTACACAGTACAGTAGAGGTGCTGTGGGTGATTTAAGCAAGGAGAAAGCGTAGGCCTTGCCCTTTTGGTACAGGAGAAAGAACATTGGCTCTAGAGTCAGACAGCCAAGGTTCAAGTCCTGTTTCCCATCCTAACTGTGCGACCTTGGGCAAGTCATTTGGACCTCAACGTCTACATCTGTCAATTGAGAGAGCTAAATTACGTGGCCTCTGAGGTTCCTTCTAGGTCCAGCTCCATGGTCCCATGATGTGCTAGCTGGGTAGGCCAAGACCTTGTACATCTGAAGTTCTATGACAACATGAGAGCAACAGGAGAGATGTCACAAATTTGTGCCAGATTTGTAACCACAGGTAAGAGAGCTGTGGTCTGGGGTAGTGAAGGGAGGAAGGGCCTTTGAAGGTGGTTATAACTCCTAGTAAAATGCTTTTGCATAGATTGGGTTGTTGTTGTTCAGTCATTTTAGTCATATCCAACTTTTCATGACCCTACTTGGGGTTTTCTTGGCAAAAGTAGTGGAGTAGTCTGCCATTTCCTTCTCCAACTCATTTGACAGATGAAGGAACTGAGGCAAACAGGATTAAGTGACTTAGCCCAGGTCTCACATCTGGTGTCTAAGGGACGTCAGATTTAAACTGTGTTCTTCCTTGCTCCAGGCCTTGTGCTCTATCCACTGCCGTGACCTAGCTACCCACTTTTGCACAGAATTGGTGCTTAAAGAAAAGTGAATTGAAGTGAATTCACCTTTGAGCTAAGCATTGAAGCCAGAGCAGGATTGGAGTTGGTGGAAAGGATGAGAAAGTGCTTAGCAAGACTGACAGTGTTTTATATATACTTATCTGAGTCTTACAATAATCTTTGGAGGCAAGTAGTAGTTCTTATTATCCCCACTTTATAGAAGAGGAGACTGAAGCTTAGAACTCTGACCGTGGTCATTCAGCTAATAAGTGTCTGAAGTGGGGTCCAAACCCATGTCAGTAAAATGAAGGGGCTGGACCATCCTTTCATATTAGAATGGGGAGAAGGCCAATTGTGGAGCTATAAGATTGGGATTCAGATTCCACTTCTGACACTGACTACCTGTCAGGAAGTCACAACAGCCCGGAGCCTCAGTTTCCCCATTTTAAAATGAAGAATTGTACTAGATGGCCTCTAAAGTCCCTTTTAGCTTGGAATTCTATGCCTGAGCTACTTTAGGATGATTGAAATTAATAAAGAGAAAACCTATGCATGTTCAAATATGGTTCTCAGTGAAGTAGGGAATACTAACTACTAATTTATTTTCTTGAATACAGTTCCCAGTAAATCTCTTCAAATGGGTTTCAGTAATAACTCCCATTTCTAGAGTAGCTACGCAGCTAGGTGGTACAGTCTGGAGTCAAGATCTGAATTCATGTGTTGCCTTAGATACTTCCTAGATGTGTGACTGGACAAGTCACTTAACTTTTGTTTGCCTCAGTTCTCATAACTATAAAATAGTACCTAACTCTCAGGGTTGTTGTGAAAATCAAATGGGATAATATTCAGTGGCATACTAAATAATCTCTGATGTCTCTTTAATCTTTAGCATTCCCTGATTTTTATGAGCTAATGGGTTTCAACAGTTAGAAATTAGGAGGAATGTAATGAGCCTCTCAGATCACCTCGTCCAGTTCCCTCACTTTACAAATGAAGCAGCCCAGACAGGACAAACAATTTGCCAAAGGTCACACAGTCAGTTGATCCAAAGCCAGGACTTTGAATTCTGGTCTCTCAGCTCTAAACTTAGTGTTCTTTCTACTATAGTTGCTGCTTTTCTGACACTTAGATACACATAGAAACTAATATGTACCTGGTACTGTACTAGATATTACAGGGAATTAGAGGAGAAGCGTATTTGTTCCCTGCCTTCAGCAACTAATAGTCATGTTCATGTAAGCAACATTCATATATTGGAAATAATGAGAAAGTATAAGACCAGTGTAGCCTGTAATTGTTAATTTTAGACTGACTTTGTTTTCTGAATCTCAGAATGATACAGAATGACACTGGAGCTATAATTAGTATATTATTCATAATTAACATTGTTATTGCTAATAACAATTCTAATAATATATGTTTTTTTCTTTTTCAAAAATAATTTTCTGCATTTAAAAAAAAATCTACTTTCTCATTAGATTCTCATATCAAGCCTATGAGCTATGAAGTAGGCTGGGATGGATCTGTTAGTTTAAATGAGAAAGCAAAGGTCATGAAGTGACTTAACTAAGCTTACACACTAAGTTGGTGATAGAGTTGGTACTAGAACCCAGGTTTCTCAACTTCCAGGTCCATTTTTCTTTATACTGTGTTACTTCTTATGTGTTATTATGGCATTCATCTCAGCTAAGTCTTATAAGAATTATATTGTCATTTGGTTTGAATATCATTGCCCTTTTCATATGTCCTCAAATCCTTCCCTGACTCCTTTCAGAAAATCTATGCTCCCAGGAGCCTTTGCTCCCACACACAGACATTTTGAGTTGCCAAGGAATTGCCAAAAGATTATTTTGAAGCAGAAAAGAGAGTAGCTGGATGGCTGCTGCCAGTACCTATGATCTTGAAAATTCCAGTTCTAGAGGAGGAAAATTACAAGGTTTTAACAAGGTTTCGAACTTGGATTGAGAATGTTACTGCAAATCATGCTTCTATGCTAGTTTTGTGGTATTTTTTTTCCTGAATTCCTTATTTCCTTCTTTCTGTCCAGGTATTCTGTACTGTTCTCTGATGATGGTATCATTTCTATTTCCACTTTCTTTTGTCCTTATTTGAATCTTCTCCACAATGCCTTCTTCCTATTCACAGGTTTCTTCATATGATTATGAATTAATGGACTTGTGAATCAAGGAATTGTCATTGTAATTTCTAGTGTCAGCAGTGGCACAGATCCTCTCCAAAACATTGGCTTCATGGGGACACATGTCCAGTCTTGAGGGGCTGATCTCAAGGTTGGGCAGTTTCTCTCTACAGCTCCTTGACTCCACTCTATATGGGGGCAGGAAAACCTCCTAAGTTTAGGTATAGCTTGTGTTTAGATTTCCCTAAAAGTGGGTAGCAACATCCCCACTCTTATACTGGTATTCATTGCTCGATATGGGGATTGGGTATGGGACAGCCTTTGTATCCTCCACTATAGCAACTACATGAGGTGCAAAGATCTTGTTAGAGCCCATGAAATAAAACAGAAAAATAAAGCACTCTAATGGCCCTTTAGACTCTGTATACCCTCCCCCAAGATGGAGGCTCAACAAACATTTTTCATTTGCTTTCTACCTACAGTATCCAAGCAACTCATAGCAGAATCACAGAAGGTTGGCAAGGTCTAGGTCTTCTGATCCCTCATGGTGTAGCTTTGGTTTTATAACTACATGGAAATCTTTTTTTCCTCTCCAAGAAGCAGCTGTTAAGGAACTCTTTTGTGAAGCTCATGCCCAATTAAATTTAAGAATGCTTGATTTCTTGGGAAATCTAAGCTTTGGGAACTTTAGAATTCAGGATTACTTATAACACCCAAAGTTGGGAACAAAAACATATTTAGAATGCTTAGTCTCCAATCTTGTGCTTAGAAGAGGAAGCAAAAAGAAAAAGTATATAACCAAGAACTAGAAAAGTGGGAGCTCCCTTCTTAGGCTGTCCTGGATGAGCTCAGACTACTTGCCACATTTTCCTGCTGTAAAGACCATGTTTTGCTTCTGAACACTATGAGTCAAAGAGGAAGAAACTCCTTCTCCCCCCTCCCTTTTACTCCTCACTTCTTGTTATACTCTTTTTGGAAGTCTAAAGTGAAAAAAAAAGAGAGAGATGGAAAAAAGAGTAGTGAGTGGAACATGCAGTAAGGGTGATTCTTTGGATAAGAGTATACACCCTTCAGACTCTCATCTTGGAGGCAGCTCGAGTTACTGAACACCAGTCAGAAGACCTCCCCAGGACCTCTCAGCACATGACTAGGGTGCATGTCTACTTCCATGAAAGGTATATGTCATGTATTCTCATCAAGTGGATTGAGAGGACTTATTAAATTGATTAGTGGCTTTCCTGATCAGCGCCTCTAACACTAATTTTCCTTGGCTACGGATAAATTGCCTTTTCTAACAATAACAAGATAACTCACTTCAGGAAATCCAAGTAAGAATTTCAGAGAAGTATCAGAGACACAATGTAATAAGCTCTGTGTGTAATTTGGTAGTCGTGGAAATACCATTGAAGGTGGGGACCCAGAAGACTCAGGGATTAAAGCCTGGTTCTGTTGCTTGTTACCTTTGTGGCCTTTGCCAAGTCACTTAAACTCTGTATGCTTTAGACTCCTGGCATCACTCAGATCTGGAATCAAGACCTGGGTTCTTTCTTCTATCCTGGTTCTGTTATCTTTCTGCTGCACTCTTACAAAACAGTAAATCACTAAACATAGAATCCCAGACATCTGAGGACTTATTTGCAGTGAGGACCTTTGAGATGCCCCTCACATGCCACTTCTACCTTCTCTGCCTGTTGTAAGGGCATCCCTAGGATCATAGATTGTTGATTTTGAAAGGGAACTTAGAGTTCACCTCTTCTAAGATTTTATTTTACACATGAAGAGACTGTGATCCAGAGGGGCTTGCCCAAGGTCACATAGAGAGCCAGTGACAGATTCAGTCCAAGGTCTCTTTACTCTAAATCCTTTGTTCTTTCTACGCTATATTTCTGTCTCCTCTCCCAAACCACAAAAGAGCTTGGAAGTGGCCATTCTGTCTCCAAGACCCTTGCCATGAAGTACGACTCAAATTTATCCTTCCAGAAAATGAAAATTAATAGAATTATAGATTTGGAGCTGAATGGGACCTTAGAATCTGTCCAGTGCAACTCTCTTCATTTTATGGATGAGAAAATTGAGGCACAGAGTTATTTAGTGACTTGCACAGGCAATAAGTGTCCAAGATAGGATTTGAACTGGAGACTTGACATTAAGAAATGCATCTGAATCTTCAATCTTGGTAAATCAAGGTGTTAAACCTTCTGCTTTCTGTTTTTTTTTAAATCCAATGCATTCTGCATCCTGGGATGGTTACTTCTTTTCCTTGGATTCTTACCACCCCCATACTTATATATTTTACCCCAAGCGTTTCAGAAGTACCACTAGATTTGTCAGTGACGTAGTCTAAAATATTACTTTATTGTGTGCAAGGCAGTACGTTTATTTTGTTTTTCTTTCTTCATTGAGAAGCAGTTTGGTGTGGAAGAAAGGATGGTAGGCCCAGAGACAAGAAAGGCATGGGTTAGAATCCAAGCTCCCATATTTAGTAGCAGTGAGACTGTGGGCAAGTCATTTAACTCTCCAACCCTTAGTCTCTTTCATCTGCAAAATGAGAATATTAAATATTAAACTATGTAGTATATGATTTATATGAAGAAAGCACTTCCTTAACCTCAGGAGGTTATAGAAATGTGTACAATTTTATTATTAGTAGGAGTAGTATTATGATTTTACTTGTTCCATGAGAAACACTGCGAATGGTCCAAGAATTTAAAATAGGTTATTTTGGAGAAGAGGGGAAATAAATTTGATCTGTTGAGAGAGTCTGTGAATCTAGGGAAAGCAAACAATGGGAAATTCCAAAATGCTACTGTTAACTCTTCTCTCCGGTATAAAAATTTTAAGAGAGACCAAGGCCCCTCACATAGTGGGAAGAAGAAATGAAGCCTCCACACTGTGGGAGTAGGCAGCCCATCGCTGCCCTGACAGTCGTCTGCTGAAGATACTATTCTTGAACTTTTTAGGCTTAGCCACACCAGATCCTACATAGTTCTTGTCCACACTTTCTATCCTTAAATGTAGGAAGACAGTGACTTCAGAGTCCTGATTTGTAAATTCATGGAAATGATGCTCTCATTGTCTGCCTTATACTGGTATCATGAGGGAACTGTCTGGTAAGTTTTTTTGAAAGTCCCTATAGAAACGTGAACAGTAAATTTATTATTTTCATTGTTTGGTGTCAATGTGGCTGAAGTAAATGATTCGATAATAACACTTGTAAATGATATTGGAGAGTCAATGTGGCATTGTAGATAGAAGATAGGAACACCTGGGTTCAGATCCTGCTTCTGAAACATACTGGCTATATGACCATGAACGAGTTGCTTAATCATTTAGTCACTAGACAACTCTCTAAGATCAAAATTTAAAAGGGAATGCTGATCTGTATCTATGGAAGGAGTTTCCACATTAAAGTTACCCATATTAATGAAATCATAGGTCTAGACCAAGAACCTGACATTTATGTAATATCTCATTTAATTCTGATTATACCCCTGTGAAGTATTATAGGTATTATTATCCCCATTTTGCAGATAAGGAAACTGAGGCCAAGAGAGGTTAAGTAATCTGCCCATGATTTCACAACTAGTGTCAGGGTTGAGGCCCATGTCTTTGTGGCACCTTATCAAGCATTTCACTGTGCCATGTTTCCTCTGAGGAAGACAAAGAATCATTTTGGATAATGGCAGTGTCAGCTTAAGGGAGAGTTGGCATAATTGTAAGGGTGAGATTGTCCTGTCCCCAGATGGCTGCCCTCTACCCCAACTACATTGCAGCTTTGCCTGAAATTCCTAGCCTAAGGGCAACTTCTGAAAGACCTTCTTAAGGAGAATGATTGACTGGCATAAAAAAAAATTATTTAGTACAGGGGTGATTATCAGTAGACCCTTCATAGAGTAACAAAGAAGGACAATAGATGAATAGCATGAGCACTGCACTGGTGTCCATGAAATCTTTAAAGAACCATAGAATAACCACTAGGTAGATCCTCAGTGGAGAACTCAGGGAGGCATGGACAAGAATAACAGAATGAGAAGGCATGGATATCCGGCAGTCTTTATCAGGGGAGGGAATATGTGCATTAGTGATATAGTGGATCCACGAATGTATGTAAGCAATCCATTACCCATCATGGTCACTAAGAAGACAGTAGGACCCTGCCATGACTCAATACTTTCCTTCATCCTCTTCCTGCCTAGTCTCAGAATGTGAGTTAGAAGGGACCTCAGACCTCACCTAGGTATACTTGCACTTACTACAGAATATCTTCTATAACATCTCTGGCAAGTGGTTTTCCAGCCATTTCTTGAAAGTCTCCTATGACGAGGGACTCATCTGTTTTTAGAAAGCTCTCACTTGGGAGATTTTTCCCCCTTATATTGAGCCAAAATTTGCCTTCTTTCTACTCGCCCACATACGCTCCTCATTGTTTTTAGTTCTGTCCTCTGGGACAACTCTGGGGCAAACAGAGCAAGTCTAATCCCTTCATATCTGGTTATGCCAGTCTTCTGTTCATAAATCTTCAAGACTTCACTCTTACCTGCCAAGTAAGGTTCACACTCCTCTGCCTGGAATCCAAGGTCCCCCATAGTAGGGATGATGCTACTCTTCCAAATTTATCATATTGTACTTTCTTCTACATATGCTATTCTTTAGCCAAACAGCCCCACCCCACCCCAACACTCTGTCTCTCCTCTCCCCTCTTCACCTTTCCTTCCTTTCTCTCCTCCCCTCCCCTTTCCTCCTCATCTTTCCTCTTCTTCCCTCCTCACCTTTCCTCCAGTTCCCTCTTCACCTCTCTTCCCTATCCCTCTTCCCCTCCCCTTCTCTCCTCTCCTCTTCTTTCTTTCCTCTCTCCTCTCCTCTGTTCTCCCTCTGTCTCTGATTCCATCTTTCTATCTCTATATCTGTCTCTATCCCTTTGTCTCTCTAACCATCTCTATCTGCCTGTCTCTGTCAATCTCTCCATCTCTTTCTGTCTCTCTGTCTCTTACTCTATCCCTGTATCTCTCTGTCTCTTTCTCTCTTTGTCTCTCTGTTTCTCTGTCTCTCTGTCTTTATTTCTTTGCTCATGCTTTACACTATATATGGAAGAACTGTCTTCTTTTTTCTTGTTTTATTCTTATTTATCTGTAACATACCCACTCCTCCATGAAGCTTTCTCTGTGCTCCCAGACTGTAATGACCCTTTATCCCTCAAAACTCACACAAAACTTGTGTATAACTTCCCAATGTACCAATTGTGCAGTATCAGTTATGATTGCTCTTTATGCTGGGGTTCTATCCCCATACCAGATCAGTAGCTCTATGACAGCCAGAATCATGTCCCATTGCAACTCTGTCTCTCTCTCAGGGCCTTCCATAGTGCTCACTCTAAGCACTCACTAAATATTTGCTGTTTTTGTATTTGAGTACACAGAATGCATTAATGCATTATAGTGGAGGAGAATGAGTGAAGGTAGACTAGGAATGATAACGAGTAATGAAGATAAGCTTCACTTTCACCTTAAAAAAAATCACTTTACAGTTTACCTTGGGCTGACTGTTCACCAAATCATACTAACCTCCCTGGGCCTCAATTTGCTTATCCATAAAAAGAGAGGGTTGAATGAGATTCTGTGAAGTCCTTTCCTGCTCTATTTATGTGATTGTATTAGCATTGACTTTCATATCCTCCTGCGTCCCTCAGCTCCCAGGACCCTCACTATCCCAGAGTAATCCCAGCAGGTTCAACTCATAGCTACATCTGTCACCATTTAGGTTGGGTCCTTCTTTTTCTTTTAAATTGCTTTCTGTGGCAAAAAATAAAATCTGTAAACCACCCCAAATTACACTTGACATAAGCTGTGTAAATATATATCCACATAAGCATATGTTCAATGGCTCTTGCTTCATGCTTTTTAGAGCCAAGTGGCATATAAAATCATTTCTGATGCGTGGTTCTGATCAGCAGGAGTAAGTCGCAGTGAGTGCATGACTGCAGCTGCAGTAGTGCGAATTGTGTTTTTTTTTTTTTTTACAAAGGACAGGGAATAGAATGGGATCCAGCCTGTTAAGTATGGCTGGCTTTGCTCAAATTTTTCCAGCCTGATTGTTGGTGGAATTGTGAACTGATCCAACCATTCTGGAGAGCAATTTGGAATTATGCCCAAAGGGCAATCAAACTGTGCATGCCCTTTGATTTAACAATACCACTACTAGGTCTGTATCCCAAAGAGATCATAAAAAAGGAAAAGGAGCTACATGTACAAAAATATTTATAACAGCTTTTTGTGGTGACAAAGAATTGGAAATTGAGGAGATGCCCATCAGTTGGGTAATGGATGAATATGTGGTTTATGAATGTAATGGAATACTGTAGTGCTATAAGAAATAAGGAGCATGCAGATTTCAGAAAAACCTGGAAAGACATGAATTGATGCTGAGTGAAGTGAGCAGAACCGGGAAAACACTGTACACAGTAAAAGCAACATTGTCCAATGATCAACTATGATTGACTTAGCTCTTCTCAGGAATACAATGATGTAAGACAAGTCCAAAAGGCTCATGATAGAAAATGCTATCCACATCTAGAAAAAGAACCATGGAGTCTGAATGTAGATGGAAGCATACTATTTTCACTTTTTGTGTGTGACTTTTTCCTTTTGTTCTCTTTCTTTCACAACATAACTAATGTAGAAATATGTTCACATAATTGCACATCTATAACTTATATCAGATTGTTTGCCATCTTGGGGAGGGGGAATGAGAAGGAGGTAAGGAGAAAAAAATTGAAACTCAGAATCTTATCAAAAATGAATGTTGAAAACTGTCTTTACCTGGGATTTGGAAAAAAATAAAATACTGTTTACCCCCAAAAAATAAAGATAGAAAAAGAAAAAAAATTTCCAACCTGGATGTAGAAGCCAATGTTGAGGCCCCTCTAATTGGCTGTTTGTGACCTGAGAACACTTGCAGTCCCACCTTTGGCTCTCCTTTTGACTTTCTCCTCACCTCATCTAGTTATCAGCCAAAATCACTTGAGCTGAAGGCATGGGTATCCAGGGCTTTTGTAAATTACCTAGCCATCAGCCAAGTGGTCAACAAGTTTATATCATAGGCTTTAGACATGAAAGGGTACTTAGAAATTATCTAATCCAGCCCCTCTGTTTCACTGCTGAGAAAACTGAACTCTAGGAAAAGCAAGTGACTTCTCCAAGATCACATGGATTGTGTCTATCAGAGTTAAAATTTGAACCCAAGTCCTCTGATTTCAATTCCTGTGCTCTTATCACTCTCCTATATGACTGCGGTCTAAGACTTAAGATGTGAGTGAGAGGCTGGCTACATTTATAATGTAAAGAGCACTGAACTGGCTGCTTTCTCTCAGATTCTAGCCCTAGTACTTAGGTGTTTACAATCTAATTGAGAATGACAATTATATATACCATAAAAGGTAGTAAGAAAAGCAAGGTAACAACTGCTTTTAACTTGCTTTTATTTTCATGTAAGAATGGGGAAAAGGGATAAGAAATAATAGAGTCTGTTGTTTAGTCTAAAAGTATTAGATCTTAGCCAGAAATGCCTTGTGTTAAGGTGATTATAGACTTTGGAGAATATCGGTGAGGAAATGGGTATTTCCCACCGTGGTATTTTGGACCTTAAGCTACTTGAGGGCAGACGCTGTCTTTTACCTTGTTTTGTATCCCCAACACTTAGCAAAGTGCCTGACACTTAGTAGGCACTTAATAAATGCCTGCTAAATGAATAAATGACCTCAGGAACTATCTACTCCAATAAATACCTAAAGAAAAATCACCTTTATAGCATTCCCAGCAAGTAACCATCTACCCTTTGATGAAAGAACTGCAGTCATAGAGAACCTATCACTTCCTGAAGAGCAGCTTGAAAATTATTGGCTCTTTGAGGACTGGGATTGTTTTTCTCCTTCGCTCTTTCCTTCCTTCCTTCCTTCCTCCTTCCTTCCTTCCTTCCTTCCTTCCTTCCTTCCTTCCTTCCTTCCTTCCTTCTTTCTTTCCTTTCTTGCTTCCATCCTTCCTTCTTCCTTTTTTTCTTCCTTCCTTCTCTCTCTCCTATCCTTCCTTCTCTTCCTTCACTCCCTTCTTCCTTTTCTCCCTTACTTTTTTCTAGCATATAGCAGAGTGCCTTGAATTAGATTAGGAAATATTTTCTGACATTAGTCCTAAATCTGTCTCTCTTCAACTTTCACCCTCTGTGTCTTGTCCTGCCCTCTCAAATCCAGCACAATAAACCTAATCCTTCTTCTCCAAGACAGACCAAACACTTAGTGGCAGCTGTCATGACCTCCATACATCTGCTCTCTTGCATAATAAATATTTCCAGTTCCTTCAGGTTGTCCTTATGTACAACATAGCATAATAAAAAAAGTTCTCCTACTTGGATTCTATCTACCTAGACTTGAGTTCCATCTCTGTTTCTATCTAACTTGCTGTGTGACCATGAGAAACTCACTTCATTCCACTATGCCTCAGTTTCTACAACTGTAAAATGAGGTAGTTGGCATAAGACAACCTCTAAGTTCCCTTCCAGTTCCAAATCTGTGATCTTAGAGCATGAGGGAGTTATGATTTTCATTTGATACAAGTAGTTCCAGCACCAAGAAAAATCACACTTGATATATTCGAATCTATGTATACGTGTATATGCATATGTATGTGTGTATGTGTGTATTATCTGTGCATAACTACATACACAGAGTAGTCTGCTTCTCTTTAATGGATTTATAATATATTATGCATTATAGTTATGTCATGGGCTCAAACTCAATGAAGGTATCTATCTCTCCCAGTGGTTAGCCAGGGCTTTGCACACAAAAGCCACTTGAGTGTTTGCTGAATGAATGACTGAATGAATGAATGAATGAATGAATGAATGAACAAAGGAATGACTGAATGAAACATAGGTGACAAATAACCCTCTAACTGCACAACACTGTTGACAAGATTTGAAACTTATTGCAGGCTGTCTCATGCTGTTATTTTACTATTTTCTGTGGTGAGTCATCTCTCTAACACAACTGTGAGCTCCTGAAGAGTGGACACAATGTCTCATACTTCTCTTTACATCTCATAGTTTCTAACACTCCACTGGGCACATTTAACTTGTATATGAAAACATTCATGTATCTAGCTGATATGAAACAGAGAAATAGCCCTACCAGTTCTTGTGTGTTCTAGGCAGAGCTAGCTCCATAGTCAGATCCTCTTCTCCAGCAGAGCCAATGACCATGATTTATTTCAGGGTGTAATTAACAGCCTCTCCTGTACTAATCCTGGTCTATTTCCTTCAGAGGTATGTGATCCCCAGATGGGCCAGGAACTGGCTTGGAGGTGCTTATCTTGGCAGGGCTACCATATGAGCTGCCTACTGATTTCCCTAGTCATTTTTCAGAAAATAGCCCCTCCTGTATGTCACTGCTATAGCAGATCACAAATTGAACTGCAGTTGAATTGATGCAAGGTTGATTAAAACTCACTGTAATTATGGGCTTAAGGCTACCCTGGCCATACAAATCAATGCTGACAATAACTGATGGAGACCAGGAGAAGAGCTCAGAGTGTTTGACAGCTGCAGAGTCGGTGTGGGGGAGGGACTACTTCCTGCCCACACACAAGGACCCTGCACCAGAGATCAATGTTAGCTACATGAGCAAGGTATCAAGTGAGAGATGACATACACAGAGCCCACCACATCTTCAGCTGCATTTACCATATAGTCTTCTCCCTGCTATTATTTGTGGATTCTACTATTAAGAACACTGTCTAACTACCTGGGTTATACTAAAAAGCACAGGAACACCAACAACTAACTTTTCTGTAGTGCCCCTAAGGTTCACAAATCACTTTCATAAGATTTCATATGCTCAAGAAAAATACTTTAGATGATTTAATCCAACATTTTTTATTTTATAGATGAGGAAAGTGAGACCTGGAGAAGCTAAGAGGCTACCAAAGTCACAATAGTAGCAAGCACAGCTGGGACTCAATCCCAGGTCCTCTCACTTTGAAAAAACCTTGCTCTTTCCACTAAAGTGAAATAGATAATAAATATACTATTAGACCCATTTTATAGATGGGGAAACTTTGGTGACTAAATATGGAGTAACTTTCCCCATGTAACTTGCAGAATAGCAAGATTCAGAGCTGGAATTTAAAGAATCATGCAGTTATAGAATATTGGTGTTAGAGGGTACCTAATTGTCTATCTATTCCAATCTATACCTGAAAAGGTGTCCTCACTAGGGCATTTTGGACAGGGAGTCTTTAATCATCTGCTTAAAGATCTCCAGTTAGACGTAAATTACTTTTGAATAGCTCTATCAGGACATTTTTCTTGAGACCAAACCTACATTTGCCTTCCTGTCTCTTCCACCTGTTATTCTCAGTTATGTCCTGTGGGGCCAAACAGAAACAAATCATATCCTTCTTTTACATACAGCTGTTTTTCAGACATTTGAAATCCACTAAAACTCCTAAAGCCTTTTCTGGCAAACTGCTTATCTAAGCATGCCTCTCCCATTTTGTACTTGGGAAATTATTTTTTGGACCCAAATGTAAAACTTGACATATATCCCTATTGAATTTAATCTTCTTGTATTCAGCCTAATGTCCTAGCCTGTCGAGATGTTTTTTGGATCTTGCCTTGGTCATCCAGTCAGCTAGCTATCCCTACCAGCTTGGTGTCATCTACACATTTTGTAAGCATGTCATCTATGTCTTTATCCAAGTGATTTCACTGATAAAAATGGTGAACAGTACAGGGCCATATACTAATCCCTAGAACACTGCCAAGTTGACATGGAATCACTAATGACTTTTTTTTGAGTCTGGTTATTTAACTCCCTGTGAATCCAATTAACTAAATGATTGTTTAGTCTACATGTTTTTATCTTTTCCACAAGAATGGAGGATAGGAGATATGGATTGGACCTAGAATTTCACCAGGTGAAGAAATTCCCTTTACCAATGTAGGATAGTACCTTCTCATCAATTAGATTCATAGACTTCCCTGGAGCTTTGAAAGAAGAAGTATCCTTCCCATAGTCACATAATCAGTAAGTGACAGAGACGGATGTAAACTCAGGTCCTCTGAGTCCTGGGGCCAGCACTAGTGTTCATCACATCACTCAGCCTCTATTTCACAAAAAGAGTAAAATCAATCAATAAATATTTAAGTGCCTACTATGTGCCAGGCACTGTGCTGATCAAATCCAGGTCTGCTTTTTTCAACCTCAGCACTCCTTCTATTGAATCAAGCTGCCCATAATTCATTTATCCTAGAATTATGTCTCTGCTAGAGTCATCAAAGGGACAGAGTAGTTATGTTCTTTAATGTCAGCATTAAAGGTTAGGATTTTCCCTGAATCATCCATTATGGAGCTGTCATTCAGGAAATTATCGGAACCTTCTGAGATTCTGCATAATAAATTGAGAGACCACATAGTGTTTTTTACAGGAAAGTGCATTGAATTTTGAATCAGAGGATCTGCATTCAAATTCTAGGTCTTCCCATTGCCCCCTGGTAACCCTGGGTAAGTCATTTTCTCTCCTTAGGGCTCCATTTCACTATCTGTAAAATAAGAGGATAGAGTTCTAGCTCTGATTCTGTGTTCTTGTGGGACCTTTGTTTACTCTCCTCTGTGAGAAGTAGGCTGGCCTTTTATTTGTCTCTGACTCTGTCCTCTCATATAAAGAGGAGACCCCCCATGCAGGATTATAAACCCAATAGCAAAATGTTGGATTGCAACCTTGATGTCTTCTAAGATTTTGTGAACAAACTTATGTCAACCACCTTCATGCTCTTAGTGACTTCATTTTCCCTTTCAGCCTTTGTCTTTCCATGATGCCTCATCCTTATGGCAAACAGGCCTTTTCCATCCCTATCAGGAACTTGAGTGAAGTTCTAATCTCTCCCAAGTCCCTGTGAGCTGATCAGCTACAGAGGGGAACCTCCTTTGCATTTGAACTTGGATAGAATTGGCATGTTGTCATAGAAAAGAGTACTAAGAAACCAAGAGGCTACGTGGGCTCCAGTCCTAACTTTTCTACTGGGCAGATGGTGCTTTGTGACACTGGTCAAATCTCTTTATCTCTCTGGGCCTTCCTTTCTATAACCTTGTAATGCCCATTTATATGGCTAAGCCACCACAGAATCCAGAAACCCCTTAAAAATGTGCTTCTCTAATTGACAGGTATTACCAGCTTTGTGCCCCAAATAGCATATCTAACAAGGATACAGTTTTTGTTCACAAAAAAGTTTACTACTCACTCCAGGAAAGTCATTGAGCTCTTCGATGTGGGTCTTAACTAATTAAAAAAAAAAAACTCTCTGTCAGCTTAGTCATTTCCAGTGATTTATTGAAGTCTATCTGATTGCCACTGAGGAAACTCCTGATTTTCCTCCCAGTTGTCTTTCTCTTCTTTAGATGCTAGACCCTTATCCCTTTTGTATACTTCTTTTTGTTCATCTAGTTCCCACCTTCCCTTCCCTCCTCCACCTCCCACCCCTCTGAAGTTTAAGTTTCTATTCTAGTCCCTTTGTTGACTGTTGAGTTTTTTCCTAAGTAGCTAATTCTTAGAAAGTCAGGTGAGGCTTTGCTGCTCAGAGTCTCTGCAGGGATCCCTCACCAGCTCATTCAGGCCAGAGGAAAAGTTATTGAGGTTTTTCCCCATTGTCATTTTTGCTGTCATTGTTTCTTCTCTTCTAATTTCCTTTTCCTGTGTGGAGCAGCTGGCCTTCGTGCTTGCCTTCTCATCCTGGGGGTGGGGAAGGAGAAGCTGTTCTTTATAAATGTTACACTCAAAGCAATTTGCATCCCTTAATTAATGAACATTAAAATGCACCATTAGAAACAGAAACAAATGGCTGTGCAATGATTAAAAATCAGGTTATGAAAGGAGAAAGCAAACTCAGGAGGAAGAGAGAGGATGGACAGAGACCAAAGCGAAGCTGAAATATTGAGGCACTCCTCCACTCAAAGGCTGCCTATAATGTCTCCCAAGAAACATGTGTTCCTTCTCTGTCTTAAATCAAAGTCTGTTCACTTGAAAGAGGACTTACCAAACCCTTTGCTTTGCTCTTGATGCTCAGGTCTGTACTATTCCTGTCAAGTTGCCTGTGTAACTGTGGGAATACAAAGCTACTTCTCTGGTCTTCTGTTTTCCTGTCTGTAAAAAGTAGGGTTTGGAATAGACAAGGAATTCTTATTCTTGTTTTTATTATAGGCCCATTTGGAAGTTTGGTGAAGTCTATAGACTCCCTCACAAAAGAATATTTTCAAATGGATAAAGTAAAATACATAGGATTACAGAGGAAAACAATTATATGAGGAACAGCTATTTTTGTTTTTAAGTTCATGGACCTAAATTTAAAGATTGGACTAGATGGTTTCTAAGATGATTGCTTCCTTCTCTAACATTCTATGTTCTAAGGTCTCTTCAAGCTCCAGTATTCTGTGCTTTATCAATCTATGCACTAAGATCCCTTCATGTTCTAATATTTTATGATCTAAGGTTTCTTCCATCTCTAATGTTCTATAAGCCTAGGTCATCAGACTAAATGAAATGAAGGAAGTCAGGGTTGGGGTGGGGGAGGAATTCGTTCATTGCTTAGCTGAAAAAAAGTTGTTTGGCTGATCATAGGTCTGAGATACTTCCCATTGCCTGATGAAAAGGCAGCAGGACTGTTTCCAGGTTTTTGTCTCTCAGTGACCCAAGTCAGGCAGAATGTGCCTTCAGCCACATACTAATGGCCCAGTGGCCAGGAATCCATCATGCCTTGGTGGCTTCTGTCCAGAGATGAGCCCTACAGGAGCAAGAGATCTCCTGAACTTTTATTAATATGTATGGCATTTCACTCACATAGAAAATTGATTTTCTTTTTTAAGCACCAAATGTAGCAGTTTTATAACCTTTCTTCAGCTTGACAGAGCCCATTTATAACCTGCCTTCACCAGCACCTGTGTCGGCTCCAGTCAAACTCATCCTCAAGAACTCTATAATGCATTTTTAATTGTGAGCTGTTCTGTTCCGCAATTTATTTTCCAAAAGGATTGACCTTTTTTTGTTTGGGCTTTTTTTTTTTTTGGTTGTTCAAGGGCTGATGAGAAGAAGGAGGAAATAATAGCAGGAGTGAGGCAGGAAAGAAGATAAGGGTGTAAGAGCATTCAAATTTGGGAATTCTCATGGTGGATTAGGATGGTCTGGCTATGGTTTTTAATGTACATGGAAAAACCAGGACCTAACTTCCTCTTAGAAAGTGGGAGAGCAGCAGGTTTTATTCCATGTATCCAACATGTATAGGATGGACTAACCACATGAAGTAAAATAAAATAAAATAAATAATTTCCATACACAGAAATCCTGAAAGAATATAGGATTATCTAATTCAGTGTCCCCTTACACCACCCTATCTCAGGCATGAATCCATTGTATAACATCCATGACAAAGTGAACCATCCAATTACTCTGAAGATCCCTGAAGTCACAAGAAACTCACTACCTCCTGAGTGCAGTTGACTGATGAATAGCTATGACTCATGGGAATTCTTTGTGTTGAGAAAAAAGTATACCTTCTTGTGACTTTAAACTTTAAATTGCAGTTCTGTCTTTTAATTTGATCTTCCTCATCACAGCCCTTCAGATATTTTAAGACTTTTTGTTTTCCAACTTTAAAAATCTTCTGTTATTCAATTTCTTGGAGTAGAAAGGTCTACTGGGGTCTATTCTTTTATTTTCTCCCTCTCCCTCAGCATCAACAAATATTTAAATTGTGTCTACTGTGAAGCACAGTACCTACCCTAACACAACATACTAGAGATAGGAAGACAAATCATATACCCTAAAAACAAACGAACAAGCAAACAAAAAACCAAACTAACCAATTAGGTAGTTTATGCAAAAAGCCCGTTGAATGGCTTATATCTTAGACAACATGAGCCATGGAAGTACCAAAGTAGGAAAAGTCACTATAAGTCAGGGTAGTCAGGGAGGGCTTCATGGGAATAGATAGTATTTGAGCTGAATGATGTTTCTTCAGTTGCTTAGCATGCATGCTTGGCATTTATAATGAAAACAGTTTCCTCACATTTAAAATGTTGCATCTTTCATTCCTCATGCCCCATACACGTGAAAGGGGTGACTTGTTGGTAAAAGATAGATCCCTCAACTATACCCAAAATGTAGATTTGATATGCTCTTGTTGTTTCACTATATCCTTTTTTCCCCCTTACTATAAAAGTTGTTCTTTCATCTAGGAATAAGTAGGTTCTGGGCCTCCCTACACCCCTTTCATTTTCCAGGTTGTGGAAAGTAGTTCATTCATGACTATCCTTCCAGAGCAAAGAATGAATTGTGTGCTGAATTTACCACTTATTAAGTGTATTAATTTGGACAAGTCATTTCTTGTCTGTAGACCTCAGTTTCCTCATTTAAAATAATGCATCTCTCATCTCCATTAATTTGTACTAATTGTCCCACTTGCCTGAAATACACACCTACCTAAGCTCTGACCCTTTAAATCCCTTGTGTCTTCAAAACTCTTCCCAAGGTATGTGAAGCTTTTCTTGCTCCACCCTGCAGCTACTGCCCTGTGTTCAAAAAATTATCTTGTATTTATTTTGATTATACTTTTTTATGTATACGTCATCTCCTTCAATACAAGGTAAGCTGCTTGAGAGCAAGGTGTCATTGTATCCCTAGTAGTTCCTGGCATATAATAGGTGCTTAATAAATGTTGGTTTGAGCTTCTGGGAGCCAAGATGGCAGAGTGAAAAGGTAGTCGCTCCCACTCTCCCCTCTCAACCTCTGAAAACCCAGAAAATATCACCCCAGAAAAAAACCCTGGAACACCTGAACTAGAAGAAAGACGGGAAGCAGCAGTGCAGCAGCCCAGCAAACGGGTCTCCCAGTGCCTCAGCAAAAATAAGGGAGGCAGAGCTACAAGGGGCCCCAGGCAGATAAGTACCCTGCAGCATTCATCTGAAAGGAGGTAAAGAAAACAACCTAAAGGCTTCCTAAAGCCCTGGCCTTGCTGATTCCAACCCAACACCAAGAGAGCTGTCAGAGCCCTGCAGCCTCCAATTGTGAAGAAATCCTGAAGCCCAGGTGGTAGAATGGGCAAACACCAACACCTAGACCTCTGAGTGCCTCAGTGAGGGTGGGGGGAACCGGTGGAAACCAGCTCAGAAAACCACCAGGTGCCTCGGCACTCTACCACAAAGGAATCTCCCAGTGCATTAGCAGAAATGAGGGAGACAACACTGCAGGGGCCCCAGGCAGATAAACACCCTGCAGCACCCATCTAAAAGGAGCTGAAGAAAGCTAAAGGAAAGGAAAAGCAGGCAACCTAGAATTGCCTGAAAGTTCCAGCCTTGCTGATTCCAGCCCAACACGACATAAGCTGCCAGAAACCTACAGTCTCCAATTGCCAGCATAAGAGGCCCCAGCACACAAAGCCAGTGACCAAGACCTAGGCTCCCAACACAAGAAGCTTGGGTCAGTACCTCTGTTCCCCAGCAGGAGAGCTCAATCTCTTCAAAGGCCAGGGAATAAAGAAACACCATGAGTAAAAAGAAACGTACCATAGATTCATATTATGAGAAGAGTGAAGATCAAGACAGAAATTCTGAAGAGGACAACATTGTCAACAAACCCACATCTGCAACAACAAAAGGGAATATGAACTGGTCTGAAGCCCAAAAAGCCTTCTTAGAAGAGCTCAAGAAGGATTTTAATAGTCAAATGAGAGAGGTAGAAGAGTCCTTCAAAAACACAATTGGTCAAACGGAAAAAAAATGCACTGAAAAAAACAAGTCCGTAAAAAACACAATTGGCCAATTGAAGAAGGAAGTACAAAAACTAACAGAAGAAAACAATCTGTTAAAAACTAGAATTGGACAAATGGAAACTAATGTCTCTATGAGAGAACAAGAATCAGTCAAACAGAAACAAAAAAATGAAAAAAAGATGAAAATAAAATACCTCATCAGTAAAACAACCACCTGGAAAATCACTCAGGAGAGACAATTTAAAAATTATGGACTACCTGAAAATCATGATGAAAAAAAGCCTGGACAGTATCTTTCAGGAAATCATAAAGGAAAACTGCCTGGAAGTCCTAGAACCAGAAGGGAAAATAACCATAGAAAGAATCCACCATCACCACCTGAAAGAGATCCCAAATTGACAACACCAAGGAATATAATAGCAAAATTCCAAAATTACCAGATGAAAGAGAAGGTGCTGCAAGCAGCCAGAAAGAAACAATTTAAATATCATGGAACCACAGTCAGGATTACACAGGACCTTGCAGCTTCTACATTAAAAGACCAAGGGCATGGAACATGATATTCTGTAAGGCAAAGGAGCTTGGAATGCAGCCAAGGATCAATTACCCAGCAAAAATGAGCATCATTTTTCAAGGGAGGAGGTGGATATTCAATGAAATAGGAGACTTCCAAACTTTCCTGATAAAAAGACCAGAGCTCAACAAAAAATTTGATCTTCAAGTACAGGACTCAAGAAGGACTTAAAAAGGTAAATGGGACAGAAAGATACAATATGTTGTTAATAAGGGGGGGTGTTTAAACCCCTACAAGGGAATATGAGACTTGCAACCCTTGAGAACTGTATTGTTATTACACCATGTTAAAGGAGTATACATAAAGAGGGTGGATATTAGTTGACTTTGATGTAATGATAAAAAAAAATCTAATCAAGTGGGTTAAATGGATCCAAATAAGTGGATCAATCTGATCTTAGAAAATGTACTGAGAAAGGAGGAGGCAGACAAGGGTAAATTACATTACAGGAAAAGACACAAAATCCTATTACAGCAGAGGGAAAGAAGGGAGGGGGAGCATTGTTTGAACCTTACTCTCATCAGATTTGGCTCAAGAAGGGCATAACATAATCAGTTAGGTATAGAAATCTAACTTGCCCTATAGGCAGTAGGAGGGAAAAGGGGAAAGAAAAGGGAGGGGGGAAAGAAGGGAGGGAAGAAGCAGTAAGAGTAAAGGGGAAGAAAAGGGAAAGGGATAATAAAAGGGGGAGGGACTGAAGGAGGCAGTGGTCAAAAGCAAAACACTAGTGAAGGGGGAAAGGAAAAAGGAGAAAGAAAAGCATAAATGGGGGAAAAGGATGGAGAAAAAGACACAGATAGTAATCATAACTGTGAATGTGAATGGGATGAACTCTCCCATAAAATGGAAACGGATTGCAGAATGGATTAAAAACCATAATCCTACAATATGTTGTTTACAGGAAACACATTTGAAAAAGAGTGACACATACAGGGTAAAGGTAAAAGGCTGGAGCAGAATATATTATGTGTCAGCTGAAGTAAAAAAAGCAGGGGTAGCAATCCTGATCTCAGACAAAGCAAAAGCAAAAATAGATCTAATCAAAAGAGATAAGGAAGGAAACTACATCCTGCTAAAAGGCACCATAGACAATGAAGTAATATCATTACTAAACATATATGCACCAAATGGTATAGCATCCAAATTCTTACAGGAGAAGTTCAGGGAGTTACAGGAAGAAATAGACAGCAAAACTATACTAGTGGGGACCTGAACCTCCCCTCTCGCACTAGATAAGTCTAACCACAAAATAAACAAGAAAGAAGTTAAGGAGGTGAATAGAACATTAGAAAAGTTAGGTATGATAGACCTCTGGAGAAAACTGAATGGGGATAGAAAGGAATATACTTTTTTCTCAGCAGTACATGGCACATACACAAAAATTGACCATGTACTAGGGCATAAAAACCTCACAATCCAATGCAGAAAGGCAGAAATATTAAATGCATCCTTTTCAGATCATGATGCAATAAAAATTATATGTAATAAAGGGCCATGGAAAGATAGACTAAAAAATAATTGGAAACTAAATAATCTAATCCTAAAAAATGATTGGGTCAAACAACAAATCATAGAAACAATCAATAATTTCATTCAAGAGAATGACAATAATGAGACAACATACCAAAACTATGGGATGCAGCGAAAGCAGTTCTTAGGGGAAGTTTTATATCTCTAAATGCTTACATAAATAAAATAGAAAAAGAGGAGATTAATGAATTGGGCATACAACTAAAAAAACTAGAAAAAGAACAACTTAAAAATCCTCAACTAAACACCAAATTAGAAATATTGAAAACCAAAGGAAAAATTAAAAATTGAAATTAAGAAAACTATTGAACTAATAAATAAAACTAAGAGCTGGTTTTATGAAAAAACCAATAAAATAGATAAACCTTTGGTTAATTTAATTAAAAAAAGAAAGAAGAAAACCAAATTACTAGTATCAAGAATGAAAAGGGTGAAGCTACCACCAAGGAAGAGGAAATTAAAACAATAATTAGGAATTATTTTGCCCAACTATATGCCAACAAATTTGACAATCTTAGTGAAATGGATACATATTTACAAAAATATAAATTGCCCAGATTAACCGAAGAGGAAGTAAAATACTTAAATAACCCCATCTCAGAAAAAGAAATTGAACAAGCCATTGATGAACTCCCTAGGAAAAAATCTCCAGGGCCAGATGGATTTACATGCGAATTCTATCAAACATTTAAAGAACAATTAATTCCAATACTATATAGACTATTTGGGAAAATAGGTGAAGAAGGAGTCTTACCAAATTCTTTTTATGATACAAATATGGTGTTGATACCTAAACCAGGAAGAGTCAAAATAGAGAAAGAAAATTATAGACCAATTTCTCTAATGAATATAGATGCAAAAATTTTAAACAAAATACTAGCAAATAGATTGCAGCAACTTATCACAAGAATAATACACTATGACCAGGTAGGATTTATACCAGGAATGCAGGGTTGGTTCAATATTAGGAAAACTATCAGCATCATTGAGCATATCAACAACAAAACCAACAGAAACCACATGATCATCTCAATAGATGCAGAAAAAGCTTTTGATAAAATACAACACCCATTCCTATTAAAAACACTAGAAAGCATAGGTATAAATAGAGTCTTCCTTAAAATAATAAATAGCATATATCTAAAACCTTCAGCAAGCATTATATGTAATGGGGACAGGCTAGAAGCATTTCCAATAAGATCTGGGGTGAAACAAGGATGTCCATTATCACCACTGTTATTCAATATTGTACTGGAAACATTAGCTTTAGCAATAAGAGAAGAAAAAGAAATTGAAGGCATTAAAATAGGCAAAGAAGAAACAAAGCTATCACTCTTTGCAGATGACATGATGATATACTTAGAGAATCCTAGAGAATCAAGTAAAAAACTACTTGAAATAATAAACAACTTTAGCAAAGTTGCAGGCTATAAAATAAACCCACATAAATCATCAGCATTTCTATATATTACCAACAAAGCCCAACAGCAAGAGATAGAAAGAGAAATCCCATTTAAACTTACTGTAGACATTATAAAATATTTAGGAGTCTACCTCCCGAAACAAACCCAGGAACTCTATGAACACAATTACAAAACACTTTTCACACAAATAAAATCAGATCTAAATAATTGGAAAAACATCAGTTGCTCATGGGTAGGCCGAGCTAATATAATAAAAATGACAATCCTACCTAAGCTAATTTACTTATTCAGTGCCATACCAATCAAACTACCAAAAATTATTTTATAGAGTTAGAAAAAATAAACAAGATTCATTTGGAAAAACAAAAGGTCCAGAATATCAAAGGAACTAATGAAAGGAAATGCAGGGGAAGGTGGCCTAGCAATTCCAGATCTTAAATTGTATTATAAAGCAGCAATCATCAAAACTGCTTGGTACTGGCTAAGAAATAGGGAGGTGGATCAGTGGAATAGGTTAAATATGCAAGACACAGTAGTCAATGACTATAGTAATCTATTATTTGATAAACCCAAAGACCCCAGCTTCTGGGATAAGAACCCACTCTTTGAAAAAAACTGCTGGGAAAACTGGAAAAGAGTATGGCAGAAACTAGGCATAGACCCAAATCTCACACCATATACCAAAATAAAGTCAAAATGGGTTCATGACTTAGACATAAAGGCTGATACCATAAGTAAACTGGGAGAACAATGAATAGTTTACCTATCAGATCTATGGAGAACAGAAGAATTCATGACCAAACAGGAGATAGAGAACATTATGAAAAGCAAAATGGATAATTTTGATTACATTAAATTGAAAAGTTTTTGCACAAACAAAGCTAATGCAACTAGGATTAGAAGGAAGGTAGAAAATTGGGAAAGAATTTTTACAACCAGTCTCTCTGATAAAGGCCTCATTTCTAAAATATATAGAGAATTAAGACAAATTTATAAGAACACAAGCCATTCCCCAATTGATAAATGGTCAAAGGATATGAACAGACAGTTCTCAGATGAAGAAATTAAAGCCATCTATAGTCATATGAAAAAATGCTCTAAATCGTTATTGATTAGAGAAATGCAAATCAAAACAACTCTGAGGTACCACATCACCTATCAGATTGGCCAACATGACAAAACAAAAATGATAAATGTTGGAGAAGATGTGGGAAAATTGGAACACTAATACATTGTTGGTGGAGTTGTGAAATGATCCAACCATTTTGGAGAACAATTTGGAACTATGCCCAAAGGGCTACAAAAATGTGCATACCCTTTGATCCAGCAATAGCACTTCTAGGGCTATATCCCAAAGAGATCAAACAAATGGGAAAAGGACCCACATGTACAAAAATATGCATAGTAGCTCTTTCTGTGGTGGCAAAGAACTGGAAATTGAGAGGATGCCCATCAATTGGGGAATGGCTGAGCAAGTTGTGGTATATGAATGTAATGGAATACTATTGTGCTATAAGAAATGATGAACAGGCTGACTTCAGAAAAACCTGGAAAGACTTATATGGTCTGATGCTGAGTGAAGTGAGCAGAACCAAGAGGACTTTGTAGACAATAACAGCCACGTTATGCACTGACTAATATTATTAAACTGAACCCTTCTCAACATTACAAGGATCTAAGACTTGTCCAGAGGCCTCGGCATGGAAAATGCTGTCTACATCCAAAGAAACAACTATGGAAGTTGAATCACTATCACTTATTTTTACCTTCTGTTGAGTTTTGTTTTATGTTTCTGATGGTTTCTCCTATTGGTTTTCATTTTTACTTACAACTTCACTAATGTGAAAATATGTGTCATGGGTATGTAAATGTAAAGCCTATATCAGATTGTGCACCATCTTGGGGAGGGTTGGGGAGAGGAAGGGGAGAAAACTTTTCAACTCAAAAGCATGTGGAAGTGATTGTTGATAAATCAAAATAAATTAATAAAATTAAAAAATAAAATAAAATAAATGTTGGTTTGATCAGTTGATTGGGTGACTGACAGACTAGGTGATATCTAAGATGTCTTCTAACTTTTTCTACATCCTAAATATATGACAAATTCTGATGATCTTGTATTGTAAATTGTTCTGTTTTCTAAAGTTCCTTCTAATTCTATAGTTCGTATACTAAAACTCTGTGCTTTTTGGCTTCTCCTTGTGCTAATACTCAATGAAGTTATGAAGGATATTTTTATGTCCCCAATCTCCAGTATTCTTTTTTTTTTCTTCTTGCAGTGCCCAGAAGAGCTGCGGCCAATGAAAGATGGTACTGGCTGCTATGACTACTCCAAAGGGATTGATTGTTCAGATGGTTTCAATGGGGGTTGTGAACAGCTATGTCTCCAGCAGACTCTACCCTGCCTTATGATGCCTCTTCCAGCACCATCTTCATGTTTTGTGGGTGAGTGTGTTTGCCAAGAGGCAATAATCTCCATTATTGTTACAAGATAATCTATTTTCTGCACAGCTGTCAAATTTATAATCTTAAAGCATAGTTCTGATCAAGTTACTATGTTATTCAAAAAAACTCTGTTGGTTCTTGTTGCCTTTTGGATAAAATAAACTCCTCTATTTGATCCCTAAAGCCATTCATTCTAAATCCAACTGGTTTGTCTAGATAGATAGGTATCACATGATTTTTCCCTACACCCTGTATTCGAACCATGTTGGCCTAGAGGATGTTCCTCTTACATGACATTCGATTTCTCACTCCTGTATCTTTGAACAGGCTGTATCACATTCCTGGAATGCTCTCTCTCCTCATCTCTACTGCTTGGAATACATAGCTCCCTTCAAAGCTCAACTCAAGTGCCACCTATTATAAGAAGCCTTTTCTTATAGCTTTTGTTAGTACATCTTCCTTAACCATCTCCCCCTTCATCCTCCCACAAAATACTTCACATTTATTTTGTATTTACTTGACTGTGTGCATGTTGTTTTCCCTGCCCCCAGGAACTACTCTAGTACAGGGGCTGTTATACTTGTTAAATTGAAATGATAAGACTTAGAAAGAGAGATGGTTTTCATCTTTTTAAATGATTAGCAGAAACTCAATTAATTAGGGCATTTACTTAGCTAAACTTTTTTTTTCTCTGCTGGACATTTAATCAAAGTAGCAAATCTTAAAATAATCCAATTCAGTTTAAGAAATATTTATTAATTGCATTCTGTGTTTTGGTTATTAGGATATAAAGATAAAAATGCAAGTACTTGTCTTTATGGCAGTAGAACTGCCTTAATTTGAAAGAAGGGATGCTAGGTGGCACAGAGGATAAACTGCTAGGCCTGGAGTCAGGAATACCCAAATTCAATCTGACTTCAGCTACTAACTAGCTGTGTGACCCTGGGCAAGTCATTTAACCCTGTTTGCCTCAGTTTCCTCATCTGTAAAATGAGCTGGAGAAGGAAATGGCAAGCCACTCAGTATCTTTGCCAAGAAAACCCCTAGTAGGGTCATGAAAAGTTGGAGATGACTGAAACAACTGAACTACAATGAGAGATTGGAAAGAACTCTGAAATTCATAGGTCTATAGGATCATAGTTCTAGAGTCTGAAGGTACCTTAGAAGTCAGCCATTCAAATTCTTCATTTTACAGATGGGAAAACTGAGGCCCAGGGAAGTCATGAAACTTCTCCAAGTCACAAAGGTAGTAATAACCAGAATTGGACTAGAATTTGGGTATTCTGGCTCCAGAGCCATTGTTCTTGCTACTGTACCATGACAAGTCATAAGATCTCTGTTGAAATCCCAGCTATGCCATTTATACCTTGTGTGAATTTGGTCTTCATTTTATTCAATTCAATTAAAGAAAGATTTAAGTGTGTAGCATGTGCCAAGCACTGTGATGGGGATATGAAGCCCAAAATGAAACAGTCCCTCCCCTCAAGGACCTTACCTTCCACTGAAAAGAAACAATATGTCTGTGTATAAGTAAATGGAAGATAATTACAGAGCTTTGAGAACTGAGTGTGAAAGCAGAGAGCACTAACATTTGGAGAGCTCAAGAGGGATGAAGTAGTGGGTTAGATTAAATATATCTTTAAGAAACTCCACCTCTAAGCTTTATGATGCTGGGGAGTGCATAGTATAGTAAGGGGGAGGCACAAGAATAAAGAGAATATTAAGTTCAAAAAACATTAAATGCATAGGAAAGGTCTGATGGAGTGAAAAGAAAAGTGGGGAAAGGAAGAGATTGCTTTGAGCTCTGTAGCTAGGGTGGGGAGGGGTATAGAAGGTTTCTGACAATTTATTTTTGTAGTGTTTTAAGGATTACATTGTATTTTTTTATAACAACTCTATCAGGTAGGTAGTGTAAATAGCATTATTTTGATTTTGCAGATGAGAAAACTGAAGTTAAGTAATTTGTTCATTATCACACAACTAGTTATTATTTAAGGCAAGAATCAAACTCCTCATCTATTACATGTGGTTTTCTCTCACCTAAGTGTATCTTTGATAGAAGAGAAGGCTTTCAAAAGGAGACACTCTTGGGCTTAGAAAGAAGTCTATAGCAATGAGATAGTATAGTGACCAGGGGTGATGAATCTGTGGCCTATTAGGTCTTGGGTGTGGCCTTTTGACTGAGTCCAAATTTTACGGAACAAATCATTTTATTAAGGGGATTTGTTCTGTGAAGTATGGATTCAGTCAGAGGGCTGCACTTGAGGACCTAGAGGGCCACAAGTGGCCTCGAGGCCGTTGGTTCCCCACCCCTTGTAGTCTAATGACAGAGTGAGATTAGGGAGCATTGCATAGCTTCATTTTTCTGGAATACAGAATGCTTGAAGGGGATGAATTTGGGAATAAAAGGAGGAAAAGGTAGATTAGAACTAGATTGTGGACAACTTTAAGTGCTAGACTAGTTTGTTAGTCACCTTAGGCAACTGTGTGATATATTGGGTAGAGTGATGGACTTGAGTCAACAAAACCTCAGTTCAAAGGTGCTTTAGGTACTTGATAGTAGTGTGACCCTGGGTAAGTCACTTAAACTCTCTTATCCTCAGTTTCCTTATCTATAAAATGGAAATAGTAAAAGTACCTCACACAACACACACACACACACACACACACACACACACACACACACACACACACACACCCCAGTCTGTCAACTTTAAGGTACTTTGTAAACACTAGTTATTATTATTGCTAAGGCAATGAGTTTGCATTTTCTCCTATGAGCAACAGATTACCAAATAAAGTTCTTGAGCTGGGAAATGACAGTATTATACCTCGGATGATGATTCAGGCAGCAGTATGAAGGATTAGATGAGAAAGTTGAGACTGGACAAAGGGAGCCCAATTAGGAATTTATTATAATTATCCAGGGGAGAGGTGATGAGGATCTGAAGTATGGTGCTGTCAAAGTAATTTTAAAAAGGGGATGGATAAAGGGAATATCAGAGATTTAAGAGCAGAATTTTTTCAAAATGTGTCCTGAACTCAGCACACATTCTTCCTGTCTCCTGCATCCTCTCCATCTACATCTGTAGCCCTAGGCAGTTGTCATGAATGTGCACAATGATGACTCTGTGTCCCCGAAGTATCCTCAGTCATCAAAAAAAGATTCAGTTATGGTTCCTTGACCTTACTGGGCTAGGTGGTATAGTAGAAGGAACACTGAACAGGAATCCAAAGACCTGAGCTTTATTCACAAATCTACCACTTATTAAATTGTGGGAATATGAATAAGTCATTTAAAGTCAATTAGCCTCAGTATCTCTATCTGAAAAACAGGGATGTCTACCCTTTTTACTTCCCAGGATTATTATGAGGATCAAATGTGACAACATGTATGAAAATATTTCTTAAATTGTAAAACACTTTACAAATGAGAGGGACTTTATTCTTATTACTCACTTCAACAAGAGATTGAGATAATAGGATTATGGTTCTAAATTAGGAAGAGATCTCAGGGGACAGTTAGCATAACCGTCTCATTTTACAAAAGAAAAAAAAATAGTGAGGGAAGCCCAGTAGGTTAAGCAACCTAAAATATGCAAAAGTAATTTTTGTCCATAGGGATTAAAACAGAAGGGATGTGGGGACTCATTATCAGTGACACAGGAAATTAAATTAACTGGAATGGCTTATTCTTTCCCCCACACTCAGTGTAATGGACATTTTTTGTGTACTTCTCTTTCCTAATCCTCTTTTCTTTCTTTGTCTAATTATTAATTATATTATATAATAATGATCTCATCAATGTTGGCATTCCTTACATGCATGTCCTATCATCTCATGCAATTCCTGTTTATGTTCTTCTAGAGATCCTTACCCCCAAAGAATCTACAGTAATCAGCATGCTGGAAAGCCTTCCTCTGAGTCTCTACATTTCATGGGTATCAATGGAGTACTTAGGCTCTTCATATATTATCTGTCTGTCACTCTTGCCATATGACTTCTATACCTCCTTTGCTGATCATATGTGCTCAGTGATATTCTGTAAGCATTTCTTGTGCATAAAAGCATATCCTCAGAAATATGCTTCATCCTATGTGCACTCATCATGCAAGTCTCCATTGCCCTTCTGCTCACCTGTAACTTTGATTCTCCAGAGATTGTTTCTAAGATTCCCAACCATAAGCATCACTGGGAGTATATTTGCTTTCAAAAGATAAGTCTTTGTATAAGATAAAACATTAAAAATGCAATATAATTTCCCATATTTAATCAACCCCATCCGCAGGTAGCAGTAGATAGAGTGCTGGTACTGCAGTCACAAAGATCTAAATTCAAATACAGCCTCAGACACTTACTAGCTGTGCAACCCTAGGCAAGTCACTTAGCCTCTCTTAGCTTAAGTTTCCCTTTCTGTAAAATGGGGATAATGAAAGCACCTACTTCCCAAGGTTGGTATGAAGCTCAAATAGTATAATATTATAGAGCATTTTGCAAACCTTAAAGTACTATATAAATTTTAGCTGCAATTATTATTGTTGTTCTTAATAGTTTATTATTATTGTTATTAAATGTCAAATATCATTGTGCTCATTTTAAAGAGGCAGGTAGACTGTCATTTGCCTATGGTCACACACCTAGGAAGTAAGGGGGACTAGCAAAGCAGATAGATGGTTCAATTGATAGAGCACTGGGCCTGGAGTCAGGAAGACCCAATTTCAAATTCAGTCTTAGACATTTATTAGCTGTGTAACACAGGGCAAGTCACTTAACCTCTCTTTGCCTCAGTTTCCTCATCAGTAAAAAAGGAATACTAATAGGACGTACCTTCTAAGGTTATTGCAAAGATTAATTGAGATAATAATTGCAAAGCTCTTATTACAGTCCCTGCACATAATAAGCACTATATAAATGTTAACTATTTATTATTATTATTTATTAAGAATCAAGCACAGTCTTCTGATTCAAACTCCAGTCTTTTTTCTTTTCTACTTCTATCACACCTGCACTTCTTCCTTACAGGCACTCTGGCTATAGCTTGGGGAGATCTCGGGCCCCTAGCAGTCAATCAGCAAAATAAATAAGAAATAAATTACCATATGCAGACCTAAATTTATGGCAGTCCTCCTTCAACTTAAGTGACTGCAGGGCAGTGGTATGTGAATTATGCATAGGCACAGTTCTGCAAGCCTGCATACAAAAGAATTTTTGTGTTTGCCAATGCTTTTTAAAACCCTCTTTGTTGTTCAGTGGGACTGAGTAGGCTTCCACAGATGTTCCCATCTATGAATGATCATATCATATCATATCCCTAAATAGGAATTTAAGATTTTCCAGTCTTGTGGCCTTGTTTTACAGATAAGGAAACTGAGGTATCAAGAAAAGAAGTTACTTGCCTAAGGTCACAAAGAATGTAGCAGAGCCAGGACTCCAAGACAGGTCTTCTTCCTCTGTGTCATATATTAATTCCACTATATATGCCATGGTCGGGATCAGCATTTTAACTAATGATTTGGCAAACAGTGGAAATTATGCCTCAGAAAAGTGGCACAGGATATGCCCGGATATCAATTTTTAAGACAATTTCAACTGAAGATGGGTTAGAAATCTCAGCCTACCCAACCCTCTCCAGCTACTGCCCAAAGAGTCATTGGGGATGCAGAGAGCCAGTCAGCATGAGAAGCTGAGGAGGAGCGACTAGCCATCTGTTAGCATCTTGTTTTAGCTAACGATACCTTCTAATTAGGTGCTAAGCTCAGGTCCTTTTTTTTCTTCCAATATTGTTAGAACTGTTCAAATTTGAGTGCCCTGAAACAAAGGCTTAGTCACTCTACCTTAGTTGGGCTATTGCCTCAAATGGCTCTTCAAACTGTGCTGAAACAGTTTGAGTGGATTGAATAAGTGTGTGTATATACACATACATACGTATACATATATACATATATATTACCCCCTCTCCACCCCTTCCCACCCTCATTGACACTACATAGATATGTTATATATTATATTATTATGTATTATATCATATATATTATAGTACATAATATATCTATATCTATAGTGTTAATGAGGGTGGGAGGAATTGGAGGGGAGCACATCCTGCTCAGTAGGTAAGAGAACTTATCTATATGTTTCAGCCTTTGTGCTAGAATGCCCAGTTCTGGCTGGCACATCTGTAAATACAGGAACCAATTAGCCCTTTCCAAGGAATGCAAAGAAAGAATGAAAAATTAAGAGCCCTTCAAAACCAGCATTAATATTATAAGACTTTGAAAGAGGTCTAGTAGCAATGGAACATTACTTGCATTTGAGATAAATTTTTTCATCAAAACAATGAACCCCATTTGGAGGTGCCTGTGAGACATTTATAGCAGAAAACTTGTTTTGTTTTTGTTTTTTAAAGTCAGAGAGACAGCAAGAGGGCAGAAGAATGATTTCCCACTTGAAGAAGTCAGAATTAGCTGAAGTCAGAACCAACAACCTAAAAATAGCAGTGGTCATTTGGAAAGCCAGAGCCAGAGTTCCAGTTGGGTAACTCCCAGCCCATGGTTTTTTCTACTGTACTGATGAGATCTAGATTTTTTGGGTTTTGGAACCTTGAAATCACAGCATGGTGGGTCCTGCCAGAATGAATTCGACCCAAATCTTTCAGCCAGAGACAAAGTTTTATTAGGGGTGGGCCATACAGGCCAGACTCTTAAGGAATCTGAACATTAGTGATGCCTGTAAGGATGAACCGGCATGAGGAAGTCTCAGAGTTTAAATGGGGGCCGGGATGAATCTTATATACCGTCAAGTAATTTTGGAGTATTGGGAGGAAGGCCTGGGAAGAGGATCTGGGTGACTGGGAGTCTCTGGGAGGTTGCAGCGAATAGACCATAAAGGAAAGGAAACTGGAAGGAAGAGGTTTGAATGGGGTCTAGATAAGATCAAAGGTGGGAAATATACTAGGATTAAGAGGTTTTCAAAGGGAGTTTGGGATAAGAATAAAAGATAAGGAAGGTCCAGTTGAGTGGAGTATAGCCTCAGGCAGCTGTTTGAGAGCAAGTAGATGAGTGAGGTCAGAGAAAGTTTATGGGTTTTCTGGGGCCTGTAGACAAATGGGACCCAAATTCTTTTTGAGGAGAGGGACAAAGGTCGCAGCTTGGCCCATACCCCATCAGTACCATGCTGCATTAATAACTCTATTTAATATAGCACTTTTTGGTTTCAAAGTACTTCACAGACTGTTTGGTCCTTATAGCCATCTAATATAGGCAGTGCAACTATTCCTATTATAGGGGTTGGGAAGTGAATTTCAGAGAGGTCAAGTTCCTTCTGTGTCCCACAAACTAATAAGTGGCTGCTAGTAATGCTCATGACTTCTCTGTTGGATAGATTATCTGTAATTATCTTTAATTTATGAGAGAGAGAGAGAGAGAGAGAGAGAGAGAAGAGAGAGAGAGAGAGAGAGAAAGAGAGAGAGAAGGAGAGAGAGAGAGAAACATTTCATTTGTTTATAGTTGTTTGTATGTTTTCTTCCCCTTCAGACTGAATTCCTTGAGGGTATGCACTGTTTTTGCCTTTCTTTGTATCCCTAGTGATTTGCACAATGCCTAACTTGGTAGGCACTTCATAAATGCTTACTGACTTTGTGTGGTAGGTCCTGAACTCAAACCTATCTTTTCTAACCCCTAACCTGGATCTCTTCACATTATATCTCCAAATAACCTTAAAAACCTCAGTTTGCCTGGGATTTGTCTGGCAAATTTATTAGACTATGAGTTCTTTGAAGACAAGGTCAAAGTTCAACTTTGCCTCTCCCTTAACACCTAAATCAATATTTTGCATGCAGAATACACTTAATAGATATTTTTTGGAGTAATTGTTTGATTTGCAATTGATTGCCAGATTACAATTGATTGCCAGATGGCCCCTTGGTTTTACAAAGTGAGTTTAAAGGAGAAATCACATCTATAAAAGGCCTTCCTGTCCCATAAGAAGAGGGAGGTAAAGGCAACTAAGTCCATGCCTTGAGAGAAAGTTCCTATTTTTTATCTGCTTGCTTACTTAATTTATTTATTCCTCTTTGCATATGTATAAATATAGCTCTGTGCAGATCTTGGCCAAGTTCCTACATGCCTACGCTCTTTAGACTTTCTGTAAGAAAGTCTCCCAGACGACAAAATGTTCCAAAGGAGCTGTATAATTATGTGGCATGGTACAAAAATAAAATTAAAAAAAAACAACATAAAACCAAAAAAACCAAACAGACCTTCAAATAAACCATTCTGTGCCCCAGGGTGGCTGGAGGGAGAAAGCTGCTCATGTTAGTATAACAGAGCTCAGAGAAATAGATGCCTTTTATTTGTCCTTGATACCCAAGGCTAATGGCACCACTGAAGGTCTTGGCAAAGAGTAGATTCTATTACTGTGAGGCAAGAGATGGAGCTGGAGCTAGGAAGGAAGCTCAGGGTCACAAAACAAGCTCACAGATGGGAATCCTGTTAGGAGGCAGGAATGTTTCATAGAAAGAGAAAGAGATGTGGAGTCAGGTGTGTCGAATCCTGCTTCTGTTACTTAGTAGCTTTGTCACCTTGGATAAATCATGTCACCTCTTTGGCCTTCAGTTTTCTTTTCTATAAAACATAGGGGTTACTCTAGAATCAGAGGTTTTTAACCTGGAGTTCATGAACTTGGTTATTTTTAAAGATACTTTGATAAGTTAAATATGATTTCTTTTCTTTGTAATCTTATATATTATATTTTATGCATTTAAAATGATTGAGAAACATCCAGGGATTTCACTAGACTGCAAAAAGGGGTCTGTGACACAAAAACATTAAGAACTCCTGATCTAGATTATATGGGTATTTCTTCTAAATCCAATAATCCTATGAATCCTAAATTCAATTGTAAGCCAGAGACAAAAATCTGAGGTCTTTGGTGATCAAGGTTCTGGGGATCAAATTTCTTGACATCACTGATCAAAGGCAGAGCCAAGGAAAAGTGCTGTTACTCTGAAGGCAAGTTTGTAGAATTGTGCTCCTCAGTGTGTTACTAACACATACAATAAGGTTTATAATAAAATTAATTCCTGTATTACATAAAGAGTAGGAACCTTTATCCTTAAAAGCACATAGCCTTGTAATCTGACTCTTTGATATTTCAAATCTGTGCATTTAGAAAAAAAAAAGTTATATCGAAAGTGTCCTTTACTGGGCTTCTCATTACACTACAGGTAGCTGCATACTTTGTCTATCCCTGAGTCTTCTTCTGAGCCATAAGAAAGGGAAAATGATGAATGAAAGATTATAGCCTCATATGATTTAATCAATTAATAAACATTTATTAATCACCTACATGTCAAGCACTGTGTTAAGGGCTGAGAATATAAAGACAAAAGTGAAATGGTACATAAGAAGATATAGGGGCAGCTAGGTGGCACAGTGGATAGAGCACTGGTCCTGGAGTCAGGAGGAACTGAGTTCAAGTCTGGCCTCAGACACATAACACTTAATAGCTGTGTGACCCTGGGCAAGTCACTTAACCCCATTGCCTAGCCAAAAAATATATATATGCATATATACATACACACACATATATCTATATATCTATATATCTATATTTGTTGTTTTTATTGAATCATGTCTGACTCTTAGTGACAAAGATACTGGAACAGTTTGCCATTTCCTTTACCAGTTCATTTTACAGATGAGGAAACTGAGGCCACATGGATTAAATGACTAGCCTAAGGTCACACAACTAGAAAATGCCTGAGGTCAGATTTGAACTCAGGTCTTTCTGAGAGCTAGTGGATTGAGCACCAGGCCAGGAATCAGAAAAACCTGAGTTCAAATCTAGCCTCAGGCACTTCCTAGCTGTATGACCCTGGAATTTTGACACTGAGTATAATGCTTTGTTTCTCCATGCAACACTTCTATCTAGACTCTATTACAACTCAGTCTCGGTAAAACACATGACTCAATGATGCAGGATCAAGTGGTATTAGTGCATGTGTGTCCAGAGGGGGGCATTATCCTCTCCTGCCTTTCTCATCTCTCTCCCAAAATTCCATCTCTGCAGCTAGGTGACCCAGTGGATAGAATACTGGACCTGGAATCAGAAAGATCCTGGGCAAGTTGTGTAACCTCTGTCTGCCTCAATTTTATCATCTGTAAATTGGGGATAATAACCTACCTCCCAGGGTAATAGTGAGGATCAAATGAAGTAATAAATATAAAGAGCTTAGCATAGTACAGCGCCTGGCAAACAGGAAGTTCTGTGTAAATGCTAGTTATTTGTTGTTCTTTTTATCATCATTATCAAGCACCCAAAGGAGAAAAATATTCAGAGAATTATACCTAGAAGGGGTGCTGTGATTCAGAATCAATAGTACCTAGTTTGCTTCATTAGTGAGGAGCATAAAGATTACAGCTAGGATTAACATATTTGCTCTTCCTTCTGTACTACCTAGGCCTGAGTACTTGACAATGCTGAACAAGGGTGAGGGTGATAGTAGTAGTAGTAATATTTATGTATCGAAGGAATGAATGAATGAATGAATGAAGATGAGACGATAAAAGGACAACTTGATATTGGGTGCCATTTTAAAGTTCTTAATGTTTTAATATTCATTGCTTCTCACAACAACCCTGCAAAGTAGGAAAGATGGAGGTTATTACAGGGTATCCCACTTTGTAGATGAGGAAACTGAATGTAATAGAAATGAAGTGACTTATCCCAGCTAATACGTAATACTAGTAAGACATTTTAGCTGGTAAATAATGCAGATAGCACTTGAATCTGGTTCTTCTGACTCTTATTCTGCAGTGGTTGGTTTGGAATTGAGGAAGCTGGGCTCAAGTCCTAGCTTTGCTACATATTACCTGTGTGACTTTGGGTAAGTCACTTAACATTTCTCAGCTTCAGTTCCTTCATACTAAGAAGGACTTAGACCAGATGACCTCTCAGGTCCTTTCCAATTCTAAATCTATAGGCTTAGCAAGATTAAAAGCTTTGAATGCTGAAGCAATAATGGATAGGCTCTGTCTTATCTGAGGAAAAATGCTAAGTGTGTAAAAGTCATTACCATAAAATTGGACACCACATTTTGTACACACAACAGTTTACAAACAGCGTTTGCTAAGGCAATGAGTGGTTGGTATCTCCAGTGGTGGAAGATGTATCCATATTGATAAAGTCATAGATCTTTGAATTATTGAAGTAATAATAATTGACATTTTATAGTGCATTTTAGTTTAGATGTGTTTTCTTCACAGCATCTCTGTGGTGGTATTAGTATTCTTAACTCTAGTTTCCAAACTATTAAACTGAGCTTTAAGGAGATGAAGTGATTTGTTCAAAGTCATATATTTAGTAAGTGGCAGAGCTGTTTTTTTTTAGCATAGGTCCTCTGAGTTCATCATACTTTGGATAGGCATTTTCTACCATGGAATCCATAAGAAGGAAACTGAGGCTGTGTATTTAAAAGAGAGGTAGTTACTTTTAAGTATTTCTCAGAAGAAACCCTCTTGCATTCAAGGCCCTGTGTCTGGGGGTACAGTCACTGTTCTTTGTACTATTGTGCTTTGGTTTTCAAGGACATAGCATTGCTGACTAGGCAATGAAGAAGCATGTTTCTCCAAGCATCCAGGAGGCTCATTCATCAGAGGATGGCAGAGTCAGATACTCAAAGAGAAGGAAATTCTCTCTGCTGAGGATAGGCTTACCAGCTTCTCTGACATACCATCCCCCTTGTCTATAACATTTTATTGCTTGCTACAGAGATGATGAAGATGTAAGAAGTGAGTTCAGAGCCTCATATAGTATGAAGAATTTGGGGCATTATTCCCTCAACCTACCCCAAGTCAAATGTGACACAGAAAACAATTCTGAACAGGATTCTAGTTTCACCATGAACTCTCAAACCAAAGAGATAGTATAGAAAAGGTGATGGGTAAATACCCAGCAAGCCATGCACCTCAAAAGAATTTAGACTACAAGCTTCTTGAGACCAGCACCATGTAACACAAAGAGAATTAAACTTGGTGCCAAAATATTTTAACTAGATTTTTCTATCTAACATTTACTAGCTGTCACCCTGGAAAAGAAACTTCACCTCTATGTGCCTTGCTTTCCATATCTTTAAAAATATAGAGTATAATTTATGCACTACCTGCTTTGGAGATTTTTTTCCCCTTTGAAACCTTAAAGTAGTCTAGAAATGTGAACAATTATGATGATAAAGGTGATATCCTCATTTCCTGTACAGTGTTTTGTATACAGCTTTCCACATAGGAAAAAAAAATTTGTGACTAGTTGATTTCCCTTCCCCTACCCTAAGATACTCAGCCTAAAATAAAACCAGTGATGGAGAGTCAGCATAGTACAGTGGAAAGAACAATGGATTTGGAATCGGAGGACTTAATTTCCAACTTTACCTCTGCCACTTACTACCTGTGTGACCTTGGAAAAATCCTCTAATCATTATGGGCTTCAGTTTCTTCATCTGTAAAATGAGGGATTGGGTTAGATGATCTCTAAAGCCCCTTCAAGCTCCAAAGTCAGTGATCTTATGGAGGTCTCCTGTCCTCCTTGCTGCTTCACTATCTGTTCTAAATATGCCACTATGTGCAAGTTGCTCACTTCAGCAATGTAACCCTGCCAAGAGGACGTTTTCTAGGGGCCATTATTAGCTATCAGGATTGGGTGATTAGAGGTTCAGGACAGCCATTGCTGCCATGTGTCAATTTGGATTTCCAGCTTCTGACTTCAACGAAAGCAGTGTGTTGAGAGCTGTCCACAGTGCTGAAGGGACCATCCCTGCTGTTACAAGGGTGATTAAAGCCTACTTTCTGCTACAGTTTTTAGACGTGGTAGACAGCTACTTTGGGAATACAGTTTGTCTTGAGAAACTATTTGGTAATTCCCTTCCAATTGATCTGGACTCCTTTTTTTGGGTCTGTATGTTCATAAAAAGGTTTAAAGAAGGTGTTGTATAATTAAGTATGTCAGTATTCTTGAACTCCCCCCAAATAATTATAAGTGCCTTTCTTTAACTGCTAATTAATATGTTAACAGGCTATTTGAGGGATGTCTCTGTGCCTATGAATTATGCTTAGGATTTATGTCCCATTAAGCAGGAGCATCATGTATTAATAGATGACTGGAATTGGAGTCAGGGTGTTCTGGGTTCAAATCCTCTGGTATTTTAAAGCTATATAAGTGTGGTCATGTCACTTGAATAAATGGAGCCTCAGTTTACCTTCATTAAAAAAGGATAATATTATTTGTAATACTCAACTTGCAGGGCTGTTGTAAGGCTTGAATGAGATAATGTATGTGAAGTGCTTTGCAAATGCAAAATTCACTATATAAATGAATTATTATTATTTTAAGAAATTATTTGAAAAGAATTGGGCTACTCTCAGACCAGTTCTAGTTATTTCTCTAGATTTTGCTTTTTTCATGCCTGAGCACAAAATGAGTGAACACAGGAGAGCTTTTTGGTCATAATGTATTAGAACTGAAAGGAACTTTAAAACATTGAATGTTAGAGCTAGATGGGGCCCTAAAAAAAGAAGACTGTTAGAGATAATTCTCAAAAAACTGCAAATTATTAACAACCTTGTGAAAGATTGCTCCAACTAACTAATAATAAGAAAAATTCAAATGAAAACAACTCTGAGATTTTACCTCACACCCAGAAAATTGACAATGATGACAATAGATGCAAATAATAAATGTGGGTGAAGCTTAAAAAAGGGCAGACTTTTTAGAATTATACTTTTTAGAAAAGTGACTAAACTATTGCTATCCTTTGACTCAGAAATTTTATTTCAAGGCATATAACCAAAGGAGATCAGAGACAAAAATAAGGGTCCTAAATACACCAAAATATTCATAATAATATTTCTTGATGTTGTAGCAAAGAAATGGGGAAAAATATAGCAGATTCCTATAGATTTCCGAATGGCTAAACAAATTATGTTAAGTGACTCTAATGGAATATTATTGAACCGTAAGAAATTATGAATGTGAATTTATAAAAACATGGTTTAAGACTTACATGATCTGAGACAGAGTGAAGTAAGTAGAACTGTCAAAAGGTTATATAAAATGCCATGATAATGTAAACAGAAAAATAAAAATAAAATAAAACTGAACATTTTGTGTTCACTGATTATGCTTTACCCTGGGACAAAATTAAGAAAATGTACCTCCTTTCATTCATTGGAAAGGTAGAGGACATTTGATGTGTATATTTCATATACAATTAGATATAGTTGATGTGTTTGTGAATTTTGCTTAAGTTTTTTTTTCGAACTTACTTTTTTAAAAAAAAATCTTTGTTATAAGAGATGATTAGCTGGATAGGAGAGGGGAAGGGATATCTTTAGAACTGAATGAAATATGAAAACAAAAGTTATAAATAAAAGTAAGATAACATTTTTAAAAAAGAAAATTAACTGTTAAAATATAGACTCATAAACTGGTAGAGTTGCAAGGGATCTTAGAGATCATCCAATCAAACTCCTTTATTTACATGGGAACCTGATGCCCAGAGAAGGGAAATGATTTTCCCAAATTCATACAACTAATGACAGAGTCAAGACTAAAACACAGATCTCCTGAGTACCATCATTCTTTCCATTACACCTCATTGTTTGCTGGGGTGTGGGTCTAATTATCTCATCTGTCATTTCCTAGCTGTGTGGAGGAATATAAGCTGGCTCCAGATGGTAAATCCTGCCTCATGCTATCGGATGTCTGTGAGGGCCCCAAGTGCCTCAAGCCTGATTCCAAGTTCAACGACACTCTCTTTGGGGAGATGTTGCATGGTTACAACAATAGGAGCCAGCATGTCAACCAGGGCCAAGTCTTCCAGATGACTTTCAGGTATGAGTTGGACCTTGTCTATTCCCTGTTGATATAATAAGAGTTGTGTCCAAGTTATTCAATTTAAATGCAAGGCAAAAGGAAGGGAGTAGAGGATTAATATCAAGCACTATTGAACATATTAACTGAACACACCGAAATTTATCTCCCATTTCTTCATGTTTCTGCTTTTACTTATGGTTTTCTAAATCCTGCCTCAAAGTATATGGAAGTATGGATATAATTTCTGTAGTGGAAAGAACTGTCTTTGTCATCAAATAACTTAGGTTTCAATCTCATCTTTTCTACTCAGTATCTATGTAACATTTGGCAAATTGCTTCCCTGCCCTAGGCCTCAGTTTCTCCATTGGTAATATGATAGGACCAGACAAGATGATTTCTAAAGCCCTTTCTCAGTCTGAACCCTATGATGGTTTCAGGTACTGCCAACACTGGGGAGAAGCTGCTCTCTAGTTTTATTAGCTTCTCTTTGTGAAGAGCTTCACTTTGAGCTGTTCTTGGTTCTAATTTATCTTTTGCGAATCTAAAGGCCTGTGATCCCAAGCACTGCTTGTTAACAAGCCTGAAAATGATGAGAAGATTTGGGGAGGGATATTCCCTGCTTCCTTCACTATTATCAAGCCTGCTTGAACCTCAAATCTATTTGGGGTCAGTATTCTCTAGATCTAGGCATTAGTCATTAGGATGCCTGAAAGGTCAGTGCTGTAAAATAATGACACAATTTTGCTCAAGAGAAAGAGATATTTAATGGAGATGATGAAGCACACAGACTATACGGGAAATTATTAGCTCAATAACAACCACATAAACTCAATATGAATTGGAAGCTATTGAGCACATGGACCATCTGGGGAAACTCCTTGCTCGGCATAAACATACACATCTATAAAAAAATTACTCAAATATAATGAAAATAGAATCCCTAACAATAATCCTGAAAATATGACACAATTATTCCTGAAGAGAGAATGACAATGGATTATTTCTCATGTTCCCAGTTGGGCATACCTTGAAATGAGGTTGTGCAAACTTCCAAGTTCCTAACACTGATAAAGGAAAAGAGAGAAGGAAGGAAAAAGCTGCTGATAATTACATTCTCCAGAAGAGAAAATAGCTAGGAGAGAGGTAGATGTGGACAGGCACCCTCCTAACCAACTGGAAGATAAAAGAAGAGAGATGGCAATTTGGAGGGAAGAGAGTAAGAGTAGAGTTAAGGGGGATGACATCAGATGACCTGCTTTGAATCTCTACCTACTATTGCTGTTCAAGTGATATACTACTAATTATGTCTCTTGCTAATACATAAAGTTGCTCCTCACCTCTTTCCCCAAGGGTAAAGTCTAAGTTCTGCCATCCTTAAACCTTCAGGTGGGTTGTTTTTCTTTTCCATGGTAGGAGTTAGGTTTATATTAGGGGCAGGGTATATGGGATAGAGGTCTTCCTCCCATTAATGAACAGAAATCTACCTTCTTGATCCAGGCCACATGACTTGTTCAGGACCACAGTTTTAATTGAAGAGAGCCTATTTAGAATTGAAAATGGCTTCCTCAAGCCCATTATCAATCCCACTGAACCAACTTCTGGAGCCAAATGCAGTAAGGCATCCCCACTCCCATCCCCTTCCATTCAAACAGCAAGAAAGTTATGAGTTATTAGCTATGATATTGCCGTGGAAGGTTTAGCTGAGGAGGGAGCATCAAATGCTTCATACACTTACTTTACATGTCCTTAGATTTCTTGGGGAAACCATCCTAGAAGCAGCATTTAATGACCATTTTCATCTTGCCCATCTTCTACAGATTATCATTTGCAAGCTGAGCCTCCTGTAGAGGCCAGCAGGCTTTGTCCTGTCCACCTCTGTCTTATGTCTCATTTTCTAGTGATTTTCCTGGCTTTCGGTTTTAGTAAATGCCTTGAATAAAATATCCATGATGATCCATATATAGATTAGCATCTTACTCTTCCCACTGTCCCCCATGCATAACCAACCCTTATCCTCTCAGAGACAAAACCATGCTTGAAAGAGGTTAAACTTAATCATACTTTCTTTCTGGTTCAGCTCACAGAGTAGCCCTATTTCCTGCCACACAAAGTAGCCCAGAGATTTGGCCTTCTTACTTAGAAAGCTGTCTGACTGAGGTGCAGCTTATGATTGCTTTGTAAGCTGAAGTTCAAGTCCTCGATCCATCACCTCTCTGTCCCTGTCAGTAAGACCCCTGGCAACTAGGACATTGGAAATTGCAGCAGAGAAGCATTTAAGTGGCTCTATATGCTGCCCCCTACTCCTGCCATTGGGACAAAGATATTTGTTAATTGACTGGAAGTTGCTCTTGGAAGTGTTCAAGTTGTCCCTTTCTGACCATTCCAGGTGCTATTACTTTAATGTGAGGATTAAAATAAGTGAGAAAGGAGGAGTGCTCAAGGTCCAATCCAGTCATTCAAGGAAAAAGATTTGGAAATCTCTGTTTGGTTGGTGTGCATTAAATTGCTACATGCCTGACTTCCCTCAGGATTGTTGATGTGGTCTAAATATTAAGCTCAGTCCCACATGTCTGGGACATACTCCCTTCTCACTCCATCTCCTTCCTTGAAAATAGTTTGAGTATTATCTTCTATATAAGGCCTTTCCAGATTATACAACACCCCCCACACAAGCTGCTAATGTATTTCTTCCTATTAAAAAAAATCTTGTATTTATTTTGTACATCATATTTTATATTTATTTATATATGTACATGTTGTTTTCCCTCATAAAACATAAGTTTTTAAGGGTAGTTTTTTTTCCATTTTCGCTTTACAATACAGTGTCTGGCACAGAGTAAACACTTAAATTCTTGTTGTTAATGAGACAGGTGGTAAAGTAGATAGAATACTGTACTTGGAGTCAACAAATCTTGAATTTGAATCCTGCCTTGGTCAGTTATGACTCTAGGCAATCCACTCAACTTTTCTCAATCTCCATTCCCTCATCTGTAAAATGGGAATAAATAATAGCACCTGTCTCCTAGGGTTGTAAGGATCAAATGAGATTATATATATGTATACATATAGTGCTTTGGTATTATATAAATACTAGTTATTAGCAGTAGTTGTATTGATTTCCCTCAGAAGCATGTAAAATAAGGATTCTTTGATGCCCTTATATATCTCTTTCCAGGTAGCTAGATGCAAAAGGAAGATGCTAGTGTGGAGAAAACATCAAACTTGGTTAAAAAAGGCCTGTATTCTAGTCTTGGCTTTAGTACTTTCTTCCTATGGATCCTCAGTCAAGTCACTTCAGTTCTCTGATGTTCTCATTCTCATCTGTCAAGTGGGAAAAATAGCACTAATACTACTTACCTCTCTTGGATGTTGAATGGAAAGCTTGTTGTCTGCTCTGAAGTGATGCATAAATATTATAGTTACTTTTCCCCTTTTTAACACCTCTTTCTGCCCCAAAGTAACTTGGAAAGATTCTGTATCTACAGTATTGGATTTCCTCTTATAAATAGGAACTTGGGTGATAAGCATCCATTAAGTGAAATAAATGGCTAAGCTATTTGAGTCCTCATAACAACTTGGTTACCCAGGACAAAATCCAGTCCTCAACATGGATGCCTATCATATTGATCCATGTGACTTAAAGGTCATGTACCTCCTTCTGCAGCCCCACCCCCACCCCACCAAATCCCTTGCTCTGTTAGCTTGCAATGGTGCCTGAGAATTCCATTGGTCTGTCTTCAAGAACCATCTTAAAGATGTAATATTATTCTATGATTCTGTCAAGTATCATGAAGTAGAAAATTCAAAGTCGTTATTCAACTACAGGGATAAAGTTTGATCTGCTAGACTGCTTATCGCAACCTTATTTAGACTTCTCATCTGTTTCTTCAGGCCCTGGCTCTAGTCCAGTGGTTCTTAACTATTTTGTGGCTCATAGATTTCCTTTGAAGCCTATGGGCCCCTTTCAGAATTATATTTAAATGCATAAAAATACATAGAATTAAAAAGGAAACCAATTATGTTGAAATAAAGCAATCATTTTTTTAAAATAAGGCTTATGGACCCTAGGATAAGGACCCTTGATAACAGAGATCTCATCTCTGGTTTCCCTCAAGTTTATAAGAGAAATGATTTGGGGGAATATGTTTTTCCCCTAATTCATGGGACTTTGGGGGGAAAGAGTAATGTTGTTTAGGAGGAAGTGTTGGTTTAGAGGCTTCTAAAGCTTGAGAAAGATGTAGTTCTAATACTTTTCTTCCCTCTCTCTCATCCCAGAATATGGCACTTAAAATCCTCCCCTTCAGGATCGTTTGCCCTTCCAAATGATGTGCAATAGGTCAGATTCATGCTTTTTTTCCACTTGGCTTTTGATTAAAGTGGGGTTTGGCAAGGTTTCATTTCTGGTTAAGAAATTGTTTAAAAATTTCTCTTTTACACTTGCTTCTCCCTCTCTGCTTTCAACTATTCATTTTCCTTCAACTCTATCTGTGAAAATCTTGACCTGGGCCTTGGATGATAAAAAACAACAAAAATCTAGTGAGTGAGCAATGGAGTGAACAGTATCTCTGCAGTCAGGGGACCTGAATTCCAATTCATCCTTTAACAGTTATTGCTTAAGGGACATTAAGCAAGTCCTTTAATATCTCTGGACCTCAGTTTCTTCATCTGTTAAAAGTATTAAGCCTAAATTAGATGCATCCTAAAGTCCCTTCTTGCTCTTAATCAATAATCTTAAGTGAACTCCCACTCTGATCTACTCTAGGATTGAGTAATGAAGGCCAAAGAAGAAAGCTAGCAAACAAGCCTCAAAAATATCAGAGGAATGAGGCTGCTTAAGAGTGTGGGTTGAGCCTGGACCAAAGATAGTCTGTGAAAAAGTCATACTAGAAATAGAAAACCTTGTCATAGGATAGTGCAATGATAATAGGATGTCAGAATTGGAAGACACTTTAGAGGCTATATAGTTGAGCCTCCTGATTTTACAGATGAGGGAACTGAGATTTAGAGAGGTTAAAGGACTTGATCAAAGTCATGTAGTTAGTAAGAGGGAGACCTGCCATGTGAACCCTGACTCCAAATCTACTGTATTTTCCTTTCCACCATATTTTCACTTTCAGGAATGACTTGCAAAGTGGGGGATGGTGGAAGATGCTTTACTCGAAAGACAACTTTCAATCTGCTCTGATTTCCAGTGCATATATTACCATGTAGAAAATGCTGTTTTAGATATGCAATAGAAATTCTAGGTTTGGCACCAAAATCCCCCTCTGAATATGGCATAAGGTCTCCATTTTTTTTAAGTCAAGGAAAGCCAGCCTTATTTTTGCAATGTTCACTCACCCACATCACACATGCTGAGGATACTGAGTCAGAGTTTACCAAATGGCCACTGAGACTCACTTGGTCCCACTATTTTTAGCTCTCCAATGGGAAATAGGCAGCCATTGCTGAATCTCTCCATGTTTGTGATGATTTGGAACTCCATCTTAGAACAATGCTTCCCCTATTGAAACATTGTCCCCTCATTCTAGCCCCTTCTCTCAAATAAAATATTTCATTCTTGGCAGACCTGCAAGAGGGGTAGAACAAGGTGGGTCATTGCCTTGGGTACAATACGCAGAAGAGGACAAAAAGATTTATTAGAATATTATATTTTATATTATGTCTTTTCAAAAGGCTCATATTTTAATGGAAGATAATATCATGCTCGATGGTATGTAGGGACTGATTTTTTGCAAGCCCCTTGGGTGGTGTGCCTTTACATATTGTTTTGTAGTGCAAGGAACTATAGACCTGGAGTTAAAAGACATGGGTTTAAGGCCCAGGCCTGTCCTTTTTCAGACTTTCTGATCTTTAAGAGATGACAAATACAGTGACCTCAATTTCTTCATCTTTGTCATAAGATTAAAGGAGGTTACATCTGTCTGTAACTATATAGTACTTTACAAATATAAAACATCACATATGTAAATGTAATACAGTGTACACAATGTAATACAAACATAATGCAATGTAGTGGAAACAATGCTAAACCTAGAGTCAGTGTTAATAATAATAGTATTTATATAGTACTTTAAGGCTTGTAAAGTGCTTGACAAATATCTTTTTTTTTAAAGGCAATTGGGGTTAAGTGACTTGCCCAGGGCCACACAGCTAGTAAATGTCAAGTGTTTGGTCTGAGGCCAGATTTGAACTCAGGTCCTCCTGACTTCAGGGCTGGTGCTCTATCCACTGTACCACCTAGCCACCCCCTGATAAATACCTTATTTGATCCCCACAATAACCCTGGACATTGACGATAGTATCATCTCTCTTTTCACAGATGACAAAACTGAGGCTGAAAGATGTTAAATAATTTGTATGGGGTCATACAGCTAGAAAGCATTGAAGTAGGATTTAAACTCAGATCTCTAGGACTCTATTCACTGTGCCACCTAGAAGACCTAAGTTTGAATTCTGGCTGCAATACTTAGCTATGTGAGCATGAGAAATGATAGGGGACTGGTTTTGATTTTTCATTGTATCCTTGGCACTTATAACAGTGCCTGACACATAGTAAATACTTCATAAATGCTGTTGATGGGTAACATAGTTAATAAATGGCAGAACCAAGTTTCCCTCTCCCCATCCTACAGCCATCGGCCGTAGAAACAATCATTTGCTCTGTCAGTGGTGCTTAAACAGTAATCCCCAGTAGGCTATTCTGTTCTAGATGGTTCTATAGCCTAAGTCTCACTACAGCAAACAGGAAAATTTGCTGGGTGGACCTCAAAGAGTGGCCAGGAGCAATTCATAAGACAAGGAGTACATGGTTTGTCACCAAGTGCATCTCCCAGATGGGCTTCCATGGCTTTCCTTCTTGCTTATATGATTTGCTTCCAGGGAGGAAATGATAGCAGGGTCTGATGGAAGGTGAAAAGAAAAGCCACGGCAGAATGAAGAGAGTGAGAAGGAGAAGAAACAAAAATTGGAGGTTGAGTCTTACTGGAAGCTGGCATAGATCTTGGGGCTTCTGTCTTTCACTTCTCTCCTGACAGTGTCAAGCTTGGACTTTTTTTTTCATTTTGTGGGATTTAACTTAGAATCCTAGACTATTAAAATTAGAAAACTCCTTATCATTTTAGAATGATATGATTACTACAGAATCATAGGATTGAAAGCTAGAAGGACCTTCAACATCATTAAGTCTGGTGTTCCTTTAACAGAGGAAGAATGTTAGGCCCAGAGAGGTTTAGTGAGTTCCCCAAGGTTGCATGAGCAGAGCACCTACTTTTAGCTTTGGAATGGGTTTGGGGATGTTTGAACACAAAATTTTTTAACCAAAAAGGACCATGAAGCCTATGATGTTAGGGCTGTTGGAGATATCAGAGCAGAGTCCAGAATGCCCTCTTTTGTCTTACAAAGAGCATCTAGGCCCCCAAAAGATTAAATGACTTGCACAAGGTAACACAACTACTTGGCTTCGAGCACCAATCTGCTGCCTTCAAATGCTAATTAGATAAGAAGGTTTTTGTTTTTTACCTCACACAGATGGCAACCTAGCAATTCACATAAGGAAGAGCAGTGACCTGAGGCTGGGTGGATTTGTGTAGCCTTCCCACACTTTGAAAGTCCCATATTAGATGATGCTTTAATCTCATGCATTACAGATTTACTTCATTCCCATTACTGTAGCTTCCCTTGGGCCTTAAAAGAGGGACTCACACGTGCACCACACACACACACACACACACACACACACACACACACACTGGTGAAATGTTCCATGAATAAGATTGAAAAAATAGAATGTGAGGGGTTGAGGGAGATTCTATTCCTGCTTTGAAGTTTCTCTGGCCACAGAGGGCAGAGCCAGATCTCAGCACTGCAGTCTGGATCATATCATAGGATATGATATGATATCATATCATATGGAGGAGAGGGCACTTGACTTGTACAGTTAGCCCTTCTACATTGTTACTTTCCCCATCATGGTTTCGTTATATGGCAGGTCAGCATAAGAAGTTAAGTGGGAATTTTGGGGGAGTTTTACAGAAGCCACAGAGGATGAGTGAAGACCAGCAGACAACACAGAAAAAATTTAGAAAGCTTAGAAACTCAGAAATGCATAAAATATGTATGTAGTATTGTATAATATCAGCATATTTTTTCTTTTAATACCATAAATAAACCCAAATTTTACAAGGTAGTATAAACATCCCATAGAAGAAAAAAGCTCACATTTCTCTGGTATGAAGGAAGGGCCAAAATTTTTTTTCCTGGATTTTTTGGATCATGCAGGTGCCACACCCTAAACCACTTGTTGTTGAAGGGATAACTATACTTTTAATACTGGATAGCTTTTGATAGGCAGGAGAAAGGGTATTCTAAGAGGGAGTGTCATGAGCAAAGGCATAGGACAGTTGAGGAATGGTGAGCAGTCTAGCATAAGGTGAAGAAGTGTGCTAAAAGATAAGAAGGCATAGATATGGTGGTGGTGTCAGGTTGTGGAAGGCCTATACCAGACAAGGGAATGTGAACTTTGTTCACTTGGAATTAGGAAGTCATTGCTAGCATTTGTATGTCACTTTAGGGTTTGCAAATTGTTTCACATATATTATCTTATTGATATGATCTTCAAAACTTTGTGAGACAGGTACTGTTAGCCCCATTTTACAGATAAGTAATCTGAGACCAAGAGAGGTTAAATGACTTGCCCAGGATCACACAGCAGAGAAAGTATCTGAGGCAGTATTTGAACTCAGGTCTTTCTGACTGCAAGTCATTTACCATTACCACTTAATAGTAGAATGACAAGATGAAAGCTGTTCATTAGAAAGATTGCTTTAATGCTTACAAGCTGTGTGACCCTGGACAAGTCACTTAACCCAATTGCCTAATTTTTAAAAATTATTTTGTTTTATTTTTGAGCTCCCTATCTCTCCCAGGCTAGAAATATAGAGGCTACTTACAGGTCTGGTCCCCCTCTGGTCAGTATAAAAGCCTTGAACTGCTCCTGTTTCCTTCCTGAGAGTTTTCGCTTCCTTAGACAACCTGATATATACCCCTACTCCTGTTAGCTTACCATTTCAATGCAAAACTTAATGGGACATCCACTAAGCTTAACCCATTCAGAACTCCTGAGTTCAAAAGATCCACCAGCCAGAGCATCCCAATAGATGGGATTATAGACATGTGTCATCATGAGCAGCAGAAAAAATTGCTTTAGTAGCAGATGGATTAAAAGACAGTGTAAAGCCAGGGACTATTAATATATTGCTAGTATAATAACCCAGGTAAGAAAGCCTAAACTAGAGTAGTAACTGTGAATCAAGGAGGCAGCTTTAAAGGCAAGAGACATAATGGGGATCCTTCTTATTAGAATGCAGTATTTAGAAAAAATAGCTTCCTTATTTATCAATATCTGGGTTGTGCTTCTTTGTGGCTGTCTGTACGATGAGATATAGTGAAAAGAGTCCTGGATTTTGAAACAGAAGCTTAATTCAAATCCCAGTTGTGACACTTATTAGCTCTGTGACCTTCAAAAAAAAAATCACTTTCCTTCTCTACCCCTTAGTTTTTCTCTTCTTTAAAAGGTAGGAGTTGGGTGAGGCCATTCCATAGTTCCCTGCCAGATTGAAAACTGCTCATGGTATAGACAGATATATAGAAAGATTCTTGTCCCTTGACTCTCTCTTCACATGCTAGAAGCCTTGATAGTCCTTAGAAGCCCAAATTGTCTTCTCAGTATGAGTGTTGCTGAAGATATATGATATCAAGCTTCAAGAGAGTTTCCCCTGCTAATCCTCTCTGGAGTGACCAAGTAGGAGAATTCTCTCTCTGACTAAAGCCAGCTCTGACAGACAGGCTTGACCTATAATCCACTTGATGCCTAATGCAATGCCATTTTTTTTATTTTTATCATTTTCATTTTATTTTGTTTGCAGCACATCTTTCATACTCATCCAGAAACTGAGTCTCTAAGTACATTGACACCAATGGGAAAGTTGGTTATCTGAGAGCAGCTCCGGAGTTGGATGTTCAAATGCCACGGTTGGGTGCCCGGATCAGCTTCTCTCTCATGTGCCTGAATTTCAATTTGAGCTATTATTGGATAGCAGCTGAGAGCTACTTAGCAGCGTAGAATGAGACTGAATTCTACTTCAGGAAAAGCTGGGGAGAGTATACAAGTGCCTGGGCATCTCTATTATTATTAAATACTTTGTTGAATCTCATATAGTTAAAACTTAGGAATTAAAGGAGTAGACATGAACATTTGGGGGAGGAGAGGTTTTTTTTAAGGATTTTTTTTAAAGATTTCAACAAATTGGCTAAAATGAAGAAATAGAAATACATCTTTTACCCAAACTTTCCATTTTATTCTAGGCTTTCACATCTCTAAATATACCAAAGATGATAATTTATGAGCAAACCAAGTGATAAACAGTATATTTTTATGTGCTTAAACTAAGAAGGTTATCTTTGGTTCTGAAAAATGTTTTGTAGGGGGAAAACATAGTGTGTGTGTGTGTGTGTGTGTGTGTGTGTGTGTGTGTGTGTGTGTGTGAGAAAGAGAAATGTTTGCTCCTCCTCAAACCCCCTTCCCCCACTTTCTAAAAGAAAGAAATGGGTTTTAGAATTTCCAGATAGATTGCCTTTCTAGGTAGAGGGAGGCCCATCTGAATTAGTAGAACATTTGAAGGGGAGGCTATTTTTAAGGAAATTCACTTACATTATCCTTAAGTACACACAGTAACTCAAGCTAAGCTAAGTGTTGCCAAGTAGAGGTCCTTAGGGAACCTGCTGAATAGATAAGGATAGATTGTAATTAGCACAGTAATTGTTTGTACATAAATGGGTGCTACTAAAGTGATTGGAGACAGTATATTCTCTTAAGTATATTAAACATTCCCTCCCCCATCTTGTTTACACTACTAATTTGCTTAGCAAACATTTTTTTTATAGGCAGTACAAAGGTAAACTTCTACCCCACCCCAGCCCAAATTATCTCCCATTGTCAATTAGTGGGGTGTACATTAATGAGGTCTTACTGTATTTGCAAAGTGCTCAAGCATCATTTGTGCCCAGTTCCCTGGCATGATATCCATGGGAAGAGGTAATTTGTCGTTGTTGTTACTGGGAGGGTACCTGTCTTGTTCTTGCAGGTATTGCCCTCTACAAGCCAGTGGGAGCAACAATTCTGAACTCTTCACTTCAGGTGAAGAATAAAGAGTTTAGCAAGAAAAGTTAGCCAGAGTCAGGATTGGAACTGAGGCTTAAAGAACAATGGACTGGGAACCAGGAGACTTGGGTTCTAGCCCTGGGAAGATTGATGCAGTGGAAAATCACTGGCTAGGGAGAGAGAGCTCCTTGGTTGGAGTCCTAGATCTCCTATCTACAAACTGCCTGACAAGGCAAGTTGATTATCCAGGGAAGTCTGCTTAGGTATCTGAAGAACAGGGATAAGACCACTTGTATTTTCTACCTTGTATGATAGTTGTGAGGAAAATGTGTTGTAAACTTTGAAGTGCTATGGAAACATTATATATAGTTGTTGGTATTGTCACTACTTGCTTTCTGTGGACCATATCAAATGACCCTAGGATTTCTAGGTCCCTTCCAGATGCAAGTTCTATGAGTCTGTGACTAAATTATCTCTTAGGCTTCCTTCTTCCAGCTTTAAAATTCTGCATTTCTAAATAAAAACAGGGGTTTTTGGGGTTTTTTTGCAGGAGATAATGATGTGTGTAAGTTGTACTAAGGTCCAGGGTAATTTTTCTGCCAGGAAGAAATGATTTCATTGCTGGTGGGATTTTGCTGTATATAGATTCCTCAGCAGGATTTTTCACTGTGTGTATTTCTTTCAGAAGGAAAAAAAAAAAGAAAATGTGATTCCATAAAGCCAGGGAGTGAATATTAATAAGCCTACATAAGCTACATGTTTGTAGGAAGAAGGATTTTTTTTTTAAGAAATAGGTGAAGGGTCATAGGATTTAGCATTAGAAGGGATTTTTAAGATTATATTCCAGCCCCTTTATTTTGCTGATGAGGAGACTGAGGGTCAGAGGGGTGAAGTACAGCTCACTCTTTCATGTAACCTTTCCAGATAACCCTCCCCTGCCCAATCTGTTAGTGCATCCCTTCAGAATCACCTTGTATTTATTTGGTATAGATGTGGTAAATACCTTAACACGTATACCTGGGACATGTTGTCTTCCCCTGTAGAATGTGAGCTCTTTGGGAAGAGAGACTATTTCGTTGTTGCCCCAGTGCTTGGAATTTGGTATGTAATTTAGTCAGTAAGCTTTTATTAAGCACTTACTGTATATGCCAGGTACTGTTCTAAGTGCTGGTGATACAAATGCTAGTAAAAACAAATACAGTTCCTGCCGTCAAGGAGTTTACATCCTAGTGGAAGTAGACAAGACATTATTCAGTCTTTTTGATCATGTGCAACTTTTCATGACCCCATTTGGGGTTTTCTGGGCAAAGATATTGGACTGGTTTGCCATTTCCTTTTGCAGCTCAGTTTACAGATGAGGAAACCTAGGCAAAAAGGGTTAAATAATTTGCCCAGGGTCACACAGCTATTAAGTGACTGAGGTTGGATTTGAACTCAGGTCTTCCTGCCTCCAGGCCCTGTGCTCAGTCCACTGCCCTGGACAGTACATTAAAGGAAACTAGAAAATACATGAGAAGGAGACGAAGGAGGCCTGAGGGAAATCCAGAGAGGAATGAGACTTGACTGGCCTGGATGCCCTCTTTAAATGGAGGTGTTGGAAGGAGATGTGAAATCCAACAGAGAAGCCCCAGGGCCAGAGCATATTTCCAGGGTATTAATTCCAGGGATAGAATGAGGTTTCAAGATAAAGAGCTGGAGCATGGTAGAACAGGGCAGGTAGTTAGCTCAGTGGATAGAGAGCTGGGCCTGGAGTCAAGAAAACCTGAGTTCAACTCCAACCTCAGATACTTAATAGCTATGTGACCCTGGGCAAGTCACTTAACTCTGCCTCAGTTTCCTCATCTGTAAAAAAAATGAGTTGGAGAAGGAAATGGCAAACAACTCTAGTATCTCTGCCAACAAAACCCCAAATGGGAACTTAAAGAGTTGAACATGACTGAAAGGACTAAATAACAACATGGTAGAGGAAGTCTTAAGTGTAGCCTGGAAAGGATTTAATAAATGCTTTTTGATTGACTGGGTGACTCATGTAATTAAGTAGCAGAAGTGGGATTTGAACCCTGAGCCTCTGTGTCTAAATCCTATTCTATTTGAATTGTTCTATTTTTCCCCTTTTTAGGGGAAAAGTTTAGGTAGGAATATATTTAAGCATAATTCTCCTGAAAAAGCTGGTGGTGGGTTATTGGTTATGAATTAGTTCAGAGGGCACTGAGCACAGTGGTAGGGCCTTTGTGTAATCTCATCACTAAATAATTGCTATTCTGATAATGCATGGAAACGCCTCAAAGGGGGCTTTGAAGATTCCAGAATGAACATTTATTTTTATGTCTAGTAAGATCCTCAGATGAGGCCACTAAATAAATAGGCGGTTAATTGTTTGACTTTTTTTCCCCCTGAGGTCAATAAGACTGCTTGGTATTCTGTGCCACACATGTACCTCTGTGTGTGTGTATGTGTGTGGTGTGTGTGTGTGTGTGTGCGCACGCGTGCGCACACGCGCATGCTCATGCGGTATAGCAAAGATGCTGACCCTGAAGTCAGGGAGCTTGTTTTTGATTTCTGCTTGTTTCTGACTTGTCATGTGGCCTTAAACTTCCCTAAATTCATCATTCTATTTGTAGATTACCAGTAAGGAATAGAAAGAAATAGCCATAGGGATTGTAAGCTTCAGGGCAGCGAGGTGGTGCAGTAAATAGAGCGCTGAGCTTGGAATCAGAAAGACTTATCTTCATGAGTTCAAATCCCATTTCAGACACTTACTATCTGTGTGTTGCCTCAGTTTCCTCATCTGTAAAATTAGCCGGAGAAGCAAATAGCAAACCACTCCAGGATCTTTGCCCAGAAAACTCCAAAATGGGATCAAAAGAGTCAGACATGACTAAAACAACACAACAACATTGTAAGCTTGGGAAGTAAACTGAGAGTCAGAGCAAGAGGGCTGCAGTGAAACCATTCCACAGTTTCTTCTCAAACACCAAAAAGCTATTTATAGTAGCCCACCCAATGCTAATAGTGTGTATGTAAACATGTATACACATATATACTTAATGTACACATATACAATCATATATGTACATATACATTTATAGCTACAAAATACTTTGCATACATAGCCTCATTTAATTATCACAGTTACTCTGTGAAGTAACTATACAACTGGTAGAAGTACAGATGAAGAAACTGTGACTCTTAGAAATGAATAATTTGCCTTGGGTCATAGAATCTTGAAATGTAAGTCATGCAATAAGGACAGGGCCTAGAACTTGGATGCAGGTCCTCTAACTCTCAGTCCAGTGTTCATATGACTTCAGGATTCAACTGGGAGCTCCTAGAGGGCAGAGACTGTTTTTTGCTTTTCTTTGTATAACTGGGACTTAGCGTAGTGTCTGGCACATAGTAGACATTTAAAAATGCTAGTTGACCAACACCAGGTTTTTACTGTAAACTATTGTTGAAGCTCTAGTAAATAACACAAATGTTTGGAATACTCACTTCAATTAAATCTGCTAAGGTTTAAGCAGGAGAGTATACATTTGCCAAAAGATCAGTGACCTACCTTATTGAAAGCACAGATCTGCATGGGAAAGAAAAAAACAATAGTAAGGCAAAGAAGAATAATTAAAAGTTAGATCCCAAGAGAGAGCCATGGTAGCTTTCTGTTATTTGATTTGGACATTAATACCATCCCTCTGTTGAAAGCTAGTTTTTTTTTAATGATTATAATAGATAGTAAGGTAGTGCTTTTTTTCTGAATTTTTGTTTGAGAGTCCAGATTTCAATCTACACCACTTATTATTAAGTATTCATTAAAAGCTTATTATGCTTATAACATTGTCATCCTCTATAGAAGACACTAGGAAAAATAAGACAATCACTGCCTTCATCTCCATAAAGGCAGCTGGTGACTCAGTGGTTAGAGCACTGAACCTGGAGTCAAAAAGTCCCAAGTTTTATTGTGGGCTCAATTGACTAGCTGTGTGACCCTGTGTAAGTCTCTTAATTGCTCTCTGTCTCAGTTTTCTCATCTGTAAAACAGAGATAATAATAACATTTACCCCTCCCCAAGGATCTTGTAAAAATCAAGTGAGATGATATTTGTAAAGTGCTTAGCACAGTTCCCAGAATATACTATGTGCTTAATAAATGCTTTATTTCCTTCTTTCCACTTCTCTTTCTAGCCCAAGCTTACACAGGCAGTGAGTAGCAAAGCCTAATTTTGAACTCAGATCCGTTAGCTACAATTCCAAAGTTATCTCTACCACACGATGTATTGAATGGCAGTTCATGAAAATAATGTGAAATGCCAATGAGTCAATATGATATAAATACTCAATGAAGGGTACAGTGTATGCTATGGATTCATATGGAGAGACCCCTGTGGCTTGAATTGGTCAGAAAGGGCTCCATGGAAGAGGATAGCACATTTATTGAGCTCTGAATGGTGGGGATGATGCAAATATTAATAATTGCTCAGAGCTTTTTTCAGGTTACGAAACACATTTTTCAAAGTGCAAGTGTTATCACCATTTTACAGGTGAAGAAGTTGAGGTTCAGAGACACAGAGTATCTTATTTTGAGTAAGCCAAGTAGTGCATGCAGTGACCTGGTTTGGTCCTCTCACACCAGTTTAGTATGTTTTCAATAGCACTAATGGAGAGTAATCTTGGATTACTTTTAAAGAAGAGTATTATTTTTTTTAATTAAACTGGCTTGAATATGGTTTGGTTTTGAGGCTTCCCCCCACTTAACAGGTAGTATCCCCAAAGAGTCTTATCCTCCAAGACTTAAAGCTCACATCAATCATTTGGCAGATGGAACATGTCAGCATCACTGTGCTGAATCCATTCTGAGAATTCCCAAGGTACTTCCTTAGCTCCTGACTTTTGTGTCCAACTGTAGGCATCAAGGCCAGGAATGATTAAAGGAGATGGAAGGCTGATCAGACTGTGCTTGTACTTGGGTCTGCAATGCCTTGTCTGCCTGAGGGCATAAAAGCCTCTTGCAAAAAGCAAGCATGGGAGAAGGAGAGAAAAGGAGAAGGAGAAAACAATGAGGGTGCTGTTTGCCAAAGTGTGTTGCTTCAGAGACCTGAGCTGAAGGTTCCCTGGAAAGGCTTTGCTCCAACAAAGTTGTGTTAATATTATCAAGGCGGCGCATTGGGTCGTAGAACTGGTATGCAGGGATTGTCACAATATTGATGGAAAGTTTGGCAAGTTAATTTTGAATCTGTCACTTCGATCTTCTCCCAGGCTCTTGTTCCTTAATAAAAACTCCACAGTGATTGCAGGCTCAGCTGTCAGATGAAGACTGATCTTTTTCGACTGAGACTAGTATGACATGATTCTGTCTCCCTTCCTTTTCTTCATCCTATCTTCCTGTCCTTTTGACCTCCCTCACCTTGCCACTGGAAGTCCTCTGTAGACAACTCAGTCTTTGAGATGCCTTTTCTTTCACCAAAAGTGTAGGCACCCCCACAGCATAGAGACTGCAGCTCTCTGGATCTGATATCCAAAGACAGCCAATCAGGGACCCCTTCTTCCCCCAAATACCTTTAATAGCTCAGGCACTCCAACTGCAGCAGTAAGGACAGGGAGAGAATTGGAAGGGAGGTGATTCCCGGGAAACATGCAGCATTAGAGAGCGGAGATGGCTTTCTAATGAGCTCTTTGCACAACAAACTAATAATGACTCTAATAAAACCCAACCCAACCAAGCTAAACCCATCATTTTCTGTATTGCCTCAAGCTCCTAAGGCTATTTCCTCTATTGGAACTAACTCTAAATGGGAATGGTGGGGTGCTGCATGTTAGTGTGATATGGCCAATTCTGAGTTTGCTGGTGACCACATGACTGGCATCCATGCTAGCTTGGACCTGGCCCCATTTTATAAATGTGTAGAGTGAGGCAATAATATAGTAACTTATACAAAGTCACTTAGGAATCTCTTCTGATTGTTTAGAAATCTGGACTTATCTTTACTGACCATAGGATCATACATTTAGAACTGAAAGGGACCTAAGAGGTCATCTATTCTGACCATTTTAAGTTCTGCATCAGGAACTAAGAGTTAGAAAAGTTAAATAACTTGTGCAAGGTCACACAGCTGAGATTTGAATCTGGGTCCTCTGACTTCAGTGATTCCCAATTCCATGGTACCATTCTTCTTACTGGCAGCAGGATGCATTAGGGAAAAGTAATGGATTTGGAGTCAGGGAGCATTGTTGTTGTTTTTTTTCTTTTCTTTTCTTTTTCTTTCTTTCTTTCTTTTTTTTTTTAAATTTCAGAAGGGACTTTAGAAACAATTTAATACAAACTATTCCTGAACAAGAATCTTTGTACAACAAACCTGATAAGTGGGCACCTATTCTTTGAAAACATCCAGTGAAAAGGCAACCAGTATGATGGCCCATTCTACTTTAGGATAGCTCTAATTATTAGGAAGAATTTTTTGTTTATTTGGTTTTTGGTTCTCCCATGTTCCCCACATCAAGACTAAAAATGCTGCTATATCTAGCATCCATTGTTCCTGCTTTTCCCTCTGGGGCCAAGCAGAATGTATCTTTCATATATGTAATAGCCTTTCAAATACTTGGAAACAAATATCATTCTCCTCCTACCCCCTAGCCTTCTTTTCTCCAGGTTAAATGTCCCTATTTCTTTCAACTAATCTTGATATATCAGTTCAAGGCCCTTTACCATCCTGGGTATTCTTTTTTTTGGGGGGGGAGATTGGGCAATAACTTGCCCAGGGTCACACAGCTAGTAAGTGTTGTATGTCTGAGGTCACATTTGAACTCAGGTTCTCCTGAATCCAGGGCTGGTGCTCTATCCACGGTGCCACCTAGCTGCCCCTATCATAATTGTTCTTCAGTGGACACTTTCTGGCTTACCAGTGTCTTTCCCAAATTGTGGTGCTCAGAATTAAACAGATCATTCCAGAAGCTATCTGACCAGTGAAGAATACCACCTTGCTGTGACCATCATACTACACACTTGGAGCTCTTTTTCTACAAGGAAGACTAGAAGCCATCTTGTCTGGAAGTTTCCAGTACTTAACCCACTAAGTTCAACATCCACTTAAAAGCCAGAACTAAAACTGAAAAATGGAATGCAAAGAGCAAGTCCCTTACTGAGAGAGACACAGCCAGAGAGCACAGGGAAGAAGCTGATGCCTTTGTGAGGCCATAAGTAGTCTTTGTGAGACTCAAGACATGGGATCCCTCTTCTTTACCTCAACTTCACTGAGCTTACGATTCCTTACTTATGAAATAAAAGGTTTGTATTAACTTACATCTGAGGTCCCTTCTAGCTGAAGTCCCTATGTTCTCACCCCCTGTCTCCCAGCTTAACCCTGTATTTTATTTTATTTTATTTTATTTTTGTTTTTAAATATAAATTTATTTATTTTTAGTTTTCAACATTCCCTTCCACAAGTTTTTGAGTTCCAAATTTTCACCCCATCTCCCCCTCCCCCCACCCCAAGATGTCATGCATTCTGAATATCCCTTCCCCTACTCTGTCCTCTCTTCTATCTCTCTCCCCTTCTCTTATCCCCTTCCCCTTCTATTTTCCTGTAGGGCAGGATGGACTTCTGTACCCCATTTCCTATATTTATTTCCCAGTAGCATGTGAAAATATTTTTTTAAACATATGTTTTTAAAACTTTAGGTTTCAAATTTTCTCTCTTCCTCCCTCCCCACCCAGCCTCATTGAAAAGGCAAGCAACTCAATATAAGTTGTACGTGTGCAGTTATGCAAAACACATCCATAGTAGACATGTTGTGAAAAACTAACTCTATTTCCCTTAATCCTATCCTGCCCTCCCATTTATTCTATTCTTTCTTTTGATCCTGTCTCTCCTCAGAAGTATTTACTTCTGATTAACCCCTTTCCCAATCTGCCCTCCTCTCTATCATCCCCCTGCTCTCTTGTCCCCTTTCCTCCCTATTTTCCTGTAGGGTAAGACAGATTTCCATACCCAATTGAATGTGTATTTAACCCTGTATTTTAGAGAGAGGACTGAGAGCTTTATCCAGAAAAACTCAGATCAAATAGTGACTATATCAGTCGGTTCTTAATGATTCATGTTAGTGGAGGGCAGCAAAGATGTTTGGATAAGCCAAAATGGTAGCTAATTCCCAAACTATTGAAATTTTGGCTTTGGGGTATGTTGTTGTACTCTTGCTACATATGGGTATATCTGGTGTTCTAACAATCCACTTTAAGCCGCCTTAAACTGTGAAGATCTGTCTTGGGAGAAACTGGAAGCTGTTTCATTTTCTAGTTCTCATCCGTGCTCAGCCCCTCCTTGCCACCTGTACCCTCCTGCAAATAGGCAGCTGTGTCTTAAAATGATGTGTAACAGAGGATTTAGGGCCAGCCTTAGTGTGACAGACAAAATGTTCATCTTTCTCAGACCTCTCAACCACAAAAGTGATTAAATGTTTGAATTTCAAGGAATTCCCTAAATGCAAGGCAACTTACTTTTATACAGGATAATCTAAAATTCTTAGCGCAGTTTTAGGTTTCATTATATGTTTTTAATAAGGGCTACAAAATTACTAGAAAATGCTCTGTCAATGATTTCTTTTGATTCCACCTCGCCCTGTGTGGTATGTGTGTGTGTGTGTGTGTGTGTGTGTGTGTGTGTGTGTGTGTGTGTGTTTAATTATGCCCATTTTTCAGATGAGGAACTTGAGTCTTAGAATAATTGATTTGCTCAGAATCACAGAGAAAATTGGAAAATTTTTAGGAGAGCCAGGACTCAAACACAGAACTTCTGATGTAGTCTAATTTTCTTTCCATGCTGCATCATGAACAAAGGGTGGACCCTGATGGTCAATAAACCTCCGAGAAAAGTTTGTTTCCCAAGAAATACTTTTGGCTAGGTCACCATTCTAAGTTCTGGGAGGATCAACTCACGCCTACTTTTAGGATTTTTTTGTGAATGATGAGCAAAGCTGTTTTAAGAATTCCTGTTTGGCCTTATCATAGATTATACCTCTGCCCTTTACTTAAATAGTAGGTTATTCATAGTGATACAGAACTTCTCCTAGGCTGATCTTTTCTACTTTATGTTACTGCCCTGACATGAGGTCAGCAGTCTGACAGGGAACCATTAGGTCATTTCTGAGTCAGGAAGGAACTGGACAGGAAGGACCTTAGTAAAGGTCCATTGAAGTCTTTCTCCCCTCTCTCATCATAAAATCAGAATGACTCTTGGTTCCCAGAGTCTGTGACAGCAGAGCACATTTCTAGGACATACCAAGCAAGAAGGATTTTTTTTTGTATAGGCCTAACCATGAACTGTATATATGTCTTTCATCTAAGGATCAGCCTTGTTGAGTATAAAGAGAATCATCATCAGAGGAGACACACACACACACACACACACACACACACACATATTTATGTATATGGAAAGGTGATTAAGGGCTGAGAATTGCATTGGCATAAGGAATCCCTATAATAATTCCCTAAAGTATTAAAGTAAGAAAGGTCACATACTCTAGTGTCAGTTTACTGGGGATAATGATGAGGAAAGTAACTCCCCTTTATATAGGGCCTTATGGTTTGCTGAGCCCTAATACATACCTGTACTACCAACCTCCAGAACTAGTCATCAAGAAAACATGTTTAAAAATTCCAATATGTTCATAGAAACATGAGGAGTAATCATTGCCATCAACATTATAAGATTAGCTGATATTTATACAGCATTTTAGAGTTTGTAAAGTATTTTATATACATATATATATTACCTCACTTGTAGCTTGTAACAACTCTAGAAGGTAGGTACTATAGGTATTATATCCATTTTGCAGATGAAGAAACTGAGACTCAGAGTGGCTAAATGGCTTGCCTGTAGTCACACAACTAGTAAGTATGAGAGGTGGGGGTATGAACATAGGTCTTCCAAATAGAGCAGTCAGTGTACTAGGCCCTAAACACTAGTATTATTCTACAAATGGGTACTTTGAGAAATAGAATGAGATGCCAAGAACAATGACAATGAATTCTGAGTCAATTTGGCTAAGTTGGAGAGAGGATTTGGGAAAGGTTTGTAGGCCTCTGTGGGGACTAGGTTTTATAGGGGAGGGGTGATTGGAAACAGAGTGCCAGATTCACAAGTTGTGCATTTGTGTGTGCTTGTAGTGTTCCTAGTCACGTGACAGGATGTATGCACTGATCTTCTGTCCCTTCCCAGTACCCATTCTGGACAGTGTATTCTGTGACAATCAGTGCAAGTAGTAACAAATATCAGGTAACGTGAAGGGAGAAGACTCATGGGAAAATGTCTGGTGTGACACAATAGCAAAAGAAAGTAGGTAATGAGCTCTAAATCAGGGAGGGTTTCAGTGACAGCAGGGGAAAACTAGCATTGACTATAGACACCTGGGTCTTCAAGCCGCATGCCTCGTGAGGCTAATGCATTATGGCATCCCTCTCAGAATTACTTAAGGCAAGAGGTTTGGAAGTCCCTTAGCAAATACTTCCTACTTGTGTTCTTGATCCATTGAGGAAATGTTCTTCTAACCCTGTGGACTTCATGCCTGAATTTAAATAAAACCACCCAGATAGATTAAAAACCAGGATCTCTCTTCCCCAGTCCTAGAACTCTGTGGTGAGTAGAGAATGAGAGGAGCTTGTTCATATAACTGTCACTCTTCAAGAAGCTGGGGAGGGCCCAAAGGACTGAGGAAAATTAGCTTTGCTGTGAGTGTTCCTTTCTACCTTAGCTCACCTAAATACACACAAACACACAGACACACACACACACACCACACACACACACACATGCAGTGGGGTTACATAATGTATTTTTTCATTACTAGTTCAAGACCCCTCAAGTATTTCTCCTGATATCCCAAAACAGTATTGGCCTCTTGGTGGTATCAAGGAAAATTCCTCCTCCATTGGCTGTCTGCCTTCTTGTGCTCCTGAACAGGGCTCCTTTCCAGACTTTTTTTTTCTATTCTTAATTCTAATACTCTCAATCCTACTTTTCCCCAGTTCTAATTCATCAGACCCTCCGTGAGCTCCCAATGTAGACCCAACACTCTGCACTATGGATTCTTTTCCCAGGTAATCTTCTGAATTATCCTGTGTGGACTCACATTTCACTTCTGCTCCTTTCGATAAATAGGCAGCGTGGTAGAGAAGAATGAGAACTAGCTGGGGATCAGAGAACCTGGATTTGGCTTATTCCTTATGAGACTCTGGGAAAAATAGCTTAACCTGCTTGGGCCTCAGGAGTCTTCCATCTAAGAAGCCAAATGTCATAGAATGTTAGCGCTGCAAAGGACATTAGAGATCACTTCATCCCACTCCTTCGTTTGGCAAATGGCATAAGACATATAAAGGAGGAGCAATTTGCCCAAAGTCACACTGATAACCAGGGAGAAAAAGGCAGTATCCAAATTAAAGTCATAGGACTTCCATTCCAAGGATACTTGCCATTATACTCTACTAATAAGGTTCCTAGCTAATTTGATCCCACCAGTCCCTGCTGAGGTCAGCATGTTTGGCATCCTTTGTGTGACTCCTTGCTCCCTATCCAGTTACTGACAGGGGAGGGAGTGGTAAAAGGAAAACACTACTTCTGACCTCTGATCCCTGAAAAAAAAATCCCAATTTATCATTCTCTAATGATCCCATATTTCATCTCATTTTCAATAATAATAATTACCCCCATGAGACAGTTCCGATCAGAGCTTATTTAAATTAATTTGGCCTGTCGAACCTCACAAGACACTATCAGAGATTTTGCCAGTGCCTGGATCTATAGCACTTACTGCCTTCCCTTCATCCACTAATTCTGCAATTTTGTCAGGAAAAGCTATCAAGTTGTCTGCTATGATTTGTTCTGCATGAACCTCCAATGCTCCTTATTGGTCACGATTCCATTATCTCCTCCATGTTTACAGATTTTTCTCTGGGAGCAACTGTCCAATTATTTTTTACTAAATATTGACATCAGACTTACTGGACAGTAATTTCCAGGATTCCCTCTCATTAACCTTCTTTGGTTGCACTGTGACTGCACTGAGGCAGGTTCTGTGCAACACTTCCCCCTACTTTTCTCACCCACAGACTTCCCTCTGAATATTTTTTTTCAGTTCCTGATATAGTAGAAAACACTTTGGTTTTGTAGTCAAGACCTGTATTTGAAAACAGACTCAGGTAGTTGATTACCTGTGCCACCTATGGCCAGAGACCTTAATTCTCTGCATCTCAGTTTTCTCATTTATAAGTGATAGAGTTGAAACATAATCTTATAATGTCCCTTCAAGCTCTAGAAGCTATAATTTCTATGACTTCTTCTTGGAATATCATTCCTCCCAGTAAAATCCCTATTCCCTCTTGCCACCACCATACACATACATCAGAGGTCCCCACCATCCAATACTTACTAGCCCTTTGGAAACTGCTATTCTTGCTCAGGCTTCATGGATTACAGGATACTGATCAAAGAGGCTCAGAGTTGAAAAGCACCTTAGATGTAATTAATTTTTTTTAATGCCATATAGAAATTTCCTCTGACTCCATACTACTGGCCTGACAACTTTTCAGTGATGGAGAGCTCACTATTAGTCCATTATACTTTTGGACTGCTTCATTGTTAGGTTAGCTTTTTCTTATATCATGCTGAAAATGGATGTTTTTAAATTTCCTATATATGGACAACTAGGTGGTGCAGTAGATTGAGTGCCAAGCCTGAAGTCGAAAAGATTCATCTTCCTGAGGTCAAATCTGTCCTCAGACACTTACTAGCTGTGTGACCCTGGGCAAGTCACTTAACCCTGTTTGCCTCAGTTTCCTCATCTGTAAAAATGAGTTGGAGAAGGAAATGGCAAATCACACCAGTACATTTGACAAGAAAACCCCAACTGAGGTCACAAAGAGTCAGAGACAACTGAACACGACTCAACAACAAAAAATGTCCTATTTGTGTTAGTCAAAAAAGGGGAGATGGGAGAGGAAGAAGGATAAAGGGAAGGAGGAAGAAAAAGGGGGAAGGGAAAGGGAAAGCGAAGAAATCAATCTAAATTGGTTGAAGAATGGCTAAGAAGATTATGACACTTTAATGCAATGCAGTTCCATAGACATAGGTACTGAACCTATGAGTTTCTTAGTAAGGGGAACTCTCATCAGTGGAAGCTACCTCTACCAATACAGATAAGCACTTTATCTGCAACTTCCAGTCTTATAGAGTTGCCTTGACTCTGTGGAGGTTAAGAGTCACACAGCCAGTATTTATCAAAAATGAGACAAGAACTGTGTTCCTGGCTTCAAGGCTAGCTTTCTATCCGTTAGGCCACACTGCTTCTAGGATTATAGGAAGTCAGAAATAGGAGAAACCATCCATGTCATCTTGTCCAGTCTCTTTACTTTACAGATGAGGATAAAAGCTGCCATAACTGCTCTGATTTCTTTACTGTCCTGTTTAAAGACACTTGAACTCTGGCAACATCAGAAGGGTCTAAAGAGGTGTCTCCTTGGTGAGCACTCTTGACTCTTGAAGCGTAATAAAAGTAAAGGATAGGACTACATTAAATTAATTTAATTGATTTCTTTTTTCTTCTTCTTTGAAACCTAGAGTGAGGGAGGTTATAATTGGGCTGTTTATTATGGCTCTGCTAAGGAACTCAGTGGACCTCACCATCTCCAGGCACCTAGAGTGGTTTGTTTACATATTACCCTTCAAGATGGAATAACAGATAGATCTTCTTTTCCACTGGCTGCCTTCTATTTCATTCTCTTTATTATTTGTCTGTGCGATTCTATTACCTGTGCACAGTTTCGATGGCTCAGATATAGTGGCAGAGGGGTAATGATAGCTTTCAGACCTCTGCTAATGATGCAAGCATCATTTCTAAGGGCTAAGATTTCTCCAAACCAAACCCCTGGCAGAATCTACTAACGGACCCTCAAAAATGTAGCAAGATTCGAACTGAAGCATGGTAAACTGCATAGTTGAATGCATGCATGTGGAGGGATCAAGGAAAATGAGTGTTTATGGCAAAGTCTTACACATTAATTGATGATGGTGGTGACAGTAATGGTGCTGACAACAGTGATAATGTGGTGGTAGATTCTGTATACTTTTGGCAGAGGCTGAGAAGGCTAAAAAAGCTTACATTTCTATAGAGCCTTATAGCCTATAAAGAATTTTCATCATAACAGCCCTATTAGGTAGGTAGTACAAGCTTGTTACCTCATTGTACAGATAAGCAAATGGAGGCTCAGAGTGATTTACACCTGGGGAATAAGGGTATCCTAATTCTAAATCCAATCTAATGAGCATTTATTAAGTGCCCACTATTTGCAAGTCACTCTACTAATTGCTAGGGATACGAAGAAAAAAATGAAAAATTGTCCCTGCTTTCAAAGGGCAGGGGGATGTTCTACTGGGGGAATATAAATGAGGATCCCACATGTCATTCCATGTCCCAGCTTTGCATTCGTACTGGCTCTTCTCCCATGGTCGAAACACTGTTCTTCCTTGTCTCTGACTCCTAGCTTTTCTGATTTCCTTCAAGACTCAGGTGAAGTCCCAGTTTTTTACCAGGGGCTTTCCCTGATCCCCACTTCTACTAGTAAGTACCTTCTGTCTAAGATTATCTTCTATTTGGGGCAGCTAGGTGGCGCAGTGGATAGAGCACCGGCCCTGAAGTCAGGAGTACCTGAGTTCAAATCCGGCCTCAGACCAAACTTGACACACTTGATACACTTACTAGCTGTGTGACCCTGGGCAAGTCACTTAACCCCAATTGTCTTTAAAAAAAAAGGTTATCTTCTATTTACTGTATACAGCTTATATCACATAGTTATTTGTATGTTGTCTCCCCCCATTAGATTGTGAGTTCCTTGAGGGCAGAGACTATATTTTTACCTTTTGTTGTAACCCTAACACAATGCTAGGTACATAGTAGGTTCTTAATAAATATGTATTGACTGACCTAGATATGGAAGGAACATCTAATCTAACCCCCTTGCTTTATATATGAAGAAATTGAAGCCCAGAAAAATTAAGTGACTTGCCCAAAGTCACTCAGACAACGTGTATCACAGATGAGGTTTGAGTATATACAGTGTTGCCTACTACTACTACTACTACTTCTACTACTACTACTACTACTACTACTACTACTACTACTACTACTACTACTACTACTACCAATGGTTGACGTATATTTTATTGTTGTTTAGTCATTTTTAGTTGTAACCAACCCTTTTTGACCCCTTTTAGGGTTTTCTTGGTAAAGATGCGGTAGTGGTTTGCCATCTCCTTCTCCAGTTCATTTTACAGATGAGGAAGTTGAGGTAAATAGGGTTAAATGACTTGCACAGGGTCACACAACGTGTTTGAAGCTGGATTTGAACTGGGGTATTCCAGACTCCAGTCCTAGAACTCTATCTACTGTGCCACCTAGGTGCTGACACATAGCTTCAAAATTCTATGATTCTGCAAACATTAGGTGCTCTCTTCTCAGTCCTGCTGCACGTGACAAGGCCCCCTAGAACAAGCAGTCAGGGGAAGCTAGGTGGCTCAGTGGGTACAGCACCTGTCCTGGAGTCAAGAGGACCTGAGTTAAAATCCAGCCTCAGACATATAACACTTACTAGCTGTGTGACCCTGGGCAAGTCACTTAACCCCAATTGCCTCACCAGAAAAGAAAAATTATAAAAAACAAACAAAAAAAACCAAGCAGTCAGAAGTGAGGATCATGCCTACCTCATACTCAATGACCCATTTAATTCACAGGAAGGGCTATGGAGGTGACATGAACTAGTTCAATCCCCTGGACTTACCATTATGCCATTCTCTGAGTTTTAGGTTTATTCTAGCTATTCCCTAGGAATTAGAATAATAGAGTGGAAAGATGGCTGAAGTTGGAGTTACAAACCTCGGTTTGCATCTTAGCTCTTACACTTATTAGGGAAATGACCAAGAGCTATCCATTTAACCTCTCTGTGCCTCAGCTTCCTCATTTGTAAAATGAGCAGTACTGCTCTGAAGTATTGACTTAGAACAGGTTTTTTTTGTGAATTAAATGAGGTAATTAAACATATTAGCTCTTGCCCAGAAAATTGGTTATATTATCTTAAGAAGTCAAGTATCTGGCCCCTGAAGGACATCTTAAAAAAGAAAAAAAATCATAGGAAGGAAATAAGACCTCAGTGTATGAAAGCAACTTCTGGGAAAACAACACACAGAACTGAAAAAAAAAATGTATTCTACTAAGTGTTCTTGCATCTCTCATGGTAATTGGTTAACAAGTCATTTCATGTCAATAAGCATTTATTAAGTGCTTCCCCACTATGTGCTACTGCTATAGAGAAGATCCCCAAACTACACTGTTCAGGCACCACAGTAACACCAAACACACATGGTAGGAAGGCTTGGACACATTGTTTCATTGGTACAGGGAACTCCTGATGATGTCTTTTAAGAAGATCTTTAAATGCCAAACAGAAGAGTTTGTATGTTAACCTAGAGGTAACAGATTTACTGAATGAAGCTCTTGGGTAAGGGAAGGGATATGTAAGATCTCTACTTTAGGAATATTATTTTGGCAGGTGGTGGCACAGAGGATGCAGTGCTGATCCTAAGATCAGGGAGATTTTAATTCAATTCCAGCTTTAGACAGCTGTGTGACCTTGAGCAAGATACTTAACCTCTCTTTGCCTCAGTTTCCTCATCTATCAAATTTGGACAATTATAACACCTACCTCCTGGGGTTTCTTATGAGTATCAAAGGAGATAGTAATTATAACAATATAATAAAGCACTTAGTACAGTATTTGGCACATACTAAGCACTATATTAATGTTAGTAGTGACGATGATGATAGGAAGAAATTATTAGAACAGGGAGAGACTTGAAATGGGCAGTGTAATTAAGAACTATTATACTAACCCAGACATTAACTGATGATAGCCTGAACTAGATTAGTAATTGTGTGATTAAAGAGAAGGCAACAAGGGTAGAAGATGTGGTAGAGGTAGAAGCAATAAGATTTAGCAACAATAATTAGAGCAGTCCATAAATGGAATTGTTGTTGTTGTGAACCTAGAACCCTAGACCTTTACAGCAGGGTTGTCTTGTGAAGTAATGATCTTCCTGTTACTAGAGGTATTCAAGCAAGGGCTGGTTCATCTATAGGCCATTGATTCTATAGAATGGACACTTCATTGGGAAGAAGGTTGGATTAAGTGGACTTTAATTATCTTCCCAATCTCAAGGTTCTATAAGAATTCCATGACTCTCTAAATTACATAAAAGGGCCAGGTTATGTGCAAGTCACAGATGTGCCATCAGTAGGAAATACTTGAACACAGAGCCTAGTGATACAAAGTGTCGATGGCTCTGTATGTCTATGGCTCTGTATTCTACCTACACTTAGCAAAGTATTTAGGAGAGAATTGTGAGCATAACTAAGTATTTTCTCAACTCCTAGTTACTAGGGAGGAACAAACTCTAGTACTGGGAAGAGATGGAGCTGAAGCTGGGTACTTTGCCAGTGTTTCTTTGAACAAACTGTGTTGTTTCTGTCTTTCTCATGGAGCTCATTAACTCTCAGACATGCTCTTTATTAGTGTCGCCTTGTTAAACTGCTATTAGAAGTTGTCAGCTTTCCTGTTTCTAACATTCTCCTTGGTTTAAAATGTTTTGTCAGGCCTGTGTTCTCAAGGAGAACTGAGATCTGACTTTGGTGGAATTCCTTTGCAGCCTGTTCTCTAAGACAGTCTTTAAGCATCTTTCTTAATTAGGCATGATTTGTTTCCAAACAAACAGCATTCCTCCACCAAGCTCCCTTCTCAGAGAAAAGAAAGTCCCAATAATCTAATTTTGGATTCTGGTCCAGTTTACCTATGTGACTTTGGTAGTCACATTGATTCTACTGGAGTTAGTTGTGTTATCTAGAAAAGGATAGGATTGGACTAGATGATCTATCTCCTTTCCTGCTGTAAAGGTCTAGGCTCCTATGAACCACAAAAGAACCGAGAGCTCCTCTGAATGTATCACAGGTGTGGGGAACTTCAGCATGAGAAAGGGGTAGATCTGTGCCTCAGTTTCCTCATCAGAACCATGAAAGGATTGGATTAGATGGCCTCTGAGATCCCCTCCAGCTTTAAAGGCATAGTCTCCTAATCTCTGTTTCCTTATGATTTGATTAGTTCATTAGTCCAGGTTATCAGGCATATCTTGTACTTCACTATAAAGAAGACTTCTTTAGTTCAAAGACCTTAATTTATCTGCAGGATGCTATTTCAACTCCTCAAATGATCATTTCCAAATTGTTTTGCATAATGTGCAGGTCACATACCCATAGAGGCTCCCCAAATGCTTTATAGACCTACAGAATAATATATAATTGACAGACTTTTACACAGGTAAAATATTTCTTTGCTTGGAATGTCCTTCCTGATCTCTCCCTGTTTTCCCCACTCCTGCCTCTATCTTTCTGGTTTCTAACCATTCCATAAAGGCTGTGTTCAAAAATATTCTTCAGGAATATATTTCTGGGTCCCACATCTGAAAGGGATCTCTACCCTCCTCTTAAGGAACATAGTTCTTTGCATATCTCTTGTGGGACTTTAAAATCTCCTTTGTTGTTGTTCAGTCATTTTTCAGCTATGTCTGAGTCTTCATGACCCCATTTGGGGTTTTCTTGGCAAAGATACTATAGTGGTTTGTCATTTCCTTCTCCAGGTCATTTAATAGATGAGTAAACTGAGGCAAACCAGGTTAAGTGAATAACCCAGGCTCGCACAGCTAGAAAGTGCCTGAGGCCAGGTTTGAAGGCAGAAAGATGAGTCTACCAGACTTCAGGCCTGGTACTCTATCCTCCGGTACCCCCTAGCTGCTCCTAAAATCCCCTTACCTGCAATATAAATTGGTGACTACAAGTAAGGCTTCCCAACAATTGAAATAAATCAGTCACTAATCATATTAAGCACCTCCTATGGTCCAAGCACTAGGTACTAGGCATACAAATCCAAAAATAAAAAAAAAAAAAGAAAGAAAGAAACCATTCCTACTCTCAAAAAGCTTGAATACTTTTGAGGAAACAACCTGTATCTATACAAGTATATACAGGGTAAATACAGATGAATACAAAGTAATTTAGGAGAGCAGAAACTAGCAGTTAGAAGGATCAAGAAAGGTTTCATGTAGAAGATAGTTCATGATCTGTCTTGAGGGAAGAAATAGATTCATTGAGGTTTCAGTGAGGGTAAAGTGAATTCCATGCATGGATGAGGCCAAACTAGGAAGACCTGCCTTAAGAGGTAGTGAGTTCCCCAGCACTCAATGGCCACTTATAAGAGATGCTGTTAAGGGTATTCTTCTTCAAGTACAGTTTGAACAAAATGACCTCTGAGGTCCATTCCAACTTAACATTCATGGATTCTGTGTCCGTGTCTTCTCTCTCCTTCAAGACTATGAGTTCCAGGAGAGTAGCAAGAGTGACTTATCTGATACCTCAGCACCACCAGCTGGGCTCTGCACATAGTAAGTGATTGATCAATGAATATTTGTTGAATGAATCAGAAACATTACAAAATGACTTGGAGGTATGGCAAGATTTACTTTATGCAGATAATAATAGTTCACTTTTGTGTGATGCTTTAAGGTCTACACAGCCCTTTACTCAAAACTACTCTTCGAGGCAAATAGGACAGATTAAGATTATCTGTACCTTATAGGAGAGGCAAATGAAGCTCAGAAGGGGAAATTGCTTGACCAAAGTCAAATAATTAGGAATCTCTGGAGCCAGGTTTTGAACCTGCTTCTTTTGATTCTTAACCCAGCTTTCCTTTTATGAGAATGTAACCTCTTTTTAATGTGGAGGAACATAATTCCTGCTTTTATTAAACATTAATCACTTTATATCTAGATTTTAGCAAATTTTGGTCATAGGTCAAGATGGGGACCCTGGTGATTGGGAAGTCTTTATAATGAAATGTCGTTATTATAACAATTATACTTCGTGTAACAATCAGTCCTGCCCTTGCCTGCTTCAGTTTAATCATACAGACCAATGTCCTCCTTTGTAGGCTAGTTAATTTAGATAAATAGAGTGAAGCTTTACAAGGCAGAGTAGAGACTGTAGGATTTGGGAATCTCGCTTCTAACACTTGTTAAACTTGTGACGAGGGCAAATTGCTTTATTTCTCTGAGCCTCAGTTTCCCCATTTGTAAAGTAAATGCAAGTGATAAAATATTTACCTAATAGACTGTTATAAGGATCAAATGGAGTAGCATACATAAAGTTACTTACTTTTAATAACAAGAGGTGAAATTTATACAGTGCATTAAAGTTTGTGAAGTACTTTACATAAGTATTATTCTCTTCCACAACTTTATTGGTTATCTGATGTGTGCAAGACACTTGGCTCAGAATGTTGGGGAGGTGTAAAGATTAAGTAAATAAGGCACAATCCTTGCTCTCAGGGATCTAATAAGAAAGTGTCTATTTGTTATACATAGATTCTGCTTTCCAACAGACATTTGTTTATGCTTTAATGTAACTCACAATACCCTAACAATTTCAATTCTTTTAAACTAATAATAACAATAGTAATAATCACATTTGAAAGGGAAGAGATTATCCTAAGAGGTCGTCAGTTTCCTATCACAGGACATTTTCAAGTGAAAGATACAGGGCTACTTTGTGATGAGAGCATGGCTATTGCTTAGGTCTGAGTTGGACAAGATGACCCAGGAAGCTCCTTGCCACTTGGAAATTCTTTGTTCTCATGTATCCATTTATAAAGAGCTCTACAATAACCCTATGAGATAGCTGGTACAACTATCGTCATCATCATCATCATTTTACAAATGAAGAATCGTACAGATATGGTGAAATGAGTGAGAATCAGAGGCAGGATTTGAACCCCGGTCTTCTTGACTCCCAGTCCAGCAACTTGCCCAGGGTCACACAGCTAAAGTCTCCTTACCCCACATCCTGTTCTCTTTCATCCATAGCAGACTTGTTCCATTTCAACTGCTAATAAACAACTTTTTAAATTGTTGAATTTCAAACCCAGTGGCATCATCAAACTGAATATATCAAGCACTGACCCAGAGTGTACAACACTGGGCTAGGTCCTGGGGGGAGAGAATAACAACAGAGAAAGTATATCCCCTGCCTTCTAGGATCTTGCATTCTAAAGAGCATTATCTGGGATAGAATAAAGCCTGCTTCAGCCCAAGCTCCCCATTGCTTCTGACAGGGTTTCACAAAGAATATACCAGAACACCTTTTTTACTTGTCATTCTTGCAAGAAAAACGTGCCAGCTAAACATAAAAGTGACCTCCCCATTCTGCCCTCAATGAATATATCCTTGGAAAGCCTGAGGGATGATGTTTGCCTGGAGGAGAAGAAATGCAGATATTAGAACATGGCCTTCAGGGGAGAGAAGACAGCCATGCAGTTAGAAGAACAGGCAGGTCAGTATTGATTGCAGGAGCCACACAGAATAAAATATAGCAGACACCAACTGCTCTGCTCATGTTGAGAAATTGTGAACAGAGGTTCTGCTAAAGTCTCCAAATTGCTTAGCTCTGACGTTGATTTACACGAGCCTTTGACAAAAAGAAAAGAAAGGAAAAAAGCGTACACTATCTGGGGAATTTATAGTTGATGCCTGTAAATGCTGTGTGAACACGTTACAAAGTGGCAGTGAGTTCATCCATCCACTTTCATCTTCCCAGATAGCGTTTTGCTCACTCAGGGAAGGAAAGATAATCAGATGATCCTTTTCCTCTTATTCTGCTTCCTGGATATAAGAATCCACAAAGCCATAACTTGAAATTGTTGCACCTGGGCCCAGAGGTGAGAACAAGGGTCAAGTGGCAGAAGAAGGAAGAAAACAGAGGTCCCAAGAATTACTGCACCAGGGGTGGGGGAACTCACATCCAGGCCAGTTAATCCAATCAAGAAAGCCTTTGTTAAGTGTCCACCGTGTTCAGAGGGTGCTCAGAGAGGACTAGCAGCTTTGGTCTTAGGGTTTGCTGCACCTTTTTCAGGGCTGCTCATCCAGTCTTTGGTGTCTTCCTTTACTCAACTTTCACCTGTGGCTCTAAAAAGCTGTACTATGTGCAGAGGCAACATCCTGGTAAAACCATCTTGGCAGATGGGCCAAACCAGGTTGAGGGTAACTGACAGGCTTCAAACCTGCAGGCAAGTTAGGGGGATAGTTACCCAAAGCATGTGAAGGCTTCCCTGGTGGAATAGGCGGATGAGAATAATTTATTTCAACATCCATGAACACAGCTGAAGCAAGCTCTGTGGAACACTTAGAGTTTGGTCAGATACCAAAGACACCACAGTCATTCACTGCCTCCCAGGCTATCACAAGTCATCCCGACTTTTGTCCCGACACTGGACTTCAGTGATTCTGGACGAGTCAAGACATCACTCTGTGATGTCATTGGTCTTCTTGGAAACAGAGGACAACAAATAAACAAACAAAAAAAAACAGCAGTCAAGAAAGCACTGTTCTAGATGGTAGAGACACCAGGACACACACATACACACACACAATAAACCTATTCCTGTGTTAAGGAAATTTTGTTTTAATCAAAGAGGAAATAAATATGTACATATGCATGCATACAGATATATATATATATACATATATATATATATGCATGTGTACAGAAATATACACACATACTTATCTCCCCTTTAATTAAAATGCAGATTTCCTTAAGGTAGGGATAGTTTTTTTTTTGCTATATACCTAAATGTGGATAAACATACATATATATGTGTATGTGTATGTATATACACACAATATACACATATGTATATGTATCTATACATATATGTGTATACATATGTCACATATGTGTGTATATATATTTACATATATATACACACACACGTGTGTGTGCATGTAGTATAATGACAATTTGAAGAAAGAGAGAACTAGGTCTTCCATAGGAGTTGGAGGATGACCTGAGCCTTGAAAGAAGCTATGTCTTTGAACAGAGTAAATAGAAATAATGCATTCAAGGCATGGGGCACAGTTGGGGAAAGGACATGGAAGTGGGAAATGACATTGAAAGTTCAGGAAACAACACAGGCCAGTTGGGATGACAAGAATATAGAATACACAAAGGAGGATGAACCATGTGCAATAAAACCATGAAGATTGTCTAGAGCCAGACTGTTTAAAGGCTTTAAATGCCAAAGAGAGAATTGTTTATTTTTTTTCCCTAAAGGCCACTAAAAGAAGCTATCAAAGAGTCCTGACTGAGGCAATAGTCAGATCTGTGCTTTATGAATATGAATGTGACAACTATATGGAGAATGGATGGCTTAAGTGGGGGAGGAACTGGGACTTGGGAATCCAATTTGAAGACTGCTGGAATAGTACAGGCAAGAGATAATGAGAGTCTCAACTAGGGTGGAGAGGCATTTGAGTGGAGAAAAGGGAACAGCTATAACATGTTGTGGAGGTAGAATCAACAGTAATTAGCAACTGATTAAATATAGGAGGAGAGGGAGAAAAGAAAGAATTAAGAATGATGCCAACATTACCAACCTGAATGACTAGAAAGATGGTAATACCCCATAGAAATAAGGAAGCTAGGAAAAGGGGTGGGACTGAGGCAGCGAGGGAGTGATAATTCTATTTTGGCCATTTTGAATTTGAGATGTTTATGAGACATCCATTTAGAAGTGTCCAAGAGACAATAGGCAGTGTAAGACTAGAGCACAATAGAGAAATTTGGAATGAATATAGAAACTTGGGAATCATCAGCAAGGAGATGATAATTGACCCAGGGGGAATGATAAGATCATCAAAAGATAGAGCATAAAGAGAAAAGAGAAGACAGTCCAGCCGTGAAGGACATAAGAAGTTTGTGGCTGAGCAACATTGTGGAAAGGAAAACCAAGGAGATGGAATTTGGTGATTGCCTTGTAACTTTGTAACGTGTTCACACATCATTTACAGGACCAGAAATGTTATAGTCAAAATAACTGTCCTTTAGGGAGAACACTTTTCTGAGATTTGTCTCCAAAAATCTACTGTCCTGAGGTCTACTGCTACTCTTCATGGACTTGTTGCACCAAAGCTATCACTTATTCCTTATTAAAATGAAAAAGAAAGTCACTGTTGTTGAATTGAGCCCAGTTCAAGGTCAAAACCTCCCATACCATCTAACATACCTTGCCTCTAATAGCCAAGACTCAGATCAGAATATGACTCTAATACATTTAACCTCTGACTTCTAGCATCAGGGCCCCAGGTACTAGTTCTTTGTTTCCAGCACCAGAGCCTCCAGCCTCACACTTTTGACTCAGAGACCCAACACAGCACCAAAGATTAACATTCCTGACATAGTGTTTCCACTACCTCACCTACAGAAAGGGCCACTAACTCCAGTTCCAAACTCCTTTCTTCCCTAATACTTGAAAGAATTAATAGCATCTTCTCCCATTCATTTGGAGTCCTGAGGAAGGGACCCCCAAACAAAAAGTATTACATTTTCATCCTATGGTTAGCAAATTCAGATTCTGAGATGGAAGCAACTTTCCTCCTCTACCACTATCTCCTATTCTCTTATCCTTATCCCTTTCAAGTCCTAATATAATTCTGCTGGTTCTTTTCATCTTCTAGCCCTCAATAAGAACTGGCTGATTCCTCTCAGGAAAATAAACGTTTTCATCCTTGGACATATTTTCTAGTATTGGATGCACCTTCTTTCATGCCTCCTGACCAGGAGGTCCAGGAGGAAAGTCATCCCATTTGCCATTTCAAGACCCTTCCTTTGGTGCTACCACTTCAGCCGTCTTTCATCCTTTGAAGTATATCACCTTGAGGTGATCCTTTCATCCTTTGAGGTATATCTAATAATATCACCTTGTTTAAATCCTCTTCGAAGTTATCCCCTTCCCATTCCTTGTCATTATTCTTCCTATCTGAAGTAGTTTATTAATATGTGACTAATAGTCTTCTGTACTTCTTTTGTACTCCAATATATTGTCTTATACTGGGGGGCTTCAACATATAGCTTAATATTCTCTCAGTTTATAAATCTCAACTCACATGATGTTCGATATATCCACATTCCACCTCAGTCATACACAAGATAGTCATACCTTTGATGTCTCCATATGCTCTACTTCCATAATCAAGAATTCTGAAACTCGTCTCTTTGACCATAACCTCTAACCATTCAATATCTCCCTGTGCCCCACTCCTCTTAAATCAGTTGTTTTCAGAGTGACTTCCAGTCCCTCTACTTCTCAGTGTTCTTCTAAACATCATCTTTTCTGGCTTCCCTTTTCTCCTTCTCCAAGCTTGATTCTGTAGTTAACGAGTTCAATTTCACCCTGTCCTCTAGTCCTAAATCCCTTGCCACATTGTCCTGTCAGCATACATCCCTTGCCAAATCCCATCCTTGACTTAATCCTGCCACCCACCTCTTCTTTTCCTATTCACTATCTATTGAATGATATATGGGGAAATAAATCAATGATAATGGGGGAAAGTCATGTTACCATGCTGACTGTGCCCACTACAAAGTCTTGTGATCTAATCTCAACTGTGTGCTCTTTTCCCCTCATATCTCTATTGTATTCCTCACATGGATTCTGCCAAACCTCTTCTCTATTCAAGCCTCTCATAACACCCCCTTTCTCTTAGCATAGTATTTTGCCTCATATTTTACTGATAAAATAGAAACCATCCTTCATAAGCCTCTCTTCTCCCCTACTGTATATCTCAAAACCCTATTACATCATTCTCTAGTCTTTCCTTCTTTACTTCAGTCTCTTTTGGAAAGGTGACCCTTCTCAAAAAAGCCAACACTTCTATTTGTGCCTTTCCTTCCATTCCCTTCCATCTCCTCTAACAAGTGACCACTGCCCAATCATACTCCCTCTAAACTTCATTCTCCCTACCTTCTATTCTTTAAGTACTATACTGCCCAAGTCTCCTTCACTTTTAAAAAATCTTCACTTGACATAACATTCCCTCAAGCTACCATCCCAGATTTTTCTTCTCTTTCACAAACTTCTAGGAAAAGTCATCTACACTTGTTGCTTCTACTTCCTCTCTTCTCAATCATTTCTCAGTTCTTTGCAATCTGACCTCCAACATCATTATTAAACTGAAATTATTTCCTCCCATCTTACCACCGATCTTCTAATTTGCAAATCCATTGGCCTTTTCTCAGTTCTTATCTTTCTTGATCACTCTACAGCATTTTACGCTGTTACCTTCCTGGATACTTTCTTCTCTCTGGGTTTTCATGACTCTGCTCTATCTTTGTTCTCCCATATGTTTAGCTACTTCTCTGTCTCAATTGCTAAATCACAATCAGTGTTCACTCCCTAATTGTGGCTGTGCTCCAAGTCAAGGACAGATCCTTAGACCTCTTTTCTTCCCTTTATACCCTCTGTTTTGGTGATCATATTAACTCCCATGGGTTCAGTTGTTATCTCTATGAAGATGCCTACCTGATGTTCATATTTAGTATCTCTCCTGAGCCCAGTTTCACTTCACTAACTGCCTATTTTAAACATTTTGAAATGAACATACCATAGGCATCTCAAACTCAACATGTTCAAAAAGAGAACACATTTTCTTCTCAAAAAAATCACACCTGTTTTTAGCTCTTCTATTTTTATCAAGAGCACCACCATCCTTCTTTCCAGTCACCTCAGTTAACCTAGTTGTCTTTGACTCCAGCTCCTTCTCCTTTCCCCTCCCCCAGATCCAACCAGATGCCAAAGCTTACTTTGGCTCCCATTTACCTCCTTTTTTCCCCACACATAGACACCATTCTACTTCAGGCCCCTATCATCTCCTGCCTCAACTGACCCAGTAGCTTCCTATTTGGTCTCCCTACAACTAGTCTCTCCCCTTTTACAATCCATCCTACATAAAGATGTCAAACTGATATCCCTGAAGCACAAATATGACCATATCATGCACATGCTCAAAAAGCCACAAGAGGTCCTAAGATACAAATTTCTCTATTTGTCCTTTAAAACTCTTCACTATTTGGCCCCAGCCTAACTTTCCAGATGTATTATACCTTACTCCCTTCCATGAAATGTCTGACCAAATATATCTACTTGGGGCTTCCTGAATACATTTTATTTCTTGGCTCTATGCCCCATGCCTGAAGTACAAATTTCCTCCCTTCTCATTTCTGTCTCTTAGAATTTCTAGATTTTAATTTGTTTATTTATTTTTTTTGCAAAGCTCAGCTTAAGCACTACCTTCCACATGAAGCCTTTCCTGATCCATGCAACTAATGATGTCTCTTTCCCTCCCTGCTAAAATTACCCATTTATTTAATGTTTTCTCATTTATTTTAGATATATTTCATATTTACTTATCTGTATACATGGTGTTTTTCCTAAGATAACTGAAGTTCCTTGAGGGCAGAAGCTACTTTAGTTTTTGTCTTTGTAGCCATAGCACTCAGCACAGTGCCTGGCACATAATATAAACTTACTAAATGCTTGTTGAAGAATCAATAAGTTGAAAAAGAGTGGTAAAGCATGTGCAGATAGATAGGAATAGAATGCAGGAGAAGAGCTATGTCATTAAAACTGAGGGAAGAGGAAGTATCTATGAAGGGAAATGGAGAGTGGCGTAGTGATCGATTGTATCAAAAGCTTCTGAGAGGTTAAGATAGATGATGAATGAAAGAAGCCTATAGAAATTAGAATTGACAAGATTCTTCATGATCTTAAAGAGAACAATTTCAATAAGTAGTGAAATTAGCAGCCACATTGCAAGGAGTTAATTAGTGAGAATGAAGCGAGAAGAAAATGGAGTCAAGGAGTGGAGGTAGCATTTTTCTGTTTGTTTTTGAAAAGGAGAAGTATCTAATGATGGCATCCCATTTTAACTATTCTTCATATCTAGGTGCTAGTTAGGCCACATGTGACCAATATTAATGGTGGGAAGGGGATGCAGATGTTTGACATCTTACTCCAACTACCTGTGCCTTTCCCCTTTACCACCATCTCAGTCTGTATGCAAGCCTGACCCCAGCACCTTTCTGATCTTCTTGGAGCTGACAGTAAATAAATGCCTGAGCACAGGTGACACTAAAGACCAAGATTCTACTGAGAATCAAAGTCAATAGAAGTAGGAGCTGATAAATTAACACAAGCCAGGAAATACCAGAGTGGTCCCTCCCCTATTGCATGTGGACAGACTAGCAAGAAAGCATAACATTGCCTTGGGACACACAGATCCTCCCTGATGTCCTTATGACAATCCAGGTATCTGTCTTCTCCTGTTTTGCTGTAAGCCATTGACCCTTAAGCAGGAGCTTAGAGTAGTGATTCCAGTTAAGTCGATTGTTGTTGTTCCATTGTTTCAGCTGTTTTCAACTCTTTATGACCCTCTTTGGAGGTTTTTTTTTGCAAAGATACTGAAATGGTTTGCCGTTTCCTTTTCCAGCTCATTTTACAGATGAGGAAACTGAGGCAAACAGGATTAAGTGACTTGCCCAGGATCACACAGCTAGTAAGTGTCTGAGGCTAGATTTGAACTCAGGTCTCTTTGACTCTAGCCTCAACACACTATCCATTGTTCCACCTAGCTGCCAGTTAAGTCAATAGAATGCTGGTTTTTTTTTTTTTGTGAGGCAATTGGGGTTAAGTGACTTGCCCAGAGTCACACATTATGTCTCTGAGGCCGGACTTGAACTCAGGTCCTCCTGACTCCAGGGCCGGTGCTCTATCCATTGCACCACCTAGCTGCCCCTAGAATGCTCTTTTACAAGCCTTCCCCAGTCGGAGCTTCCAGTGGTAGAGATGGTCTTCCAAAAAGGCAGATGTTAGAAGTCTTGCTCAAACTTAGTGGGGAAATAATCCAATGTTATAGTGTATATTGAATAACTTGTCTAGAAAGGACTCTGTTAATCCCTTTTAGGGTGGTGCTTAATGAGAGTTACAATTAAGCTTTTATTAAACTCAGTATATCTGGGTTGGTGGGCAGTTAAGATTCAGAGAGTATCAGATCTCAAAGTTTAAAGACTGGTTGCTGTACAACATTACCATATTGATGTCCTTTTCCAGGCTTGGGTATGAAGTAGTGTGATTACTGGATGAAGTGACCCAAAGGATGATGCTTGGATCCACCTTCCCCAGATCATTTGTAGAAAATGAAAACTAAATTCCCCTAAAGTTCCCAGAATATTGTCAGTCCTGACCTTCTCACATTCCCCCACTCTCCACATCAGCTTCCCAAGCTTCTATTCAGGTTACAGTATTCACTCCCCACACACCTGGAACAAAGCAACATTTGTTTTGCCTTAGGTAGGACTCTCAGAATCTACATTTATATTTTAATATAATTTTCACATTTTTAATCTTCTAATTTTATGTTAATTTGTCTTTGTTCTTTTTTTGTAAATTTATTTATTTTTAACATTCTTTTCTTTTTAAATATTGACTTCCAAATTATCTCCTTCCTTCCCATGCCTCCCTTACCCACTGAGAAGGCAAGCAAAATAATATCAATTATAAATGTGAAATCATGCAAAATATATTTCCATATTAGCTACATCTCAAAAAAGCTAAAGAAATAAAGAAAGTTTAAAAAAATGTATTTCAGTTTGTTTTCAGAGTTCATCAGTTCTCTCTCTGGAAGTAGAGAGCATTTTTTCATCATGAGTCCTTTGGAATTATCTTGAATCGTTGTATTGATAAGAAAAGCCAAGTCTTTCACACTTGATCATCCTTACAAAAGTGTTGTTATTGTGAATAAGATCTCTCGGTTCTCACATCACTTTGTATCAGTTCATGTAGATATTGCCATATTTTTTTCCTAAAACCACCCCCTCATGATTTCTTATAACACAGTAATACCCCATCACAATCATATGTCATGACTTGTTCAGCCATGCCCCCATTGATGAGCAATTCCTCAATTTTCAGTTCTTTGCCACACAAAGACAGCAGATAGAAATATTTTTGTACATATAGGTCCTTTTCTGGTTTCCTTTGATCTATTTGTGATATAGACCTAGTAGTGGTATTGTTGGGTCAAATGGAACATGCAGTGTCATAGCTCTTTGGGCATAGTTCCAAATTGTTCTCCAGAATAGTTGGACCAGTTCACAATTCTACAAAACGTTTATTTATGTACCTATTTTCCCTCATTCCCTCCAGCATTTGTCATTTGTGATAGGCATGAGTAGTGCCTCATAGTTGTTTTAATTTGCATTTCTCTCATTAATAGTGATTTAGAGCAATTTTGTGTGACCCAGATAACTTTGATTTCTTCTGAAAACTGTGCATTCATATCTTTTGAACATTTATCATTTGGGAAACAGCTCTCATTTTTTAAAATTTGAATCTTCTTCCTAAATATTTGAGAAATGAGGCCTTTATTAGAGAAACTTGCTGTAAAAATATTTGCATATACTTCATTGTCTATAGTACCTTTTTAACAAAATGTAGTTTCCCTGATCATCTCTTTTAATTAGATCTATTTTTGCTTTTGCTTTGTATGAAATCATGATTGTACCCCTGCCTTTTTTACTTCAGCTAAAGAATAATAGATTCTGTTGTAGCCCTTTATTTTAAATCTCTGTATGTCTTTCTGTTTCAAGTGTGTCTCTTGTAAACAACATATTGTTGGATTCTGGTTTTCTAATCTATTCTGCTATCAGCTTCCTTTTTATAGGTGAGCTCATCCCATTCACATTCAAAGTTATAATTACTATGTATTTCCTTCCATCCTATTTTCTTCTGTTTATTCTTTTCTCTCTCTTTTTATCCTGTCCCTCCTCAAAAGTTGCTTTTACTTCTGACCACTGTTGCCCTTAATCTGCCCTCCATTTTATCATCCCCCACAATATCTCTTATCCCCTTCTTCTTGTATTTGTCTATTGGGTAAGATAGATTTCTGTACCCAAATGAGTGTGTGTGTGTGTGTGTGTGTGTGTGTATGTATGTGTGTGTGTGTTATCTGTCTTTGAACTAATTCCACTGAGAGTCAGAGTCAAGCATTGCCTGCCTCCACCACCACCACCATTTTCCCCTCTACTATAAAAGCTCTTCCTTGTGTACCTCCTTTATATGAGAAAAAAATTCCCTGTTCTGTCTCTCTTCCCCCTTCTTCCACTGCATCACTCTTTCTCTCCTCTTAGTTTTTTTTGAGATCATCCCAACATAGTTGACTCACATTCATGCCCTCTACCTATGTAGACTCCTTCTAATTGTCCTAATAATGATAAAGTTATTAAGTTACATGTATCATCTTCCCACATAGGAATCTAATCTCTTTTTGATCACTTCTCTGACCCCTTTACTGTCTCTGAGCTGAGAGCTCTGAAAGCTGCTGATGATGCCACTATTCCTCCAAGGTCCAACGTGGTGCTACAGCAGCTGCACTCCAGGCTAGCTCCTGCTGTGGTGTCACAGATCTCTTCTGCTGACCTCCTAAATTGTCTTAAGCTGGAAAAATGCCTCCATCTCACCTTTTCTTTGGCTCTGCCACTCTAAAATTTTATTTGAGGAGCTATTTTAAAGTTTTGAGGAGAATGTTGGGAGACTTCAGATGGATTGCTGCCTGTATTCCACCATCTTGGCTCTAGAATCCACCTTTTTAAAGAATCAGTAAAACAAAAGAGAAAGTAAAGATGTATCTGGCTGAGCAACATTGTAAGAAAGAGACTCTAGGAGATGGAATCTGAGAATTGGCATATTTGTTTAAGGACCATATATCACAGTCATTCTGTTATAGATCCACTCTACCCCTCAATACAGGAGTCATCTCTGTCTACCTTGTAGAACATGGAGAAGTCTAAAACAAACAAAAACACTGAATTTGCAGTCAGGGTCCCTGACTTTGAATCCTGGATTTGTTGTATATCATCTTTGTAATCATGGAGAAATCATCAAATGTCCCTAGATCTGTTTTTTTTTTTAATCTATTAAATGGAAAAGCTAGACTAAATGTTTTCTAAGGTCCCTTGAATGCAAACAAAAAAGTTCATATCACCTGGATGCTTTCAACTATGTAGATGTCAGGTACTGCATTAATAGCCTATTTTATAATGAAGTAATTTTTTGTTTCCCTTCAATTTCCACCCAGGTACTGGACACAATCCATACCCCTCACTTGCAGACTCTCTGTGGCCTATTGCCAAGAGAGATTTCTCTAGCCAGGTGATCTCAAATAATTTTTCAGAAACTGAAATGCTATGATTTAATAGCTTTTATGATAGAAGAAGCAGGATTGTACAATGCAAAGAATACTGGAATTGGAATCAGGATAAATTTGGATGCAAATCCACAGTAGCCTGAAAAACTTTTTTCTGTGCTGGGTCTAATATTTCTGCCGTGTCACTCAGTCAGCTCCAAAGACACCTTCTCCTCCTGTATGTTATTCCCACCTAGTCCCTTCATTGAAATAACTACCCCCAAAATCTGAATCTTCCGTGCTTGAAACTCCTAGCCTCCTAGATAATTGATGCCTATCTAACTTTGACACATGAGGTAAGAAACAGATTAATTTGTCTAAATAAGATGCCCACCCCACCACTATAAATATTTAACCCTCTTCTGCCTCATTGAGACTCTGCTTTGTGAGACAACTTATATTTCCTGTACTGAACTGGAAGAGGAATTAAGATTTTGGCATAAGATGGGTCTCAAGAAAGGAGGGTACCTCAATGGTTCTTTCCTACTTTCACTAGGATTTAATCAAGCAAATAAGCATTTATTAAGTGCTTAATATGTATCAGGCACATATTAAATGTGTATAACCAGCACTTAACACTTATGCTTGTTTTATAAAGAAAAAAGGGGGAAAACATTCTTGCCTTTAATAATCTTAAATTCTAACACGAGAGATAGTATATACATAGAAAGGCATACATAGGTTAAAATACAAAATAGAAAACAAGTAGTTATAGAAGTGAAGGCATTGAAGATCATCCTATCCAAGACTGGGACCCCATGTATCTTACCGTGCAGATAACATAGTTGCAGCTTTATGAAAGTATTATTGATGTGCCCTGACCCCCTTTTCCATTTCCCTTTGCATCATTCCTTCCTGAGGGTCTAAAGTTAAGCGCCTTCCCTTACCTAAGGCAAAACATTTCTTCTAATACAAAACCTGTTACTTTCAGCATTATTAGTTAATTTGCTTCTTTTGTGGAAACTGCCAAATCCCTTAAAAGCAACTGCAGTGGTCTTGTGTAGTCCTAGGTCTTATGCTTATTTGTTCTATGACCCTGAGCAAGTCATTTCAGTATTTTGAGTATGAATTTCCTTATCCTTAAGAGTAAGATTATACTTGCACTCAGAGTTGTGAGGAAAGAGCCTGTAAACCTTTTAGTGACAAAGAAATCAATAAATCATCAAACATTTACTGCTAGACACTGTCCTGCATGCTGGAGGGGAAACCGACAAAATACAAAACAAAACAAAACAAAAACAAAAACAAAAACAAAAACAAAAACAAAAACAAACTCTTCTTATAGTGACCTTTGTGGCAGAGGGAGGACAGAAACAATTCCCTGGAGCTTTTGCTTTGGGTGTTTCCTTGCCCACATTTGTCATATGGATCAGTGAACAATGACATTGGAAGGGGCCAGAGGCCAAGAGCCTTAGTGATGGAGTCCAAAGAAAAGATCCTGAAAGGCTGTTAAATGTGATCCTAAGGTGAATGCTTCCGAGAGCTTGTCTGTCATCCTGAGTAGAGTGAGTACACCGAGGGGAGGGTGCCCCTTATTTTCATCAGACTCAACAAATCTCCTCTTCCCGAGGATAGTGAGAAGCTGCTTTTCCCCACCTCCGCATGCTCCCTCCCTCCTCACCCATGAGCGTAGGGTTTGGTGTTCCCACAGATGTTTGTATTCTCTGTAGCTGATGAAAATATTCATTATCTTGTTAGCTGCTGTGGTGAAGTAAGTTCGGATTTGCATTTTCACAGCTAATGATAGCTGCACAGATGAGCCAGTCACCCAGCCTCTGATCTTCACCCCCACCCCGTGCCCCAAGCACCCAAGTACAAAGGACCCCTCCAAAGACAACTGCTGTTCTCCCTTGGTACCCGAAGGGAGAAAGGTCAGCCAAAACTAGCTGTAAAGTAAGGGCTTATTGGAGGCAGGCAGTGGATCTGTATGTAACAGAAAGAGACAAGGAAACTTAAAGGAGGTGGTTGGAGTCCCATCCCTGGCGCTAACCAGATGTATGATCTTGGTCAATTTCATTTCCCTTAAATAAGCCTCAGTTTCCTCACCTTCAATAGATCTTGAACTTGATAGCACCTAAATACAGTGACCATATTTTCACAAAGTTGTTCAGTCATATCCAACTCTTCATGATCCCATTTGGGGTTTTCTTGGCAAAGATCCTGAAGTGGTTTGCCATTTCCTTCTCCAGCTCATTTTATTAGTGAGGAAAGGGAGGCAAACAGGGTTAAGTGACTTGCCCAGGGTCACACTGCTAGTGAGTGTCTGAGGCCAGATTTGAACTCAGGAAGATGAGTCTCCCTGATTCCAGGCCCAGCACTCTATCCACTGTGCCACCTAGAACTCCAAATCAGGACCAGTGTTCTGGCATCATCATCCACCATGATACTCCTGCCTTATACATTAATATTCTGTATTTACCAATGGCACATGATATAGGCTAATGTGCTCTTGTTTTCATGAGTGATCACAATGTTTCCTCAGTCCAGAATTCTCAATTCAGTAGACTTCATGATTCTCTATAGTTCTATGGCTGTCTGTCTTCTGTGATTTACATATTGTTTGGGCAAGTTGCTTTACTTCCCTGGGCCTCAATTTCCTCAACTGTAAAATGAGAGAATTCCAGGTGTGACAGACCATTATTCTATGACTTAATTCACTCAGTTACTTTTTTTGCCATAATATTGGTATTTCTGAGATATTTAGATGGTTTATGGGGACAGCTGAATATAATGGAATTTGAAACTAGATGTATTGTACTTCTAAGATTCCTTCCAGCTATGAGCTTGTGAAATCTCTGACTTTAAATTGGGATTTGTGATTCCCCCATTCCCAGCCCTGACCTGGAAATAACTTGGCATTTTTGACTAGGCTGAAAAATGGGGCCAGGAGCTCCTTAGATCATCTGAGTTGGATAAAGGGAAAGATTTACAGAAGGATCAGAGTCCTAGAGTTCAAGTTTCAACTGGTGACATGGGAAGAGAAGATAGCAAAAGAAAGCCTCAAGGACAGCAGTAGGGTTCTTTTAATCCTTATATGTAGTTATGGAGGTGCTTTGGTATGTGTTTGGAGAGGGGTGTGCTTGTATACATGTGAGCATCCAAGTGTAGGGCAGGCATATGGGTATTCCTGCATGTGTTTGGCTGGATATATGTTTCTTTGCAAGTGTACTTGGTAGACATGACTGTGTATGTGTAAGGGATAGAAGGATGTCTATTTCTGGGTAAGAATGCAGTGGTGTATTTGTGGGTAACTGTATGAGCATGTAAAGGCCAATGAGCTACATGACCTTATAGCTTAGGGGAAATCACTTTACCTTTTAGGGGATCAGTTTCCTCATCTATAAAATGAAGGAGTGGGAAGTGGTGTGGTATGGTAGAAATAGCAGTGACTCTGGAATCAGAGATCCTAGATTCAAATCTTGCCTCTAATAATGACTACCCATGACAGTTACTACTGGTACCATGACTTTGGGCAAATCATTGAATCTTCCTGCCTTCATTCTTCTTATCCATCTAATAAGGGTGTTGGATTGATTGGCCTCTGAGGTCCATTTCAGATCTAGATGTATGTTCTTCTACTTCCAATTTGCATGCATTTAAGGGATGGGAGTGTGTATGCTTGTGGGCAGGGGATCAGTGGACAAGCGTATGAGCAGAATTGGGGAGGTGTATTACGTGACCTTGTAAGTTGCTTCACTTCTTAGGTTGCTTCTACTATAAAACAAGGGATTTAGAGACAGGTGGTATAGTGGAAAGATAGTGACTCTACATTCAGATGATGTGGATTCAAATTCTGTTTCTGATGTTTACTACCTGTGTAAGCTTAGCCAAGTCACTTTTCTTACCTGTAAGATGGGGGTAGTGGCAGACAAGATGACTTTTAAGGTCCCTTCCACCTCAAGATTTATGATTCTATGATCAAATGACTAAATGATATCTAAGGCCTCATCTGGCTTTAAATTTTTGCTTCTATGATACTCAAAATATGTAAAAGTAATACAAACTATAATGTAATTATACATGGGAAATCTAAAATCTACATAATCAAATGAGGAAGTAATTAATCACTTTCATCTGAGTGAAGATGGGTAGCACAGTGGATAGAGCATTGGGCCTGGAGTTAGGAAAACCTGAGTTCAAATATAGCCTCAGGCATGTGGGTATTATTAGCTTTGTGACCTTGGAAAAGTCACTTAGCTTCTGTTTAATCTCAGTTTCTCCAAACATAGAATGGGGATAATAATACTATCTACAAAGCACTTAGCACAGTGCCTGACACATAGTAGGTGCTATATAAATGCTAGATATTATTACTATTACTATTAATGTTATAAGAAACAAAGCTCCCTTGAAGAAGTGGCATTTGTATTACACTGAAAAATATGGGCAAAAATTGGACACAGGTAGACCTCTGAGTTCAGATAGTGGGAGGAAAGGAAAGGGAAGTTATGAATTCTGAGTATAAGAATATGCTAGAAAGAGAGCCTGTGGCTAGCCGCTGTGGCTGGAGACAGAATATATGAGAGATAGTCAAGAGAGACCTCAGGCTCCCAGGCAGATTTGGCAAGGATGACCTTCTCAAGAACACTGACTTCACCACATATTTAGGGGAAGGAAAGAAAAAGGGAGAGTAAGCAAGGAAGGAGGAGAGAGATGTTGCTTTCTTATCTTTTCTGCCACCTAGAATAGATCCTTCAGTGGTTGCTTGGGCAGAAAAAAACCCCTTAGCATTAATCTACTCTATTTCTAAGTAAAGCTTCCCTTCTCTCCCCTGCCACTCTCCTACAACACCATGGGGATGCCTTGCTGGTGTGCTGAGATCCTTGTGCTCATTCTGTGGGCTCCCGGCAGGATGCTGAAGCACCAAACAGCATTATTAAGTGGGACTGCCCTCCAAAGAGCAGCTGACACCCTGAATGTGCTTAAAAACAGTTCTGTCTCAGCAGGTGTTTTGGGAAGACTTCCTGGGCTCTTTATATTTAAAAGGTTTTGTCAGACCTTTATTAGAATAATGCATGGGCTCCATCTATTAAGAAGGAAAACATGGAGTGAGTCCAGAGGAGAGCAGTGCAAATGATAAAATGGATGGAAAACAAAATTCACACTGAAAAGTTCAAGAAATGAAGATTTTTCAGCCTGAAAGGGGAAGACTTGAAGAAATTGCAATGCCTTGTTGTTTTTTTTTCTTTTTAATAAAGAATAGAACTATCTTGCTAGAACAGAGGTCCTTATTATACCCATTGGGCTATGTCATGAATAAGACATTTTCTCTCCAAGCTATAACTCAGTAACATTAAAAACCTGACACCTTCAAATAGACGGTAAACTGATTGAGGTCAGGACCAAGTCATACAGTTAACTGTAGGACTGAGCACATTTAGTGCATCCCCCACATTTTACATATGAGGAAACTAAAGCTCAGAGAGGTTACTTATTCAAGTTTAGAGAATTAGTCAGAGGCAGAGCTGGGTCTGAATATGCTGACTCTCAAAGTAATTACTCTTTATATTGAAAAGGCTTCATTAGACTTGTGGTAGAGTCAGTTATGGGTTTCATTTATTAAGAAGGAAAACAATCCCTTTTGATACATACCTGGTACCCAGGTGGCACTATAGCTAGAGTGCTAGGCTTGGAATCAAGAAGACCTAAGTTCAAATCCAGTCCTAAACACTTACTAAGTGTGTGACCCTAGGCAATTCTCTTAACCTCTGTCTCCCTCAGTTTGCTCATCTGTAAAATGGAGATCATAATAGCACTTAACGTGACCAGGGTTATTGCAGGATCAAATGAGATAATATTTGTAAAGCACTTATTACATAGTAAATGCTTAATAAGTTCTCGTTTCCTTTCCTTCTCTCCCCTCCCACACTACCCAGTACTTGAATCCCACAAAAGTAGGTCTTTGATAAGAAATGTTTTTGATTGATAGCATCATTAGCCCTTAAGGTAAGTGTGGGGGAGTTCTGCTCCCCACAAATTAATGTTATAAAGAAGCCAAAATCTCACATTTGAATAGCAGTTTAAAATTTAAGAAGCACTTTCCTAATGGTAGCCTGGCACTGCAAGTCATAAGATCGCTGAATAAGGGTTACACGAACCCTTAAAGGTCATCTGGTCCAAATACCAAGTATTATTGTATTGTTCCCATTATGAAAAGGAGGCAACTGAGGCTCAGAGAGGTTAAAAGTCATCTAGATGGTAAATATGAGTTCTGGGACTTGTACCCAGGGTGTGTTTTTATCTCTAGTCCAGTGTCCTTTCTTATGCATCTTGTTGATTCTCATGTATGAGATGGGTCAGCTTAAGAAGTAAGGTGATAAGATCACCTCAATCTGCACAGAACAAAATGAAAGGACTTTGAATTACAGCAGGAAGGAGGGGAAGAAGGAAGGAGGGAAGGAAGGAGAGAAGGAAAGAAGGAAAGAAGGAAAGAATGATGGATGGATGGACATAGGTTAAAAAGACTCAGAGTTCAAACACTTTATAGAGACTGGAGGTCCCTTTTGCCCAATTCTGTAGTGGTGGGATACTTGAGCTTTACATATACTGTTCAAAAGTTTGAAGTCCTTGAAAGGATTTTGAAAAGAACAAGGAGATAGAGAAGGGTTCCATTAAGGATGCAGCTTTGGAAGCCTAGGTTTCCCTGCCACATATGTTTCTAGTGTTTCCTCTCCTATTTAAGTTATGGAAATCTCTGATCAAATATATCAGTATATCCTTGCTGGGGGAAGGAGGGTTGGAGATTTTTCTTAAGACTTGTTTTTCAGTGCTGTTGAATTAACTGTCCTTTGCTTGAAACTGTCCTTTGCTTTGCCCTCTTATTTGTCCGGTTTAAAAAAAAAATGAATGAGGTCTCATGAGCTATGATTTTGAATGACACTTCTCCAAAATGTGCTTTGAACCTGGGGTAGCTTTGAGATGGCCCGCAACTGAAAGAAATAGGTTCGAGAAGGAAAGCTAAAGGAATTGGGTTTGTTGATCTGAAAGAAAAGAAGGCTAAGGGTTGACTTGATTATGCCATTGCGACATGAAAGGGCTATCAAAATGGAATGTTGAATGGTTGTCTTTCATTCCCTGTCACATTTAACAATATTGTGAAATTCTTTGATTCTCAGTGCAGATGGACTTAAGGAAAAACTTACAACATTATGAACCCTCTCCCTCTTCCATGGTAGCAGCACAGATGTTATTCAGTGATATAAATTGGAAACCAAGTTCTAGCACCAAGTGGTGGTTATTTCCTCAAACATAGCTGGTCTGCATAAGGGAAATAATAAGCAGCAGAGAGTACAAGTAAGCGAGAGTTAGCAAAAATGGTTCTTATGCCTTGCCTGTATTTTCTCTTTCCACAGATGTAATTACATACTACTGCCCCTGCAGCTCCCGCATTGTGAGAACTGGAAATCTGTTTATTTTGTAGTAGGAGGCTCTTTCTGAACTTTGTGGCACCAAGTCTGAGAACACCTACCTATAGTACTTGTTGCTGGTTATTTATTTATTTATTTTTTGTTAATTGTGGGGTAGGTTTAAGACATATTCCACTAATGAAACAGGAAAGTGACCCTCAAAGCTGAGCAGTTTCATAAAACACTTCCAAAATTCACTCCTTCCCCCTCACTATAAATCAGTTTCGATGTATGGCTTCTCTGTCTCTTAATGCAGAATGGATATAGGCAAGGATCTGACAGGATAGTTGTTCTCCTAGACACACTGTATCATTCTATAGGGGCTGTCTCTCTGAGATCATGGAGCTTTCAGGGCTTCATGAAGTGGATGGATGGGGTGATATGTGGAGAACAGGCTGTTTCCCTGATCATCACCTTTAGGCACTGTCTCCTCTTGGTTGTGGCTTGCCAGGCGCTGATTGTAGTATCTGATAGGAAACTAGGAGTTTCCAGGAATCCCTCAGGCCTACCCCTATCGCCCCAAAAATTATTTAGACATCATCAGCTTGATGATGATATCCCATTACCAATACCACCACATAAATACACACAGGTACGTACCATTCCCTCATTTCAACCTCTAATTGGAGGGTGGGGGAGGGGAGACAGGAATTTATCCACAAGGGTCAAAATCTGACCAATTATCCACCTCCATCTTTTCTCTGTGTTGGGATCCCTCTCTCTCTTCCTTCCCCATTAAGGAATGTGTGTGAATGTTTCAGATACATTAATAAACAGCCAACAGTATCCAATTGCTTTTCACCCCCATCAGTGCAGGGGAAATTAGCATTTAAATTGAAGCATTTCAGAGAGGCAAATCACAAGAGTATTGAGCTGGTTTCATCCTTTTCCAGGAAATGTCTAGGTCATTGGATCATAGGATTTTGTGCAAGAAGAGACCGTAGTCCGTCTCTTCTCATTTTACAGATAGACCAACAAAGATGTAATTAAATGAAGTGACTTATACAAGATCACACAATTAGAAAGTGTCAAAGCCAGTATGAGAGCCTAGATGGTCTGATACCAAATCCAAATGGTCTTCGTACTACACTGTCCTAGTGAGTCATGGGAGAATTGGACCTAGAATCTCCATCCTATATCAGGTGCTATAAACTCCTTCTCAAGATATATTTACATCCCTGGAAGATCATTTGCAGTATCATAAAGGGAGTATCAAACCCTAAACACCAACAGGATTTTCTTTTACTTCCATTGGAATTGATTGTTATATGTCCTATGTTAAAATGCAGGCTTTGGCTGGGTGTGGTGGACTGTGTGTGTTGTAGTCCCTACTACTGGGGACTGTGAGGTTGGTGGGGTCTGGAGCTTGGGAGTTCCGGGCTGCAGTGAAACTAAAGCTGACTACATGTCTACATTAAATTTAGAACCAGTATGGCAATCTCTGAGGCCCTAAGGGGCACCAGACTGCCGAAAGAGAAAAAATCAATCCAGGTTGGAAAAATGGAGCAGGTTAAAGTTCCTGTAATGGGTCATAAGTAGAGCATTTTGTTTGGTCATTCATTCATCTAGCACTTATTAAGCTCCTATTATGTGCCAGGTAACATACTAGGTTTTATAGATGTAAAGACCATCCCCCCAAAAAAGTCATCTGTCCTCAGGGAATTTACATTCTTCTGAGGGATCCCATGTTTAGTCAGATAGGTAATACCTTGTATATAAAAAAGTAAATGTAAACTGCAGTTCAAACCTGGGCCAAGGAGACTCAGTCTCAAATCAATATATGAACAAATGAATGAATGAATGCTTTGGCTGTGTTTTGTTTTCATGGGGAAGCAGCATGGGGTATTGTGAAGGAGTCAGGAAACTTGTGTTCAAGTCATGCCTATGCCACTAACTTCAACAAGTCCTTTCTTCTCTGTAGAGCTTAGTTTCCTCATCTGTAAAATACAGAAGGCTGGAGAGAATAATCCTTAAGGTTCCTCCCAAACCTTTCCTTCTGGGATTGTTCTTTTGAGGATATACACAAAGTTTCCCGGTTTCCCAGTTTCCTAACTTTTCTAACTTTAGGAACTACCTTGTGTCCTAACTTGGTAACTTTCCTAGTTTCCTCAGTTGTCTGAGGGGTCTTTGGCCAGCTTAGTAATCTTGAGACTCTGGCCCTTGCTATCTAGAAGGGGTAGAGGGAGTTCCTTGGCTAGCTCTATGGCTAAATTCCTTCCTGGTGATTTGTGGTGCTTCCATTATGAAGTTATCTGCTCTATAATTTTGAAATGTGTGTGTGGGGGGGGTTAAGTCAGTCAATCATATTTGGAAAAATACCTCAGGCTCTATTTTGGCAGCTTTTTGATGAATAGAGACAAATACTAATGGCAATGACATTCCGTGTTTCCACCACTGTCCTTGTCTACAAATAAACTCCGTGGAGCCTCAACCTCTTCTCATTATAACCTGAAACCAGCCCACCTCTCTGATTCACCCCACACTGTCCCAGCCAGCCTAGGTTTTGACCATTGCAGGTAATTCAAGAATCCAGAACTATGATAGGGAGTGACTGGATGGGCAGGGGATCATAGAATCAGTGCTGGAAAGTACCTTAAAGACCATCTAGTCCAATCACCTCAATTTACAGATGAGGAAACTGAGGTTTAGAAAAATTAAGTACTAGCCAAGGTTATCGTACAACTAGTGTCAGAGACAGAATTTGAACCCAAATTTTCCTGACTCCAAATCCAGCACTCTAGTCACTATGCCAGATTGCCTCTCTGATATTTTTTACCTAAAGAGAAACGACCACATTTTCCTCCCTCATCCCTGTCCCATCCTCCAGAGCAGCTGTGAAGGCCACCCCTCAGTCCCTTAGACTGAGAGCGGATCAGAGATCATATGAAGAAAAAAGAAAAAACCCCAACAACTTAACATTCAAAATAACAGGACTAGCCCTTTTACTCACCATATTATCTTGGGCAAGTCTCTACACCACTAAGCCTTTGTTTCCTCAGTGTTGCTCTGCCTACAACATAGGTTGGCCACAAAGGTCAACGCTTTGTAAAATGGAGTGTGTCACATAGCTGGAACCTGTTCTTTTTATGGCATCATTTTGTCCTCATGACCTTCTTCCCTTAGACTTCATAGAACATTTTGTTTTGTTACTCATTCATTCATTCATTTAGCATTTGTTTACTATGTGCCACATATTGTGCTGGGTTCTAGTGATACAAAGACCAAAAAACTCCTCCTCCTCCTCCTCCTCCTCCTCCTCCTCATCATTCATCGTCATCTGCCGTGAGGGAACTTTTGCATTCTTCGGAGAGAATGCTGTGTTTACTCACATAGTAAAATACATCATGAATGAAAAAGGAAATGCAAACTAATTTTGAAAGAATTCAGGGCTCATGGGGGGGTTGGAATTAGGAAAAGTCTTATGTAGGAGGTGGAAGCTAAGCTGAGGATCAATAAGAGCTACAGTTTCAAGAGGCAGAGGGAAAGGGGGAGAGCATTTTAGTCAGGAGAAATAGGCTACCCCACAACATAAGGGCAGGAGCCATAATGTCAAGTGCAAGAAACAGCAGGTGAGCCAGTTTGATTGGGAATTAGAATGCATGATAGGAAGTCAGTCTAAACAGATTAGGCTAGTCAGTGAAGGTGTTGGAGATGTTTGCATCATGAAATACCCCAGCTCCCTGGCTGTGGAGTGGCAGGGGATTGCTCTTGTAGAATGTGGTATACATTGTCCCAGGTGTCATACTATTAGATGTTTTTGTTTGTTTTTGTTCATCACAAAGTAGGTTTCAATCTAGAAGCAAGGGTATGTATGGGGGGGAGAGAAGTGACAGTGACAAAGACAAAAAGGGGCGGCTGGGTGGCACAGTGGATAGAGCACCAGCCCTGTAGTCAGGAGGATCTGAATTCAAATCTGGCCTCAGATACCTACTAGCTGCATGACCCTGGACAAGTCACTTAACCCTGATTTTGTCCTCCAAGCAAAACAAAAAACAAAAAGTCATCAATAAAATGTTCTTTTAAAAAAATGACCGAGGTCTGAAAATAACCTTTATCCCTCCCCCCCTCCCCCCAAAAAGATTAGAATCAAGATCATGAGGACTTTTCAGTGCTGAACAGTGGAGTTTGTATTTTAGCCTGGAGACAAAAGGGAGCTTTATAAACTTCTTGATCAGGAAAATGACATGGTGAGACCTGTGCTGTAAGGCTATCATCAATTGTGTGGAGGATGAACTGGAAAGAGTAGTGATAGGACACCAGGGGACCAATTAGGAAGACATAGAAATAGTCTAGGCCGGTAGTTCTCAGACTTTTTCCACACTCATAGAACCCTTCAGTTTAAACAAAACTTTAGTAGAATCACTGCAGTAAAATATTCTAAAATTGTTATTTTAATGCTTACTAACAAACAACATTAAGGTTCATTAAAAACAAACAACTTGGAGTATTTCAAGGTTCTTTGTAGAATCATTTGAGAAACACTGGAATAGGTGATGATTAATGAAGGCCAAAACTACAGTGGAAGCTCCCTACCCTACCTTATCTAAACTTGTTATCTCCCTCAGTATCTTGGACAGTGCTGTGCACATTTCAAGTCAAATATTCTCAGGCCAACAAGTCCTGGGACTACAAAGACAACAATGCCACAGGACCTGTCCTCAAGAAGGCCAGAATGCTCTGGAGGGAAACAACAAGCATACAGATGAGTAAATACCTATAAAATGAATACAAAGTTGGAAAGGTCATTAATAAGTGGGGAAGGAGGAAAGGCCTCTTGTAGGAGATGGATTTTGAGATAAGTCTTGAATGGAGCTAGGGATTCCAAGAGAGGAAGAAGAGGAAGGGGGATATTTCAGGCATGAGGGGATGGCCTATGCAGATAGAACAGAAGTATTAGGTGGAATGTCACTCTTAAGAAATATTTGTGGAACAAAGGAGCTAAATTGAATGGAATGGAAGGAATAGTACTCCTTTTGCTATGAATGTAGACATGGTAACAAGATGAAGCATGATACAGAACACCTTTCACCCCTTTGAATACACACACTACACACACACACACACACACACACACACACACACACACACACACATACAAGTAGATTTATATATACAAGTCAGTGAAGAGGTGGGTAATCTTACCACAATTGACAGACAAGGCTATAAATGAGGAAACTGAGGGGAAAAAAGATGATATTAACTTTATAAGAGCTTTCTCATCAGCGGCACTAAATTTCCTTAATAATTCAAAGCATGGTTTCTACTAGCTCCTGCCCTAGTAATACTGATCCCTGAAATTGAAAGAAATTGTAAGCTGGAGAAACATGGAATTTTGATAAACTAGTCTGCCTTCCATCTACTAGCTTGAGTGCCTGTCTCATTGCTTCAGCATGCTCCAGTAAGGCCTAGAGCAGGGGTAAGGAACCTGCATCCTTGAGGCCACATGTGGCCCTGTAGGACCTCAAGGGCAGCCCTTTGACTGAATACAAACTTCATAGAACAAATCCCCTTAGTAAAAGGATTTGTTCTGTAAAACTTGGACTCAGTCAAAAGGCCACACCTAAGGACCTAGAAGGCCACATGTAGCCTTGAGGCCACAGGTTCTTACCCCTGGATTAGAGTATGCAGAATGAATGGCCTATGAGAATCTCTCCAAAGGTTTGGTTATTATCAAATGGGGCAATGTTTGAAACTTTAGATGACTTGCTAGAATAACACTATTGTGTTCATGTTCTATGATCCAGACTCATGGACCATTGAGTCTGGAACAAACCAAGTCATCAAGTATAAGCTTGTTTTACAAATAAGGAGACTGAGGCATAGAGGGGCAAGTATTTGCCCAAAGTCACATTGCTAGCAAATTAAGAAGCTGGAATTAGTAGTGATGCAGGGAAGTAAGGTAGAAAAGAAAAAAAGGAAACAAGGGAATCTGAAACAAGAGCACCAAAGCTATGAATATACTATAACTTTCAACCCAAACCAAGTAACAGTGGAAGAGGTTCTGTTCTTTTCTTGTGGATTCTATGTATTGAGAATTGTTAAAGATTTAAAACACACACACACACACACACACACACACACACACACACACACGGCAACATAGCTGAATGGAGACTACAAGAAGAGATAGCCATTTGTCTCTGCTATAGTAGAGAGTCCAAGATTTTGATTCTAAAAACCTGGGTTCTGGTAATCACCCTTCCATAAATAGGTTTGAACAAATCACTTCCTATCTTTGAGTCTAAGTATTTCAATTCACAAAAAAAAAAAAGAGAGAATAAGACTAGATAATCTTTAAGGGTCTTCCCAGCTCTGGAAGTTTATGTTCTAACATTCTATAGTCTAGGTTCTAGGATTCTAGGGTCCCTGGTCTATGATCATCTGCTTTAGCTAAGTTGGCCAGTGAGATGAGTAAATATTGTGGGAAAACTTAATGTCTCCTAATGTCCCTGACAGCACAAGGCATGAATAAGTTACCAAATAGTAGCCTCTGCTTCTATATGATAATTTTTACACCTGAAATGGCCAGACTTAAACCTTCCTATTATTGGTTTGATGCTGATAAGACATTATTACTTGGGTGAGGCTCTAAAAACAGCAAGAGACATAATGGAGACTCTATTGTTCCAAGAGTCGGGACCCTTGGGTTCTAGTTTTGGCTTTGATGCTGTTTCACTGGGTGACATTGTACACCTCACATCTCCTCTGTGAGCCTTAGTTTCCTGATCTGTAATATGGAGTGGTTGGACTAGCTGATTTCTGAGATCTCTTGAGAACCAATATGATAATACATGCAAACACACACATATATATGTAACGCTTTGCATATCTTAAAGCCCAATAGAAATATCAGCTATTATCCCTTCTGGCAAAATCTCATGATTCTGTGATTATAAATTTTATGCAAACAAATCCACTCTATAGAAAACTAAACTAAAAATTAACTCTTAAGCTTAAAGGTATAAACATATTTGTATCTCTATAATTATCTCCCACTATCCTTAAAGGTAATATAGACAGAGAGATAGATGTATATATCTATAGATAGATACATATTTATAGATATATGTTTTCCCCAAAAACATTAACATTCAAAACTAAGTCGGGATGCCACAAGGCAGGGGTGGGGGAGGGGGAGAGAATAGAAGTATGCACATTGTGCCATGGGCCCTTTGAAGTTTTCACCATTGTGAGAACAGCTGATACATGAAGTAGAAGAGAATGCCAGTAATAACTGACATTTAAAGTTTACAATGTCTTTTACATACATTAACTTATTTGAGCCTCCTAACAGCCCTGAAAGGTAGGCAGATATTATTATCCCCATTTTAGAGAGGCTGCCAGAGATCAGGAAGAGGGATGGTGCATGAGTGGTGTGGAGGCAGACTGGTACTTCTTTGGGCATGAGGAGAGTGTGGTAATTAGTGTGACTGGATTATGGAACATGGGGGAGAAGATAGAGAGGAGCTGGAAGATGTATGATACCCACCTCCCTCTACCTAGTAATCCTTATCGCTGAAGTGTCTGTATGTATGTGGGGTGGGAGGGTTCACAGGTTTGGTGTTGGTATAGTTCATGACTCATACTGTTACCAAGCTTCCAGTGTGTGACATTTACTAATGTGGAGAACAAATAGTAATAAAGCTGTGATATCAGTTCCAGTCTACCATTACTATCTGAATAGTGTCAGATGAACTTGCTCTTAGCTCCTCTACCAAAAGCAGTGTTGCTTCCCATTGTTGTATGTTACTGGGCACTTATGACTCAGGCTATCTAACAAATGGGTAAGATTTGAAAAAAGAAAACATAGGATGGAAACCAACTTGTGTTGATGGGAGTTAGGGCAAGAGGAGCCTACAGGCTCCAAAAGGACATGTCCTGGTTTAAACTTTACCTTCTCCATGAAATTTTGCTGTTCCTGATCTCCCTTCCATGTCATCCCTCCCCCCACTCCTAACTTCCTTAGGATCACAGTATCATTGATTTAGAGTTGGAAGGGATCTTTGAGAACATTTATCCCAACACTCATTTTTTGGGAGAAAATAAATTCTTCTCTTTACCTATATCCACAGCACTTCCTATTCTTCTTTCCAGTAGTCCCACAGTATAAGAGACAGATGCATGATGGGCATGTTAGCCACAGCCATATTGGTAGTTATGATCTGTATGCAAAAATATAATAAAGATACTATCCAGGAAATATATGATAGAAATGGAGGTGGACAGGTTATATTGTGAAAGCAAGCAATAATAAGTAGACTGACCATAATGTGTTGGTGCCTCCTCAAATGGTACCTTGGTAGATCTTCTATAGAGTGTTTATGGGGGACATGAATTACAATCACACAACATGAGAGTGCAAGGGTAGGTTATAATCTCCACAACTAGAAAGGGTATTCACATCAATGAAATCCTGGATCTCTGGAAGTATTCATGATTCGTATTCTAATTTCTATCATATTTATCTGTATAGCTAGCTAAACACCTTTAATAAGCTGTAAGCTTCTTTAAGACAAGGGCCATATCTTACTTATCTTTTTCCTCCTAGCACCAAATAAAATGCATGATGTGTCTTAGATAGCCATCTAATGTTTGTTGAGTGAATGGATGAAAATATCCATCTCTAAAATCCAAATTAGGTCAACATAAAATGGATGAGATTAGCCAGAAGTCACACACTTTAAGTGAAATTTTGTAAATATACTCTTAGTAAGACTAAGGTCAGTTAGAAAACATTTATTAAGTTTTTGCTATGTACAGAGCACTGTACTAGACAGGGGAAGAAAAAAAAAGTTTGAGTGAATGAAAAAAATTAGGTGTTACTGTACTAAATACTGGGGATACAAATGTAAGCATAATCTTCCTTAAACTTAGAGTTTACAGTTTAGTAAAACGATAAGGCACACATCCTGCAATAAATAATATTACCTGGAAATACATGAAATCAGTACACCACAAAATGCTTAAGGGTAAAGGTAATTATCAATTATTTGTAGAGAGTATCAGGAAAGTCTTCTTGGAGGAGGTGCTATTTGAGTTGGGCTTTAAAGAATGAGTTCTATGGGTAAAGCAGGAGAAAGAGGACATTTCAGGGTTAGGTTACAGCGTGGGGGAGAAAAAAGCACAGAGGTGGGAAAGTTCAGCATGTATCTGGAAGACCAAGAGCTCTCTAATTCTGTGAGAACACAGAGTGCATGTAGGGGAGTAATATGAGATAATACTGGAAAGCGAGGATAGCACCAGATGGTAGAGGGGCTTGAATACCTGGCAGAAGAATATAAACTTTACATGGTAGGCAATTGGGAGTCAATGAAGGTTTTTGAGTAATGGAGAAACATTACTCGATTTGTATGTAAGAAAGATTATTCTGACAGTGGTATGAAGGATTGGGGAGTAGGAGACAGTGGAGGTAGGAAGACCCTGAGGAGGTTATTGAAATAGTCCAGATGGGTGGTAATAAGAGCCTGTACTAGGATGGCTGCAGTGGGAATAATAAAGAGGACAGAATGAATGTGAAAATGTTGCCAAGGGGAGAATGATGAAGTTTGATAACTTATTGTATGAATGTTGTGGGAGGGGGAAGAGGCAAAGCTAATATAAGTTTTTGAACAGTGCTACTACACTCATGCATAGTGAAGGCAGAACAAGGTGTGTGTGTGTGGGGAAATTAGAAGCTTTTGATTGGGAAATGTCGAATCCTTCCTAGATTTTAGCAATAGGGCCTAGAGTACTTACCTAAAAATAAAAGCATCACTTTAGAATATAAATATTTTAACATCCTTTTAGCTCCCTTAGGGCAGAGACTATGTTTTATTTATATTTGCATCATCTAATAAGAAGCAGCCTGGTTTATGTGGTGGGTGGAATGTTGACCTCCGACTCAAGAAAACCCAGGTTCAAGTTCCTTCTCTGAAATATACTGGCCATGGGACGCTGGACAAGGCACATCTCTGTGCCTCCGAGCAATTTTCTAAAACTCTAAGTGACATAACAGTTGCCAATACAAATCTGTAGAGTATTCCCAACATAGTTAAAATCATGAGTCCACACCTGACCCCAAATTAAAAACAAACAAAAAATCTTTCACAACTGACACAGGTTATAAGTTCTCATAAGAAACATTTAATTGTTTGTTCAGTGAATGAATGAACTGTCTTTTAGAACATCATAACGCGACTCTAGATATTTTAGACATTGAAGAGAAAGAGTTGTACAGTTATCTCTTCCATACTGAGGTGATTAGGGGTGTGACGTCCCTGCAATCTGGAAAATTCATGTAAAATTGTTCGACCTCCCATTGGTGCCAGAGAAGAAGTCTGAATTATTATGGTATTAAAAGATGAATTATGTTGATATTATATAATACTATATATCTATTTTATGTATTTCTGAGTTTCTAAATTTTTTATGTATCATCTGCTGGCCTTCCCATGTCACCTCTGGCATCTGCAAAACTCCCCCAAAATTCCCATTTTATTTCTTATGCCGACCCATGATATATTAAAACCATGATGGGAAGAGTCATGATGTGAAAGAGATAACTGTGTAGTGATACTTTATCCATTTTTAATCTACTACTCTCCAGGGGAGAAAGAACCCTGAAAGGCTTCATCATAGAATCACAGAATGTTAGAGGTTGAAAGGGACCTTGGAATGCAGAATACTAGAAAACAATACTGAATCTGGAAAGAATCTTAGAATGTGAAATGTCAGAACTGGAAAGTACTTTGGAATACAGACCTGGAAAGGCTGTTAAAACATAGAGTACATCCAGGCAGCTTGGCTCAAAGTGGAGAGAGGCCATCAGGCTATCACAGCTTGGTAGTGCTAAAACTCCCTTTATTCTTACTTTATGCTCACCAAGCAAGCTTCTATTATGAATTTGGCTTATTCCCTTGTACTTTCCATATGGGAAGAAAGCATGAAAACCAGCTGACATGAATATTTTGACCCTTTCTGCAGTAATAATTCTCAGTGTAAATTCATCATTTGTCATTCTAATGCATCATTCAGGGTTTTTTGGTTCAGTTTTTCAAGTGAATTAGTTTCCTAGTGCCAAACAATTCGAAGAAAACTTATAAACTGAGCTCCTGAGTCTATTAAATTGAGGACCACACCCCAGTTCCCAGAGACACAACCAAAGTACAGCCAGGAAGCTGGCCAGCCAGCTTCTCTCTCCCAGTCTAGTCTGGTGTCATCACTAACTGCAACACTGGTGTGAATTGGGGGTTCACATAAGATTGCCAACAGTCTCCTTCCTTTTTGGCTTCCTTACTCTCCCTCTTGGCTGGCTTTTCATATAGCCACATCTAATGAGCTTTAGTAAAGAAGAAACCACTGCAGTGTAGGAAAATCTAATAGCAATTTCTTTGTCTTCTTTCTATTAGTCATTAGCGTTAGGGAAAGAAAACACCCAGCGGCAGTGGGAGAGACAGCAAGATTAGAAACAGCGTTCTGCAGTCCTGGGTTAATGAAGTGGACCCATCAGTATCACCCTTACCAAAGATGTGCATATGGACACACACACACACACACACACACACACACACACACACATGCACACATGCACACACCAGTTCTAAACAGAAGCACCAAATACACATGCACCCCAGTGTCAAGCATACACACATATACACACATCAAGCACACACACCAGTGCCAAATATACACACATACACACACCAGTGCCAAATATACAAATACATATACACATCAGTGCTAAGTACAGACACACACTAATGCCAAATATACAATGCACACACTCATGCCAAACACACATATATACACACACCGTTAGAAAACATATGCATACACCAGTGCCAAACGCATACACACACACATACACACCAGTGCCAAACACACATACCAAGGACAGACATACACACCCATGTACAGACCAGTGACAAACATGCACACTAGTGTCAAGCACAGGCACATAACTAATACCTAGTACACGTACTAGTGCTAAGTACATACACACACCAGTGCCAAAGACACACACGCACATGTACACACACACACACACATACACACACTTCACATCCATGGCCATGCTTCCTCATCTGTAAAAGGGGGATGATAATTATTGCAGTTACCTACCTCGCTGAATTGTTATAATGATCAGATGAGATAATGTATGAAAAGTGCTTTATAAACCTGAAGCCAGTTTATTATGGATGCATGACACTATTATCACCATATTAAAATTATTCCGGACCAGCAGGTACCAGTGTATCAAAGTTGTGGCCGAGATAGGTCCAAATCATGAGCAGAGCCTGCTTTCATTTCAAATTTATCATTTGTTATACTGTGCTGGGCAACATTTACAATGTCTTGGTCTTCCGATGAGCCAGATTTAAGGCATTAGCTGTAACCTAATAAGACTTCAAAATTACACAGCTTTGGGAGGAACAAATGACATAGTAAATGAATTAACTGCCTTTTCGAACACTAACATGATAGTTTACTCAGATGTTTTTGGTGACTAATGAGGGGATTGATCTTATTTGATCATCAAAGTGGGCTTATGAAATGAATCATGCCTGCCTTGTTATCCCGATTGTATAAATGGAACCACTGAGTCATAGAGAGGTTATTTGTCTATTCATGCAACAAATATTTATTAAATACCTAGTATACATAGATTAATTCTAGGCATTGAGTGAAATACAGCATTTAGGTAAGACACAATCCCGACCCTCATGGAGTTTATAATCCAATAAGAGAAGATTCTCAAACATAGGTAACTATAGTAGTTTCACGAACTTATGTAGATGGCAAATGGTAGAAACATGATATAATCCCAGTCTTTTGGTTCTCAGTAGAATTTGTTTTCTAATACACCACAATGTTTTATTGATATGCTTTATAGCATAGATATGTGATTAGAATCTATAGTTCTGGAAACTGCAGGCTTCAGAACTATGATAATTCACAGGCAGCTAGATAGCTCAGTGGATAAAGCACTGAGCCTGAGGTCATGAAGACCAGAGTTCAAGTGTGTCTTTAGATGCTTGTTAGCTGTGTGACCCTGGGCAAGTGCTTAATCTCTGTCTGTTGCAGTTTCCTCATCTGTAAAATGAGGATAATAATAATAGCTACCTTCCAGTGTTGTTGTGATGATTAAATGAGCTAATATTTGTAAAGTACTTAGCACAGGGCCTTGACACATAATAAGTGCTTAATAAATACTCATTTACTATTTATCCTTCCTTCTCTCCAGCAGTAACAATTGCTAATTGAATTCTTTACCCCAACAAGCCTGTGACAAGAGTTAGGAACTAGAAATCAAAAAGGCCTGGATTCTAGTTCTGCATCAATGTAACCTATTAAATATACAAACACAAGCCATTTCCCTCATGCTCATCATCTCCGTCTGTAAAATGGGAATAGGAATAGGGACTACATCTCATTTTATTAATGTCTAGTCTATTTCCCTTTATCTTTTCTACAAGAGTAAGGGTAAAGGCATAGAGATTAGAGTTGTGATTTCATTGGTATAGGGAATTCTCAGGTGAGGAAATTCTGCCAAGGCAGGTTGGCAGCTTATCTGAGACATAGTCTTAGAGAGCAGTCTAAAGCAGTGAGAAGCTATGTGACTTTCACAGCGGTCACACTGCCAGTTTATTTCAGTGGCAAGACTTGAACCCACATTCTACTGACTTCAAGGCTGGCTCTATATCCAGTACACTGTGCTGTCTTTCAGCAGTGAGAATAATTGTTGTCATTTCCTCAGCAGAGTGTCATGAGAATAAATGAATTCATCTGCATAAAAATGACTTGGGCTTTGTATCTCACAGGGTCATTGGGTGGCAGCCATTATACAAATGTGAGTTATTATTAAGAAGCTGAGGCTCTAAATGACTCAAAAAAGTGGCAAAACTGTTTAATGCAATACATTTCTCCCACATGGAGACTGATATTTGATAGAAAGTAAGATTCTTGGCAGTAATGATTTTCATTCTTTGTATCTGATTCCCTGTGGCCTAGCACAATGCATGGCACACATTAAGTGTTTACTAAATGCTTGCTGAAAAATTGAATATATTATTATTATTATTATTGTCATCATCTTCATCATTACTATATTCCTATTGTCAAGAAAGGTAGAAGGAATGATGGTGAAATGGAATAAGCTTGCAATAGGGACAATGAAGGTAAAATAGCATGAAGAACCCATAAGGCTTTTTAAATCCTGCACTTTGCAAGGAAAACATGAAATGTGCTTCACTGACAGATCAGAGTTCATTAATCTGGATAACTTTATATGCAGAACTTCCTGGAGGCAAGGGATGGTTTATGTGTCTTGTTCAGGAGCTTCTTTGGCCTGGGATTTGGCCATGTCATAGTTTGATAACAAGGATATCAGCATGCTTTGCTGAACTCTTCCATGATTATTTTAAAGAGGATCAATCTGTGTTCATCATCATAAATTGAGAGCTGAAGGGACCTTACAGGCCCTCTAGCCCAACCCCTTCTTATATAGGTGAAGAAAAGGAGTCCCAGAAAGGTGAAGCAACTTGCCAGATGTCACACAGGTGACCTTGGCAGAGCCAAGATTCAAATCCTGGTCCTCTGACCCCCGCTCCAGAGAGAATGATTAAAAAATATCTAAGCTGTCTTCCAACTTTAATCCCCCAAACCTTCCAGCTATAAAACCCTTGAACCCTGAAATAGGCAAATGGAAGTCATCTCCATTTTCCAAGAAAGAAAAATAAGGACCCCCAAAGATAAATATCCTTCATCTCTTCAGCACTCTCAAATGTAATACCTTTCTCTCTCTCTCTCTCTCTCTCTCTCTCTCTCTCTCTCTCTCTCTCTCTTCTCTCTCTCTCTCCCCTCTCCCCCCACCTCCCCTCTGTCTCTCCCTCCCTTCCTCTCTCTCTCTCTCTCTCTCTCCAAACTGAAATACCATTCCCTTTGTCTCTCCTGTAATGCATTTCTTTTCTTACTGATGTATTTTTCTCATCCCCCCCTTTCCCCTCTTTGGCTATATGATATGGGCAGGGTTTTATCCATCTCTGTATCAGTTTTTAGTCCATCACCATATACAAATGTCTATTGAATAAATTCTAGGTCTAGGAGAACACTGTACATTTCATGGTGACTTGATGACTGCATCTTTTGGATGCCCCCTCTCCAGGCTGATCGAATAAGGAGGAATCATATGCCTTGTTTCAAGGGTGCTTCTTTGCCATGTTTTTGTTAGATATGGTGATACCCCTAATATCCACCCCCCTCAGGAAACCAGCCCTTACCCAGAATGTCTCCCTGGCTCTGTCAAGCATCCAGACCATATGGTTAATTAGCTAAAATTTGCGACCACATCTGTGATGGTGATTTTTTTTTTGCATGTGCTAACTTAATTATGGAAGCCACATGGCCCTTAGGAAGAGCCATTGGCACAGGGGCTGCAGAGCTCACTCTTAGCTATAATGACATGTAAATCTATGGAAGAATCTGGAGGTTTCATAGGTTCCTTGCCCCTCTTGTATGCAAGGCAAAACCAGAGGGCTTTGTAAGTTGACTCTATCAGGTTTGGCACTGAAGGTTGTTCATATCAGCTACATCCTGTTGGCACAGTGGCTCCACATTCACACGTGCTGGCAAGTGGTCTTGTAAATATGCCAACCTGCTTGAGTGGCACAAAAGAGTACATGCTCTCTTCTCCCCTTCTATGCTTCCCAAGCTGCTCTCAACTAAGAATGTCTGTAGGAAGAGGTGACTACAAAATAACACAGGATAGCTAAAGATCTGAGAATCCTGGAACACCAGAGATGGAAGATCCCTGAGAAATCATCTAAATTAACTCAAGCAGCATGTAGTAAGCACCAACTATTTTCCAAGCACTCATCTAATCCAACTCTCAGTTTGCAAAGGATTCAACTGAGAATTTGAGAGGAGAAGTGATTTTCCTGGAGTCGCACAGGGTGCATGTATTTACTGAAATGAATACATGAGAATAATGAAAAAATTATAATTAGGAATTTCTTCACTTGTGACAAGTGGCACAAAAGTCACCTCAGCTAGAAAAGAGCATGGATTTACAGCATGTACATCATCATGTACATCACCATGTGTCCAAAATCCAGGATACCACAGAGCCAGTGCTGGAGAGGTTGACAACCCTCTTCCCCCATGTTCCATTCCAGAGGAAAAGGACTATTAGGTAGCTTTCTTTTAAAACCAAGCTTAGCACCTATTAAGAATAATTAGTTGTTTCTTCATACCTGGCTTCCAAGAAGCCTGATATCCAGGGAATTGTTGCTGAGCAGTAACAGTTTTATGCTGATAAATGTTAGATAAAAACACCCAGAACTTACTTTTAAATTTAATGCAAATTATTAACTTTTTCTCCATCTCTTTCTTAAGTCTAGAGAATCAACAAAACAATAAATTGAACCTTGATTCGTAGCATTTGCCAATTTTTGAGGTGTAAGAGTTCACACTGGAAATTTAACAATCAGCTCTCCAGAGCTAATCCAAGCTGACTCCAGCACACCACTGAGTGGTAAGCATTGAAGCAAGGAGATAGATTCTTTGTAGGAAGATATGAAGGATAACTCCAAACCTAAAACCCCAAAGTATCCCCAGACTCTCAATATATAATACTAGAGCTGAAAGGGACCTTAGCTATCACCTATCCATAGCTTTCATTTTACAGAGAAGGAAAGTGAGTTCCTAAAGAGGTAAAGTGACTTTCCCAGTGTCCCAGAAAAAGGTTCACTTGACTATTACTGAACTTGAGGCTGAAATGAGGTAGACAGAAATGGAAGACAAATTCCAAAGACCCACACACTGTCTGAGCTGGAAGAGGACTTCAGAGACCATCTAACTCAACCCCCCTCAGTTTACAGAGTAAGAAAATAAAACCCAGAAAGAGTGTCAGAACAGGGACTAGAACTGACTTCTCACTTTCAGGCCAACATTCCTTTCTCTTCATTTGTTGAAATTAGGCCTTTCTTTCAGATACCATAAATCACAAGCAGCTCCACAGGGAGGTGACACTCAGATGCTTTCAGGCACATTTTACTCCAAGCTTGCCCAATCCCCAGTGAAGAAACTGGAGCAGTAGAAATGAAAGTGACTTGCCCAAGGTTATACAAGGAGTAAATGGGAGAGCAAGTGTTTGAATGCAGATCCCCCAATCTAAATCCAGTGTTCTTTCTACTGGACTATGCTGCCTCTCCACTTACCACTTCATTTTATACATACGCACGCACACACACACACACACAACACACACACACACACACACACACACACACACACATATATATATAAATATATATATATATATACATATATATATATATATATATATATATATATATATATACATAAAACTACTTTAGAAAGGCTAATTATAAATTGCCATGCCTGAAAGAGCTCTTTGTATTTCCCCATATGTATTTAGGGAACATTTATTTTGGGATGACCATCCTTTCCTGAGCTGTTTCTGATCCTCTCTTGATTTTCATATTTTCAACTTGTTCCTCCTATCAAATCCTCAAGCTCTTAGGCCTCAGGATGTTGGAGAAACCAGGTTTGTATGTGGGAAAATATTCAGGAAAAAGAAAAGATTCCTGGAATCAGAGAGGCAGAGGTGTGTTCAGGAAGTCTGTACAGCATCAACTATTTTCCTGTGCTCTAGCTTATCATGATAAGATTAAAGTTTGGGGAAGTTTTCTAGCTACCTCTTTTCCCTGGGTTACCCAGGCTGCCCTCAAGCTACTCTCTCCATATACATTAAAAGGTGATCTCTCATTGGGAGCTAACTGCATTGAGGGTCTGAGCTAACCCTTCTTTCTCATCTCCAGGTAAGTTCTTGCCAGCTGCTGCCTTTACCCTGGGAACCCCTGGAGACAGTCTGCCCTTACAGATGGTATTTAAATCAAGGACATTTCCTAAACCCACCCATTATGTCAGAGGCATCTTCACAGTTAACAACTCTATACTCTCCAAAAAACTCTTCCATGGGTCAAAGCTTGCCCAATACTGTTGTCTTGCCCTGTCAAGGTATAGTGATATAGTGGGGTGAGTGGAAAATTCCCAGATGGAGTGTGGTTTCCCATTCTACTTCCTCCTTGGATAATCTTTCAAAGCACAATTACTAATTATCTCACAGAACAAGTCCAAGGAGGATGGAAAATATTTTTTAAAAAATAGAAAACCCAAACCTTTGGTTAATAATCCCAACAGTCAGCTGAAAAATGCATTGAAAAACCAGTAAGACCCCTGCACTTGAGACATGTTCTTTGGGAACAGAAAGACAACAAATTGTTTAAGGCAAAAAAAAAAAACAAACTTGTACAAAGGGGAAGGTTCTTGCTCTGCCACTAAATAGCTATGTAAACTTACTTCACCTTTCTTGGCTTCCATTTTCTCATCTGTAAAATGAGGAGACAGGGCTGACATGTGGTCTTTAGGATCTCTTCTAGCTCTCTGTTCTTAATTCTAACATTCTACATTCTAAGTCCCATTCTCACTCTGACATTCCAAGGCCTCTTCTATTCCTTATATTCCATGTTTTATGACCCACCTTCTCTTCTGGAGATGCAAAGAAATTCTCAGTGGAAAGCAGTGAATCCATTTCACTGGGCTGCAGACATTGACCAAAGTCAACTCAAGATCTGTCAAGCCTTATCGCTTTAAAGAAAAATGGAAGAATCCAAAATCTTTGGAATGCCAGGAGTCAAATATGCTTGATATAGTTACGGTTGAGCCCAACTCCATCTCATTGTTTAGCATGATCAAATCAGGGATTTGCAACTTAGACTTGGACTTTGCAACATGGACTTTTAAAAAATATACATCTTGATAACATATGCTTCCTTTGTAATCCTCTGTATTTTATTTTATGCATTTTAAAACATTCTGAGAAGGGGTCCATGACACACACACACAAAGGTTAAAAACTCCTGGGTTAGAGGGTCTTGGTTTGAGGATTCTCCTGGTTAACAGGTTAATGATGAGATGCATTCACATGTCTCTATCTTTGCATTGCACATAGTAGGAGCTCAGTGAATGCTGGCAAAATTAATTGTCCCATTAGTGATTAGGATGAACCATTAGCCTAAAGCAGCCCCAGCTCAAAGTGGGGAAGGTTGCTATTCCCACAAACATGATTTGCAACACATCAGTAAGTGATTCCCCTGCCTCAACACCTCAGGGTCTCTCTAGATATTTTGATGGCCATTGCAGCTTCTCAAAAGGAATGGTAAATTCATGTCAATTATAGGTGGGCTTCACATAGTAATTTATTCTAAGGAGTGAAGAATGAGAATATTACAAATTCCAAATAAAATAATGTCCCAGTTGTGAGACACAAAGACTGCGCCTTTCAGCATATGTGTGTATGTGTATGTGTGTGTGAATGTGTGTGTATGTGTGTGTGTGTGTGTATTTTAAATGATTGTACTCATAGCCTAGCCCAGCATCCTATATAGCTTCATGCTGACTTTTATTGGTTATCAAATGAGATCTAATTGTTTTTTTTTCTTTGAAATGCTCCTACCTCCCAAACACACACAGTATCAGGATTAGTTCCTGGTAGTATTCACTCTGTGGAGAATTTTTTTAATGGAATCTTCCTTATTCTCAGAATATGGGTGCTGAGTTTATAGGAGAACCACTTCACTGTGTATCACCCAGGAAAAAAACAGCACTGAACTTGGAGTCAGGATACTTGTGTTCAGGTCCCAACTCTGTGTTTTTTAACTATATGACCAGGTTATTCCATTTAATCACTCAGGACTTCAGTTTCATTATCATGAAACTAAAATCCTAGTATTAACATTCACATAAGGTTGCTATGGGAAAAGGACTTTTTAAACTTTTTGTTAGACCCCAGAGCTGAGCCCTCACAGAACAGGTTTAATATTTGGGTAACCTCTCATTATTGACTCAAATAATGGCTAAGCTACCACATGTTTTTGGTTTGTTACTCCTGTCCCAGGAACATTCACATCAACAACAGATATTATAGTAGATACAGTGATGGACTTGGAATCTGGAAGACCTGCCTGCATTTGAATCTTGCTTTAGACATTTACCTAGCTGTGTGACCCTGAGAAAGTCACTTAACCTTTTTCAGTTGTAGCCTTCCCATCTGTTAAACAAAGATAATAATAGCACCTACCTCCTAGAGTTGTCGTGAGGATCAAATTATATAACATGTAAATTTCTTTGCCAATCTTAAAACAATATATAAAGGCTGGCTATTATTAATATCTGTTATGGACTTAACCCACATCTAGTTCTGCCCAAGGGTATTCAGTTACTCTGAAAGCATTAAGCTAAGAACACATAAAACTTAGATCAGGATTATCAAAATGCATAAAAAATTGAAGAGACTAATATGGTAGCCCTTTGGGTGGAACAATATAGTCCTATTTCAAGTGAGCACCATTTCCTGCCTTCATCTCCCACCCCCCAAAAAAAAGCAAACAACACTCTCAGCATAATAGGTAACGCCTCACTGTTTAAGTAAGGGGCCTTGATGAAGTGCATTGGTGTCATTTCACCATTTTCTCCCTGATTCCAGCATCTATATGCCTAGAATTCCTCTTATCTCCAAGTTTTCTAGTCTCTTTGGTGCTGTCCATGGTACCAATATTATTATTGCAGCTCCCTGATCTGCAGGCTTGGTTCAGGTATTTCCTATCACTTGGCTGGAAACATTCTCACATTGCCTAGCTAACTTTGCATTCCTACTATCCAGAACCCTAAAAGATTTTTCAGTCTTCCTTGTCTGCTCTTCTCACAGAAGACTTCTCTCTTATCCTTTGTGTATGCATTAGGGCAAAGGGCTCTGTCAGGTCCCCCTGTTAAAGAAGCTTTGATCCTTTTCCAACTAACACAAGCAAGAAGGGAGGGCTTGGCCCAACTCCTCTGTTTGAAAGAAGAGGCCATCTCCTTTGCTCACACAACTTAAAGCACTATAGAAACGTGAGCTATTAATATAATCATCCCACAGGGAACATTTCTAGCCTGGAGCTAGTGATATTCCAGTGATTATAACAGCATTCATCAAGAAAAGGGAACTGGAGCTACTGGCTCAGGTGAGACTGCCTCTGGAACACAGCTGGTCCAAAATATTTTTTAATATCCTGAGCAGAATTTGAAAGCCTCCCCCACCCTGCAAATGAAATCAGGAACACACTTTCTTCATTTAAATTTAAAGGTAGAATAGCATAAATAGACATTTTGAGCTGGAAGGAACTTTAGAGATCATCTAATCCACCCACCTTATTTTATGGACAAGGAAACTAAAATCCAGAGAGGCTAAATGATTTGACACACAAATAGTTAAGTAGGCCAGCTAGAATTGGAGCCCAGGTCCTCTGATCTAATACTTCTTACTATGCCACATTGACCCAAAAGAAAAAAAATAAAATGCATAACTCACTCTTAAAAGTCCTTTAAGCTTTATAAAGTGCTTTCTTCATGACAGTCTTGTGAGGAAGGTAGTACAAATACCATAGTTATTTATATATAGATAAAACAGATAATGCAATAGTGATTGTATCATAACTCTTCTTCTTTAATGGCTTCAGTCATTCATTACATCATCACCATTAATGCACTTTACAATATATTCAATGGAAAGCAAACTTGGATTTGACAGTAAATCTTGTGGCATAGATCGTCTTGAATAATTCTTTATTACTTTACATTTTCTGAAGCTTCTTTCACACAATATAACAGTAATAAACAAATTTTAAACACACACACACACAAAACCATACATAAATACAACCACACACACACACATTCCAATAATTATGTAATGCTATTATGTTTGGACAGAAGCCACCAAGTTGGCAAAGATCACAAGCCGTTGCTGATTCCAGCGATGCGGTAAATTTTGTTCCCGATTAAAGATCTCTGCAACTGAACAAAGTCCTTGTTATACCTCATAGATGAGTTGTGTGTGGTTCATTTTAATTCAGCCTTTGTAATTCTGAATGTAGTAACTGGAAAAGAAGTAAAGATCTAAGAAATTTCTTCAGACCTTTTCTGATTTATGTTGGCTATGAGGAAAGGGAATATTTCTTTTACCTGTACACAAAAGTAATTGTTAGTTAACTTACAGCTCACTTTCATTTCTTGGTGACATGTTTCATTTATTATTTATCTTTATTTAAAAGTTATAAGTATTTCAAATTCGGCAAAAAATTTAGAGAAAATGAGATACATTCAATTAATAAACTACACTTTTTTGTAATGTGCTCAGAATTCCCTACAATTCAACTAATATTTTTGAGGTGCATTCATGGATTCCAATCATTGGCCAGCACAGAATGGAATGGTAAAAGAGTAATATTTGATTTAGATTCTTAGGTCCCAGATTCAAATCCTGCCTCTAATACATACTACCTGTGTGATCTAGGGCAAGTCATTTAACCTCTCTGGGCCCAAGTTTCCTCATTTGTAAGAATGAGGGAGTTGGATCAGATGACCTTTCAAGTCCCTTCCAACTCTTGATCTATTACTCTGTAGTCCTATAAACTGTATCGGTATGGTTCAGAATTGAATACTAAATGATCAAATAATCAGAAAACTTGAAAGTCTATTTCAAATGAAGGTCACATAAAAACAAAGGATATAGATCCAAATTTTAAAGAGCAAAGAAATAAGGTGTATTTAATGGAAAGACTTTGGACCATAAAAATCTTGTCTGGAATTGCTGACATATTTGCAGTAATATTATTCAATACTTTAAAAGTCTCTGTGTGGTGCTGTGTATGTATGTGAATGATCTTACTTTAGAACACCAGCATGTTTTTGAATGACCTTTAAGATATATCTGTAATGTGTTCATTAGCATTTCCCAGGAACCTGATGAAACCTGAAAATAATATGAAAAATCTTCATACTATTCTGAATAAAAGCAATAGCCACATTATTCAAAAAAAGGCTGCATTTATACCTTTTTGATAGAAACTGTGTGCTGCATATGGCATACATCTAACTCATTTTCTTAAAGAATGCTTGAATTTCTATTTTATTCTATGTATTCTACCAGTCATATTTGCTGCACAGTCATAGCCTGGATTGGTGTTTTACATTGTTTTAGATCATTTCTTCCAAATAATAATGCCTATATCCCAGAACCAAAGAATTTGAGAGTTGGAAGGGCCTTTAGTGGCCATTTACCTCAATCTATATATGAATGAATCTCCACTTGAGCTCACCTGATATTTGGTTATCCAGCCTCTGCATGAAGACCTCCAAGGAGGGGGACCCTTCCTCCTCTCAAGGCAACCATTTATACTTTTGCACAGTTCTAGTTGTTGGGATTTTTCCCCCTTGCCTTCAAGCCTACATTTGCCTCTTTGCAACTTCTACCCATTTTACTGCCCTCTAGGGCCAAAGAGAACAAGTTTAATCCCTCTTCCACATGAAAGCTTTTCAAATATTTGAATACAGCCATGTGGCCCTTCTGAATCTCCTTTTCTCCAGGTTAAACATCCCCAGATTCTTCAGTTAGTCCCTATGGAATCAAGCTCTTTTTACCATCATGGCCATCTTCCCCTGGACACTCTCCAACTTATTACTATCAAAGAATCTGTAATGTCAATTCACTACCAACCAGTCTCATCATAGGCACAAATGAAGCTTAAAGAAACATTCCCATCAATAACAATGATGCACCAAATTATTTGCCTCATTTGCTCTGGGAAGGCAATATCAGGGATACAGTTGAATTACAGTGAGAAATATTTTGCTTTCTTAATTTCAGACATTTTCAGCTCAAACTTTGTTGCCCAGAAAACCAATAAACTCAGCAGTGCATTAGAAAGAACACTGAATGTATAGTCGCAAAGCCAGAGTTTGAATGCAGATTCTGATCCCTGCTATCTCTGTGACCTTGGGAAAGTCACTAAACCCACCTGGGACTCACTTTCCTTATCTGTACAGAAGAGGATTGGTTTAGAAGATTCTTAAGGAAACCTTCTGGCTTTAAATCATATGACCACAATCCTGCAAATCCAATAACAATCAAGGAAAAGTAGTTTATAAAACCAGTACTGTGTTTTGAAATCATCTTTTCCAGTGCTGCATTAAGGTTATAGATTCTATAACATTTAAAAAAAAAAGCTTCCAATATGCAGCTTTTCCACTTTATTACTAGAACCCCAAGTGCTAAGTGATTTTTTTACACAAAACAGTGGTCTGCAAAATACATTGGCGAACTTCCTACTACTTTTTGCCTTTCTAACACAATTGATTATTGCATTTGGTCATTGATGAAGTGTCCTTCATTCTTTCCTCATGCCTTTCAATTCAAAGACATTCATGCAGTGATTCAATGAATTTGTTTAATCCTTTCTACATGGGTACAGGTTTTTCCTGTCTCAGTATCCTTTAAGGGAGGATTTGAAAGGATATTATTTTGTTTTTCAAAGAAAATGCAAGGAAATCAAAATAAATAATTCATTTTATTTTCTGTACATTAACCAAACTCCAGTGATTTAATGCTTACAATTGAAAGTAACTTAATAAGTTCAGAATGGCACTCATCATTAAGACGCCATTTTGATATAGGCACCATTACTCTGGTCTGTACCATGCCCTATTATAAAATACCTAACTTGGGGGCAGCTAGGTGGTGCAGTGGATAGAGCACTGGCCCTGAAGTCAGGAGTTCCTGAGTTCAAATCCGGCCTCAGACCAAACACTTTACACTTTCTAGCTGTGTGACCCTCGGCAAGTCACTTAACCCCAATTGCCTAAAAAAAAAAAATACCTAACTTGATCATTGGTTTTTGTTTGTTTGTTTGTTTGTTTGTTTGTTTGTTTTTAGGAAAAGGATCAGTTAAGATTAGAGGAATAGTATTAGGATTTTCATCTCTTTTTTAATTACTTGCAGTCTTCTCGTCTTTAGTTTTCATTATTTTAAATTATTGGATATTTAGAAGATTTTTAAAAAAATATTTCTGAGCTTTTTGACTTATAAGGGGCATTTCCTCAGTGTTTATTAGCTCTTGAAGTCTTCATACTGTGCATAAACTGGTTTCACCTCTGTAGTTAACCATTGCTTTAATACAATTCAACAACATTTAAGTATCTTCTGAGTGCAAGACACTATGGGATATAAAGATGAAAGTGAGATAATTTCTAACGTCAGTGAGTTTCTTTCTGCTAGGAGGACTATGACACGCACACAGATAAGTCAATAAATGGCAATATAAGGAAGAAGAGAACACCAAGAAATAGGGGAGGGTACAAGGAAGACTTCCTGGAAAAGATGGCACTTGAGCTGAGCCTTGAAGGATTCTGAGAAGTGGTGATGAGGACAGAGTACAGCCCAGGCATAAGGGACAGCTGTATGTTTGCTTGTTTGTTTGTTTGTAGTCAGGGAATGGCATGTTGAATTCTGGCAAAGATAGATTGAGTTCAGTTTGGCTAAAATGTAGAATAAGTAAAGGGAAAAAAAGTATGGAATAAGGCTGGAAAGATTGGTTTTGCACATGGTAGGCATTTAGTTTAGTTTTAGTTTGTAGAATCAACTTGAATTGGAACAAGATCATGAAAGTCCCTAAAATGCCAAACTGAGAGAGCTTGTACTTATTCCTAGAGGCCATAAATGCTCAAGTGCTGCTATATTCCAAATACTAATTCCTCATTAAGCTTATTTTTTATTTTATTTTGCTTCAGGTAATTGATACCATTTCAAATCCAGCATGGATATCCAGTTATATGAAATGGGGTAGGGGAAAGGTAGGGAGGTTACTATTGGTTTTTTTTTCCTCTTCTACTTTTTTTTTTATAATCAGATTATTGGATTCTGAGTCGGGGATCTGAGTTCAAAAATCTGACTCTGCTACTTACAATCTATATGACCTTGGGCAGATCAGTGTATCTCTCTGGGTCTTATTTTCCTCATCTATAAAAGGAGGTAGTTGGTCTAACTGATCTTCAAATTCCTGTCCAGCTCTAAATCCTTAGATTAATTCAAGGATACAAAGTAAAATGACTTTAAGTGACAATTGTCTACTCCAATTTAGTACCTCCTCCTCCTGGCTCTCAGAAATCTGTGAAGAGAGAAACCATTCATCATTTGGCAGACAGAATTAGGTATTTTGATTTACCACCACCCGTTTTGCTGCCAATAGTGGTAGGGAACAATCGGTGGCACGTAATTGGTGGTAGATTGAACATTTAAAATATTGCTTGGCTTTTTAATTATCTGGCATCCATCAATGGATGGTCCTTGAAGCTAAGGGTCAATACTTGTGGAGATGGAAATTATAAATAATTTTCTCCTTTAACAAAGGCAATACACTAGATTCACTGACAGATACATGGTCAGTGTTTTCTGTAGTCTGCTGAACTCTGCATATTTTTTCTTTCCACATATAAAATACATCACAACAAAGTATGATTTACAAAGATAACTTTTGTAAATTTGAAGAACTGTCATATGGAAGACAGACTGAACTTTTTCTGCTTGGCCCCAGAGAGCAGAACTAGGAATAAAATAGGTAGAAGTCACCGGGAGACAGATTTCAGCTTAATGTAAAGGAAAAAAATCACAATTAAAACTTCCTAAAAATGGAATGAGTTGCCTCATACTGGAATGAATTTCCCACCAATGGAAATGCTGGAGGAGAAGCAGGATGACCATTTTTCAGAGGCTTTGTATAAGGGTGCCAGTCTAGATGACCTTTAACATCCTTTCAACTCTAAGAATCTGTGATTTTCCAGGCTCCAGGTGCTTCATTTACAAAATAAAAATAAACCCTTACCTGGCAGAAGACAAGGGACTAGAATAGATGAACTCTCCTGGTTTCTTTTGGCACTAAGACCTAGGAGTCTAGGATTCTTGTCACCTTGTTTGTAGTGTTTAGCCTTCTGTTGACAAAGTAAATTCTTGAGAAAGCCTGTAGGGCCTCAATGCTGCCTGCCCACAAAGGTCTAGAATTATCCTTTAGAGGCTTTGGGTTTTGACTGCACCTAATTCATGTAACCTAAATCTGCATGTGCTTGAGAGCTGCATTAAGATATATGTGTTTTTAAGAATTCACATTAAAAGGCCTCCCTGGCTGTAAATTCTGCATATTACACCCTGGGCATCTGTTTGCTTGTCTGCCCTAATATCAGCTCTGCAAAGGCATTGTTCAATAGTCACAGTAAGAGGAGAATCCATTCATGGCATCCGTGTCCTTCGTACATACAGATTGTTAACATCATAAAAAAAAAATCCCGATCCATTTTCCCGTGTCATAGAATTATAGGATTTAGAGCTGGGAGGGACCTTAAAGATCACCTAATTCAGTTCCCCTTCACATTTTGCAAATGAGACAACTGATTAACTTCTACTGTGATGATATTAATACTATAACTTTATATAGGACTTCATATACAGTAGCTCGCTTGATTCTCAAAATATCCCTCTGGGATAGATATTGTAAATATCATTGCTTGCATTTTGTAGATGAAGAAACTGAGCCAGGATTTGAAAGAGGTCCTTCCTATTCCCAATTCAGTGCTCATTACAAGATACCTTTCTGTCAGAGGTCTGAAGGTAGGGATGCCCTAATCCTGAAATAATAATTAATTTTACATAATTCTTTGATTGTATTATCCAATTTGTTTCTCACAATGATTCTGGGGAGTAGGTAGGATTAAGTATTATTAGCTCTATTTTACAGATAAGGAAAGTAAGGCTTAAAAAATAGACATTTTGAGTTCAGGTCCTCTGAACCAAATCTCTGGCCTCAAACCCTGTGATATACAAATGAAGTCAAATGCCCCTTCTTTTCCAGGTTTCTACCCTAGTCCCCCTGCCTTCCTAGCCCTCCTAAATCCATACCATATGAGGACTCGTTTAAAGAAAAAGGCATGTTTAGCCTGGAGGAGACTCAGAGGGGACATGGTAGCTTGATAGCTCTGTTCAGGTACTTGAAAGGCTCTCAAATGGAAGAGGGATTGCACTTGTTCTGCTTAGTACCAGAGAGTAGAGCCAGGAGCAATGGCTGTAAGTCACGGAAAAGTAAATTTAGGTTTGATGACAGGAAAAACTTCCTACCAGAGCTGCCCCAAGGTAGAATGGTCCACCTCAATGGAGGGCTCCTCATCCTTAGAGGTCTTTCAAGTAGATTCCAGGGTGATTTATCAGGTGTACAAGAGAGAAGATTCCTTTCCTCTATGGGTTGGACTAGATGGTCACCAGGGTCCTTTTCAACTTTCAAATTCTGTGATTTTTAAAAAAATTCTATCCTGCTTTGCTTCTCCCTCCTCCTCCACTCGTCTCCTTCTGGCTTTTGGTGCCATGTCCAACCAGGCCATCAGGTAGAAGATGCAATCAGCTTTTCTAAGATGCTCTTGGAAAGCCTAAAAGAAAGGTTTTTTGGACAAATCCCAGGGAAGAAATCAGGGCTGCCAAGGTTGTCGGAGAAAAGCAAATGGAAAGGAATTTAGAGCCCCCTGCTGGTCAAAATCCAAATTGCATCTACCTAGCTTCTGGATGGAGAAAACACCTTCGATGTTCTGTGGTATTGAAATGGTTAGTTGGGGATAGTAGCTATTATTACTGACCATAATGATGAAAATAAAATCCACCCACATCTGTACAGATGTTGCAACTTTACAGGTTACAAAATGCATCCACAAATATCATGTCACATGATTCATAAAACAGCTCAAAAGTAGGCAAAGCGAGGCACTCACAAGACTCTGCCACCTGTGAGACCTTGAGCAACTTACTTAACATACCTAGATCTCAATTTCCTTATTTGTAAAATGAAATGGTTGGAATAGATGGACTCTACGATCCCTTCCAGCTCTAGATTTCACAATCCTTTGATTTACTCATTGTTGTACACAGGAAAAAAAAATGTTCTGGATTTGGAGACCTGGCTTCCAATCCAGTTTACTATTCGACTTTGCTCAAATTACTTCATTTCTCTTGGCTTCACTTCTTCACTTGTAAAAGGAAAGGGGTTGGACCAGAAGATCTCTAAGATCTCTTCTAGTTCTAAATCTATGGTCCCATCATCCTCATTTAGAGGTGAAAAGGACCTCAGAGGTCATCTAGTTGAAGTTCCAGCCCGGCAAGGTAAATCCCAAGTAAAAGAGGTGTGAGTATGTGGCCATAGAGGTTGAAGGGACCTTGGGTCTCATCAAGTCCAGCTCTCTTGCTTTACAGATGAGGAAAATGAAGCTGAGAAAGGGACCTTTCTCAAGGTCAGGTTAGTGACAGAGCTGGAATTTGTCCCTGGTCTGCTGATTCTCAGGCTTATGTCTTTTTTTTGTTTGTTTAAATATATATATATATATATATTGAAAATCACTCTCACAATAGTAGCTTTGATTCTTTCCATGGCTATATGTTGCTATAATTAGTTAATCTGAGCTATTTGAGCTATTTTAAACACACATACACACACACATATACATACACACCCCCTAGCGACCCCAGGCAGGGTCTGTCAGATGGCCTAGACATCAGAGTAGAAGGATCATTAAGCTCTCACTTTGTTCTAGTCTCAGACTCTTATCACCTCTGTGATGGATACCATGCCTCAACATTGATCATTTTCCTTGAAAATGAAATCTGGTTTGGGAATTCTGCCCTGACCCCTGAGGGAGAACCAATCCTTCCTGCCTGCAGTGGTTGAAGTCAGGATACTCTGGTGCCAGGGGAGCCACAGCCCATAGAAAGAACGTGACCACGTTAATGCTCAGTTTTCTGTGGCTGCCTTTCAACTTTCTGGGAAACAGGCTTCAAAGGGCTTGTTTTGGTTGTACCTGTTTTGTTTTTTTGCCTGCTTTCATTTTTTTCCCATTTTGTTTTTAACTTCAAGGTTGTTTGTGCCAAGTGGAGAAATAGAGCTATAAACATCCCCCTCCCTTTGCTTCTCTCCTCCTCCCTCCCTGAGGCTCCAGAGGCTGGGAGTAATTGCAGCAACCACAGGCAATACTTATACAGGGAAAGTCTATTAGAAGAACAAATCGACTCTTGGCACTCAGGACTGGGGAGCTGGGATTGGCAATGAAGATGATGACAAGAATGACAACCACTCTCATCTCTGTGGTGTGTTTAGATCTACAGACTGCATTTTTCACAATGGCTCTGTGAAGTAGTTAGTACAAATATTATTATCCCCACTTCACTGATGAGAAAAAATTAAGTTTATGAAGTTTAAGAGACAGCCACTAAGTATCAGAGCTGGAACTCAAATTCAGGTCTCTTGATTCTACGTCCAGTACTCTGCTATACTGGGCATCCTGTCCCATAGATTTGATGGAAAGGCCAACCCAACAAGATTAAGAAAGTAAAGTAGCCTCCTATTAGGCATGATGTGATGGATACTAGGAAGCCATCTTGACTGTGTCAAGTCAACAGGCACTTATTAAGCACCTGTTATGTACTAGGCACTGGGGAAAGTAAAAAAACTCAGACTTTGTCCTTATGGATTTCACCATGTAAGAGGGAAGGCTGTATAAACAACTATGTACAAAGAAGACATGCGCGCATACACACACACACACACACACACACACACACAACACACACACGATAAAATTGGAGATAATATGAGCAGGAAGGCACTAAGAGTAAGGAGGATTGGGAAAGGCTTCTTGCAGAAGGGGAGATTTTAACTGAGATTTAAAGAAAACCAGGGAAGCCTAGAGATGACATGAGGTAGGAGAATGCTTCAGGAATGGGGGACAGCCAGTGAAAACCACCAAAAGTATTTCATTTGCTCAACAGATATTGAGAGAGGCAACTTGGTGTAGTGGAGAGAGCACTGACCTCCAAGCCAGGAAGCCCTCGGTTCAGGTCTTGTCTCTGACCCATACTGGCTGTGTGACTAGGCAAGTTCTGGCCTCTCACTGGTCTTTGAGGCAATTCTCTGGGGCGATAAGTTCCAGAGAAGGTGTTGACATGCATTGGCAGAGGGAACTTCCTCACTGGGAGCTCCCTACAGCAGTAAAATCACAGTCCCTATCTGTATCCAGCAATAAGCACTTACTACAAGGTGGGTACTCTGATAGGCCCTAAGGGAGAAAGAAACATAAATAAGACATGGTCCCTATATTTTAAAAGTTTACAACCTAACAGGGAAGCTCAGTTCATAGAACCTTGCTTGAAATTCCACCGCTAGAAAGTCATGCCTTTCCATTCAGTAATTTTAAAGTGAAAATACTCCTGAAAGGAGTAATGTATGAGTTAATCACAGTATGAGCAAGCTTCTTTATGTGACAGAACATTTTTGGATAGTCTGGTAGACTTGGGCCCTTGTGTGTCCAACTTATCATGTGGGCTCTGATTTCCTTAGCACTCCTCTGTTCCTTTCTACCCATCTGAATCCTATGTTTCCTTCAAGGCCCAATGTAAGTCCCTCCTCATCTAGGGAGTCTTTCTTTGCCCTCCTGATTCATAGTTACCACTTTCCTCTGAGCTCTTGCAGCATTTGTGGTCTATACAATTACAGGAGCATAGAATCATGAGATTTGATGCAAGAGGATACCTTAAAGACAATCTAGGCAAACCCTCTCAATTTATAGGTGAAGCTACTGGTAGCATAAGAGATTGAGTGCTAGATTTGGAGTCAGAAAGACCTGAACTCCAGTCCTGCCTCAGAGACTTACTAGCTGTGGGATCTAGGAAAATCATTCACCCTCCCTCACCCTGTTTTGTCATTTGTCCAATGGGGTAATAATCCCATCTAGCTCACAGGGGTGGTGTGAGGATCAAATGAGGTCACATGTGCAAAGCCCTGTAAACCTTAGAGTGCATTATGAATGCCAGTTGTTCCTCTTATTACTGAGGCCCATGAAGATGAAGCGATTTTCTCATGGTTACACAAGTAGGAAGAAGCAAAGCCAGGATATGATGTGAGGAGAAGAGTGTCCATGCATGGGTGACCAAGATGCTTAAGGACCTTGAGACTGCTCTACACATGAGGGTCAATAACAAGAATGGGAAGAGAATATCTCACCCACAGATGAGAAGACTTAGCAAAGAGCACCATAAGTACCTTCAGTTATTGGAAGGGCTGCTCTGTGGGGGTGGGGTGGAGGAGAAGCTTTAGATTTGTCCTGCTCAGCCGACAGAGGCAGAATGAAAAGCAGCACATGGAAGCTGCTGAGGCAGATTTAGGTTCCATATAAGGAAGAACTCCTTAACTGCAGCTTTCCAAATGCACAAGAGGTTACTTCTTGTGATCATGGGTTTCCCCTTTCTAGAGGTCTTCAAGCAAAGACTGGTTGACCACTACTTGGGAGTGTTGTGGTGGACATTTTTGTTCAGGACAAATTAGTTTAGGTGTCTTCTGAAGTCCCTTCCAACTCTGAGACTCTAATTCCAAGCCCAGGATTCTTTCAATACGATGACATATTGACCCTTATTGTATACCGTCTTGCATTGTGGGTTATCTTTTTATATGTACATGTCTTGTCTTCCCTACTGGACTGTAAGCTCCTTGTGGGGCTGATTTGTGTTGGATATATCTTTGAATCTCCCACAGTTCCTTTGACAAAGTAGGTGATCAATAAATATTGGTAGACTGTAGAAGAGATGGAAAATATCTCAAAAGATAGAGCCCTCTCTTTGGGGCTCTAAATGAAGCATACTTCAGGCTGCCTTAAAATCTAAGCAAAAGGCACAGTTTCCCAAGTCCTGCCAGTTAGCATCAAGAGGTCTACTCTTAGGTCCTATGGTTACTTAGACTGGAGCCCTGCCCCCTCTTTCCCAAAGCCTCCTGTTCCATTGCTTTGGAATATATCTCTGCTCCTCTCTGCAGGGAAAACAACTTCATCAAGGATTTTCCCCAGCTGGCTGACGGGCTGATGGTGATCCCACTGCCTGTGGAGGAGCAGTGCCGAGGTGTACTCTCAGAGCCCCTTCCAGATCTCCAGATGCTCACTGGTAAGACACAATGTCTCTTCCCCTCATGCTCCCTTCACACTGTCCCTTCTTTCTCTTCTCAGCCATCCCTAAGCCCTGCTTATTCAGTGATGCCTGTTTCTTTGGGGAAGAGGGCAGAAAGTCTGGGGAAGCTCCAGGCCTTAGACATAGTGTCATCCTTGACGTAGGAAGAAAAAGCAAATGAAATCTAACTCACATTTCTATAGCATATCAGAGTTTAGAAAGCAAATTCATCATAACAGCCCTGTAAAATGGAGACAGTACAAATATCAGTCCCAATTTTTAAATCAGAAAAATGGGGTTCAGAAAAGGGAAGTGACTTGCTTAGCTCACCCTGCTAATAAATCTCATGTGCAGGGGTTCTTTGCTCAGCATTCGTCACTTTGATTCCAGTGCTTTTACTTCCCTAAACGGCCTCTGAAATACTTCAAATAGCTTTGACTTCATATGAAAGTTTACTTCAGAGCCTGGATCATAGATTTAGAGACATGAGTCATCATCTGGTTCAAACCCTAATTTTTGCAGATGAGGAAACTAAGGCACAGAAATTATAAGTAACCTGCCCAGGATGCCACAGATAAGAAGTGTCAAAGTCAGGATTCATATCCAGATCCTCTTAATTCATATCCAATATATTCTTTCCCTTTCATCGTTTTGCTTGATTCTAGCATCAGAATCTGGAAAGATTTCCCTTTCTAAGTCTATTTCTTTCTTAATGTCCTTGTTAGAACTTTCAGTGTAAAAATAAACAAATAAAAAAATCCATCATGGAATAGGATTTGCATATACTTTAAATCTATTTTACTTCCCCAGAAAACAATCTTATCTCTTTTCCCTTCTTTCTTCCTGCTAAATTTCCCCACCTCCCCCTATTACATTTCTGCCTGTCACTTAAAGTTTATTCTTTCCACATTGCTCTGTATCTTTATGCTGCTGTAACAAGGCCCTTTGTAACATGGAAGCCAGGAGCACCATTGAATGTTCCAATTTGAGCATCCTCCACTGTTAATCATGGCACCTCCTAGTTACTGTGTACCACCCCCACCATCATCCCTTTCCTAAATTCACTGCCAGACACCATGAAGAGGCAGCACCTCTTTTGCAGATGGAGTCATTGTGAAGTGAGTTTTATAAGTGCCACTCTGCCTGAATGGCCCCTTCTTTGGGTAGCATTCTACCTCCAAGATAGCATCCCTGCTAATGCCCAAGAGGGTTTAAATAAAGCAGATTCACACTCAACATCTGCCATTTCTCTGTCCCTTCCTGCAGTAGGCTCACATGCTCTTGAATCATCTATCTGCCTTCTGAGTTTCAATAGGATATCTACATTCCACTGAGAGTGTTTCTAATTCCTAAAGGTGATACTCTGCTGCTCCCTGAGCTTCCAGAATATCTTTCTGACCTCTTACTCATTTCCAGAAGCATCTGCTCTGCAAACACCAAAGTAGCTAAGAAGGACAAACAAAAGTGGAAGTGTATGGGAGAGAAGAGAGAGAGAATGAATTAATAGAAATGAAATCTCATTAGGATGGACTTCTGTGTCAATATATGGAGAAAAATAAACAAGAGGCCTCTGTCCATCAACACAAATCACAGCTTGTGTATCTGTCCATAATGTGAAGTCTTAGAGAGCTGCCTGAGGGAAAAAAAAGTTAAATGACTTGATGAGGGTCCCACAGGTAGTGAGTTTCAAAACCAGAATTTGAACCTATGTCTTTTTGACTCAAAGTCTAGCATTCTATATATCACAGCATGCTGCCTCTCCCTAATTATTTCTAATGGGTATATACTTAGTGAAAATGTATATTTTGCTTTATAACTTATGTAATTGGTATTTTTGGTTTTTGGTACTGAAAGGTTAATAATGTTCAAAAGAAGTTGAGCATAATGGACCATTTTATTTTATTTCATTTCTTAACCACAATAATGTCCAAGAAGAAATAAATTGATTCAATGATACACTTATTTTAATCTCACTATCAAATATATTTAAAATGAGAGGTCATCAGGGGACCAAGAGGGAACAGATAACATGCCTTGTTCTTGCCATGTATCTGGAAATAATAGTGATAGTCCTTTTTTTTATTTTATTATTGTTATTTTGATTATGATTATTGTGGATCAAGAGATCATTAATTTCATCAGAATGTGAACTCTCTCCACTAATGCAGATTGTAATCTCTCTAAGACTTAGTAGATACTCTGCTTGACTTATTATGGTGGCCAGACTTCTGGAGATAAGAAAGGTACCACACTTGGGCTATTCCTTAGACATAGACAATAAATATCATGTGTCTCCAAAGCCAACTTGAAGCCTTCTCAACTTTGTACAACCTGCCAGAGTCTATATGACATAGGCAGTGTCTTCTAACACCCAGTGTCATCTCTATACCATGATTAGTGGTTGGAAGAAGACTTTGGTATAGAAATAACGATCATTTATTACCATTTTATGACACTTTTACCTTTACAAAACACTTTAGCATTCTTTACTTCATTTGTTCCTCAAAGCCCTCACCCTTATGCCCCAAATGAGGTAATGGGATGGATGTCACATTATTCCCATTTGACATATGAGGAAACTGGATTCTGTAGGAGTTAAAAGGCTTGACAAAGGTCATACAGAGTTAGACTTCTCTCTAGTTGGCTTTGTGATGCTGGATGAGTCACTTCACTTCTCCGTGCCTCAGCATCCCCATCTATAAAATGAGGTCAGACTTATTGACTTCTAAAGTCCCTTCCAGCTCTGCTAGTCTATATTCTAATAACCTGTACTCTAGGATTCTTGCAGGCTCTAGCACTCCATGTTCTAAGGCTTCTTCTAGATTTTAAAATCTATGTTTTAAGGCCCCCCTCATTTCTGACAATTTGTGTTCTAAGTTCCCTCCAAAATTAAGCATTTTATGTTCTAAAGTCTCTTCCAACTCTAGGATCTCACTTCCCTGTGATTAAAACCTATGCAGGTATGATTGATTTTTTTTTCTAATTCTGTGATCTTTTGCTTTCCTCCCCTAGGGGACATCCGGTATGATGAGGCAATGGGCTATCCCATGGTTCAGCAGTGGCGAGTCCGTAGTAACCTCTACCGTGTGAAACTCAGTACCATCACTCTCTCTGCAGGTGAGGGCCTCCAACCAACAGAGAATAGCCATCCTCCTCTAGTCCATATAGGTCCTTGATCTTTTTGATTGAATGAATATCTTGTCTCTCTTAGTTTCATAGTCAAATACAGCAGTCCTTGGAGGAAACATACAGACATACACACACACACACACACTCTCTCTCTCTCTCTCTCTCTCTCTCTCTCTCTCTCACACACACACACACACACACACACACACACACACACACACTTTCACCTTTCTGTAAAAGGTAGAAACTTATTATACTGCTATACCAAACTACACCAACTCATGCCATATCATATCATACCAAACATACCACTGTAACACAACAAGCATTTATTAAGTACTACTGTTTGTTTTATACACTGGACGGGGTAAAATTTATATATGACATGATAGCTACCCTTAAGGAGCTTACAGTCTAATTGGAGGATAACACCAATATTGACAATTATAATTTACAATATTATATAATAACTTCATTATGGAAATGCAAATAAAATGTTATAGCACATGTGAGTGGGGTGGCCATTTGAGAAAGTGGCATTCAAATTGGGTTTCAAAGGATGAATGTGAACTCAAAAGATAGAGGGGGGGATATAATTCCAGATAGATATAATTTCATATACTTATATGAAATATGTATATGTGTATATATGTGTGTGTATGTATAAATATGTCTGTAAGCAAAGGCAGTGGGGAATGAGAATGGTGTATGTTCTGAGGGCAAAATAGTCCAGTTTGTTGGGGATATCAAGTACATGAAAGTGGGGAAGATAAGCCTGTAAAAGTAGGGTATCCTCTGATTGTGGTGGGCCCTAAATGCCAGGCAGAGGAGTCTGAGCTTTACTCACAGGTACATGGGAGCATTGCCCCAATCTGTACAAAGGTGGGCACATGTGCCTTCTTGTGATAGGCAGCTTTGGATTATGTTGTCCAACCAAGAAAATTAATTCAGGCAGTTAATCACCAATAGGTCCATCAATTCTCTGAGCTTATGAGAAGACAAAAATAAGTGTAAATTCATAGTCTCTAATCTGTTACACTCCAGTTGGAGAGACAAGGCATACATGTACAGAAGAGGTACAGGTTAAAATCATGTTTAAGATTTCATGATTCAGATAACAAGAGCTCCAAGTCATGAGAGGAAGAGAGATTAATGTTACGTAAAGTCTTCTGAATTGTCATAGTGGGTCCCCTGAGAGTGCCAGGCTAATTTCTTGCCTTGCCCATTTTCTATATAGAAACTGCACTTGCAACATTTCTTTCCACTGAAATGTTTTCGACATAGGGCAGAAGTTCTTAACCCTTTTCATGTCATAGACCCCTTTGTTAGTCTGCTAAAGCCTATGAACTCCTCAGGGGGAAAAAAAAAGCTATTTTAAATAATTAAAGGAAACAACCAATTTCAGCTTGATGTTAGTGAAAATAAAGATGCATTTTTCCCCAACCAAGTTCACAGACAAGTAGTCTACAGACCCTAAATTAAGAACTCCTGAAATAGCAAGACATATGCCATATTGCCAATAGGTGTAAAAGAAAACTAGGCTTTGGGATACTTCATTGTCCTATCCACAGTTTGGCAATTTACTTCCTAGTTGAGCAAATCCCCATGTTCCTCAGTCATACTTGCTACTGTGTTTTTAGAATGGATAGTTTCATCCATTGATGGTTGTAAAATATTCTGCCTCATCAGCTGAAAAGTGATGTATTATGAATCAGCATTATTGCTCTTAATTCTTAACACAATCAATAATCTTTTTAACATAGCCATATTAATTACTTAATGATGTGAATGAATTGATATGATGTCAGTTGACAGAGAGGGCTGTGTATTAATTAAGTGTCCTTTCCCTATGATGGGTGTTTTACTTCTCCCTGTATCCCAACTCTCCCTCAATCTAAGCTTGGAAATTATATTGCTCCATTTCTGTTAGAGTCATACAGGCACAACTTGCTTTAATTAATTAATAGTTTGGTCCCTGAAAAAGTGCTGTGTAAATCAAATATTTGTAAATTGAATCTTATGCAAAATGCATGAAGGGAGCTTGGTATTTAATGAAAAGCTTCAGTGTGGCCTTTTCTATTTATTTCAAGGCTATTTAATTTCACTGGCATATTATGCTCACTGACAATGACCACAACCCATCAACACCTTAGTAGATGGTCTCTGTAAGATGCTGTGAGTGAAAAAAGTCATTACAAAGAGTCTAAACCTCTCTGAACTTATCTAAGCTGATTCCACCTCTGGGCCAAAACTAAACATCTTTCCAGTTTGGTAGAAACTGCCAGTAACTCATCACCTCCCTGCTGGTCTGTTGTAATAGCCTTAAAATTGCTGTCCTTTCTTCTTGTCTTTCCCCACTCTGATCAATCCTCCACTCCTCTGTCAAACTGACCTTCCTGCAGTGTAGATCTGTCCACGTCATCCCTCTGCTCAACGAACTCAAGTGAGTCCCTATCACTTCTAGGATTAAATATAAACTTTTTGGTTTGGCATTTCAAAGCCTTCACAACTTAAGTTCTTTCTTACTTCTCTAATCTTCTCACACTTAACTCCTCTCCCCACAATCTGTAGTCCAGCTACACTAGCCAAATTGCTGTTCTTCACTCAAGACACTCCATCTACTGACTTGGTGCCTTGAGCTGGCTGGCTCCCATGCTTGGAATGGTTTCCTTCCTCAGTTCCACCTCAAAACTTGCCTGGCTTCCTTCAAGATTCCCCTCAAATTCCACCTTCTGTAAGAGGTCTTTTGCTATGCCTCTATTGCTAATGCCTTCCCATGTTGACTGACTGACATAGCCTTTGAAAACTCAACATTACTTCTGTACCAGGAATATTTTTTAAAATTATTCATTCAATGTAGACATTGTATAGACTCTACATAAGGCACCATGTTGGATGTTATGGGGCATGCAAAAGATACGATCCCTGATGTCAAAAAGTTTACATTTTAATTGGGGAGACAAGATAGATGTACATTTAATTCAATTCAGTTTAATTTAACAGGCATTTATTAAGTACCATACTATGTGATAGGTACTGTGTTAAGTGCTGAAGATATAAAGACAAAAAAAGAAATGTCCCTGGCTTCAGGGAACTTATAGTCTATTGGTAAGGGGAAAAAAAACTTGTACACAAATAAGTACATAGAAAATACATTCAGAATAAGTAATTTGAGGGGGTAGGAATCAGGGAAAGCCTTTTGTGGGATGTAACACCTGAAGGATACTGGAGGCAGATCTAAAAAGGGAAAGCGTAATGGACATCGGCACAGCCTATGCTAAATCACAGGGACAGGAAATGAAATGTCTTATATGGGAATCAGCAGCTTGGTATAGGAATAGGAAATAGGTTAGCTTGGCAAAGTGTGAGGGGAAGTAATATATAATCAGCTTGGAAAGAGAGGTTGGGGCCAGATTGGGAAATGCTTCAAATGCCAAACCGAGGAGTTTGTTTTCTATCCTAGAGGAAATATGATTCTTGTGCAGGGGAGGGACATTAAATCTGGTGCTGAAGCGTTATGATATAAGACAACATTACCAAAGAAATCACAAGGCAATATATGATTAAGTAGTAAGTAGATGATACAGAAACTGAATTTTATAAGTTCAATGGGGGAGATTTCTTGTGGGTAGAAAAGGCTTCCTTTATTTTTAAAGGTGAATTGCTGGTTTTATTTTTATTTTATATCACATTCATTTCCTTATATGTTTCTTCCCCCCTTCTTTTCATCCTTCAATGACATCCCTAACCAGCAAATCTTCCTTTGTAACAACAATTAAAAAAAAAGGTTTACGCAAAACAACATCAGCTGTGTTTGAAAGTGTATGCAACATACCACATTCATAGATGCCTCCCTTCCTACCCCACCCAAACCCCACCCCAGTCCCTTCAATGAGAAAAGGAAAGAAGTGTATTTCCTTATTTCTTTTTTAGGGTCAAGCTTGGTCATCATAATTATACAAGGCTGAATTCCACATCTTTGTTGGTTTTTAAATAACAAAAATTTGGTAATGCTTCCAGAAAGATCTGGGGCTTGAGATCGACCTTGATTGATAAGGACAGGATGTAGGAAGAGGGGGAATTTCAGTCAGGTCTTGAGCAAGAGGAAGGGAGATTAGAAAGCACAACACATACAGTGAATGCTTCACCTTTCACTGGAGCCTGAGACTATAAGTTGCAGAGACAACTTATATGTGGACCTGAATTGATTGAGGAAATTTCTTCATGCAGGTGCTCCCTATACCAATGAAATCATCTGTATCCTCCTATAGCCAGAACAGAGCACTCTTATTTTTTGATCACTAGGAAGAAAGATTAGTACCTTATTGCAGAGAACCTCAACAACCACTGTAACACATAAGGATTATATTCTGTCGGCAGTGAGGAGACATTGAAGGTTTGGGACCAAAGATGATGTGATGAAAGTGACATTTGAGGACGTTTTCTCTTGCACTGATCCACTGATCATAGGATTTATTTGAAGAGGAAGAGACCCATTTGAGAGTTGTTGCAGTATCTAGGTAAGGAGAGGTAGCATAGCACAATACATAGAGTGTTACGTCTGGGGTCAAGAAGATATGAGTTCACATCTAATTTGTGACAATAGCTGTGACCATAGAGAAATCAGTTAGTTTCCTACCTGTAAAATGGGAGCAATAATACCTGTAGTACCTACCCTACAAGGTTAGTTTAAATAAGAGGAGGTATATACAAGAGGAAGAGAGGAAGTTACATAGCGTTTTGAAAATCTTAAATCATCATGTAAATATCAGTCAGAAGGCATTATAGCACAGTAAAGGGTGATCCTTGGAGTCAGTAACACTTTAACTTTGATGTATACTAGCTATAAGATCTTAGGTAAGTCACTTAACTTTCCTGTGCCCTAAGTCAGTCTCAAAATTATAAGTCACAGAAGAGTTTCCAATCTGAATTGCTAAGGGAATCTCCTCACCAGGAGTTCACTATACTAGTGAAAGTATAGGTAAGGTCTTAGCACAGTGCCTGTCCCATAGGAGGTGCTTAATAAGTGTCTGTTGATTGACGTATGGACCAAAAAAATGACAATATTTGTATTGTTGTTGCTGTTGCTTTGGGTGACAGCACTGGATATGGAGAGGAGAACATGGATGCTGAAAACATTCCCAAGGAAGGATCAATAGGCTTTGATGAATTATTGGATGTTGGGGATGCAGGAGACAGATATGACTGAGGTTTTGTACTTGGTTGACTGAGAGGATGAGGATAATGCTCACAGCAGCCTTCCTTCTGACATTTCATTGGTCTGATAGCTCTAACCTGGTTGCCTCTTGTGTGCTCACCTCCTTGTCCAGGGTTCACCAACATCCTGAAGATTCTCGACAAAGAGAGCAGCCGGGAGGAGCTACTGTCCTTTATCCAGCATTATGGCTCACACTACATCGCAGAAGCCTTGTATGGCTCTGAGCTCACCTGCATCATCCACTTCCCCAGCAAGAAAGTCCAACAGCAGCTATGGCTCCAGTATCAGAAAGGTAAGGTGAGCGCTGAACATGTGTCAGGGCCCAGGAAAAGGGAATCCAGTTTCCTGCTTGTTTTGGCCTTCGTGCTGTCTCCTATCCCATTGGCCCAGTTAGTTAACTCAGTTTGGGGAAATGTGACCCCAAAAAAGATTAGAGAAAGGGGAAGATTTTGGAGCCTGCCTGGCTTAGTGGAAAGAACAGTAGAGTCACTGCTTTCTCATCTGTGTGACCTCAACTAAGTAACTTCCCCTCTCCAGAGCTCAGTTTTCTCATCTTTACAACAAGGGGCTTAGAATAGGTGATCATTTAGGTGCCTTCTAGTATTGTTCAATTCATCCGTTTTATTTTGATATGTTTGTGCATAGGTACTATGCTTTCCAACTATTTTCTAGTCCTTGTCCAACAACTGATTAAACTGTCTAACCTTGGGAAGCACACTTTAATCTCTCTGGGGCTGTTTCCTCATCTCTAAAAGGAAGGGCTTAGTCTAGAAATTTTTAACAATTTTAACATGCTATGAGTTCTGTCTCAGGCTCCCCAGGAAGGAGAAATCTAGTCCTAACACCTTTGCAGCTTTGATCTTCTCTAATGTATGTGTACTGCTCTGCTATCTCATGGTTTTAAGTGGATGTGGGGGCAGAATGGGTTTCACTGATACCTTTCCCCTCCTAATTCTATTCTACACACACACACACACACACACACACCCCTCTAAGTTCCCCAAAAAAAGAACTGTTATGATTTCATCATCTTAAAAGAAAGGGACAACAAACCTGAAATTTTACCTTTAGAATCTCCTTATATTTCTCTCGATCCCCTTTCCCAGGGGTATGTCACAAGATTCTAGGAAGCATCCTGGTACAGTGGAAAACATGTTGGATTTGTAGTCAGAGGGAAGAGTTCAAATCTTGGATCTGTTACCTATTCCCTATGTGACCAAGTCATCCAATCCTTGTTTATATCTGTCTACAAAATGAAGAGGTTGAAGGAGACCGTTGCCAAAGTCCCTTCCAGAACTAAATCAGTGGTGATCTCCTTTCCTGAGGTGCTGGTAAAATTGATTATTCACCTAGACTGGGAGTCAGGAGATATGGCTTCTAGGCCTGGCTCTACTGTTAGCCCAGTGTGTGACTGTGGGCAAGTTACTTAACCCCCAAGACATCATCTGGAAAAAAGAGAGCTTAATATATACCCTGCCTCCTTCCCAGAATAAGATCAACCAGTCAATATTTATTAAGTGCCTACCATGTATGGGGATACAATTAAAAAGACTGAAATCCATTTCCCATGAATTTACATTCCATTGTGGGAGATGAAAAAAATTTTATATGTGTGTGTGTGTGTGTGTGTGTGTGTATAAGAATATATGTATATGGCTAAAATATATAAAGTTAATAAATACAAATAAACAGAAAGTAGTGAAATACAAGGTAGTTTGGGAGGAAGGACACCAGCATTTAAGGGGATAAAGAAAGTCTTCTCACCAGCAATGGTGCTTGAGTTGCACCTTAAAGGAAGAGAGGGGCTCCATATGAGGTAAAGGTAAGGAGGGAGTGCCTTCCAGGGATGGGGAGGCCAGTGTAAAAGCATGGAAACAAGAGATTCAATGTCTTATGTGAGGAACAGAGGGAAAGATTGTTTGGTAGGATTTCAGAGTATAACAGTCTTGAAAGATAGGTTGTAACTAGGTTCTATAGGGCTTTAAAAGATAAATAGAGGAGTTTGATATTTTACGCAAGAGGCATTGGGAAGCCACCAGACTTGCTTAAGTAGAAGAATCACAGGGTCAGATCTGTGTTTCAGGGAAACTACTTTGCATGCAGGGTATAGTTTGGACTGGAGTGGTGAGAGAATTGAGGCAGATGAGATAAATTATGGGAAGGCACATTGGAAAAGTTATTTTATACTAATGAATTTAATACTGATTCAGTCAGTCAGTCAATAAACCAACTATGTGTCAGGCACTGTGCTAAGCACTCAGGATACAGAAAGAGGCAAAAGTTAGTCCCTACCCTCAAGGAGATCACAATTTAATAGGTAAAGCAGCTGTTTATTGGCATGGTGGAAAAAATGCCAGATTCAGAATCAAGAGAGACCTGGATTAAAGTCTTAACTGACATTGTATGACTCTGGGCAAATTACTTTGTCTCTCTGTGCCTTTATCTGTAGGATGGGTATAATAATTAGCATTTCTGCTTTACAGGGTTATTTATGAGAAAAATGTTTTCTAAGTCTTGAAGCACTAGAGATATATGAATTGTCATTATCAACTCTAAGGAGAGGTCCTCTGTGGCATATGGGAGCCAGGGGAGGATTATAAATAACAACCCCCTTAGAGTTGGCCTAGCTTGACTCACCCTAACACTGTACTGCAAAACCCCATACTTTTACCCTCTCCCCCTATACACACCAAGCCACCCACAATTCAGACTCAGAATTGACCCTTGGAAACAGATACTACCTGATATCATATTCTCCCCATACTCAAGGTCAGTGGAGCTCCCTTCTTTCCCTCTCCCCTGCCACCCCATCCTGCATCCCTGAAAGCTGTGGGTGACTTGGAGAGGTTTATAGAAGTGTGACACATAATTGAGCTGTCTGGGAATAGCTTCGTTTTATAGCTGTGACAATGACAGTCTTTAAAGAAGTGTATTAAATCAATAGAAGACTCATTGAGCTACACTATAAATAACGAGACACATCATTAAACAGGGCAATAAACTTCAGGACTTTGAAGTAATACAATTAGGTTATGTTTATAAAAACTATGGTATCACTGTAGCCATCCAGGAGCTTATTTATCTCGTTCCTGTTCAGGGCTGAGACATTTCTTAGATTTTTTCCTCCTCCTCTTTAGCTACCTTAAGCTTCTTGACTGTGCTTCTAATCACACTGCTGCCTCCAACTCTCTCCTTCTCCCTACTCCCCCCACCCACACACACACATACATAGTCATTCTTAGAAGGATCTTAATTTGGGAAGGTAAGTCCTGAATATATGATATCACTTTGAGTAGAATCAGTTTGGCTGAGTAGAGTAGAAAGAACATTGGGCAATGAATCAGGAGACCTGGCACTTCCCTGTGTGACCTTGGGCAAATGTCCTCTCTGGACCTTAGTTTCCTACTCTGTAATGGGGTCACAAAGGGTTGGACATGACTAAAAACAACTGAAAAACAACAACAGCTAGAAAAGAGATTGGAAATATTCTCTCTTCGTGACCCCATTTGGGGTTTTCTTGGCAGAGATACTAGAGTGGTTTGCCATTTACTTCTCACTCATTTTACAGATGAGGAAACCGAGGCAAACAGGGTTAACTGACTTGCCCAGGGTCACACAGCTAGTAAATGTCTGAGGCCAGATTTGGACTCAGGAAGATGAGTCTTCCTGTTTCTAAACCTAGTGCTCTATCCAGTGTGCCACATAGTTCTTGGATGTCTATGAATCTATGAAGACAAATTCTGATCCATATAGTAGTATACATTAATGGGTACCTGTCAGTCTTCCTCTGCCTTGTTGAAATTGTCCCCTTCTCCCTGTCACTAATGAGTGACATATCACCATTACAGATTCAACCCTTTGAATAAACACTGTCCTCTTTCTTAGCTACTCTTTTAAAATACAAATCCCCCCGGAAGGAGTAGTATATGAAAGACCCAAACCATCAGTATGTATGAGATTATCAGATGATTTCCTCTGGGGTGGGTAGCCATGGTACGTGAAGAGCTTCTGTCATCTGGGAGCACAGGAGAAAAATTGTACTGACTGCACAACTTTGCTTGACTGTGTATGCTGTCCCCATTAGCAATTATGGAATAGAAAGAACACAGAATTTAGGGTTAAAACTTGAGTTTTAATTCCTTACCTAAGTAAGTTAGCAAACCCCTCTAGGGTTCATTTTTCTTATCTGTAAAATGATGAGGTTGGATTAAATGATCTTTAAGGTCCCTTCCAACTCTGAATCCCTTAATCTTGTTGATACTGAGTCCCCAAAAAGGTTTCTTTCTGTTGATCTCATTCCACTCAGTACATCCAAGTTTCAACTGCTGACTCATGAAAACCACAGCACTGACCTACCTTAAAATCCCCACAGTGATATAATTGGGGCGTACCTATCAGAAGGACATAAAGAGTTCTTTCTTTTGCCCTTCTGTACCCTATATTCACTGTTAGTGGTGGATGAGGCTGAATACGTTCAAATTGACCAACTGTTTAGGTATTCTGAAGTTTCAGCTTTTTTTTTTCTTGGAGAAAGCAATTATCAAGACTTTTCCAGTGGAGGAATGTTCCAGTATCTTTGTTCTGCCAGGTGTCTGCAAAAGATCTTATTACTACTTTTGAAAAGGCTTAAGAAGAGAAAAGAGAAGAAAGACAGGGGGGGAAAGAAACGGGGACAAGGAACAAGAGAGAAGCAAAGAAAAGGCAGATGGGAACAGAGAGGGGCAAAGAAGAGACACAGAGATAACGCTAGAGATAGAGACAGAGATAGAGAGAAACATTCATGTATGTGGGTATGCCCATCTTTTCCAAAAACTGTAGAGAACTGAGTACTTCATAATTTCTTTGCAGAGCATTCTACTGCTGCATTCTGTCATACTATTGAGCCTCCAGCCAGAAAATCAGCTGCATATCCTTACAGATAAATGTCTGTCTCCACTTTTAAAAAAGTATTTTATCTCTCTTATAATTTCCCAAGTCTGTCCCAGGGAATGAATTCCTGCATTTCCATTTGAATTGCAATGAAGTTTTCAATGAGGGCTGGAATTTTCACCAACCAGGGTTGATGGACTTAGGGCTGTTTGTAAGTCAGCACTGGGACAGAAGCAAAGGAGAGGATGAAACATCATCTTCCTTTCAAGGAGAGACATTGACCTTGAGAAACTTCCCAGGAGCTCCTGCTGCAAGATCAGTGAATCAGACTTAGAAAGGGTTTAAGGTCTGGAACCCCTAAAGGGTTTTGCTAGCAAGGGTCATTTCTGATTAACCAAAATTTAAGCTGCTAGGGGCAAACCAGGAAGTCTTTTGAAAATAAAGCTTCAGATTGTGGTCAAGGAAGGGATGCAAATGATTCTACACTGCTATTTTAGGAATCATTCATTCATTTAATAAACATTTATTAAGTGCCTATGCCATGCAAAATACTTTGATAGGTCCTGAGGGAGAAGATGGAGGAAATTATGAAGATTAGATAAGACGATCATGATAGCAAAGGATTCTGAGCAGGAAGAGATAGTGGAGATCACCTAATTCAACCCCGTCTTATTATAGATGAAGAATCCAAGACCCTGGGGAAGTTAAGGGACCTCATCATCATCTTCATCACCATAATAATTAATATTTATAGAGATCTTTAGATACAAACAATGTTATAGGTATTATCTCCTTGGTTCATTAGAACAGACCTGGGGCATTAGATAGTACATGTATTATTACTCCATGTAAAACAAGGAGTTTTATAACTGAGGAAAGAGACTCAGAAAAGTACAATGACTTGTCTGATATCAGCTAGTTAGTAAATGACAGGTCTCAGATTTGGACTTCTGACTTCCAGTCCTTCCAATCTTGCAGCTTCCCTCAGGGAATTTACTGTGGAGTTGAGGGATAAGGCACAAACACAGATGCCTTTTGTTGAGGATCTGGGGGCAACTAATGGTTGATTAAGACAGGATCGATAGGTACAGCCAGTCAACTTCCTCAGCAACAGGAAAAGACAGTACAAGATGTAGTTAATTAAGCATACACACTCCCACAGGACTGCCATTTCTCCTAGATAAAAATACAAAAATATATATATTCTCAATTATAGATTATGCCCATCTGCAGCAGAACTTCCAGTCCATTCCTCATAAATCTTAATGAAGAACAACAACAGAGAGCTCTTTTTTCAGGGGTTCTTAACCTAGGATCTATGAAATTATTTAGACAGATGGAAATTAATGGGGAGAGAGAGAGAGAGGCAAACTGTATTTCAATATAATTGTTTTCCTTTATGATCCTGTGTATTTTACTCTAAGCTTTCAAAAACATTCTAAAAAGGGGTCCAGGTTGTCAAAGGGGTCCAGAACACAGACACACACACAGATACAGACACAGACACAGACACATACACACCTTAAGATCTACTTTAGGTGATGGCTTCAACCTAATGTCTATTTTCCTTTCTGATTCTGACTTTGGCCTCTTTTGACTTGAAAGGTCTAAGGAAATCTAATGTGTGAAATTAGGGCTTCCAATGTTTGTAAGGGGCAGTGGGAGGGAAGCAGACATCATACGCCCACTGATCACCCAATTCAATCTGTTCCCCCACAACTTGGCCTGGAATTTATTGTTTCATGTGGTCTCTGGGTTTTTTGTTTTGTTTTGTTTTCTTTTGTTTTCCACAATTTCTTAGACGCATATATCTCTTTTCTCTCTGTGTTACATATTTTTGATGTAGTAGACCTGGGTCAGTAAGAATGAGTGGGAAAGAAAGAACAAAAGATAAGAAAACCAAGTAATAACCTTACATGTAGCAATAACAGTTTAAACTTAAGTTGTCTGAAAAAATAGGCTGCAAAGGCTGTGTTGGCATATGTGAAATATATGCAAATTATATGCAGATACATGCATGGTATTGGTATTTCTACACATCTTACACACCTGCATGTGGCAGAGTAAGAATTTTTCCAAATCAAGGTCTCATCCTTTGCAAAGTTTAGTCATCTTGATAACCTTTTGAAGACCTTTGTGCTGTGTTATCATTATAATCACAGAGCCCAAACCAAACATGTCAGGGCTGTAGTTATTTTCACAGGATCATAGAATCTCAGAGTTTACAAAGGAGTTCAGAAGATATAGAGGCAGTTGAATGGGAGTCCTATAACACACCAATAAATGGTTATACGGCCTTGAAAGCCTCTGCATGTACACTTCCAGTGATGAAGAACTCACTCTCTCACTATCCACTTCAGGACATCTCACATGGTTTACAGAATTATGGAATTTCAGAGTTAGGAGGGGTCTCAGAAATAATCTAGTCTAATCCATACCCTCAAAAGGATCCCTATTACACAGCTGACAAGAATCATCTAGCCCAGGGGTGGGGAACCTGGGGCCTCAAGGCCACATGTGGCCCTCTAGGTCACATGACTGAATCCAAACTTCACAGAACAAGTCCCCTTAATAAAAGGATTTATTCTGTAAAACTTGGACTCAGTCAAAAGGCCACACCCAAGGACCTAGAAGGCCCCATATGGCCTTGAGATTCCCCACCCCTGATCTAGCCTCTGCGTGAAGACCTCAAATGAAGGAAAATTCACTTTCTAAGGCAGAACCTTTTGCTTCTGGAAAGCTCTAATTGTTTAGAAGCCAAAATTTGTTTATAACGTTCACTCATTGCCCCTAGTTCTGCCTCATCCTAGGACCAAACAGAATAAGATTAAACCCTCTTCCATGCAGCAACTATCATGTCTCCCTGGGCCTTCGCTTTTTTAGGATAAACATCTCCCTACCCAGTTCCTTCAGAACGCCCAGGTTCTCACAGTCTGTGTTTTTGAATCACCTCATGATTTTGATTATCTTCTTGAATGGGCTCCAGCTCACCAACATCCTTCCTATAACATGTGGCCTCTAGAACTAAGCACTTTACTCCAGGTGTAGTCTGATCAAAGAAAATCAGAATAGTGTGTGTGTGCACGTGCACACGCGCGCACACACACACACAACACATACACACACACACACACACATATATACTTGCCTAAAAGACTACTTATGGAGAACTCACATAGGGCAAGCATTCACATGGCGGTCAGAAGAAGCGATCCAAGGACACTCTTAATGTTTGTCTTAAGAACTTTGAAATTGATTGTGTGACATGGGAGACACTGGCACAGGACCTCCCAGCATGGTGTGCCCTCATCAGAGAAGGTGCTGTGCTGTATGGGCAAAGCAGAACTGAAGTAGCTTAAAAGAAATGTGAGATGCACAAATTTAGAGAATCTACCCCAAATGTTCACATGGAGTATTTGTGCCTGACCTGTGGTCCAACATTCCGAACTCGTATTGGTCTGATCAGCTACAGTCGATAAATTTTAACTTGATTCTAACAAAGTGATGTCATTTTGGTCCTCTTTGAGAATGAAGGACAACAAGCTGTATGTGTGTGTGTGTGTGTGTGTGTGTGTGTGTGTGTGTGTGTGTACATGTGTGTGTATATACACATACATATATACACCTATATGTAACCTAACCCCAAATGGGGTCACAACGAGTCAGACATGACTGAAACGACTGAACAACAACAAAAAGAGAAACATGAAGCTGAGACTATCCGAATTAAGTAGAAACACTCTACTAGGAATTCAGAGACATGGGTTCTGAGTTCCAAATTTGCTTTTGAACAGAAGTTATGATCATGAAAAGTTACTTTTTCTCTGAGATTTGATCTCCTCCTCTGTGAAAGGACAGATCTGACCTCTCTTGGGTCCCTGCCGCCTCTAACATTCCACGATGCTCTGATCTTGATTCCGAGGTATCAAAATTCATCTCACACATAGTGATTTGGAGAATCTTGCTATGGGAGAATATCAAGTTGTAGCAGACAGGAAATAAAGAATTCCAATTTCCTGTGTGTGACTGAACATGGGCTAGCGTGCTTCACTTTACACAATAGATGAATTCCATGGAAGGTTTCTGTAAATTGAACCCTGCCTTCATACTGATTGACAGTGTAATTTCAGAGAGGTTTTATCATTACTTTAGTGATGTTTACTTGAAATGGTGCCTCTTTAATCTTGAGTTTCTCTGCTGTTATTCTTCTCAGTCTTTTTTTCTTTTTTCTTTAAATCAAACACGTTATCGTGGAAAGAGTAAGAAATGTGTGGTCAGTGTATTTGAGTTCGAATCCTAGGTCTGCTATTTGCTATACCTGTGATCTTAGGAAAGTCACTTAAACTTTCTATATCTCAGTTTCCTTATCTGTAAAATCAAGAGATGGAATCAGATGACTCTAAGATTTCTTCTAACTCAAAAATCCTATGATACCATGTGGAAACAGGATACGGTTGTTATTCTTGCTCTGCCAGTAACGTGTTCACTAAGTCACTTTAACTCCTTGGACTTGGTTTCCTGATCTATAATGGGAGGATTTAATTAGATGACTTGAAGGCTCTATTCCTATTAAACAATTCTCTAACAAAGCTTATAGTCATTTGAATGCAAATACATGGTATTCCTTAAAGAATTGTATTATGCAGAGAGAGGGGGAACACTCCAGTGTTAGTACTTAGTACTGACCCCTCTGACTCCAGCCTTGTTCTTTCCCACCTCCATCTCTCTCACAAATTGCTGCTCTGTTGGTCTTTTTTGTTTCTCTACTAAGGAGCAAGTCTAAAGGTCCTATCTACTCCATCTTACAATCTGTGTATGCCACTGTATAAAAAGTAATCAGCTCCTTTGCCAGGCTGTTTTCATCGATGGCAGGGCCACCAGTTGGCAGGCTGCCCATCTCCTAGCAGCCGGTTTCCTCCCCCGCCATCACCCCACACAGAGGCTCCTTTCCACAGGGAACATTCTTTGGAGGCCTTCAGTTCCACTGGAGTCTGAAGTTTTCTTCCCTCTTAGGGGTGAGAGACAAGGACTGATTGTGTGCTTGAGAGATTGAGAGCAAGCAGATTGTTTATCCTCTTGCTCATTCAATTCCAAAAAATTGAGAGATTCAGCGGTGAGTATAGGGGAAGGGGACTGTCAGAAGTGACCAATCCCTTTGTGGTAGATTGGAAAGAAGACTGAACTCAGAGACAGAAAAAAAGGTTTGGCTTCTGAAATCTCCACATATTAGCCATTTGAGACTATTGCTTGACTTTAGTTTATTCATTGAGAAAGTAGGGACAATAATACTCTAGCTTCCTGCCTCAGGAATGTCTTGAGAATCTCATTTGTCTCATTTGATAATGTATATCAAAAGCATTTTCTAACTTTAAAACACTCTACAAAAAGCTTCAACAACTTAAAATTAAGTTGTAAGGCATGAAGACTTTTGGGGCATCCTGTATAAATCATAAGCTACTTTTGCCATCATCATCTTCAAATTGTAAAATGTTTTTTAAACCTTAACATGCTGTATAATTGAGTCATCATCATTGTCATCCAGTGAATAGATAGTGAATTCATAAAATCCCGAGTCTGTCTCTGGCACTACCTTGAAAAATGACCTTTTGCAAGTCATTGCCTCTCTAAGTATCATTTTCCTAATCTGTAAAAACTAAAGTAATGCTTTCATTGCCTCTCAACTTTGATACCATGTTACGGAGAGGGATAATAGGTCTATAAGGTGGCATAAATTACTTAAGGGGAATAGATAAAGACACAAGATTATTTATAATCAGTGTGGGTATTTATTACAACTACTGCTAATCCAATACTTCAAAACTTCTGTGATCTCATAGGTGTGGATTCTCTTTCCACGAACACAGATTGCCTCTCTTACATGATTACTTGGTAGACAATCACTGGTAGGTTAAGTGGCTGAAACCCTTAATAACTTAATGGGTAACCTTCAGCAGATGAACGTCTCCAAACTTAGCTTGGTTGGTCCTTGAATGATAGATACACAGTCTGTCACTGGGACTTTTCCAGTTTGCTGAGTCCTGGCATGGTTTATATTCTCGTGGCAGAATCTTTGAGACCCCTGTGTTACCTCTGTGCCATAAGGCTCCACAGTATATTTTGGTAAAGGCAAATTCCTACTAGTACTAGTGCTACTCCTCATCCTCACCTTCTGAATCAGACAACTAAATAACAATGTTCTTTCCAAGCTAAGGATCATATGAAGCCTAATTTAACCTAAAAATCTCTACTTTCTTTCTCCCAATTATGCTAAAGAATCCCAGCTGTCAGTTGTGCCTACTGACTAGGCTAGAGTCCTATGCTAGATCAGTGGGGGAGGTAGTCAGAAAGAAACTCAGAAAGGACAAGCAGAAAGGTTGGGTACCTAAAGCTGGGTTAATCAGTAAGGTCTTTGAAGGTAATTTGATAGGAGTGGGGCACTTTGCATAAAGGAGGTGGAGAATTTTACCTCAGGAGCTTACCAGAGAAATGGAATCTATCTCCACTCCTCATCAATTCAGTTCAACTCAATGTCAATTTCAGAGAGTGAAATCTATATTGAGTAGTCTATTTGTGATAGGTACTGTGGGGATTAAGGGGGGTAATTGGGACATAGGAAACCTGGTCAGATTATATCCATGGCCTGTTTTTAGATAGTACATTTTAGGGGGCAGTATTGACAAGCTAGAGTGCATACAGAGGATAATCAGAAAGGGAAGAGGACTCCAAACCATGTCATACAAGGTTCATTGGAATAAATGGAGGTGTTTAGCTCAAAGAAGAAAAGACTTCAGTTGGGGTAAGGAGAGTATAATAATTGCTATATCTAAAAATCTTCAGATCCTCCATGAGGAAGAGGTATTAAACTTATACTGCTTGATCCCTGGCAAAAGAACAAGTATTGATGGGTAGAAATTACAGATAGGTAGATTTCAGCTCAATATAAGGAAAGACATCCTAACATTTAGAGCTGTTCAAGTAGAAACAGGTTGTTTTGGGAGGGTCATGGTTCATAGAATTTTGAGCTAGAAGGACCCTGGAAATCATATAGTCCAACAAATCCATTTTACATATGATGAAACTAAGGCTCAGAGACGTAACCCTTCCTCAAGATCATCCAATTAGTATTTCCTGTGGCATGGATTAGCTCTTCTTGGACTGTCCCAGTTTCCCAGCCTCAGAAGATGGCTTGCAATATTTTTTATGCATAATAACAATAGTAATGATAGAAAACTTAAAATGACTTGCCTACTGAGACTTGAATATAAAAATTAATTAATTCCTCAAACCCTGGAACATCCACAATCAGCCATATGCTGGACATTCAGCAGGAATGTGGTCACAGCCCCCCAATCTCCAGTTCTTTGATTCAAACTGGACTGCTGAAATTCCTAATGTGCTTTTTAAAAATTTTCTTCTCCCAAAAATGAAAGCGGTTAATTGGGAAGAATGGAGAGGGTGACAAACATTGTAAGTACATTTCAGTCAGAAGTGATGAAAACGTTAGTCCAAAGGCCAGGTGGATTTAAGTCTAGGGTACCTGGGAACACTTTAGCTGTCAGGTGGTAAAGTTAGTGGTGGTGAAGAGGCCAGTGTTTTCTTAGGCAGGCCTTAGAAATCATTTCATCTGAGATGGGCTTCATTTTCTCAGCATGCCAGAATGAGACTCCAATCACCCTTCATAAGGTGTCTCAACAATTGTCATCTACTGTGAGTACAGACTAGTAAAGAGAAGAGTAGGTAGATCTTACTCACCTGACAGTGCAATGGAAGATTACTGGAAATTTAGTAAGAGGACTTGAATGTAAACTATCATAACTATTCAGGATCACTTTGTCCCCTGAGCCTCAGTTTCCTCATTTGTAAAATGAGGGGGATGGACTATATCTGGAGTTCTCAAGGTCTGTGTATTCTTTATATATATTTGTCTGTATTTCAATATAATTGGTTTCTTTTGTAATCCTATGCATTTTAGTTTATACATTTGAAAACACTGTTCTGAGAAGGGGTCCATAGACCTCACTGGACTGACAAAGGAATCCAGGATGCAATAAAGGTTAATAACCCTTTTCAGGGCTGGGGAACCTGCCTTACACTAAATGCAGCTTTATATCCAATGATCTTATGATTTCTAATCCCTACCCCTTAATCTCCTCCCCATTTACATGCTACCCTTATTGCCCATGGAGAAGGGTGAGAAGTCATCCATCTGTGAAGGAGGCATACAGTCCAGGTATAAGTAGTATTCACAGACAAGTCCCCGCAGGAAACCTGTGGTGAGGAACACCTGGATGAGCTGAGCAGAATTCCATATAATTAGACATTTTGCTTAGCCTTCTCTTTATGGGTACAGCATGATATTACAAATAAAGTGATGACAACAGAGTCAGAAGACGAGTTCAGATTCACTTGCTCCTTCTGTCACCACAGATAAGTCACTCAGCTTCACAGTCTTGTTTTCTTAATCTACAACACAGAGATAAGAATATTTGTAGTACCTACATCATAGGCCTAAGGCACTCTGTGGAATTTAATGCGCTGTATTCAATGTGCAGTTACTATTATTAAAGTTGAAGGGAATAATAATTATTCTGATTTATATAATAGTTTAACCTCAAAGCCAGTTCTTTGTAACGCTATGAAATAGGTACTGCAGTTATTATTTGCCCACTTTTGCAGTTAAGGACATTCAGACCCAGAGAAATGAAGTGACTTGTCCAAGCTGAGATTTGAACCCAGGCTTTCTGATTCCAATTTTTGTGCCATTTTTACTATACAAGATGCCTGGGTTGGGGGTGGGGGAGAATGAACCAGCTAGGAGGGCTGAGTGGTCTCTACTAGGCAAAGAAAATTAAGCTCTCAGGAATGAATAATACCTCATGTGATATCACTGGGGACCCCTAACTAAAAACTGGTGACCAGACACCACTACACCGCCCCATATTCTTGCTTCTAGCCAAACCATTTTTTCCCCTCTCCGACGCACTTGCATTTTACAGTTAATTCCTTAATATTATCTGAGAGTGTCTGTTCCTGGGAAACACATAACTACAGCTACATTGGCCTCACTTGTATAGGAGCGTCCTAAGTTGGGAGCCCATTGAATACCTCCGCAAGGCACTGCAGTATGATGGAAAGAGCACTTAGTTTAGAGTTAAGAGAGAGCTGAGCTTGAGAATCCCACCTCGTATATTTAACTAGCTTTGTGACCAAGGAAACAAATTTCTCTGAGCCCCAGTTTTTCTACTATGGCATTTACTTCACAGTGTTGTTGTGATGATTGAAAGAGTGAACATATGCAACACACTGTGGAAACCTCAAAGTACTGTATAAATGTCAGCTGTTATTATTAGACCTTTTAGGGCTCAGATGCTTTGCCAAAATGTCCTGAGAGAACCCAAGACTTCCTCTTACTGTAATCTTAACCTCGCTGATCTCTAAACTGTGACTCCTGGCACCAAAGCCCTGACTTTCTTGATCACTCTGAAACCTCTAGGTTACCTAGGGTAAGAGATCTTTTTGCATCAATTCCTAATAACCCATTCTCTACCATTTGTTGCTACCGTTTGTATGGAATTGGTGCTAGGCAAAAAAAGCAGTGAGAGGAACAGTTAATTAAGGATCCAGGGCAGCGAACTTACAAATCAAGCAGCAAAACTGATTCAGAGTGATGCACGGGGCTTGGAATACTAAGGTTAGACAACACTGAAATTTGGAATAGCATTAGAGGATGAGCTGAGACACTAAATTTGAAGTCAGCAGGACTGTTTGAATTATGACTATACTATTTAATTTGTTTGGACTTGGTAAAGCCACTTAAGATCTGTAGGCCTCAGTTTCCTCATAGTTAAAATAAGGGGGCTGAACTAAAATAATCTCTGAAGTCTCTTCTGTGATCCTAGGAATTCCTGGACCAAAGGGAGAGTTCTACCAGGATAGCTCAGTGAAGCATCTGATCCCTAGGGAATCCAAGGTCTTCGGTGAGGCATCTACCAACAATTAATTCCTTGGAAGTCTAAATGGTGCCATATAGTGGGAAAACAAAGGGAGTCAGGGAAAGGAGGGGAGCTGCTCACCAGGCAATACATCATTGTCACAGAGTGAGACAAGCCACATTCTGTAAACTGGGGGAAGGTAGGAATTTGAGAACATCTTTAGAACCTAAAAGAAGAATGAGAGAAGAATCAGACCGGACAGTGTCAGAGGTCCAGATAGGCTGGCAGGAATGATAACAATGATAATAATGCTTATACAATGTTCCAAGTCTTGCAATAATTTACATATTTATTTTACATATATTTACATATATTACATAGAACTTGCATATATTATCTCATTTAATCTTCACAACAGCATGATGTAGGTTCTACATTATTATCATCATCTTAGAGGATATGAGTCATGAGGAAACCATATCTAATAAGTGTCTGTGAAGGGATTCAAACTCAGGTCTTCCTAACAAATGTAAGGGTTGGGTCCATAAGAACCAATACAAAGAATCTACAAGCAAGAGGAAATCTTCAAATGGCATTAAGCATGTACTGCAAAGTTAGTATTAATTAAGAGCTTCTCATATACTTTCTTTTTTTTCTTATTTTTTCTTAATTTATTTATTTTTAGTTTTCAACATTCACTTCCATAAGATTCTGAGTTTTAAATTTTCTTCACCTTCTACTTCTCTCATGCCCCCCCACCCCAAGATGGTGTACAATCTGATCTAGGCTCTACATGTACAGAAACCAGTCCCAGAGTGTGGACAGCCCAAAACCTAAAGGTGGGCTCAGGAAAGGGGTTGATTGAATTGGTAAGGTCTAGGAGAGCAAGTTGCTGAAGGCAGGTACAGGATAATGTGTAAAAACCTAAATTGTTAAAAATTACCCTGGTGGGGCAGTTAGGTGGTACAGCTAGGTGGTGCAGTGGATAGAGCGCCAGCCCTGGATTTAGAAGGACCTGAGTTCAAATCCAGCCTCACACACTTGACACTTACTAACTGTGTGCCTAGGCAAGTCACTTACCCCAGTGCCTCGTCAAAAAAACAAACAAAAAGAAAAAAAAGAAAATTACCCTGGGCAAAATTTCTGTCTTGCTGAAAAGTCCAGAAACATGTCCACTGAAAGGACAACAATGAGATACCAGAGGTCTGGCCAAGTTGTTTCAGGATTCTTTAGAGAAGGAGGTGTCACATCATCCTCAGAGACTCACCACCCCCCAAGAGTGACTGGGTGACAAGTCATTCCCTTCTATTTGCAAATACCATCAGGTTTGGTGTGAGAGTCACTTAAAATAGAGCCCAAGTTGTGACTAGGTCACAATAAAACTGCAATTGGCTATGAATAGAATGATGAGAGCTTGCACTCATGCTAAGCACTTTCTTCATAACGCTGTGAGGTGGGTAGGAGGAATACTGAGGCAACTAGTGCTCACTGTGTGGAGTTTTCAGCTTTCACGATGGAAGGTGGAAAGAGGCTGCACTTGGAACCAAGGGACACCTATCTGAGTTTAAATCCTACCTCTGACCCTTGCTGAACAAGTTGTCTCTATCCTTCCCTAACCCTCAGTCATCAAATGGATATTGCCTCAGACAAAAAGACAGCCAAGGCATTCCGGGCCACTGTCAGTCCTTTTGAATTTTGTCTTGCCACTGGGCTTTGATGACTCTGGAGGAGAGAATGAGGCTGATGACTCTGCAGCTCTGCCTCACTTGAAATCCAGTTCTTGGGCAAGTCAAGACATCAGCCTGATGATGTCATTGGTCCTCTTCAAGAACAAGGGACTCACAAGAAAGCTATCCATTCCTTGGTCAGTCACCTGATCTGAGCCTGCTTCCTCATCTATACAAGAGGGCTAATAATACTTGACTGCTGGCTAAATATAGTTTTTGTAAAGAAAGTGCCTTCAAAACATTATATAAATGTGAGTGGTATTGTAAAACTATTAAGTGACAGAACTGGGATTTGCACCCAAGTGTTCTGATACAAAGTACACTGCTTTTCCATTATGCCACAGCACTGCACGTTGGTAACAGAGACACTTATAAAGCAATTTATTTCAAACATATTATTTTCTTGGTCAACCCATCCACCATGAAAATAAGCTTATCTCCCAAACAGTCTTAGCTTACTCTGACCAGGAATTACTGAGCATAGCCTGTCATAACATAAAATGGAATAAGAACCTATTTTTAGTCTCTGAGCAAATGGTATATGAACATATATATGTATACATATATATATTGAAATCTTTTAAGCTAGCCACACACAAAACTCATTTGAAAACCCAAGCTTTTTTTTTTTAACTTTCCTCCCTTGACTTTTTTTGCCCTCTTCAAAAATTCAAAATGATACCCCAATTATTTTAATCAATTAATTAGCCTGCAGGTTTAGTGTGCTCAAGCTTCCCTACAGGATACATAGCTGTAGCTAAGTTCTAATTTTGCCCTTATAGCCTTTACCTCCCCCTCACAGTCTTCTTAATTAGGAGTTTGAGCTCAGCTGAGTTTGCTGTTGCATTTTTTTTCCCCCAACCTGTCCTTGAAACTGAGCCTTTCTTGAGGCTGTCTTTTACATCCCTTACTTGTCTTTAGGGATTGTGCTTTTATTCACTTCTCTCCTGCCTGTTGAAAATTCTATTCATCTTTCTAACCTCCTTCCTGCTTAAGGTTGTAGATACTGCCTCCCCCCATGTCTCCATATAAATGTGAGGTCTCCTTTCCATGAAGTGTCATTGTATTATGTTTGCATTTTTTTAATATAATAATCACCTACTACTTGGCATTATAGTTATTTATCTCCCTGCCTAGATCATAAACTCTTTGAGAGTGGGGACATGTTTTAGCCTTCTGTCCATTAGAACTTAGAACAGCACTTTGCACAGAGGAAATGCTTAATCAAAGTGTGTTGGACTAAAATAGCATTAACCCAGCCTCAAGTCATCAACCAGTTTATGAAAGGACTTGATGAAAAGCTGTTTGGTTTTATGGAAATCTTACCATCCTATGCAATCACTTCCCTGATTTCATCTTTAGGTACTTGAAGTTAGAAGATTTAGTTTATTTTCAAGCCTTTGACATTAGTTGTGACTTTAGGAAATCACTTTGTGGAGCTTCTCAACCAGTTTTTAATCTATTATATGGAGATAATAATGCTTGTAGGAATGTTGTGAGGATCAAACAAGATAGTGAACAAAATATAAGTGCTGTAGAAGATCCTCTATCAATAGATTGTTTCCTGTCTGTTAATTAGTAGCTAAGTCTAGAGTTGCTTGAAGTAATCAGAGGCAAGTGACTTCAAAGTCACAGGGCTAGTAATCATCAAAAGCAAGATTGAAGCCCAGGTAAATTTCACAGGCTTATAGATCCATAGCTGGAATAATCTTTCAGTCTCATTCTCCTCACTTCTATAACGGAATAGCTACCTAACCATCATAAGTGGTACTGGGAATGAGAATGACAGCTTTGAGCTATTGATGCTCCTTGATGAAAGTCATTCATGATCTTTCTAAACTGGCCAAGGATTCACCTTTCTGAGACCGTGGTTCTACTTTTCTCCATTGCTTATTAGCTGTGCAACCTCAGGTAGGCAAGTTACTTCCTCTCTGTGGCTGTTTCCTTATCTGTTAGTTCTAGTACTGGCTTTGCTGAGCTCTTAGGTACTTTCCAGCTCTCAAGTTCTTCCACTTTCTAAGTACAATCCTTGCTAAGTCTTTCTTACTAAGACTTAGTAAGTCTCTACTCTTTCATGACATAAGCAGAGATCTGGAGACCTTGAGGTTCTTAACCTTTTTGTATATGTCATGGTCCCCTTCACAGAATGTTTTAAAATGTATAAAATAAAATTCATATGATTACAAAGGAAACCAACTATACTAAAATATTTTTCCCCCCATTCAAGTTCATAGATCCTCTGAAATCTATCCACAGACAGTAGACACCAGGTTAAAAAAATCTGTTTAAGAGATTACATATACAAAAAGGATGACCACATTAGTAGTCTAGTTGGGAATTCAAAGCAAGAAGTCGTGTCCCTGTTTAAATTTGTCTTACCATGTACCCCCCCTACTTGGATTTCTGACTGAAGCCCACATACAGCTCTGGGATGGGGTTAAGTTTACAAAAAGGGAAGAGGGGAGCTGCTCAGTAGAGGCTAGTAAAGGAGTTGAGGCAGGTTAATTCACATCAGTAAATGCTTGGAGATAGTCAGTGGGGAGGCACTCCATTAACCACACAGTGCGATGAGCTTGTTCCATGTCTTATAGTTTTCCTATGGGTAAGGCAAGTAATGTTTAAGCAGTTGCACTTTTAATCTGGTACTAATTAATGGCCACTTAGAAGTGAAGTGTTACCCAGCTCGGTAGAGAGGAATAACTGAAGAGTAGAGTCTGAAGTCTGGGTGTCTCTGGGCTTCCCCCAGAACTTGACAAGGATACTAATTTGCACTTCCAGCCAGTGGCTCATTCAGTGATCTCAAAGCACTCTACAGGTAAGAAGTCAATAGCAGCTTTCAAAGGAATTTACAAACAGGGAAACAGAAAGGCTAGTGGCAGTCAGCAGGGAAAGTTAATGGCATTAAAATTCATGGCTTCTTCTACAGGTATAGAGATTGCAGCTCATCTCTACCAGTAGCTTGGTTCTCTAGGTCTCTAGTTTATTCAGTTGTGAAATGGGCCAGACAGAACTGTCTTCATAGGAAGGCTCTGGATTCTTAAATAGCTCTGGATTAACCCCATAGATGGAAGAAAGGGTATTAAGAATAGATGCCTGAAACATGTATTTGGATTCTATTATGCTTTGGAACTTCCACTTGTATAGGGGTACATCTGATGCTCCCCAAGTTTTTTTATTTGAAATGAACCCAACTCTGATGACCTGACCACTAAGACCAAGATTTTGTATCCTGATCACTGTTCTACTCCTTGCTACCACCCACTGCCTTCTAGGAACTGACAGTCCTTTCTGTCAGGTCTAAGATTTGCTTTCTCCCACATTTTTCCTGTGACAGAAGAGGTGGCTAAGAGTTGGAATTTCAAAAGCTCTACAGGAAAGGAATAGAAAGGAAGGATAACACCATGTTGCCCATCCATTAGCACTAAAGGAGAAAGAATCTGAGACACAATTGGCTTATCAGCATCCTGCATCCAGTCCCACATTTCTCTGGTCTGTAATTGCATGCTGTGGTTATCTAAGGAACAAAACACTAAGTATAACTCAGGGATAATGTGTAGAGATACAAAAGTACCCCAATGATAGATGGGCTAATAGCAGATGGAAAAGTGCTGGGAATGTTTCTGTCAAATATGCCAAGAAAATTGTATTCACTTTTCAGCAGCAAAGTGTGTATTCCAAGGTGCTCCCTTAATTATTGTTTCAGCAAAGGGAAACAGATCTTCTGCCACTAGCTGCTATGGCTGATAAAGTACTTTTAATAGGAAGAGGAGGTGCTTGTGATATACTTCTAATTGAATCAGTTTTCCCTCCATTAACACCATCTTTTAAAATCAGACATAATTTCACAATCCGGTCTGTGCTTTCTTCAGGTGCAAAGCCCAAGACAAATTAGTTCTGGGCTACCTTTAATTATGTCATTTTCTGTCCTTTGGGAGCTAATCCCAATACAGGCCAAAAAAGAAAAATCAGTTTTTGAGTAATGCAACCCAGAAAAACTGTTTTTTCAGTAATTGTAGGTCTATGGTGCTCCCATCTCCAGGCACCCTTCTGTGCCTGAAATTCAGGAAGAGCAAAGGCTTAGTCAACACAAATATTCAGGCACTAATTCTTCAATGCCTTCACCCACAAGACTATCTTCTTCAAAGAAGAAACCTTGCTTTCACTTTTGGAATTGTAATTAGAAGGCAAGAACAGATGGTAAAGACTCAATTTAAAACTGTGAGTCCATGACTTTAAACCTTAGGTGCCTGATAATTGTTTCTATGTACTGAGAGTGGGATTTGTGTGATGGTGCAGGATAGATCCTTTTGATGGCACTGCCTGCTAAAAAAGAGAACTTCAGCTAAGTGAGCGATGGGATATAAAAACCACCTCCCAATATTTAATTAAAAGAAACAAACATTAGTAATGGGGAAACTGCCATCAATTATTTAATGCTTAACAAAGGAATAGAAATAAATCCTGAAACTGAATATTTTACACTCCATTGGGAAAATGCAGGCTAAGCACCCACCAAAGAGTTTTCCAATAATGATAATGATTCTCAATCCACTCCCACCCCTTGGCCTTGTTTTACAAACTCTTAGACAAGTGAGTAGACCCATGGAAGTTGATCATGAATAATGGTGGGCCAAACTACAGCATCTTGAAGAGTATGAATAAACTTATTATTTGTTAATGTTATTATTGATTCCATTTTTTTTTTACTTTGGCAAAGTTTCAAAACACAAATCCCTTTAACAGACAATCAGCTTTCAATTTAGAATTCTGTAATGGTCCACAAAGTCATTCCATTCTCAATCACCCCTAAACCCTGGTGGTTAAGATATTTAAAATATTCTGGTCTGCAGAAAATAGCCTTCCAAGGTATCTTCTTGGGGAGCACTGGACTTGTTTCACATTAGTAAAGGTGAGTGAACTCGGTGGCAGTACTACTGGGATACATCTGAAATGCTACTGAAGAGCCATAAGGAGCTGGGGGAGCAGGTCCCAGTACAGCATGCAGATCAGTCAGCAGTGCAGAGAACCCTTTGTTGGCAGGCAGAATGTATGTGGAAACAAGCCAACAAGCCAAGGATCCAAAAGAGAAACAGGAAAATCAATGAGGATTTGCTGGTAAGACATTCTTTAGTCTCTATGATGATTAAAACTGGCGAAGTCTTGGAGGGGCCTGGTGGCTAATCAGAGTACAGCTAACTGTCCCACATCTTCAATGCCAGCTGATCCTTTAAAGCTCTATTCTTAGAGGCAAACTAAAGTACAGGACTTCTAAACACTGACACTTGCATTCTATACTTACCCAGCTAGGATCAGGACACAAAACTAATCTATGGCATTAAAGACACCCACAGATTTATTAGGAGAAAGGATGGCTATGGTGGAGAACGCCAGCTCCCTTTAAGGCGTAGAGTATCTTCTTAAGTGGTAACTGTAGATCTTGATGCAGTGATCCCAACAATCTAGTACCAGCAGCTGCCCTTTAGGAGTAAGAGCAATATCTACAGGACAAATGAGTCCCTCCCGGATAAGAACATTATAGCCACCACCCTTGGGGAAGTGAAGAATCTCCTTTCGGCTGCTATCAGCAACAATGAGGTCCCCACGAGCATCCACACACATACCAGCAATACAGCGGAAATCTTCATTCTCAGAGAAAAAGTGGCTGATCTGACGGCCTAGCTGCCCATCGGGGCCCACAGAACCAATGGAGAAACCACCCTCAAGGTGGTGCTCAATCTGTCGGTTCTCCAGGTTGAGGCCCAGACCCTGGGTGAAATAAATAGTGCCTTCAGCATCACAGGTAACAAACTTGGGCCGAACAGCGCCACAGAGACAATTGAACTTGACCACTCCAGCTGATCGGTCAACGGTAAAACACCACAGTTTGCCTCCCTCCACATCGGTGACCACAAACTGTCCTGAGGGTAGTGCAGTAATGCCCCAGGGCTTGCTCAGCTGACTCCGGTGGCAAGCAATACAGTGGCCTTCTAAAGTATACACTTTGACAGAGTTGTCATAGCTGTCAGTCACACCAATCAATCCTTGGCAGTTCATGGCCACTGACAGTGGGGTCAGATTGGGCAGATCAGCCCCAAGGAAACTGAGCACAAAGCTGTCGATGCCACTAGGACTGCGCCGAATCTCCTTCAGGAAGCCCTTGCGGGAGAAGACCTGTATACGGAAATTGCCTCGATCAGCTACCAGCACTTCACCCTGATTGGTGACATGGAGGCTGACAGGCAGGTTGAACATGCCTGGTGTGCTGCCCTTAGCACCCATCTTCTTGATAAAGTGGCATTGTTGTATGCTGGCAGCTGCCTCAGACTTTCGCTGACGAGAAGGTGAAGACCGAGGACTAGGGGTCATGTCATCTGAGCTCCCATCCATCTCCGGGATTGTCATGGAGGTGGTGTCAACCTCCTCAATCCAGGGTTCATCTACATTGACTGTCCGGGGCTTCTTAACTGCCTGGCCAATCTGGAGTGGGCCAACATGACCCATCTTGAGGAGCTCTACATCCTGTAAGGTCAATTCCTGGGGCAGGTTGGCTGTCAGCTCTGGTTCCTCCTCATCAGCTAACTCTTCCAAAATAGCCACATCTGCCTGTTTGAGCTTGGCCAGGAAGTAGTCACAACGAGACACAGCCTGTACTTCTGCAATATTTAGCAAGTATCCCTGTTCCTCCATCACTTGGCTATTGGCCTTTTCCACCTCCGCCAGGGATCCCGTGAAGAACTTGCGTGAGCGTGCTAGCTCCTGATGGATCCGCCGTTCTTCCCGCCCATATTCCTGCAGAACTGCCTTGTAGCGGCCCTGCAAGTCTTTGGAGACCCTTTCAAGGGTCTGCTTCCGCAGTTGCAATTCTTTGACCATCTCCCTCAGCTGAGCAAGCTTCTCACCAAAGTGACGCCGCCGCTCCTCAGCTGCCTCCTTGATGGGGAGCACACTGTGTTTGGGCAATGGGTGCTTTGCTGTCCTACAGGGCTCACAAAGCAACATGCCACAGCTCTTGCAGAACTGTCTGGGTAGTCTCCGCCCACAGGTCCGACACATCAACAGTGACATGGCTTCGTTCAGCCCGGCTGTGTCAATGATCTTCAGGATGGTCAGGTTGTCTGCCAGCAAGGATAAGTTGGTGATGCGTGTAACCTTGCTACAGAAGGGGCAGCGGACACCATTGATACTGCTTGCTAATAATTTCTCCAGACAGTGCCGGCAGACGGTATGGCCACAATGAAGGAGCTTGGGGCGTAAAACCTCTTCAGTGAAGGATTCAAGGCAGATGGGGCATTCTAGCACTTCCCGAAGAGCATCCAGATTCAGTTGAGAAGCTGTAGCCATGGCCAGCCCAGGGCAACTTTCAACTAGTATAGCCTGAAACAGAGTAACTCACTGCTTGCCTTCATTCCATACAGTTTTGGTTCCTGTCAATAAAAAGAGGGGGAACAGTAATTCATTTCCCTAGCCCTTAAACCACACAAACATACAGTCAATTAATGATGAGACCTATTTGGTTATTCCCCACTTTGCTAAAGATAGAATCGTCCCAAAGCCCATAATTCTCAGTTTCCTCCTTCTAGCATTTTATGTGGTTTAAAATTCAGTCCTGAAAAAAGCAGTAGCGGAAGGAAGACACTAGAGATAAGTGCAGGCCTTCCGAAGTCCAAATGCAGCTTATATATTCCTGTGATGTACAGATGGCCTGGAGAAGGAGGGGAGAAGTGTATTAATTGTGTGAATACTCTGGGCAATCCAGCAATGTAGGAAACACTTTGAAAATATAATCAACTCTCTGTTGCTGCACTAAGGTGCTAAGGAAGGGAAGAAGCAGCAGATATATCATATTCTGCTTTGGAACAGTGAGGTAGAAAAAGGTGGAGCTGCATATAATAGAAGTACCCAACTTTTAAGTATCTGGCCTAGACTCCCTGAAGGTTTGGTCTCCACTAGTGACATCTAGAACGAGATTAGCAGTAAGTGGGAAGAGGCCTTAGGTCATCACAGATAATCCAAAGAGAGACAGCAAGCACCTAATGTATATATCTTTGTAAATGCTTACAATTACAACTGGTATCTCAGAGTTCCACCCATGAAATCCCTCAATTTCAAGCCAAAGGCTTCAGTTTTCTTGCATGGGCTCTGGAGCACCACAATGAAGGCACCACTGGGTGGCCAGATATTGTGTATATTAATCCACAATGCAGCATTCTTTTATTTCTGAAGCTGACCCTATGGAGGAGCTAATGATATAGTTCCACAAATTTGTGAAATGTCAGAAAATTTTATAGCTGTAATTGTGCACATATGTGCATGTGTGCATAAGTTTATATGACTACATGTAAATATGGGGGAAATTATGTCAATCTCTCCTTCCTTAAATTCTTCTTCTTCTTTCTCTCTCTCTCTCTCTCTCTCTCTCTCTCTCTCTCTCTCTCTCTCTCTCTCTCTCTCTCTTTCTCTCTCTCATTCCCTCTCTTCTTCTTACTCCCCCCCTCCTTGGGACACAGGTATGCTTGCCAGAAGAACATGAGTTCCCACAGTTGAGGTATCAGGCAAGGATACTGTCATCAGTGTTCTTACTAGCAGATATTTGCCTTTTTTAAAAAAAAAATAGAATCAGTTCCCCTTTTCCTCCTACCCCTATATATACAGCAAGGTGGTGTAGTGGATATAGCACTAAGCCTGGAGTCAGGAAGACCTGAGTTCAAATTTGATCTCTTAGACACTTAGACGATAACTGCATCTACCTCCTACGGTTGTCGTGAGGATCAAATGAGATACTCATAAATCACTGAAAGGAGTGCCTGGCACACAGTAACTGGTACTTCATATTTGTACCTTTTCCCATTGCTCCCCAAATACTAGACTCATACAGCCCGAGAAGAAGCACATTTTGTAAAACTACCATGATTCAGATTCTAACAAACAGATGCATTCTTAGGTAATCCTGTCTAAAACACCAAAAAAAAAAAAAGGCCCAGATGCTCTGGGATCACTAAAATGAAAGACAGCTAAAAAAAGAGGCATCTTTGCTTAGTTCATCAAAGGTTAGGAACTCTGCCCCCTCTCCAGGCACCAGTCAACTTGGATCCTCATTCACTAACTTCCAAAACAAAGCTAATTTAATTATATAAGATCCAGAGTGCATGGGGAAGTATTTGAATTGAATCTTAAATTTTTATAGTTCTTTAAGGTTTCTAAAGTGCTTTTCCCCAATAGAATTTTGCAAAGTAGTCTATTATCATTTTCATTTTACAGATGAGAAAACTGAGGTCCAGAGATGTGAAGTCTTCCCAAACATCACAATTAATATGTGGCAGTGTTGGAACTAGACCGTAGGTGTCTGTACTCCAAATCCAACACTCTTTCCACTAACACCACGGTTTACGTCTAGTCAATGAGAAGGTCCTGGGTTTCTGAGATGAGATTCAGCTCAGAGTTTTTACTTGCATGCACCCATAGGAAGGAAGTGATTTCTCTGTACTGGTTCTATGGAGACCTGGACTGGAACAGGAAATAAGAACCCCAGTATGCTTTGATAGCCTTAAGCCATGCCCACCTTGGAAGCACAGATCTTTAAGGATATCAGGCAAGACAAGAGTGGCTAAATTTCCCACAACTTGTCTACATCCTAAAAACATCTCTTAGGTCATCCAATATGGGGGAACTCCCAAACCAAAAGGTGACCAACAGGCTAACATGAAATGGAGAGACCTTATCTGGGATATTAGATCCTCAAACATATTTAGCTTTCATTTGAAATCATCCTATCTTCCCACAGTGGCATCAGTGGATGTACCAGCAGGCATTTTGTAAGGTCAGCTTAAGCTTATGGCCAAAGTGTAGTTTTCTAGCTCTAGACTCGGATATATAATGTGCATTACAATTACCCCTTTCTCAAATATACATATTTATTCTGTTTATTGGCCAGACCAGTTTGGGTAGTATTTTGTAGGTTATTCCCTCCACTACTTTTATGCAAGTTTTCTAAAATATATTATCTTGTCCTGCATAACAGAATGTCAATTAGGTAAACAGCTGGCTTCATACTGCACATAGTCACCCCTGGGGAGTGTTCATGTGTATTCCAGAGCAGTTAGTGGGACTATCTCCAATGAGGCACCGATACCTCAAATTGACATTTGCCCAGTTCTGTGTGCTAGAGCACGGACAGCCACTTAGGACTGTTCAGGAACTTGCTGGCAATAGAGATTAAACTCATCAGGCGAGGGCTTAGCAAGCATAGGCACTGGGGAGCGAAGCAGGGGAGAGGATTTACAAATGAATCACTATAGCAAGAAAGGTGCCCCCCATCACTCAATACTACCTCTTCTTATGAAAAAGCATAGAGCCTGGAACACACAGTAAAAAAATAGAGAGTGTGTGTACTTATGCATAAAGGAAACAAACCTGTCAACGATGAATCAAGTGTCATCAGTTAATGAGTTAATAATAGGTTTGGTAGAAATTCCTTGCCTGTCTTCTGTCTTTGTCTGAATCTTGAGACAGAGTCTCTTGTATCTTCCACAAACATTTGGATATCAGAAACACTAATAACATCCTAGCAGCCAATATTACTCAGTGATGCCTGAGACAGCACAGCAGGGAGAGGGAAAAATCATCCTCCCACTCCCAGGTATTCCCAAACTCACCTAAACTTACTCTGTTAAATCAGCAGTAGGATAATGGAGTCAAACCACTTGGGTTCAAATCCCATTTCCACTGTGTAATATTAGACACCTAATTCCCCATTGGTGGACCTGAGGTTCTTCATTTGTAAAATGGGGGGGGGGGCAAGATTTAAGATAGTCTCTAAGATCCCTTCTAGCTCTGCTTGTAGCCTACCTATATTTGACTCAGTTGGACTTAGGGCAGGTCTTGGACAAGAAAATAACAATGTCGGGAAGGAAGTTTAAAGAGAATGATGGAAGCCTATGGAGATCCCTAGAAATCTGGCAAATAAAACATAGCTACCCTTCCTGATCCCTTTCCCTCAAAATGACATAAGGTCATAGATTCAAATCTGGAGGAGGCCTTAGAGATATCGTTTCTCTCTGTGCAAACAGATCAGGAAACCAAGCCCCAAGTGATTATGACTTGCCCAAAGTCACAAAGTAAAGGATCTGAACCCAGGTCTTCTAAATAAAAATCTAGCACTCCTAAAATCTTCCCACTCACTTGAGACAGTCCTCTTACCAACATATGCACCCCTCCAAGGGCACAGTCACAGGGAGAATTCTGTAAGGCACTTGAGAATAACTGATCATATTATGAAGAAGTGGGGGCTGTGCCTGTTATAATAACAATTAATTTAAAAATTAATATACTTCCTCCCCCACATAATAGCCCCTCAAATACCGGAAGAAAGTGATCATGTCCTAACTGTCCTTTGAGAAGCAGGAAGGAGACTTGGAATATGTAATGGAAATATGTATTTTGGCAAGTGATATACGACTAGGGCCCTAAATAGTTCTTGCTTTCAATTCTGATTCATGACAACCTGATCTCCCCCAACCTCTATTCTCCCAACCATGCTTAGTCTTAGTATTTCATGATGTATTCTATAGTCCACCCATACTTTAGTGTGGCTACTTAGTATTATTAGACTATTTGACTTATGGCTGAAAATATCAATCACCAGATAGCCAACCTTGTGGATATGAGTCCCTCTTTACTTAGCTAGAGTGGCCCTCGGATGAGGAACACAAAATCTTTTCCAAGGTCTGTACTCAAGGTCTTCTCAGGCTAGTTTCACCTGTCAGGGTTTATGTTCACCTGGCATAGCCTTTAAGAGCCTAGGGTCACCTCCCTGTTATGGCAAGGCAAGGAATTACAGGATTCCTGAATTAAAAAAAAAATCAATCAAGTGTGGTTGCAGGGCCTTGCCTAAGCAGCTAGGTGGTATACTGGATAGAACACTGGGCCTAGAGTCAGGAAGACCTGAGCTTAAATGTGGCCTCAGACACTTAGTGGACATGTGACCCTGGGCAAGTCACTTAAGACATCTGCCTCAGTTTCTTCATCTGTAAAATGAGGATAATAATAGCACCTAATTCCTGAGATTGTTGCAAGGATCAAATGAGATTAATTGTAAAGGAGTTAGTATAGTGTCTGGCACATAGTAAGCCTTTATAAATGTTGGCTATTATTAATACTATTGCTATTAGTATTACCATTATTGCCAAGCAGTGTTTCAAGGAGAAGAGCTAGTTGTTTCCTCATCACTGCTATAGCTGGCCCTGGTATTTGCTGAGTAATGCCACCATCCATTCTCTAAAATGGCCTGGAGGAATGAAAATGGCATGTTACTTTCTTTTTCTGTATTACACCACCTTGAATTTTAGTGGAAGGGAACAATCATTTATTAAGCTCCTAATATATGGTAGGCACCATGCTAACTACTTTACACATATTATCTCATTTAATCCTCACAACCCTAGGAAGTAGTTGCTATTATTATCCTCATTTTACAGTTGAGGAAACTGAAGCAAACAGAGGTTAAATGACTTGCCTAGGGTCACATAGCCACTAAGTGTCTGAGAACGGATTTGAACTCTAGTCTTCCTGACTCCAGTCCCAGTGTTCTATCCACTGCACCATCTAGCTGCTTCAGGCAATTTTGCTGTCAGGACACTAGCCTTAGAATGATGGGGAGCTCTTTCAACCCTCACTGGCCTAGATTAACTAGCGTCCTGCAAAGCTTCATACCTCATGAATACAAAAGTCCTCTGACCATTTGCTAGGTTCTCTTGACGAAGAGATTGTTGTTCAAGTATGGTTTAAACTACATGTCCTCTGAGGTCCCTTCCAAGTCTAGGATTTTGAAAAATCTTGTATTTTCTCCCAGACTTAGGTAATACAGTCAGTGAGCAGCCATTTCCCCATGCCAACTAGGAAAGTGACAGCATGTCTGCTTTATCACTTTCTAGGCCATCTGTCTTTGGCTTCTGGTGAGTTCTGTGTACTGCAGAAGGATGCTGCGTGATCACCTCAACTTGGTGGACTCTTCAGTGAAAGTAACCAAAGTGTCAGAGGGACATACCCATACTATACCTTTATTACTATCCAGGTTCATAGAACATGGACAGTTAAAGCTACAAGAGGAATTAGAACATGAAATATTAGAATATAGAATTTCAGAGCTAGAAAGGGCTTTAAAAGGCACTTAGTGCAATCCCCTTCATTTTAGAGAAAAGGAAATGGAGGCTCATAAAAATCTCAGGATTAGGGCAATGAATCCAAAGCCTAGTAGAAGAACTGTGCAAAATAGCTGAACACCCTGGGGTTGACACAATTTGTCAAGAGAGAAAAGTAGATCGGACAAAACCTCTTTACAAACCTTGCCTACTCTCTTTCCCCTAAATTTCACAAATGTGAGCTTTTCCAAAAGGTCACACAATGAGTTAATAGACTAGAACCCTGTTAGCCTACAACCCTTCTGGGATCTTTCCACCAGGAAAAGCATATCCTCAAAAATCTTCCTTCAGTAGACGCATTTGAGAGATTAAGCTAAAGAGAGCTCAATTATGCTTGCCCCTAATGAAAGGGCATGACTGGCTTGCCTGCTGAGAATGGTTACTTTAGTTACCAATGTGCCACGTCTCTAAAGCATTACCCACGCCTCTCTCCAGAGCCTCCTGCTGTCTGTGGTCTCTCCTCTCCCCATCCTAACTCTTCTCTGGGTCACGGATGTGAACCCTGAGCATCCTGGCTCCTCTAAACCTGGCACCCCAATCCACTGGGCGCCACACCCAAACTGACCTATTTGCACAAGCTAGACAAATCAAAGCCCACAGGTCGTACCCCTCTCTCATTTGTGCCACTCCCATATTTCCCCTGGACTTTCCCTATGACCTCTGGATGACCCCTTTTCACCCTGGGTCCTGGCGGGGTCATTCTTCTAAACCGACCCCTTCCCCCCGCCCCCAATATCGGGGCCTCTGCCTCCTCCCCCCATCCCCATCCCAGGGTGTCCACCATTAACTCCATTCCCAGCTGTCCCCCCATGGGGGGTTTTCCTTCTTGCCCCAGCCCAAGGGCTGGGGGGAGGGGAAGGGTTTCCTCTGGTCCCCCTCCCCCGATTCTCCTCCCAGCCCCCCACCCCGCGCCGGTCCTTTCGCCTCCCCCTCGAGGTTTCCTAGGTCCGCACCGTTCTATTCTCGGGACGGGCAAGAGGAGTGGACAGGGAACGGAATGCGGAGGCCCGCTCGCTGCCCAGAAGGGGGCCCCACTCCCGCGACCCCCAGTCCCCCCGCCCCTCCTTTCCCTACCTCTCTACCTGGCCGCCTGCGACTCCCGACGCAGCCTTTACCAACGGCCTTTCTGCGCACGCGCGACCAGGCGCCCCTCTGGCGGCTAGCGAGGGTTCGGCACGCCGCCTGTCAATCAAATGTTGCCGCCCCCCCCAACCTCCTTCCACCCAGGTCATATGGGAGTTGTAGTTTTTTCTCTGCTCAGAGAGCTTGGCCTGCCAGGGGGCTAGGAAGAAGGGAAAAATCGAGGTCTGTGGACCCTGACTGCGGAGATAGATGAGCAGTGAGCTATTTTGGTTAAAGGGGGAGTCAGAAGAGGTCTGTTACTCCTTGTGTCAGGGATGTGGTAGGAGTGAAAGTGGAGAGCAAGTGGTTTTCATGGAATCTTAGCATTTCGATCCAGAAGGGACCTTAGCAATCAAATCCAACCCCAAGGGCATCTACGGATGAGGAAATTGAGGCCCAAATCAATCAAGTATTTATTAAATGCTACTATGTACCGGGCATTGTGCTAGGCCCTAGGGGTACAAGTACAGAAAGAATGAAACCATTTCTTGGAATGAGCTTATGTTCTACTGAAGGATTGTATATATTTTACAATTACTTATAAAAATATATACCACAGGCCCTAAAAAAAGAGGTATGAGAAAATACTCCAACCCCTAACCTGATTCCTTTGCAGAGGAGGGAAGTCTGCCAGTGTGAAACATTGCATATATTTTGAGATTTTTTCGATGTATTGATTGGTTTTGCTGGGGTATTTTTCCTCTTATTTCTCCCCTTTAAAAATATTTGTTAGATGAGATGCCTTTCTGAGAAGGGAGAGGAAAAGACATACTGGGAGAAATTATGATGACGTGAAAAACCAGATATCACTAAAAAAATTATTTTAAGAAATATAACAAAAAAATTAACAATAAATACAAATACATGTGAAGTAGTTAATAATACACAAGGTAGTGGGGTGAGGAAAGACTTTATGTAAAGGATGATGCCTAAGATATATCTGAAAGGAATAGAAAGGTCTCTGAAGCAGAGGTAAGAAGGAAGTACATTTCAGTCATGAAGGATGGGCAGTGCAAAGGGACAGAAATGGGAGATAAAATTTCCTGGGTAATAAAAGAGGACATAAGGGCATTTTGTCTGAATCACAGAGTGAAGGAGGAGGAGTAATGTCCAAAGAGGCAGGAAAGATAGGTCACTGCCAGTCTGGATAGGGCTTTAAAAATTAAACAGAGGAGTCTATGGTTTCTTCTTGAGGCAATAGGAAGTTACTGGAGTTTGAATAGGGGAATTAAGTCTCCAGATCTAAGCTTAACAAAAATTACCTTGAAAGACTGTGTTGGATGGACTGGTCTGGTGAGAGACTTGAAGCAGTGAGACAAATTAGTAGGCAGTTTCCCAGAGATCTTAAGTGACTTACCTAAAGTCACAGAGGTAGCTTGTGATAGAGTCAGAATTCAAACTCAGTTCCTATAACTCCAAGTCCAAAGGCTCTTTCTACTCCACAGGCTTGCCCAAGGTCATATAGGTATATGAGGTATGGAACTTGACAAGAATTTTTATGTAGTTGGTATTGGCGTAAGATTGGTCTAAGGGACATAACATAGGCAGTGTGGTATAGTGGGAAGAGACCTAGAATGGGCGTCAGCATACCTGTCTTTGGGTTGAATTAGGTGATCTCTGTCTTTCCTTCTAGCTCCAAAACTTTGTTTTCTGTTGTTTCCATGTTTTAACATCTCTTCTAGCTTCAATATTCCTTATTCTAGGTTCTAGGGTCCCTTCCAGCTCTAACATCTTGTAAGGAAGTGACACCCTAGGAAGGTCATGCATATGAGTATAGAACCATTTGGACACCTTGAATGCATGGATCACAGTCACATGAATGGCAAAGAAGCCAGTGCCTAGGATTTGAGGCTTGAGGTCATCTAGAAGAATGGATTCCAAACTTTTCAAATATGAGAATTCCCCACATCCAATAGTAGTTGTACTGTGGAGTCCATTGATTGAGGATATGCATGATAATAAAATGCTACAATAAGTTCAGTAATTTATTTAAAGTAATTTAATATTATTAATCCTAGCAAAACTGTAAATTATATAAATGATAGGGTATTAATAAATAATATAGTAAGTAATTAAATAATAAATAATATAAGTAATTAAAATAATAGTAAAATAAAATATAGGCTATATAGACTATATATTTGAAAAACAGAAACATGAGGGATATTCATTCTATAGAATGTACATTTACTTATGCATTGTGCTTAGCAACACTGAATATTTTGTTGGAGCTAAATAAGGATTGAAATTGTTCTGTGTGGAGCACATCTTCAGGGATCCCTTGAAATAGCTTCACAGGCTCCCCCAGAGGCCCTTGACCTACAAGTTGGACATCCTGATTTTGCAGTTTGGAAAAGTGATGCCAAGAGAAGTGAAATGACATGCACAACCTCACATAGTAAGGGGCTTGGCCAGGTTATGAGCCTAAGTCTTCTCACTCCAAACCAATGACTTTTCTGGCTAAGCACAGTTTTGTGCTAGTTAGGTACCCTAGGAATACTGCGCTCCCAGGGAACTTCGTGTCTTCATTAACAGACCTGCATGTCCTACACTAGGGAGTTCAGCATTGTACCATCATGAATAGGGAATATGTTAGTAGGCTGAATTACAAGGAGATACAAGGGAGGTGTCACTTTCACAGTTGCCCATGGCACCACATTCTCTGAAACATGCTTCATCTTGCCGAAGAGGGAGACACACTTAGCTGATGGGTGATTAGCCTTCCACTGAGGATCTATAGGCCTGTGGTTTCTGGGGCAGTTTCCAAGGCAGGCTGCAGGTGCTCTGTCAGAGTGTATATGGCCCTGACACTGAGCCGAGAGGACTGTGTGAAGTAGTAACAGGAGAAGTACCAAAGGGGTCACCGATATTATGGCCCCTGTGGTAACAGGTGTTGAATGTAGGAATGAACTAGGGAGATACTTTGACCTTAATTCCACCCCAGTTTCTGCTTCTCTTCTTCCCTTTCTCATTCCTCCCTCCCATTCTGACTCGTATCATCTGAACCTCTGAGTTAGAAGGAGTTTCAGAGCTCATGTTCCTGAGCAAGAGTCCCAGGAGTTCAATGCATGTCGGGGCAAAGGACCTGACTTTGAGTACCATCTCTGCTACTGACTACCTATATGACCTCAGACTAGTTGATCCACATCTCTGACCCAAGTTTCTTCTTGTATAAAATGAGCAGATTAGGCCAAATAGAGAAGGAAATGGCCAGCCACTCTATTATCTTTGCCAAGAAAATCCCAAATGGGGTCACGAAGAGTTGGACATGACTGAAAAATGACTGAAATAAGCCAAATAAATGATCTCCAAGGTCTCTTCTAGCCGCAAACTCTCTGATTTCTCTAAAACCAAAATACATATAAATGTAATACATAATATTGCATAAATACACTAAAGTATTGCAAATGTGATATCCAAGGATGAAGGCTTCATAGTGGAGGTACAATGTAGTATGAGTTGGATTTTAAATTATGTAAGGATTTAATAGGTAAAGAGGTGGATGGAGGTCATTCCCAGCAGAAGATACAGTATGAAGTGCCAAGAAATGAGCAGAAGCCCAGACTGGGCAGGCAGAGTAATGCAGCCGGAAGAGCCCTGGAAGGAGAGTCAGGAGTCCTGAAATTGAATACTCTCTCTCTAAAAACCTCAATTACCTCACATACAAAATGAATGGACTAAGTAATCTACAAGATGTAGGAGGCAGAAGGATACATGGTACGTTAGGGTAACAGAAAATTTTAGCTGTACAGGGCAGGTGGATAAAGTAATATGAATCAAATTTGGAAGGAGGGAGACATACCAGATTAAAGAAGGCCTTGAAGATAAGACAAATGAAAAGGAACTATTCAGGAGATAATAGGAAGTCACAGCAAATCTTTGATAAGAAAGATTATTCTGGCAGTAGAATGAATATAAACATATTCAAACTAGGCAATTAACAGTACAAGGTGAAGGCATGGGGTATCACAAGACAGTATGTGATAGTGCTAAATGACTCGTATAAACAATAAATGTTATGAATTCATAAGAGAACATAGTAGTCTCTGTTGTTTGGGGATATTTTGTTGCTTTAGAGGAACGTGGGGATTGCAAAAGCTGGAATTACCAGCTGTGTAGAACATCTGTCTCCTTCAGAACACTAATCTCCTATGGCTTGGGCAAATGTAGGTGGGGATTGCAGGGATGAGAACTGGAGTTCAGGAAACATGGCGCAAATTACAGAGAAAGCATTGGTGACCATTCTCAGTTCAGGAGCAAGGAGTTCCCAAAATATTTCCAGGGTAGAGATGCTTGTGAAAATAACTGTAAGAGGGGACAGAAAGGAATGTGAATAAGTAGAGGGGTTGGCCTTGAAAAGGAACAAGTGATCATCTGGCCCTCGATGGAAGAATAGGAGAAAGTCTACCATTTCCTAAGCATCCCATTCTACTTTTTTATAGCTCTAATTGTTAAAAGTTGTTATTCTTGATTTTGTTTTTTGTTTTTCCCCTGATACCAGGCCTAGATTTGCTTCTTTGCATCTTTTTCCCATTATTTCTGGTTCTGACTTCTGGGGTCAAATCTAATGACCTTTTCTTTTGACGATTCTCCAAATACTAAAAGACAGTTGTCATATCCTCTCTAAGTCTTCTCATCACCAGGCTCCTCAGTTCCTTCAAATGTTTCTTACGTGGCAAGGACTAGTTGCCCCTTTGTTCGACATACTTCAGCATATTATCAGTGTCCTTAAACTTTAAGTTTCCAGAATTTCACATAATCCTCCTAGTGGGGTCTGAACTAGTGTGAAATATGGGGGTACCATCAGCTGCTTATTCCTGGAAACTATCTATACCTCTTTTCATGCAGCCCAAGTTTTTTTTTTTTTGGTGTATCATATCACACTGCTTTCTCATATGAGTTTAGAGTCCACTAATACCACTTCTCCCCCACCCCAATCTTTTTTCAGACAAAGTGCTTTTAATTATGATTCTACTATCCTGTACTTGAATGCTTGATTTGTGTTTAACTTGAGTATAAGACTCTACATATCCATATTGAACTTTTAAAAATTATTAAGTTCAGCAGCTAAGATCTATTATCTATTTGTATCTTGACTATAATTCAGTATGTTAACTCTCTTGATGATATTCAAATTTGATAAGCATGTCATCTATGCCCATATCTAAATCACTGATGCAATGTTAAAAGCTTAGGGCCAAGTACTGATTTATGTGGCTCTACCCTAAAGAACCCTGACCAAACTGTCATTCAGCCATTGACAAATACTGTTTCAATCCACATCTTTGCATCTTTTCCACCAGACAAGTACTTTTTCAAATGCTTTAAGTCTGTTGTTGTTGTTTTCGGTGGGTCGAACTCTTCTTGACCCTATTTGGGGTTTTCTTAGCAAAGATACTGAAGTGGTTTACAGATGAGGAAACTGAGGCAAACAGGCGAAATGACTTGCCCAGGGTCACATAACTAGTAAGTGTCAAACACTTACTAGTGGCATTTGAAGTCATGAAGACGAGTCTTCCTGAATCCTGGTCCAGTGCTCTATATACACTGTGCCACCTAGCTGTCCTTATTAAGTCTAGGAAAGACTTACAGCAGGACTGGAGAGGAGCAAATGTTATCCTAATTCTGAAAAAAGAGAAGAGACTGCATACTACAGCCCAGTGAGCTTGCTTATGATTCCTGGGAAAATTCTAGAGTGGATTATTAAAGAGGTGGTTAATAAACATAAAGAAAAGGAAGCAGCCATTCCAGAGAGTTAGCATGTTTTATCACGAGCAAGTTATACCAGGCGAAATTTATTTCTATTTTTGACATGGTTATTAAATTGGTATGTAAGGGGAATGCTGTTTATTTGGAATGGGATTTCCTTTTAGAACTCACGTCTTGAGCATTTCCCTCCATCTAAATAGAAGGGAAAAATGAGAAAGAATAAGGGGAAATTAAAGGGAGGAGAAGTTAAGGGACAGATTAGTCCTAAGCAAAACAAATTCTAACTAAAGATATACAAAAATATTTATTTTTATTATTTTTAGGCAGAAATGCTATTGATTTTTGAGGGTTTTGTCAGGGTCAGCAACTTTGCTGAAGTTATTAATTGTCCCAATTAGTAGCTTTGTTGATTCTTTAGTATTTCGTATCATCAGCAAACACAAATAGTTATATCTCTTCTTTACCTATCTTTATTCCTTAAATTTCTTTCTTTCTTTTTTTTTGTCTTATTGCTGTTTCTAGCACTTCCAGAACTATGTCAAATAATAGTTGTGAGAGTTGCCTCACTCCTGTATTTACTGGGAAGAATTCTACTGTATCACCATTGTATATGATATTTATTTTTGTTTTTAGATAGATGCTTTTTATGATATTAAAAAAAGTCTCTCTATGCGTATAGATTTTTAGCATAAGAGAGTGCTATATTTTGTGAAAGGCTTTTTGTGCATCTATTGAGATGATTATGTGGTCTGGATATTTTTGGTTTTTAATATGACTAATTATGTTGATTTTTTTCATTATGTTGAACCATCCTTGCTTCCCTGTTATAAATCCCACTTTGTCGTAATGAATGATTTCTTGGATAAATCACTGTAGTCTGTTTGACTGGATTTTGTTTCAAATTTCTGAGTCAATATTCATTAATGATATTGGTCTATACTTTTCCTTCTATGTTTTATCTTTTCCTGGTTTAGGTATTAGTACTGTATTTGTCCCCTAAAAGGATTCTGGTAGGGCACTTTCTTACATTATAAGAATAATCCTTAAGAATAATTGTTCTTCAAAAGTTTGATGAGAATTCTCCTGTGAATTCACTGGGACAAGTTTTGCCCCTCCTCCTCTACCCCTCCCTTTGGTAATTCCTTTACAGCTAAATTTATTTCCTTTTCTGAAAGTTGTTGAGTTATTTAAAATATCTACCTAGTCTTCTGATAGTTCGGGTATTTTATGTTTTTGGAGATATTTTTTAATTTCTCTTGTCTTCTCAGTTTTGTTAGCATAAAACTGTGCATAATATACTCTGATTATTCTTTTTTATTTCTTCTGGTTTTGTTGTGATTTCACCTTGCTAATTTGATTTGATTTTCTGTTTTCTTCTTTTTCATCAGAATCAGCTGTGTTTGTTGATTTTATTAATCTTTTCCAAGAACCAGCTTTTTAGTTTTATTTCTTATTTCTATTTTCCTGTTTACAGTTTATCTATATTCCCACTAATTTTTAATATCTCCACTTTTGTGCTTATTTGAGGTTTGATTATTTTTTGGCTTTCTAATTTTTAAAAATGCATATTCACTTCATGAATTCTCTCTTTTTTACATTTTATTAATTAATTTTTGTAGGGATATGATTTTTCCCCTAAGGGCTGCTTTAGCTGCTTCCCAGAAATTTTGGTGTGTTGTTTCATCATTATTATTTTATTTTACATAGTTATTGTTTCTATGATTTGTTGTTTGACCAGCTCGTTATTTAGGATTGCTGACACTATTTTTACAGGACTGTGCCTCCTTTCCCACATTCATCTTCTGTTACTTGACTTTGTTTCTCTCTTCTCTATGTATCTTTAAAAAAAATCTAAGTTGTTTGATGATTTTCCTTTTATACACATTGGCCTCTTCAGACAATTCCTATTTTTCTCCTCATTAAAATTGTTTGCCTTTGTACCTTTAGAACTCACATCTTGAGCATTTCCCTCAATTTAAATAGGAGGGGAAAGGGGAAAAGAATAAGGGGAAATTAGAGGGAAGAGAGATTAAGAGAGGGATTAGTCCTAAGCAAAACAAATTCTAACTAAGGATATACACAAATATTCATGGCTCTTTCTGAGGTGCCCCTAAATTGGGGAGTAGATGAACAGGTTATAGTATATAAATGTTATAGAATACTGTTGTGTTGTAAGAAATGATGAGGGGGACAGGTTCAGAGAAACCTGGGAAGACTTATATGAACTGATGCAGTGAAGCAGAACCAGAAGAACAGTTTATACAATTAGCAATACTATGGTAAGGATCATCATAACAACCAACCACAATTCCAGAGGACTAATGATAAAACATGATACCTGCCTCCTGACAGTTGAAAGACTCAAAATTCAGAATGAAAAAGAGGTTTTTTTTCCCCTTTTGGACATGGTCAACATGCAAATTTCTTTTGCTTGACTATACACATTTTAATACAGGTTTTCTTTTTCTTTTTTCTTTTTTTTTTCTCAGTTGGAGGTGGTGGGAGTTGGAATGGGAAGGAAAAAGAGGTGGATTCTTGTTAATTAAAAAATAAAATGTAATTTGAAAATAGTCCATTGTTAATTTTAGAGAGAATATTTTCACCTAAATGCTGAAGTTGGGAGCCAAATTGCAAGGCATTGAAAGGTGAGTGAGTAGAGGAAGTGAAGGAAAATTATAGGCAGTTTTTTGAGGATTTTTGCCTGTGAAAAGGAGTAGAGGTGTAGTATAACAGCTTCAGGTATGCTTTCTACCTAGTCGGGAGTCCATCATCCTGAAAACAATTTATGGGCCAAAAGTCCACATGGCAGTTATTTTCTTAGCCAGCTATTTATTTCTAAAATCAAGTTGTATCTTCTCTATCCCTTGCGTTCACTAGGTACCAGTCAGGAAAACGCAATCTATGCCCTTATGCGCTTAGGTTTCTTGCCCTAGACTTTTTATATTTTGATAATACTTTTTAGGTTCTTTCTTGGAATATCCTTTGTACTCACATGATTCACCAAAGTGCATAGTAGTTATCTGTTTTGATAAGTCTTGAGAGTCTCTCTGTTATGTTTCAGATACTGTATGTGCTCTGGGAGGAAGACAGACCAATATTTTTATTCTGTTGGGTCAACAAATAACTGCCTCAGTATTCCTGAACAGGGAATAGCTAACTACCACTATTCTTTACTTCTTTCTCTGACCTTCACTGGGTAATCTCCTGTGTGATAGCTTCTGTGGAGGGAAAAAACCATCTGCTTCCTCCTCCATACATAAGGCTCCTTCTTCAGGAAGATCATCCAATTTTTTTCCCCAAACTCTAAGTATACAACTGACCTTTCTGTTTCTTCTTCTTCCTCTTCTCTGTGATATTTTTCTACTTTCTCATATCCTGACAAAGACCGCTTTTCCTTCATCCTCTGAGATATTTTCTTTCCTCCACTGAAACCCCATTTCTATTTCCATAGTGTTACTTTATTGTCATTAACCAACTTGGAATGTGGAGAACTATTCCTTGAGTTCCTTTATTTTCTCTTCTAGAAGGGACATCAGCCTATGCTTTGTACCTTGATAGCAATCACTTGGCCTTGATGGAATTACAAACACTGCATACTCAATATAAGTCATTGCAAACTTCTTTCTGTTCTCAATTCTGGATGAAATTTTAGCCTAGGTTTGTGTTGTTGTTCTGTTGTTGTCCCCATTTGGGGTTTTCTTGGCAAAGATACTGGAGTGGCTTGCCATTACCTTCTCCAGCTCATTTTATAGATGAGGAAACTGAGGTAAACAGGGTGAAATGAATTGCCCAAAGTCACATAGCTAGTAAGTGTCTAAGGCCATATTTGAACTCATGAAGATGAGTCTTCTTGACTCCAGGCTCAGCATTCTATCCAAAAGTTTAAAAACACACAATGCTAGCATAAAAAGGGAAAACAAACAAACAAACAAACAAACAAACAAAAAACCTCCGCTTTGGAAGCCAGGCAGTTCAAGCTCTTTTTTGACTTGCTTTCAGTCTTTTATAATTCAAATCACCAGGCAAAACACCAAGTGGAACTAAGTGAAGGGTAAGGCAAAGGGTGGACTGAGGCCATCACAAAGGAGTCAATCCCAGTTCCTACTACAATGAATCCCTTTGTGACAAGGTCTGAACAATTTTCTGGAGGACTTTCTTCCATTACAACAATCTCAAAGCAACTCTGGGAAAGGAGCTTAAACAAATGATATAAACAATTATAAAAAAGCAATCAGAAAACAAAGTCAGGGCGGTTTGTCAAAATTTTCTGATACAAAATAATTGTGATAGCCAGGAGCTGCATCAGAAACATCAGGTCCCCTAATGGATAAAATATATCTCCAGTGTTTTCACACATGTGAACAATCTGAATTAAAAAAGGCAAGCAGTCACAGAGCTCTTCCATGCAGCTGGCTTACTCTAGGCCCTAAATTAATTCTGGTACTCAATCCACACTGCTACCCATTCATGTTCCCAAGCCCATCAGCCAAAATCTCCCCTTCCCTAGGAGTTCAAATTAGCTTGGGGGTAACATCAAAGGTTTGCTGACTCCTTTTAAAGGCTTCCACTGAGGGACTATTGTCTTCTTCCGTGGGGTTTAGGTGAGGATTGCCCTTCACCTTCATCCAGGGATTTAAAATCAGTACTAGATAAGCCAAAAGATCCCTTTTCCTCAAACTAAACTCCAGGTCACTATGATTATAAAAAGATAATCTTATACCCCCAAAATCAGTCTTATCAAACTTAAACAGAAACTGGAGCCATTAATGCGTATATTAAGATTCCTATGGGTCATATCTAGACTTATTTTAAAATGTAATGTTTTCTATGTTTTATTGTATTGTTATTTATTTTGTTAAATATTTCCCAATTATATTTTATCCTAGTTCAGATCACATTCAGCAGCATGTTTGGCACCTCTGCCCTAAATCATTAAAAAGCAAAGCCATTCCCAATAATTCTACTCATTGGTCCCTCAGACTTTTTCTGGGAATATTCTATCTGAACTATCCTGAGGAAAAAGAATTTTGATTAAAAGAACTTAAACTGGTTGTATAGAACCTTCTGAGGTGGTGAGAATTGGAGGGCTGGTGATTTCACACAGAGGACAGAGTAAGGAAGAGTTAGTGAGAGTCAACTTGGGCTATGTCCAAAAGTTCTCCATTCTGGTAAGGCAAATCTTCCTGAAGGGTGTATCCAAGAAATCTATGTAGCTAAGAGCCTTCTGCCTTCTTGGGGTAATTCTGATTTATCAAAGACACAGTCTCTAGGAAATAGAGTTCTTAGCCCCTATAACCAGGAGGTCTTATATCTAAGTTAGTATTTTAAAAATCCATTCCCCTGCTCCACAGTATCAGGTGCGTAGAGATGATATAGAAAATAGAAAACCTGTTGATTAGTGATGGTGGGCCCAATCCAAACAGTTCATTGTAATAAAATAGATACCCTCATCATAAGCAATGGCACGAGGGGGTCCCTAGGGAAGAAGAATGTTCTATAAGAGCCTTGGTAATGGTTACAGCAGGAGCAGGCAATTAGCACTACAATTTCATATCCTAAATTGACCTTGACTGCAGAGAGGGCAAACATCTTGCTGTTAGATAGAAGAAGAGTGCCATTATAATCATTCTGCCAATCAGAATAAGTTGAGAAACATGTGAGATCATACCATACAGATCTCTCAGCGGTGGAGGGATGCTCTCACTGGCATAAAGAATTAACATCAGGCAGTAGTGACTTTGTATGATATCTTAGTTAAGGAATTAAGTCTATTCTTCAACCACAGCATAGCATCACAGTCTCTGTTGTCTCTAGATTGATGATAAATCCAACCCCCAATTTCTAATAATCTTCTAAGGGTATCAGCTTGGTTATTCAGTTTGTTAGAGGACTACAGTGTCTATAATGAGAGCTAATATGCACACAACAGTATTGCACATCAGCAAAATTCATCCACTGATTATGACTCTATAATGAAGAACCTTTAATTGTCCAATTCTATCTCTTTAGGCCTCAAACTACTTAACCAAACCAATAGCCCCTGTCTAGGAATGAATCTAAATTTAATCTATCTATCTATCATCTATGTATCTATTATCTATCTGTCTATCTTTTACTCCATCCTTCAAGACTCTATCATAGGACAACAATGTAGTTTGGTCCACGGAGAGGGCTGGTTCAGATCCTCCATCATCCCTGTTCACTTTCTTGATAGCTTCTGAAGCCCATTTGCATATCCTCTTTTTTTTTTCCATTGAGGAGAACCATCAGCAACCACTTGAAAGGATTATCTTCAAGAGGTAGGTCCAATAGGGGCCTATTGGACTGAGGGCAGGAGGCAGATTTATGCATTTGACTTGGGAATAGAGTTCTTAACCTCAGTCAATGTCATTATCTTTAATGAAGGACATGAATACCTAAGAAGTGCAGGCAAGTGGTCTTGGATATGTCATTCCCATTTAACAATTGTCTGGTGTCCTACATATCTTGTTAGAGGACCTATCATTTATACCCGACTCATGATAGGCAAGGCTGGATGAAGGGTAATCATGTGACTCAGGGTCCTCTGTTTAGTGGCAACCAGGAACCGATAGCATAAAAACAATTGTTTCTGGAACATAGTATAACAAGTGGCTGCTTCAGAGAGTTTATAGGTTCAGAAGACCAATGACTATTTAATTTGATGATCCCCTGTTGTTTTCCAAAAGCTCCATTTGGCTTTGTCCTTATGAACAAACCTCTAGGAACATAGGCCTCATAGGATCATAAAGACCCAAGGAGAGAGATTGCAGGACAGCCTACTTTAAATCTCTTATGACTGCAGTATGTTCTGCCCACCACCAAAAAAAAAAAAGGGCAGATTTATAAGTAATTCAATGAATGGGAATCATCAGAATACCCAAGTTTGGAATAATAGGTTCTTCAAAACCAAATGAGATCAATAAGCCTTTGAACTTCTTTCTTAGTCTGTGTGAGAAAAAGAGTTTGTGGTAAATTATATCTACAATCATTTGGGTTCTTCCTATTGGATATATCACTTAAAACTTAATTGAACAGGCTGGACCCTGAATATTCTTCAAGTTAACCTCCCAATACTTGTATCTCATAGGAGCCATCTTCTGATCTAGGGCTTTTGCTACTTGGGCCTCATCTGATCCAATTAGCCTTATATCATCAATATAATGATAAATATCAATTACCTTAGGGTATGAATTGGGCTTTTTTCAGGTCACTGCCTACTAAACTGTGGTGAAGATGAACTAACTGGTCCTAATTGGTCTCAGCAACACAGATAGAAAAGAAAGAGTTGTCAAGATCAGTAACCTCACACCATTCATCTGAAAGCTGAGCTATCTGGTCTACCATGCTAACAAGATCAGGAATCACTGCAGCAGTTAGCATAACTACTTTTTTCAACCCCCAGTAGGTAACTGGTAATTTCCAGGTACCATTTATCTGCCTTCTTCACTGGTCATATAGGGTTATTAAAAGAATTCATATAACAAGAGTACTCAAGTCTCCATCTCCATTACTGGGGAGGAAGTATCTGTCACCACTCCCCAAATCTTCTCAAGCCAATATTGTTTAATATTAACTACACAGAATAGTTCAGGCAATGTCAAGAGCTTTAATGTAGCTCTACCCACAGTAATTGTCATAGAAGTTACTGCAAGCCCTTGGGACTGACTCTTAAGAACCCATAATATCTATAGTTACAATACATTCCTCTGATCAGCTATTACAACTAAAGCCCAAACAGGAGGCCTTCTACCCATTTTTAGCTGAATAAGGTTAATTCTTTTCCCAGTGGTTTGCTCCTCCAAAGCACTGATAGAAACAGGAGTACCCCTATGAGAACATCGATGAATTTCTCATACGATTGTAATTTGGCTTCCAATATCCAGCAGCCTCTTGTAAGTTTGGTGCCTCTTCCCATCTGCCTTACTCTATTCTGTCTTCCATGACACAGCAACTCAGGTACATGAGCTCTAGTTCTCTCCAGAGCCCAAGCTCTAGAGGAACCCAGGTCCTCTACTTTTAGGAATTCACTCCAGTAGTCCCTCAAGTCTGGATACAAAAACTTATGTGGCTATGAACACTAATCTAGGGTTGAAGACTGACCAGGCTAAGTAGGGGCTTTTAGGGATGTCCTAAATTTGGGTAAGGCAGAAGAGTTTCAAGCAGAAGAGTTCAGATATGTCAGTACAATTATACTAATACGCTTCCATAGGTTATTTATCAATCATCTTATTACACTGTGTTTTAAAAGTCATTCCCAAAGTTCATTATAGAAGAGAGTATCATCAATCTCTGACCACGTAACATGATTGTGAGCATCATGCCTCTTCTTTAACTCTCCATATCTCCTATATGTAGGGATAGCCTACTTTATTTGAACAGCTGGTGGGCCAACCCCAATCTCCCCTTAAAACTTCACCAATGGATCTGCCCAAGCTTACGTGTTCTGGCAAAGAGTCATAGCTAATGCCTGACCAAATCTTACTATTAGATAGAGTTCCATCTAAGAGGCATCATACTTGAAGTAAGTTAGTCAAAGCAATGGAGTTGGAGAAGTGGGCATAAATCCAATCCTCCAAACCTCTCTCTTAAAAATTTCACCCTCTCTCTTGTCCTGCAGGTCAGAACTGGCTAGAGAGCAGGATTTTTTTTGTTTTGTTTTGTTTTGTTTTGTTTTGTTTTGTTTTGTTTTGTTTTTAACCTGAGTTTCATAAAGAGACTTCAGAAAGTCTGTGAACTTGGATAGGGAAAAAAAATACATCTTTATTTTCACCAGCCTCTTAATAAAAATGATCATTTCTTTTACTTATGAAGTTAGGCAATAAAAACTTTAAGGAGTCCATAGACTTTACCAGACAGCCAATGAGGTCTATGCCACACAAAAAAGGCTAAGAACCCCAGCTCTAGAAGGAATTCTTCCATATGGGACCAAGTGCACAGGATGCTCCACTTTATCCATCTGAAAACAAGGATAAAGTTTGATCCCCATTTAGGGCCTACTTTCAATTGATTTCTCAAGAATAGACCATTGGGGCAGCTAGGTGGCACAGTGGGTAGAGCATTGGCCCTGAAGTCAGGAGTTCAAATCCATCCTCAGACCAAACACTTGACACTTACTAGCTGTGTGACCCTGGGCAAGTCACTTAACCCCAATTGCCTTAAAAAAAAAATAAAGCATCAGTGAACTTTCCCAGTCAATGGATTCTGCAAATGACAAATACTCCAGACCATCCCTACTACAATAGATAATGATGGTGAGACATAATGAGGGATGGTTTGGAGTATTTGTCCACTGTTCTAGGATTTCATTAACTTGTTTAAATTTCTTATATAACCTCCCAAGTTCTTTGAAGTTAAAAGCCTGCCCATTCTTTGATTCATCCATGCTATAAGAAGCTCCTGGGAAGCTGTAACCTTGGTGGGGGAGTAGGATTTTAATAGGATAAGCTTAAAGCTCTTTTACTATTTCTTCTAATTCTCCATCATCTTACCCCTTTTATCCTATTTCATAGTCCTCAGGTCCATGGGATCCAAGGCATTATCCAGATAAACTTCTAGATCAGAGAGGATATTGTATTCCAGTAACTGATTAGTCCCTACCTCCATTAACATTGATCTGAGTAATCAACAAATCCATTGAGGGGGGAGAAGGGATCCCTCAATTCAGAGCATGTGTATTTTTTTTTTAAATTAAAAGCTCATTTTTCTAGCCCAGGTTGGCTTAGGGCAGACCTGTACAACATACAGCCCACACGTTGCTTACAGTCTACACTCTGCCTGCAGCCTGCCAGAGGATTACAGGTGGCCTGCAAAAAATGTAGAGGATATAAAACAGGCCTGCACAACATACTGGCCTCAGGCTGCTTTGGTAGGCCATAGTTGGCCCATGGGACATATGTTGTGCAGGCCTAGCTTAGGGAGTCAGACAGTCAATTAATAACATTTAGCAGGCACCTATAATGTACTAGGCACAGTACTAAGTGCTGGGGATACAAAGAAAGGCAAAAGATAGCCCTTGCCCTCAAGGAGCTCACAATTTAATGGGGGAAGACAACACATAAAAACGAGCCATCAAGATGAGTAGTTTGAGGTAACCAGCGCAGGGGTATCATGAAATTTAGGGGAGTAGTATAGCCTAGTGGGAAATGAAGAGATGGCTACCCTGGGCACCCTTCTTAAATTCAGGATCTGTGAGGAACTCTCCACTGTCCATTCTTTCTAATCATAGGGAAGGAAGAGTTCCATGGTCAAGTGATATGGAGAAGGTGTGAGTTTCAGAAGTGATGTTATCTTTCAGGATTTCGAAAGCTTTAGGAATCAATGTAATAACCAATCATTAAGTTTGGCACAGCATTTAGCACAATGCCTGACTCATAGTATGTGTTTAATAAATGTTTATTGAATTGAAAATTCCAGAAGACCAATGATGAAACCTGTTACCTACCTCCTGAATAGAGGTGAAGAATTCAGAGTAATATGTTATATATCAAGGAAATTTATTTAACTTGACTATACATATTTGTTATAGGCTTTTGCTTTTCCATCTTTCTCATCCAGGGGAAGGGGAATTTGGAAAGAAGAAAAAGCAGATTTTTGCTGACTAAAAAATAATTAATTAAAAATAGAATGAAATACAATAAGCACTCAAACTATAAAAATCTGATTAAATTATTTTGATATTTAAAAATTTTTAAATGCATGATGCTAAAATATAGGGATATAAGAAATAACTTCCATTATGAAACAAGCAATTGGAGGAAACGTATCTGTAGGCAGCTTAAGCTCTAGCTAAAGGTTCATCCTCCCTTCCTTCCCCCAAGCCAATCCTTTTATAATTTTAACATCCTAGCCAGCAAAACAAAGGCTAAGTAAAGGGCTGGACTGAGGAGTGTGTGGAGTCTAAGAAGCCTGCTTAAATTCATACAACACCACCTTACCCCTAGGCATCTCTAGAAAGACTACCTAGATATTTATTACCTATAAATAACTTGGAAACCCAACCCAGCTTCCTTTCCTTAGTCTCAACAAACACTGTCACACTCCATCTCTTCTCTTATTCCTCCTCCTCCTCACTTCTGATCCTTTCCTACAATTTACCCCACCCATCAAGCCAATTAAGCCTGAGGTTGAACTAATTGGAAAAGAAAGAGAAATACCTGGAGGTATAGGGGTAGGCAATAAATAACTGTGACTAATCTGGATTGTTGTTGTTGTCCTAAGTTTTCTAAGAGGACCAAAATGACATCACTATGCCAGAGTCAAGTTTTAGTGGGTCAACTGTGGCTGATCAGACCAATACAGTCTTGATCTTGGAATGTTCTATCACAGATTGGGCACAACTAGTCCTTGTGAATCTTTGGGGTGGATTCTCTAAGTCTGCATATCTTGCGTTTCTCTTGAGCTATTTCAATTCGGCTTTGCTCATAGAGCACAGAACCTTTTCTGATGTGGGCACACCATGCTGAGTGATCCTGTGCCAGTGTCTTCCATGTCACACAATCAATTCCAAAGTTTTTAAGAGAGACCTTGAGAGTGTCCTTGTATTGCTTCTTCTGACTACCATGTGAATGCTTGCCCTTTGTGAATTCTCCATAAAATAGTCTTTTTGGCAAGTGTACATTTTGCATTTGAACAATGTGGCCAGCTTGTCAGAGTTTCCTTCTCTGAAGTAGAATTTGGTTTAGTTTGAGAAAGGACCTCAGTGTCTGGTATCTTATCCTGCCAGGTGATCTTCAGAATCTTCCTAAGACAATTTAAGTGGAAGTGATTCAGTTTTTTGGCATGGTGCTGGTATATACTGTCCAGGTTTCACAGGTATACAGCAATGAGGTCAGCACAATGTCTCTGTAGACCTTCAGTTTAGTAGTCAGTCTAATACCTCTTCTCTCCTATATGTTCCTTAGGAGCCTCCCAAACACTGAGCTAGCTCTGGCAATGCCTGAGTCCGTTTGGTAACTTATCTGGATAGAGTGGTGTAAAAGGATAGAATGAACTTCAAAGGGGGAATGTTGATTGAATATTGGTAGAGTAAGAGCCTAGAAGTGACAGTGAAGAAAGATATGGATGCTTGTTCCTTCCTCTTCCTGATTCAATGTGCTGGGCATGAGAGAGAGTGTACCCAGTATTGGATTGAATGGACAAGGATGTAGTGACTTCCAGTGGGAGTGGTTTCTGTGAATTCAAAATGTGAGAGGAAGAGTTCTGAGACAAACAGAAGGGCTTTTGTTGTTGTTTGTTTGTTTGTTTTTTTAATGTAGAGAATAGTGGTTCCAGAGAGTACAATGGAAAAGGACAACAGGATAGGGACTCAGGTGGGATAGGGCTTTGGCAGATGTGTTGACAGACCAGTGAAGGAAGGGTGTGGGCAGAGGGGTTGCCTAGGTAGCTGGTGACTGTGATCGAAATTAGGAGAGGAAGAGGTGTGAATTTTGTAGCTATAGGATAATGGTGGAGTTAAGTTGAAACTTGCATTCTTATGGGTCCTATGATAGAAAAGAGTGACATCAATTTATTCTCACTCAAATACCAGCAAAGAAGGAAGGTCAGGCATAAGGGTCTGACCAAAGCTCTAAAGCAGTGCCAGTTGCTTTGTCTCATTACAAGGTGTATAGATCTGCTTTTTGTTATTCAGTTGTATCTGACTCTTTGTGACCCTATTTGGGGTTTTCTTGGTAAAGATACTGGAGTGGTTTGTCATTTCCTTCTCCAGCTCATTTTACAGATGAGGAAACTGAGGCAAACAGGGTTGAGTGATTTGCCCAGGGTCACACAGTAAATATCTGAGGCTGGATTTGAACTCAAGAAGATGAGTCTTCCTGACTCCAGGCCAGACACTCTATTTACTGTGGCACTATATAGTCTGGGGGTCTCCTGCGTATGAAGCCAGTCCTTGGGACTGATGTCAGGGGCTTTAATTCTAGGTGAAGGCCTGACAGAAAGAGGCCTGTTTTTCCAGATGGGATCCAGAAAGTGGGATGCCTGATGTCTCTTGTCCTAGTTAGGGGGTCAGTAATATCAGCTCTTTCCTAGTCACAGGCTAGTGATAATAGAGAGCTATAGTATGCATAGAAGAGGAAGCTTGTCATGGTGGATATAATACTAAATTTGGACTTAGATAGACCTGAATTAAAATCTCATCTCACATCCTGACTAGCTGAGTGACCATAGTAAATCTCAGCTTTATCACCCTCAGTTTTCTCTGCAATGAAATGGGAATAATAGTATCACCTAGACCATAATGTTGTTGTAACAATCAAATGTTGTAGCAATCAATATGTAAAATGATTTGCAAACCTTAAAGTGCCATACAAATATTTATCATTATCATTTTGTTATCATCACCTTATTGTTCTCATATTATTGCCAAGTCCTGTTGATTTCATCTTCATAACATCTGCTGTCTCCTCTGACACTGCCATCAGCCCTTATTACCTTTTACTTGGACTATTTCAGTTAGCCTGCATGTTGACCTCCATGCGGCAAACCTCTCCCCGCTCCAATCTGTCTTCCATTCAGCCAGTACAGTGCTCTTCTTGGGGCAGGTAGGTGGTGAAGTGGATAGAGAACCGGCTCTGGATTCAGGAGGACCTGAGTTCAAATCCATCCTCAGACACATAACATTAGCTGTGTAACCCTGGGCAAGTCACTTAACCCCATTGCCTAACCAAAAAAGAAAAAGTGCTCTTCTTTTGTTGTTGTATTGTATTTTTATTTATTTTGTTAAATCTTTCCCAATTATATTTTAAGATTTTATTTTCCCTTAATTGTATGTAAAATTATTTTAACAACAATTTTAAGAATAATTTTTTGAGTTCCAAATTCTCTCTCCCTCCCTCCCTCTCCTGCTCCCTCCCCCCCATTGAGAATGCAAGCAGTTTAATATAGATTACACGTGTGCAGTCATGTGAAACATATTTCCACGTTAGTCATGTTGTGAAAGAAAACAGACAAAAAAACCCAGGAGAAAATAAAGAAAAAGTATGCTTCGATCTGCATTTATACTCCATCACTTCTTAAAGTACTTAAAGAACAGGTCTGACTATGGCATCCACCTACTCAGTAAACTTCATTGGCTCCCCATCACCTCTAGGATCAAATATTTAAAATTCCTTGTCTGGATTCTTGAAAGCCTTTCCTAACCTGTCACACCCACTCACCCTTCTAATCGCTTATGCCTTACCCCTAATTGTATTCCGTGATCCTGTGACACTGGCCTTCTTGCTCCTACTCCCCTAAGATCTCCCCAGTCCTTACTGGCCCTCATGCTTGGAACGTTCTCCCTCTTCATCTCCCCTTCCTGAATTCCATAGCTTTCTTCAAATAGCAGCTAACAACCCATCTTCTGCAGGAAGCTTTTTCTGATGCCTTTTAACTGTAGTGTCTCCTCTCTGTGGATTATCTACACTTTATCCTGTTTGTACATAATTGTTTGCATGTTGTTTCCCGCATTAGACTCTGAGCTTCTTGAGAGCAGGGACTGTCTTTTGCAACATTCTTAAATCCTCAGAACTTAGCACAGGAGACATTTAAAAAGTTTGAGACATAGTTTCTGGGTAATTTAATAATTTTATTAATAAGGCTAGCATGTTATTAGTAAAAGAAGTTAGTGGTACTCTCAAATGCCAAAGACCTCTCATGGCAGTGGGCTCACACTTCATATGCCCTTGGAAGAGCAGGTATTCCGGAGAGTGGTAATCAACTCTGATTGGTCAACAATGAGAGAATAAATATTATAATGAAACACTGGCTATATTCCAGGGAGGGTCTTGAGGTACTTGACTTGGAAAGTCTTGGTCAAAGATACTTATCAATTTTCTTATCACCTGTCTGACAAAAGGGAGAATCCACATTTTCCCAGACCTGTCAGGAATCTGTCCATTTGCCGAAACTTAGACTTTCTTTTATTTTCTTTGATTAGATCTTTAGCTTGGGTAAGTTTTTGAGAAAGATTTCCCACACTGGTTGATTTCTAAGTAAGGAAGTAGAAAAGGGGACAAACCTTGGTCCAGATTTCAATAATTAATTATTAATACAAGAGAGAAATAATTATTTCTCTCACACATAGTAGGTACCTAATAAATATTTATTTACATATTTTTAAAATGGGATTCAGATAGAAACAGTCCTGGGATAAGTTAATATCCTGCTATTACTCTTTTAGAGTTGATGGTCTTTTGACTGTTGCATGGATGGATAAAATAAATAATCATTTGTGTGTGTGTGTGTGGTTGTTAGAAAGTATTCAGATGGAAACTCATTTTCTGTAGACTCACAAAAAGTAATCTTGTTACAATTGCAGTGGCAGACAGGAACCACAGTAATTATAGGTACTTCTTCGTATTCCCGTATAACCTAGGTCTCTGCTCGGTCTATTATTGTTATTATTATTGTTCTTCTAATGACTATTATTATTAATTTCAGTGAGTTAGAATAGACTGGAAATAAATTCTAAGGTAGTGGGGTTGTGGGGAGAGGTCTCCAAATCAAGTCCCTGAGGAGGCCTGGAAACAGTCACCACTCCCCCACCCCCTTCCCCCTTCATCTACCTTAGTAGCTATTGGAAGCAGAAGTTTCTCTCCTATATTTAATTTGTTTGCACTCCAGGAGCCTGAAGGTCACTTTCATTGATTTGTTTATCTCTCTGGGTATACCAAAATGGATTATAGGATTTAGAGCTCAGAGAGAGACCTTAGAGATCATCTAACTAGATAAATTTATTGTGCTAACCCCAATCTGATCTAATCCTCTAATTTCACATTTGGGGAAACTGTAGCTCACAAACTTAAAAGACTTTCTTGAAGTCATACAGTAAGGAGCATAGAGTAAGGAGCATATCTGGGACCTGAATCCAGTCCCTTTAATTCCAGATCCAGTGTTTTTCCTACTAAAACAAAGTTCTTTCTTTTTTTTGTCTTGGTGAGGCAATTGAGGTTAAATGACTTGCCCAGGGTCACACAGCTAGTAAGTGTTAAGTGTCTGGTCTGAGGCCATATTTGAACTCAGGTACTCCTGACTCCAGGCCCAGTTCTCTATCCACTGTGCCATCTAGCTGCCCCTAAAATAAAGTTCTTATGTGGATCTTTTGAGGAGGTGGATAAAAGGTTGTTTGCCATGTTTATAAGGCCTGAACTAGAGAAAATGGACAAAAGAAAATCTTGGAAGATTTAGGTTGTACAGATGAGGACCCAACAAATCATGATGAACACTGGAAGGAGCAAGGGGAATTTACACCTTATCTGTGGACAGCTTTAAGAAGGATCAACAGCAATTATTCCTAGGTGGTTTAGATATATATTAACCTATTTGAAAACAGAGGTTACCTCTTGATGTGCCTTCCAGTTCTACAGAGCCATCTCTGGGTGGTCAATGTGGGGAATTGCTTTGACCACCATGATCTAGAGTCTCCTTTATTATATGTTGATGACAGATGGTAGGGGAGAAGGAGATGTCAATTGGTAACAGAAAAGACCCAAGGATGATAGATGTACAGAATCATAACCATTCTCCTTTAGTGCCGCCACTTCCCACCACTTCCCCAAGAGAAAATCATGTTGAACTGTGCTTTCCTTTTCCACAAAAACTCTTCAGGGTAAATGTTGCCCTATTGTGGGTTCTCCTCTCTCCTCCTACTGTAAAATAACTCTTCATATCAGTTTAACCTGATTTTATGTCTACTTTGATGACAGCAACATCTTCAATGGCTCTATTAATTGCACTGTCATGATTACTACTCCACTAGTGCAGATAACCTTCACATACCTTCTCATCCTTTGCAATTCTTGTCTATGTCTTTCCATAAATACTCCAACAAGAATCAAACCAACAGGCTGGGGGCTTTCCTCTAGCTCTTTTAAAATTTTGTAGATGCCGTTATGCATTTCACAGATATGGGGGACATCCATCTGTTATCTTTCACTCTTGCTACATGATCAGCCCACGTCCTATTCTAATCAGACATGTCCTTGGCAATATCTTTATGCCATTTCCTGTATGCAGGTCAGTGCTGGCAATATGCTACAGCCCACTTACACCCACTCTTGCAACTTTCCGTTCCCCTTTGGGTCATATACAATTTTACCTCTTGTGAGATCTTGGTTTTCTGTGATTCATAGCCACATAGCACCACCAGGAGAATACTTCAGTATCACAAGTATCTATAATTTTAACAGTGTGTAGCTATTCTCTTTACCAGTACAGATTGCAACCCTTTCCTTGCTTAGTAGAAACAAGATGAATCATCCCATAGCCAAATAAGAGATGAGCCTCTTTGAATTTTGCTGGGCTGGTCCTTGGACATTATGTCAGTCGTAATACCCATACTCAGATACTTTTTGGCAAACTCAAAATGTCTCATGTCATAGTCTTAACAAACTCAGGAACATGTTTATAGTATGATGAGACATAAATGGGACTTTAATGTAAGCACAAGTAGAATGCTGATGGTAACAAAAGATGGACTTTGGTGGCATGAAGTAGTTTGGTATAATTGAAAGCACTTGCCAAATTCCAAAATATCTATCCTCCTATTCAATTCTGAGACCAACTCATTGTTTACCTTCAATGTCCATCCAAAATATGTGGACTGATGGGTTATTTCAATAGGTTGTTCATCCAATGGCATGTCTTAATCTTGTCTACATAGAAATGTGTATTTCAAAGGGTCAGAGACAAGGAAAATTGTGATATGCCTAGAGCCTTTATTCATTCTCTCTCTCTCTCTCTCTCTCTCTTCTTTCTCTCTCTCACACCCACACACCCACACACGCACCAATACACACACCTCTCCCCTTCTCCCTCTCTCCCTCTCCTTTTCCTTTGTCATTCCTCTCTTTTCTTGTCCCTGTCCCTCTTTTGCCCTTTCTCCCTTCCTTTTCCCCTTTTTTTCCTCTTCTCTCTTCCTCCTTCCCTCCTTTCCCCTCTCTTTCCATCTCCCTCTCTTCTCTCCCTCCCTCTGTTTCTATATCTCTGTCTCTCCCTCCTTCTTTCTCTTCCTATTTCTCTCTGTTTCTCCCTCTGGTTCTGCCTCTGGTTGTCAGTTTCTGTCATACACACACACACACACACACACACACACAGACACACACACATTCCTGCAGTCCTGACATTCTGTGAAATTAAGATGCATTACATACGTATTTGCTTTTGATTGAAAACAAATTCCAAGAGAAAATCATAGTTCTTTCAGAGTTAGGATAGTCCTTGAATAAAACATCACAGTTGCTATTGATATCTGTAAGGCTATCCCTTTATCACTCACTCATTCATCTTCACTTTTCAGTGACCCAGAGTTACCTAGATATTCTTTCTATTCACTTCACTTGTGAACCAACTCCTAGACTTTACATCACATCCTCAGTACCCTTCATTTTGAGGAGCTTGTGTATATCAGAAACTCCAGGCTCCTTCCTGATACTTTATATGAACAGAAATAAGTTCTGATCCCCTCATTCATCCTATCCCCCATTTAAGCTCTAAATTTACTTCTTTTGGGTCTAGGGGTTAGGATATAGTAAGACTTGGGGGCTAGCTTCTCACAGGATCCTTTTCTCTTCTCCTGTGACTATTTCAGGCCTGGGATGGAGAGAGTATGTTGCATAGACTCTCGAGAGTAAAGAAGGATAAAAATTGATTGTTTCCCTATCTTCCCTGGATCCTTCTCTGCTCCCATCCCACCTCCTTCCACTGGGAGAACTGGTCCTACATTTCCCTACTGCCTCTAGGCCTGGCTCCTCACCCTCTCTGTCCTCATGATAATTTAACCTTCTCTTCCTCCTTGCTTAATAGTTTAACTTCTTTGATCATAAACTCCTTAAGAGTAGAGACTGGTTTTGTTTCACTCTTGTATCCTTAGTGCCAAACACGGTGCTTTTACATAGTAGGACCTAATGAATGTTTACTAGATTGGTTTGGATTATCTTTATGACTTTATCATACTATTTCAGAATGCCTGCCATTCCTCCTATCATATACTGCATCCCACTATTCCCCACTTATTCCAGGGCCCCTCCTCTTTTTTCCTCTCAATTTTTGCAGAACAAAAAGTCAAAATATATCTTATACATTATTTACCTAGCATGCAAGTTATAAAATGGAGGTCTAAAGTACTGTTTCATACAAATCATAGCTAAAGATGGAATTCATCACACAAAGAATAAATCCAGCCACCCAATTTCTTTTCAAGGGCTATGGAGATAGATACTTGTAAAGATGAAGACAATTCATCTTTTTTCTACTTCCCTCAACCTTGATCTCATCCATATGATGCCATTTGAATATTTTCTTATAGGCTTGAGAAATTTCCCTGATACTTTTTAAAATTATTTTTTAAAGTATTGAAATTTTGTTTTTAGTTTGTTTTATTTTAGTTAGTTGGTACAGCCATGTCCTTAATGGATTGTGGGTATAGTTACAGTATAAGTCAGGTAAGAAGGGGCCAGTAAGAAAAGTTGGGCTAAGTTGGTAGTGATGATATAGATAATGTGTTGTATTGGCAAAGAGTGGCAGGTAAAAAATTCACCTACCCCAGTGGTATAATGAGGTTCTAACTAAGAAAGGCTGGGTAGTATAATGGAGTATAGTGGAGTGAGGTTGAATGGAATGGAATGAGCCCTGATTTGGAATTAGAAGACTTGGATTCAAATCCCAATTGTGTTACTTGCCAAGTATATAACCCTTAGGTTAGCTACTTCCTTTCTTTGGGGGTTGGACTAGATTATCTCTAGGTAATTTCTACCTGTACATTCTATGATCCAAAGACAAAGAATAGCTGTCCTTTTCCCTTCTACCCTGAGTTTATATAAAGCATTTAGATCTGGAAGGGACCTTAGAAATCATTTAATCCAACCTCTTCATTTTACTCATCATAGGATAATAGATTTAGAGCTGGATGGGATTGTAAAGGTCATCTCTAGTCCAATGTTCTCATTTGACAGATGAAGAAAATGAGGCCCTGAGATGTTCAGTGACTTCCATGCAGCTATTCAGGTAATAAAGCAGATGAGTTAGGACTCTAACCCAGGTCTTCGAGTCCAAGTCCAACATTCTTTTTCATATACCATGGGGAAGAAATGGAACTCTAGAGAGGGATAATAATAGACCCAGGTCACAAAGGTGTATCTTGCTGAGTGTGGCCATTGGTTTACATACATTGTCAAGTATGCCCTGCAAAGCAGAAATGAAGGACTTCCCTCCAACCCTCTCATGTGAGTGGAATAGCTGACTATATTCTTTTTTTTAAATTTATTTTGATTTATCAACAATCACTTCCATATGCTTTTGAGTTGAAAATTTTTCTCCCACTTCCTCCCCCCCACCCTCCCCAAGACGGCGCACAATCTGATGTAGGCTTTACATTTACATACCCATGAAACATATTTTCACATTAGTGAAGTTGTAAGTAAAAATGAAAACCGATAGGAGGAACCATCAGAAAGATGAAACAAAACTCAACAGAAGGTAAAAATAAGTGATAGCGATTCGACTTCCATAGTTCTTTCTTTGGATGTGGACAGCATTTTCCATCCCGAGGCCTCTGGAGATGTCTTAGATCCTCGTAATGCTGAGAAGGGTTCAGTTTAACAATATTAGTCATTGCATAACGTGGCTGTTATTGTGTACAAAGTCCTCTTGGTTCTGCTCACTTCACTCAGCATCAGACCATATAAGTCTTTCCAGGTTTTTCTGAAGTCAGCCTGTTCATCATTTCTTATAGCACAATAGTATTCCATTACATTCATATACCACAACTTGCTCAGCCATTCCCCAATGGATGGGCATCCTCTCAATTTCCAATTCTTTGCCACCACAAAAAGAGCTGCTATGAATATTTTTGTACATGTGGGTCCTTTTCCCATTTGTTTGATGTCTTTGGGATATAGCCCTAGAAGTGCTATTGCTGGATCAAAGGGTATGCACATTTTTGTAGCCCTTTGGGCATAGTTCCAAATTGTTCTCCAAAATGGTTGGATCATTTCACAACTCCACCAACAATGTATTAGCCTTCCAATTTTCCCACATCCTCTCCAACATTTATCATTTTCCTGTTTTGTCATGTTGGCCAATTTGATAGGTGTGATGTGGTATCTCAGAGTTGTTTTGATTTGCATTTCTCTAATCAATAACAATTTAGAGCCTTTTTTCATATGACTATAGATGGCTTTAATTTCTTCATCTGAGAACTGTCTGTTCATATCCTTTGACGATTTATCAACTGGGGAATGACTTGTGTTCTTATAAATTTGTCTTAATTCTCTATATATTTTAGAAATGAGGCCTTTATCAGAGAGACTGGTTGTAAAAATTCTTTCCCAATTTTCTACCTTCCTTCTAATCTTAGTTGCATTGGCTTTGTCTGTGCAAAACCTTTTCAATTTAATGTAATCAAAATTATCCATTTTGTTTTTCATAGTGTTCTCTATCTCCTGTTTGGTAATGAATTCTTCTGTTCTCCATAGATCTGATAGGTAAACTATTCCTTGTTCTCCCAGGTTACTTATGGTATCAGCCTTTATATCCAAGTCATGAACCCATTTTGACTTTATTTTGGTATATGGTGTGAGATTTGGGTCTATGCCTAGTTCCTACCATACTCTTTTCCAGTTTTCCCAGTAGTTTTTTTCAAAGAGTGGGTTCTTATCCCAGAAGCTGGGGTCTTTGGGTTTATCAAATAATAGATTACTGTAGTCATTGACTACTCGTGTCTTGCATATTTAACCTATTCCACTGATCCACCTCCCTATTTCTTAGCCAGTACCAAGCAGTTTTGATGATTGAACAGCTGACTATATTCTAAGGCCTGAGCTTACCCATAAGCCCATGAGTATTGTTCACTTTTTGTGGGAAACAGATGGCATTTAAAAGTGACCCTCTTCAGGATCTTAAGCCTCATAAAGAAGTACTTCTGTCTAGAGGAAGCTATTGAGAGAGAATATAAAAGGTGGGGAGGGCACTTTAATAATCTCCTGACATATAATGTGGCTGAGATACTCTGACCCTATTATTTTAAAAGCTGCCATCATGCTTTAAAAGCTGTATATGAATACTAAGATGGTATTTAGGCCTGGTTTAAACCTCTCTGGACTCCCTTTTCTCCTTCTGTAAACTGAAAACGTTAGACTAGAAGATCTCTAAGATGCCTCTCAGCTCTGACATTTTATGTTCTGTTTTCTAGCATCCTACGATCTAAAGTCCCTTTCAGTTCCGACATTGGATGTTTTATGTTCTAAAGTTCTGTGGTCTCTGTGATTTTATCTCATGCCAAAGATTTTTGTTACAATTGTCCAGAGACAGATTAGACTACTTTAATTCAGTGTAGACAGCCAAAAAGCTAGAGCAGTTAAGCTGTTATAAGGCAAGCCTAATACTAGGTACTTTGGTAGTGATAGAACTTAATAGCTAGCATAATAATTAATCACTAGCAGTGGTGTAGCATCTTAAGGTTTATAAGGCACTTAACAAATATCATCTCATTTTATTCTTGCAACAACCCTAGTAGTTAGCTTTTGTTATTATCCCCAATTTCTAGAAGCCAGGGCAGACCAAGGTTAAGTGACTTACCCAGGATCACGAATTAGTAAGGGTCTGAGGCCAGATTTGAACTCAAATCTTCCTGACTCCCGGCCCAGCTCTTTCTCCAGTGTACCACCCATCTGGCATTTCTAGGGCTCTTTCAGAATTTCAAAGTGCTTGACATACATTATCTCATCTAAACCTCACAATAAAGATCTCCACAGTGTAAGTACTGCTACATTTATTGTGTCCATTTTATAGATGAGCAAACTGAGATTCTGAAAGTGACTTCCCTATAATCACCCAGGTGGTAAATGTCAGAGGCAGAATTAAAATTCAAGTCTTACTGACCCCCAAGTCTAACTCTCAAGTAAAATTGATAGTCTTGTTGAAGAATTAGAAAGGTATGCTGAAGGAATTTTTTCAGTGCACTGTGTTGGCAACTGCAAAGGACTGTATCACAGACTGAGGACACAGGTGGTAAATGGGGTACTTGATGGAAAAGTAATCAAGGTTTGGACAAAGGATTTCTTATAATATTGATGCAAATAATACACATGCAGACAGTAGAAAACCTGATGATAGAGGCAGAATTGAAAAAAAGACTTCCACAGCTTAAAATGATGAGCTGGTATATAGCTATGGATAAAAAAATTGTATAATTAGGGTAAAAAAATGAGCCTCATAAGTACTGGATGGGGGATACAGGACTAGAATAAAGATCACATAGGCTGATTTGGGGTTTTGGTGGACTGCAAGCTCAACATAAGTTAACATTGGGACATGGCAGCATAAAAAAGCTGATGTTACCATAGGCTACATTAATAAAAAAGTAATGTCCCAAATGGGGGAGGCAAAAGTCTTGCTGTCACCCACCCTAATCAGGCAACATCTGGAGTACTGTTTTCAGGTCAAGTTATCATCTATTATGTGTATAAACAGGAACACATCCAGACAATGGCCGATATTGGAATTAGGGGTGGGAATGGTGGGGAGGGAGAGGAAGCAATTGGGGAACAAAGCTCACGAGGATCAATTAAATAACCGGTGGATGCTTAGCTTGCAGGGGAAATGTGATCTCTGCCTTTAAGATCTGTGATCTATTTCTGTAATCCTGTGACCAGATTACAGAATGGTAGAGTTCAAAGAGCTCTTGATGATCACTATAGTATACTGGAAAGGTCTCTGTGTTTTTATTGGAAGTTGTGGGATCAGATCCCTAGCCTCACTGCTTATTATGTCTGTAACCTTTGGTTAAATCACTTCACCTTGCCTCATAAAATAAAGGTTTAAACTCCATGATTTCTAAGGAGACTTCTAGTTCTAAATCCTATGATTCCAGGGAATTTCTACTCACTTAAGAACATTGTTCACCACCACCACCACTGCCATTTCCAATATACTAACTGCAGACCAAGATCCCTAAGGTGTCTAATATACATTATGAAATGAAATATTATATAGAAAATATGTAACCCATTTTCACCTTAAATACTGCTGCTTTAGTGCTGTATAATCTATTTTTGTTGTGATATCTCTTCAGGAAGAATCTCCTCATGACTGAGTTTATAATTTCATCTGTTTCAGGAACTCCCTGTGAGAAAATTTCCGCTGCCAGTATAGATCAGCATCTGCTTTGAGACTTGTAGATTTACACAGTTGCCTGGGGAATGGAGAAGTGACTTGCCCAGGGTCACATAGTCAGTATGTGTCAGAGGTGAGAGCTCCTGACTCCAGGGACAGATCTTTATCCATCTCATCTTGTTGGACTCTCAGTAGGAATATGGTAATATAAAAGTTAGGGTTAATTAATCAACATGAAAACACAGAATGGACATGGTGAGAAAAGTCAAGATATGTAGGTTCTAATCCTGACCCTGTCCCTTCCTAACTGTATTACCTTAGGAAAACCATTTCCTATTATTGGGCTTCATCTGTAGAACAAGGAGGCTAGAGGCTGTGGCTTTGAATCCCAGCTTTTTTTCCAGCTGGTTCTGTGAACTTGGACAAGTAACTTCTCTTCTCTCACTCTGTTTACTCAGAGAAAAATTGAAGGGGTTAGACACAATGATCTCTAAGATGCTTTATATATCTAAATCCCATGAGCCTGTTATCTCTAAGGAATCTTCCAGTTTTAATATCCTATGACACCATGACTCTATGATCATAGAATCGTGTGTTTGGATGTGTAAGGGACATAATCTGATGGTATTTTCTCAGTTGTCATCCTTTTTGACTTTTGCTGCATTTGAAACAGTTGACCACTTTCTCCTGCTTTTCTCTGGGATTTCATGACACTGCTGTTTGCTTTGGGCAGCTAGATAACACAGTGAATAGAGCACCACACCAGGAGTCACAAAGACTCATCTTTCTGAGTTCAAATCTGGCCTCGGATACTTACTAGCTTGTGTCCCTGGGCAAGTCACTTAACCCTGTTGCCTCAGTTTCCCCATCTGTAAAATGAGCTGGAGAAGGAAATGGCAAACCACTCCAGTGTCTCTGCTAAGAAAACCCCAAATGGGGTCACAAAGAGTTAGATATGATTGAGCAACAACACTCTGCTGCTCTTCTTACTTGTCTGACTAGTCCTTCTCAGTTTCCTTTGTTGTCTAATTATCTATATTATGCCCCTTAAGAGTTTTCCCCATGCCTGTGTACTAAACCATCTTCTCTCTTTCTACCCTTTTTTGGTAGCTCCCATGGGTTCAAATATTACCTGTATGATGATGACTCACAGACCTATATGTCCAGCCCCAATCTCTCCTTTGCACTTCAGTCTTACATTACCAATGCCCTGTTATGTATTTCAAGCTGGAAATCATACTGACATCTCAAACACAACAAGTCCAAACCAAAAACTATTATCTTTCCTATCAAACCAACTCGTATTCAAACTTCTGTATTTCTTTCAAGGGCACCATTATCACAGGTTTGAAATCTTTAATATTATCCTTTACTCTGTCAATCTATATACCCAACCAGTCACCAAAACTTGGTAGTCCTATTTCCTTATCTCTGACTCACAAAATCCCTCTCTTCCATTAGGATGCAGTTTAAATACCGCATTCTACACGAAGCCTTTCCTGATACTCAGTCAACTGGTGTTTAATAAATACCTGCCAAGTTCCAGGGATAGTGCTAAGTGTTGGGGATATAAAGAAAGTCAAAAGACAGTCCCTGCTCAAGAAGCTCACAGTCTACTGGGGGAAAGAACATGCAAACAACTATGTAAAAACAAATTTATACATGTAAATTGGGGGGTAATCTTAGAGGGAAAACATTACAATTAAAGAGGCCCAGGAAAGTCTTTTTTTGCAAAAGGTTGGCCTTTTTTTTTTTTTTAAAGCTGGGACTTGAAGGAATCCAGGGAAGTCAGAAAGGGAGATGAGGAGGAAGAATATTCCAGGAATGGCTTGTGGCCAATAAAAACATATAGAGATGGGAGATGTAGTGTTGTGTCCAAGGAAGAACAATAATTATAGAGTATATGGAGGATAGTGAATATGTCAACATTGGAAAGGTAGGAAGAGTTGAGATTGTGAAAGCCAAAGAGGATTTTATATTTTATCTTGGTGGTAATAGGGAACCAGCTGGAATTTATTGAATAAAAGGGTGCTATGGTCAGACTTGCATTTTAAGAAGATCAACAGTGGAGTGGGGGCATGGCATGGGGAGATACTGCGGGCAGGGACACCAGCCAGCAGACTCTTACAATAGTCCAAGTGTGAGGTAATGAAAATCTGCGCCAGGGTGATGGCATTGGCAAAGAAGAGACGGAGGCACATATGAGTAGAAACAACAGGACTTGGCAATTGATTGGATATGGGGTGTGAGAGTGAGGAGTCAAAGTTGATGCTTAGGTTGCAGACTTGGGTGACAGAGAGGATGGTGGTGCCCTCGACAGTAATAGAAATGTTAGGTAGTAGGAGGGTTTGGGGAGAGGCATCTATTGTGCTTCCTGAGACAAGTTTCCCAAGGATTTTACCCACCAAAAGGAGAAGAGATATAGGATGATAGTTGGGACAGAAGAACCAAGTGAGAATATTTTTGAGGAGAGGGGTGACATGGGCATGCTTGTAGAAAGTAGAGAAGCAGCCAGGCTATTGGGAGAGATTGAAAATTAGTGACAGAGTAGGGATAATAGAAGGGTCAGTCTGCTGGAAAAGATGGAATTGAGTGGGACTATTTGTACCCATGAGAGGTTTGCCTTAGCAAGGAGAAAGACCACTTCTTCACAAGAGACAAGGGTAAAGAAGGAGAAAGTGGTTTAATCCTATAGCAGAAACCCCGTTTCCATTCTAGGGATAACATCTAGGGTTGAGGAGGACATCAGGTTGGAACAGGGGCTGGAGATTAAGGAGACATAGTCAGCAAGGCATTGTAGTACTAGTATAGGCCTGGGCATCTAAGGATTCCAGTTCACATATGTGTGAATGTGTGATCCCCAAGTTCATTTTTTCTTCTCTGAATCTAAGTTTCTTCATTTGTAAAATGACAGACCTAGACTAGATAACTTCTACTCTTGGCTCTTCCAGTTCTTAGATTCTTTGTAGCTACTTGTGTGACTTTGGTTAAGTGACTTAACCTCTCCAAACCTAATTTTCTCATATATAATGATGACGATGATGATACTGTATTCCCATGTGACTTAGGGTTTACAAAGCGCTTTACAAATATCTTATTTTACCCTCACAACAACCCTCAGAAGGAGGTGCTCAACTTATACCCATTTTACAGATGAAGGAACTGAAGCATAATGATCTTGAGTGACTTGCCCAGGGTCATACAGCTAATAAATGTATGAGGCCAGAATTCGTCTGAAGTCAGTGTTGAATGGCAGGGTTGGAAAGATCAAGTGAGGGTTTTGTGCAGATAGGGAAAGATACGGACATGTTTGTAGGCAGTAGTGAAGCAGCCAGTAGATAAGGAGTGGTTGAATATTAATGGGAGAAAAGGGATAATAAAGAGTGCAATCTGTTGGAATGAGATCCCTTGTAGATGTAGAAAGATTTGCCTTGGTAAAGAGAAGGGCTGCCTCTTTATGTAAAACAGAGGTGAATGAGGAAAGAGTGGGAGAAGGTGTGTGAGTGATGTGAGATGAGGCATGGGTAAGAACAAGGAGTTCCCAGAGAATGGCCTCATTCTTTTTTTCAATGAAATATGAGGCAAGGTTCTCAGTCGAGACAGTGAGTAGAGGGGAGGTGTGGGTGGCCTGAGGAGGCAGAGAAAAGTTTGGAAAAGTCACTGTGATAAGTGGGATAGTGAATTAATTATGGAGGTGTTAAAAGAATTGCTTTTCTGAAATGAGGGCCCAGTCAAGATTGTGGAGGAAAACTTGTAGTGGATACAGTGAGTAGGGTTTTATGACTTTCTCTAGCTTTGTTCGGCAGTGCGTGAATGTGAGTGAAGACAACAGAGGGGGATTGATCCAAGGCTGAGCCTTGGTCGAGCAAGATTGGTGATATGAAAAAGAGGTATAAAAGAGAAAAGAGGCCAGTGTAGAGTTCAATTGGTTTACCAGAGGAAGGGAAGAGAGTGTAGCCAGTGTAGGCTTGATGGCCTGGGAAAGGCAAAGATGTCAAGAGATTGGAAGTCATGATGAGGATGTAGAACAGGGTTTGGAGTTACAGGGCAGAAAAAGAGGTGGAATGACAACAGATTGTGATGAGATAAAGGAATTTTAGGTTTATGAACATAGAAGTGGAACATTTGTGTGTGGTGGCAAGATCACCGGCATGACCATCTCTGTATGTAGCTCTCATGGGGCGGAAGAGTAGGTCATATGAAATGAATAAAATGAAGAATTAGGAAGTTTGAGTAAATGAGGGAATATCAATGTATACTTTGAAACTCCCTAGCATGAAGTTTGGAGCTGGGGAGGAGAAAAATCTTGTGAGCCAGGACCTGAATTCATTGAAAAAGGAAGGGGGAAGAGAGTGTCCTGGAGGTCAGTGGACAGCGGCTCCCAAAATCTTGATTGGGTGGTAAGTACGAATCTCAAAGGAGGAGAGGTTACTGAGAGATAGTGGTAGAGGGAGAGCCTCTTGCTCTCTAGCTGTGACCAATGAGTCCAGGTGAAGGGAATAGCATAACCAGTGCTGAAAAAGGGTGGCTAGGGAGGCCATGTCGTTGGGAGGGAGCCAGATCTTAGTGAGAGGTGGAAGATGGAGTGAGTGAGAAAGGAAAAGATTTAAGGCAAAATCTAGCCTCCCAAGCTGGTGTCCCCTCCTATTACCTTATATTTATTTTTTTTGATGTGTATACACACATGGACACACACACACACACACATACGTATATGTGTATACATATACAAGTGCACACACGACACACAATACATGTATATAATATGCACATATGTGCATATATGTATGTGTGTATATGTCTATATACACACATACACACGGAGTTAGTTCATTAGTTAGTTTCCCCTAGTAGAGTCCTTGAGAATAAGGATTCTTTCTTTCTTTTTATTCTCTAGTGCCTAATATTCGCTCCTTACCTCTTAGATTCATTCCCTAGATTTCTTCAGGACTAAAGTCAAATTCTACCTTCTGTAGGAGGCCTTACCTTGTTCCTCTTCCCTTCTTCCCAGCTTTCCTCTGAGATTGATTTCCATTTATGCGATATATAGTTCGACATAGTAAGCATTTAATAAATGCTTTCTCTATCTCTCAATGTCTAATATGTTCATAGTTATTTAAACATATTATCTCCAATTAGAATGCAAGCTCCTTGAAGACATGTATGCGTGTATGTGTGTTTGCCTTACTTTTTATCCCCAGTACTTTGCACAATGTCTGGTACAAAGTAAGTGCTTAATAAATACCTGTTGACTGGATAACCTCAAAGGCCACAGAATGTTAAAGGTGGAAGGGACCTCAGAAAGCAGATGAGGAAACTGAGACAGAAAGAAGTTAGCTGATTTTTCTCAAAGGCACAGGGATAATAAATAGCAGAGTTAAAATTTGAACCCTAGTCTGCTAGTTCCAGAATTAGTGCATCCTGCTTCCTCCTTTTCATTCATTATTTTTAATGAATGAAGTGATTGAGTCATTGGTATCCCAAGAGTAATAAGTGGCAAAGCCTTGACTACAATCCAAGTCTTATAATCTATCTGAGTCTATGAAAAATGGTCATAGATTTTGAGCTGGAAGGGACCCGAAGGACCATTGGTTCCAATCCCCTCATTTTACAGATGAGAAAACTGAGGCACAGAGATATGTCATTTGCTCAGATTCTTAGTTATTAAAATTCTAAAGCAGGAAGCATCATCTTTTAGAGTTCAGATCTGGCCTCAGACACTTACTAGCTGCGTGACCCTGGGCAAGTCACTTCACTCTGTTTGTCTCAGTTTCCTCATTTGAAAAATGAGCTACAGAAGGAAATGGCAAACCACTCCAGAATCTTTGCCAAGAAAAACCCAAATAAGGTCATGAAGAGTCAGACAGGAATGAAAATGACTAGACAAAAATGTTAAGATTTGAGCTCAGGTCTTTATAACTCCAAGTCTAGTTCCCTACGCACTATGTCCCCAACCCTAACATCAAGGCTTCCTGTCATTTCATGATTGATGCTGTAGATTCCTCTCAAATTTAGAATTGTCAAGCTCTCTTTAGCCTACTCAGACAGTACTACCAGTACTTTGTTTCAACTGCTGTTTTGCCCTCTTGCAGGGTCCCTCAAGAAGGTCCCGGTTAAGAGCAAAAACTTTTCCCAAGAGCCATCACCTTGAAAAGGCGCTAGAGGGCAGCAACTGATCAGCAACTGCCTTCTCTCCATCATACCCCAGTAGACCCAGACATCCACTCTCCCTTGGTGCCTGCCCCAACCTGGGATGTTATATCTCTGATGGTATATCTCTGTGTTGGGATTGGTTATCTGCCATTTTACCTAGTTTTTATAGGATATAGCATCCTCTTCAGGCAGAGAAAACCTCTACAAAACCACTCAAATACTCAGCAGGCATTGTTACTAGGTAGATATCCAAGAGCCTAGGTCACTCTCCTTTCACCCCACAGTTAAAAACCTAACCCCCCACACACCACAGTGGAGGATATGCCCCCAGGGCTTAAATGTTTTTATGGAAGGTTTTAGAAAATGCCTTTGGACAAGGAGGGGTGAGTTCAAGTTTCATGAAAGAGTATTGAGAGTCAGAAGATTAGGTTTCTGTTCCCAGCTCCACTTCTACTAGGCAAGTTTCTGTTCCTTCCTGAGCCTTAGTTTCTTTCTATGTAAAATGACGGGACTGGGCTAGACTACCTCTCAGATCCCTTCTAACTTTAAAACCCTACACTTCTAGCACTGTGCCATTATGGATTCTAATACCAGAGAGGGCTGCTAAGGGGTGCTATGGATCTTTAAGAATTGAGTAAAAACACCTTTTGACTAAAATGTTTTAGGGGAGACCTGCCTAAATATGGAAAAATAATTTCCTAGACTCCTAGGACTTTATAGCTAGCCCTAAAGCACCTTGGACATCATGGATTTGTCTATAAGAGACTTCATAGGGGAGTGGAAAGAGTCCTGGAATGCGAGTTGGAAGATCTGGCTTGGGATCCCAACTCTGTTACTTGCTAGTGGGTGACCTTGGACAAGTCATTAAATCTCTTAGGGCTTCAATTTCCTCCTCTATTAAATGAGAGAGTTGGACCAGATGGCTTCTGAGGCCCATTTAGCTCTAATATTCCAAAGATAGCTCTCAGATCACATAGACTTATAGTTCTCAAACTTTTTCATCTTAGCACCCCTTTACATTCTTAAAAATTATCAAGGACCCCAAAGGACTTTGGCTTATGTGATTTCTTCCTATTGATATTTTATATATTAGAAATTCAAATGTCTTACTATCATTTTGAGCATAGTTTTGACCTTGTGGGCCTTGCAGACCCCCCAAGGAATTTTCTACCACCCTTTGAGAATCACTGTACACCAATCAACTCATCGTATGGAAGAGGAAAATGAGGCCTAAGAGAGGGAAAATGATCTGCTTAAGGTCACACAACTAGTTTTTCTAGTGGAACGTGGTAATTTGATTCAACAAATGTTTGCTCCAAGTATATAGCACTATATTTAGAGAAGCAGTGAGGGATAGTTGTTAGAGAGCCAGCCTTAGAGTCAAGAAGGTCCAGATTCAAGTTTTGCCTCTAATATATACTGGTTATATGATCCTAGGAAATTATCTCAACCTTTCAGTGATCCCCAGGCAAGTCTATAAGACTTTAAGTTGCAGAGTAGCATTGATAGAGCAAGTTCTCTCACTATGTTCTAGGAACTGTGCTAAAGTTGGAGGCAGGGGTAGGGGTGAGTATTGTGTGTGAGTATACATGACAAAGATGTGTACCCTACCTTCAGGAGGTAGTCCAGTGGAAAGAATGCTGAATTTAAAGTCAGGAGAGACCTGGGTTGAAATACCCTCTTCAGCCTTTACCAACTGTTTGACGATGGGCAAGTTATTTAACCTCTGTAGGCCTTGGCTTCCTCATCTACAAAACAAGAGTATGAATACTTAGAGTACTGACTTGACAGATTTGTTGGAAGGATCATGCTAATGGGATAGTCTTTTAGGGAGGGATAGGAATGGAACACAGATGACAATTTCATGACAGGAGTTCCCCACCTACCCAATAGGCCTATGAAGCCTCCTTTGCTTTTGTACCACTTTCTATTTTGACTCTGTTTTACCCAAGTTCATGGCAAACCATTCATTAAGCAGACATTTATAATCTCACTGTGTGCAAAGAACACTATGCTACATGCCAGACATAATACAAAATTTAGACAAGATAGGTTATCTGCTGTCATGGACTATAAGTCATCAGGAGGCTAAGATACAAAACAGAATTATGGTCGGCAACATTACATGATTGGTGCATTAAAGAGATACAGTGACATCTGAGAGGAAAGTCGATACCAACTGGAAAGATCAGGGAATGTTTTGTGGAGATGATATCTGACTAGAACTTTAAGGAATGGCTAAGTATTTGATAAGTGACAAGGAGGTTAGAGGACATTTCACTCAAGGGAGAAAAAAGTAAGCAAAGGTAAGTTGACTTAAAAGAACATGATCTATTTGGAGAGCAGAGAAAAGTTCAGCTTGACAACAGTGTAGTGTACATAGGAGGGAACCTTATGAAGTAAGACCAGAATGATTTGGTAATGGCAGGTTACAGGGGTATTTGAGAGGCAAGAGGACATCAAGAGGATAGTGAACTTAACTTGGGAGGCAATGTGGATCCCATGAAGACTTTTGAGTAGAAGAGTGACAGGACAAGATCTGTGTATACAGAGGAAGGATTCTACTTGTGAGAGGGTTGAAGGTAGATACTAAATATTAGAGGTCTTTCCCCATACCACAATTCTATGGCTCCTTAAATTCTCCTTCACTGTTGGTCCCAATTCCCCCTCATCTCCACTTCTCCTTGTGATAGCAGCATGCTGAACCCACTTTTTTTTTTAATTTGGTTAGGCAATGGAGTTAAGTGACTTGCCCAGGGTCACAGAGCTAGTAGGTGTCTGAGGCTGGATTTGAACTCAGGTCCTCCTGAATCCAGGGCCGGTGCTCCATCCATTGTGCCACCTAGCTGCCCCTGAGCCCAGTGAGTTTTGTACTTAATGTGTAAAATGGCCTCAAACAAAATCTTTTAAAACCAGGTAGATGTTATCTTCCAGTAACATTCCCCAAGAGGGCCCTTTCCTGGGCCACCCTTCTTTGTATTACTTTAGATACAATAGGGGAGACAGCTGTAATAGTATATGCAATGGGTTTTGGAGTTCTATTCTAGCTTCGACACTTCAGACAAGTCAATTAACTTCTCTGAGTCTCATTTTCCCCATCCATAAGATGAAGGGATTAGACAACCTTTGTAAGGTTCTTTCTAGTAATATGATTCTTGACTTCCTTTCATGTGCCCCCCCAGACACCGTAGGTACTATTGAGAGTTGAGCTTTAGTTAGAGTTGAGATGAGTTCTTGATTATTCCCTTAAGCTTCCTCCAATGATAAAAAGATACAACAGAAATAAAGGAATATGCTAATAATTATTATTAAAGTTATCACCATCACTATAAATACATTGTGTTTGAATAGCACTTTATAACTGATGAAGAGTTTGTACATAATTTATTTAACTTAATCCTCACAGCACTTCTCTAGGGGGAGTGGGACAAGATAGATTCTCTTATTCCCATTTTATGCACGAAACAACTGAGACTCAAAGGAGGGAAATGACGTGCTTCAGCAGTCATTCAGCAGAGCCTAGTACTCTATACTAGGTCTTTTGTAATTTTAACACACCATGGCAGACAATTAAGGAGCCACCATAAGCCTTAAGATGGGGAAATAACATAATGAAAGCAGTGTTTTAAGTACAGGATGAACTTCTGGACTCCAACTGTAAGAGGGTGGACTCAAGCCTGCTCACCAGTGGGACCTCTTTGATGTTCAAGTGGGCAACATTCCCCATCATTGAGGACAGCTGCCATGGGATGCTGACTCAGACCCAAAGCAATAGTACTCTTCCAAAGGCAAACATGAATAATACCATCTAAGAAATCATCTCAGTTCAGCAATTCCTGTGGGGCATAGCTGTAATAAAGACAATTATTTATAATACAAAATCTCACCTCTTTCTGTTTCCTTTAACATTTCTAATTTGAGCCACCCATTTGTCCCTATGGGGTCTTAAAATGCTCAGAGTTTTAGTCTGTTGCATAAGTGAACCCGGCTAACCAGCAAGTCAGTGCCTTGATCTGTTACCGAATAAACTGAGCAAACAACTGAGCTGGCTTGGCCCTGGATTTGATTCCTTTGCTTTGTTTTCTGGTTGAGGAAAAAGATACCATCACCTCCTACAGGAAAGCACTGGCCTTTTACCAATAAGAACTGGTCATTTCAGTTGAGCGTTTGTGGCAACAGATATTACCCAGTGGGAATCTGGGGGGAGGGAGGAAAAAAGAAAGGTTTTGAGTCGCCCAGACTCACATAAATGGGTTGTAGTGTCTTCAGAATTGAATTGGACTTGAAACCAGACACGGTCCCATTTGGAAGCCGGGCTAAGAGAAAGAAGGGATGTGTGAAGAAAAGAGTTCCAACAGCTGCACATTTTACTCAGCTGAAGCTATTCTTGTTTTTAGCTTCTTTCTACTGTCCTTACATCAATGTCTAAAAGGGGGCAAACACAATTAGTGAATTGACAGTAGCCTTCTGTTTGTCCTTCAATTAAGTGACCTAATTTAAGAGTATGATTATCTGTCATTAGTATCTAGTAGTAAATGAAATCCTATTTGGATGTCAAAAGTCTTTTGTGAATTTCTCAAGTCTTTTGCTTTAGTTCAGCCAACAATACGTGGCAACAGATCTGGTCAAGTCATACAGATGTCTATGCAAACCTAAATAGCCTTCACAACTGAAGGGCAAATAGAAGGCTAGTATAAAAATTACCCTTTTTCCCCTTGCTTAAAAATGTATTTAATATGAGGCCTTCTGTCTCTTTGCCGTCCCTCTGAAAGCACAGTATGGTAGGTAGAAGTTGGAGGCAGCAGAGGAATAGGAATGTATAGGGACAGGAGTGGCGTCCAGAGCCTCCTCTCATCAACTCCTGCAGGTTACATGATTGTTGTGATATCCAGGTTGAAAATAGAGCAGCAAATTGTGCTTCTTGATAAACTAAATTCTTATCTATACCAACTGAGATCAATTAACAAGTATTTATTGAGTGTATGTGATTCTTAGGTTATATTGCTACTGTTGGGAGAAAGAGGATATAAATGATATGATCCCTTTGGTGTAGTGGAAAGAACATTGATTTGGGGTCAGTAAGGGTCTATCACTTACTAGCTTCATGTCTTTGGGTAAGCTATTTCTATTCCGTGAAGCTCAATCTAATCATCTGTAAAATGCAGAATATTAAGACTAATGCACTTACCTCACAGGCATGTTGTGTTATTGTTGTTCAGTTGTTTCAGTCATGTCCAACTCTTTGTGAGCCCATTTGGTGTTTTCTTGGCAAAGATACTGGAGTAGTTTGCTATTTCCTTCTCCAGCTCATTTTACAGATGAAGATACTGAGGCAGACTGAGTTTAGTGACTTGTGCAGCGTCACACAGCTAGTGAGTGTGTGAGGCTGGATTTGAACTCAGGAAGATGAGTCTTCTTGACTCCAGGCCTAGTGCTGTATCCACTGTACCACCTAGCTGCCCACCTTGCAGGCATAGGAGTACACAAAGCTTGGGCTGGGGATGCTAGAGTATACACACCCCAGAGTGTGCTAGCGTATACTCCCACAACTCTTGCAAGCCTATGCTTATAGGATTGTTGTGTGGAAAGTAATATGTAAGCTATAAAGTTGTATAGGTAGCACCCACTTTTGTTAATACTTTCCCTGCCATCTTTAGATCTGTGAAACGATGATCCACCACTTTCCAGTTGCACGCAAATGTTGGGTCACAAGAGGGGTAACAAGCTTTCTCACTCAGGGCTTTAGGGGTAACCCTAAGGTACTATTCTTCTAACAGGTAACTTCCAAGCCCCCACTCTTCTCCCTATCAATAATCAGCCAGTGGCCTCAGTTAGCTTTTAGAAAAGGTAAAGAGAAATAGCAAGGACAAAACTTCCTCCCCCAAAAAACCCTCGAGTTCAATTTACCACAAATACACATCCAAGAAAGGAGTGGGCTCAAACTTGGAGTGCAATGGTAGTTTGGCACACATATAGAGAACACAGGTGGCAAAAGGGTAAGTCGTAATTCCGGGTGGCGAAAGTCACCTTTGTAGAGTCTCACAAGTTCTCCTTAGGTATAATTCTCTGCTAGTCTCTAAGCTTCTATGCCATTATTGAGTCTATAGCTGGCATTTCTCTCCACAGTGAAGGCTTACATTCCCTGAAGATTTTACCATCATTGGATGATTGTCTTTCTTTATTCATCTATATTCTTTATATATTGGGTATGTCTTTGTACTGCTGATGTAGGCATTATATTTACCACCAACCTCTACTGCTTCAGTGGACTCTGCTACCATCAATGTAGATGCGGATCTCTATACCCTTCAAAATTCACAAGGTCTCTTCCTGGACAATTCTATCTTGGGATACTTGTTTGCCTAAGATCAGGAAAGAACAAACACAAAGTCAGAGAGGTGGCACTGTCCTCAGGGACACATGGTGTTTGGGGGGGGGATACAGGGAAGCCACTCCTTTCCCCACCCAATTCTGTCCAAAGCTCAAAGCAGTCTTCACTCTTCCTTAGCCAGAAGGAAAAGGAAGAAAGGAGATGCAGCTCATCTCTTTTGTATGGTCACTAAGGTCTTTATCAGTAGCCAACTAGAGAATTCTTCATTTCCCATTGCAAACCCCTGAGTCATCAATTCTTCTTGTTCAGCTGCCAATTTAGAGGACTCTTCATCATCAAACAGTATAAGGTCCTGAGTCACATATGGCCAGAAATAGGATGTCTGTGTTCCACATGGTTGAGTGGAACCAGAAAGGGAATATCTCTGCACATGCTTTGTATTTTCCATTGGGAAAGGCAAATCTGAGCATACCCCCATGCCTGTTACAAATAGACAAATAAGCTACTACTATTGTAAGGACCTGTGGCTGAAAGGTTGACACTTGGAACTCTAAGAGAATAGTAGAAAATAATAGACAATCAGATGTTAGAATATATGGTTCATAATTTTTGTGCCATTGGAGTTCACTAGAGATGTGGCTTCTCAGCATCGTTTGGAACATTCAGAAATCACCATTCTGTTTTTTATTCCTTTCCCCTCAACTTCTGCCCCACCTTCAAAGGGTGAGGGTGGTGGTGGGGATGATGAAGGTGGGCATAATTCCATGCTTTTCCATTGGCTTCTCTATTGCCTGCTGTGAAGAACCCTGTCACACCCACATTCTCTTATCAATCAGAGCAACATCTTGGCAAAGCCAGGCCTTGAGCTCTGTTCACCAGCTGTGTGCTCTATGCAGCCTTTCTGAAATCAGCCCAGCAGTCCTGAGCTTAACTCCTGCCCCCAAGCAGGTGGATTATCTCTTCCACTTGTTGGGGTGATGGATGGTGAATGTAGAGGATTTATTGGACAGAGAGTGGCCAGCAAAGATCTATGGCCTGTTTTTGTTGCAAAGTGAAGGGTTGTATTTTAACTCAATGGGTACATTTTTTGGGGGGTGGAGAATGGAAGAGAATCAGTTCCTTCAAAGAATGGACCACTTTGTTAAGTCACATTACTTTCAGGTTTAATTTATATGCCTCTTTCAAAGTGCATGGTGGGGGTACTTTATTAGTACTCCAAAGTATAGAATGAAAGTTTTTCTGCTCACTTTTTCATTACTGGAATACAGTAAGACAAGCAAGAAACTGTTTGGTCTGATCATGGGAGTTTGGAATGGGAAGAGCAGCAGTTTCACCCTCCAGATTTCTTTTTTGTCAGACCCCCATTTCATTCTGTTCCTTTAGTGGGCCCTGGTTGATTTTAGAAAGGGCAGCTTCCCCAAGAGGAAAAAAAATATGATGGCTGATTTCCAGTTCTCACCATGTGAGTCTGGAATATTTCTCTACACAGCTTTCTAGTCGGAAGAATGCCTTAGTAGAACTCACCCAACCCCCGTTAACCCCAGTGCTCTGGAGGTGTCTTTGCTCCAGTTCCTTGCTGGTATTTTTCCATTGAGGTCTTTCTCTTATGTTTTATGTTGGGGAAGAGATGACTATGTGTTCTTGAAGACTATGGCAATAGGGTAGAACATCTGGTTGTTCCTACCAAATGGGAAAGTCTTCAAGAAGAGACACACTGACTGATATGTCTCATTTGAAGACAAGCCTAGCTGAAGTAGGATTTGAATTCAGTTCAATTCAAATTCAGTTCATATCAAATATCTAGAATGTGCATGGCACTGAGCATACAAAGATAAAACAAAACAATTTCTATCTCAAGTTGCTTACCACCAGGTGATTCCCCCCACCCCCACCCCAACCAGTGGAGAGAATACCAGATCTGGAGTCAGGAAGACTTGAATTCAAATCCAATCTCAGACTCTTACTAGCTGTATGATCCTAGGCAAGTCACATTATTTCTGTTTGCCTCAGTTTTTGTACCTATCCCTATGTAAGGGATAATAATAGCACCTACCTACCAGTGTTGTTGTGAAGATGAAGTGAAATAATAATTGTATACTGACACTGATGTCCTCTGAACAATAGCAGAAAATGTAAATCTTAATTATATATTCTCTTGGCATGTTTGTTGTTGGTTCATATACATTAGTCTCTTACCAATTATATTATTAAGGACAAAGACTTGGACTATGTGAAGACCTTACCCTTCTTTGTCTCTTGCAATGAGTACATGGAACTCAGCATGTATTAGGCACTCAGCAAGTATTTATACTTCTTTAAAATATTTGTATCTGTATATTTATATAAATAAACTATAAATTTCTTGAAGTCAGTCACTATCCTATAGAGGCAGTTGCTGACCTGCCTCTGGAACTTAATTTAGAATCTGGAGACCTGGGTTCTTGACCCACATATGTAACCAACTGTGTGGCCTTAAATGAGTCACTTCCTTTCTGTGCACTTCTTTATTGCAAATCTGCAAAATTAAGAGATTAGACTAGGTATCTTTAAGATCCTTTCCAACTTTAACATTTTATAGTCCAACATTCTGTGATCTAGCTTTAACATTCTATCTTCTATGTTTTAACATTCTGTATTCTATAGTCCCTTCTGTCTATAATGTTCTGTGTTCTGAAGGTCTCTTTTAGCTTTGACATTCTGTTTAATGATTCATATTTCAACATTTTGTGTGCTAAAGTTCCCTTCCACCTCTGACATTCTACGGTCTATGTTGTTAAGGCCCCTAATATGCTTATGGTTCCCCTCCTGCCTTTCTGCTCTTGAGCAGCCAAGCTCAGCTCTTTTTTCCAGAGTTCTTTTGCAAGGCTTGAAATTGCTTGGAGCCACCTTTCAAGAGCCTAATCTCTCTGGTAACCAGTTCCAAATTTCTTTTTGCATGTCTGTATACATGGCTGTCTCCCCAGCTGCTGAGATGCCTCCTTCTCAGTCTTGTTTTGTTTATCTTAGTAACTACCCTACTTTAATCCCACTGAAAGATTGGTTAGTTGGAATCCACTCGGTCTTCCTCTGGAGTCTTTGATCCAGTGCACATAAGCATTTGCTGACAGCCAGACAGAGAAGGTGGAGCCCCCATCCTGGGCCCGCAGGGGCCCAGAGAATAATGAATGAATACTGTGTTTATTTGTATTTCTAATTGGAGAGTATGTTGCCAGATCTGCTGCATGTCGCTACAGGCTGTGGGCATGAAGCAGCTCTTCCTTCTTCTCTAACCTGGGTCTAAGAGCCCCAGGCCACTGATGGGAGATTCATAGACTCTAAAGGATGTGAAGGGGCTCTTGGCCCCAAACATCATTTTGGAGTGCCTGTGCCATGGGTGGGAGGGTTGAAAGGAAGGGTGTCCTTGGCAAGCCTATGCTTTACCTACAAAGCACCCAGGATTTCTGACAGGTTGAGTGAGTCTGCCTTACCTAGGATGGCCCAGATGGGTGGAATAGGCTTGTTTCCGGTAGGGAAATGTTTTCTGGAAAGTCCCCACTGGTACAAATGTTTGACAGCTGTTCAGTTGGATATGACTCATCTCCAGGGCTCCTCAGAGTTGTTGTTGTTGTTGGTTTTTCCACTTTACAACATTTGATGACCCCTCCTATCCTTGAACTGGGGAACCACAGGAATGTGGGTTGGGGGTAGCATGACTAGGATCAAGAGGATTCCCTGTCTTTCTCCGTAGGGGACAATGGGCCATAGAATCATAGGATTTATTATGGGAAGGACTCATCAAGGTCATCTAGTCTGTTAGAAAGACTTGGTGGTTGATCAGAAGGGATCAACTACCTAGAGGGAGGAAAAAAAGAAGTAAGAAAGGGGAAAAAAAAACATTTATTAAGTGCCTTACTCTGTGCCAGGCACTATGCTAAGCCCTTTACATTAGTATCACCATTTTACAGTTGAGGAAACTGAGGCGGAGAGTGGTTAAGTGACTTGCTCAGGGATATAGGGTTGCTAGTAAGTGTCTGAGGCTAGATTTGAACTCAGGTCTTTCTGATTCCAGGCCTGGCACTCTACCCACTGTGCCACCTAGAATGAACCATAGAGATCATCAGTCTGTACCTCTTTTTCTTTCTTTGTTTGTTTATTTAGAAATGAGGAAGCTGATACCCAGAAAGGGAAAGACATTTGCACAAGGTCTCCTAGTTATAGCAGAGTTGATATTAGAACCCAGTTCTCTCAAATGTCCGGCCCAATGTTCTTTATATTAGGCCAGGCTTCTTTACCACTCACCTTGTTTGTCACTTCCTATTTCAACTCTCTGGCCCTTGGAATTTTTATCTTTAAAATGAATGGACTGAATTAAGTGGTCGCAGAAGTCTCTTCCAACTCTACACCATCTCTCCTCTTCAATCATTGCAGGATTATTTGAGATAACCTTGACAAGACAAAGATATTTCTTGTGACTTACCCAAATTAGCCCTCTTGGGGTACCCTGTACCAGACATACAACCATCTCACACCTCCATGATGTTATTAAGGTCTATACCTAGACTTCACTCTTTCCTTCTGAATCTTGGAATTCCTAAATCTCTTCAAGGCTGATTTCAGGTGTTACTTCTTGATTTTAGTGGCTGTTTAATTATTACCTCCCACCATGTACATAAAAAAGTAAATAGAAAGTATGTTCAGAGCCAAAAAAAAAAAACCAACCCCACAATAAAACCTCAAACTCTTCCTTTGAGTAGCTTATATTTTAGTGGAGGAACAAAACATGCGCTCAGAAAAGTAAATACAAAACATGTAAAATAAACACATGTACTTTTCAGAGTTCATAGTAAATCTTCTCTTTAGAATGCAAACTCCTCTAAGACAAGGGTTTGTTTGTTTGTTTGCTTTTTGTATCCATAATGCCTTGTGGATGCTCAATTATTGTTGAATGAATGAATGAATGAATGAATGAATGAATGAATGAATGAACAAATGAACCAGGTAGGAGAAACCCAAGATACCCAGGAAAGGTCTTGGTGAAGGCTTGGCAGCCTTCTGAATCTTATAGGAGAAGCAGTGTGGCATTGTAGGAGGTGAAAAGTACTGGATTTGCCATCAAAGGACCTGAGTTCAAATTCTGACTCTGCCACTTGCTACTTGACTCTGGGCAAATCATTTAACTGCTCAGAGTCTCAGTTTCCCCATCTGCAAAATGACAGAGTTGAATTTAATGATCTCTAATGTCTTAACTTATGATCTTAGGACAGAATCCTACTGGAAAATCTAGGGTCCCAAATTGGAGTATCTTGGATAATTTTTGAAACAGTTGCTTCCAAAACCTTCTGGAGATCTATTTGAAAATACGTCAAGTAGTCCACAGTAGAAAGAGGCAGCATGGTATCATGCATGGATTTGGAGTCAAAAGATCCGAGTTCTAGTCTTGGATCTGCTGCTTATTACTTCTGTTACTTTGGACAAGTAATTTCTTGTCTTTGAAACTCAGTTTTTTTCTTTTGTTAAGATAGAAGAAGAGGGGAAAGGAGAAGTAGAGGGAAAGACAGAGGGAGAGAGAAAGTTTGATTGGATCATCTTTCAGGTTTCGGCCCTTTCTAAATCCCAGGATCCTATGACTGTAGCCACCCTACAAATTTGTACTACTCGTCCCAAGGAGCAAGAGGTTAGAGTGTGACAACTGCTTTGTAATTGCTTGTGGGGAGGAATGAGAAGACAATCTAATAAACCTTACTAGTGCTAGCATCATCTGCTACAGACAGAAGACATGCATTCTTATCTTGAGCATGTGTTTTAAAAGGGGCTCGATAATAAAGATCTCTTGAGTCATCTGTGACATATAAGCCTCTAAGTTCATCAAGCATTTATTAAGTTCTTATTATGTAGCCAGGATTGCGGGTGATAGAGAAGATGAAGAATGCAGTCCCCTGACTCAGTAGGGCTAGATGACTTCTGGAGTCTCTTCCAAATCTGTTTTTTTTTGGGGGGTGATTGGAAGGATCACAAGAGTTCTAAGGAAAGAAAGACTAATGAGATTAATTCATGAGAATTATAGATCTAGAGTGACCTAGTCCAATCCCCATGTAAATCATGAATGTCATCTATAACTTTCCTGACAAGCAGCTATCTAGTCTTCTCATGATGGAGAGTTGCTGGTACCCTTCTTCAGGGATGGAGCATCTAGGAAAGGCTTCATGGATGAGATGGAGCTTGAGCTTGGTCTAGAAGCAGGGGTAATAGTAACAACAACAATAAGTATAACAATATTAGTCATTATTGTTGTCATTATCATGTTTCACATTAATATATCACTTTAAAGTTTGCAAGGCCTATGTGGGCAGGAGGGCAAAAGAGCATTTCTGCTTGAGGGCAGCATGACTGAAGGTGCCAATGCAGGCATGAACAAAGATCTGCCATTTTGTTTCACCTCTCCAAACCCCATTCAAGATAGTAATCCCAGGTCAGCAGTGCCTGGTATAATAGATGTAGAACCAGAAGGGGTCTCAGAGGTTACCTGGTCCCGCTTCTTCATTTTGTAGAAACTGAAGCCCAAGGATGTTAAGTGACTTCCCCAAAGTTATATGGATAGCAAGCACCAGAGGTAGGATTTGGATCCAGGTCCTCTGATTCCAGAGCAGTGCTTTGGGCCCCATGTTACGGAGTTTCATCCTTCTATAGATCATAAACAGATGGATGGAGGCAGGTTGGCCTCTGGCCTGCAGAATCTGATACCTAATTAGCCTGAGATTTATGTACTCTGTTGTTTTAATTCTCCCTTCCCTGTTTCTCTATCTTTCCCCCTCTTCCCCTCAACCCAACCCTTTTTCTTTCTTTTCCTCTCACCAGAAACAACAGAGCTAGGCAACAAGAAGGAGCTTAAATCCATGCCATTCATCACCTACCTCTCAGGCCTCCTGACAGCCCAAATGCTCTCAGATGACCAGCTGATCTCAGGAGTAGAGATCCGCTGTGAGGAGAAAGGCCGTTGCCCATCCACTTGCCACCTGTGCCGGCGGCCTGGTAAGGAACAACTAAGCCCCACACCTGTGCTACTGGAGATCAACCGAGTAGTTCCTCTCTACACCCTGATCCAGGATAATGGCACCAAGGAGGTGAGTGCACCCAAGACCTAGAAATTCACAGTCACATTCTGTTTCTCCACACCCCACCTTTACACAGACAGGTATGTGTACACACATGCACACAAACACACACACACACACACACACACACACACACACACACTTGTCGTCCCCTGCATTTTTATTCTTTAGCTCTTGCCCCTGAGACAAAGTTAGCCTCTATTTAGGAACCCACCACAACATCAATTGTTGATCTTTCTTGCTACATCTTTTCCCATAAGAGATGTAATTCTTTTCTGTCACCTTATTTTTATCTTTCTCTCCCTCTCTCTTCCTCTCTTCTCCTGATATTATCTCCTTCCCATTCTCACTCTGCTCCTTTACTCCTCGCTTCCTCTCTTTCCCCTCTACCTATGTTTCAAGGCTATATTCTAAAATAATCCTTGGACCTAAATAGGTTACTGACTTCTTACCTTCATATAAGTCAGACCTGCACAGCTTGTAAACTTCTTTGGGTACAGATAGGTTAGACTAGAGACAGACCAATCATGGTTGTTTGCTGCAGGTCATGTGACAAACAGGGGAGTGGGCCACCCTACATTTTCTGGAGCCACCTGAAATCCTTTGGTTGGTGCAGGTGGCCTGGGGGCAGCATGTTGTGCAGGCCTCACATAAGTAATATCTACAAGGCTTGGCTGGTTACAGTGCCCCACACGTCACCTTTTGCACTTCTCTGCTCATTATAAGGCAGAGTGGCAGTATAACGTAGTGCTATCAAACTCAAGTAAAATAGGGGACACTAAACCATATATAAGGATCCCTGTGGGCTAATGTTGACTTAAAAAAAACACATATTAACATTATCTATGTTCTGTTGTATTTTTATTTATTTTATAAAATATTTCCTAATTTCATTTTTATCTGGTTAGGGCCCACATTTGGGAGTGTTACTGGCTTTGACCCAGGTAACATGTTTGACACCTCATTATAATGTCAAGAACTCTTAAATTTAAAGTCAGAAGATGTAGCTTCTAGCTCTGGCTATGTTATTAACTTTCTGTGTAGCCTCAGACAAATCACATCTCTCTTACTTTCTTCCTCTGCAAAATGAGGGAATCAGACTGGATGTACTCTCTTCCAGCTTTAATATCTAATGACTGTCCATCATTCGATGTTCTTAGTCTTTTCCAGTTCTAACATTTTATGATTCATAGATTATTCCTGCCCCTCCTGTTTCTGTGTCTCCTACCAGCCATCTTCCTCCTCTTTTCCCTCTAGCCCCTTGACTAACTCTTTTCTTTGTTCAGAAGAAAAAACTCTTGTATCCATGGCAGATTAGGCCAGGTCTTTCCTGGACTCAGGGGCTATAGTTCTGGTCGAAACCAATAGGACATTTTCTGCATGGCCTCTGTATGAAAATTTATGTGTGGAAAGGTTCACGTGCTAAAAAAAAACATCTCTAGGTCTCTGATAAGTTTTGAGACCAGTGTGACAGTCATCACCTTGGGAATTTAACTGGCCACTGGGTGTCACTGTTACCCTTACAGGTGTACTTGGGAGTTTCAGTCCTTTGAATAATGTTAGACCTTCCAGGGCAGATTTTGGAAATCACCCTGCAGGGTTGCCTCCTCCTGGTCCCTTATCCCCCTCCCTCCTTTCCTCTCCTCTCAGTAAATCCTCTAAGAACCTGTGTAGATTTATTTCTCAGTTCTTCTAGTTCCTCCCCTTCTCCCCCCTCCCATTTTTCCCTGAACCAAAAATGACAGACCTTTTTAGAGTCACTTATTAGTGCTGAGCCTGCAATTGATTAGGCATTTAGAATGAGCCAGCCTGTGGTGGTTGTGGGTGGGACAGGGCCAGCTCCAGGTCTGGAAACAATCCCAGCCAATGGAAATATGACCACCAAGTGTGAGGGGCTAAGCCATAGGGAGACAGCCCCAAGAGCAATCAGAACACTGTGACTCTCACTTTCTCCAACCCCCGCTCCCCAAAATCCTGCTTTTTATTTCTGTCTTCCCTTCCTTTCCCTTCCCTTGTGTGACTTTTGTATTTCTAGGCTCCCCTTCTCCTATCCATCTGATCTTTGGGTTTGTGTCTTTTCTTAGAAGAAAGCAAAACAGGGATGCCATAGACATGGGCTGGTAGAGCCAGAAAGGACCTGAGAAATAGTCTCCTCATAGTAATGTAGGATTTGGAGCTAGAAAGACTTTAAAAATGCTCAGTGGGAAGGACACTAGCTTTGTAAAGAAAGGACAGGACTCTGTTCCTGCCTCTGACTTTTACTTTCTGCATGGCCTTGAACACTAGTCACTTAACCTTCCTAGGCTCTAGTTTCTTCCTCCAGATGAAGGGCACTAGATGGACTCTTGATGTTCCTTCCAGTTAGAGATCTGTGATATTCATGATCCTTTGCTCCAGTCATCAAACTCTTCATTTTCCAGATGAGGACACTGAGCCTAAAGAGGTTAAGTCACTTGCCTGTGTCCAAACTATAAGAACAGAAGCTAGAGCCCCAGGTCTCCTCACACCCATTTCTAATGCCATTCTTAACCTCTGTGCCATGATTCATTTTGCTTCTACAAAGGGCTGGATATTAGAATTGGGTTTAATGGTGTTAAGAGTTAAACATAAGCCACATGGTTTGAGGAAAGCAAGGATGCTTGCCTGGACCGAAAATATACACCATTGATATTTGAAATTTTAATCTTTGCTATTGCCTCAGAGTCACAGAATGCTTAGTGGTAGAAGGAAGAAAGAGGTCATCAAGTCCAGATCTTCACATACTTCCCCCAGGCCCAGATAGGAGGAATGATTCAACCGTGGTCACACATGCCCACACAGGTGATAAATGGCAGAGCCAGTTTAAGAACCCAAGTCTTCTGACTTCAGATCTCTTTCCACTAAATCTTGGGTGCTAAAAGTAGTGGTAAGTCCGTAGAGCAGATTGTAGGGAGTGCCATACTGTGACCTCTTTCACAGTTCTGCTGAAAGCTGCCCAAATTTGTCTTGTGTTGTTAAAATTGTGCTGTATCTAAAGTTTGTATGCAGAATACTTGCCATTCCATGCTTTAATCCCTTTCTGTAAGTCAACAAGCATTTATAACTATGTGCCTGGTATTATGCTAAGTGCTGGGCATACAAAGAAAAGCAAAAGAGAGTTCCTGCCCTCAAGGAGCTTACAGTCTAATAAGGGAGACAATAGGTAAACAACTATGTAGGTACATGATACATTTAGGATAAATTGGAGATAATCAACAGAAGAATGCCACTATCCTTAAGGGGAATTGGGAAAGACTTCCTGTAGAAGGTGGGATTTTAGTTGTGACTTGAAGGAAACCAGGAGGCAGAAGAGGAGGGGAGAAATCCCAGGCATGAGGGACAGTTAGTGAAAATGTTTGCTCTTCCATGCCTCTTCCCTTTCTAGGTGCTAAGTTCTTTAGCATTGTGACCTTAAATGTGTCACTTTATGGACCATGTTTTTTTCCAACTGTAAAATGAGTATGTTAGGCTTCATTTCTTTGATTCTCTCCATCTCTGGCATTTTGTGTTTAGAGGTCCTTGTTAGCATTAACATTCCATGATTCTAAATTTCTGTGACTCCTGATGTCTATCAGTGTGTTGTAATGAAATGGACATGACAGACTCATTGATGGTAGTTGTCTCTCCCAAGGAGATTTGTATTGCATTTTCAGTGGGGAATCAAGGAGAGGGCAATGATTAACCCCAAATGTCTTCCTAATGGTGGAATTTCAAGCATTAGTTTCAGGTAAAGGGAAAAGTTTGGAGGAAGGGGCCCTTCCCAGCAGCCTTAAAGAAGACCACTGGGAACTGCCTGTTCCACGGCCAGCACTGGAAGTAATAATAATGTAGTGAAATGAATCATGGATTTTGAGTTAGAGGACTTGGGTACAAATCCCAGTTTTGTCACTGTGAGATCTTGGACGAGTCACTCTTGGGTCTCAGTTTACCGGTGTGTAAAATTAGGGACAAGGTCCTAATTGTTGTGTATTAGATGGTCTCTGAGGTTCTTTCCAGATCTAAATCTCTGAGCCTTTGTGTGACCTGGAGCAAGTCCCTTCCCAATTCTGGGTTTCATTTTTTTTCATTTCTAAAAGGAAGGAGTTGGTAGGCTAGATGATTTCTAAGATAAGTTCTAGTTTGAAATTCTATCATCTTCCCAATCCTGGTAGTTCCCTTCCGTTGCATGAGGTCAAAGACCCTCAGTTATACTGCTTTCAGACTCCCTTAAATTGTGCTTGCCCTCCCCACACCTATAAAAAATAAAATAAGTAAGTGCTCTTTCCCCCCTTCTTATCCTTATAATGTGCATCAAAGGCATAGCTTCAGAATTTCAGAGCTGGAAATGACCTAGAGATCCTCTAAGCTAAACCCCTTATTTTATGAAGAAAAAAAAAAGAGGCTCTCCCAAAGGGGACGTAACTTACCCATGGTCTCTGGAGCTGATGTGTATGGCTGAGGCATTACCTATCTATGCCTCTAGATCCTTGCCTCCAGCCCCTGAGAAGAACCCAGACATGCTCTGGAATCACTGTGATGGGCGTTAGAGATGGGCTGCTTTGCACTAGACAGTCTATCCCAGTGAACACATGGGAAAAGATTATTCCTTTAGCCACAGCTGGAAGAGAGCCCTTAATTATACTTTCCACTGTGGTTCTGAAAAAAAAAACCCAGCAAAACAAAAATCTTTATAATGGAGAATTTGATTAATGTACGCAACCTCCTCCCTCCACCTGCTAAATGGCCCTCACACACCCTAAAGCTGCAGAGTTTGGCTCAGCAAGAATTTGTACTTTATGTAGGAGAGACTGTACTAAGATAGTTGAAGGGTAGAAGAGAAAGGGATAGAACACTTTCATTAAAGTTCTTCCCCAAACCCTCAACCCTATAAGTCTTGTTATTGGTGTTCTCCTGCCCTCTCTCCCCAAAAAGGTGTTGAAAGAAGCCTTTGGGAGCATAGAAATTGGAAACACCTTGCAGCTTAGAGAAATAGCTCCATCTTCTCTATATGTGTTCTCTCCAGACATTACCCCACTTTTACATCATGGCCATAGCCTTAACAAGAGAAAACAGAAATCCTGACTCAAAGGCCTGAAGCTAGGCTGTTAGCGGCCTCTCTGTATCAGACAACACTAGCTCTAGAAGCCCTACTTTGGAAAAAAGTCAGTCCTAGATGCTAGGGGAAAAATAAGGGAAGATGGTGATAGGGTCCCTACTTGCAGGAAATTCTCAAAGGGTTTTCTTTTACAATAGAAAGAGTACTGCATTTGAATCTGGGTTCAAATCCTGCCTCTACTAATTATTCCCTGAGAAACTTTTGGTAAGTTTCTTAACTTCTCTTGGACTCAGTTTTCTCATCTTTGGGTAGATTTACATAAGCTCCAAGGTCCTTTTCAGCTCTAAACCTATGATCCTATGATCTTGTAATATTTATGTTTCCTTTATTTATAGCTTAGTGACAGGACTAACAAATTCCCATTGAAAGTGGCATCCCTAGATCCACCTTGGAATTTCAAAGCTGGAAGGGACATTAGAGCTAGAGTATAGACTATTAGCTCTGGAAGGCAAACTTCTGATCCAACACTTTCCTCACTATACCATGTTGTCTCAAAAGGTTTTTTTTTTAACTTACTCTTCTGTCTTACCTAATGTAGCCAAGAAGTAGAAAACCCCTTTTTATCTGTGCCTATGTCTAGGAATATCAATGAATGGGAAGCATTCCGTCATTTATACCTGTTTATTGAAGACCTGCTATGTAGAGAACATTGTTTTTGGTGTTAAAGGAAATACAAATTTTAGATATGACAAGATTCCTGTCCCTATAGAACTTGCAGCTTAGTATTGTCTTTGTCCTTCCAGAACTCCTAATGAAGTACCACATAGAATGATATAGAAATAAGTAGATAGGAGTTAACATGGAGATCACTGAGGACTACTGTGGTCAGGAAAGCTTTGATGATATTTTGAGAAAGGTTGGTTTTTGAGTAGGGCCAAGAAAGATAGAATTTGGATAGGCCTGTAAGGGAGAAAGCACTTAATAGTTGGAAAGGAGAATACAACAGATGGCAGACAGGGAAGAAATCGGTATGGCTAACGTGAAAGGTTCGTGTTGGAGAAAGCAGGAAGAGATGAGCTTAGAAAACTGATATGGTGCCAGATTGTAACTGGCCTTAGGGCTCAAAGACTCGATTTTTGACTGAAATCCTATGATACAGAATGCTCACACCCAGCTTTTCAGTTTCCTTCTGTTCAAGGCCTCAGACACTTCATAGGACAATCCAGCACATCTTCCTTAAGAGACTCAACACTGGATATTAGAGCTAAAACTGGGGTAACCCAATAAAGATAGAGAAAACACATGGACTATGTCATAAGCAATTATACTTGTAAGGAGAGAGTGTTTAGGTAGTGCATTTATTTACAGGAAAGGAAGAGTAATTGCTATACTTAGTGTAAGGCAAGACGTAGATCTGTTGACTTTTGGAAGATTTGGCTCTTAGCAGAGAAAGGACCAGACCAGACTTACTAATCAGTTCAGACAACTACATTTCAGAACTCCTGAGCTCAAGCCATCCATCAGCCTCAGCCCCCACAGTAACAGTTACTAAAGGCATTTGCCACCACACTCAGCTGCAGATATTTTAGTAACTACATATGTAACCTTTCTTAAGTCTTGTTTCCTCTTTAGGCTTCCATTTCCTCACTTGTACACCTAGAATGTTCCTTTCAGCTCTAAAGTTATATTATTTTCTTAGTGTAAATTAATTTAAGGTATTACTTTTCTAGGGGCATTTTTTTTTTAATTTTAAAAGAGAGCCTTCTAGAAAGGAACTCAAAATAATGGAGTTCTAATGGTAGAATTTCAGGCATTGTGTCTCCCAGGTGAGGAGTTATTTTAGGGCAGGGAGTCTTTTCTGTGTCTATCACATCATACCAAACAGCTTGCTCTGCCTACATATATGCCCAGTCCTGGTACAAAGGTCTAATGAGTGAGAGAGTTTGGGAATTACCCTTCATGGTGGTTGTCTCAGAGGCTGGAAATGTGCCCTTAACTTCCCCTTCAAAAACCATTATTTCTCTATCATTTTCAAATTGCTCTAACAGCGTTTGCTTTTGAATGCCCTGGCAACAGCTATATTTGATCCTAGCCAATAGGCCAGGCCTTTTGGTGTCATGTAAAGAACACTGTAGTTGAAGTCAGAAGAGTCATAGCTTTGCATACATTGGCTGAGTGGCCCAAGAAAATCACATCCCCTCTCTAGGTCTCAATTTCCTTATCTTTAAAGTAATGGCATTGAACTAGATAGTCTCTAAAATCCCTTCTAACTTCACGAAGTCCCTTCTAACTTCACATTCTTTGAGGCTTTGCCTCAGTTTGCTCATCTGCAAAGAGGTATAATAGTATACTATCAACCTCACAGTGTTATTGGTAAGAAATTGCTTTGTAAACCTTAAAGTGCTATATAATCATTATGTTGTTATTATTGTTGTTGTTATTATTCTTTAGCATCAGTAGTCAGAGTGGACCACCTGTAAGATTGGTGACAATCACAAAACTTTCAGAAATGTAGAGAAAGAGGCTAGAGGAAAGTCAGCCTATGACCATGATAAAATCACCAGGGAAAGAGATAAAAAGGTGTAGTGTCCAGTGATGAACACAGTGCTTGGCATATGCCTTGCCCTAGAATAAGTATTTGTTCTAGACTTAACAAAAAAGGCAGAAGTAGGACTGAAGGTTGGATGTTCCAGAGATTCAGGCTGTAGAAGTTCAGCCTAAGAAAGAACTTCATAATAATTGGAGCTGCCCAACAACAGAATAAACTGCCTCTTGAAAGAGTGAGCTTCCCTTCACCAGAAGTATTCAAGCTTAGGCTGGCTGGCCACCTGTCATTGAGAGGATTCCTGAACTGGGTGGGATGTTGGGCTCTGTGCCATGGTAGGTCTGTTTCACCTATGAGATTCCCTGATTCTGATGATCATGCCTCCCCTTGGGACTTGGATAGGCACAGCCTTTCCTCAGTTCCCTTGTGTACTTAGAAAGCCTCTCCCCACCCAGACACTTGATAAATGACAGTTTGGGCATCTGGAGAAACACTTACATAGGTAGGAGGTGGAGAGCCAGAGGGGGGTGTCCCGTCATGTCCCCTGTGGGAAGATTTGATTCAAAGATCTGTTGTTTGTGTTTAACAAGACAAATGGACACCCAGTTCGATGTTTAGGAGACCTCTGGGAAGTTATTTCATTTTAAACTTGAGTAACTCTAATTCCTCCATTAATCTTTCTTGGCGCCTGCCCCTGCCACAGAGCTTGTCCTTTTTAAACTATAGAATTCTTATCCCAGCCCCCATCAAGCACAACATTAACACATGGGCGGTGATTCAGGTTAGTGAGGGGTAGCTTGCATTGACTTTCTTTAGTGCTTTATAGTTTTCTTGTTGTTATTGTTTTTCTCCAATCCTTATGACACTCCTGTTTGACTTATGGGTAGGTGTCCTGGCCTCTGTTTTTCATTTGAGGAAATCAAGGCTCATAAAAATTTTGTGCCCCGAGTCACACTGATATTAGAATTCAGATCCCCTGGCTCCCACTCCATTTTTTTCTGGGGACTCTCTATTGGAAATCAAAAAGAACTGGATTTAAATTCTGATGCCAACATTTTCTAGATTTGTAATTATGGGCATGTCACTGAATCTTAGTTTCCTCTTCTGTAAAATGAGTATAGTAATACTTTTATTATGTAGCTTACAGAATTTCTAGAAAAACCCTTTGTAAGTACTAAATGAGAGCTGTAACTGTTACATCCTAAAAGAGTTAGGCATATACACTATGCTTTTCTAACTTCCCTGTTAAAGATCTTTAGTTAAATTAATTAATTTAATTAAAGCTCTGTTAATTCAGGAACTTATTTAAGCTCTCCTGGAACTTGTTTATAATTACAGTCTATTGATTTATGTTGTACATAGGATTCACAGCTAGAAGGGATGGTGAAGACCATGTAGCCTGACCTAGGACTGTAGCAGAGCCAAGATTTAGACCTAAGTAAGATGATTCCAAAGTTTTCTAATTCTCCATATTATTATGAAAATTTGTCTACTTTTGTTGTTCCCCAAGCTACCCCTCTGAAGCTTCAATGGTCCTCCTGAGTTCTAGTGTCTGAGCTTTGATAAACAAACTCATGCTCACACTTCCCAGGCACATCAACATCTCCCAGACTTAAGAGCCTTCTACTGGCATATGACTAAAATCATCACAGAGTTTCTGTGATAAGTTCCTGAAAAGGGCTTTCACTGGATCAGTTTTCTTCTAGATACCCTTAGCAGTCATTACATCTTGAATTCAACTGGATAAATATTCTGGTTGAATGAAATAGAGCAGTCAATTTTAAAGTATAATTTACCTGAATTCCTCCACCCCCAGGGATGGCCCTGGTTCCTGTTTCCTCCTGTAGATGACCCCACCCCCATCAATTTGAAGGTCAGCCTGAAGAGATCATTTGGTCTCTCATCAAGCAAATAATCAATGCACAGTCATCTTTGGGGTACCTACTATGTGCCAGGAACTTCACTAGTTCCTGGTAATACAAAGACAAAATTGAACTGTCCCTGCTATTAGGTGAAGACAATGTGCACACGAGTTAAGTACATTAAGAATCTATATGGGGGCAGCTAGGTGGTGCAGTGGATAGAGCTCTGGCCTTGGAGTCAGGAGGACCTGAGTTCAAATTCAGCCTCAGACACTTGATACTTACTAGCTGTGTGACCCTGGGCAAGTCACTTAACCCTAATTGCCTCCCCCCCCAAAAAAAAAGGCCAAAATAAAAAGAATCTATATGAAATAATGCAGACTAACTTGGTTAAGAGGGACGCAAGTGGGCAGATCAGGAAAGGCTTCTTGGAGAAGGTGATGTTTGAATTGAATCTCGAAGGAAATAAAAACCTATAAGAGATTCAGGTGAGCACAAAGTGCATTTCAGGTGTGGAGGACAGCCATTCAGAAAGGCACAGAGATGGGAAATGGAATCTTATGTGTGAGGAACAATAAGGCCAGCTTGGCTGGATGATAGAGTGCTGAAAGAAAAGTATTGTATAATAAAACTGCAAATATAAAATGTTTTAAATGCCAAACAGAGAAGTTTCTGTTTTATCCTGGAGACTATAGGGAGTCATTGGAGTTCATAGAGTGATAGTTTGTTAGACCTGCCTATACTTGAGGAAAATTGCTTTGGCAGTTAAGTGAAAGATAGATTAGAATAGGGAAAGATATGAGGCTGAGAGACCAATTAGGCCCAAATGAAGGTATGAGCTGTGTGAATAGGCAGAAAGGGTCAGATGCAAGAGATGTTGTGGAGGTAAAAATGTCAAGATTTGGAAACAATGGATATGTGGTGTGAGGGAGAGTGGGAAATCACAACTAATGCCAAAGTTGTGAACTTGGAAAAATGAAAGGGGGGTGGTGCCCTACGCAGAAGCAGTGAACTTTTGAAGAGGGGTACGTTTAGGGGAAGAAAATTAATTTTGTTCTAGAAATGTTGAGTTTGAGTTTGCTAATAAAACATCCAGTTTGAAATATCTAACTGGCAGTTAGTGATGTAGGACTAGATCTCAGGGGACATATGAGGGCTGAATACATCGAGCCTATGATAAAGATGATGGTTTGAACCCATTGGAGTTGATGAGATAATCAAGAGAGAGCACAAAAAGAAAAAAGGGCCCGGAACAGAGCCTTTGAGCATACTTACAGTTAAGAGCTGGGATATGGATGACAAATCAGAAAAGAAGATCGAAAAAGAACAAACAGACAGGTCTTGTTTTCAGATGAGAGAGGAGCAAGAACAGGTCATCAATTGCTTCAGAGATGGAAAGGTTGAGTTGTGAGAAAAGACCATCAGAACTGACATTTAAGAGATCGCTGGTAACTTTTGTGAAAACAGTTTCCGTGGAATGCTGAGGTCACAGGCCAGATTGCAGAAGAGGAGTAGAGATAATGATAGTAGACTTTTCTTTTAAAAAGTTGGTTTTGGGAGGGAGGAGAGAGAACGGATAGTTTCTCTTTTTAATTAATTAATTTATTTTTAGTTTTCAACATTCACTTCTATAAGCTTTTGAGTTTTCAATTTTCTCCCTGTCTTCTGCCACCCCAAGATGGCGTGCAATCTGATATAGGCTCTACACATGCATTCATATTAAACATATTTTCACATTAGTCATGTTGCAGTCTGATATAGGCTCTACACATGCATTCATATTAAACATATTTTCACATTAGTCATGTTGCAAAGAACTGTTAGAATAAATGGGAGGAACCACAAGGATGAAGAAACAAAACAAAACAACAAAAGAAAAAAAGAGATCAAATAGTATGCTTTGATCTGCATTCAGACTCCATAGTTCTTTCTCTGGATGTGGATGGCATTTTCCATCATGAGAGTTTTAGAGATGTCTTAGATCCTAGCATTGCTGAGAAGAGCCAAGTCTATGAAAGTTAGTCATCACACTGTGTGCGGCTGTTACTGTGTACAACCTTCTCCTGGTTCTGCTCACTTCACTCAACATCAGTCCATACAAGTCTTTCCAGGTTTTTCTGAAGTCTGCCTGCTCATCATTTCTTATATCACAATAGTATTCCATTACATTCATATATCACAACTTGTTCAGCTGTTCCTCAATTAATGGGCATCCCCTCAATTTCCAAGTCTTGGCCATCACAAAAAGAGCTGCTGTAAGTATTTTTGTACATGAGGGTCCTTTTCCCATTTTTTTATGATCTCTTTGGAATACAGACCTAAAAGTGGTATTGCTGGGTCAAAGGGTAAGCACAGTTTTATAGCCCTTTGTACATAGTTCCAAATTGCTCTCCAGAATGGTTGGATCAGTTTACAACTCCACCAACAATGCATTAATGTTCCAATTTTCCCACATCTTCTCCAGCATTTATCATTTTTGTGTTTTGTCATGTTAGGCAAACTGATAGGTGTGATGTGGTACCTCAGAGTTGTTTTGATTTGCATTTCTCTAATCAATAATGATTTAGAACTTTTTTTCATATGAGTATAGATAACTTTTAATTTCTTCATCTCAAAACTGCCTATTCATTTCATCATTTCAATTGGAGAATGACTTGTATACTTATAAATTTGATTCAGTTCTCTATATATTTTAGAAATGAGGCCTTTATCAGAGACACTGGCTGTAAAAATTGTTTCCCAGCTTTCTGCTTCCTTTCTAATCTTGCATTGACTTTGTGCAAAAACTTTTCAATTTTATGTAATCAAAATCATCCATTTTGCATTTCATAATGTTCTCTATCTCTTGTTTGGTCATAAATTCTTCCCTTCTCCATAGTTCTGACAGGTAAACTATTCCTTGCTCTCCTAGTTTACTTATAGTATCAGCCTTTATATCTAAATCATGTACCCATTTTTACTTTATTTTGGTATATGGTGTATAGATCAGAATCAATGCCTAGTTTCTGCCATACTCTTTTCCTGTTTTCCTAGCAGTTTTGTTAAATAGTGAGTTCTTATCCCAGAAGCTAGAGTCTTTAGATTTATCAAACAGTAGACTACTGTAGTCATTGATTATTGTGTGTTGCATGCCTAACATGTTTCACTAATCTACTCTTTTTCTTAGCCAGTACCAAGTAGTTTTGATGATTGCTGCTTTATAATACAATTTAAGATCTGATACAGCTAGGCAACCTTCCAAGGGATCATTTCTTAAGGGTCTAGAAGGGTCTAGTGAAGGGTTCTTAAGAAGGGAAGAGACAGGCTTATTTATAGGTGGAGGAAGGATCTTTCAGCCAGGAAGAGACTGAATATTAGATAGAGGAGATGATAGCAGGGGCATTTTCTGGAGAAGATGCAAGGGAATGGGATCAAGGAGACAGTGGGATTGACCTTGATAAAGAGAAGGGCAGCTTCTTTATCAGAGACTGGAGGAGGTCAAGGGCTTTTGAAATTTAAAAAAAAAAAAGTGAGAAGAAGGAACTGAGGGTGAATGACCCTGGTGTTCTTAGTAAAGTATGAGGCAGGTAAGGGGAGGTGAGGTATGGAAGGCTTATGGAGTGGAAAGAAAGTTTGGAAAAGTCACTGTGGGGAGGGCAATAGAGAATTAATTAGGGAAGAATAAAAGGATTGCCTTACTGTATTGAGGTCCTAACTCAGATTAGATAATAAATTTGGAGTGTAATCAGGTTGATTTCATGAATTTTTCCATCTTTGCTCAGTAGCACATGAGGAGTATGGGAGAGCACAGATGGTAGAATTAATCCAGAGTTTGGGTTAGACAGAACATGAATGGCAATATGATAGGGAAAAACCAGAGAACTTGAGAGTAGAGAACAGTGTGGAGTTGAAGCAGCTAACTATAGGATCAACGTTGGGAAGAGAAGAATGTGATATAAGAAGAGAGATGGGGGCCTGAGAAAATATTAAGGGATATAGGCTACTGTGAGGGTGAAGAATAGGTTCAGGAGAGGTAAAATATAGGGAGAGGTAGAAAAGCAGAAGGTTATAATTAGATCAGGGAATTTCACAGTTTTTGAACAAGCACCTAGAATACTCATGGAAGATGGTGAGATCAAGAGTGTGGCCATCCCTGTGTCTGCCTGTGTCTTGGCAGAAGAGCAGGCCATGGGATTGGAGAAGATTAAAGAACTGGATGGTTAGAATTTTTGAGGGAACAGCAACCTGCATGTTGCTCCAAAGGAAGCCCCTTTATCCTCAGGATCATTTCAGTTGCCTGTCTCCTCTCTTCTCACAGAGCCAGTGAGGTAAAGGCAGGAGGGAGGGGGTTTCATCCTTAGGCCTCTTCCTCTTAGCTCTAAAGAAACTGGCCTCTGTCATCTGAAGAGTAAATATCACAGGAGTGAATCCTATTGCTTAGCACTGCAGTTTTCTGTGAGTATAGTTGTAGCAATGGTTATGTGGAATACACCAGAACAGAATAGTTTGTCAGATGAGGCAGTTAGACTAGAAAAAGGGGTGGGGAACCTTCAGTCTCGAGGCTACATGTGACCCTCTAAGTCCTTAAGTGTGGCCGTTTGATTGAATCCAAGTATCACAGAATAAATCCTTTTAAGAAAGGGATTTGTTCTATGAAATTTGGATTCAGTCAAAGCGCCACACTGGAGGACCTAGAGGGCCACATGTGGCCTCAAGGTCACAGGTTTCCTACTCCTGGACTAGATGATCTCTGCATTCTCTTGTATTTCTGGGATTCTGTGATTCTGTGAGGTGAAAGGATCAGCTCTTTCCAGTCTGAGCTCTGTCTCTTGAAAGCTGCTCCTTGAAAAGGCAGCCTGGTGTAGAGGAGAAAGTGATGGACCTGGAGTTAGAGGATATAAGTTCAAATCTTCGTTCTGCCACTTATTCTCCTTATGGCTTTAAGCAAATCGATGAACTACTCTGTACCTCAGTTTCCTTGTCTGTGAAACTGGGGAGAGGAGAGGGTGGATTAGTTGACCTCTAACATCTTTTCTAACTCTGAATCCATGGTCTTCTCCTGTGTAAGCAAAAGGCTTTGAGTCATCCTGGACAAAAGATTACAGGTCCTAAAGAGAGTTAATAGAAAATACAACTCTACCGTTTCTTTTGTTTTTCTTTTTTCTTTCTCCTCAAAGGAGAAAAAAACAATGTTCCAGACGTGTCCAGCTACTCACCATATGAGATTAAAAGTGACATGAGTCTCTATTTGGTCACACAGCTGGTCAGTTCACTCAGTCACATTCTCTGGGTAGCAGACTAACATCATTCCGGTCTACCCAGCCATAAGTCACTTTATGGAATGAAATGAAATGTGGTTTTTCCTTGTAAATTTTCATTCCTCTTTTTTACCATGTCCTCAAGTTTTTCAGTCTTATTTATATGTGGTTAGAAAGATTACTGGACATGGAGATGGGAGATGTGGGTTGGAGCCCTAACACTTACTAGCTTTGTGACCTTGAGCAAACTGCTTAACGTTTCTAAGGCCAGAAAAGTATTAATGCTTTGAGGTTCACAAAGGTCATTCCTCACAACAACCCTATCAATTGGGTAGTGTAGACAGGAAGATAATATCTGTAATACCCACCTGATAGGGCTGTTGTGAGGAAAGCCTTTTGCTAATCTTAGAGTGCTCTAGAAGTGTGAACCATTATTATTCTCCTCCCTTCCTCCACTCAGAGCCCATGCTTGGTGGAAAAAGAAGAAATCTTAGAGCACATTGTATTTGGAAAGCATTTTATACTATGTAAAAGTGCTTCCATGTGTACTATAATGTCTTACTAAAGTCTCACAAAGCTGTTGTGAGGAACTTTGATACTTGGATGTTCTAAGGAACTCATGAAGTCATGGCTATTTCCCTTCACCAGTGAAAATTTCTACCCATCTGCATCTTATGGGATTCTTGTCCATATCCTTTCTTAAGTGCATCATTGAAGGTCTCTCCAATGCAGGGCCTCTCCCTCTCCCTTTCTCTTTCCCTTGCCATCTTGCTCTTGGGAGATCCCAGTTTGGGATCATTGAAAGATCTTCATAATTTCTCAAATAGAATCTAGACTCCTTTCCTCCTAGAGGCAGCTGGTGGCAAAGTGTTCAGAGTGCTGGGCCTAAAGTAAGGAAGACTGGAGATGGCCTGACAGTTACTAGCTGTATAACCCTGGGCAAGCCACTCAACTGCTGTCTGCCTTGTTTTTTTTAACTGTGAAATGGGTACCATAATAGCACCTCCCTCCCAGGGTTGTTGTGAAGATCAAATGAGATGATATTTGCAAAGCACTTAATAGAGTGCTTGGTGCATAGTAGATAATTAATAAATGCTTATTCTTTTCACCTTCTTCTTCTTCCTATTCAATTCTGGGCCAAACTCATTGTCTATCCACACTGCCCCATCCAAAACATATGTACAGACACCTTAAGTTGGTACCATCTCCATTTCACAAAGAAAGGAAACCTAGGCACAGAGGGGTTTACATGACTTGTCCAAGATTGCACAGTTAATTAACAGCAAAGCTAAGAATATAACATAGGTAACTTATCTCTCAGCCCTTTGTTCTTTCCAGTAAGCCACCATAGGATCATCATTATTCTGCAAATAGTAGGCACTCAATAAATTCTTGCTGAGGGATTGAATGTTTTAAAAGTTCCAATTTTCTTATACTGTAAATCCCAACAGAATATAGCATTGGTCTCCATAAAAACTGAGGGTTTTTTTTTGTTTTTGTTTGGGGTGGAGGAAATGACTCCTTCCAACTGTGAGCCGACTGAGCTCCGGTCTTTTCCTGGACATGGTCTACAGATGAACATTTCTTGAATAGTCTTAGGGGATATATGCTTAACAAGTATCACTTTGACTTCTTAAATTGAGAAAAAAGGCATCTTGGAAGTCCTCAGAATAATGTATACAGGAAGTAGCAAAGAAACAAGCAGAAGTCAGGCAGTCCTTAAATATCCACCTGCCATTGCAGAATGATTCCCTGTTTATTGTTTCCATCATAGAGATATATCTCAAGCTGCGTATGCCCCATTTCCATGGAACTTGACAACAATATTAATAGTTAAAAGAAGGATGTAAATAAGTTCATGAGTGATAGATCCAATGATGGATTGCAAGTGAGAAGTTTATGGTATCATAGATTTTGAGCTGGAAGCAACTTTAAAGGCCATCAAAGCCAATCTTTTCGTTTAACAGATGAAAAAATAAATTGAACCTCGGAGAACTTATGACTTAACCATGGTCACACAGTCTGAAATTTGAGCTCATATCTTCCAGTAACCAACTTCACAGTTCTACTCATGACACCAAGTTGTCCAAGGGGCATTCTATACCCTTGGAATCAGGTCATAGATGACTCCTACCATATCTTCCTACAGAATATCTTGTGAAACTAGATAGAATGTAACTCTGAACCATCCATCCTTTTCCGTTTTTTCATCTGTATGAGTACTTCCTCATTCTTCTTCAGTTATCATCTTCTCAATCCAGAAATTAAACACTAAGTACCTGTTCCAGATAGGAGCAAAGGTTATCATGAACAAGAATTCTTAGGATCAGTGGATCAGATCTGTTCTCCTCATTTTACAGATGAAGTAGCTGAGGCCACTAGAGGTAAAGCAACTTGTGCAAGGTCACCTAGGTAGTAAGTGATAGAGCTGGAATACAAACCCAAGGCCTCTGACTTCAAATCCTGAGCCTTTTCCACTGTGACACTCTGCCTTCCTAGAGAAGCACAGTGGGGAAATATCCTGAAACACAGTGTGGGTTAGTGGAAAGAATACTGAATTGGGATTTAGAAAATGTGGACTCTGACCCTACCTTGACCATGACTCAATGGGGGACACTGGGGAAATCACTTCAGTATTCTGGTCTTAGGTTCTTCATCTATTTGAGTGTTGGTGGAGGAGGAAGTGTTGGGGAGAGGAACAGGGAAATTGTAGTGTTCTCTATAGTGAGGAAGGTTATTATAATGAAGTTGCAAGAGCACTGAGATAGAAGTTAGGCTTCCTGGTCCCCCAGAACAGTCATCCATGCCTATGCCTATATCTGTATTGAGATAAATATGAAGACATGAATACATATATGCCATTCATAGGTATATATACAATGATTATTAATATATATGAATTGCAAGTACATGTATGCAAAAATTTATATGCTTTAAACATGTCATTGTAACTCTGTGAGCCTCAGTTTCTTCTTTTGTCAAATGAGGGAGGTGGAATAGATGAACTCTGACCTTGAAATTAATTCCTTTTCTGAGAGTCTATAGATAGGAAGTTATTTCTAATGGTAGTATTTTTATGTTGGGCTTATTGGTTTAATATTCTATGTTTCATGACGCCTTTTCTCTTCTAATATTCTGGTTCTGGGAAGAAGCAATGGGGAGAGTCACTGAGTCAAAAGATTTTGACTGCCTTTTCTCCACTGTATAATGCCATCAGTCAAGCAAGAAAGTATTTCCTGAGCCCTAGGCGTGGGCCCTTAGAGGGCACATCACGAGTCTGGAGTTTGTGAGTGCCATACTTTTAACCAATCTGAATTCCATTTTATTAGGAAACAAACAACCAAACAGCATGTTCTCTCCTATTAGTTGTATTTGGGTCAAAGTTCAACATCTTGGGGCAAAACTTCTAACTTTGTGGTGAGTTAACTAAGGAGAACCTGTTTGCGTCCAGGAGATTGGCATCCATGGTCCTTTGTTTTTTGTCTTATACCTCACAGGATGTGAGCTCTCTTACCAAAGGCTGGGGTACTGGCCCTTGCATAGTTTTTACACAATAAAGTAAAAACCTAAAGACATAGTTGGTTGCTACAAGTAACTAAAGTATTGAGAGGTTGTAGGACCTAATGTAAATTTATGGTTAAATTGTATGTGCATGCGTGTGTGCATGTGTGTGTGTGTGTGTGTGTGTGTGTGTGTGTGTGTGTATAATAATTGTTCAGAAGCAGTAGACTGAAAAGAAAAGAGTGGGCTTAAGTCCTAGTTCTGCCACTGACTGGCTATGTGACCATGGGTAGGTCAAACCATTTCTTTTTTCGGTTTTTTCCAAGTGTAAACTTACATGATTTTCAAAGTCCCTAGCAGTTTTAAATTTTATAGAACTATAGGATTTACAGAGACCAGGGTGTAAAACTATAGTCTAACCTCCTCATTTTCAGATGAAGAAACTGAGTTTCACAGTAGCAACGTGATGTGTCCAAGGTCCCATCAGTTAAACGACAGATGGAGTTGAAATTTAAACCCAAGTCCTTCAGCTCCCAATCCTGGTTTCTTGCCATTATACCACACTGCATCTCCATTGTAATTGATGCCTTGATAAATGTTAACAACTCATGTATCGATTCATCACCTGAAGTTAGTTAGTCATGGCTCACATATTAATTAACATGAGCACCTTTCACTTTCTTCTGGGCTAAGGGATATACTTATGTTCTAGGAGCCCAGTTTCCAGGACAGGAATGTGGATACAATCTGATACTTGCCCCGCTGCTCGTTTTTCCTCCAGCTGGTGTCCTGAGTCATAGATGGGGATGAACCCAGCGCAAGTCGGGATTGGGTCCCTTCCAGTACCCTGACCTTTCCTCCCCTTCCCCCCACCCATTCTCTTAACTGTTGAAGGCCTACAATATGATGATCAACAGGAGAAACTGCTCCTTGGGGACGCCTCCTGAGGAGAGGAGGGCGTGCTGGAAAGATGAGGTCACCTGCAGTCACAGTAAGGAAATTTCATCCTTCTCTACTAAGGAAATCACTATTAACCTGAGCCAGCATTTCAAGACATGAACTCCATGCTCTTGGAAGAGTTCTCTGGTCTTGAAGCTTTCCCACCCACCTCCCCTCTCCAGATGTTCTAACCCCGCTGGGAAAGGAACTATTGTCTTTCAAAGCTCTTCAGGCCATGCAAGAGGTGTAGTGTCCATTGGGTGGAGCTGGGCTACAAGCTGGAACCCTCCTTTCGAGGGAAGAACCTGAGTTCCATGTAGGTTTCCCACATTCAAGACTGAGGCAGTACCTCCCTCGAGATCAGGAGTTTGAGGATGGGTGGTTCTCTGGAGGAGTCAGACAATTACAAGTCTTAGGAGCCCCTTTCAATTCAAGGTCACGGGGCAAGATGTGTTAGATGATGATTAATGATTGGGTGGATGGGGCTATTGATAGGGTCAGTTCCCCAAGGATCTGAGTACTTCTCCCTTGAGTTGTAAATAATGTTTCTGGTCATTCATAATAACCACAATATTCATCACCCTAATCCATACATCATCCACTTATGCTGGAGGAAGCATGTGATCTCTGTGTAAATTTAAAGAAACCCTACTTCATTCCTGAACAAACCATGACTCTGTGAGGAGACACCGCCTGAGGAGGCTTCTGAATGCTAACAAAGGAAAAGGAAAACAAACAAACAAAAAAAGTGAAACACCACCAGCTGTACCAGCTGTTGCAAGAGGGAAGTGTTTATGGGAGGTAAAAATGGGGAAGATGGGATGAGCATGAGTGTAGCATTTTGATCACTAAAGGGAATAGATAGTATGAAGAAGCATGCCAATTAAGGATGCAGGAAAGAGTCCAGGATGCTTGCTGTATTGGGGTCTTCCCCCAGGATGCCCTAACTTGGGAAACTCTTCCTTTGTTATTTCAGAATAGGGCAAATTTAATGAAGCCCTTAGGCATTCCCCTTTGCCAAAGGCTTCCTGAGTATCAGCACTTGATCCTGACACAATGCCTCCAAAGAATAAGAAGCAGATGCACTCTGTATCATTCTTAAAATTTGAACTCTAGCCCAGATGTAATCAGTTCTGATGTCCAAACTGAAGGTTCTCTATGTCATCCAGGTATAATTTACTAATCTCTGGAGCACTTCAGTAATCTAGTGGATGGATTTTCGAGGAATTTTTGTTTGTTTGTTTGCTTGTTACTTTGTTTGATTTTTAAAGCAGGTAAATATGCTCTTCTAGGTTTCTCAATAAGAACAGGCAGAATCTTCAAAGATTATAAGAGGGACAGATGATGGAGACTATAACTAATAATATGTTGCATCCGAAATGCTGCTTTCACATAACAGTGCCTTATTTGATTCTTTTAACTCCCCTATGATGTAGGTATGGCAGATATTGCCATATCTACTTCATAGCTGAGGAAACTGAGGGCTTGTCTTTGATCACACAGCCAGAATGAGCATAAGAACTGAGTCTTTGGGGCCAAGCCCATGTGTAAGAAGCAAATGTGATATAGTTTTAAACTATAGTAGAAAGAGATCTGGACTTAGAGGCCTAGAAGTGCCTAAATTAGACTTGTATGTACACAGGTGTCACACTTCTACAAAATGCTTCATTTCTTTTGAGAGTACCTGTTGAGGTTGCAGGGATGCAGGAGCAAAAAAACCAAAAAATTATCTCTGCCCTCAAGAAGCTTACACTCGATCAGGGGAGAAAATATGCACTTATATAAGAATATACAAAGCAAACATAAGGCATGGGGTGAGGCACAAGGGGAAGACACTACTAGATGAAAGGATGAGAAAAAATTTCTTGTAGAAGGTGATAGGCTCCCTCCTACTCATCCAGGTTTGTGACCTCAGAGGTATTTTTACTTTTTCTCTTGTCCTTCCATTCTTCTTATAAACAGCGAATTGTTAGGTCATCACCTCTACAACACCTCAGATATCTATCCTCTTCTCTCCATACCCATAAGCACCACCTTAGTTCAGACCCGTCATCATCTCTTGCCTGGGTGATAATGTATTAGCTTTCTAATTAATCTCTCTACTTCTAGTCTCTCCTCTTCTTTAATATCTTCTCTGCAAGATGACAAAACAATCCTGCTAGAATACAAGGCCGACCATATCACTACCAGACTTAAGAAGTTTTATTGGCTCCATGATGTCTGTAGTATAAAATAAAAGTTCCCAGTTTGACATTTATCGCCCTTCACAATGTGAAGTAATCTTCCATTACTCCCCTCCATACTCTGCCTTCCAGCAAATTAATCTATTTGCTATTCCCCAAACATCATCATGTCCTATCTCCATGCCTTTGTATGGGTTATCCCCTATGCCTGGAAGGCATTCTCTTCTTACTGCTACTTTTTAGACTTCCTAGTTTCTTTTAAGGCATAGTTTATAAAATGTCATCTTTTAGCTTTTTTTCGGATTATGATATATGCATATACATATATATATATATACATACCTAATGCATACTTATATAACATATATCTATATAAATATAGATACAATTAAATAAAACATAACACATATGCATATACACACACACACATAGATAGATAGACAGATAGATAGATGTAGGCAGCTGGATGGCACAATGGATAGAGGGCTGAATCTGGCTGGAGTCCAGAATACCTCAGTTCAAATTGAGTCTTATTATGAACATGAGCAAATCACTTAAGTTCTGTTGCCCAATTTTCTTTATCTGTAAAATAGAGGTAATAATAAGCACTTGCCTCCTCGGGTTGTTGTAGAGTCCAGAAAGATAATAGCTATATATTTATGTGTATACATGTACGTGCATTATATACATATATGTAAACAGATAGGCCTATATATATTTCTGTATATACATATAGATATATCTGTATACACACAGATTTATTTATATATGTATTTATCTGTTTTCATGTACTTCTATCCCAGTAAAATATAACTTCCTTGAGGGAATATAGTAGATGCTTGGTAATGTTTTTGTTGGGTTGGATTGGACTGAAATCATGAGAGATTATTTGTTCAAATTTTAGTTATGAAACTTGTGTGATCTTGTTCAAGGTCACCTCTTGTGTAATCCCTCTGAGCCTTACTTTCTTTAGCTATACAATAGGAATAATAATACTTGGAATAATTGTTTCACAGGGTTATTGTGAAAAAAGCACTTTGCAAATCTTAAAGTGCTCTAGAAATATGAGCTATTGATTACATTACACTATGCTGACCTTTGTGGTTAAAGACATACTTGTTGCAATTGCTGTCTTTGAAAGAATTCAGATTTTCTTGCAACTCTAGAATTAGGATTTAGAGCTGGATAGAACTTTGGAGATCATCTGATCTGGCTATCTACTGTCACAAATAAAAAGTTCAGAGAAGCTAAGAGGCTTCCCAAGGTTACAGAATTAGTTAATATTAGTTCCAGAAGTTGACCTCAGCTATTTGACTCAAGTAATACTTCTTCTACTATACTGATTTCTTCCTCTCCTACATATGTAGCTGTGCTCCCAAGCAAATGACTCGATGACATACCTATGAATAATAATGAATAATGAATAAGCTAATTGTTTAGGTCCTTCCATAAGTCCATATTATGCATATTTGGATTTGGATCTATTAATTGTTTTTGTGTATGTGTATGTATCCACATATGTGTGTATGTATGCATCAGCAATAGGCCAAAAATATAAAAATTGGATCCTTCTTCCTCCACAAATAATTATTAAAATGAAAATGGTTCCTAAAGATAGAGGATTAAAGAATTGATTGCTAGGCATTGGGAAAGGAATATGATGATTACAAAGAACTAGCATGGCTTCACCAAGAATATGGCCATGCCACACTAACCTCTTAATTTCCTTTTTGACAGGGTTACTAAATTAATAGATTATGAGAATATTGTGAATATAATGTGCCTATATTTTCACTAAGTTTTTGATAAAGTATCTTATGCTCTTGTGGAGAATATGGGGGTGTGTAAGGTATGGATTAGATGACAGTACAGTTAGATGGATGATGAATATTTGGATGGCTTGAATCAAAAAAGAAATTAGTCATTAATGTTTCAGTGCCAATGCAGCAACAGGTCTCTCTCCAGTGGCATACGCCACAGATCTGTGGTTAGCCCTGTGGAGTTTCATATTTGTATGAATTACTGGATAAAAGCCATGAACAAATGCTCATTAAATTTTCAAGTGACACAAAGCTGGAAAGACTGTAGGTAACACACTTAGATGACAGTCAAGCTCCAAAAGAATCTTGACAGGCTTGAACATTGGGCTTAATCTGATGAAGATGTAATTCCATAAGGATCAATGGAAAATCTTCCACTTGACTACCAAAAAGTCAGCTTTGCCAGGAGAAGATGGGGAAAGCACAGAGAGATAAACACAGAAGTTCTTCAAAAATAAGAGCTGATGTTTTTAGTAGACAGAAAAATTGGTGTGAGCCAACAGAGTGATAGGGCAGATTAGCAATATAATAATAATAATAATAATAATAATAATAATAATAATAATATAATAATAATAATAATAATAGCTAGCATTTATATGGTGCCCACTATGAGCCAGGCACTGTGCTAAGCAATTTAAAATTATTTCATTAGATCTTTATAACAACCTTAGGAGGTAGGTGCTATTGTCATCTTTAGTTTATAGTTGAGGAAATTGAGGCAAACAAGTTAAATGACTTTCTCAAGGTCACACACTAGTAAGATAGAATTTGAACTCAAGTTTTCTTTACCCCAGACCAAGCACTGTGTCCATTGTGCCACTTAGCTGCCAAAAAAAAAAAAAGACAAAATATTATATTAAGAGAAATACAGCTTCCTTGAATGGAAAGGTGATAGTACCACTCTACCTGGGCCTTGTCCAGACTTTATCTGAAATATTATGTTGAATTCTAGATGCCATGGATTAAGAAGGGAATTGATAAGCTGAACAATCTCCAGGGGAATGTGGACAGGATGGCAAAGAGCTTTGTTTGGGTCTGTGTCATATGAGAAATGGCTTTAGGAAATGTTTTTTTCTAAACTGAAGGAGACTTAGGAAGAGATGAAATTATCTTCAAGTATTTGAACAGTGGTCATGTGGAAGAGGGATAAGACTTTTTTCATTTGGCCCTAGAGGGTAGAATTAAGCTCAATTGTTGGAAGATGGAAAGAGGCAAATAACTTCCCCACAAGTAGGACTGCCCCAAACTGGAATGGGTTGCCTTGAGAAGGGGTGTCCTTCCCCTACCCCCCTCCTTAGAGATCTTTAGGCAAAGTCTGGATGACCATTTTTTTAGTTATGGTATAGCAAATAATTGAATGGAAAACATTTATTAAGCCCTTCCAAAACACCAAGGCCAAGCACTGTGCTCAGCTCTGGGGATACAAATATAAAAATAAGATATTACCTATCACCAAGATACTGCATATATAAGGTGGGGATGATCAGAGAAGGGAGTTTTATTCTGGGAAATAATAAAGATCATAGTCCTTTGGCAAATGGGTCTTTCCAAATACAATGGTAGTGTTGATTTGATTACAGTTTTCAGAAGAAGAGGTAGAAAGAAGGTGGTGGAGTAGATACACATGCAGCAAAAAGGTAGAAAATGGTCTCAGTGAAGAGACATGGGTATGAAGATGCATGCATGGTCTTTTAGCCTATTCACTTGTGCAAAACCAGAGGTATTTTTCAGTGGCTGCTTAGTGGGAATTCTGGTCCTAAAGGGATTGGCCTAGATGGCTCTTGAGATCTCTTCAAACTCTCAAAATCTGTGATTCTATTGTGTGAATAAATGATAGCATAAACTAGAATATGTTAAATTAAAGAGACTGTGACACCTCACCCCCTACCCCACACTCATTACTTTATCCTCTATCAATAGGCCTCTGCATAGGCTGCCTTTCATTCTTGGAATGTGGTCTTTCCTTAACTTTCTTAGAATTACTTTTTCCTTCAAAGCTCCACCCAAATGCTGCCTTTTACATGAAACATTTACTGTCTCCCTCCACCCCACCCCCAAGCTGGTAATGTCTTTCCATTTCCAAAAAATAAATTTTATATTGTATTTATTGTGAACATTCTTATATATGTGTGTGGAAGAAAGGAAGGAAACAAGTATTTATAAAGCTCCTATTATGTGCCAGGTTGTGCTAAGTGCTTTACAAATATTATCTCATTTTATCCTCATAGCAACCTTGGGAGATAGATGATATTATTATCTCCATTTTACAGTTGAGGAAACTGTTGTTTCTTGTGGTAGAATCTTCTTGAAGAGAGAAATTGTTTCATTTCTATCTTTGGTTCCTCCATGTTTAGCATGTTGCCTGACACATTGTAGGCATTTTATAAATTCTTATTGATTGATCCACTCTATGTTCCTGCGCTAATGACAACGAGCACCGTTTTCAGTGTTTCTACATAATGCGAGTTAGTAAATTCTATCAAACACTTCTATAAATTTAGTGATAAATGGCAGTTAAATTAGCCATTTGGCAACCTATGGCAATGCTTCCAGGAATGGCTTGAAAGCATGGCATGAAGACCAAACCCTCTCCTTGCTCCTCAAAATTTTTCCTCAATCATTGCTGTACCCCCTCTCTTGAGACTCAAAAGGTTGTGCCAATTTCTTCGTCAGAATCCTTCTCTTTAGCATCCCAGGCACCTTCTGAGCCAGGGCAGGGATCCAGATACTGGGGAATCCTGATGGAGACTGCTGATGAGGATAAAGTGTCTGTTCTTGGGTTTCTCTTGGATCTTTTCCTTAGGTTCTGGCTTAGTAGTGGTGGTGACTTTATAATTGGTTTGGTGGTTTTGTTATAATGGAATCTGCAGGGGTTTTTTTTTTCCATCATGATGACTGGGAGCTCAAGATGAGTCAACAGTGTAACATGGTGGCCAAGAATAAATAAATAAATAAAATAAAGCCATTGCAAACTTAGGCTGCATGAAGAGAGACAATGTTCAGAATGAGGGAGGTGAGATAATAAGTTCTGTACTTTGTCCTTATAAGGCCATGTCTGGAATATTGTGTTTAGTTGAGGCATCGCATTTGAGCAAATACACTGCCAAGCTGGGGGAAGTCAAGAGAATAGTGAAAACATGGTGAGAGGATGGCAAAGCATGCCATGGTACAGTTGGTTGGAGGAGGGCTATTTAGCCTGAAGAAGAGAAAACTTAAGGGGAGCATAATCCCTGTCTTTAAGTATTTTCAAGGCTCTCCTGGGGAACATGGTTTAGACTTGTTCTGGTTGGGCCCAGTGGGCAGATCTAGGAATAAGAGATGGAAATTTGAGAGACACAGATTTTGGATCAACAAAAGGAGGAAAAAACCAAACTTTTTCATTATGAGAATTGTCTAAAAGTGGAATGGGCTGCCTTAGGACGTGGTGAGTTCCCCATCACTTGTTCTACTTAAGTGGAGGCTGGACAATCATTGTCCGAATTGCTGTAGAGAGGATTCCTATTCAAATATCATTGGGATTAATGACCTCTGAGGCTCCTTCCAGCTTTGAGATTCTGGATTAACATCCAGCAAACATATTCTGTGGGCCGCTTGGGATTAATGGGAACTGGACTGTAAGGCTGGCTTAGTAGCCAGATCTTCTTGTCCAAGGCATCTTTGGGCCCCTGATCTTGTTACTTTCTTATGTCCTGCATGCCAGGCAGGACCAATGGATGAATCCAAAAGCAATGCTTTAGCAAGTTTTCCTCTGTCGATTATATGTTTAATTCCATAATATATTTTTTTTCATTAACAAGAATAAGTATGGTAAAAGGGAACTTTGGATGGCTCTAAACGTCTTCCTCCTGTCACTCAGATTAACAGGCTGTTCTGTCAGAGTGTCATCAATCCAGGGTGAATGGGCACAGAGAGTGAAGCTTATACTGACAGAGAAAATTAGGTGCCTTTTTTGTGATTCATCTGACCATATATCTAACTGCCCAACTTCTCATAAAGAAAATGAATACATTCCAGTTAGTTCTCACCACCAATCCTCCCTCCCTCTTCCCCCCCACCTCCACCACCAATTCCCGGTAATCTCCTCTTTGGTTATGTGAATTGTATGCTCTGACTCACAGTCAGATAATTCACTTAACTTCAGTAAGCACCTATTGCTTGTCTACTGTGTGCACTCAGAGGATCTTAATATCTAAGCCAATCCCTTGCCTCAGTCAAGGAGCTGTCAGGACAAGATACAATTCCCAATCACTGCTGTCCTGGGCCTTGTCAGTGAAAAGGAACTTGCCTGGGCTGAGCATCGAGGGAAAGAGAATGAAGAAGAATAGATAGTGAAGCTCAAAGTGGACTTGTCATTGTTAGTTGTGTTTGATGCTTTGTGGCCCCCATTTGGGGTTTTCTTGGCAAAGGTGCTATCTATAGTGGTTTGTCATTTCCTTCTCCAACTCATTTTGCAGATGAGGAAGCTGAAGCAAATAGGGTTAAGTGACTTGTCCAGGGTCAAACAGCTAGTAAATATCTGAGGCCAGATTTGAATTAAGGGAGAATAGTCTTCTTGACTCCAGGCCCAACTCTCTATCCGCTGTGCTGCCTAGCTGCCTGGAAGTCAGCTTAGAGATTTTGTAGCCCAGAGGTGGGGAACTTACAGCCTCAAGGCCACATGTGGCCCTCTAGGTCCTCAAGTGCAGCCCTTTGACTGTATCCAAACTTCACAGAACAAATTTGTTCAGAGGTGGGGAACCTGCAGCCTCAGTCCAATCTTTCCTGAGGGGCACCAATCCATAGCAGTTTCTCCACCTGTGTAATAAAACTTTTATTATTTAAAGTCTCAAATTTGGGGGGGAAAAGAAAAAAGGCAAAAATATAATTTCCTTTTATGACCCACCCACTGCCATATATCCTGTTCTGCTAATTAGTAGCTTCTTTTGCCCTAAAACCCTCTTTCTGACCATATGAGGACTTCATGAAGCTTTTGTTCGTTTCTTTGGGTTTTTGTTTGTTTGTTTTTATGAGGCAGTTGGTGCTAAGTGACTAGCCTAGGGTCATATGGCTAGTGACTGTCAGGTTCTGAGGGCAGATTTGAACTCAGGTCCTCCTGACTCCAGGGCCACTGTGCCACCTAGCTGCTCCTTCATGAAGCTTTTAGGTGGGAGGAAAGGTGGAACAGTCTGCAGCCAAGAGCTTGGACATTTTAACTTATCTGCAGCATCATTTGATTTGGAAAAACACTACTGAGAAAAGTGAGGCCCAGAGAGGTTAAGTCACAGCCCAAACTACATGGTTTGTTAGTGGCAGAAGTAGAACTAGAGTCTAATTCTTGATTTCTAGTTCCATGCTGTGACGTAGGACTATGTCATGGACAAGGGAAGCTGCAGACAAACCATGCGCTGCAATCTGTTAATCAAATGAGATAATACTTGAAAAGGGTTTTTTGCAAACATTAAAGCACTATATAAATGCTAGCTATTATTATTGTCATCATTATTATTAGGCTAACAGTTTTGAAGCATGTCTTTGATACTTTGGATCATAGAACTAAAGATGAAAAAGAACGGATTTCCTTTATTCTAATCTTCACATTTTGTAGATGAGTAAACTGAGACCTACTTGTATTGGTCAAGTAACTTACTCAGGGTCACACAAGTAATAAATGTCAGAGGAGGTGCTCTGACTCCAGTGCAATTGCCATTTCCACTGGGCCACATTGCCTCCCACTACTTAGGGAAGCTTGGGAAATCTCCTTCTCCCTGGGCCCTCAGTTTCTTCAATAATGTAAATAATGTAAACAATTTTACGATACTGTAAAATAATTAATTTAAACTAGATGACACCAGAATTTCCATACAACTCTAAAACCTGTGAACCTATGATTAGTCTTATAATCTTATTCTACACTAGGGAAGGCTGTTAGTTTATAGTCAACTTGTCTTTCTGTCTCCCTCAGTATTACAGGGTAGGGGTCCTAGAAAAGAGGAAGGGGCAGAGTTCTTGTTTCAAGGTGAATGAGATAATAAAGTCTGCAGAGATCACAAGAAGCCTCTCAAAAAGGCTACTGATGGGAGGAAATCCTGGCTTGGATTCTAGCCTTCCATTTGGCTCCAAGACCTATTTGCCTAAGGAGAAATCCTCTGTTGGACCAATCTCCCAAATGGCTTCCTTCCTCTCCTCACACTCCCCATGTCTTCCGAGAAATCCCTGAGAACTCCCTTGTTCTGTGCCAGGCCCCTCTCCTAATGCCACCCCACCCAATGCAGATACTTTTGGATACAGCAGGATGCTTCCTGTTCACTCACCCCTTTTGTCCTCTCCATTAAGAAATATAAGTAAATTGAATAGCAGCCCATCTCAGACCCGCCAGGCTGACATTTACTGGCGTAACTCTGTTACTGCAAGAAGGTACATTGGCCTTAATTGAGCACAATTGAAGGCCACTCGATCAAATAACTTCATTTACTTAAAGGTTGACAAGAGGCAGAGTCTGGTTGTGGACCTGGCCAAAATAATTAAAACCAGCTCTGTATTTACAGTAAAAATGTGATAAGGATTATTATTTTTTTTTAAGGTGGGGGAAGAAAGAGTTAGGAACTATACATACATACATACATACATGTGTGTGTATGTATATGTATATATGTATATATGCACATATGTTTTTTTTTTCCTAGAAGTTTATAGTAGTATTTTGATGGTAGGCTTTCCTCAAGATCATTGGAATAATACCAGGGAGATGTAGAGAAATTGGGTGATTATCATGATTATCATGAATGAATGAATAAAGCATTTTTAAGTACTTGTCATTTACAAAGCACTATGCTAAATAGGATATGAATAGAGAAAAATCCAGGAAGTTTTCGCTCTGAAGAAGTTTATTCTCTGACTGGGAGAGAAAACACATGAAAGATGGTTTAACTGCAGAGCAGATGAAAGGACCCCAGAGTCCTATGTGTACATCTGCAAGGTAGATGGCAAAGTCCAGCAGTCCTAAGGTTAGATCTATAGGTCAAATGACTGCAGTGGTCTGGATGGTGTAGAAGAGAAAATTATAAGGCTGGAGGAATGTAGAAGGCATGTCAGAGAAGATGATAAGGCTGGTAGGTTCTCCAATTCACCAGAAAGAATGACTGCCACCTCATCTGAGAAGTGTGAAGCAGTCCAGCAACACAGATAGATTCTGGGTAGAGGGCTAGGGTCTAGGGTAAATGGGAGAGGGAGAAGGTGTCAATTCTCTATTCTGTATTTTTAACAGCCTATTGGACCGAACCCAGAACAATACTACAGGTGTTTCTCTTGGTGTTGCCCTAAACATGTGACTAGGTTCACTCCTCCTTTATTCAAACAGTTACCCAGATCCCATAGTAGTATAATGGAAAGGGACAGGATTTAGAGTCAGATAACCTGGGCTTGTGTCTGTGTCCTGATGTTTACTATCTATGTGATCATAAGAAAATCACTGCACTTCTCTGACATCCTCTCTCACTCCCACCCTGGTTTCCTCTTCAGTAAAATGAATATAAATATACTTAAAGTACTTTATAAGGATACAGTTCCATTGGCATAAGGAAATCCCAGGTAAGAAAACACCCTCCACCAATGTAGATCTCTACCAATGTAGCTTTCTGTACAACTAAAGTCTTAGATAGTTGCCCCAAGCATTAAGAGGTTGAGTGACTTGTGCAGGGTCATATAGCCAGTATGTGTTACTTCAGCTAAGGTTTTCCTGGCTTCAAGACCAGCTCTCTGTCCTCTATACCATGTTATATCATCTTGTTGTGAGCAAATGCTTTGCAAATCTTAATGAGCCATAGAAATATGAGACATTATTGTTGTATCACTAGTTCCAATGATGTCTTCCTTGATTGAGCAGAGGAGAATTGATTGTCTTCCTGCCCAGTCTATAAATGGGAATCCTGTGTCTAATCCTGCCTTCCCCTCCCTCTCAGTACATACTCTGGTCAATTGTGCACATCATCTATAGATGCCTTGATGATTTTATTGGCCATTTAGGGCCCGGCTTGCTTTCATTTAATTTTCCATATATACTTTTCATGCATGCCTGCATCAATCTGTCTTAGATTGCAAGCCCCTTCAGGGGCCACATTTGCCAGAAGTGTATTTTCCAAATAATTGAATCTGACCCCCTTAGGATGTTCCTTTAAAAAAATATTGTCTATCTTTCCAAAATAAGTTACAAACTTCCTTGCTTTCTCAAAGAGAGAATAATGAACACGGTTCATTTTTTATGACTAACATTATAAATCATATTTATATGATACTTCAAGGTTTACAAAGTTTTTTTTTTTTCCTCACAACAACCCTGTGAGGCAAGTGGCACAAGTATTGTTATATCCATTTCATGGATTGGGAAACTGAGGCATAGAGGGTGAAATAGATGGCTCGTGGTCATATGGGAAATAAATGTCAGGAGCAATTCAAATGCATAATAACTGCTTCCAATTCCAGAGCTCCCTTCGCTAGACTACAGCAGTCCTCCATATTAGGCTGATTGGAATAGTGACTATCATACTGTGCCACAGAAAAATGGAATCTTTAATGAGATTTTATTTTCTTTACACTGGATAGCCCCAATCCACCTGATTTTCGTAATTCATATGTGTGCACACACACACATTTTGCAATTCCTTTATCTCCTTCCTTTCCATCAGCTTTTAACTCTCAATGCTTATCCTTATATCTAGAGGCCTTCTCTCTCTGGCAGGCCCTCTATTCCCCTTATTCCTCATTTCTTCTTTCCAATGAGCTTGGAAAACAGATATCTAAGTTATCAAACACTGATTTGAAGTAGAGACTCAGGATTTTGCTTTGGAGTAAAAAACATAGACTTTTGTATAAGATTTTTGTAAAAGTTACTTTGGCAACTTTTCCAAAGCTTTTTAAGGGTTTGTAAGACCTAGATCTGGACCAGTAATACTTATTCTAGTCCCATCATTTCATAAATGAGAAATTGAGGCCGGGAGAGAAGGATTGGTCCTCGGCCTTGTGTGTCCCAAGTGATTGGGTTTGCCAAATGTTTGATTTTCAGAAAAAAAGGAACTTAGTGTAATTGGAAAATTGGAAGGAAAAAAAGATAAATAATTGAAATAAGTGATGAAGATCTAAGTTAAAATCCCTGTTCTTCCACTTATTAGTATTAGTATGTGATTCTGGACAATTCCCTTATTCTCCGGGAGGTTTTGTTTCCTCATCTGTGAAGTGGGGAAAATAATGATTACATTACTTCAATTGCAGGGTTGTTCTGAAGAAAACACTTTATAAAGCTTAAAGCACTATAAAAATGTAAATCATTATTATTTTTATGCCCAAATGTTTTCATTAAAAATGAACCATTGTCACTTTAAAATAGTTATGGTATAATTGTTATCACATTCATGAGCAGTTTTGTGTCTTTTATAAACCATAGGGGTTAGAGTATAATCTCTAAGGCCTCTTCCAGCTCCAGTATTTTATAATTTTATCTTCTTAAATATGTAAGGACCCAGGGACACAACAAAGCAGTTTATCTTATGGTGATGCAAGGTTGGCTTCCATTGACTAGTAAATACTGGCTATCTGATATACAGCTGTTCATATCTGCACTCTATCCCTTGCCTGCCCATCACACCCATCTCCATTCTGATCTACAGAGTTTTGGGAAAGAACTCATGATATTTGAGCTGAGATGCTTCGAGAAAGTTTCCTCTGAAGTGCAGCCTGACAGTTGAAATTCACAAAGTCTAGGGGATGATCCCTGTTCTGTTTTCAGGAGCCTGGATTCCTATTCATTAAACAAAATAACAAAAACCAATGGCCCTCACCTTTTCATCAAGCCCTAAATTCTCCTCTTTCCCTTCTTTCTCCTTCCATGGTCAATTTCACTCTCCTACCACTGCAGTCAATTTTACCGTTGGGGCTGATTTCACTATTACAATAATTAAGCTCTTAGCTTTGGCTAGAGATGTAAGAAAACCTTAAGCCAGTGAAAAGTTGTAAACATTAAGTCCATCAAGTGGGAAACTGCAAAGCTGAGTGAGGACGGGTTCACCAGTCAAATATGACCTCATTCCTTCCCATTTGGCCTTTGTTCTTATGTGATGTACCTTTCTTGGATACCCATAACATGTGCCCTTCAAAGTCAAGCAGTGTTCCCATCCCTAACCTCTCTGCTTTTCCATTTTATTATTTTATTTTGTCCTTTCCAGAGTACCTCTAAAATACCTCAAGAGAGCCAAATGGAAACAGAATCATGCAGATTGACCCCAGGAGAATTCTGCCCCTGGCTCTCACCCCACCTCTCCCCACCAACTATAGTCATAAAGGGTTTACTTACTTTAGGTGAGAAAGGCTAAGGGACAAAGGATTGCTTTCATGGAGATTTTGGCATAGAGTTTTCAAGTGACAAGTGAAGTTTAATTATTAGAGTATATCTTCCTATAGCATAGATTCTGATTTGGTCTGTTGGATTCTAAACTCCATGAAAGGATAACTTATGTACTTGTCATCTGTGTCATAGGTCATAGGATTAGAGCTGGGTGGGACCTAAGAGACCATTGGAGTAATCATTGGGTGAGAGAGGTTAAGTGATTTATCTTAGATCACACAGGTAGCAATTAACCCAGGTCCTCTGACTTCAGATCTCAGGATTGTTTCACCATACTGTCTGATGAGCCCTTTTGCCTCACTCGTGCCTCTTAGATTGTTTAATAAGAATCCCTAAAATTCCTCAACTTTCTCCTAACCACACTGCTTGAGCTCAGTAGAAGTCTGGCCATCTTTTTTCCCCCCTCACAGGAGAAATTTGCATGAACGTATGGAAAGGGTAATCACAGCCAACAGAGGGGGCTTGGGCCTCCTTGTTAAGGGCTCAGAGGGAAAATGTGACTGAATCCTAAACAATAGTGTGCTTGATGTAGGAGTTCTCCTTTTAGATTCCAATTCTCGTAAGTTGTCTGGGTGAAGGGGGCAGACTACTGTTCAGTGCCACATACCACGTCATCCCCGCCCGCACGGCAGGCTGCTAGAAGGACTTTTACGCAGTGAAGTGGTGGAAAGAGTGACTTCAGGGAAACCAGGTGTCCACAATGTGGAGATTATGGGGAATACAGCACCTTTTTTCTTTTCTTTCTCTCTCTCTTTTTTTTTTTTTTTCCCCCTAAAGGCCCAGGGCCTGGCACCTGGCAGAAAGGGACCACAGGGAAGAAAGAGACAAACATGTTTTGGAATTTATATGATTAAAATGTGTAGTCAAATAGTATAACCCTTGGCAACTTGGGGTGGCCATATGGCCACGATTTACAGATGTTTTAATTAATTGACAAGCAGCATGTTATTGTGAAAAAGAATGCTGGACCTGGAGTCAGGAGATCTTGGTTTACGTTTCTGCTCTGTGTGACCTTGGGCAACTCATGAAAACTCTGTGGCTTTTCTTCATGTGGAAAAAAGAAGGTATCAGTGTATGTAGTACTCACTTAATATCGACTGCACAAAGTTGGTGTAAAGGAAGTACTTTGTCAACCTTAAAAAAGATATCAAAATTCGAGCTATTATTTTTACTGATGAGTGTTTACAGTGCATGTACAATACTGTGTTAGATGCTGTGATGAACATGAAGAAGTAAAAGTTATCCTCAAGAAGGTCAGCTGCCTCTTTGGGAGACAGCATGGTAGAGTATGTAAGGAACTGGATTTATAGTCAGCAAGAGTTGGGTTTGAATCCCACATCAGACACTTACCAACTATGTGACCCTGGGCAAGTTGTAACTTCTCTATATGTTAGTTTTTTCATCTGTAAAATGAGGATAGTAAGAACATCCACTTTCCAGGGTGTTGTAAGCTAAAAAGATGATATTTGTAAAGTTCTTTGCAAACCATAGAATAATTTTAAAAATAATTATAGCAGCATGTATACAAATATGTGTGTGTGTCTATATATATATATATATATATATATATATATAGACACAACACATAATACATAATAATAGCAGTATATATATACACGTGTATATAAACAGACATTTCTATATACATACATATACTCATATGTATTCATGCTATTATTATTATTGTCATTATCATCATCATTATTATTGTTGTTATTGTTGCTAGAGGAAAAGTAGGTTTGGAGAGGTTATGTCACCTAACCAAGGTGACACAGCTAGCTAATTATACACAGAATCTAAGAACTGGAAGTGCCCATAGAAGTCATCTGGTCTAGGTCTTTATTAGGCAAATGAAGAAACTTGAATTCGTAGAGAAAGAATTACTTGCCTGGGGGAGTCACACACATTTTAGAGCTAGGATTTGAAATCCCATCTAAAACTCCACCTTCTACAGAAAGCCTTCCCTAACTCCTCTTTTTTATAAATTCTATTTGTTTGCTTTAGTTTTCAACATTCTTGAGTTCTAAATTTTCTTTTCTTTTTTTCTTTTTTTGCTTTTTGGTGAGGCAATCAAGGTTAAGTGATTTGCCCGGAGTCACACATCTAGTAAGTGTCAAATGTCTGAGGTCAGATTTGAACTCAGGTCCTCCTGACTCCAAGACTGGAGCTCTATCTACTGTGCCACCTAGCTGCCCTGACCTCTAAATTTTCTCCCCTTACCTCTGCTCCCTCCTTCCCTAGATAGCATACAATCTGATATAGGCTATACATGTACAATTACATTAAACGTATTTCCACATTAGTCATGCTGTAAAGGAGAATTAGAACCAAAGGGTAAAACCACAAGAAAGAAGAAACAGAAAAAAGTAGTGTGCTTCGATCATTCAGATTCCATATTTCTTTCTCTGGATGTGGATAGCATTTTCCATCATGGGTCTTTTGGAATTGTCTTAGATCAGGGGTAGGGAACCTGAGGCCCCGAGGTCACATATAGCCCTCCAGGTACTCAAGTGCAGACCCTCCTCTGAGTCTATACTTCACAAAACAAATCCTAACCCCTCTTAATTCTAGTGCTTTCCCACTTTTAATCATTTCCTATTTATCCTGTATATAGCTTGCTTTGTTTGCATTTGTCTTCGTGTTTTCTCCCAATTAGCTTGTAAGCTCCTTGAGGGCAGGGACTGTCTTTTTTTTTTTAATAACCCCAGTGCTTAGCATATTGCTTGGCATGTAGTAGAAGCTTAATAAATGTTTATTGAATGAATGATGCCATGGCCTGTACTAGTACCACAATGCTGTGCTGTGCTATATCTTCTTTATCCCCAGACCCTGCTCTAACCTTCATATACAACTCAACCTTAAACCCCATTCTAGGATTAAAGTTTATGCTTTTCTCCTCCTTAACCCTTGTCTCCTAAGAAGAGGTGGCCTTTCTCCTTGCCAAGGCACCCTTCTCTAAGGATGCATAAAGATCCCATTAGATCCTGTTTTCTCTAGCAGATTGCTTCCTCTATCATCGCTGCTGTCTCATTAATCTTCAGTCTCTCCTTGTTTACTCTGCCTCTTTCCCTACTACCCACAAACATGTTTATGTGTCCCCCATCCTCAGAATCTCTCACTTGGTTTCATCCGTCCCTGCTACCTATAATTCTATATCTCTTCTTTCTTTTGTGGCTTACTTCCTTGAGGTCAGCTACAAGAGGTACCTTCATTTCTTTTCTTCTCACTCTTCTTCTTTTTATTTTTTTTTCTGGGGTGAGGCAATTGAGGTTAAGTGACTTGCCCAGGGTCACACAGCCAGTAAGTGTCAAGTGTCTGAGGCCAGATTCGAACTCAGGTCCTCCTGACTCCAAGGCTGGAGCTCTATCCACTGTGCCACCTAGCTGCCCCTCTCTCACTCATCTTAATGCTCTGTGATCTTGCTTCTGACCTCATCATTCAAAGTTACCAGCTGACATTTTTTCACTAAATCTAATGGCTATTTCGCAGTCCTCATCCTTTTTGACATCTGTACAGCATTTGATACCAATGATTGCCCAATTTTCCTTGATACTTTCTTCTCTAAGTTTTCATGACACCACTGTCTCCTGGTTCTCTTTCAATTTGTCTGACGGCTCTTCTCAGTCTTTGCTGAATTTTCATCCAGCTCATGCCTGCTAATGCGGGTATATCTCCAGGTTCTATCCTGGGCTGTCTTCTCTCCCTCTCTACTGTTTCACTCGATGATTTCATCAGCTCTCAATTCAATTTCAATCAATGGATTCAGTTATCTCTATGCAGATGATTCTCAGATCAATTTGTCCAGCTCTAATCTTTCTGTCCACCTCTAGTCACTCATTTCCAACTGACTTTCAGATATCTCAGGATAGCCCATAGCCATCTTAAATTCCGAATACCCAAAACCGAACTCTCCCCCAAGCCCTTCTTTCCTTGTACCTTCCCTCTCACCATCAAGCATACTGCTATCCTCCCAGTCACTCATGTTCAGAACCTAGATGGTGTTCTCATCTCCTCACCCTCTGTCTCCCCCATATCCATTATGTTGCCAAGTCCCATTGTTTTTACCTTTGTAACATCTCTCATTTATGTCCCCTTCTCTCCTCTGATACTACCCTGCTGTAATCCCTCATCACCTCACACCTATACTCTTGCCATAGCATTCTTGTTGATCTCCCTGCCTCAGTCTCCTAAACTTCAGTGGCTCGCTGTTAATTTCAAGATTAAATATAAAATACTCCATTTGGCTTTTAAAGCTCTCCATCACCTGGCCCTTTCCTACCTATCTAGTCTTCTTACATTTAACACTCCCCCAAGCATTCTGTGATCCAGTGACACTGGTTTCCTTGCTATTTCTTGCATATGATGCTCCATCTCTTTTCTCCAGACATTTTCATTAGCTGTACCCCATTCCTGAAATACACTCCTTCCCCATGCATACCTCTCAGCTTTCTTCAAATCTCAGCTAAAATTCCACCTTCTGTAAGAAGTTTCTTTGTTCTTGATAATTGTTGTGCCTTCCCTCTGAGATTATCTCCAACTAATCCTGTATAATTCCTATATATTATCTCCCTTAGAATATTCTTTGATAACTGGGACTGTTGTTTTTTTTTTCTTTTTTTAGTTATTTTTTTCCTCCAGTGCTTAGCACTGTGCCTGGGCACATTATAAGTTCTTAATAAATGATTGTTGACTGAATTAACCACATCTGCACTGAAGGTAGTATGATATAGTATGTCGGTATTTTACCATCTGTCAGCCCTTCACCATATCATTTAAACTCTCTAATTCTCATTTTCTTCATCTGTAAAATATGGAATTGGACTAAATGATCTTATAGCTAGTACTATATTAAGCATTTGCCATATAGAATTGGTACATTTCAGGGAAATTGATTTTGTTTTTGGAATCTCTAAATCCACATAATGATGCCCTGTTTCAATGGAATTTAAATATGTTCCCGTTTATGCCCATAGACTGGAAACACCTCCAAAGGTGAACCTATATATAGGATAGAATCCCTGTTCAGCCTCTTTGTTCCGGAGTATCAGAAATGGAATCATTGAATGCTAAAATTTTAGGCATAGCATGAGTCTTAAAGATCCTCTGGTCAATCTCTCATTGTTCAGAGTAGGAAAGGGAGGCCCAGGGTATTCAGGGTTAAACACAGTAAATCAAAGACAGAGCCAGAATAAGACACTAGGTCTTCATGCTTCCAATCTAGTGCCACTCTGTCAAGAAATAAGTGCATCTTACCCTGTGTAGAATTGCATACTGAGATTGGTCTTTTCTGGTTTCCTTGTCTTCATAATGCAAGTCACATATATCTGAATTCATTAAATTAATGAAGCATTTTTAAGCACTGTGGGGTGGGGGAGGGAGGGTACACACAGAGTAATAGGAAAATAACTTGGGTGAAGATGAGGATGCATGGTCCTAGGGAATTGTGATTGGTAAAGATTTCTCATTGTTCCTATCCCCTTGACTATTATTCTTCAATCTCTGCTGGCCATCATCATCATCATCATCATCATTGTCAACAACTCTTCTGTCCTCTGCTTTAGGCCTTCAAAAGTGCACTGATGAGTTCTTATTGGTGTTCGGGGAAAGGAGATGTGATTGAAGACTGGTGCCGGTGTGACCTTAATGCATTTGATGCAAATGGACTCCCCAACTGCAGCCCTCTTCCACAGCCAGTGTGAGTATAGCCCATTGATATCCTCCAGATGATGGTCTATGCTCAGACCTCCATCCCTAACTCTCCCACCCCCGATCATCTTTCTGTCATCAGGCACCACTGTGTAGTTTCTCAAGTTGATGCCTAGTTTCATGACTGCATCTTCTTGGAGCTTGGCAGCCTTCAGATATCCTGAATGAGTTCTTCATTTTGCTTTTTTGTTTTGTTTTGTTGGCTATAAGAAAAGGCTCAATGAGCAGCTGCGTTGGTAGGTAACAATTCATATTCCCCTCCTATAAGGTCCTGCTCTGATCCTTCATGATAATGCCAAGGTAGCTCTGGTCTTTTGATGGCCAGACCACTGACTATGGCAAGGCCCATCTTACAAACCAGCAAGGCAGCTGGTATTTCATATCTGGTGATGGATTTCATGTCATTCCATATTGGAAAGGCTTATCAGCAGAAGGCTGGCCAAAATGTAATTTAAAAATTGTTTTTTGCAAAGCAATGGAATTGTGATCCCATGTGTGTGTGTATATACATACATATATATATATATATATATATATATATATATATATATATATATATATATATATATACATCTATATCTATATCTATAGCTATGTGTGTGTGTGTGTGTATATGTGTATGTATGTATATATGTATATATGAGAAAACCTAGGCTAATTAAGAGCAGGGGCCCTCCAATTATTGAAGGAATCCCTTTTGCAGAAGGATTCTTCACTTTCTAAAAGGAGTTTATCTCCAGATTCTAGCTCTCCCCTTATGTGTTAATTCATAAATAAGTAAATATTTAACTGAAAGTCTGAGAGCTTGGGGGAGCAGGGACATGGATGGGGGAGCGGTACAGTGGAAGTCAGAGAAATCAAGGGCAAAGCTTGGCCTGGGCATTATTTCATCCAAGAATTGTAGATTTCTTTACAAAACGGGAAGGCACCAGCTTGATGACCAGTCAGGGAATATGCAACATCTCCCCTTTCTCAGACAGTGACCTATCTTATCTAGGAACTTTTCAGAGTAGCTTGACCTCCTGGAACCTGGGAAGTGAGGAGCAGTGTGTTTTGGGGTGGTCATCCCAACTTGGACAACAACCAAGCAATCTTCCTTCTTTCACTCCACTCCAGACTTCGTCTGTCCCCTGGAGTAGAACCTTCCAGTACTGTGGTCTCCCTTGAGTGGGTGGATGTCCAACCAGCTATCGGAACCAAAGTCTCAGACTATGTTATTCAGCACAAGAAGGTGGATGAGTACACAGATACTGACCTCTATACTGGTAGGTAGATATTCTTTAGGCACAATGCTGCCATATCTAGGGATTTTTTTTTTCATTAGGATAAAACATGATCTCATAAGAAAACCATGAGTGGAGAAAGGTTCCTACTGGTCATTGAGGCTGTTGGAGGATTTGCATCACCTTACTGGGGTCGAAGAGTTGAGGAGCTCGATTGCTCCTTGTTTATCTGGGATGTGTTACTGTTTTGTCTTGGGCTTTTAGCTGCTATGATTTATGCATTCATGCTTTTACTGCATAGAAGGGTGGTAAGAAACAGAAATAGAAAACCAAAGAGCAATTCAACTTCCAAGGGAACACTAGAGTTTTTTTCTCTTGCCATGAAGGCCTTGTTGTGAGATGTCAGCTTTGGGGAAAATCTTAAGATCAGAGGATTAATACATAAGCTCATAGATTTTAGAAATGGAAGGGACCTTAGAGATCACATAGACCAGGAGTTAGCAAACTATGACCTGCTAGCCAAATGTGACCTGTCACTTGCTTTTATATGGTCTGTGAGCTAAAAATAGTATTTGCATTTTAAAATACAAATTTTATTGTTATTTTAAAATTATAAACACAGTTCTTAGCTTGTGGGCCATACAGAGACAAGTAACAGGCCAGAGTTGGTCAGCAGGACTTTGTCAACCCTCGATCTAGTCCAATTCCCTCGCATTACAGATGAGGAAACTGAGGTGCACAGTGGTTGTAACTTGCCCCAGGTCACATGGGTAGTAGTAGCAGAAGCAGGCTTTGAATCTGGGTTTCATAGTGCTAGGTGTATTTTATCCAGATACTGAAGGTAGAGATGTATGTCATGGACAAATGGTTAGGGACTTGGCCTAGAAGTCAGGAAGACCTGGGTTCGAATCATACTTTTGACACATACTGACTGTATGACCCTGGATAGATCATGTAGCCTCTTGGTAACCCAGTTAGCTCTCTGAAATTTTATGATGTAAAGCAGCTGGTAATATGCAGTGTTAGAAGGGGGATGTCTCAAAAGGCATTCCCTATACCTGTGAAACTGGTAGACTGAAACACAGACAAAACTCCTCTGGCGTATGTTTTATCACCCATAAAACTGCAAGGATGGGGGAACAATAACAACACCTCACCTTTAAAGTAATATTAAGGGGAGGCTAGGTGGCGCAGTGGATAGAGCACCAGCCCTGGATTCGGGAGGACCTGATTTCAAATCTGGCTCAGACACATAACACTTACTAGCTGTGTGACCCTAGGCAAGTCACTTAATCCCATTGCCTAACCAAAAAACAAAACAAAACAAAACAAAAAAAAGCACATAAAGTAATACTGAGGAAGGTGAGAGAATCTCATCAAAACAGGACCAAAGAAGACATCTAGAATAGAATGGGGGAGATGTGCTTTTGATGATAACCAGCAATATAAAACCCAGATTCAAAGCCTGCTTCTGCTACTACTACCCATGTGACCTGGGCAAGTTACAACCACCGCACGCCTCAGTTTCCTCATCTGTAATATGAGGGAGTTGGACTAGATCAGGGGTTGACAAATTATGACCTGCTGGCCAGATGTGGTCTGTCAGTTGTTTTTGTATGGCCCACAAGCTAAGAATGATGTTTATAATTTAAAAAATAATAATCAAGTTGTATTTTAAAATGCAAACACTATTCTTAGCTCACAGGCCATACATAGTTGTACTCTGAATCCTAACTATCAGTTACTTCCCTAATGCCCTGACTCTGTTTAGAATCAAATAAAAACTGGTACCTGCCACTTAAGAAGGTGGTTGAATTCTTTGCATGAGGGCTTATGGTACTGTGGTCTTGGAATTTGCCTTGTCCACCTCCACCAATCTGCGCAATTGGTGACTTCCACTGCCCATGCAGTAATGGTATTCTTTTCATTCCCCTATCACTTATGTACTGAAGACTTCTCTGGACCCTGCTTTGAATGTGGTGAAAGAGGGTTCTGTGCCATGATAGCCTTTGGGCTTCCATCTCTACCAATTCAATATTAAAAAAGGAAAGGATTTCTTTCTCACTCTCTAACTACCACCTCTCTCTCTCTCTCTCTCTCTCTCTCTCTCTTTCTCTCTCTCTCTCTCTCTCTCTCTCTCTCTCCCTCTCTCTCTCTCTCTCTCCCTCTCTCTCCCTCCTTCTCTCTCTTTTTGTATTGCTTCCTCTATGATTGGGAAGAAACCCGTCAAGAGAAGTTTGTAAAATGGAATTGGCCAGGGAGGGACATAGAGCCCAGAGCAAGGATGCTATTGAAGGCCAATTTGGCTGCAATGGGTACGCCCAGATCATGAAGATTGTTAAGTGGAATTGGCTAGTAAAAAGCAGACTTATGTCTGTATTGCTTCCACCAAGCAATCCTATCCCAGAGTTGTAACTGGGAGTTGGCATTTGTTCTGCTATGTTTGAGTCTGTTATTCTTTTAAAGTCTATCCTCTCTTCTGTCTCTGACTCTCTCCCTGTGTCTCTCTGCCTCTTCATATTTCTGTCTCTGTCTCTTTCTCCCTCACTCTTATTTCCTCTCTCACTTTCTTTTTCTTCTCCCTCTCTTCCTCCTCCTTCTCCTCCTCCTCCTCCTCCTTTTCCTATTCCTTCTTTCTCCACTCAGCCTGTTCAGGAATGTGAAAAATGGGACAACAAAATAGCATTGTTGACTTGAAGGCAACAGGTCAATGTTAAAGGAAGACCTATAAAAAAAAAGAATAAAGGAGAAACTGAGTCTCATCTTCTCCTTGATATTATCCCCCTACTGCCTTAGGCAGGCTAGCCTAAAATGATCTCTTCCTTCTCCAAATTCATACCTTTTGCTTTCAGTATCATTTAATTAGCAATCATACTCTTCCTTGTGACATCTCCTGTTTTGTTGTCTTGAATTGCTATTTAATATTATGACTTTTCTTTTTAGCTACACTCTGAGTACCTAGCAGGCAAGGAAAGGATCATGCATATCCCAATTCTCTACCACACTAGGACCTAATAGAATTCTTGTCACATTGTATGTAGTAGTGCTATAAAAGTGGATTGATTGACAATGAGGTAGGGGGTGGGAGGGTCATAGATAATTGGAACAGTAGAAATAAGGAAAATAATAAATGCTTTGGAGCCCCAACCCTGAAAAAACACTCCCTTTGCCCCATCTATTTATCCCCATCCCACCAAATATAAGCTGATTATTTTATTTTTCTCCAGCTCACAATATAGATAGTTACTTCATGAGACAGCAGTGACAGTGAGGGTAAGGGAGACAGAAAAGAAGAGAGGGAAAGGAAAAGAGAGAAGGGGAGGAAAAGAAAGAAAACAGACAGAGACAGTACTACCACGCTGTGAGTCACCCAGGTGCATAAGTGAACTCATCGTTGACTATTCCCCTGCCTTTAGGCCCACATTTCCAATTAGTTGTCATTTCTGACTCAACAACATTGCTCATATCAGTCCTTTTGTCTCTGCTCCCATGGCCACCACCCTAGTTCAGGGCCTCATCATCTCTTGCCTACGCTATTTTAATAACTTTCCTATTGGCCTCACTCCTTCTAATCTTTCCCCTCTTCAATCTATCTTCTACATAGGTACCAAAATAATCTTTCTGAGGCACAGAGCTGGCCATACCATACCCTTGTTCAAAACATTTCTGTGGTTCCCTATTGTTTCTAGGATAAAATTAAAACTCTTCAGCTCATTACAATCTAATATCTTTCCAGGCTTATTTTCTGTCACTACCCTTAGACTCTTTATGTTTCAACCAGATTGGGCTGAGTTCCCTGAATTCACCAGTCTTTCTCCTACTTCTGGGTACAGTATTTGCAATAGAAGTCCCCAATGCCTAGGATGCACTCAGTTTTTATCCCCACTTTTCAGTATCGTTTTTTTTCAAGGATCAGTTCAGGTGGGACTTCCTCCATAAAGCTTTCTGTGATCCCCCATCTGAGAGTTCTTTCTCTCCTTTCAAATTATTTTTTAAATATGTGACATGCAAATGATATCTTCCAATGAACTGTAAGTTGTTAGAAGATAGCAGACTGTTCTGTTCTTGTCTTTGTGTCCTCAGTACCTTGTACAGTGACTTGTACACACTGGTTGCTTCCCCATTATTTGAGTAATTGATTTGAAAGAAGGGAGAGCCAAAGCAGGGGGAAGGGTAAAAAGGAGGGGAGGAAGAGAAGGAAGAGAGGAAGAAATGGAGAAAGAGGGAAAGAGAAAGGAAAAAAGGAGAAAGAAAACAAAATAACAAGCAAAAGAGCTTGTTTGGAGCAGATATTCCAGATTGCTCACACATTTGGTCAGGTGAGGCCAGAGCAGAAAAACATGGGGTTTCTCCTTTGATCTCTCTGGATTTCTGCCGGGCAATCCTAGAGCAGCACTGGAATTATTTATTTATTCTTTTTTTCCTCTTTTTAAAAAAAATTTATGGTTGCCATCTGTTTGACACCCTATTGAATTGGCTGCTAAAATGCTGTCTCCTCCCTCCTCCACCCCCCCAATTCCCGCCCCCTCATTCAACCCCATCTCTGTTCCTCTAGAGGAGGCCTTGTGCTTGTTTCAAGGGTTGAATGGGAAACCAAACCTGAGCTGAAGAGTTATCACGTTCCAGTTGTTTTGACCAGAAATGGCTCTTGTTAGTAATGATGACTTTTTTGCCTGTGTACTGATCATCTGTCACCCATATGAAAAACAGTCCTTGGACCTTGGGTTCCGCCATGTTTCCTTACCAGAAGAATCCGAAGGAATGGCATCTTTGAACTCTTAGTCTAGGGTGGTAAGGCATTCTTCACTGAATGAGGGTAAAAAGGTTGGGTAGAGAGGGGGCTTAATTTTGCTGAAGGTTAGCTAGGAGGCAGATGGGATGCTCTGGGAGCTTAGGGGTATGATAAGGGTTGGAGCCCAGAGGAGCCACTAGGTCACACACCCTCAAAGGAGACACAGGACACAGATGGATTTCAAGTGAAGTGGGATCATATGCATCGCCAGAGGGAGGGGAGAAAGCAGATGGCCACTTACATGGAATAGAATAGATGGGGGATGGAAGCTGTCTTCCTTTCTGGCCATGGGAAGGGCTTTTCTAATGAAACATACAGCCTTAGGACCAAATGCTTATTCTTTCCTATTACACCTTCGAAGGACTCATGAAATCTTGGAGTAAAAAAGAAATGCTAGATTATCAAGTCTACCCCCTCATTTTACAGATGAGAAAACAAGGTTTGAAAGAACATGGAAAAAAAAATCAGATGTGACAGTAGAAGACCTGGGTTCAGATGCTGACTGTGCTACTTACTACCTGTGTAGCTTTGGGGAAGTCATTTAACCTCTCTGGGCCTCAGTATCTTTATCTTTAAAATCAGGGAATTAGATCAGACTGCCTCTGAGATCCTTTCCAGTTTTCAGTCTATGACAGAGTCATCCAAAGAATCGACTTATTCACGGTCGTACAATGAGCTTGTGGCAGAATCAGAATGATTACGCAGGTGTCCTGACTGCCAGTCCAGGATTCTCTCCCAAGCCCTCTTTGCCTGCCTCCTGGGCTTCTCTTTCTGGAATTTTTAATCAGCTTGTTTCCTTTTTCTCCTTTTGAATCACAGGCCCCTCTCTTCTACATTGGGATTCCTAACTCTAGCCTGTCTGCAGGCAGGGCTGATGGGTTCAAGGCAACCAGGTCTGCTTCCTTCAAAGCAAACCAATTTTCTCTTCTCTAACATCACCCATGCTATGGAAGGTAGTAGCATCTGGATCTGGTCAGTGGTTCTGGTCCCAGCCCCCTTTTTCTCCTGGCATCTGGGAAACTGCTCTTTCCCCTGGCTTGCCAAGGATGTTCCTCTCTCTCTTGAAGTTACAGCAGGCATAATGAGTCTGTTGGCCTTGCCTGTTCACTGCTGAGCATCAGGCCCAGCTCAGGGGGAGCAAAGAGAATAAGATTGGGTTCAAGAGCAGTCTCTTCCCTTTTCTTTTCCTTGCTTTCCCCCCCTCATACACATAGCCTGCTGCTCTCACAGCCCTCAGGCTTCTATTCAATTTTAAAGGACACATTCTTGGGTTCCCTTCTTGAGCCCATCTGAAGTTAATAGGGCTGCTCCGGAGGTGAACTTGTATGAGAAACAAGCCACAGTTTCAACACATCAGGCGGGCGGCAGAGAAGATGATGGTGGAGCAATTCCATCCAAACTGTTTATTAAAACTTGTGGAAATTACTCATAGCTCCATGCGCGACAGCTTTGGAGCAGATCAGAGCTCTTTTTTTGAAGGCACATGGGGCCCTCTCTGTCTGCCTGCTGTTGGACCAGCCACAGAGTGATGTCATAGGAGACTCAGGCTCTAAGCTTGGAGAGAGGCAGAGGGAGGGAGCTGGAGGAGAGGGAAATGTGTTTTACAGGGTGAAGTACACACTGGAATGACGGTGAACATCTGGAACTGATATTAGGAGGTTTGGAAAATGTTTTCTGTCACTCCAGTGCTCTTCAGCGAGAGGGTTTGAAAGTTAAGGGCCTCTAAAGGAAAACTGTGCTTCAAGGGTCTTGTTCTGTTGGATAACCATGCCACCCAGTCTGCATCTCTCTCACCTCCTGACAGTCTGATATATTCCAAGGGCTACAGTCTGGGAAGGTCCTTGACAGTGAGGGATGTTTGACACTGGAATGGGGGTTGAAGGAAGCTGGGTAATAGCCTTCTGTGGGAAGTCTTTAAAAATAGGAGAGCATATCCTCTGCCCTTGGTGAGAGATGGGGTGTGAATGACTCAGAGTGGGCTCGCCTGAAGCCAGGGGCACATAGGAGTTGACCTTTCAACATATAGGAGTGGGCATAAAAGAGTGACCTGTAGCACTAAGCTCCATGCCTTGTCTTTGGCTGGGGGTGGACTGGCCTGAAGCTAGAGGGATTTAGGGATTGAATTCTTAGTTTACCTGTAGCGTGAAGCTCCAGGCAGCATCTTTGTTAAGTCTCCAGGTGGGGACTCTCATCAGGGCTTCTGTCCAAGACCTCTTGATCCCCTGGTGAAGTTGCTGGCATGGAGTAGTGGAGAGATACCTAGAGGTCAGTAAGGAAGAGAACAGAAGGGATCTGGAGAAAGCAGCATTAGACCTTGGCCCAGACATGGAACAGTGACCTGTCTCCTGTCCCAGAGGACAGCTCTGGTCTGTTAAAATTGAAGGCTTGGGTGGCAGCTTTCAGATCCAGGGAAATTCTCCCAAGCAGGTGGATTTTAGGAACTACATTGACAACCTGGATCAGTTTCTGAAGAAGAGAAAGCCAGACAAAGAGACTTGAACAGCTAAAGAAATTGGAGATGTTAAGCCTATGGAAGAGAAGACTTAGAAGAGATAGAACCTCTGTCTTTCAATTATTTTGAATGGGTGTGAAGTGGCAGAGAGATTTGGCTTGTTCTGTTTGGCTCCAGAGATTGTAACTCAGCAAAGCAACATGGCGAAGTAGATAGGGCACTGACTTTGGAGTCTGGAAGATGTGGATTCCAGTCCTGCCTCAGGCACTTTCCTGCTGTGTGTTCCTGGGCAATTTACTTAATGTCTCTGTGCTTCAATTTTCTTATCTATAAAATTGGGGAAGGGTGATTTCCTGTTCAAAGTCTCTCATCCCATAAACTATAGGAAGTCAGATATAAACTACTTATGAGGAAAACAAAAACAAAAACTTCTTAACAATCCAAAAGTGGAGTCAACTACCTTGAATATTTATGAATTTGCCATCACTGGAAACCTTGTCATAGTGGATGTTATAAAAAAGATTCCTTTCCAGGTACTGGTCCATATGACCTCTGAGATCCCAAGTGGATGACTGCATTACTGATCTAATCCTAGGCAGAAAATTTCTTTAGTGGCTGTTATTACAGATATACCTGGTGGCACAGTGGCTAGAATACTGGAGATACAAATACAAGGAAAAAAAGATAGTCCCTAATCGTGAGGAGGTTATAATCTAAGAAGAGAAGATGAAACATGTAAGAGGAGCTTGAAGGGAGCAGGTACAGGCAGCTGCATGGTGGACATATGACTGGAAAGTGACAGTGATGTGGAGCCTTGGTTCTTAAGAGATAAGGCAGAAGGTCCAACTATCAGAACTCAACATAAAAGAGGCATAGTTAAAAGTTCTGGCAGGACAGCAATAACAATGATGGCTCTAATGCAAGTATCATGGTGTGAAGATGTCCAGATTTTATCTTACTTTGGTCCTGTCTAGTTGTTGAAAATTATTTTTCATATTTTTCCTTGTAATGATCATATCAATAAATATAATTTTTATTATACTCTAAGATTAGCAAAGAGTTTTTCTCCTAACGCCATTAAGAAGTTGTATTCTTATAAGTGTTGTGAGCCTCATTTTATAGTTGAAGAATTTGAGGCTGAGAGAAGGTTAAGTGATTTGTCAATAGTCACACAACTAGGAACTGACAGAGCCTGGATTCAAATCCAGATCTTCTGGCTATAAGAAAAAAATGGGCTAGCAAAGTATGTGAAGAGTAGTAATGTGAAATCCGTCTGTAAAGTAGGCTGAAACCAGATTATAAAAGACTTTAAATGGCAAATTGTTTGTAATTAATCCTAGAGGCAATAAGATGTCCCTGAAAGTTTTTGAATAGAGGATTAATGAGGTCAGAAAATTATTTTTGTTAACTGTGTGAAAGATAGATTAAAGAGGAGAGAAATTGGGAGTAGGGAGACTAATTGGGAAGCTATCAGTGAGAGATAATAAGAACAAAAACTAAGGAAAAGGCTGTGTGAATAGAGAAAAGAAAGTGGATAGAAGAAATGTTGTGAAGGTAGAATTGGCAAATCGAGTCAACAACCACTTTTTTAATTGCCTACCATATGCCAGGCAATGTACTAAGTGCTCAGGATGCAAAGAAAGGCAAAAGGCATTCCCTGCTTTCAAGGAGCTCACAATCGAAGGGGGAAATGATGTGTAAACAGATATATACAAAAAAGATATATACAGGATAAATTGGAGATGATCATAGAAGGAGGGAACTATGGGGAATAAAGGAGGATGCCTAATTCCATGGCTTTTTGTAGAAGGTGAGATTTTAGCTCAAACTTAAAGGAAGCCAGGGAAACCAACAGGTGGAGATGTGGATCCAGAATTCCAACATGGGGGAGAGCCAGAGAAAATGCACAGTTGGGAATGGAGGAACAGCAAAGAAAATATTGTCACTGGATCTCAAAATACATGGAAGGGAACAGGTATAAGTAAAATGGAAAGGAGTAATATTATGAAGGGGTTGAAGAATCAAACAGAGAATTTTATATTTGATCCTGAAGGTAATAGGAAATCACTAGGGTTGATTGATTTGGGGAGGGGATGGATTAGCTTGGTCAAACTTGCACTTTAAGTATATGAATTTGGCACCTGAATGGAGGATGTACTGGAATGGTAAGAAACTTGAGGCAAGGAGATGAACGAGAAGGCTACTTTAATTGTATAAGTATGAAGTGATAAAAGTCTGTAACAGGAAGATGGCAATGTCAGAGGAGGGAAGGAGGAGTATCTGAAAAGTGTTATGAAGGTAAAAAAGGCTGGACTTGACAACTGATTATTTAATATAAGCAATGAAAGAAAGTAAAGAGTTGAGTATGACACGTAATTTGTAAACCTGGGTAACTGGGAGGATGGGAGTACTCTTGACAGTGAAAGAAAAGTTGGAAAAGGAGGAAGGTTTGGGGAGAAGGATAATGGTAAATTTGTGAACACGTTGAATTTAAGATGTCTATGAAATATCCAGTTAGAGAGTCCAGTAGGCAGTTGGAGACATAAGACTGGAGGTCAGGTGAGAAGTTAAGGCTCAGTAAATAGACCTGAGGATAACCTGCTTAGAAATAGTGATTGAATCCATGGGAGCTTGTGAGATCACCAAGCAAAATAGAGAGGGTAAAGATATAAGTGGCCATGATAAAACCTAGGGGAACACTTAAAGCTAGTGATCACGACTTGGATGAAGATCCAGTAAAGGATACTAAGAAAGAATAGACGGAGAAGAAGACAACAAGAGAAAGCAGTATCAAGAAAACTTGGAGAAGAGGGTGGATGACAACGTTTAAGGCTACAGAGAGGTCATGAAGGATGAAAATTGAGAACAAGTCATTATATTTGGTGATTAACAGGTCATAGGTAACTTTGGAGAGAGAAGTTTCAGTTGAATGATGAGATCAGAAGCAAGAAAGTAGAGAATTAAGAGGAGATTGAGAAGAAAGGTCTTGGAGGCAACAATTGCAGACAAGTACTGGCATTTTGGGGTTGTAGGAGAGGGAAAAGTCAAAGATGACTTCAAGGTTGCAAGATATTATGAACAGAAACGGAGAAGTTTGGAGGAGTAATGGGTTTTTGGGGGAAAAAAGATTTATTTTGGATATGTTGAAATTGAGATGCTTGCAAGACATGCAGAACACATATTTGGTAGGTAGTTGGTAATTTGGGAATAGAATACATGGGAGATATTATTGGCTGGATGTATAGATTTGGGAGAGAACCACACAGACATGATAATTGAACCCCAGGAGTTAATATGAAATTAGCTGAAGGAAAGAATATAGCAATATAAAGCTCCAGGATACCACTGGTCATCTTGACTTTTGTCCTTCCACTAGACTTCAGTGACTCTCAAAAAGAGATTGAGGCCTGACAACTTAGTGCAACTCTGCCTCACTTGAATCTAATTCATTCAAAATCCAAGACATCATCAGTCATCCACTATTTTATCCCAATATTGTGATGTTATTGTTCTTCTTCAAAACTAAGGATGAAGAAATGAATCTACAGGTATTTGTTACTATATTCCCTAAGGTCCTATTCTAATCATTATGAGATATATAGGAGTATAGGGAGTACCCCTTGAACTCAAATATCTTCCATGTTTGTAGGAGAAACAAAATATACACAGTTAAAATCACTAACGAGATAGGGAAAGTGTCAACTGTACCACATTAGACTTCAAGACTTGCTGATAGAGGAAGAATGGAAGAGTTTTGCATGTAATGGACCAGTCAGACTTTATCCCTTGGGTAACATTTTGTATGGAGGTTCAGTTCAATTCAATAAACATTCATCAAGCTCCTACTGTGATCCTGGCATTGTGCTAAGCACTAGGGATACAAATAATAAGAAGAAAGACAGTCCCTGCCCTCAAAGAGCTTACAGTCTAATATGGGAAGGCCATACACAAAAAGGAAGATGAAATGTAGGGGAGTGAGGTAGGGTACCAAGGGCATGCTGTTCATGGAGTCTTAAAACCAATCAGAGTCACTGGATGGGAAAAAAAAAGTTATCTGGAAAGTACTGAATCCCCCATGAAGAAGACTTTGAGATAGTTTATTGTTCAGCCCTCCAGTTCTATAACCAGAGGGGAGAGGCAACTGCAGGAGATAAGAAGGCATTTAGCATGGAAAGCTGAGCCAGCTTGCTTGGTAATGAACTTTCAGGTGATTTCAGTAGGTGATGAGATTCCAAATGCAGTACAGATTGCTTATGAGAGTCTCAAGGAGCAAGATTGTTTCTAATTGGTGAGAAAAGGGAGGATAATAATGGTGTTTGTGCAGTACTTTAAAGTTTGAAAAGCATTTGTAGGCATACATATCTGTATATGGATGTACATGTACACACATACATATACACATATGTGATTACATATATACTATATATAACCCTATGCCATTATCCATATATGTTATATATGGATATATAATTAATGTGTAATATATTATGATTACTTATATTCATTTTGAAATAAATATATTTATATTTACCACATAATAATATTAATGCTATAATATATAATTAAAACACATTATCTCCTTTGAACCTCACAACAACTCTATGAGGTAGATACTACTGAAATTCTTATCCCTATTTTATAGATGAACTGACTCTTTGTAGTACAAAAGATGACCTTTTCTCAGAGTTTGAATGAGAAAGTGAAAAGTCTTATAGAGGTTAAAAGACTTGGTCAAAAGTAACAGTGCTGGGAAATGTTAAGAGTCTTCCTGATACCTAGTTAAGCACTCTATCCACCATGCCAGTCTGCTTCTCTAAGGAATTTGTGGGAAAAGTGGCATTTGAATTGGGACTTGAAGAATTAGTAGAATTAGGTAAGGGTTAGGTGGAGAATGGGGAGGGAGATTTTCATTGAAAATATGTAACTAACTTGCACACAATGCAAAACAATACAAAAGTGTTTCATCAATTGCTAACATTGAAGATGAATTGCTTTTACTGTTTAAAAATTTTAATTGCTAAATCTTTTAAAATTAATTTAGTTTTATGGTAATAAGCACCATAAGAACTACAGAATCTTAGAATTAAAACAGACTTCAGGAATCATTTAGGTCAACCCTGCCCAATCTATCTAAAAAAAAAATGGAACAGCCCCAGAAACAACAAAACCTTGGACTTGACCCCATTATCCCCTCAACTTATTTTCTAACATCTCTAACTTTTTGGACCAAACTCCACCTCCCCCCACCCCCAATAAAATTAGGATATACTCGTTTGTCTCCATTTTTTTGGACTCCTTTTATTCAGTTCTCACCTCTTGCAATATGGCTTCTAATCTCATTACTTTACTGAAACTGCTCACTCCAAGTTTACCAGTGATCTCTTATTTGCCTTTTTTCATTCCTCATCTTTCTAGATCCTTGTTCAGCACTGTGACCATACCCTTTTCCTGGATATTCTCTCTTCTCTGGCTCTTTGTAACACAGATCTCCAATGGCACTACTTCTCAGACTCATGATCCATGTCCCAACCTCTAACCATGGGGTGTCTCTCAGGATTCTGTCCTAGACCTTCTTTATTTATCTATTTTTTTCTATTTTTCCTTCTTTCTTTTGTCTCTCTCTGTCTCTTTGTCTCTTTCTCTCTCTGTCTCTGTCTCTCTGTCTCTGTGTGTCTGTCTCTCTCTCTCTGTCCCCAAATAATCTTATCAACTCTCATGGGCTCAAATAACATTCCTATGCAGATCAATATAACTGGTCCTAGCATCTCTCATGAGATCCAGAAAGAAATTACTAAATGTTCATTGAATGTTTCCAGCTGGATATCTCACAGTAATCTCAAAGTCAACATATCCAATATAGAAGTTGTTATCTTTTCCCTTAAATCTTCCTCCATTACTAACACTTCCCCATTTCTATTGAGGGCATTACTATTTTTCCAGTTAACCAGGATAACTACCTGGGAGTCCATCTAGTTCTTCCCTCTTCCTTTCCTTCCCGCACTATTCAATCCTTGCCAAACCTTATTCAGTCTACTTCCATGACATCTTTCACATCTATTCCCTTTTCTCCTTTCACTGTTCCTTTCACCATAACTTATCAATATTCTTCTAATTCTCCTTCCTTTAACTAGACTTTCCCTTCTCCAATCCATCCTTCACAGTTGTCAAATTTATGTGTATTAAACACAGGCTTCTTTTCTCTTAGTTTGTTCCTCCCAGAATCTCCATTTTGAGGAAGGGTGCAGACCAGCCATGCTTCATTCACCAGATTTTGTTGCCCCATCCTCTTGCTCATACCTTCCCAACCCCCCAACTTTTTAGTACTTAGCACATTGCCTGGCAGATAGAAAGGCATGATAAATGCTTGTTGCCTTGGTTTGATACTCCCTTACTTGAAAAGGTCCAGTGACTCTTTTTTGCCTCTAGGATAAGATACAAGTTCTTCTGTCTGACGTTTAAAGCCCTGCACAATTTGATTCCAGGCTACTTATTTATTGACCGTCACTCCCCTTCATGTAATCGGTTTTATTTATATTGGCTTACTTGCTTTTACTCATTTATGCGATCCTCATCATCCCACCAGACATCTGGTGGTACAGTAAGATGGTGTCCAAAATTTGGCATGGAGTCAGGAAGACTTGAGTTCAAATCCAGTCTCAGACAATTATTTACTGTGGGACTCTGGGTGAGTCACTCAACCTCCTTCTGCCTTAGTTTTCTCAATTATAAATTGGGGATTTTCTGCTTCAGAGGGTTGTGAACTACTTCACAGGGTTATTATAAGAATCAAAAGAAATAGTATTTGTGAAGCCTTAGCACAATAACTGGCACACATTAAGTGTTTAATAAATGCACTTATCCTTCTCTTCCCTTGTTACTTCCTTCTCACTTCTGCCTCTTAGAATCCCTAAGGATTCTCAAGGTTCACCTCAAGTCCCATCTACTACACACTGCCTATCTGTATCCTTTCTTCCACACCTTCCCTCCTCTTCTTGGTCTTCTCTTTCCCAAATAATTTTTATTTACATTATAAATGTTTTGTATTTATGTTGCCCTTCCCAAAATAAGTTGGATTTTTTTTTCATTCGTTTGTTTTTTGAGGACAGGTACTATTTTATTTTTTCTTTGTATCCTTGGTACCTAGCACAGTGTTTGGCCCAAGATAGGCACTTAATGAATGATTGTTGAATGAATCTATTCCTGGCTAGAATTCCTGCTACAAGATACCTGAGAAATGATTATCCAGTCCCCCCTTTGGGACCTCAAGTGATAAAGAGCCCATTATATTCGTAAGTAACCCGGTGTACTTTTTGTCAACTTGAGTGATTAGAAAGTGCTTCCTTATATTTTTCTTCCTGAGTCAGACCAATGATCCATTCAACTTAGGATGCATCTTCCCATGGGGTTGTAGAATGGTGCTTTTCTCAGGCCTTTATCCTCTGAGGTTAGGGATATAGCCAGAATCCCTCTTCCTTATTCTGAAACAAAGCCACTATAAATCTTTAATCCATGGATTTCTCTTAGTCCTATAAAGTGTTTATTTTGTTGACTTATAGGATCTAGAGCAAGAGTTCTTAATGGTTGGATTTTGTTGTTGTTGTTGTTGATGGTAGTGGTAGTGGTGGTGGTGGGTGTGTGTGTGTGTGTGTGTGTGTGTGTGTGTGTGTGTGTGTGTGTGTGTGTGATGGAACCTGTTGGTAGTAGAGTGAAACCTATGGACCCTTCACAGAAGAATATTTTTAAATGCATAAAATTAAATACATAGGGTTGCAAAAGAAATCAATTATGTAGAATAGAATTAGCAAAATATTTTTTTAAAAAACAAGTGCACAGACCCCATATTATTCCCTACATAGAGACAAGATAACAATAACACGTATCTGTATGTGTATATGTATGTTGTTGTTGTTGATTTGTTTCAGTCATGTCTAACTCTTCATGATCCCATTTGGAATTTTCTTGGCAAAGATACTGAAGTGGCTGGGAGTTTCCTTCTCCAGCTCATTTACAGATGAGGAAACTAAGACAAACAGAGTTAAGTGACTTGCCCAGGGTCACACAGTAAGTGTCTGAGGCTGGATTTAAGCTCAGGACGGTGAGTCTTCTCGGCTTTAGGTCAGGCATTCTATCCATTGCACCACCTAGCTGCCTATGTATCTGTGTATAATATTTATTACACACACACACACACACACACACACATATATTATATTGTGTATACATGCTGCAAAAGATACTTCACGTGTCTATGATGTCAACAGTATGGGTAATTCTCCTATTTTCATTCCCTCTGAGCCTTCATAGACACTCTTCATGAGTTGCTGTGGCCCATAATAACATCATCCTGTAGACATTTTATCCATCATCAGGTCTATACTTTAAACCTGTTAATCTTAGTAGGTCCTATCAGAGCACATTCTTTACTGGCAGAGCTTTTGAAAGTTTAGGTCATTTCCCCACCCAAGAATGTGTCAAATCAAATCTTCAAACTGGACAACCAGAGTCTGTACCTTAGTTCATGAGCTCCCAGAGGCTGTTCATCTTCATCTTTACCCCAGCCATTTTCTGTTCTGTTTCTAGCCTAGTGAGTGAGCATCCATACCTCTCTCACTCCCCCTTTATGCCTTTTTCTCAAAGTATTATAATGCCAATTGTAAACACCATTGTCTTTGCCTCTGGAAAGAGCATATTGGTGAAGTTCTCCATTGTTTCACTCACCACCTTTGTGACTTCCCAGACCACAAATTATCTGTCTTTATATGTATTTATGTGTATTGTCTCCCTCATTAGAATGTAAACTCTTTGAGGACAGGGATTATTTCACTTATGTATGTGTATTCCAACAGAGGCAGGCCAAATTGTGTAGTGTAGTGTTTTTCAATGATTTTGTGTTCTACAAATTCCTTTCAAACATAACAACAACCACAAAAGTGTGTTGTGAATCTCCAGGGTAATATACTGCTCAAAATATTCTTTTAAATTTATTAAGTTCTTACAATAATTACAATAACCTTTTCACCCAAAAGCTCCAAATTAAAATTTATACTGTATAATTTAATTATATAAAATTTATTTTATGTAATCATAAAAACTTTAAGTATAAAATTTGAATGTTTTATGTAGGATATTCTGAAAGGATTAAAAGGAATGATCCACTAAGACCTCATATGCTTACTATTTTCAGCAAGAAAATATTAAATTTCTTTAATTTAGAAATATTGAATATAAAGAGCATTTTTAATGAAATAAGTTATAACTTGGAAGATGTTTAACATAATATAATAACCATATCTAAACTTAATCTTGGACTTTTTTATTTGCACAAATGTTTTTAATAGTTGGCTCAGTACCAGGCAAACAGTCTCAAATCTGGTTGAGTTTATTTCTGTGTTTAGATTGAAAATAAGAATAAAATGAAGATGCATGCTCACACAAGTATGTGCTGGACTATGAAAGGAAAAGTTTTACAAGTTCTCCTTCTTGGAGACAGAAATCATTAAAAAATTAGTCCCCTAGCTAATCAATGAAAATAAATAGCTAGTTAAGATATAAGATATTTACTTTTCTACTAGCTAATGACAAGTATTGTTGTGAATGATGACTGCATTTGAAATTCAATTGCACATTTTGCTTCATTTAAAAAAAATTTATATGTAAATTAGCCTTAGTAAGAAGATAATTCTTTTCAGACATTACTTTCTTTCCTTCTACCACTGGCACATAGGTTATAAACTCAGAGAAATTCTTTCAAATGATTGACCAATGTTGCCAACCAATTTATCTGAAAATCCATCAGATAGAAAAGTAGTAACATACACAGAGTAAGTATAAATTGGAAAATGGTCTTAATGTTATAATACGAGAAAACTTAAGGTTTGTTTCGCTGAATTTTTATGGTGACTGAATTTCACCTAGCCCTTCTGTGAAATGGGGAAAATACCTTCCATGAACACCTCAATGGTTGGTTCTAAATATGGGACAGAGGATCCATGCGTCAGATGGTCTGTGATAATTTCACAATGTCTTGTTATGCACATAAACAGCACTCATAGTTCACGAATAGACTGCCCTTTACACTGCAAGAATGTAACTGTTCATAACATCTTGATCATGTGATTATATAACTGACGAGGTACGATGACAAAGTAAGAAGTGGGGAAACGAAGGAGCTACAGTGGTGTGCACTGTACTAAATGCAGATGAGAGTGTGAAATGCACCTAACCATCTATTGAGAATCTCCGTGGTATCTTGAAAACAATTTGATGACAAGTTGATAAACTGCAAGAACATGTTGTCCTTAGTCAGCAGTCATCATGGTTTGATGTAATTACTGTACAAACAATAAAATTAGTAATCAAATAATCATTATGGGTTCAAATTACCGTAGGAACAAAACTATAATGCTTCAAACATTCCCATGCTTATTGTCACAGAAAAAATACATATATATACATATTTATATGCATGTACATGTGTATGCATATATACATTATTTGTATACACACACACACACACACACACACACACACACACACACACATATATATATAGAGAGAGAGATAATTGAATAATTTTTTTTACTACTTAAGCTGCCATTAAAGAATTTTTAGCACAACTCATTTAGACCATTGTTACAAATCCACTAAATGGGAAACACTGGCACAGTGAATAGAAGGATCTCCTCAGAGCCAGGAAGACCTGGGTTCAAGTCCTGCTTCTGACATTTACTGGCTTGTATGATCTTGGGCAAGTTATTTAATAACCTCTCAATCCTAACCTGCAAAGAAAGAACTGACCTGCACTGATTGAAGGAATTTCTTTACCTGGAATTCCCTTTACTAATAAAACCACTGGTTTAGTCCCTGTCCCTCTTCCCTATCTACAATGCTTGATACATAGTGCTTAATAAATGCTTTTCATTCTGTCATTCATTCATTTATTCATTCATTCAGGAAAGGACTTAAGTAGAGAAGTTAGGAAAAAAAAACCCAATCTATTTAATACTGCTTGTGTTACTCAATTTGCATACAAAACTTCTTGGAGTGTTTATCTGAAGCCTCTAATTTCTCCCATTAGACTGTCTTCCTTGTGGCCAGTTTTGAGTGGCTCTATCCCCAATCTGATCATAGCATTTTTTTTTTCTGACTTCTGCGGCTCAATCTTCTAATGAAAAATTCAGGGGCAGCTAGGTGGCACAGTGGATAGAGAACCAACCCTGAAGTCAGGAGGACCTGAGTTTAAATCTGGCCTCAGACCAAACACTTGACACTTACTAACTGTGTGATCCTGGGCAAGTCACTTAACCCCAGTTGCCTAAAAAAAAAAAATTCAGTAGGTTCCTTTGGTGACCAAAAAAAAAAAATCTGTCTTTGAGGAGGCAGATATACTGCAAGAGCTGTAGCCCTTCCATTCTTCCCATTTAAATGCTTTGTGGGTTAATTTTTCCTTTATTGATTTGAGGGATCATAAAGGGGAGATATTCTGATGGAATAGTAGGGGTGCCCATGGTACCTTGAACATCAAAGAGTTTACCTGCCCTGTAGAGACTCAGATCTCTTGGCCTATGTCTGTGAATTTTCGGGTAACTATTAAAAACTGAGCTGATTTAACAAACCCTACCCTACCTCTAGGGCATATCCTAAGTACATATCTGTTTCCAGAAATCCTCAGATTCCAGGAATCATCAGATAAGTTAATGGATTTCACCCAGGGGAAAAGAGTGAGGAATGTCAGGACAGATCACAGACAAGGAGGATCAGAGGATTTAAAAACAGAAAAGATGTTGGAGAACTTCTATTCTAACCCTCTCTTTTTACAGATGAGGAAACTGAGGTTCATAGTAGTTAAGTGACTTCTCCATACTCACACAAATAAGAAGAGCCAAGGTTCAACAACATCCCTCTCCTCCACTGCCTAAAAGTGGCTGCCTTGGAATCACCTTGATCATTTCTACCCCAGGAGGATCAAGCTCTTTACTATTATTACCATTTTGTAGTCTGTGTGATTTTAGGAAAAAGAAACCAGAGTGGGAGAGAGTGTGTAAGTCATTTTGGTACAGTATCAAAAACAATGGCCTGGGGTTTTGTCCTCGTTTTACCATTGGCCAATTCACTTATTCTGACTGAAACTCACCTAGCCTTTCTATAAAAAAATACTTCAAAAGTTGATTCTAAACATGGGACAGGGGATCCATGTATCAGGTAGAGATCAGACTAAATCACCATTAAGGTTCTTTCCAATTCTGAAATTTTGTGACTTGATGAGATAAGAAAATATATATGAAGAAATGACAACAGCACTATAAACAAAGATCATAACTTGGAATAACATTATCAAATGTTTGGTCATGTTCTTCACTGCTAGCCAGAAAGAGAAGGAGCCAGAAGGACTTGGGTCAATTTACATGGGATGATGATGATGATGAAGAAGGTGTCAGTTACTGAATTGATCTAGATTTGGTTCACAGTCCCCCAATTTCCAGTTTGTTTCTCCCTTTACTAAGTCACTCTCTTTTTCTGCTGTTTCTACTACATCCCCTGCTCCCCTCCCCCACCTTTCTATAAAGAAGACAGAAGAACATGATTCTGAGTATAGGCCTGGAGCCATTGGGGATAAGACCAAAGAATCTGGCTCACCTGGTCTAATTTTCCCCAGGAAGAGCCCAATCACCCCGCACAGTTCCGGACTCACCTATCCCAGTGGGAAAAGAAGGAGGGTGGAGTCAATTGGGATAATAAATGCAGTTGGGTTATTAACCAACAATGAGGAAGAGATTATGTAATAGAGCAATTATGGGGCCTAATTTAATTGCACCTTAATCCGTAATTGCCTTGTGTTGCTCCATCCTCTGACTCTCTTCCTGGTCGGCTCATATGCTTAAAAGACCAGTGGCAAAATGTAGAGCTCATAGGATTTTAGAATTGGAAGGGATGATTATTTTATAACCCAATCCCTCACTTTACAGTTGAGGAAACTGAGGCTGAATGTCTCACAGATAAGTGGCTGAGTCAGGATTGAACTGCATGCCTTATAGCTAGCTTCAAATTCAATGTTATTTCCACTGTACCATGATGCCTTCTTGTCATCCAAATGATCCACATGTTTCCTTAAAAAGACCTCCAACACTTGAATGCTATGCCATTGACTTTATTAAATTAGGCCATAAGGTTTCAAATCTCTAATCCCAATTCAAAGTTTCCAATGCTACTTGCATGTAAGTCATTAGAAAAGAGACCTTTTGTCTCTGAAATCTGTCTATTTCTGGAGTGGTCAGAAAACCACCAGACTAGGGGCAGCTAGGTGGTAGTGGATAGAGCATTGGCCCTGGAGTCAAGAGGACCTGAGTTTAGGTCTGGCCTCAGACACTTGCTAGCTGTATGACCCTGGGCAAGTCACTTGCCTTGTCACCTGACTGCCTCAAGAAAAAAAAAGCAATTACAGTACTAAAATGTGAACCTGATTCTGAGATAAAATCTACCTTAGCCAGGCACCTTATAAACATCTCTGCTGGAATGAAAAATGAAATCAAATTAGGGGTGGGCCTATCTTTTGAATGTCTGAGGAAAGGGTTAGTATAATGCTAGGTTCTAACATTGGACTATCCCTAACACTAACCCTCTCAAATAAAAAAAAAATCAGACTAATAAAGAGAGGAAAAGGCCACATGCAAATTCATTTTAATGGAATCCTCTTTTAACAGTTTGAAAAAAGAAGGCACAGAGTAAAAAGTGCTCTAAACCACCATCCCACAAAAGTCATAGCCTTTGCTATGTGTCTGCAGATTGATGGTTCATCCACTGAATGCAGAGGTTCTCTCTGTGTGCCCATGATGAATCGCAAGGTTAAGATTTACAGATTCAGTTGTTTCACAGCAGCTGAACTCTTCAGTGGAATGCCAGGGAATGTAAAACAAGGAAAAATGGAATGATGGAAATTCAGTGTGTGGGGTCTACAGTTGGATCCCGATTGCATGGAATAAAATCTAAAACACACACATATGTGACCTTACAGAAAGGGGATTATTGAGCTTATATGGGCATGTTATGTTCTGTCTTCTCAACCAAAAGTGGTTAATTTAGTATGTATTCCAGTGATTAAAGAGTTATCATATGCTCAGTATTTGTCATACGTTGTTGATGCTATTGTTATTAAAGTGATGAAATGATCATAATAATTTCCATCCTTTACATTTACGTAACATTGTGCAGTTTACAAAGCTCTTTCACATATATTCTCTTATTTTACAGGATCATAGATTTAGAGTTGGAAGGGACCTTAGAAGTCAGTTTAATTCAAGCCTCTCATTTCATAGATGAGAAAACCGAGGCCAGAGAAATTAGGTGACATGACTAAGGTTACTAAAGTATTGAGTGTCAGAGGCAGGATATAAATTTACATCCTTTGTTTCCATAGTGCCATGCTGTTAGCAAGAGTTAGGCAAGACAGCAATTATCTCCATCTTACAAATTAAGAAAGTGAAGTTTATCAAGGTTAAGTGATTTTCCCTGGCCTGCAGAGACAAGTTAATAGTACATGGCTAGAGTAAAGCTGGTGTTAGAATCCAGATTGCTTGACTTTGAGTCCAGTGTTATGTTTTGAATTCCAATTCTAGATCGTAATGGGTTTGAGCCAAACACAGGTTTTGTTCTGTTTTGGTTTTGCCCAGTTGAAGTCACCCATTTGCAAGAATTAATTTGCATTATAGAAAAACAAGGTAATCTATAAAGCAAACTAGCTTGTTCAGGGGATCTAACCCACAACTTCAGTTTACATAGCATATTGGCAATGGAACACAGAAGTTATTTTGGGCATTGAAAGTCAGGGAAAAGGTATTAAACTTGTTAGATTGATCCTGTCACTTTTTTTTCCTTTTGACTTCTAATAGAAGAATGGAATTTTTGTTCTTCTCTATATAACAGGATGTTTAGGTAATTTTGATTAACTTAGAGGTTGGTGTGCTGCCTCAGACTTCATCCATCAAGCCCAACATCCCGCCTTCAACAGCAGCCAACACCCAGTATTTTGGAAGGTGGGGAAAGAAGACGATACATCATGCCCTAAGGCGTGAGATCTGATTTCCTTTTATCTTCACTTGCATAAGTACAGATGTTTTCACTGTCTGTAAATGTATCCAGCCCTTCTTTGGTCCAGCTACAATATCTGACTTGAGGACCTCCCTTGATTTCTTGAGGCTGATCACATGCTGTGTGGACAAGCATTTCCTTTGTTCCCTGACCCCAGAGTTGCCTCCACCCCCATTCTTTCAGTCTATGTATCATGGGCAACACATTTCTGTGTACATATCTGCCCTGTCCCAGATGTTTAGGCCATTTGCAAGGTAGAGATTAATCAACTCCTGCCTACATTTGACAAGTCTCCCACCTCGACATAGCACAAATTTGATTCATGCTAGCTTTTTTAAGTTCTTCCCATTTCTTCCCTGTATTATCAGATCTTTTTGATTGTTTCTCCAGAGATACCTCACGTGTGATCCTTTTCCTCTATTCCTTGAGATCTCTCATTCTGAGATGAATAATCAAAAAATATAACAAGCTTTTATTAAGCATCTACTCTGTGCAGGCACCTAGGTTAGGGGCTAAGGGGGATAGGAAGCTTAGGTAAGACATTGTACCTGCCCTGAAGGACTTTCCATTTTAGTGAGAGGATGAGAATCCAACACAGATAATTATAACATATGATATCATATAAGTAAATGTATTACATAAAGAAAGTGGCATATAAAGTCTAATGTAAAAAGTCATGACTAGATCAGAGATAGGAAAGGCTTCCTAGAGAAGGTAGCATCTAAGTTGGACTTTAAGAATGAATAGGATGTCATCAGGCAAAGAGAGGAAAGAAGGGCATTTTGAGTCTAGTAAACAATGTGAACAAAGGCACAGAAGCAGAAGAATATGGAGTATGTTCAAGGGCCACAGAGAGGAGTTCAGTTTGACTGGAGTATAATATGTGTAGAGGGGCATGATAGGATTTAAGACTGGAGAGTTATGGATCATGCCAGATTGTAGAGGTCCTTGTATATAAGGAAAGGCTATTTGAACTGTATTGAGTAGGCAATAGGGAGCTAATCAACCAACCAATAAGCATTTATTAAATAAATGCACAACTTAACACTGTGCTAAGTCCTGGGGATATAAAGATAAAGCAAAAAAAAAAAAAGAATCCTTGCCCTCTAATGGGGGAGACAACATGTTTAACTCAGAATGTACCAGATAAATATAGAACTGATGAAACCTTAGAGGGGATGGCAGAATGGCAGTCATAGCTGGGACCAGAATGTCCCCCTGGAGAATGGAATTTGAGCTATCTTAAATAAAGCCAGGGATTTTGAAAGTTGGGAAGAACAGCATTCCAGCTTTAGGGAACAACCAGTGCAAAAGAATGGAGATTAAAGACTAAATTAAAAAGAAAAAAAAGCTTTATTAAGAGCTCACTGCCAGATCATTTGGTAAGCACACAGTGACTTGGTTTGGAAATGGCCAGGAAATGACATGAAGTTCTGGATCCAGAGAGGATAAGGCATAAACTTACCTATCTCATCTTAGAGTGGCAGGGGATAGATCCCAGGATTAGGTGCAAGGGAGATTAGGAGGATGGCCAGTATACAGGCAGTATGGTTTGGAAATGTTCAGGAATATTCTTTATAAGAAACAGCAAGTAAGGCAGTACTAAGGATTATAGTGCAAGTGGAGGGGAATAGAATATAGTATAATTGAAAAGGTGGGAATAACCCAGGTTGTTAAAGACTTTAAATATAAAAAAAAAAAGAATTTTCATTTTATCTGGAAGTAATAGGGAACCAGTGGAGTTTATTTAGCAGAGCAGCAACATGGTGAAGCCTGCTTTGTAGGAAAATCACTGACAGCTGAATGGAGGAAGTATTGGAGTAGGGAGAGACTTGAGACAAGGAGGTCAATTAGAAGACTACATAGATGCATTTTTCAGATGTAGCCAAAGTGGGAATTTTTTTTATTTGACTACATGTGTTTGCCACAAGTACTTTCTTTTTCTTTTTCTTTTCTTTTGAAGGAAGCAGAATGGAGTTAGCAATGTGGTTGCCAAAAGGAAAAGAAAAAAAGAAAAGAGGGTGATTAAAGCACTTTTTTAAAAAATGCATTGAAGACAGCAGAAGAAAGGTCAGAAAGAAACATTTTGTAGGACAGCTTTGAAACTCAAAATCATTATATACTTAAAAGTTGAACTTTACATAGTAGAACTCATAGTTGTAATAGTACATAGTTTCATGTACTATGCTATTTTTATCTTCTACTTTACATATAAAAATGCTGATTTTTATTGTCCACTAAGCTCTGATTAATAATAAGATTGTAAAAAATAAATGCTTAATAAATTTTAAAAAAGAGAATGTTACAAAAATTCAGCCAAGAGTTGATAGAGAGTTTAAATTACGGCCCTGTGAGTGGAAAGAAAGATACATGTACAGAACCTCTTGTAGAGAAAGGAATCATCAGATTAAGCAACTGGTTAGAAATGTAAAGTGAGTCAGAGAGAGGAGTTTAAGATGACACTGAGATTTTGAACCTGAGTAATTGGAAAGATAATGGTTCCATCGACTGCAATAAGGAAGTTCAGAAGAAGAGAAGATTAGGGGAAATGATAAAGTGTTTTGTTTTGGATCTTGAAGAATTTGAGATGATTTCATGACATCCAGTTGAACAATCCAGAATTGTCCAAGAGGCAATTGGTGATATAGGACTGGAGCTCAGAAGAGGGCCCAGGGCTGGAAATATGGATCTGGAAATATAAATAGATCTAATAATTGAACCTATGGGAGCTGATATTATCATCAAGTAAGATAGTATAGAGGGAAAATAGAAGAGGGTCTAGGACGGAGCCTTGGGAGATACCCACAGAGGGAGTGGTATGGAAGATGAATCAGCAAAGGAGACTGAGAAATAGTGTTTAGAAAGGTAAAAATTCTCAGCAGTGAGATGATAACTGAAACTAAGACTAATGAGATCTCCATGTGAGAGATTATAGAGAGAAAAGAGAAGATGGTTCAGAACATAGCTTTGGGGAATACCCACATTTGGTAGACATGACTTGAAAGAAGATCCAGCTGAAAAAACTGAAAAAGAGTGACCAGACAGGTAGCATAGAAGGAAGGTGGTTAGTAGTGTCATTTACTACAAAGAGGCCAATGAAAGAAGATAAAAGAGAGCCCATTAGATTTGACTTAAAAAAATTTTCACTTAACAAAATCATGAGTTAGAGTAATGGTGATGAGGCTGGAAGCCATATTGTGGAGGGTTTAGAAGAGATGGAAAGGAGAAGAACTGGAGGCACTAATTATAGATAACATTTTTAAGATTTTTTTTTAAAAAAAGTATGAAAGATATAGGACACTAGCAGTTATGATAAGATCTAGTGAGAGGTTTTTGTTTGTTTTGTTTTGTTTTGTTTTTAGATGGGGGAGACTTGAGAGTATTTGTAGGCATTAGGGAGAGAGCCAGCAGATAGGCAGAGACTGAAAATTAGAAGCAGAATGATAGTGGGGGGTAACCTGCTAGATAATATGTGAGGACATTGGATCAAGGGTAAATATAATGGGGTTTGACATTTGGCAAGCAAATGGGCCATCTCATCATGAGAGGCTGGAATAAAGGAAAAGATAGTAAGGTAGAATGTCAGAGAGAAACGAGAAGGGAAGGAGAACTTCAATGAATAGTCTCAATTTTTTCAGTGACGTATAAGTTGAAATCCTCAGTAGAGAATGTAGGTAGAACAAGCAGCATGGGAGGCTTGAGGAGAAAAAAAATGTCTGACACAACTGTTGGGTGAGTTGGATAAGAGCTTACTTTGGTAGGAATAGTTTAGCTTTGCTGAAATGAAGGCCTCGTTGAGTTTAACTAGAATAAATTTGTGGTGGACTCGGCAAATAAAAATTCGTGGTTTCCCCCAATTCTATTCAGTAGTACCTGAATAAGAGCAAAAGAAGAGCATAGTGGGAGTAATCAAGGGTTGGCCATGCATGACTGGCAATGAGAGGGGAACAGGGGATTTCAGAGTAGAGGACAGTACACGATGGAATTGTTCACCAGGGGATTATAATTGGCTAGGAAAGAAAGTATAGTCAGAACAGGGTGATGGCCTGGGATAGTACTGAGGAATAGAAGGATTGGCAGTGTGAGGATGGTTTAGGATGAGTAAGGCATGAGGAGGGAAAAATAAAAGATTATGGTCCAATATAGAAAATTAGCAGTTCTTGAACATGAGAAGGAAAGACGTTGGGGGGTGGGGGAGGAATAAAATTTAGTAAGCATCTACTTGGGGTCAGGAACTGAGCCAAGTGTTTTAATCTTCACAGCAACTCTGGAAGGTGAGTGCTGTTATTGTCCCCATTTTATGGTTTGAGAAAACTGAGACAGATTGAGGTTAAGGGACCTACCCAAGGTCACATTGTGAGGGTGTGTGTGGGTATGTGTATGTGTATGTGTACGTATGTATGTGTATCTGAGGGTGAATTTGAACTCAGGTTTTCTTGTCTCTAAGTCCAGCACTTAATCCACTGTACTACCGAAATGTACCTATGGAGCTGGAAGTAAAACACTTGTGGATGATGACAAGATCAGGAGTGTGACCATCCCTATATATGGTTGAGGTGAAGGGGAGGAATAGGTCATGGGTAATGAGTTAATTGAGACACTGGGAAGTTAGGGTATTTGAGGTAATGAAGATTTGGAGGCAATATGATCAGATTTACTTATTAGTAGAGATGAAGGATAGATTGGAGGAAGAAGAGATGTGGAAAGAACTGTCATTAGGGTTAGTCTGTGCAAATGGGAAGGAAGGAGAGTCCATGCTATATGGTGGCAGTGGGGTCATCTCCCAAATTACCTATAATCCTACCCTTAGACTTCTCTGCCTCCTCCCCCTTTCTTCTGGTTAGATCAAAACATGTACCTGTGGTTACTGGGCCTTACTTTCTTCATCCCATGATTGGTGAGTACATACTTGTTGATGGTGAAAACAGTTTTTTCCTTTGTTTGTTTTTGATACAAAGGGTTAGGAAGAGTGAGCAATGACCTAGCATCATGGAAATTCAGTCACAGAAGGCTGTGTGCCTGAATTAAACATTTGTCGTAATTCAAAGTTGCTAACACTCCCTTACCTAAAATGTCTTTAAAAAATAGTTGGTATAACAAGTTTGGACTGAACTAGGGAGTGCACATCTTGGCAAAGGATCCAAAATATCATCTATGTTGTCTTCTAAATTCTCCTAAGTGGATCCTGAAAAATACAAACCAATTAACAAATTCTTCTTGAGCATCTACTATTCCCAGGGTCTCTTCCTAGATGCTTTTAAATAATCCAAGCATTTATAAGGTTCTTACTATGTGCCAAGTGTTGGAGATGCAAATACAAAAATTCAACAGTCCTCTGCCCTCCAGGAGCTTACATTCAGGAAGTCAGAGAAAAGAATTAGGTCTGGCCTCCGTTCTCCTGGAATTTCCTCTAGTAGAAGACATGAGACAAAAACCAATAACAACAACAGTAATATCTTGCATCTTTATGTCACCTTATGATATTCAAAATACTTTCATAGTCATAATAAACTCATTTGACTGTCTTCAGTAACAGGTGAGGAAGGTACCTTGATTCCCATTTTACTGCAGAAAGCAAGATAAACTAAGTGCCAGAGGTGGTTGTACAGACAAGAAGAGCTATAAGAATTCAGAAGGAGAGGTTACTGTGAGCTGGGGTAAAAAGAGGAAGCTTTATGCAAGAGGTCAGATTAATATATAAGTCAATATTTGTCTCATTCCTATTGGTTGGATATATTTCCAAAATATATCACATGGCATTAGTCAACATCTCAGGATTTATCCAAATACAACATTGCATATTAGGAAATTCAGGGTCACAGGATCTGGGTTTGAATCCCAACCCTACCACAAACTACCTATGTACCTTGGAGTAAGTGATTTCCCCTTTCAAGACCTCAGTTTCCTCATTTGTAAAATGAGAGGGTTGATTTAGATGATCTCTCAAAGTCTGTTCTAACTTTAAACACTATAGTATATGAGATTATCAGTGCCTGTGAATTTTCCACCAGAATTCCCCTTCCCCACCCCCCTCATTATGCTATGTCTACCCTCCTGCAGTACTCTCACTGCTTAGGGAATAAACAAAGTCCTTCGGTTTCCATAGCTGTCAATCTGCCATGTTTTATGAGTGCTAAATTCATTGCTAAAGTATTTTACAAGAAATAACTAAACAAAAGGCAGTCTTTGAACAGAAGGTCAGAGTTTTGGAAAAGTTTTCCTGGGGCCATGGAGTTAATGCTGGGTGTCAAGTTCATTTTAAGAGGACTGGATTTTTCCCTTTGGGAGAACAGTAGTTGTTTCCACCTACTAGTGTCATATGGGATCCTGGAAAGCAGAGACTGGATATTGTTGGCTAGGTTAAGTAGATGCCTCATTTTTCAGTTGAGTCAGATTTCCGGGTGGGGTTCCAGTTTTGGTGTAAAGGCATTAGAGTGAATCTAGGACAGTACTCCCTTCGCTTTCCCCCAGGTGAGTCTAGAGGTAGGAAAACTTAGTAGTGTTCTGACTGGGATGGTAGTATTGGTAAGGCATTGGTATACCTTCTTTGCATAATTATGAAGATGTCTATTGTGCCTTGGATCCCAGAATCTTAGAGCTGGAAGGACCTCAGAAGTTATATAATCCAATGTCCTCATTTTACAAAATTAGTTATAAATCTCCCCATAGACATCACTGAGGCCCAGGCAAAGGAAATGATTTTTGAGTTGGTGGTGGAACAAAGTATCCTGATTCCTAGTCTAATACTCTTTATACTACATGTTAATTTGCTTCAGTTAATAATGCATCGATCTGTCATATGTCTCTCTGTGTGTGTATACACATACACACACATTGTATATCTACATATGTAGATTTACGTATGATATGTACACATATCTACATATACCACACAGGTCATAATACTGTATGTATATGTTTAGATACACATATTTATATCTATGTAGGCATGTATCCATACATGTATAATATGATAGATCCACACAGTAAAAAATGAGGCAAGCTAGCACAAGTATATATAGACATGAACATGTATATACATGTATATGGTATGGTTATACATGTGTATGTATATATCTACATACATACAATGCTTACAAGTATAGATATGTAACCAATTTAGTTACTGCTGAAGGAGATGAGAACTGAATTTGAGCTCAAAACCAATCATTCGATAAATATTTAGTAGGAATCCTCAGTGTAGCAGTCGCCATGCAATGCGTTGCGGAAGGATGGTTCTGTCCTCTAGAAATTCACATTCTACTTAGGGAAAGTAAACCTATCTGTACAAGGCAATTTGGAATATTTGGCATAAATAACAAATGCCAATGGAATTCAGAGAAGATAGAAATCTCTGTAAGCTGACTTTGTCAAGGAAGGCTTCTTGGAGAGAGTGAAACTTGATTCCCTGAAGAATGGCTGAGGTTAAGTAAGTATGCATGGACATTTCAGGAAATTAAAAAGCAAACAAAGAAACAAACAAACAGATATTTGATATGAGAGAAACAATGGAATCAACTAATTCATCAACCAGCATTTATGACTATGTGCCTGAAACTGTGCAAGGCACTAGTGATACAAAGTTAGAAAAGAAACTGCCCATGCCCTCACAAAGAGTTTACATTCTATCAGAAGAATAGAATGGTAGAGGCATTAAAAGGCAAAATATTAGAGATGTGAAGGACACTGGAAATCACCTTAGAAATGGAGACTGATGTGGGTTATTAGCTAAATGACTGTACTAATAATACTTCCCTCAAATGGTTTTTGTGAGGATCAAGCTGGATTATGAAAGGTGCGTGTTGAATCATCCATTAGGAACTTTTTGAGGGATAAGGACCATGCATTCTTATTTTATTTTGTTTTTTGCTTTCTTCTCTATCATCAGTGCTTAGCACAGTGCTTGACATAGAGTGTGAATTTAAATTGTTGTTGACTGACTGATTTGCTAAAATTTTAATCACGATATAAATGTTTTATTTTGTTCAATCCTTTAATTTTTTGGTTGAAGAAAGAGTGTGAGATCCAAAGAGGATGAGATACTCACAGAAGTTCACACAACTCCTCAGTGGCATAATTGACATTAGTTGTGGAGCCTGCAGTGGGGCTTCTAACTGGGATGACTTTTGTTACTCTCCAAGCAGTAGTATTAGCAGGGAACATGAATGGATTAGAAAATAGTTTGAACGGATTTTAAAACAACAGTCATGGATGACTGCCAAGAGCAACTAGGATATGCCTGACCTTTAAGGTTGTCTTTCAAGAGGGCAACTAACTCATCCTATATCATACTCCTTGGGTCATTTCCTGACAACAGTCCCTTTTCCAGTTGTGTAAGCTTCTTGAGTGACACAAAATCTGGGGAATGTAGGCCTTCAGTCATTCTTCAGCTGTGTAAATTCCTCTATTCTTTTCTCTCCTCTGTTGTTGTCCATGCTTCCATCCATGCATGCACATAGTAGGAGCTCAGTAAATAGGCAGTGAGTTAAATTGAACTGAGGTTATGTATCATTCTCTAAATTAGCTAATTAGCCTTCCCATGAGAATGGGGAAGGAATTTTCCCGCAAAGCCTTGAGTTTCTAACTGATAGGATCTGTAGCTTTGTACTTTCCTCCACCGGGGGATTATCTGAGACTGAAAACAGAGAATGGGTTTAAATGCCATTAGAAAGCCAACTGTATACTCCTTTGTGCAAATCTTTTGCATTAGCTTCTTTGAAGTAATGTGGGAGAAGGAATGATGATAAATCTTTTTATCCTTCTGAGAGTCCAGGGGAGAGAAAGGGGAAAAAAAAACCCAACACACACACACACACACACACACACACACACACACACACACACACATACCATTTTATAATAGGAATGTAGGATTTAGGTGTTGAGGGACTTCTGAGATCATTTAGTCAGACTACCTTTTTTTGAGTGGTGAGGAAATTGAGGCCCAAATAAATGAAGTGACTTGTCCAAGGTCACATGCTAAGTGGAGAGTCAGGATTTAAGTCCAGGTCATCTGACTTCAAATCTAATGCTCTTTCCACTATCTCATAATCATTCATAAAATTCTAGACTCGAAAGGGTTCCTTTTTTGTTGTTCAGTCATTTCAGTCACGTCTGACTCTTTCTGACCCCATTTGGAGCTTTCTTGGCAAAGATCATACAGTGGCTTGCAATTTCCTTTTCCAGTTCATTTTACAGATGAGGAGAATGAGACAAATAGGGTTAAGTGACTCACTCAGGGTCACCCAGCTAGGAAGTGTCTGAGGGCAGATCTGAATTTAAGAACATGAGTTTTCCTGACTCCAGTCCTGGCATTCTATCCATTGTATCACCTAGTTCTTCCGAAAGGGTTCCTAGAAATCATTTGTTTCTAAACCTCTCATTTTCAGGTGGGGAAACTGAGGCTTCAAGGTGGGAAGTGACTTGCTCAAGATCATACAGCAAGTCAATGGTAAAGTTGATTCTGGAATCCAGATCTGAATCCTAGTCTAGGGCTCTTTCTATTATACTACAGTATCCTGCCTCAACCAAAGGATATATATATATATATATATATATATATATATATATATATGTTTGCAAATTTCCAGTATCAGTCTGAGGATGATGATGATAATGATATTTACATAATGCTTTAATGTTGTAAAGTTCTTCCCATAAATTTTAATTTCAGATATATTTTATATCGACTTACTTGTGCATACATGTCCTGCTTCCCCTTCCCAAGTGGAATACAAATTCCTTGAGGGCAAGGACTGTTTCCTCTTTATCTTTGTATCCTGTGAACTTAGCCTAGTTCTTGGAACATACTAAGTATTTAATAAATGTCTGTGGAATTGAATTAGATTCTATCCCTACAATAAACCAATGAGGTAGGGAATCACAAGTACTCTTATCCCTATTTTATAGATGATGAAACTGAGTCACAGAGGGGTGAAATGATTTATCCATGCTCCCATAGATAGTCAGTGCCTTTGTGTTCCCAGTAAGGAGGACAAACCTTTGCACACAGTAGACCCTTAATAAATGCTTGTTGTTGAATTTAAGGGTCAGAGGTGGCATTTGAACTTTAGGTCATTCTGACTTGAAATCCACACCATAGTGCTTCTTTCAAATCATTTTGATTTGAAAGGCTATACTGCTCAAAATGTCAAATTCACTGGCAAATATCTTATGCTATGAAATGAATGACCCAACCAGTCTCCTTCCAATTTTTTAGCTTCTTCCTGAGTGAGACATAATCCTTGCAACTGGGTTATGTCACATTTGCTTTTGTTTGGAAAGGATAAGATTTTCCTGCTGTTAATTGGGTGATTGAGTCCGTGTGTGTGTGTTCTTAGATATAATCTTGAGGCCCTGGGGGGGTTAAATTTGGTTATTGAGACATAATAGGAAATAGTGCTGTGGTAAGTTTGGGTTATGTGGAATGGATGGATAGTTTTCCCATGGCTGCTGTCCCAACTAGAGGCCTGTGTCTTAGGGGTGAAGCAGTATTTCATGCTCCCGATGGGCTCTTACAGCTCTGAAATAATTTCCATTTCCTGAATCCCTTGAGTATAAGTGGGGACCATTGTATCAGACAATGTGACCTAGGACAGATAGGAGCAACCCCCTCCTCCAGCATTCAAGCCTTCCATGAGTGGCCCTTTCACTCTCCTTAAGGCTTTGGACCTAAATATTCTTTAAAACCCCTTCCACCTCTAAATCTATACTCTTATAATTTCTAAGATCCCTTAGGACTCTGATTTTTTTCCCCCTGCATAGGCAGAGTGTTTGGTGGGAAGAAATCAGGAATGGAAGCTAAGGCATGTGGTACCCTGCTGCTAATTAGTGGCACGGCTGTCAATACATGTTTTTGGACATTTCTGAACCTCAGTTTCCTCATCTGTAACATAGGGATCATAATGGTTGTCCTGCATACCTCTCAATACTGCATAAATTCAAGAGAGATTACTGTTAGATATATGGAGAAAAAGGTTAGTGGTAGCTGTCATTTATGCAGTCCTTTTTAAGGTTCAGTAAGCATTTTGCATACATTATCTCAGCCCTTTGAGTAAATACTACATCTTTTACTACACCTATTTTACAGATGTGGAAAGTGAGGCTCTGAGAGGGTGAATTACCTGGGCAGCACTTTGGAGGACCTGTGCTTAAAGGATAATAGATTGAAGATAAATCAGTAAAGGAAATGGAGAAAAACAATCAGGGAAAGAACCAGAGGAGAATAGTGTCCAAGGGTGTGCCAGGAAATGTTGAACAACAGACCTTTAAGTTTAATTTCCATTATTAATATTTTCATCTTCACTTTCTTCAGTCTAGACAATCAACAAACCAATAAATGAAACCCTGATTTATGGCACTTGAAGTCATTTTGAGCTGGCTCTAGCCCACCCCTGAGAGTGTCCCAGAAGCCAAGGGAAGACAAAGGATGCAGTTGGAAGGGGTAGTCAGTAGCTTTAAAAGCTACTGAAAGTTCAAGGCTGATGAGAATCTGAGAAAAGCTATATTTATGTCTACTTTAATTACATTCTGCTCAATTCTTTTAGGGTACACAGAGCTACATGCTAGGGAGACAAGCCCTAAACTACAACAGTCCCTGCCAGCAGGGAGCTTATATTCTGTTGAGACAACAGTGTATGCGCACAGATAAGTAAATACAAAGTATTTTGAGGTAGGAGAAAACACTAGTTGAGGGGACTGGGAAAGTCCTTCCGTAGCAGATGCCACTTGAACTAAGCCTTTAAGGAATTCTTCTGGGCAGAAGTGTGGAGAAAGTAATCATAATGGGAGAGAGGGGGTAATTAGTGCAAAGGCATGGAGATGGAGAAAGGGCACACGGAGGTTTGAGAACCAGCTAGTGGTCCACTTATGTTGCGGTGGGAGATCCTACCATCCTGAAAGGAGCAAGAGAGGCAGGGAAGAGGAGAAGATGAACAGTAAGGTGGTTGATTTTTTCCTGTAGTTTTCTTTGTTCTACTTCTCTGTGCCAACTGGCATTGTTAGAATCCTACACTTCTGGTGTCTACAGTGGGGAAATTTTATTCACAGGTGGACAGCTAATTTAATTGCAGAAATTCTCAGTCAATAAAGCAAAGCTGTGGCAACAACCAAACAAGAGGCTTCAGTTTTCGTGTTGATTGTCCAGGCCTGGAAATGCATGAAAACAGGATATTGACTAAATTGGAAATGCCTCATCAGGATCCCATTCATTACCTATGATTTTGTCCCCATCCCTCCTCTAGGAGGGGAGAAGAATGGATTGATTAGTCCTGAATCAGACCATTCTCACTCTTTGGAGGTGATGAGAGAAAGATGCATCTTCTCTTTCCTTTGTTGACCTACACTAGACAATAGCTGTGAACAAGAATAAGGAATACTTACCCAGTCATACAGCTAGCTAACAGAAGCAGCAGGATTCAAACCAGGTCTTCTGAATGCAGGATAGGAGCTCTTTCCACTGTTCTATGCAGTCTCTCTCAGTATGGGCTGGGGTGGTAGCCTATGGCATTTACCCAAAGCTTTATAACATTTGTTAGAAATCTTCCTTCTCTCACTCTACAATGAATCTCAAAGAAGTAGAGCTTTCTTCCCCTTCATTCTCCCCATGGAGAAACTGAGGGCAGAAGCATGGTGTAAGGATAAGTTTACTAAATTTAGAGTCAGGTTGGTTGTTCTTTTGTTTTCGAAGCAGACCAAAATGACATCACTATGTTGGAGTCAAAGTTTGGTGTGTCCGACTGTGGCTGATCAGACCGATATGAGCTTGGAAGTCTCTACCACAGGTCAGGCACCGAGAGTCCATGTGAACATTTGATTAGAGTCAGATGACAAGGGCTTTGAGTCTCTGTTATGCCTCTGGACACTTGTGTTATACCCCTAGGTCCTCTGGCTCTGATAGTGAATTTTTTATTTATCTAGCCAGAGCCCTAGTTTCTGTACAACTTTCCAACTCCCTTTTTTCCATGGCTGTAAGTAAGCTCCTCTTTTACCATCCCCTTTCCTAGTGTCCATTTGTATGTTGTCTTCCTACATTAGAATGTAATCACCTTGAGGGCAAGGCCTGTCTTACTTGCTCATATTTGTACCTCTAGTATTTACCATCGTGTCTGTCACATAGTAAGTGCTCAGTAAATGCTTGATTTATCTATCTATCCATCCATTTACTAGCTACCTAATCTTAAACAAGTCACCTAACTTCTCTCAGACTCAGTCTCCTCATGTATCAAATGAAAGAGTGGAACTCAATGAGTTTTGGAATCACTTTACACTCATACTTCCCAATTGCTCCTGGGTTGGGTGAATTTGTGGCAGTGGCCAGTTACTTGATTTATTTTACAGATTAGAACATCCAGACTCAGAGAGGTTTAAGTGAATTAAGTTCCATGAACGTAAGTGTCTTAGAACCAGGATTTCAGTGCAAATCTTCTAACTACAAACTGAGCATGCCTCCCACTGTGTCATAAAGGCTCATACATTTATCATACTTATTTTTTAATCACCTTCAGTGCCTTGGACCTAGGCTTGTTTTCTATTATTTCTCCTTTTTTCCAGGGTTCAGGCTCTTGTTACATATTTGTTGTATAAATGAATAAAGGAATGAGCACTGCTTATTTTGTGGAAAGGCTGATGCAGGCAAATGTGTTAAAAAAGGTAAAGAAGAGAAATTTTAGAAGCCTTCCCCACTTAATTCCTTGCCTACATAGTTTCGTTTTCAAATGGTTCAGGTATTTTTATTAGTGTTCTTTTATTTGTATCATCCATACATGTAACCTCTATAAAACTCTCTCCTGTAACAAGTAAATTTTGTTGTTGTTCAGTCATTTTCTGGCTCTTCAGTGACCACATTTGGGATTTTCTTGACAAAGATACTGGAGTGTTTGCCATTTGCTTCTCCAGCTCATTTTACTAATGAGAAAACTGAGGCAAACAGGGTTCAGTGATTTGCTCAGGGTCACCCAGCAAGTAAGTGTCTGAGGCTGGTTTTGAACTGCACAATCTAGGAAAATAAACCAACAATGCCTGAAAATGTAAGAATGATTGCATATGTATAATCCACCACTTCTCCAATAGAGGCAGGAGACATGCTTTACCACCAGTCCTATGATGTTTCCATCAGTATCCCTTCCATGCTGCCTTCAGTAATTCCTGCCTCCCTTCCATATAAGAGAAGTAGAAGGATGTACTAGAAAACTCACTGTACTTGGATGCAGAAGATCCAGCTTTGAGACCTGGCTGCGTCATTTATTTACTGTGTGGACTCAGGCAGGTCATGTTTCTTTCCTTGTCCTCAGTTTATCCATCTGTAAAATGAGGGATTTGGACTAGGTAAACTGTCTCTAAAATCCCTTTTAGCTCTAATCTCCAGTAATTCTAGGAGTCCACATGCCCTTTAAATGGACCATTTGTGTCTTCCATCTATTAAGCAGCGAAATGGAGGACCTAAAAAATTTAAATTGCTATAAGAAGCTTTCAGCTGGCATAGGTAAATCTGTGACAAGGGCCAGTTGTTTGCCTCTCCTGGTCAAAGAGTGGTGTTTGAGAGAAGGTGGGCTCTAAAGGAGGCAGTTTGCACAGAAGAGACAGCTTTTGCTGCAAGCCATGTTTGCATAGTAACTTTAGTCCCATGAGCAGGTCTCCCAGGGTTCAGGTGATTGGCAGCTCCGACAGATGGTGGCTAATTGTGGCCATTAGAACCTAGAGAAATTTCCCCTCAGGAGGTAGAGGGGGGAGTTGATGAGTCAATTTATAGACTTACAGATCATGAGAGGAAACTGAGGCCCAGAGAGGGGAAGTAATTTGCCCAAGGTCAAACAGCTTTTCAGTTTTCCTAAGATCCTCTTCCCTTGCTTAAACAAGCTAACTACATGCCATTTCAGGCAGTGGATAGCCAATGTCTCTTTTGTGAGGACTCTTTGTCCCTGTTCTAGTGCTTTCCTACCCCAAACGAGGGTCAGGCACTCTTGAAAAATGTCTACCTTCCTGGAAACTATGTACCAATCCCCTGAGTCCTGTCCGGGAATCTTCTGCCCTTGTCAAATGACCTATTTTCTCTTTTAGCCTCTTAGGTCCTTTCTTTCTGGACCTGTTCTGGCTGGTCCTTATGTCCTCATCAAGAATATCCTTGGAGTCTGCCCACTTGATAAAATGGCTGTGCTTTCCCTTACCAAAGAACTCACTGGAACCCTAGATGCCCTCACATTAATATCAAGGACTGCTCTGAAGCAGTCAGGAATGCCATGAAGCCATGTCAGTGATACTCATGTCTGGTTGCCAAATCTTTTTTTTTCTTCTCCTCCCAAGAAGCCAATCCAACCAAACTTCAATTCCCTTATAATTCTCTGCTCCCTGAATTAGGGTTTTTTTGTCTCCTCTCTCCACCCTCAATTGATGCTTTTACAAAACTGTTATTTTAGTGCCGTTTGGGCTTGTTTTCTACTCAAGGCTTGTTTTCTATTATTTCTCCTTTTTTCCAGGGTTCAGGCTAATTAAAGGAAGTGTAAATCACACCTCGTTTGCGCAAAATACCTTTCATGAGGTCTGGAAGACATGGAGCTTCTGTTTGCCAAAGATCTTTAGGAAAGAAAAAAAAGGAAAGAAAAAAATATTCCCGTCGTTTTAAAAAAAGATTAATATCTTTATGCCAAAAAAATCCATTAATCCGCACCTCCCATTTGTGGGCTGTTTTATGGCTTGAATATAAAAATGGCAGCCAGTGGCAGGGAGAAGAGAGAAAGCTGGCTCAGGGGACAGGTCTGGCTCCTGCTTCAGCCAACTGAGTTGTCTTACATCCAATACCAGTCTACTGACCGGCAATGCCTTCCAGGGAAGTTAGCAGGGACTGGTGTGTTATTATCATTTGCTGTCTCTGGCTTTCCTCTTAGTTAAATGAAGGATTCACAATTGGCCAGCATGGTTGAAACTCTTCCCTCAGTTGACATTCACTTCTTAGATATAACAGCTCTACAAGTAATGACATGTGCCATCTAGATGCTCTCCGAATGGACTCCAGAAGACAGAGCCAGCCCTAAGCAAAAATTCTGTATCTTGGGCAGCCTCCTACTTCCCCTTTCAGTGTCTCTCCACTTCAGGTGCCTCTGCTTTGCTTTGCTCAGAAACCTACCTTACTCCTCTAAGTTCTAGCACTCAGCTCAGTGTAGCAGTTGCTAGCTGTTAACATCATAGGCTCACAGGCCCAAAGGGACTTTAAAGATCACCTAGCCCAACTCCTTCCTTTTCCAGAGGGGAGGAATGTGAAGTCTGAAGAGAAGAGTTGATGTGCCCAAAGTCACACAGGGAGTTTATAACAGGAAGAGTACTAGAGCCCAGCTCTCCTGATTTTTACATAGGTAGAAAAGCTCATTAGAAAATTTTTAAAAATGATCTATCCCAGTAGTCAGTACTGACCATCTTTTCCTGGGGTCTCTTCTTAGATTTCCTGAATCACATATCAGATTCCTTCGTTTAAAGAAGGGGGCAGCTTGGTTTCCATTCAAATTAAACATTTTATCAGTTACCAACACTCCAAAGACTATTGGAGAAGACACAAAACCCAGACAGGACAGAACCTGTATTAGTCCCTTAACTGCTCTTCCTTCCTCTGGTTCATGTCAACCCTAGTTCATTTTCTATGCCTCTGCCAAATTGCTCTTCTTAATGCACAGCTATAATAATGTCAGTCCTCTACTCAAAATCCTTCTGTGGCTCCCTATGACCAATTTAATAAAGAATGATCTTCTGACTCAGGCATTGAAAGCCCTTCCTAGAGTCTTTCCAAACCACTTGTCTAATTGTGCTCATGCCCCTCTCTTCCTATAGTCTGTGTTACAGATAACCTGAACTGCTTTCTCTACTCAGCCTTGCCTTGCTTTTGGGTGATGCCATGGCTTTGCTCAACACCATTCCCCATGAAGGAAATGGACTGTTCTACTCCTACTTCCATCTCTTGAATTCTCTCCCTTCCTACAAGGCCCAGTTTGGATTCTGCCAGCTCCTTCAAGTAACTTCCCTGATACCATCCCCACCAAGTGGAAATAATGTCTCATTCCCCACATTAATTCTGGCATTTCATCCAGATGTTCCTTCCTACTTAGCTTGTAGCTCCTTCCTTCCTTCCTTCCTTCCTTCCTTCCTTCCTTCCTTCCTTCCTTCCTTCCTTCCTTCCTTCCAGTAGATTATAAACACCTTGAAAGTAGCACCTTTCTTTCCCAGTTTTACATTCTTGGCATCTAACACAGTTCCTTGCATAGTTAAACATTTTTCTTTTCTTTTCTTTCTTTTTTTCAACAATGCATTGAATTGAGTTTTAATAGGGACATCTTTATGATTAAGAAGACTTTAAGATGCAAAGGTGAGTCTCAAAAATGGAATTTTAGGCATCTTGACAGGTGGTAAAGGAGGGATTTGGTGACAAGGGGCTCTTGCCAGTGCCCCTCAAATCACATTTCCTTGAGTTTCCTGTCCTGTGAGACCAGGAAATTGGTCAAGATACTTTCTAAGATTTCTTCCCTCTCTAAAATTCTATAAGCCTACTCTCCCTATCTATAAATCTTGCTTGACTGGGGTAGGAGGAAAACAGAGGCAAGGAGAGAGGAGAAGAGGAAAATGGAGAGCAGAGGAAGAGGTATAAGATAATTCAGTTAAGAACTTCTCCATCCTATTGCTTCCTGATGAGCGAGGGCTCTGCCACCAACTCTCCCCAATGCTCCATCTGCTCCCTAAAAATAAATAAATAAGTAAATGGAAATGAGTGGAGCTGGTCAAAGCATGTACCATCCCATCCTGCTAGATTTCTGCTGATACAAACCTTTTGTAATTCCTCACAAGAAGAGAAAAAAGAGCATTGAACAAAAATAACCTCAGCAGAAAGTGCATTCTGCATTTCCCAAGTCTATTTTCTACTGCAAAGCCCAACTTGGCATTTTTTTGTTATGGGGAACAAGAGATAACAAGGCTAGGAAACGTAAGCAAGATTGTTTTTCAGGCTCTGAAGTGAGAAGGGGGTAAGGAGGGGTAGATATGAACTAAGTTTTATTTAAAGTCATAAAGGCTTTTGCAGGGTAGAGAGATGGGAGTTTGGGAAACAGCAGGATTGCATAGCCATGTCTGGAAGGAAAATATAGCAGACAGTATCATTGGCAGCTGTTGATATATAAAATATGAAAAGAAAAATAGGCACACTTGGGCAGAAATAGCAAGAAGTGTGCTATAATGAAAGAAGGGCAGAGGATTACCCTTGAGTGGCACTAAGGGCACCTTGAGAGCAGCCAGTTCCACCATTTCATGATGACTTGCTGGGCTTGTCCTTCCAATCTTTTCTGGTGCCAGCAGGACTTACAAGTTGTGTTAAAACCTTGCTTGGAGACACTATCTTCTTCTTTTGTTCCATTCCTTGGGAGGTGGCAGGCAGGGTGGAGGCTGCCTTAAGCATTATATGTACCAGGCAACTATCAAGGACATGCTGTAAGAGATGCCACAGGACAGCCTTGCCAACAAACTAATCCTGACCTGCAGCATTTCCTGCTGTTCTAGTCCCAAGCTGACACTTCCCTTCAACCTCACCCTCACTGTCTTCCTTCCTTCTCATCTGCATTTTTTCTTCTTTCTCTCCCTTTCAATTAATCCCTTCTTTTACCCCCTTTTGACCTCTCTTCTCTTTCCCCCTTTTTCAGTCTTTTCACTCTGTGTGTGTGTGTGTGTGTGTGTGTGTGAGAGAGAGAGAGAGAGAGAGAGAGAGAGAGAGAGAGAGAGAGAGAGAGAGAGAGAAACAGATAGAGAGGAATGGGAGTGGGTGAAATGGGGTTAAATGTACTTTCTTTTGATAATGCCTTCTCCTATGCCCTGTCTTTCAGTCTCTGATTTCTCCACAGAGAATAAATGTTTTCTATCTTTTTTCTGTATTCCCCATCTCTTTGCCACTCTGTCATTTTCTCTCCTCTCCTTTCTTTATCCTTCTCCTTTTAATTCCCTCTCCTCCTCTCTTTTGGTCTCTCCCTTCTCCCTCCTTTGTGTGTGTTGTGTGTGTGTGTGTGTGTGTGTGTGTGTGTGTGTGTGAGTGTGTGTTGGCTGGTAAGAGACGAATGACATTAGGAGTCTCTCTTATCTTCAAACTACCATTTACCTTCTTCCTTCTTCCCTTGTTTGATTTTTTTCCTCTTCAGTCTTTCCCCTCTCCCCTCCTTCTTCTCCTTTCTATCTTTCTCTTCTCTTCTTTTTTCCGTCTGGTTTCTCCCTTTCCCCTCTTTGTGTCTCTCCTTGTCTTTTCCCCCTCTTTTTCTGTGCCGCTTTTCTTTCCTACTCCTTTCTGTTTCTTATTTCAGCTGAAATATAATAGATAGCCTCTGTCACTTTGACAGGAAGCCAAGGGAGCTGTGTACTGGGTCATCTTGGCCTTAATTTGCCACCCACTGCCATGGGTTCTTTGCTAGTACACATGTCTTTTCTCACTCAGTGGGATTTATTTTAATTTTAATTTTAAAATAATTTAAATTTAACTCAACTTTTTTATCCTTTCTTAATAGATAGGATAACTGAAGTTATAAGAGAACTCAATACCATAATGTGATCCCTCCTCACTCTAGTCCTACTCCCATTCTCACCCCATCCATACAAGAAAATTATAATGTCTACCAAAAAGACAAAGTCATATAAGGCCTTATTCATTCATTAAGAGAAAGGGACCTATACGCCAGTAAATATGGTAGGTTAATTGAGGATAATGGAGCAGTGCCAACTCTTAGGAACATCTGGCCATTGATGCACATGTTGTCTTGAATCATTCACTTCATATGTGAAAGGCATGTGAGGGGGATGGTGGCCATAGAAAGCTTTCAGACAACTAAGAACATCTTAGTCCTTCTCTCAACTTCTCGTGACTTTAGATGGAATTGTCAAAGTAAGGGACAATTTGTGAGGAAAAAAGATGTGCTGCTGCCATGGAAGATGTGATTCTTTACCCAAAATAGATATGGTGATGGGAAGGCCACCTGAATGTTAGGCAAATCCTGAGGATTCCAGGTGCCCCTCCTCGAATTTCCAGCCATCACTCCATTGTTCCCTAGAATCTCAGTTGATGTTGACCAGAACAGTTTTTCATCTATGGTATCCCATTCACTTGCTATGTAAAATATACATCTTTTTTTTTCATAATTTTTTTTAGAACATGCATCTTCCTAGATTTATGTAGGTTCCATTGTGATTGTTACTCTGTCTTCCATTATTCTGTGATTAGACTAGAACCTAATTCATCTCTCTGGGATGATTAGTGGAAAACAATTGTGTTTAAAAGTCAAATGGACTTCTGTTAGCCTACATTGCCTAGGGAGCTATAGAGCAACTGCTTATAGAGACTACTCATCAATTCTTAGATGAAGAAGATATAGTCCATATGCAGGAACTTGGCCTCTTTCACATGGACATGACTATTGTTCACCATTGAGTCCCTACAATATATGTGCAAGGGAACAGACTAGATTCTAGAGATGAAAATGTAAATAATGACATAGTACCTACCCTCAAGGAACTTACATTTATTCTATTGCCTTTGGGAATAAGGACAGGGCATGACGCATATATAGATAACTATAAAGCAAAGTAAGTGGTATTGAGGCAAAAGAAAGATCTAAGCAAAGTGCTTGGTAAAATGGAAAATTTTGGATTTAGAATCCTAGCTCTGGCCCCTGTGTGAGCTAGGGTGCTTTGGGATTCAATTTCCTCATCCGCATATTGGGGAGGTTAGACTAGGTGAACTGGAAGATCTCTCCCAGCTCTAAATCCATGATCTCGTGAACACTGCTCGCTGGCTTTTTGCAAATGAGTTGATAGGCATTCTCCAAATATGGAGAATCATTTAGGACCACTCAATACCACCACAATTGTTGGTTTTGACTCAACTAAGACGATAAGCAAGCCCTTGCCCAAGTGAGAAGTAGTACTGCTGTCATTCTTTGTATTCCTAACTCAGCAAATTTCTCCAAAACTGGATGTCTTATAAGTACCTTCTGGCAGGTTTCATTGTCTGAAATCAGTGTGCTTTTAAGTGAAGGGAAGAAATCATCCATTTCCACCACTGGTGGGTCTCTTAGCAATGGTGTTAATAGTGAAGTTCCTTTTCAATGACTCTAAATTTTTTTGTTTTCATGGGACAGAGCTCATGAGTTTCCTTGAAAATCATGTGTAGCTAGCTGCCAGTGAGTCAGTGTATATGTATACCTCTATATTTTAAAAGTAATTAACAGGCTACTTCTCACATCCAGGCCCCCCAAAAATGGTAGAAATTAGAAATATTCCAGTAGTTTTGATGTATGTTTCCTAATAACCAAGTGATATTTGTCTTTTACATACCTGTTATTATTGACTTAAACCATCACTTAAAATATCTATGTCATATACATGTGTATGTTTACATATGTACACATATTTACATGTATACATATGTAAACATACACATGTAAATATATACTTCACCTATACATCAGATACAGCTAAGTGGTACAGTGTATAGAGTACTAGACTTTGAATCGAAAAGATCCAAGTTCAAATCCAGCCTTACTTATTGTGTAACCCTGGGTAAAACCTCTGTCTTCATCAGTTTCCTTATCTGTAAAATGGGGATGGCAATAGCACTTACCCTCCAAATGTCTTTGTGAAGATAAAACAAAATCATATTTGTGAAACACATTGTAAACCTCATAGTGTTATATAAATGACATTAATTATTATGATCAATTATTATGAATTGGTTAATTGTCATCAGAGGCAGTTTTGTTATAATTAAAGGTACACTGAGCTAGGGGAGTACGCATCAGGAGATTTGGAAAGAAGTAGTTGCTGTATACCCAAAGATTGAAGGTTATTAACTTTGAGAGCTGTCTGAAGAAAGTAGGTGAGGCCAGAAGGGAGATGGACATGCCCAAAGAGAAATGGAACAGACAGGAGGGGAAAGCTGAATCAGTTGTAAAATTCCTTAGGAAAGTAGAAAAATAAAAGAAATAGTAGGATCAGGCAGTTTAGAGTTGGAAGGGACCATAGAGATCTCCTATTCCAATCCTCTCTTTTTATAAATAATTCAGCCAGAGTCCAGAAAAGTTAATGCAATTGCCCAATGTTATGCAATTAGCAGAGTCAGAATTCAAATCCAGGTCTTCTGACTCCAACTATCCCCACTATAGCATGTTATCTCTTACATGGATTATGTTTTATACATCATAGAAGATAGAAGAGAAAACTAAAGTTTACAGAAAGTAAGTATGTGGTTTGCTTATCATCACAGGAAGGCAGGGGTTGATACAAGACTAGAAGCCATACTTTATGACTCCAGGTCTACTCTTTCGACTACATTATGCTTTCCATCAATTCTGACTGTCCTAGACCAAAGCAAATGAAGAGTCAGAGGAAGACAGAAGAATGGTAGAGGAACAGAGAAAGAGGAAAAGAGAGATTACTAGAATGAGGCTAAATGATAAAATGTGTCAAAATGAGACATTTAATCAAGAGACAATAAGTCCAACACCAGGACTGTGCTTATAATATATACTATCTAGTCACCCTTCAATATGCAGAGATTTATCAGTCAATCAGTCAGTCAGCAAGTGATGATGTAGAAAGAGCACTCCTCAGATGTGTTTCTTTCATCTCCAAGGGCTGTACTATGGACTAGACAGTCTTTTTAAGGGGCTACCTAACTCTAAATCTGAAGATCTTTTGATAAGTATTTATTAAGTACTTACTGGATGTACAGTGATGTGCTAGGCATTAATAATAATGCCTCACTTATTTGGCTGCATATAGTTTTCAAAATCTTTCTTTATTATGTCATTTATTATTCATTATTATCTATTTGATCTTTATAGCAAATCTAGAAGTAAGTGCTATTATTTTCCTCCTTTTACTGATGAGGACAGTGAGATTAAATGATTTACCCAGATTCATTCAGCTGGTTTGTCTGAGTTGAGATTCAAACCCAGGGCTTTCTGAATCCATGTCCAATGCTCTATTCATGCCTTTGAGAGGTAGCATGGTGTAGTGGATAGAGCATTGGAATTTGGGTCAGCAAGCCCTGGGTTTGAATCCTACCTCAGACAAACTAGCTGAATGAGTCTGGGCAAATCATTTCAGCTTTCTGTACCTTTGTTTCCTCATCTATAAAATAAAGTGATTGGATTCAATGAATTTTAATGTCCTTTCCCACTCTAAATCCATGATTCTATGATTTCAGCTGCTTCATTCCCTGATTGGAAGTCAAAGTGCTGCCTTTTCCAAGGACCCATAAGTCTCTGATGTTCATGTTTCATATGTTTTGAAGATGGGCAGTGGTGAGACTGAACACCCAGTGGTGTTACACAAACATTATTTCTAGGTTCATTAACAATCTAAGGATATTTTTGCTTCATGGTAGGATTTCCCAGAGCAAAATGAATTAAGATTATGCCTTTGACCAAAATTTATAGCAGATTCAGTTCACCAAGAACACAAGTTAGCTTTCTGTGCTCCTGAACTTTCTTTATCCTTTTGTTCCCAGCTGTTGCTTTGCATAGAGTTCCATAGAAAGCAAAGAAAAGGGATTTCTATCCTAGTCTCTCCGTCCTTCCCTGGATGAGCCTTCGCCCAAATGTGTGTTCCTTTCTGTAGTAATGTCGTAGAAAGTACCCACCTTGTAAGAGTCCTTGGGGTCCAGGCATGAATCTGTCACTGATTAATTGTGTGATCAAAAGCAAGTCACACACCGTTTCTGGGCTTCTTTTCTTTTTTGTAAAATGAGGATATTGGACACGGATTATCTCTAAAATTCCTTCCACATCTAGAATTCTTGGTCAATCCCCCAGCCTTTCTGTTTCCCAATGTAATAGAACTCAGTACTGTGTCGAATTTCCTTTATGTCTAAGTCCTTACCCTCTTTGGCACGTCAGGCCTATCTGAAAACTTAAGTCATTACTAAGGGAGCAGCCATCAACTCCACGTGACTGTTCAGCTGTATGTAAGCATACAATTTGTCTATATTCACATTGGTGTGTCTATACTATAACTTGTCAAATACTTTATAGACCAATTTTCATCCCTGTTTCACTTTGGGGAACCACTGCTGGGTCACCAGGGGCTGAGGAGGGGGACTGTAACTGCTCCTTGTTATGTGCCCAGGCATGCAGTGGTCTGGGTTCAGTCCTGGGGGATCCTGCCTCTAATGAGAGCAGTTAAACTCTCTTTTCTCACACTCATTGGCTTGTTAAGTTCCCCTTCACGGTCTCCCTGGAATTGATTTTACTCATGGTTCATGTCTAAGGCCTCCCTAAAAAGGTAGAAGGAAAAAAAAAAGGTACTTAATGATGATATAAATCAGATATCAACCAGTAATTTGTTCCTATACATAAAATGAATACACTAACACTCACGTGTCCTTAACCAAAACAAACAACAACAACAAACAACAACAACAACAACAAAAATCCTTAAAACAGGATGGAATAGTTAACTTCCAGCTACAGTTACATATCTGTTAGGAGGCTGATCTTAGATTTCATCAGAATATAAAGGCCTTCACAGGATCATTGATTAGGAAATTTATGTTTCACTTCCCATTACACTATCCAAACCAATCCAAACATATCTGTGGGTAAAATGGCCAGGCTTGCGCTAATCGTCCTCCCCAGCTAGGTGACACAGTAGAGTGCAGGGCCTTAGTCAGGAAGACTTGAATTCAAATCCAGCCTTAGACATTTACTAGCTGTGAACAAGTCACTTAAACTGTCTGCCCTTCTCCCCTCCATTTCCTGGATTGTAAAATGGGGATAATAACAGCACCTACCTCCCAAGGTTGTTGTGAGAATTATATTAATGAAGCACTTAACAAAGTATCTGGCATATGATAGGCACTTAATAAATGCTTATTCCTTCCCCTCAGCCAAATAAAGAGACTCACAGTGCAAGACCCTGAAGAATGAGATATGGGGGAAGGGGTAGCAGTGCTTCAACACCACTCCCTTCCTTCAGGCTTCAAATTTGTCATCTGGAACCAGGAATGGAGACTTTGAGCTTCTCTAAATGGGTTTGGGGGGTGGCTTTGCTTCTGAGGTTTTTATTTTGTACCCCTCCTATTTTTTCCTTTCTACTCACCTACTTTCAAAAGCCTCTGACTTTAAAACATATAATAGCTCACATTTATGTTGACCTTTACAATTTGCAAAGAACTTGACATATTATTTCATTTGAGTCTCACAGTGACCTAGATACTGGTAATATCTGAGGCAGAATCAGAACCCAGGTCATCTTGACTCCAAATCCAATGATCTATCCACTCTTTTGTGGATAGGAAGTTTCTGGTATATAAGGGGAGAATAATTAAGGCTTCTACAAACTTTTCCTGTGACCGAAGTGAAGATGATTACAGTGACTTGAAAAGTTATCAAAGATTTGGATGGGATGGAAAGAGACAGGGTTAGGAGTTAGGATGCCTGCGTTTGATTCTAAACTATGCTACTTACTGGCTGTGTGACTTGAGTAAGTTATTAGGCCTAGTTGTCTCATCTGCAAGATTAGCAATTTGGACTAAATGATCCATGATTGTACGGCTATGCCAATCTGAATATGAATGGAAAATAGCTATTAATTCCCTGAAAAATACTCCCCAGAAAGGGTGGGGGATGTTTTGGGACTTGCAGGTTTTGAGCTGAATAACAATGCAACATCTTGTTAAACCATCCATTAACAGAGTACAAGCCTTTTAGTTTATTCCTCCAACAAGAAGCTGATAACCCCAGCCTCCAGGTTAAAAGTGGTGCAGTAAGGAGGCTGGACCCTGCTCATCTCCTTGGAGGGAAGCTTCCACTTGTGACCAACAGAGGGAGCTCCCACATCACACAACATCCTCGGAAGGGCCTGAGTTTAGAGCACAGAGTGGAGGAGGCTGCCAACTGACCTTTCTCCAATAGTTCATGGGTTGCCAGAGCAGCAGAGGTGTCAGCAGCGAACGGTCCCAGCTTCCCAGTGGCTGAAGGAGGAAGGCAGGGGGCACCCGAAGGGGGAAAAACACACTCAGGCAAAAACACACACCCAACACAGCCGGCACAGACATACACAACTCAGAACTTCGTAATCTATTAACTGTTTATAGACAGAGAGAAGAGAAGGAAGATTTAAAGTTGCAAAGAGCCTGAGAAATCATCTAACCCCAACATTTTACAAAGGACAAAATTGGGGGCCAGAGAGTTTGAGTGACTTGGTGGAAGTGCCTCGGGTAGTAGACAGTAGAGCTGAGATCTGAACCCCAAGTTCTCTGGCTGGAGACCTAAGTAAGCATGAGAAAGGAGACATGGGGAGGGGGAAAGACAGAGAAAAAGAGAGAAACACGCACACAGACAGAGAAAGAGAGGGAGAGAGAGAGACTGAGGAGAGACAGAGAAAAGCAGACACACAGAGGAGAGACAGAGACAGACATAGACAGACACAGAGAGACAAGAGATAAACAGAAAGAGAGAAGGACTGGCAGAAAGGAGAGAAAGACAGAGACAGGACAGAGACAGAGAGAGGCATAGAGTGAAGAGAAAGATAGGCAGAGAGAAGAGAGAGACAGAGGGAGAGAGGAGAAATAGCTATATGATCACGATGAGTTCTCTGAGCCTCAGTTACCTCAGTTTCTTCACCTGTAAAATGAAGGGGCTGAACTGGATAGCAGGTTCTATTCCAATTCTGAAGTTTTATGATTATCCCTGGACCCTAACTTTAGGAAGGTTAAGACAGAGAGGAGGGAGGAGTGGGAAGAGGGAAAGGGGGAGAGAGAGAGAAAGGAAAAGGGAAAGGAAGGGGGGAGAAGGAAGGGAGAGAGAGAGAGAGGGAGAGAGAGAGAGAGAGAGAGAGAGAGAGAGAGAGAGAGAGAGAGAGAGAGAGAGAGAGAGAGAGAGAGAGAGAGAGAGAGGAAGAGAGGGAGGGGAAGGGAGGAAAGCACAGAAAGAAAGAGAAAAAGAGAGTGAGAGAAGAGGAGAGAGATAACAGAGGACTCATGGTCCAGGGAGGGACAGATCTAATATCTTTCTCTATTCCTTACTTTATTTTGATTCATTAATGGGAGAAACAGAATGAATTCTCTTTCAGACAGGGCCACAGATGGAGAGATGCATGGAGCCAGTGCACCTTGTTTGGCTGTTTGCTCGCTTTAGCAGTGGCAGTGTCCCTAGAGAGAGCAAACTATAAATCTTGTAGAGGACAGGGGCTGTTTGCCACATCCCCGTGGGCCAGGCAGCCTCAAGGTAGCATACAGCAAAAGCCCAGAGATCCAACTTCACCCATCCATGCTCACTAGAGTCTCTTACAGGCCAGGGGTTTGAAAACATTTCTAGAAGTACACAAATCCTTTTACTTTCTTGTACATTTCGTTTAAACCTGATCTCTGAGTTGCTCAAGGTCGGAGAGCAGGGGCCTCCTCAGGTCTGCCAAGACCTAGAGCAGGGGCAGGATATAGAAGAAGTCATTAACAAACACACCAGGCTACAGTCAAAAAACAAAAATCTTTCTTGGTAGAGGAAAGGGAATGCTATGGTGATCCTGGGAGCCTCGTCTTCCCGCTGGGGGAAACATGACTAGTCCAAGACCGGGAGAAGCATGTTACATAACTGAACAAATATAACACACTTCTTGGAATTTGAGAGTCTTCGGCTCTTTTTACACTGATAATTAGGAAACAATTTGGAGGCTGAATTCAACACTAGCTTAAGCAGAGCAACTTCTGGAAGACTGGAAATGATGCTACCAACAAAACTAGCTAAACTATCCCCTTAGACCACTCTTCCCCTACCCCATTCCCTCCCAAATGCCCTACCAAGCCTTCTGCCTTGGAGAAGAGTGCTAAATAATTAGGGGGTTTTCCGTCCAATCTCAACTATGAAGCCTACTAGTTGTGTAACCGTAGGTGAGTTTCTTTTACTTCCGAGCTTAATACTCCAAAAACACAGTCATAGACCTTCATTGAGCTCTGTCTCTATCTCTCTCTTTGTCACCTCATCAGCAACCATGAATTCAATTGTTATCTTTATGCAGACTCCCAGTCATTCCGGAGAGCTCCAGTCTCTCTCCTGGGTTCCTACCTTGCAATCACTTTGGTCATTTTGAACTTTATATCCTGTGGCTATCTCAAGCTTAACATGTCTACAACAGAACTCATTATCTTCCCCTTCTTCAATCTACCCCTCTTCCAAATAGAATATAAGCTCTTTAAGAACAGAACCTGTTTCATGTTGGTGCCTTGTGCCTACGGTTATGTATCTCTTGTGCCTAGCACAGTGTTTGTTGATTGATGGATTGGTTTTTCCTATCAACAAATGATGATAATAATCCTTGTACTACCAGTCTCCTAGGATTGTAAAGAAAGCATTTATAATCTTCAAAGTGCTTTAGAATTATGAGCAGATAGTAGTTTTACTATTAGATACCATTGAATGATTTTGACTCAGATAAGAAGGCATCTTGGGCCCAAGAACAGCTCTTAAGAAGTTAACCATAATCTTCCCCATTCCAATCCTTTGATTCTTAGGATATACTGCATCCCATCTTAAATATAAAGTCATGTTTAGAGAGAAAGGACCTTAGAGATGATCTAACCCAGAGACTCTTAACTTTCTGGTATCATGGATCTCTTTCACAGTTTGATGAAGCTTATTGATTCTTAGAAGGATGTTTTTAAATGCAGAAAATTAAATAGCAAGATTGCAAAGGAAACCAATTATATTGAAATACAATTATAAAAAATAAATTTAAAAAATTCATGAACCCCAGATGAAGAACCTCTAATGTAGCCCAAACCCATAATTCACCAAAGAATTGAATTCAATAATCTTTTTAGGCACCTACTTTGACAGTCTTCTTTGACAGATACTTTTAGTTCAAAGCCTGAAACAAAAGAGTCTGCCCTCAAGATGCTTTATATATACAGATGAGGTTACTGAAACTCATTAAGTGATCTGGCCAAGGTCACACAAGTATTTAGTAACAAAACTGGCATTTAAACCCAGGTCCTCTGATCCTAAATCTCCAGCTCTTCCCAGTACCTCTCCCTACTGTGTAATCATGTGACAAAGAATAAAATCTTCCCTCCAACAATTGCAAGGGAGGCAGGTAACAAGGCAGCTGGCAAGAATGGCAGGGATAACATGAAAAACTCATTGAATCAGGAGAGTGAGGCCCCAGGGTGGAAGTTCCAGAGATGAAAAGGTCAAAACGTCCAAAACTAGGCTTTTGGTCCCAGTATCAAGTGAGAAGATCACCTGAAGGTTTATATGATGTATCATAGACATTGCCTAAATGTTATTTATTTTTCTCCTTTACTTGTTGTTTCTGATAACCTCCATGAAGTTTTCAGTGCAGTATTATTATCATTCTAATTTTATAGAGGAGGTAACTGTGCCTGGGAAAGGTTAAGCAGCCAGCTGGCATAGTGGATAGAGCGCTGGGCCTGAAATCAAGAAGATACACCTTCCTGAGTGCAAATCTGGCCTCAAACACTTACTGGCTGTATGACCCTGGGCAAGTCACTTTACCCTATTTGCTTCAGTTTCTCATTTATAGAATGAACTTGAAAAGGAGATAATGAACCACTCCAGCATCTCTGCCAAGAAAACCCCAAATGGGGTCACAAAGAGTCAGACATGACTGAAATGGCTGAATGACAGCAACAAAACCCAGACAAACACCATCATCCCCATTTGTAGATGAGAAATCAGATTCACACAAGTTGCAAGGTTTTCCCAAGGTCACCATTAAGAAGTAGAGTGGGGCCTAGAAACCAGGCTTTCTTATTCTAAAAACAATATTCTTCACCATTTCCCATGCTTTCTCAAAATATTAGCCAATTAAGGTACTAGACAGTTCAGTCTCACTTAGCCTGCTGTTCTTAATATTCATTTGCTGCTGGTTTTGCCCCACTTTGGAGGGACTTTGGTGAATGGAATTCTGGTTTGAGGAGTTGAGATTCAGCCCATGTTCCAAAGTTACCTGTATAGGGGCTGAGCTTGAATCAGGTGTTTTGCTTCCCATCTTGTTCACTGACCCCCTGTGTAGAACAGAGATGATCATAATGGTGTAATGGGGGGAAAGCAGTTTCTAGTTTTGGAGTTAATAAACCTAAGTTCTAGTTGTAACTCCCTCTTTAGTTAGCTGTACGACTATGAGAAATTATCTGAGCCTCAATTGCCTCAGTTTCCTTGCCTGTAAAATGAAGACATCAAACTGGATAGTAGGTTCTATTTCAACTCTAAAGGTTTATGATTATCTACAGACCCTAGTCTTAGGAACATTGGGAAGGTTAATATAGGTATCAAGAGTTAGATACTCCCAGAAATGATTCCTTATGACCCCTCCCCCAACCTCCTCTGAACTTCAGTTTCCTCATCTGTAGAAATGGGTTAAGAATCTTTCTTATACCATCAGATTCTTGTGAGGGAAAAGACTTTATAAACTTTAAATTGCTGCAAATATCTAATCTCTATTATTAATGAAATTTCTTTAGGAATTAAAATGGGAGTCAACATGGTATAGAGGAAGGACCAGTCCCATATCTGACATTCATTGTGTGACCCTGGACAAGTCACTTGACTTTTCAGTACCGCCAGGAAAGTATCTAAGACTAGAATCTACAGGTCTGCATTAGTGGTAAGAATTTCCTTCAATGGGAGTTCCCTTTTCCAATGAAATCACAAGTCTATTCTACAAGGTGAAGGTGATGACCAATTTTGACCAAGGTCGGGAAGGGTACTAGTGATTCTGTTCTCTTCTTGTTGGATGCAGGGAAGCAGGGTAGCCTCTCTAACAGTTCTTCCAAGGGCAGTTTTCTCCCTCTTCTCTTAGACCAGCTGTACACGTACCCTGCCACAGATGGCTGAAGCTTCTCGCAATGCTACTCCCCCCACCTTGGCTGAGTCACTATGATCTTTGCTTTACCTCGCACCAGTAGTCAGAAGGAGGAAGCAGGCTCAGGGGGCACCTGGCAAAAGGCAGTGGTGCAGAGAACTAGGCAGTGGGTCATTTCAGGTGCAAGGTAGTTTTCTTCCAGTGTTGTTGTTTGCTTCTGGTGAGGATTGAGTTTTCAAAACCAACGGGATTTATTCCTGGCTTATCTTGTTCTGTCTCCTGAGCCTGTTCACATTTCCAGAGTGGTTGAATGGAAAACAGGTGGATATCTGCCTTTATTCTTAGATATGTTTATACTTCTGTAATCTTTTGTGATTCTGGGCCTACTTATCATAGCACATAGCCAACAGACAGGACAAATCAACTGTATTCTGCCCCTGGATTGACCTCAAGTCATCATCATTCCTCACAAGATTGTTGGGCTCTTTCCATGCCTTAGTTTCTCTGTTGCCAAAATTGGCCCAAGGATTCTTCCAAGCTACCTGTAAAAGTCCTTGTGTGCCGGTCTGATCAACAAAGAACAGACATAGGAAAGAAACTTGATCTTGAAAATAGAAGACCTGGGTTCTAGTAACGGTTCTGCCCCTAAATGGCTGAGTGGTATTAGGGTGGTCACTTTCTCTGTAGGTAGGACTCTGGCAAAGGGACTCCCCTTTACTGCTGAGTGCCCAGCTTAGCTGCCTCACAGACCAATCTAATCCTTGGAATGGGATCATCTTCTTGAGTTGGAAAGTGGGGGTCAGGGTGGGAGGTGGGGGTAAGGAGTATTATTGGGCATGTAAAGGAGCTGTGTCAGCAAGAGAATTTTGTGTTCCAGTAATTCTGACTCTGCTTGAGAGGGGAAGATAATTTGGCCTCACTTTTGCCAGCCAAGGTGCCTAGAATAAAAATCATGTGGAATTATTGCTCCTGTGATTCTATCTATGCAAATAGCAATGGTAGGAAACTGAGGTGAAAGTGAGTAGGTAGTTTTGACTACTTCTAGGGGTAAATAAAGCTCATCTACCCCTACTGTTATAACTGATATCAATGTGAAATTGTGGATTGGAAAGGGTGTTATAAAGACATGTCAATCAGCAAAAAGGAGAGAGAGGGAGACAGAGGTGGGGGGAGGGAGAAAGGGAGGGAGAGAAAGGGAGGGAGGGAAGGAAGGAGGAAGAGAGAGACAGAGACAGAGAACATTTAAAATATAATGTTAGGGCAAGTAAAGATCTTGGAGTATACAGTGTTCACAGAATGTCAGAATAAATTTCAGTGCAAAAAGGGGCCTTAGGAAAGATAATGTTAGACTCTTGACCAAACACCTTTATTTATTTTTATTATTTTAGGCTATTAGGGTTAAGTGACTTACCCAGGGTCACACAGCTAATGAGTGTCAACTGTTTAGTCTGAGGCCGGATTTGAACTCAGGTCCTCCTGACTTCAGAGTCAGTGCTCTCTCCACTGCACCACCTAGCTGCCCTGACCAAACACCTTTAGAAATAGAAAGAAGCTTACAATGTAGGGCATTAGAGATGGAAGGGACTTATGAACACAGAATAATGGATCTGGGAGGAATTTTGCAGCAGCTAGATATCTTTGTGCATAGAGGATTAGACTTAGAGTTAGCAAGACCTGAATTTAAATCCTGCCTTAGACACTTACTAGCTGTTTGATGCTAAGTAGGATATTTAACCTCTCTGAATTTTAATTTATTCATCTGTAAAATGAGAAGCCTGGACTTGATGATTTCTGAGGTCCCTTCTAACTCTAAGCCTTTGAGCCTCTTAAACTTTAATGTTATCTATTCCAACCACTTCATATTATAGATTGGGAAAATGATGTAAAGTGACTTGTCTAAGGTCTTACTCCTTATTACTTACAGAACTGAGTCCTGTGACCACCAGCTCCCGGGACAAGTGCTCTTTTATAGGAATATTTATGTTACCATTCAGTTCTATATAACCATAAAACCACTGGTCCATTCCATATTTATGGATGAATCCACATGCTTTCAAAATTAAGGCTTTTCATGGTAAGAGGGAAAGATGATGTGAGACTACCTTGATGTGATGAAGATAGACTTAGATGGGTTCTGGGTGGGGTTAATTGGGAAAAGGGGGCCTGTACCAAATAAGTTAGGAATTTCCTTCAAATCAAATGATGCTACAATATAAAAATCTAACTTGGAAGTTGCTTGTATCCAACAAACTTCTCCAATTTCCCTCTTACTATTATATTCCCTACCAACCAGTCACAGCTGGGAAGAGCCTAAATTGACTTCTTCTCTCTCAAAACCTTGTATGGATCCTAGGGATAGATTGAGTGTTTTGTGTTTGAAGGTCTTTCCTTTTATGATAAAAAGCAAGAATAGTACAAGAGTGTGAAATGAAAACAAAGAGGTAGAAGGACCTCAGGAGGGGGGACAGAAGGCCACCTCACTACTGTTTCATGTTCCAAATCATATAATCCAGACAATGATAGAGTTCTGTGTGTGAAATCAGGAAGACTTGAGTTTAAATCCTGCCTCAGGCAGGAAAGATAATGAAGTCTCTTTTGGACATAATTCATCTGAAATGTCTTGAGATATTTCAGTTTAAAATATCTAAGACATAGTTGTCAAAGGCCTGAAGCTCAGGGGAGACTGGGGCTGGATGTATAAATCTATGAGTCATCTGCATAGAAATACTAATTAAACACATGGGAGCTGATAAATTTACCAGTAAAGAGTATAGCTAGAGAACAGAGGAGGGCCCAGGACAGAGCTTTGGTGAACACTCAATCAGTTAGTGAGCATTTATTAAGTACTACTATGGGCCTGGCGCTATTAGGCACTGAGGATACAAAGAAAGGCAAAAGTTCACAGTTATGAAACATGTTATGACTAATGTGTCAGTGGAGGAGACTGAAGAGGAGAAATCAAAGAGATGGGAAGAGAATCAGAGAGAGTAATGTTAAGAAAACACAGATGGAGAGTATCCAGAAGATAAGGATCGTCAGCAGTCTCAAATGAAACAAATAGGCCAATGGTCTCATTGGTAACTATGGTGAGAGCAGTTTCATTTAAAGGATGAAATTGAAATCCCGATTACAAAGCATTGAGGAGTGAACAGAGAGGAAGTGGAAGCAGAAGTATAGACAGCTTTTTCTAGGAATTTGGCTGAGGAAGAAAGGAGAGGTAGAGGATGAAATAGCTTGAGGAGATGGTAAGGTCTAGTGAAAGTTTCTTAAGGATGCATGTAGAAGGGCTAGCCTTGGCAAAGAAAAGGGCCACCTCATATTAGAGACTGGAAAGGAGGAGAGATCAGGGAATGATGTTATGAGATATAGAGATAATGAGGAGAGAAGAGAGTTCATAGCAAATGTCTTCAGTTGGGGAAGGCAGAGATGTATGAGGAGATGAGAGAAGCTTGTAATAGCTTCCAATTTGGGGGGGGGGAAGCTATAGTATCATGAAGGCAATGGTGGTCCTCAAGACAGAATTCTGAGCTAGATGATTCCTGGATGAGATATGCTAGATTCAGAATCAGAGAATTTGAGTTTACATTCTATCTGCCATTCATTTTCTCGTATGACTTCTGGTAACTGATTTCATTTCTCTGGGCCTCGGTTCCTTATATGTAAAAAAGAGAATTGGACTAGAACATCTTGGGAGTATGTGTGTACTGTAAATCCTGTAATCCTATGACCCAGGGCAGGAACTCTTTTTCTAGGGTTCTTAGGTGACAGAATTTATTCTGTTCCCCAGTATGCCCTACTCAGATTTGGAGTTTATTGTGATGGGATTGGCAAAGCCTTAGTAAGAGGCCTACACGTTGAATCATGTTTGGATTCAGAAAAACTCATAAACTATCTCTGCTACTAATTACCTTGATTACTTTGGACAAGTCACTTATTCTTTCTGGTCTCAATTTTATAATACGTAAAATGAATGAAAATGACTAGATGGACTCTAAGATCATATCTAGTTCTCGTATGTTTCGTGGTCTAATAGAAATAAGATTGGGACTCAGAGGACTTGGATTTGAATCCTGTCTTTGCCACTCACTGTGTGAGTTTGTAAAAGTCATTTCATTTTCTGGGCCTCATTTTCCTCATTTGTAAAATTTGGGGGATTGAACTTGCCTTTAAATGACTCTTTGAATTCTAAATCAATGCTGCTGTATCTTAAGATCCCTTTTAATTCTAAATCCTATGATCCGTCTGACTTCCCCCTCTGGATTTTGATTTTATTATCCACAAATTGAATTGGGTTGAACTTCAGTTCTCTTGCTTCTAAAACCTTTGGTTTAACGTCTTTTCTTCTTGTGGCCACAGTGTAGGTGGCTGTGCTTTATGTTCATGATGACTTACTTTACCTATTATCAACCTAGGTTCTGGGTGACCTTGAGATAGCCCCAAATCCCCTAAACAAGCAGCATAGCAATGCTATTAGCCTCTGGGTCTCCTCTTATGGTAGCCTCATGCGGAGACTATTGTCTGTTCATTGGCATCTCGCTGTTTATACAGGGATTGACCAAACCTGAGTAAAGATACCATGTTATTTCAGCAGACTTTGTTACACACTAATCAGATAAGGTATTAACTGACTATATTGGGGGTCAGCAGGTATCTGACATTGGAGAATAAATAAGGTGTTTTGGATGGGGAGGACATGGACTGAGAATTACCCTCTTTTCTAGGCTAGTAATGCTGTTATCATGGCATTGATGAGTAACATCATTATACATTGACCACATAGTTTGTAAGATCATAGGAATCATAAAATGTAGATCTTGAAATCATTTGTTCTAAACCTCTCCTTTTTTGGAAGAGGAAATTTTTCTAAATTCTGAGGCCCAGAAAAGGGAAGTGATTTATCCAAGGTCACAGAGGTAGCATGGGCTATTCTAATGACTGTGCGCTGCTTTTTTTTAAGGCTAAAGACCACGGAAAGCTATACTACATATGTATTAATCAGAATATAGCCGGCATTTTACAATTTACAAAGTGCCTTTTAATCTATTACCTCTTTGGACCTTTGCCACAACTCTTTTGATTTAGGTAGAGCATGTGTTATTTTGTGCATTTTGTAAATGAGGAAACTGATTCTTTCAGAAATTATGAGGTTGTACAACTAGTGAGTGGCAGTAGTAGGACTTGAACTCTTGAACTGAATCCAAGAGAGTTGGACTACTGAATGCCAAGGCTACAAGGGACCTTAGAAAATTTCCTTTCTAAGAAGTAACACACTTAAACAGATATAATTATTTTTAATTCTCTCTCTTTTTATTCTTAGAATGCCCTTGGATAAAGTGTCCTACAACTTCTTGGGAAAATATTTTCCAATTTTATGATAGATATAGTTTAATAGATTCATGATTGGTCTCGTCAGTGTGGGCCTCTCTTCACTAGTATAGGTTGCAACCCAGCCACACCTTTTCATCTGTCCTCTGTGATTTTTGTCCATGTTTTTCCCTAATTCCTCCACACAATTCACTGAAGACTTCTTCTATTCTTTTAGCATGTTGTGGATACCAGCACATAGGCTTTTTATCTGAAATCTCCTGTTTTTGCTGCTAGAGGCAGCTAGGTGATGCGAAGGATAGATCACTGGACCTCAAGTCAGAAAGACCCAAGTTCAAATTTATCTCACTTACTAGCTTGTGACACTGTGAACTTAATCTCTTTCTGCCTCAGTTTTTTCAGCTGTAAAATAGGAATTATAATGTTACCTGAGATAAAATGTACATTTGTAATGTGCTTTGCAAATACTGAAATGCTATAGAAATTCAATTTGATAAATTCAATAAACATTTTATTGATCTTCTGCTATATAACAGGCACCTGCTGAGTGCTGAGGATACAAAAGGAGGCAAAAAAGAGTATGTGACCTCAAGGAGCTTTCAATCTAATGGGGGAGACAACAAGCAAACAAATATATACAAAGTAAACTATATGCAGTCAGAAATAATTAAAAAGAGGGAGAGCGCTGGAATTAAAAGGGGCTAGAGAGGGCTTCGTATAGAAGGTGAGATTTTATTTGGGACTGAAAGAAAGCCAGGGAGGTCAGTAGTTGGAACAGAGGAGGAAGAGCATTCGTGATATTAGGGACAGCCCGGAGAAAATGCCTGGAACCAAGAGATGGAGTGACTTGTGTGTGGAACAGCCAGGAGGCCAGTGTCTCTGGATCGAAGTGTATGTGTTTGGGGGTAAGGGTGTAAGAAGACTGGAAAGGTAAGAGGAGACTGTGTATAAAGGACTTTGAACGCCGTCTTGTATTTGTTCTTGGAAGCTAAAGGAAGCCACTGAAGTTTATTGAGTAGCGGAGTGACATGATCAATTTCATGGCTGAATGGAGGAGGGATTGGGGTTGGGAGTTGCAGATCCACCAGCAGCTATCAGCTGTAGTCCAGGCATGAGGTGATCAAGGCCTACACCAGGGTAATGACAGTGTCAGAGGAGAGAAGGGAGCATGTTCAAGAGATGTTGCAAAGGTGAAATCAATAGGCCTTGGCAACAGCTTGGATATAGGGGGTGAGAGATAATGAGAAATCCAGGATGACTCCTAGGTTGGGAACCTGAGGGAATGGGAGGATAGTGTTTCCCTCTACAGTAATAGAGAAAGTAGAAAGGGAGGAGAGTTTAGGAGGAAAAATAATGAGTTCTGTTTTAGACATATCGAGTTGAGGATGTCTCCTGGACATCCAGTTTGAAATGTCTGAGAGGCAGTTGGATATGGAAGGTTAGAGGTCAGCAGACAGTTTGGGGCAGGAAAGATAGATTTGAGAATCATCATAGAGATGGTAATTAAATCCATGGGGGCTGATGAGATCACCAAGTGAAGGAGTGGAGAGGGAGAAGAGAAGAGGACCCACTACAGAACCCTAAGGGACACCTGCAGTTAGAGGGTAGGAGGGGGAGGAGGAGTTAGCCAAGTGGACATAAAAAGAGCAGTCACATAGGTAGAAGGAAAAGCAGGAGACAGTAGTGTCCTGAAAACCTAGAGAGAAGAAAGTCTCAAGGAGGAGAAAGTGATTAGCAATGTCAAAGGCTGCTGAGAAGTCAAGGAAAATGAGAATTAGGAAAAGATCATTGGATTTGGTGACTAAGAGATCACAAGTAACTTTCCAGAGCAGTTTTGCTGCTGCTGCTGCTGCTGCTACTGCTACTGCTAGTACTACTACTACATGACCAGCCCATCTCCTTTTCCAGTATGACACATCTTCTATGGAATATTTTAGATCACTTTTCATTGTGTCTCACTCTCAGGAAAAATAGCCCACATAGAAAAAATCTAAATCTTTTTCTTTTCCATTTTCTTCCTGTGTTGTTCCTTTTCAAAAAGAAATGTTTCTGATCAGAAAGTGCTATGGAAAGAGTTCAAGGTTTAAATTCAGAGTACCTGAATTCAAACCTCAGGTCTGATGCTTATTACATATATGACTTTTGGAAAATTGCCTTCCCATCCTGGGCTTCGTTTTTTTTTTTCTTCTGTAAAATAAAAGGGTTGAACTATATGGTTTCTGAAGTCGTTTCCAGGTTAATATTTATGATCCTATCACCCTCAGCACTATAGCTTGTTGTACTGCTCCAAATTGTGCTGTTCCTATTTGCATATTAAACTAGTACTAGAAAGGACCTAAGAGAGTGAAGGAAGTTTAGTGATCATCTATTCTAGTACCCTTATTTTACAGGTGAGGAATTAAAGACCCAGAAAGTGAGAATAAGGTGTACCAGTAAAGAACAGAACACAGACGTCCTCCCATAAGTGCAGCCAGTGGGCTTTCCACTATCCAGTGCTACCTTAGAGGTATACAGGCTAGCTTAATACTTGCTCATTTTCATATCAGGTACCTGGAGCCAGCAGTTTTGTGTTTGAATTGTGTTTCTGCCTATTGTTACCTGTGTGACCTTAGGCAAATGGTTTGAACCCTCTGGTCTTCAGTTTTGTCTTGTTAAAAATGTGCCCAGCATGGCACTAGATACTGTGGGAATGGAAAAATAAAAGTAGAAATTGTGATCCTTGGATTCTGATATCTTTACAACTTGCTTAGGGAGTATGACTCAAATCTCTCTCTCTCTCTCTCTCTCTCTCTCTCTCTCTCTCTCTCTCTCTCTCACACACACACACACACACACACACACACACACACACACACGCACACCACCACCACCATCACCAGCAAAGACATGAAACAAATACATAAGAACATAAAAAAAGTTTGTAGAGCATAAAGAGGGAAGGAACAAAGTGTGCATTTATTAAGCACTTACTATATGCTAGTCACTGGGCTTAGTTCCTTACAAATATTACCTCATTTGATCCTCACGACTCTGAGAGATAGGTGGCAATTTCAGTTTCTTTTCCACTTTGTCTTTCCCTATTGCTCATTTTGTGGCTCGTTTGCTTCTCATAATGCTCTTCCTGGGGTCTGGATTTCAAAGCATCTTGACCTTCTCCTATACTGGTGACTCATGGTTTTCTAGCCTAGGTCTCTGATTCAAATGACTTTTGAAGGGTCCTGGCTAGATGCTAGTCTCTTTCCCTCACACTTAGTGGAGTATTACACCACTCTACACACACAATGTCCTGCCACATTCCTTTTGTTTCTCACTTCTCTGGCCTAGTAGTATAAAGCATTGCTATGCTGCCACTATTGCATCCTGGGCAAATTTCTGAACTTTGGAATGTGGAACTTAATTTTCACAGTACTGGTACAAGATGGAGAGTGAGGGTATAGAAGTGTGCACAATTACGAGCCCAGACACATGTCCTGCCCAGTTCCCTCCATTCCTTCACTCTTCTGCAGACCTTTTTTTGCCCCACGAAATGATTCCACAATGCTAGCTATTGAGACCTCAGCAAATTTCTGTAGTTTCAAATTTGACTTTCCATGGCATTAGAATGAGAAAGTGTGGGTCAGGTATGGGGTTACTTTCTATTGCAAGCCCTTGGATCAGGTTGACTACTACAGCCTTGCTTCTAGGAGTTCATTGGGTAGTAGGGATGTGCTGAGTGGAAGTTAGGTGTTACTTCATGGAGTTTTTAACCTTCTTGGGTTCTTGGTCTTGTAGACTACAAAGACAGCTGGAATTGCTTTATCTTTAGCATGCAGTTTATATTTTGGAGAGCTTTAAGAGCTTGTGAGTATAGAAGAAAATGTCTAATCTTCCATCTTGTTGAAGATATGACCTGGAAGATACTAAATTATATAAACCATTTGAAGGAAAAAATAACACCTACTTTGGATAGCATACTTTAGAAAGGACATTAATAAGCTTGAAAATGCCCAGAGGAAGACAACCAAAATAGTGAATTCTAGTCCATTCCATATGAAACTGAGTTGAATAAAGCAGGGATATTTATCTTGAAGAGTAAAAGTCTGGGGATATAGGTGGTAGTTGTTGTTGGTTCAGTCATGTCCAACTCTTTGTGACCTCTTGTGGGTCTTTTCTTGGCAAAGATACTGGATTGGTTTGCCATTTCCTTCTCCAGCTCATTTTACAGATAGGGACTGAAGCAAACAGAGTTAAGTGACTTGCCCAGGGTCACAAAACTAGTAAGTGTCAGAGGATGGATTTGAACTCATAAAGATGAGTCTTTCTGACTCCAGGCCTAGAGCTCTATCCACTGTGCCACCTAGCTGCCCAAAGCAAAGGGTAGAGCCATGAAATTTCATAACAGTTTTATGTGTGTATATGATTCCCAAGGTTGGTTGACCACTTATTAGGTGTTTTGGAGGAAGATTATTTGGAGGGCGTGGGCTAAACTTGTTGGTTTCTGGGATCTCTTCCAGTTCTGACATTCTGTTATTATGTGATTCTCTCATTCATTTACTTAGGAAATCATAATTGAGTACCCACTATGTGCAAATGGAAAATGCACTGGACTAAATGATACAATATCTTTTTAAGTCTCAACTCTGTCACTGTCTTGCAATACCATTTAACTATCCTGTGCCTCAGTTTCCTCAACTATCAAATGTGGATATGAACCCCTTGCCTTCCTTGTCTTGCCTTTCCCAGGGCCACTTCCTAGATCAAACAAGAGAGTGAATACCAAAGCACTTCAAAAGGCATCCCCAAAATAGCACTTATTGGTTATGTTTTCATGAGCAAATCACTTCACGTCATTGGAAGTCAATTTCCTCATTTAGAAAATGGCAGTAATAATGCTGAATCTCAGCACTGGAATGTCCCCTAGAGACTATCTACCTCAGCCTGTGAGTTGAACTGAAATCCATTCTATCACACACTCAGCAAGTGGTCATCCAACATTTTCTTGAAGACTTTCAGTAAAGAGAAATCTTTTACCTTTCAAATTAGTCTATTATACTTTAGGATAATTCTAATCATTAATAGTTTTTGCTCTTTTGTCAAGACTAAACTATCTTAATGTTTCACCCTGCCCCACCAAATCATCTCTTCTCTAGAGAAAGGGATTTGTGTGTGTGTGTGTACCACTGATCACTTTGGCCGTCTAGTGAGGTCTATAAATCTCTAAGAATATTTTAAAATTTATAACATACGTAGGATTATGTAGGAAACCAATTATATTGAAATACAGTTATCAAAATATTTTTTTAAAAGTTCACAGGCCTTCGTTCAAGAGGCTGTACTGCAGTGTTATCATTCCTTCAACCATTCTTCACATGACATGAACTTGAAGCCTCTTATTATCTTGGTTTCCCTCCTTTATCTACTCTCTGCTTCCTCAATGGGTTAGGAAGTAAATGTGTGATTTCTTAAGTGAGGGAATTTTCTCTATCAATGCAGGTCATCTCCTTGTCTGCAGCTTTTAGTCTTAGAGAATTGTCTAGAGCATTGAAAGTTTAGGTAACTTGACCAGGGTGAGACTTGAACCCAAAACCCTCTGGCTGCAAGGGTGAATATTCTAGGGGTGGTCTGATCAGGGCTGAGTATAGTGAAACAATCATCTCCCTAGAAGTGGATACTATTCCTCTATTAATACAGCTTAATAACGTATATGCTTCTTTGGCTTTCATATTTCACCATTGATTCATATTGAATTCATAATCTAGTCAAGTCTCCAGATAGATTTCAGTTGTACTGCTATCTAGTCACAGCTCCTCCATCCTCTACTTGTAAAGTCAAAATTTTATAAATATAACATTTTATAAATATAAATAAAAATATTTATATGTATATAAATAAAATATTTATATGTATATAAATATAAAACATCATATTTATCTCTTAAATTTATTAGATCTGGCTCCAGAACTATCTTGGAAATATCTTTTTTAGATCCTGACTGATATCTATTGTGTTAGCTCTCAGTTTTGTGTCATTACAAACTTGACAGATCTGTCAAGTATTCCATTATCTAATTATCTAAGTCTTCAATAAAAATATTAAGCTGAACAAGGCTGAGCACAGATACTGTTGGGTTTTTTTTTCTTTTGTTTTTGTTTTTTGCTAGAAATGTTCCTAAGAGCTGACACTGAGCTATTAGCCAATTGCTGTTTGAATCTGTCCATTTAACCAATCCAGATCCACTTACTTATAGTATTATATAGCCCACTGATGTTCATCTTCTGCATAAAAATGATGTGAGAGATGTTTTGTTCTGTTGGCTAAAAACAGACTTCTTTTGATATACCAATCTAGTCAATTTGTCAATAAAATAAAAGTGATCTTAACAGGGTATGACCTGTTCTTGACAAAATGGCTGTTTGTGACCACTGCTTCCTTTTCTAGCTTTTTATTAATTAACCCTTTAATAGGACATTTTGGAGGTTTGCTAGGAGTTAAAGTCGAGGTCAACAGACTATAGTTTGTAGACTATTTTGTTCTTTTGAAAAATCAGGACACTTGTCCTTTTCTAATACTGTGAGACTTTTCCCATTCCCTCTATTTCAAATAATTTTCTGCCTCTTTCAAAACTTATTGATAGAGGCCCAGCAGTTGTATTTGCTGGTACTTTCAGCACCCAAAGGTATAGTTTATCTGGCCTGGTGACCTGAATTCATTAGAGACAGCTGTTCTCTTATTAACACCTTAAATATTTTGAGTATCAATTCTGAAGGGTTTTTTTTTTGTTCTCTCATTTACAATTCAAAGCACATTCTCTTTAGAAGAAAAAAAACCACACAGAATCAAACTAGGAGCTCTTACTTCTTTCTGCTATCATTGCTGCCTACATCCCAAGTAGCAGTCCTTTTCCTTCTTTGATTTTACCTTCTTCCCTAATACATTTAAAACACTTTTTTGAATCTTTACTTTTCCTTACCTGCCTCATCTCACTCAGAGCTTTAGCTTTACTGACAATATACTTGTAGGAACATCCCACAATTTTGTGGCCATCCTTCTTGCTTTCATCTTCTCTATGTCTTTTAAAAATCAAATTTGATCAGTGAGTTTTCTATGCACCCACACAAGTTCCTTATGACAACTTCACCTTTCCCTTCTTTTCAGAAATTTTTTCCTTGAGTTTTCAGAATTTCATTTTTGAAAACCTCCCATCTCTTGGGCTTACTTTCCCTGTCAAATCTTAATCCATAGGATACTATCAATCCTTTCTATGAATCCTTTGAAAAGCTGCTTTCCTCAAATGCAAGGTATATGTCAGATTATATCAAGCTTTCCTCTCCTCTTTAAAAATTCTAAGATTTCCACCACAGGAACCAATTCTTCTATGCTGGTGATCATCAGACCAAGAATAGAATTTTTGTAGTTGGTCCCTTTGACTTTTGAAGAATGAAAATACAGTAAGTCAACATATTATTAATTGCTTTGCCTTTGGTAGAAAGAGAGCTTGATTGGATGTCTGGATAATTGAATTACCCTATCAGTTATCACATAATGCCTCAGTGCTAGGCTTATGTTCTATTTTCCTAACTCCTAATATATATTTCTTCATTCCATCTAGGTATTCTGTAGTATACACCAATATTGTTTCTATTTTTTAGCTTCTCTTCTTTCTCCTAACACAACTATCTGTATTGGACTATGTGACTGCTCTCTTAATATGCAATTTTATCCTTTCTCTTCAAAAAACAAAACAAAAAGAATCTTATCCTATTTCTTTTGAATAAAATATGTCAATCCAGAGACAGGCATTTTCCAGTTATGGGCCTCACATTTGCTTGTTTGTATTAAGATGTCTATTTAATTTTGTTTGTTTTGTACACTTTGTGCATTTGTATATAGATGTATAAAACTATGTGTCATGCTGCTGGCTCATTTTTTGAATTTTGTCTTCTCTGAATTTCTGAGCATCTTTACTGTTAGTCTTCTACATTTTAATTATGTTCTATGGTATCCAGTCCTTTGTTAAGTATAAGTGATCCTTGTCTAGGATTCTATTATTGTTATATTTTTAGCTATGGATCAGAAATCCAAATCCTATTGACAGGTACCAAATCCTTAATTAGCTGTTCACTTTCCAAATCTGCCTTTCTCTTATGAAGTCCTTACCTTAGATCATCATTAAAACACCACCAGCATCTTTAAGCTCTTCGGTGTCTTTGCCAAGATTTGTATTCTTTACAAATGTTTTCTAGATTCTATCTGGCATTACTTGTGCCCACATTAATCACCAGAAGTTGGCAATAATTATCTCATTTGACAAGTCTTTGGACATTTTGTCTTATCCTCAATACATGTCCCCAAAAGATAGCAGATCTATTTGTTGTCATTAAATAGTTTATTTCAGTACCCCTTATCAGAAAGCTACTATCAGAACTCATCTTTTCTTACTTAGATAAGAAAAATTATTATCTTACAGTACCTGTGGATCTGCATCATCATTCTTTTGAGACTAATCAGTTATATCCTCCTCAAAGAGTCCAGTTCTTTTCTCTTTAGGAAAGCCTCATTTTTGTTCCTTATCTCCAAACATTCAGTGGTATCTCTCCCCTTTCTTCTTGTTTTCATATTATTTCACCCCATAACCTTTAGACAAAGGTCAAGATTCCTCTTTGCTTCTTCAGCTCACTTTTAATCTGTTTTTTCTTTTAACAAAGAAGCATTTCTTCAAATTTTCAAAGAATATTTCATCTGTCTATTAATTTGAAAAGTGGCATTCTCCAAAACCCCTTACCTCCTCTGCTAGGAGGGAGAGCAGCCTGAACTCTAAGCAGAGGCAGTGGTCATTGGACTCTATCAGAAATGCAAACGTCATGGATTCTATGCAGACCTTCTTAGAGTTCATTTTGCTCTCCACATCTTCTGGAAGTGAAATCCTCAGCCCTTTGTCGTTTTTGCTAGCAGGTTCCTTTTAACTTGTGCTATCTACCTCACAAGAGAGTGCCTGGCACACCTTAAAATACTTGAAAGCTATGAATCAGTATTGCTAATATGGTTAAGTGATACACACATAGAAGAAAAAATTATTATTAAATGTGTTAGTAGAAAAAGTAATACCTCTTCCAGTTATTGTTCACTCAGAGCCCTATTCTGTAGGCTGAGAAATTATACATAAACCAATTCATTTATAATTTCCACTCCAGAGTCAAAGCAGTAATTTATTTTCTTTCACCTTTGTCCTTAAATTAAGCAGAAACAAACACTAGCAAAACAGGGATATTCTTTGGGTAAATAGGTGGAATTCTATGAAATAGCATAAAGTGTTCCCAAAGATTAGGAAATGATTTCTCCAGGAAGAGTTAAGGGAGGAGCAGTAGAACATGAAATCTGTGGGGTTTAGGCTAAAATGTGTGTGTTGGGGTTGAAGTATATGGGATTAATGTGTTCTAAATCAGTAAACTAAAACAATCATTTCACCATGTATTTTTCTTTCCCTCTGAGCCAAGGTGCCCTCCCTTTCTTCTTACCACAGTTAGGCAATTCTAGGCCCAAAGGAATTGCTGTTGTCATCAACAAGGCCAATCTTTCCACATCTGACAGGCAAGAATTCCTAGGGAGCTCCCCATTTGATTTTTAGACCACTCTGATTATTAAGAAGACTAGTTTGGAAAAGGGGATCCATGTTTGGGGTTTTATAGCCAGATGTATACGATGAGCTCCCTCTGGCTTGATTTATTAAGGGATTCTTAAGTAAGACTCTTGACTCTGGTTTTCTCTGTGAAGGTGAATGTCCTGGCCAACTATTAATATGGCCCCAGCATAGAGTTTTATATAACATTGAACCCTTAGATCTAGCTCTGAGAAAAAACTTATAAATCATCTGGTCCACCTCTCCCCATTTTACATATGAAGAACTCAAAGCCACAAGAAGGGAATTAGCTTTCTCAGAGTCAAACAAGTAATAAATAACAGAGCTAGAATTTCAAATCATGTTCCTGTGACTCTAGGTCCAATATTGATTCTATTTCATCACAAACCCAGCCTTAGACTGGGGTTAACAAAGCTAATGGACCAAACTGACAATTCAGACAATGTTAAGTCTACCATAACTCCATAATTTTATCTCCTATAGCTTGTCTGTACAACCTCTCTATTTTTTGCCAGAGTGGCACTGAATATCCCCCCAAAATGCTATGTACTGTACAAGTCTTTGCTCATGCTGATCTTCACTCTGGAACTAACTCTTTTCTCATTCTTTATCAAAATTTTTGCCTATTCTTCAAGGCCCAGATCAAATTCCATCTCCTCCAAGATGCCTTCCTTTTCTAGCCCAGTTTATGTTTTCTCTCTCTTCTGAATTCCTATTGCACTGTTCTACACAATCTGGAATTTGACTTCTTGTTGTTTTCTATTGTTCTCTTATTATTCCATATACATAAGTATTTTCTCCCTCATTAGATTATGAGCTCCCTGAGGCAGGTACATGGCTTTCTTTTCTTTCATCCCTTCAGAGCATCTATAAAGACTAGCATACAGTATGTGTTCAATAAGATTGCCTAACTAAACTAGGGATTTTGCTCTAGTGTGGCCAAACTCAATGTGCTAGATGTTGAGGGGGATACAAATTCTTGTGACTTCATGGAGGTTATGGTATAATAAGTTGAATAAGATCAAATACAAATAACTATGATGCCAGTGGAAAGTACCAAATGAATAGTAGAGAAAATTAACCATAAGAATCATAGAATCTCAGTATTGGAAAGAACCTCAAAGGACATCCAGTGACAGGAATCTCTTCTATAGCATCTCTGATAGCTGGTCATTCAGCCTTCTCTTTAGCCTCTACTTTGTCCCCATGACAGAGAACTCAATACCTCTTAAGGCCCCATTCTACTTTTGGACCACTCTGATTATTGGAATGACTTTCCTTACATTGAGGTCAAATCTGTCTCCTTGTAATTTCTACCCATGGGTCTTTGCTCTTCCCTCTGTGGTAAAGGAGAAAACATTTAAACTCTCTTCCACACTGTGACCACTCTTCAAGTATTTAAAGATAACTATCATGTGTATATCCCACTGCTATCCTCCTACCCCCAGCAAATCTTTTCTTTTTCCAGAATGAAAGCTGCTGGTTCTTTTAACTAATCTTATTTGGCATTGCTTCTGGTTTTTATGCTATGTCCTTTTCTTTTTTTTTTTAATTCACCTTTTTTTTTTTAGGCAGTTGGGGTTAAGTGACTTGCCCAGGGTCACACAGCTAGTAAATGTCAAGTGTTCGGTCTGAGGCCGGATTTGAACACAGGTACTCCTGACTTGAGGGCCGATGCTCTATCCGCTGTGCCACCTAGCTGCCCCCAAATGTTTTTTTCAATTGAAAAGCATTTATTTTCTCTATCTGTCCTCTCTTCCAATTAAAAAAAAAGTCAAGAAAAAAATTCACACTTTGACAATGTCCAACTACATGTATCTCATTCTACATATTTAATTTATCACATTTCTGTCAGGAGATGAGGGAAGAAGGAGTAGGCTAGGTTATTGGATTTAGCTCCCAGAGTTCAGAACAGGACCACAGCACAGTTGCTCTGACCCTAGGTAGGAACTGCAGAATAGGCCCTTTTCAATTGTCTAGTGCCTATCTTTAATGATACAGGCTCTTTTTAAAATCAAGGTTCTTTGTATTTAACCTCTTGGGTTTAGTTTTATTAGATTAAGTTATCCTTGTAGTGCTAGGAAAGCTACAAGAGGAGAAATCGCTTTTGGCTAGGGTGGGGGCTGGAGGTGGAGTAAGAAAGCTTTCACAGGCGTGATGGCCTTTGAGTTGGACCTCAAATGGTGGGAATTGTAGAAATCTTCATAGGTAAAGATGAGAGTAGAGGAAGGGACATTCCAACCAAGAGACATGGCATGAGCAAAAGACATCTAGGGGGAAAAACACATAATAACTAGACATACTAGAGAAGTTAGCTTGATAAAATGAGAATTTACAGACTTTCTAACAACAAATAATGTTGATATGAGTTGTCATGTTTATAAATCACTTTACATGTATAATCTCATAAAAATTCTCATAGCCCCCTATTGAAGTAGATAATGTTTGTCACATTTCACAGATGAGGAAAATGAGATTCCAAAGAGTTAATTGAACTACTCAGAGTTATAAAGATAGTAAATGTTAGCACTTGAAATCATGGGATTTTAAGCTGGAAAGGGCCTTAGAGATCACGAACCTTCTAGTTTTACAGATGAGGAAATTAAAGCCAAAGAGAGGGAAGTGATTTGTTCAAAATTGCAAAAGGTGGGGCTGGTAGGCAAGGGGGCCCATTGGAAGAAGAGTCCTTTGGGGAAATGGCTAGCCACAAGAACTTGGCTCTTCTTCTGTGTTCTTTCCTTTCCCACATTGGTAGTCCTGTAAGGACCTCTCACCCTCTTATTTGTATCCAGAAAACCCTCTAAGGGGCTTGTTAGATGAAGTGTAGCTATTTACACTTGTTGTTATTCTCACTATCCCATGAACGTACTGTGATTATTCTTGTCTGATGCCTCTGCACATATTGTTCCTATGCTTGAAATGCCCTGAACTTTGCCAAATCCTTCCCATTCTCTTAAGTCCATCCTACCCTGAGTAAACTTTCCTGACTACTCCTTGTACTAGCCCTAAGTATGATTCTGTCTTCTGACCTTTTATGGTGCTTATGGTTTGAGCACTATGCCCTCTGTATCTTAGGCTCTCATTATTTGCTTAATAATTTATTGGAAGGATATGTAGCCAGAAAACATGAAGACATCAAGGTGATAAGGTCAATTGATTGAATGATTTAAACTGTTGACCTTTTTCTGTGAAAGTGGCAGTGGTAATAAGAGAAAATCTGTACTTTCAAAGTATGCCTGTGGACACAAGCCCTTTGTAGACGCATGTTGCCAAAAGAGCATGATTGAAGAATTCATTTGAGGGACAAGTTTAAGTGCATCTTGATAGTGTCTATCTATTCTCCAGAGGTGTCATATAGATGTTAAAAATGGTGAAAAGAGCTCTGAACTAGATGAGTTTAGCAAACATTTTACATGCTTACTCTATATAAGGTACTATCCTCGGTGCTGAAGATGAAGACAAAAATCAAAAAGACTGCCTGCAAGGATCTTACATTCTACTTGGGGACATAGCACATACACAGATAAGTAAATACAATGTGATTTAATGAAAGAGAATAGTAACCACAGAGGATGGGGATGAGAAAAGGCTTTGCATTGAGTGACACATGAGATAAACATTGAAGGAAACTAGAGTCCTAGGAACCAGAGGTGAGAAGTGACAGCAGTCTGTGCAAATGTATGGACACAGGAGATGGAATGTTGATTTTAGGAGATAGCTAGAGGGCTGGTTTGGCTAAAATATAAACTGTGTGAAGGGAGATTAATAAGAAATACTTGCAAAGATGAGTGTGAGACACAATATTTAGGTATTAAATACTAGTCTGGGGAGATTAATTTTATCTTAAAAGCAAAAGGAAACCACTCAAGATTTTTGAATAGGAGAGTGACATAGACTCATATGTAGGAATATTAATTTTCCAGCTATGTAGAAGATGATTTGGAGAGGGTAGAGGTTTGGAAGAACAGATGTAAATCAGAAGGTTATTATAGCAGTCCAGGCAGAGGGTGGTGACATCCTGAACTAAAGTAGTAGTTATGTGAGTGGGAAGGGATTGATGCAAAGAGATTATATAGACAAGATCAACAAAACCTGTTAATTAATTGGTTAGAAGTGTGAAAGGAAGTTAACAGTCAGAATGACTATAAAAGTAATGGGGATCTCAACAGAAATAGGAAAGTCTGAAAAGAGGATGGACAAAAGAAAGCAATAATGGACTAATTTAGGGACATATTATGTTCTAGATGCCTATGGTACATCCAGGTAAAGATTTCTAACATGGTGCAGGACTGGAGTTCAAAATCAAAATTAAGGCTACATACAGGGTCGTCTTTATTAATATGTAAAAGCTGTTGAATCGCCAAGAGAATATACAGAAAGAAGACAAGAGTGCTAAGTACAGAGCCTTTGGGGACCCATCCTTAGTGGGAGAATGATAAATAATGATCCAGCAAAGGAGACTGAGAAGGAACAGTCTGACACATAGGAGACCTAAGAGATAACAACAGTGGAAGATAAGGGAGGAAAGGGTATCTAGAAGGAGAGTGTTGCTTAGTAGTGCATTACACTTTAGAGTGGCCAAAAGCAATGAGGACTGAGAAAAGGGCGTTATATCTAGCACTAAGAACAGAGAACACCTTGAAGGTAAGCATTTTAATTTTTTTTTCTCTATATAGTATACCATAATGTCTGAGACATAGAACATAATAAATGCTTGTTGAATGAGTGAATGACTAAGGATGTTATTAGGAAAGTAGAAAGAGGCAGTTTCAGTTGATCTATAGAGTCATAAGCCAGATTGAATGTGCTTGAAGAATGAGGAGAAGCTGAGGCAATAGGTGTAGAATACATTTTCAGGTCTTCAGCTGTAGTCTCCAGCTCTACCATTTATTGTTAAGGAACTTTGTAAGCACTTTTTATGTGTTAGACATGGTACTAAGCACTGGAGATATAAAGAAAAACAAAAATAGGATCTTAGCTGTCAAGGAGCTCACATTCTGATGGGGGAGATAACATGCAAATAACTTTGCTTATAAGATATATACAGTGCAAATTATAAGTGATCTCAGAGGGATCCTCTGAGGAATTCTGTTCCTGGGAAATTTTGGATTTGTGCTGAGTCTTGAAGGAAGTCAAAGGTGGAAGTGATGATAGAGAACATTCCACTTCTGAGGGATAGCCTTAGAAATAAAAAGGCAAGAAACAAGCAAGGAACAGGCCAATGTAGCTAGATTGTAGAGTATATGGAGGAAAGTAAAGGATAAGAATACTGGAAAGATAGAAAGAGACTAAATTATAAAAGCCTTTAATTGCCAAATAGAGGATTTTGCATTCAATTCCTGGGTGCTGGAATTTATCAAGGAGAGAATTTATATGGGTAAACCTATGCTTTACAGGGGTGGCCTCCAGGTCACATATGGCCCTCTAGGTCCTCAAGAACAGCCCTTTGACTTTGGAGTCAGTCAGAGGGCTGCATTTGAGGACCTAGAGGGCCACCTATGCCCTTGAGGCCACAGATTCCCCACCTCTGCTTTAGGAAGATAACTTTGACAGCTCAGTTGAAGAGGATGGATTGGAATGAGGAAAAACTTGAGGCAGGAAAAAGGTTATTTCAATATTCCAGCCATGAGGTCATGAATGCCTGAACCAAGATGTTGGCTGGCTTTGTTAATGGAGAAAATGAAATGTATACATAATAGGCAATGAAGGTAGAAAGAACAAGTCTTGATTGGATATGTGGGGAGAACAGGAGGAAAAGAGTTGAGGATGACACTGAATTTATGAGCTGGGGTGATCGGATAGATATTGGTTCCCCAACAGTAATAGGAAATTTGGGAAGAGGAGAAAGTTTTGGAGGGGGGATATAACGAGTTCTGTTTTGGACATGTTAAGTTTGAGATAGCAATAGAACAGGAAATTTCAGATGTTCAAAAGGTAGTTGATAGTGTGAGGATGAAAGATTAAGACAAGGTGTATAGATCTGGAAATCTGAATAGAAGTAATAATTGCACTCATGGGAGCTGAAGAATTGCCAAGTGAAATAGTATAGAGAGGGAAGACAAGAGGGCCAACGACAGAGCCTTGGGTTGTGCCCATTTAGTGGGCATGACCTGAATGAAGATCCAACAAAGGAGACTGAAGAAGGGTAAGGCATTTGTTTCAGCAATTAGAAGATGATTGGTAACTTCAGAGAGAGGAATTTCAGTTGAATAATGAAGTCAAAAGCCAGATTGTAGAAGATTTAGAGTTAAGTGGAGAGGAGAAGTAGAAGTATCTAGCCTACACAGCTTTCTCAAGGTTAAGAGGAAATAGGATTTTGAGAATAGAGAATAATATAGATTTGAGTTAGGAGGGTATTCCAGTGCAGAGATAATGGCCTAGGAATAAAGAGATAGGTGGAGGCAATGGACATCTTAGTGAGAATGGAGGTCAGAGTTGGGGCTGTGCTAAGACATACAGAAGAATGAAATGATAAAAGAACATGATCAGATAAAGTGATTTTAGAGGCAAAGAAAGCTATAGGAGAGTGACTAGTGAGAATGGTCAGATCAAGTGAGGAGTTTTTAAGGGTAGGAGATGTAGAGATCTGTTTGTAGGTAGTAGGGAAAAGTTATGTAGACAGGGAGAGTTTAAATATTAGAGATGGGAATGGGACAATCTGCTAGGGAAGATAGAATGAAATGTGCATGTAAAGATGGTTTATGTCTTCAGGCAAAATAGGGGTGAAGGAGGATATAGTGGGGGAAGGTGTCTAAGTGATACGAAATAAGGAAGAAGGAAGAAGAGCACTTTTAGCAAATGTCTCAGATTTTCTCTGAAGTATGAAACAAAGTCCTCAGCTGGGGAAGAGGGAGAGTAAGTAGAATAACAAACCCCAATTAACAAAGTGTGAAAAAATTGCCTTGTTACACTGAGAGGACAGTTGAAATTATATAATGTAACTACAAATTATATAATGTCAACTACAAATGTTGACTCAACCTGGTTTTGTGATTTTTCTCTAGCTCCACTAAGGAGCATTTGAATATTTGGGGAGGAGTTAAACAGTGGACAGAATCTGTGTTTGGGGTTTGACAAGACGTGACCAACAATAGAATAATGGAACATGTGAATTGACAGAAAAAGATAGTGCAGAGTTGACTTGATTCACCAAAAGATCAATATAAACAAAGGAGGAAGTGTCCAGTTCAGAAACAATGGCCTGAGAATGAAGTGATGGGTAGAAAGAATATCATTATAATGAAGACAAAGAACAGGGTTAGGGTTTATAAGGCACAGGGAAAGATAGAATGATAAAAAATATGATTAGAAGAAGGAATTTTAGAGTTCATTACCATGAAAGTAGAACATTTGTGAGTATTGAATGATATCACCTTGTCTGTGTTTAATAGGGGTAGAATGGAGGGAATTGATGGGTTTGAAGAAGTGGGAAACTAGAGTATTTGAGGATCATCAATATGTAAGTTGAAATCCCCTAGTATAAGAACTAGAGTTGGGGTGGAAAGAAAGGCATTGAAGTTATCGATGAGTAAAGGAAAATATCTTGGGAATTGATAGATAAAAGCCACCAGGATTTGAATTGAGTGATAAATTTGAATAGTGTGAACCTCAAAAAGAAATTGCAGAGTGATGGTGGTAGAGGAAGAATCTAGAAATGAAAATTGGGAGTAAGGGGTATTCCAACTCTTCTGCCACAACAAGTGAGTTGGGGGGGATGAAATGGGTAGGGAATGGGAGGGTTATTAGTAATGGAAGGTTAACATGGATTCTAGTGTCACCAAAAGGAAGCCTGGTCTCATGGATGCCAAAAGAGGGGAGGAATGAGAAAGCAAAAGTTTTAAGACATAAGTTTAAGGAAATTTGTTAATTATGGAGCAGGCATCACAGAAGGAACAGTGGAAGGGGCAGGTAGATCTCGAGTGGGCCATTTGGGGGGTGTAAGTGAGGGGGATGGGAGTAAGGGAGCAGTCAGGAATGGGAAACAGTGATTTGTTTGATGTTTTGTTCTATAAGGCCCAGGGAGGCTTGTGTCACAGCAGGAAGTAGCAGGCAAAAAGGAGCTCCTGGAGTAGTCCAATCAGGAGGCAGCTGGTGGTGGTGTGAGGCGGTGTTGAAAAGAAGATGAGATTCAGAATTCTGGAGAAGACTCTGGGGGAAGACAGATGAGAGAGATGGATGTCTGGGATCAGGCTGAGAAGTCTCTGGAGCAAAGACAGAAGCTGGTGGCCAGGCAAGACGGATATTCAAGTATGATTCAGGGTTCTGGGAAAGTGACTTTTATCAAGTCTCTACCTCTATTTTTCAGTTTTCTTTTTTGTATAACATGAATAATGAAATACATCCCCTGTCTGACCCATAGGGCTGTTGTAAAAATCAAGTTCAATGACATAGATGAAAGTTATCTCAAAACAATACAGAACTTTTAAAATGCAGGAGTGAACTTTTTATCCTTGTGATGCAAAGGATAATAATTTCTGGGTGACAGGTATAATCACCATGAGTATCATTAATTTCTTCAATGGTAATGGAAATGATTGTCTCAAATCTGGTGATGGAATTAAGGCAACAGCAAATAAGGAGAATTAAAACACTGGAATCTGATCACAAGAAAAGTCTTTAAAATTGGAAGGAACCTTAGATATCAGCTAGTCTAAACTCTTCATCTTGCATATAGAGTTGATACACATACCAGAAAAGAGAAGATACTCATATCATGTCGCATAGATCACTAGTGACAGAGCCAGATCTACTTTTCCAGCTTTGGTTCAGTGTTCTTTCCTGTCATCCTATGCTACCCTCCTAGGTGGAGGAACTTTCATTCCAACAACTTTTAAATATTAAATTTTGATACCACACTCAGCTTGACATTTAGGGTCTAAATATTCAACATTCCTACTCTGCTGGCATCAAATGCAAAAAATAATGCCAAACTGACTCTTTGGAAGGACATGCCATAGTTTGCAGGTAGACCAAGTAGGTCTTTTGAGAACAACTAATGGAAGACAGTTGTCTCGGTCTTTGGCCCAACTCTCTGCTTACTGAAAGGGGTAAGCATTCAGGAAGAAGGCTTTTCATTTTATCTGGTAAGCTGATTGGCCCATGGAAAGGCACATTTTTTTTTAAAGGAGCAATTGTAAGAATTGAGAGTGCCAGAATGTAGACTCCCTAGGGGTTCCAGGGGAGGCTGGATATTGGTATTTTCCCCTTTCCCCTCCATAGCTAACTTCTCAAGTAGTAAAAACAATAAAAGTTTGGCAGGTCAGTTCACATTGTAAAAAATTAAATTAGTGGCAGTATGTAATGAACACAGCCTGATACCCACAGGGATGAGATTTTTATCTTACCCCTGGGATTATCCTGAGCAGCAAACATTCCCCTCCAGACTTGGCAAGGAGATGCTGCTGTCTTTATTGTCTCTCTGGTAGAATCTGTCTCTGACCCTGAACTACAAGGTCCCAAAATTGAAAAATTCATAGAGGGTAGCTGATGAGGAAACAGGCATGAAAAAAGTCTTTGCCAGGTTTCTCGGTCAAGAAGGTACATACTGAGTAAAGGTTTGAACTGAGAGCAAAAACAAGACTAGTATGGAGTTTTACCATTATAGTACAATATTTCCTTCCCATTCTGTTCTCTGACTGTCATGATGATTGATTTGAAAGTATCTGAGAGCCATTCTCTAGACTCATAGAGTTAGGATTGAGTGGAAGATGTGGGGAATCCCCATGGCTCAATGGCTGATGGATTCTGCGTTGGTAGTCTTATTCAAAGTGTATGCACACATAGGAGATGCTTAATACATACTGTTTGACTGACTAATGAACCAGCATGGCTCTTTTGGATGCTTTTGTTAAATAAATAAGTTAGACTGATGATCTCCAAGCTTCTTTCTATCTGTCTCTCAGATACTATGATCCTATGCTTGAAAGGTAATCTGGGAATTCATGAATCCAAATTTACAGGGGTAGATGGAACTAGAGTGATCAAAGCCAGAAATAACAATGAAAAAGTTGGTGGAGTTGGAGAAAACACAATAGATCAGGCCATAGCAAAGCCACATATCCCCAAATCAGCATATATGACATTTATAAGGGGTCAAGAAGAGCAAGTTTCAAGAAAGTGACAAGGGATAAGGCAAAAATCATCTTCAGTCATGTTAGTGTTATCAAGATAAGAGGTAGTTAAGAGTTCTATATAATATAGCACATAAAGTATATAATGTAGAAAGCTCTATATTAGCTGGTAATTTGTTAAGGGTCTCAGTAGAGAGCTCATAAGACCATAGATTTAGAGTTACAAGGGACTTTTGAATTAATATGAACCTGCTCACTACCACCCTGGCCATTTACATATGTATACCGGGGTGTTGGCATATATATGTATATATATACACATATGTGTGTGTATGTATATATATATATGTACATGTGTGTCTATTTGTATATGTGTGTATATATGTATATGTATATATATATATATATATAGAGAGAGAGAGAGAGAGAGAGAGACAGAGAGACAGAGACAGAGAGAGGTATGTGTGTGTGTGTGTGTGTGTATGTGTGTGTGTAGTTTGTCTATGACTTTCCATGTAGACAAGTAACAATTAGTAAGTAATAGAAAAGGGATTTATATCTTCAGAAAGTCTAGCAGGATCTGAGCCCCAGGGGTTAACCTAGTCTGTACTGACCACTGACCATTTCTTCACTGGAGCTTTCCATACTACAATTAGGGTTTAAGGTCCTACAGTGAAGTTATAAACCTAACCTTCATATTTCTATAATTTTGATTGATGGGTCTCAAGGTAACACCTCAGTTTAAAAAAAAGAATTAGGTTGCATGAACAGATTTTCTAATAATGGAATTCCAATGTTTGTCCAGGTCAAAGATGTTATAAGTTTAATTAAACTTTACTGAAAAATTTTGTCTTTTTGTGAAAGAGAAAAATTGTAAACATCTCTGAATTTGTAATCTAAAATGTTAAAAACTCATTTTACAAAGAAAGAAACTGGGGTTAGATATATTGAAACTTGCCCAAAGTTACACAGCAAGCTAGTGACAAAACCTGTATTAGAACTCAGATTTCCTGACTGTCAGTCCACTGCTTCTCCCTCCACAGCCGGTGGCCACTTACTGTGCCACCTCAGCCCCAAAATTTGCAGCATTGGGCAGATATACATATGAAAGTAGACAATCCTGTTTTCAATATGACCACCATGCTCTTGTAGAACTGGTGAAGAATCCCACAAGATAAGGCTAACAAGAGAAACAATTGAGAGAAATCACCTATTTCCTAAAAAAAAATTTGTATTTCCCCTCTGTGGTAGGCAGAGGCAATGAAAACAACCCTTTGAAAAGAGTAGCACTAGTCTATTCTAAGATCCAGTGAGAATACACAGAGCAAAGAGGACATTTTCATAATTCCTCCCTCTGTTCATTGCCACAGGTTTATTGAATAATAAACCCAGACCTCAGCCTGGCAGTAATTTGCCATCTATCTCTTGACTGTGGGTGGCCCAAGACATAGGCAGCTATAGAAATGATGTTCATTGATCTTTCAATTAAAAAAAAAATGCAACCCAACAATTTCTATCCTGCTCTTGGTTAACCAGCTGTGATTGACTTTGCATATTCTGGTCCTCTGGCAGTCTTTGAAGTTGTAAAGTAGATTGGTATTTGGAAATTGATTTGGGACCTAGGTTGTTGGAAACAGAAAGACCTGAGTTCAAATCCCACTGGGGACACTAGCCCTATGACACTAAGCAAATCATAACCTCTCTGAGCTTGATTTCCTCATTTGTAAAACAGAAATGAGAATGGCAACTTCCTCATGGGATTGTCATAGGAATCAAATGAAATAACATAATATACATTAACCACTTTGAAAACTTAAGCCTTATAAGAATTTTAGCTATTATTGAAAAATTAGTCTTTTTCATTTTGATCGATAGAGTTAAGATAGACACAGTCCTGGGAGGTTGCTCTCCTGCTATTATTGTGTGTGTATATACATACATATACATATATATATATATATATATATACACACACACACATATATATATATATTATACACACACACACACACACACACACACACATACATGGTTTTAGATAAACAATTACATGTTTCTAGAATGGCTGCTCCATAGATAACAAACTTGCTTTCATCTTAAACCTTTTCATTTTTCACTCCTTCTGTTTTCTTATGCTCATGGAGATCTGACTTCCTCCTGATGACATAGCTTTCCTTTTCCCCATGATCTTCCTTCTATATTTGTGAACTCTAATATTCCTTCATGTGATCATATTCTGTTGTCATTCTACTTTTTCCTCTGCCCTGCAACCCATAACCTTGTCTTTTTGGCCTCACTGCAATCTCCAGTCGTTCCACCTTTCAGTTCTTTTCTTCACTGGCTGCACATCACTCCTTTCTCATTTGAAACCCTTGGTGAACCAGTGTGACTCAACTGTCCTCTTCTCTTGATTCCTTTGCCACCTCACCCTGTTGTTGGTCTTCCCCTTTGAAGGCTCAGCCTTGGTCTATTCACACCATTGTCTAAATCCATTCCTATTTGTGTGCTGTTGAACAAAACAGAAGAATCATGAAACCATACTAAGTCCACTATGAATGTGGTACATATCTCTAGTGGGCCCACACTATGTCAAGGAAGTCCTAAGGGATTCATTATCCCATTCACCAAAGTGACTTTTTCATACTTTTCATCCCCCTTCAAAGCTGCCATAGCTTTCTCGACTCCCACCATCTCAGCTGAGAATCTTGCCTCAGAAAACTCTGTCCTGACAACCACATTGAAAATATTGAGGCCACTTGCTGAGCACTTTCTCTTCCCCTGTCTTCCTCATGTTGAATTACTCAGCTGTCCTCCATTACTGTGTCCTTCTTCATTCATGTCTCCTTCATGTCTCTTATGAAGTGGTGGCCCTTCTTTTTACAAAGGTGGACTCCTCTGTGTACACTCATAATTCCATCCCCCCCCATCTTCTCTAACAGATTGCCCTATCATTACTATTCTCTCACTAATCTTCAATCTGTCTCCCTACTGACTGTTTCCCTGAAGCCTACAAACACTCTCATGTCTCCATTCTCTAAAACAAAACAAAACAAAACAAAAAGTCACTTAAGCTGATTATGCCAGCTAACTATTGTGCCAAACCCTTCCCCTCTTTTTGTGGCTAAATTACTTAAGAAACTCATCTGTAATTTACACCTCTACTTCCTTTCCTCTTGTTGACTCTTTGTAGCTTGACTTCTAAGCTCATCATTCAGTTGCAGCTGTTCTCTCCAAAGCTATTAATAATCTCTTATTTGCCAAATTTAGTGGCCTTTCTCCCCAGTTCTCATTCTTCTTGACCTCTCTGTAGGATCTGACATTTGCAAACACCTTTTTACCTGGATACTCTTCTCTCCAGGTTTTTTTTTCCCTTATCAGGATGACCAGAACTTAAGTTCCTTTGCTGGAGCTTCATTTGAGTCATGTCCACTCACCATGGTTATTCACCTGGGCTCTGATCTGGTACCTCTTTTATCTGTACTATGTAACTTGTGATCTCATCTGCTCCCATGCCCACAATAATCATCTCTATGAACTTAATTCTCAATCTATTTATCCAGCCATAACTGCTCTCCTGATTTCCATTCTCACATCTGTAACTTCCTATTGAATATCTTGAACTGGATGTCTTGTCCACATCTTAAACCCAATATGTCCAAAACTGAACTCATCATATCCCTCCAAAATTTTGCCATCTTCCACACTCCCCTCTTACTCTTCAGGGCAGCACTATCCTGCCAGTTACACTGACTGACAACCTAGATGTCATCCTCCACTCACCCTCTCACTCTACCACACATAACTAATCTGTTGCCCAATTGCTACATTTACATCTCTCAAGCGTGTCTCCATCACTCCTCTAACAAAGCCACCACCCTAGTATGGGCCCTCATTCCCTCATGCTTTGACTATTTCAATAGTCTGTTGCTTGGTTTTTCAGCCTCAAATCTCTCCCACTTCCTTCTCCATTCAGCTATCAAACAGATTATCTTAAAGCAGAAGCATGTCAATTCCCTACTCAGTAATATCTAGTGGCTCCCAATTGCCTCCAGAATGAATTAAAACATTGTCAGTTGGCTTTTAGAGGCTTTCATGGTCTGGCCCCTTCTAATCTTCTTTTCCTCTTCTCCCCTCTACATGCTCTGTGAGCTAGAAACACTGGCCATCTTACTGTTGCTTGCACAGGACACTCCATCTCCTTAATCTGTGCTTTTTCGTTGGCTATCCTCCATGCCTGTAATTCTCTGCCTCCTTGCTCATCACCACCTCTTGGATTATCTGTCTTCTTCCAGATCTCAGCTCATGTTGTGCCTTTTGCAAGAGGCCTTTCCTGGTCCCTCCAGCTGCTAGTACCTTCCTTCTGAGATGATCTCCCATTTGTCGTGTATGTGCCTTGTTTATACACAGTAGTTTCCATGTTGACTGCCCCATTAGAATGTGTGCTCTCTGATGGCACAGACTATTTTTGCTCTCCTTGTATCCCTGGTGTTTAGCATAGCACCTGGTACATTGTAGGTGCTTCATAGGCAGCTGGGTGGCTCAGTGGATAGAGTGTCCTATCTGGAATCAGGAAGACCTGAGTTCAAATCCAGCCTGAGACACTTCCCAGCTGTGTAACCCTGGGGAAGTAATTTAATCTCGGTTTGCCTGAGCTTCCTCATCTGTAAAATGGAGATAATACTAATACCTACCTCCCAGGGATTTTATGAGGATTGAGACAATATTTGTAAAAGCACTTAGCAAGTATCTGACATATAGTAAGCACTATATAAATGTTAACTGTTATGAAATGTTAACTATTATTAACTTGATAATTGATTTGTTGACATTATGTAGAGATGGTTTACTCTAGGGAATCATAGAGGGAGCCATATTGGTTGGCTAGGTAACTCCATAACATACCTTCTAGAATTTTAGATTAGTTAATAATCAGTAAACTAATACCCCCCAAAAAACCCCACATTAGTCAGTACCTTACTTTCTTCCTGCCCCAGAAGACATCATATTGCTATGAGTCCATCTCAGCTTTGTAAAATATACAAACAATGGACCATCAAGGTGTGACCTGTAGACTTCACCAAAAAGCTTGACTCCCTGCAGGTAGCAAAAAAAGGGAGCTTGCTGGGATCTTTACCAGATGAATAAGAGGAGAGAGGAGTTCATTACTATCAAAAGTTTCCATGCTGGCCCATTTGAGTATAATGACAAGACAACTCAGAATAGCACTGACAGTATCCTCCAGGTTCATATTATGTCTATAAAAAAAAGTGTGGTCTTTCAGAAAAGCCTTATGAACAGGGCAAACTTGACCACACACCTGAAAACTAGGCCACAGTAATCTTCCACAATTCTTGCACTATGAGAATATGGAGACTTTAAGCCAGTGATTTCAGGAAACAGAGCAGTGGTCGGTGTTATTTTTGGAAGAGAGAGTATCGATAAATTCATCCCTAAGATGGGATTTGCCTGCCGCAAATACAAGAAGAAGAGGATGTTTGTAGACTGAGTGCATAAAGTATTGCTGTCAATCTTTGGAAACATACTTGCAGCATCGCTCTTCAATAGCATATCAAGAAGCTATCCTCCATCCAGAGAGATGCCCAAAGGTTGGCCTCATTATTATCTGATACAATGGTAGCTCTATGTCATCAAGACTATACTTCTAGAACTGCAGCCTAGAGTCCTGATAGCAAAAGCTGTTTCTGGAGATCATATTAAAAATATCAGTAAATAACACATGGGAATTTTATATTTAAGAGGGGCTGGTAAGTGGCATGGTGGACAGAGTGCCAAGCTGACATCAGGAAAGCATAAGTTCAAATCTGTCCTCAGATACTTACTAGTCCTGTGACCTTTTACAAGTCACTTAACTTCTACATGCCTTAATTTCCTCATCCGTAAAATGAGGATAATAATGGCACCTATCTCCCAGGATTATTGTGAGGATAAAACAATGAGATAATAATCATAAAGGTCTTAGCATAGTACCTGGCACATGGTAAGTAATATATAAGTATTGGTTATTATTATTATCATTATTTATACTTTTGATTCAGTTTGATCTTAATCATATTTGTAAAGCACTTTGCAAACATAAAAGTACTATATAAATTTTTTTTGTTGTTATTAAGCACCTACTGTGTGCCAGGTATCAGCTACTGGGAAAATGACCTGCAGAAGTTTGTTGATTCCCCTTCTGTTTTTATCAAAGAAAACTTCAGCATGTAAATAGAATATCCTCATAATTCAGTGTCTTCTTATCTTTATCCTTCCTTCTAATATGCTACTTGCTATGTTATTTTATCTAAATAGTTGATAAACTGACTATGCACAGTCTATTAATTTTCAGATGATTATCGTTTGCAACAAGTCATTTCCTATCTGTCAAGAGAATCAATTTCATTCTTTGCAATATTGTTCAGTCCTTAAATTCCTCAATGCATTTTTGAAGAAAATAATAATGATTAGCATTTATACAGCACTCTAAGATTTGCAAAGCTTTTTACAATTGCTATCTAATTTTTTTTCCTCACAGCAACTGTGGTACTGTTAATATCCCCTTTTTTCTAGATAAGGAAATTAAAGAAGACAGGTTAAATGACTTGCCCATGATCACAAAGCTAGTACATGAATAAGAATGAATTTGAACTCAGATCTTCTTGACTCTTTGGGCAGCTAGATGGCACAGTGGTTAGAATTTGGGGCTTGGAATCAGAAAGACTCATGAGTTCATGAGTTTAAATCTGGCCTCAGACACTTACTAGTTGTGTGACCCTGGACAAGTCACTTAACCCTTTTTGCCTTAGTTCCTCATCTACAAAATGAGCTGGAAAAGGAAATGGCAAGCCTCTCAACTCTCTTTGCCAAGAAAACCCCAAAATGGGGTCATGGAAAGTCAGACATGACTGAATAAACTTCTTGACCTCAGGTCTCTATGGCACCACCTAGCTGTCTCAAAAAACATCGATGATCCACAGCCTTGATGCTTTTGAGTAGTTGAAAATTTGAGCTAGTCATTTAACCTTGCTGGGACTCAATTTCCTTATCTGTAATATAGGAGAGTTTGAACTAGATGGCCTCTGAGATCTCTTCTGCCTCAGAACCTATATAATGCTATGAATCTTAGGCCTCTTTCATTTCTTGATCCAAACTATATTTTCCAATATAGTTTTTCCCTATCTCCTGTGCCAAGTTAAATCAAAGTCACTAAGCAGCAAGTTATGTAGAGTTATTCTGAAAAATCTCATCCTATCACTTATATAAATTTTCCACTAGATTTTGGCCAGTTGATTGCAATAATCTCTGTAGTGGTAGCCTGAAGTTCACAGTAAGCTTAGCAAGGTAAGGCATCCTGTCATGCTGTGATTGTACTCCCTTGGTGGTACAATCCAGCCACCTCTACCAATTTCTACTTCAGTTTTCTCAATAGTAAAAAGGAGGAAATTGGATTAGATCAGGGATCCTTAATTTGAGGTCCATTAACCTTTTAAAAATAATGATTTTGTTAATTATTTATAACCCTGTAATTGGTTTCCTTTATCATCCTATTCATTTTATTTAAAAACATAATCCTGAGAAGGGGTCTGTAGTCTTCACCAGATGGTCAAAAGTTTCCATGAGACAAAGAGGGCTCAAGACCCCTGGTTCAGTAGATGATTTCTAAGGTCCCTTTTAGGTTTGAATCTGTTACTATAATATTTTTTCCTATAAATGAAATGAGTAGAAATTGAATTATAAGTTCACCCTCACCTTTCCAAAGAAAACTTAAGAGACATCCTTCCATTCTACTTGCAACTCTGCTGGTTTCATTTTATCAATGATATCATAGTAGACAGGTGATGTAGTGAATGGCTGCACCAGGAGCTAGAAGTAACAAAAATGACAAAGTTCAAATCTGGCCCTGCATACTTATCATCTATGTGACTCCAGTCACTTAACTGATCTGTGCCTCAATTAACTCATCTGTAAAAGGAAGATAATAATGGCACCTCCCTTCCAGAGTTTCTGTGATAATAAAGTGAAATAATATTTATAAAGCATTTTTGCCAACCTCAAAGTGCTATATAAATGCCTGGTATTATTATTAATTATTGTCACAGATTCAGAGATAGAATGGAGCTTACTCTAGGCCCCTCATTTTACTGTTGAGGAAACTGAAGTCTTAGAATGCTTAAGTGATTTTTCAAAGATCACACAGGTCATATCTAGCAGAGCTAGGTAGAGCCTGAAACCAGGTCCTCTGACTCCAGATAAGGCCTTCTTTCTACTGTATGTTGTTCAGCATCTTTAACAGCATATCAACTCGTTGGTTGGTATACAGATAATTAGATGATTAGCCCATTTCACTTTGGTATGTTCTAGTATATATTCCCTACCTCTACAATTTCACAAAAAAGGAGATAAATATATGTGTTATTAATACAAGAAGTTCAGTCCCATGAATTATACAAGATAAATCTTATTGAGACTTTTAAGAACGTGGATGGTTTCTCTTTTTCTACCTAGGAGAAAGAATGAAAACTATTTCTGTCTAACAGAGTGTTCGTTGTTGTTTAGTCATTTTCAGTCATTTCAGACTCTCTGTGACTCCATTTGGGGTTTTCTTGGCAAAGGTACTGTAGTGGTTTGCCATTTGCTTCTGTACCTCATTTTCTAGGTGGGGAAATTAAGGCAAACAGGCTTAAGTAACTTGTCTAGGGTTAAACAACTAGTAAGTGTCTGAGGCCATATTTGAACTCATGAAGATGAGTCTTCTTAATTCTAAGCCCAGTGCACTATCCACTGCACTATCTAGCTTCCCATAACAGAATATTAACAGTTAAATAAATGTAGATGATGCAAGAACCACATAATTCTTAACATTCTCACTCCTCTGCCATCATCTCTGTTGCTGCAGAAATATAAGGGGGTTGCACAGGATTGGAGTTCATTTTGCATTTTGAATTGTTCACATGGTTTGCTGTAGCAAAAAAATTAATGAATGAACAAGTAAAAAAATTCCTACAGAACAGTGAAGTAAATAATACATTCAGATTGTCTTCAATATGTTACTTACAAGGTATTTTATAAGTGGCTGCATTGGTATCAGTGGAGTTGATTCAAGAAACATTAGTTCCGAAAAGCATCTTATAACATATAAAGCCACAAAGAACATAAACTATTAGAACTAGAAGAAGCTTAGAAATCATCTAATCAATTCCCGCACACACACATACACACCCACTTGACAGATGAGCAAAGAGAGGCCCAGAGAGGGGAAATGATGTGGCCCAGGTTACACAGTGACTTACTGTCAGTCCAAAGCTGGGGGTAGAACCCAGATTACCTTTCTATTTTGCCTCCCTGCCCAGTGTGCTTTCCAATGCACCAACATATGGACTTTTATATGTATATTTGTTGTCTGTGTGTAATCAGGGTGTGTCCATTAGTTCTTTATCTGTACTATTAACTCTCTTGCTACCGAAGTACAGCTGGTGGGAGTGGGGTGGGGATGGCAAGGTGGGGAGGTTGTCCTCATTCTCAGCACCAGGCGCTTCCATCATTCAACAAGAGTATCCAGGTTCCCCTTTGTTTTTGTCTCCTTAAGCCACCCCTGCTTATTTTTCAGAAAAAAGGTTAAACCAGTCAAGAAATCTATCTTTGTTTCTTTCTTTTTCCCCCCTTCCTTCGTCCTAACAAGAGCCTAGGGACCTCGTCCGTCGTGATGTCAGAGGTATATCCGATGGCTTTTTTCCATGAGGATGGATATCCTAGGCTAAAGAATGAGCCTCCAGCAGCAAAATTTTATGATAGGGAGGGGGAGGTAATAGAAAGAGGACTGTGGAAAGAAGTCCTCCTCCCCCCTCCCCATTTGAACCTGTGTTTCTGCTGCTTTGCTTCTGTCCCACTTTTCAGCTCTTAGTATGTTTATGCTTCCAGGCCTCAAGGGAGGTGGGGGTTGCTGTGAACTGTGGGCGGTGAGCAGGGGCCAGCTTCCTAGGCCTCCTTGCTTTCCTTCTCTTTGGCTCACAACCCCATCTGCCATGCAGGACAAGTAAGCTGGGATGGAGCACCTGGCCTTCTCCCTCTCTGCTTGGCTGATGTGCAGAGGGGGCCCAGGAGGGGATAGAGGAGAATTCACATAGCCCCAGCCCTCCCTGCTGCTGCTGTGTGTCTGCTGATGTGTTGTGGGCTGAATGTTCTGTACGCGTTTGTGTGTGTGGGGGGAGTTAAATTGTCACCCACTCTTAAGTGAAGGACCTTTTGTTCTCAAAGGCTCACAAGACCCTTTCCTCTCTCTTCTCTCAGAGGATCAGCCAATGGAGCCAGCGTCACCTCTTGGATTTTGGAATCACTGTTTGCGCAATTATGTTTTTTCCTAAAACGTTTTTTTCTGGAAAAAAAAACAGGGGGGTTGATGGTTATTAGAAGTCACAGGCAGACAGTGTTCAAGAGCATACTGCTCCTTCTGCAGAACTCAGAAAGGTCCCAAAGTTGTTCACTGCTAGGCGTGTAGAGAACAGTGTTGGAGGACCAACGATGTAGGGCAGAGAGCTGGGGGACCAAGGATGCAAGGCACAAAGATGAAAGATGAAGGATAGGAGGAAACAAGGCTGATACAACATTCAAGAGGTTCACACAAGTCTTTGTTTAATGGCCCCCGATCTCTTGGCCACAAAAACCACTCACCTATTTTTAAGAGCCCCTAGGAATCCTAGGATTATTTTGCTGGGCTTAGGCAGCTTCTCAGTTAACCAGCTTGCACCCCAGACCATTAGAAAGCCTTTGGAAGATTCATCAAAAGACATCCCGTCTCCTTCATGATGGTTTCCAGTACATTTCTCATTCAGGGACATAGCAGACAATCCTCATCGTTTCTTAACCTACCTACCTCTTGAGACTTTTCTCTCCTTGCCTCTGCTCCAAAGTATCTTTGTTTTTGGCATTTCCTCTGCTTAAAATGCCCTCGCCCTTCTTTTAAACTTTTCTAAAGCTTACTCTTTCTTCAGACTTCCATATATAGTAATTAATGATTTTTTTTAAAGGCCCTACACTATAGGCTTCCAATAAAGTCCGACTCATTGAGATGTAGAGGAGATCTCTTGGCAGATCTTTCTTACTGAGCCAAAAATCCTTTGAATATAGACCTGGTGGCAGACTGTTGTCCAAGAACCAGCACCTTAAGGGAGAAAGTTTGGTCTATCACATGATGCATATTTTGTCTCTACAACATAATCACTCTAAGTGCTCATCATCTCTCACTTGGAATTTTATGATAGCCTCTTAATTGGTCTCCCTGCCTCCAGGCTTTCCTCCTCTCCAGTCTAACCAGATGTCAAATGGATATTTCTAAAGAGCGGATCTGATGATGTTACTCTTCTCTGTGTTCTAGAAGCTTTAGTGATTCCCCATTGCCTTTAGCTGATGTCTCATTTACACACCCCTCTGTTTGGCATTTAAAGCCCTTCATAGTCTAGTGCCAGCCCATATTACCAGGCTGATTACACATTGCTCCCTCTCACATACTATATCCTCCAGCCAAATTGGCCTGCTGGCTATTCCCACCTCTGGATCTTTGCATAGGTTGTCCTCCATGCCTTTCATGCCATCTCTCATCATCTCTACCTCTTGAAACCTTCGAAGCTTAGTTCAAATGCCACTCCCTTCAAGAACCTTTTCCTGATTTTCTTAGTTGTTAGTACCCCACCCCATGCGTGCATAACATGTATGTGTATATACTGTAACTATTAATCTAAGAAAATAGTAGAATGTAGGCTCTTTGAGGGCAGAGACTTACTTTTGCTTCCTCACCCAGTGTGCTTTCCAATGCACCGATGTACGGACTCTTATGTATGTGTTCTCTGCGTGTTACTTTTGCAGTTATTTTTGTAATTGTATTTCCAGTGACTAGCACAGTAATTGGTGAATATTAGGCAATAAATGCCTATTGGTTGATTGGTTTTCAACCATAGTCTATTAAGTTATCAAGGGAGGGTGATCATGGTCTGAACTGCTGTAGAGAGAACCTTCACTTTCAAAGTCACAAACCAGAAGATTTAGATTTGGGGAGAGAAAGGACTTTGCTGAGGATTCAAGGTCCTCATTTTTTAAATTAGGACTTGTCCAAAGTCAAACAAGCAAAGATAGATAGATTCAGATTCACTTCTCCCAACTCTAAAGGCAGTGTTCTTTCTATAACACTGTACTACCTTCGAAATATTAGTGAGTACCCACTGTGTATAAAATTTTTTGCTGGGTCCTGGGCTGAGACATAAACTTTAAATGTAAGATCATTGCCCTCAGGGTACTCATAATCTATTAGGAAGGAGAAGACACAAATGTCTATAAAATGACCTTGAAATTTTTACTTATGTATTACCTCCTCTATGAAGACTTTCATAACTACTCTGGCCTACTTTGGTCCCTCTTCTCTCTCTAAACACCTCTTCTATATCTAAGCAGTACCACACACTTGGAAATTGATTATCTTCTAAATTATTCATGTGTATTTTTATTCCCCTAAATAGATCCTAGAGACCTTAAGGGCAGGGACCATGCACTTATTATTGTTCTCTGTTCCTCCCACAATTTGGATCATTTAGTGAATGCTCAGTAAGTACTTTTTAAGTTACTAATTGACAGGGAAGATGTACCTTCAGAGTAGAGAGAAGAAAAGGAATTAAAAAAAAACCAACTAAAACAATATTACTGGAGAGCACCTTGGTGGTAGGTGCTATACAAACATAGTTACATCTTTTTCTTTTCTTTTTTTAAAATTTGAGTTAAAAAGCAAAATAAGGACAGACCAGCTATTGATTTACCTCCTTATGGAGTCAAAAGAGGATTCTCTCCATTCCCCACAGATATATTTGCAGAGTCCACACCATTGCACAGGCCAGCCAATTGGTCATTATAAAAAGAAAAAAAAATCATCCCTCAGGAGGAATGCTCATTTGAGCCAGGGTGAGACATCTCTTAAAATTCACTGCCAATGGGAAGGCTATGGCCCACTCAGCCTAGGCTGTGACTGTGCTAGTCAGTTGGCTAGTGTACCTGGAGCCAGTGAGATTAGCATGTTTTACCCAGATCCCCTCCAGAGCATCTGTGCCATGCCCTATGGGCTGAACACCCCCACCATCAGTCTTGACATTTATAGTTTTTTGCATGACAATAATAATTTTATAGATTTCCGTGGGAAACTATAAAATCAAGTTGGGTCTCTTATATGGAGGTTTCTATTGGCCTCACTTCTGTGAGTCTGCCCTACAAATGTTGTGCTTGGGTTGAGTAAGATAGCTGGCTATGCCCACAGCAGCATGGGCCAAAGTGGTTGGCACCACAAATGTACCCCCAAGGAAAGGCCAAGGATTTCAGGACTCCTGCGAGGTGTTGTTTTTTTTTTTTTCTGATGTGCTAGTATTCTCTTTTGTTGGCTGTCATTCTTATTCTCCTTAAGTTCCCCTTTTCAGGAGAGCATGCTGGGAGATAGAATTCGTATTCTTTTTTTTTTTCATTAGAAGCTGTGATGACACTTCTTTTTGATTATAACAGCCCCAAGGGCAAGCACCAGTGACTCCTCAGGGTGCTCTGTATTCCAACACAAGTAATTTAAAATCAGCACATATTTCTTAAGCACCTACTATATACAAGGTCCTGCATTAGGAACTGGATGAGAAAATAGTATGTAAAATATGGTTCTCAACTTCAAGTCCTCCACAATCTAATAGAGAAGAGGAGGGCATTACAGTACATAAAGAATTACTATGATTCCAGAGAAAATATGGTGTACAAGGGTCATATTCTTGTTCTACGTATCTGCCTGCTTCCTGCCTCTGTCTTACTATGTCAAAGGGCAAACATTTGGTAGGATCCCTGGATCTAATAGGATTATAGGGTAGTTCAGCCAAGGTTGGTGCGATTATTTGCCCAAGATCACACAGTAAATAGAGGGCAGATAAGTTGCACAGTGGACAGGGTCTAGAGTCAGGAAGGATCATCTTCCTGAGTTCAAATCTGTCCTCAGATACTTACTAGCTATGTAACCCTGTTTGCCTCAAACTCAGTTCCCTTGATATCAAATTTCTTTAATTCTGCCATGCTTTCTCACATTTTGAAGGTTTTATTGTGCCTAGTTTTCAAGCTTTCTACCAGAAAATCAAAGTTGGAAGGTAAAAGTGGATGAACTCCACCAATCATTCAATCAATAAACACACAGGAGATAGCATGTATGCATATATGGATATACAAAATGTGTGTATAATATATACACAAAAATAAATGCAGAGGGAGGGGCATGAGCAACTGAACAGGGTCACCAAAAAAGCCTTTTATAAAAGATGGAGTTTGAAGCAAACTTTTAAAGAAATCAGGGAATCAAAAACCTGGAGGTAAGAAGACAATACATCCCAAGGGAACATCCTTTTTAAAAAGCATAGATGGGCAAGCACATGGTTTTCTAAAATTGTTTGTCCATAACCAGCTTGTTGGGTGGACCTGAAGATGTTGTACTAATTCCAAAAAGATTTTACAGTTCCTCTGATTGTTACCTAAGTAGTCCCAAATCCTACTGCCTATCAAGAGTATGAGGCCAAGAGACCATAAGTGTACATCTACCTGCACAACATATATTTACTGGTATCAAGCCCCACTTTCATTGTCCCTTGGACATTGGCATTTGTGAAAGTCAGAGGAAGCTAGGATTTAGTATGGGAAAGGACCTTAGATATCAACTAGTCTACCCCTTTTCTTTTTATAGTTTAGGAAACTGGGACCCAGAGATGTGATTTTTCCAAGGTTACATAGAAAATAAGTAAATAAGAGAAAAACCAGGATCTAAAGCCTACTTTTCTAACTTGAAATTGAGTATTCTTTCCATTATACTACCGTGCATCTGCTACTCAAGTCAATTGGTTTTGGAATGTGGAAGCCACTTATGTTAAAAAAAATTTGCAATTCATAGTCTGATTTCTCTTAAGTCAGTGTCATATAGATTTTTCCTTATTTTCATAGTGAGCAGGTGGTAGGGTGAAAAATAACAGACTTCAAGTTCAATAGACTTGAGTTCTACTCTGTACTCTTAGAAACAACTCATATGGTGCAGTGGATACATCACTGGCCTGGAGTCAGAAAAACCTGTTCACATGTGGCCTCAGACACTAGCTGTATGACCCTTCAGCAAGTCACTTAAACTCTGCCTCAGTTTCCTCAACTGTAAAAAAGAGGATAATAATAGCACTACGAGGTTGTTGTGAAAATCAAGTGATATTTGTAAATGCATTTAACACAGTGCCTGAGACATAGTAGATACCATATAAATGCTTATTCCCTTCCTTCTGCCATGTAGGCACTGTGTAATGATGGACAGCTCTCTGGGCCCCAGTTTTCTCTCTGTAAAACAGGAATTATCATCCTTGCCTTATTTATATTACGGTGTGAGAAAGAGAGTCAGATGAGAGAATGACTGTGAAAGCCCTTTGGAGAGCTGAAATTGTTCTCTAGTGTTAAAATGATCATTCTATGTTGATAATAATCACCAAGATGCCCCAGTAGAACTACAGGCGCTCTGAAGTCTGTTTGTGCGAACACTACCCCTTGAAAAAGTTGTGGGGAACCCAGAAGGCAGTGACAGCCTCTTCTGATTATCATTGTGTCCTGTAATAAGTGGGAGGAGCCTCCTGGAAGTATATTTTTAGAATCACAGAGCAGTGGCGAGTCAACCTCAATGCCCCATTACGGAATCAGAGCCACAAGGTGGAAAACACTGTAAATACTCAACAGAGTCCTAGCAGAGCTAGGAAAATCTTCCAACTGTCCCAAGCATCCATGCCCTTAGTTATCGGAGCATGCTCCCTACAACTCCATTGGCATTGGGATTTCTCTTAAAGTTGTGGAACTTGGGGCATCTAGGTACATAGTGGATAGAGCACTGGCCCTGAAGTCAGGAGGACCCGAGTTCAAATCCGGCCTGAGACACTTATTAGCTATATAACCCTTGGTAAGTCACTTAACCCTGATTGCCTCAAAAAATTAAAAAAAAAAAGTTGTAGAACTCTAGAGTTTGATGGGAGGTCATCTAGTCTAACGCCATCACTTTATGGAGGAGGAAACTGAGATGCGGAGAAGGGGAATTACTTGTTTATTTTTATGCAATTTATAAATGATAGAGGTAGGGTTTGAACCCCGCTCTTGTGACTCGATCAGTCAAGGGAATAAGTATTCATTAAGTACCTACTACATGCCAGACAGTGTTCTGTGTGCTGGGGAAGCAAAGACAAAAGCAATACAATCCCTGTCTCCATGCATCTTACATTCTAAGAGAGAAGACCACATGCACAATGTAGATATATGAAAGATAATTACAATTCTGACACTCATTTCTACTGTACCACATGGCCTCTATGTGGTACAATCTTTTCATTTAAGTAAAAGTTCCTTCTACAACATCCCACAAGTTAGTCAACCTCTGCTATAATACCTCCCTAGTAAAGAAACTTATTACTTCATTAGAAAGCCTATCTCCTTGTTGGGAAGTTCTTCTTCCTACTGATTGAGCAGAAATCTGCTTCCTCATACTTAGATTATATAAAGTATTTTTATGTGCCAGGCACCATGCACTCCTTGTTGATTATGTCTTATGCTCTTGCTGGCTGTACACCTATCAATGTATACATAATTTGGGGTTACAGGTTGGTAGTAACCACATGGCCAGGGAAACAATAGTTGTCTTCTTCAGTGTTCCTGTCTTTGTTGTCTCCTGTTCCATTTCCATGTCTGTGTGGCTGCTGCCTTCTAGATTATCACTATCCACTTTTAGGGATTTACTCTTTATTGAGGCCTCTCTTTGTCCTACTAATGCCTTCCATTTTTAGATTATCTTCATATACTTTGTATATATCTTGTATATACCTAGATATTAATTTACACATATCTCCCATTATAGTGTGAGCTTCTTAAGAGAAGACAGCATTTTACCACCTTCTTTGTATCCCTAGCACTTAACATAGTGTCTCACACATAGCAAGCAGTCAACAAATTTTTGTTGATTGAGTGTTGATGGAATTATTAGTAATAAGGAGATGATTGTCTCAATCCTACTTGATCTTAAACCTGCATCCCTGTATCCCAGGTTACCTAGGAAGTCCTTCCATCACTTCCTCATTCACCTATGGAAGGTGAATCTTTGGTAAGACCTTTACTCCATCCTCTATACCCTAGACTAAGTGGATGTCCAGAGAAGTTGGGGAAGGGGTGCCTTCCCTGAAAGCCATCTACGTAGAGGCCCCTTCCAAGGAAAGAGGCCAACCTGCTGTCCTTATTGAGCAAGAAGCTGGAAGCAGAGACAGAGCTGTTGTGACGCAGGCAGAGCAAGGGGAGCCCCAGCAAAGCCCTGAGCACTCTGGGCCTCCAGCCCCAGCTGTTATTCCAACACTTCTTTTTGTTGGGTTTGCTGGATACGGGCTGTACAGCCAAGTTTATTTCAGAACAGCAGTGATTCACTGTAAATTGCAGGAGTTTCTCTTGCCCCCTGGACTACTTCTCCTCCTCCTTTCCCTTCTCCATCTTCTTCTTCCTTTCTTTCTTTCTTGTCGTACTTGTCTTTCTCTTCCTCCTCCTCATCCTTCTCCACTTCTTCCTCTTTTTCCTCCTCCTCTTTCTTGCTTTTGAATTACCTTAAGCAAACACCATCATCTTCCAAGTGAGAAAGAAGCCTGGGCCCCTTTGCCAGATGCAGGCTTAACGACAGGGCACAGACACAGCCCCATTAAAGCCAGGCAGCGTCTTACGGGAATCATTCCTGGCCCTGTCTTGAAAAACAAATATAGCACGTTGGTTTTCTTTGGCTGCATCCTGGGGTGGGGGTGGAGCTGGGGGAATGGGGGGATCACTCGAGGACGCAGGTCTGCTGTGCTGCTTGCTCTACACGAGCAGAAAAATAGCCCCAGAGAGCAGGGGAAATGGCCCATTGCTGTTTACGAGTTGGGGATGCCTCCGGCAGATGCTGAAAATGGGCTTGGACTCCACTTGCCTTGTGCTGTTGAGGATGGCAGAAGGAGGAGTGGGGGAGATGGATTTGGTCTTAGTCTAGACTGTCTTGAGCAGTGTGGCAGCCTGCAGGAAGACTGTCAGCCCTGAATCAGGATTTAAAAGCATTCTTTTTCCCTCGACCACTTTTGGATTGCCAATGCTCATTTACTTTTTAAAGCTGGTTTCACCACCCAGAGCCTCTCACAGATGCCCAAATAGAATGGACACTGGAACAGACCCAGTGATCCACACATACATACCTCTGTATATTAGTCCTGCTATGCTCTTCGGTTCCCAGGCTCTCAGCTAGATCAAGGGCAGGTCCTAGGGAAGGGAGAAAAAGAGATCCTCTTTGTAAAATGCTTCGCATCTTGTGGGTGAAGGGTACCACATGAATATAATAGGCATGGCATAAATAAAACATAAAGGAAATCCATATGCTTTGGATTCACATGCACACAAAGGTACTCGCAGGACTGTTGGGCATTATGCAGCCAAGTTCAGGGTATCCCCATGTTTGTGAACAAATTCAGACCTGTATCTATCAACATACTCCTGAATGAGCCTGGGATAGTGAAAAACAAGCAAACAAAAACAAAAAAATGAAACACTGACTACAGGAATGAACAAAGTTGAATTTTATTCTTACTAGATTGTGCTAGGACCTAATCACTTGGCCTCTGTAATCCTTTTTCTTCATATATAAAATGAACAAAATGTTACCTAACTCCAGGAGATACCATATCAAATGAAATAACAGATTTGAACGTATTATAAAGACTACTTAGTCTGATAGAAATATGAGGAACTTATGGGTTTGAGTTTGACCTCCATCCATTAGTAGTTGTGTGGCTCTGAATAAGTCAGTTCATTTCTCTCATCTTTATTTTCTTCATCCACAAAATGAGTTTAATGTTACCTGGCCTGCCTACCAATGGCTTTGAAAATATTCGAGGACCACATATTCCTAAAGAAATGTAAGGGGTTGACTTGGGTTCAAATTCAGCCTCCAACCATTAATAACTGCAAACAAATAAGTCATTTTCATCTCTCTAGGCCTCAGTTTCTTCATCTGCAACATGGGCATAATGATATCAGTGCTATCAATCTCATAGAGCTGTTGTAGGTTAAGGACCATGTAGACCTTAAAACATGGGGTCTGAGTCTACATAATATTCCAGATTCAGGGCTTAGGTTATAACATAATTTTACACTTCCTCTCATCCCTGACTACTGTCACATATTGCTACTGCCATTAGCACATTTGGTTTGGATGCTAAGCTGAAAAGTCTAGGATATGTCACACTACTAAGATCTTCTAAGGTAGGGATCTGTAAGTATGCTACTTCATTGGCACTCAGTCATGCTGATTAGTTTAGTTATCAAAGTCCTGCAGCTCATGATTTCTTTGATTTACCTTCCAAATTAACCTTCCTGGTGTTTCTGGGCCTCTCTTTCCTCATCTATCATGTCAGGAATTTGTCTGTGATGTGCCATTCAGCTCTGACGTTCTATGATTGTTCAGGTTTTAAGTTAAGGCCTCACCTCATCCATGATTTTTTTTCTTGGATTTGGCATGGTACTATGGAAAGAGATGGCTTCAGAGTCAAAGAATCTGGATTAAAATTCTCCTTCAAAGGTTTGCTGCCTTTGTAACCTTTGGCATATCACCGAATCTCTCTGGGCTTCAGTGTCCCCATCTGTAAAATGAGATGCCATCCCTTCTTGGTTTAGGTATATGATACCATGATTCTTTTCTAATAGTCACAGCCACTGCTGGGTCCAAGCGCCTGGGATATTTTCCTTTCTCACCTCTTCACTCAAAGAACTTCTCTTTTTTGGACTCATATACTTAGTCACTGGACCAGGTTCAGCTGATGGGTGAATCTGGCCTCTAATGAGAAGTGTTAGACTCTCTTTTCTCACACTCTTTGGCTTGCTAAACCCTCACCCTGATGCCTCGGGTGAAATTGCTTAAGGCTTAGGTTTTGCCTTAAGTTTAGATCTCCCCAAAAGGGGAGAATAAAAAAGAATTCAATATAATGTATGAATCAGGTTTGGGTAGCTATTTGTTACCTATGCACAAAAAGAAATGATAAAACACTGAACACTCACAAGGGTACATTGGGGAGAAACAGAAACATATTCAAACAAGTCAGTAATAACTTCTATTATACACTCTTGGGAAGTTAATACTTAAACTCCTTCTAAATATAAGACATTTTGTGGGATTGCTGCATAGATATTTGACATTTTACCTGAGTTCTGCAAGCTAGATGGTGCAGGGGATTGAGCACTTGGCCTGGGGCCAGGAATACCTGAATTCAAATCTGGCCTCCTACACTTATTAGCCATGGCAGACCCGGGACAAGTCACTTAACTTTTGTTTGCCTCAGTTTCCTCTACTGTAAATAGGGACAATAATATGATCTATGTTGCAGAGTTGTTGTGAGGATCAAATGAGATAATATTTTTTAAAGCATTTGGCAAAGTGCCTTGCACAAAGTAGGAGATATATAAGTATTTATTCCCTCCTTTCTTTCATAGTAGAGGTCTTTTAGCATACTGGGCCAGGATTTAAGCTCATCCTTTAGTTAGTAGTCATCTGCTCTAAGTGCATTGAAATATTTTGCCAGGGACACCTTTGCTGCCAATCAGCTTTGATCAAAAGATCAAGGACCACAAAGACTCTTCAGCTGACAAGGTGGCCTCCCAACCTGGACATAGCCACCTTAGAATCTATATCCATCCATCCAATGACAGGAAAGAAGAAACACAGAAAAGTCAGCCCCAAACCCAGGATCAGGCTAACTTAGGCAGGGTATGAGCTTTATGTACCATGTGCTCAGCAATTTGCCTTTTCTGCTGAGGTGGTAATAAAAGATTGTTCCTCCCTTTCCCTCATGGGAGTGCTAATTGCTATGCTGAGAGCCTAAGAAAGAAGACAGCCAGGGTTGGAGTCACTGCCTTCTTTTAAAGTTCCACTGGGTAGAACTCAGGAAGCAGGAAGCTATTCCTGCTCGGTGACCAAAAAGGGGATTGCTTTATCATCTTAAAGTACAATCATCTTTCAACTTTGATTCACACACATGGGCAAACAAAAGCAACCAAGGGATTTGCCATCTTCTGTGCACCCAAGTGCTGAGCTAGCACATGTGGTCAGCCCATTGTGAAAGGTAGATTTACCGTAAACCCTCTGTAATACTCTGATGCCTCCTCCTGGGGTGGAGATGAGTCTGGGTTCTTCAAGGCTATGGTCAAGAGAAGCAAACTCTGGTCGTGTAGAGGCATTAGGGGGAAGATGACAGCTGCTAGACCACAGCGGGTGTGGATTGGTGAGTAGCTGCACAGCGAGGTGCTTCTCAAGAAGGACATCATCAAGTCTCTGCAGGACAACAGCTCAGATTTGTTTCTTGCAGAATATAAATTACTAGGAAACATAAAAATTGTGGCCATGACAGCAAGCAAGGATCATTTAGTCACAGCCTACCACCACTTTTTTGAAAGTAAGTGTTTCAAAGGTACTAAGAGTGTTGCCAAAGTGACAGAGCAGGGGAACAGGGTGAAGCTTGATGAAAAGAAATCCAAGGAAGTCAAGCCACAAGAGACTTTGGATGAAGGTCCACCAAAATATACGAAATCTATTCTTAAGAGGGGAGATAAAACTAACTTTCCCCCAAAATGAGATATTGTTCAGTGCTGGTACACAGGAACATTACAGAATGGAACTGTTTTTGGTATTAATATTCAAACTAGTGCAAAGAAAAAGAATGCTAAACCTCTAAGTTTTAAAGTTGGAGTGGGTGAAGTTATCAGAAGATGGGATGAAGCACCCTTAACAATGAATAAAGGACAAAAGGCTTGCCTGGAGACTGAACCTGGGTGGGCTTATGGCAATAAAGGACAGCCTGATACAAAAATTCCACCAAATGCAAAGCTTAATTTTTAAGTGGAATTACTGGACATTGATTGAAGTGATAAATGTTTCACTGACTGAACTTCAGGAGCTACTTCTACAATCCTGTGGCCTTGTCTATATTTGAAGAACAACTGACCTTATTCTTGGGGCTGGGGAAAACAGATTATTCATTTTGAGAATAAATCCCTCAAGTTAGGTGTGTATAGTTGAGGCTATTTGTACAAGTTTGGTTGGGGTTGAGTTTTCTATTAATTAATAGCCATGTGGTAAATATAAAATTCTGAATACAAATATATTAACACCAAAAAAAATTTAAAAAAAGAGAAGCAAGCTCTTTCAGGTACCACCAAGATGAAAAGGTTTCAAGTGCAGGGGGGGCAAGAGGGCCGTGTCTTTGTGGGCTCACTCTTTCCCCATCTGTGCTCAAGCTGGAAGAGAGTGCCTCAGGGTGTGGCTACTACAACTTCTACTCAGGGCTCTAGGGGTAAATCGATGTGATTATTTCTCTTATTCCTCTTGGTCCTGAGCCCCACTGGTGGGCTTTTTATTAACAAATCAGCCAGCTGATTCAACCCTTGATAAAAGTATTTATTCAAAAGGCAAAAGCAAATAACATTCCCATAATACCCCATAAACCATTCTCCCACCAATGTACACCAGCCAAAGAGTCAATGGTAGTGAGGCATGTGTATAGGGAACACAGGTGGTTAGATCAATTAAAAACTCCCAGATTGTGGAGTTTCAGGTCCTTTGTCTTTCTTGGGGACCGTTCATAGAGAAGTGTGGGATCAGTGTTGGACAAGTGGTGTCACTTCTCATCTCGGCTGTCTAGAGCTGCACTAGGCTAGGTCTTCACAGGGCATGGCTTCTCAGCAGGGTGGATTTATCTCCTGGAGTCTTTTGGCTGGGCTGCTGTGATGCAGCTTTGCAAACAGGCTAGGCTTGCTCCTCCACCATAGCTTTATTCCCTGGCTGTTGCTGTTGCTGGGTCATTTCAATGGTGTCCAACTCTCCATGACGCTATTTGGGGTTTTCTTGGCAGAGATAATGGAGTGGTTTACCATTTACTTCTACAGCTCATTTTACAGATGAGGAAACTGAGGCAAACAGGGTTAAATGACTTGCTCAGAGTCACACAGCTGGTGTCTGGAGTCAGATTTGCATCTGGATTTTCCTCACTCCAGATGCAGTGCACTATCCACTGTGCCGCCTAGCTGCCCTCATTCCCTGTGTGTTACACTTTTTCAGAAGGACAGAGGGTCATAGCCTAGAATGGTAGAAGCCTCTCCAGTTCTGCTTCCTCACCTGGACTCTAAGGTTCTTCTTCTCCACCTCCCAAGCAGCAGGTGACAGTGCAAAGATCTATGTTCTCTTCTCTTCTTATCTACCTCCCAGGCAGCAACTGCCAAAGCAACGTATACCTTCTTTTCCACATAGTTCTAAGGTCTTTTCTTTGACCCACAACACTTCCTGGTTTTGAGTTGTGTCCTCAATGAGAAATCTCACTCTGGTTTATTGAAAGAAACCAAATCCTCATCGCTACTAACTTATAAAGAGGCAGTGTCCTTTGTGCAATAGTTACAAACAATTCTGGGGATAAGGGTTTAACATTCTCCCGTAACAATGTGCAAATGAATAGCAGGGAAACAAGGTGCTGAGGCCTGCCTTTCCTCTTGGATCGACTGTGTCGCTATGGTTTACTTTTATATTATAGTAATATTCCTTGATATTCATATACCATGAGTTGTTTAGTTCCTCCCAAATTGATAAAAATCTTTGTTAATTGTTACTTGCTACAACAATAACCACACAGCTATCTGTGCCTTCCTCCAGTGTTTACTACCTATGTGACCTTTGGCAAATCACAAAATTTCTCTAGGCCTTAGTTTCTTGATCTGTATCTATGTTGTCTGTCTGTCTATCTATCTGTCTACCCACACACGTACAGAAAGAGAGAGAGAAAAAGAGATGTATGTACGTATGTATGTATGAATGAATGTATGTATGTAAGCATACACAAATACAAGGAATTTGAAGTCTTTGGCATCTGAGGACCCTTCTGTTTCTAAAATGTGTGGTTCTACAAGCCTATGATTTTAGTATATATGAGACCTTTATGCCTCTGATCTCTCTGGGCATGTGTACCCAGAAATAGTGTCTCTGGGTCGAAGAATATGCACATTTTAGTCATTTTTTGGTATCATTCTAAATTACTTTCTAGGGTGATTGGACCAATTCATGTTTCTAAGGCAACGGTACACCAGCATGTGTATCCTGTAGGAATTTCATCACTGACCATTTCCATTCTTTGTCATCTCTGTCAGTGTGCTTGGTCTGAGTTAAACTTCAAAGTTATCTTAGTAGTGTCCATTTGTGATAGATGTGGTATGGAATTGTCTTTTTTTGTGGTTGTTAAACACAGGCCTGATCATATCATTACTCTACTCAATGAACTCTTTAGACTTCCCTATTCTCATCCTTTGGCCACTTATCTGGAGGGAATGGTCCTCTGATACATATATTTATTCTCTTTATGTCTTAGATATCACACTCCTAACAAATATTTGATGCTATGATTTGTTTTTCCTTAGTCAAAGGTTTCTCTTTTTATCCTAGCTGCACTGATTTTGTTCATGCAAAAGCTTTTGTGTTTCATGTAATCAAAATACTCTATTTTGTTTTTTGTAATAGTCTCTTACCCCATGTTTGGTTTAGAATTCTTCTGTTAGTATATATTCATTTGCATCAACATGGTCACATGAATGGTTAGTGGTATAACTTTGCAGATTGCCAGTCTCAGCTCTGCAAATAATAGACTATGACTCTGGGCCAATTACTTCTTTTTGGGCCTCAAATTATAGTCTCTTCTGTAGAATAAATGCACTGAATTATTTTATCTCTGCTGTCTCTTCCATCTTTGACATTCTTGGTTTTTAGGTCCTTTGCTACCCTAAAGTTCTGCGTACTACTAGAGAAATTTTGAGATTTTCATGACTTTCCTTAAGATAACAGGAAGAAACATCAATGTCACAAAACTAGATTTGAAAATCAATTTCTTATTTGGAATCTAAGGATGAAATGATTGTGAAAAGATCTAATTTTCATTCTCCAACTGTTTCCAGGCTATACCTTATGAATTGTTAAAGCATCCCCAGATGTTTCAAAATAATAGTTAAAGATTATGTTAATATCCTTGGTCCCAGTCACAGCTGTGAAAAATCAAGCTTGGAGCCTCACAGAACCCCTGTCTTAGTGAGACTGCTTGATTGCCATTGCCTGAGCTTTCTACTAACACTTGCTACAGGTGGAAACCCAGCTGCCACCTCCAGCAGGAGAGGGGTGGCTCAATGCTGAGGGGCTCCCTGTGCCAGGCTTGGAGTCTTTGGCCCCACACTGGCACAGCTGTGTCCTTGGCTAAACGCAGAGCCAAAAATAGCTAACACTGTCCAAGAACATCATCCAGTAAAGGCTGAAGAAAACACTGTGGAGAGACTGGAAAGGAATGTGGCTCATCAGTCCTCTCCAGTGCAGAGGGGTGAGCAGGTGTGGGTCTGGGGGCTGGTGTGAAGGTGGGAAATAAATTGATAATAGAACAGGAGACTATAGGGCTTTGCATCTAAAATTGAAAAGAAGGTTGAAAAGGTTATCAAAGGAAATGTCACATGGAAGAATTCACGACCTATTCCAGAATACAGAGATTTTTTTTTTTTGTAATAGAAGAGGATCTTTTGGAAGGGAGACATCAGCTGCTGTTAATAGTCCTAATAAGGGTACCAACCTCTCTTCAACTCTGCAGTTGCTCGTATGTAGCATTCAAAAGCAAGAAAATCTAGAAATCCTGGGCTTTGGGTAGTTCCACTGTGCTGCAATTTCAGAACCTCATGAGCAACAAAGCATGAGAGGAAGACAATCAGAGGAGACCTTTCTTCATTGTTGAGTAGTATGGTTCTGGAGTCAGGTTTTCTCTGGGTGGTTTTCCCTGTGTTTCTTTGTCCCTGGAGAAACCTTTTGTTTCAAGCTGAGTTCTTGTTCTTTTAGATATGCTTGTGTTGGGTATGATACAACCTTGGCGGGGAGGGGAGAAGAATTAAAAAAAGATAGACAGTGAGAGGTCATGGGACCCTTATCGTCCACACCCTCCTGCCTCCCTCTGAGGTAACATATGGTTTATAAGAGCACATTGATTTTGCATCTCTAGGACAAAAAAAAATATCTCTTGGATTTTTTTCTCTCTCTGTCATGGTTTCCTATAATGGCTCTGGAAAATAATGATTTTGTTGTTCCTTCAGTCTCAAGACCTAGTGACTGGCACACAGCTTGATTCAAGGTTTTATTTTTTAGGCTGTAATGAAATGATTCATTGGAGTTGACACTGGAGCCTCCAGGGTATTATTCTTTAAAACAATAGTGATACTTATTTCCATTTCCATGTTGGTACCAGCTCCTGACCTCTATTCTTATCCATCTCCATGTGTACCTTTAATATGGTTTTCTCTTTGCAGTTTTGCATGGCTGACTGTTAGGTCCCAGCTATGAACCCCTGACAGCATCTCTGTGACATCACAGTGAGCATTGTAGCCAAAGGCTTTGTCAGCAGGTCCCAGCAGTAGCTGAGAAGCTTCTATCAGCTCCAAATCCACTTGAGAGGAAAACAAAATTCCATCATAATGTTGACCAGCTGTGGATAAAGAAGATTTTTCACAGAAGGGAACTGGAGAGGGATAGAAACTCAGAGAACATTACCTTACCCAAACATAAAATCATAAATTTAGAGCTCTAAATCAACTCTTAAAAGGGACCTTGGAGGCCATCGTGTCCAATCCCATCACTCTACAGATAAGGAAACTGAGATACAGAGGTCTTTTGCGCTCACATACTTTGTAAGAGTCTGAAGCTAAATTTGAACTCAATTCTTCCAGTTTTTGATCCACATCCAACATTCTACCCACTGCACCACCTGGCTGCCTAAAGTTAATAAGAGTTTTGCAATAAAAATACTTCAACAGATTTTGACACTTCAGATACAGATGTTTCTAGGTGATATGGGATTTTAAAAAGAGGTTACCCTGCCTAGTCTACCTCACCTTTCTTAAACCCAGACAAATTTTCCTGTTTCCAAAATATACCACCTCCTATGATCAACTAAAGCTAGTCCAGTAAACCTGCATCTGTGGGGAACCCCCAGAAATAGAGGACCTTTCACATTTCCCTTTCATCTGCCCTATACATATAGAAATGAGCCAGAAGTTACTTGGGATAATTTTAACTAGTATTTACTTTAGAACATTATTGGGAAAGGTCAGTCACTTACTGTCCGACCTGGAAACATACGTGTTTTCTTAGAGCCTCTCTATTTACATTGACCACTTGGAAAAATCAGTGGAGTTATTCTAGACACTTCTGCTAATGGAACACAGTGATTCATTGACCTGGTGACTCCTTTTATGAAATCAGCTCTAAAATTTTGCCTGTTTTTGTACTCACAAACCTTGACTCTGTCATATTTTTTATAACTTATTGTAATGATTCTATAGCATCTACTCTTTGTTCTTCAATTCTTACATCAGCCTTTAGCCAAAAGCAATGAATTTCTGTGGTAGCCTGACCCAAACTAACCTGTCCAGATGTGGAAGGAAAAGCATATAGGAATAAAGGGTTTTTTAGATACTTCTTCCTGAACAGTCCCACAATAAGAACGACCAAAAATCTTAGAATTAAATTTTATAAAATGAAACTCATAGGAACTAGGTTTGGAGGTTCATTTTGAATTCCACCCACATCATTCATCCTTATTAGCCTAATCTATAAAAGAGAGCAGAACCTAGTGGAAAGCACACTGGACAAGGAATCACAAAACCTTCTTTAGTCAAATAACCATAGACAAATTAGTTTCCTCTTCTATAAAATATGAAATATCTACTATATGCCAGATGCTGTTCTAGGTGGTAGAGATACTAAGATAAAGATGAAATGAATCCCTACTCTCAAGGGGGTTATGCTCTACTAAAGAGAAACATGTATAGGGACAATAAATTTTAAAAAATACAAAATAAATCCAAATTAATGTTTAGTGCAAGGAGAAGACTATCAGCTTATAGAATTGGAAAAGTTTTCTCATCTGAGATATTACTTGAGCTGAGCCTTGAAGGGATTCTCAGAGGTAAAGGTGAAGAAAGAGAGCATCCCAGGAATATGAAGCAACACATGGAAAGAAAAAGAGCCTGGAGATAGAATGTCTTGTATGAGAGCGTCAAGTAGTCCAGTTTGTTTAGAAAGGCAAGTTCATGAGGGATGGAAATGTGAAATCACTATGGAAAGAGAGGTTGAAGTTAGATTGGGAAGGCCTTAAATGTGAAGAAGAGGACTTTATACTACTTTTTATCCTAGACGCAATAGGGATCCACTGAAATCAGGGGAGTGACAAGGTCTGTACTTTAGGAAGACCAAATTGGAAGCAGTGATAGATATGGATTGGAGAGGGCAGGGATTTGAGGCAGAGACGTCACCTATAAGGCTGTGACAATAATCTATACCAGAAGTGTCACATACATGGCCCACAACACTCTTCTGGCTTGAACTAGATTCAAATATAATTGGGAAATATTTAACAAAATAAATTAAAGTATAATAAACATAGTTTTCTAAGTCATTATGCACCTGCGAGGATCTTTATATATGGTTTAGTGGCCCTGATTCTATATGAGTTTGACACCACTAGTATATACTAAAGGTAAAGAGAATCTGAACCAAAGTGGCTCTGTTTGAGTTAAGAGAAGAGGATGGAAGTGAGAGATGTGGCAGAATTGACAAGACTGGGCAACTGATTAGTTGTGGAAAATGAGAGAGAGGAAAGAGTTGATGATGACTCCAAAGTTACAAACCTGATTGACTCGAAGAATGATTGTGCCTTTAATAAAAACAGGGAAGTTTAGAAAAGGGGTAAGTTTCAAAGGAAAGATAATGGATTTTACTGCATGTATAATTTTTTAAAAGAACACCCAATATACTCGTATGTCATATTCTATTTTACAATTGCCTTTGTTGATATATTGACTCTCTTCCCTATATGCGTGAAATTGTAACCTTCTTGAAAGCTGGTATACTGTCCTGTCTAAACTTTATATTTCTCCTCTGAGACCTTTGGCAAATATCCTCTCTGGGCCTCAGTTCCCTTATCTATAATATGAGAGGGTTAACTAGATCAAGGCCTCAAGGCCACAGGTTCCCCACCCCTGGACTAGATGACCCCTAAGTTTCTTTTTTCAGCTCTAAATCTATGATATTTTAATTCCTAGCGCCCAGCACAGTCTTCTGCCTACAGTACATGTTCGACCAATGCTTCCTGTATATTTTTGTGTTTGTTGTATCATTCCATGTTCCTTCAAGCTTTAACATTTTATTGTTAGTTTCTGATTTTAAGAGAATTCTCTCTGGGCCTTCACTCCCTCCTCCCTCCTGTCCTGAAGTCATGGTTTTACACTGAGGTTTTAACCCAACTGTAGCTCATGACTCAAGCTTCCAGCTTTGTTCTTCCGCTGTGATGCAAGAGAGGAGGAATAAAAGTCAGGGATGGGGGGGAAAGGGCTGGGGGAGCAAGCTGATGATGGTTGCAAACTTGATTTATTAGAAATCATGCTGAAAACTCCCGTCTTTTTTCCTCCCCCACCCATCATCTGCATGTGGCTTCTCCACCCCAGCTGTGCAAGACAGAATCATCCTTTTGACTGGCCCTCTCCTGTCCTCCCCAGCCCCATTGGCAGTTATCTAGCCAACATACTTGCCCATACTTAATATTCCTTCCCAGGAGAATCTTCCTTCTTTTCCGGTGTTAAAAGCCCCAAAAAAATCATATTACATTAAAACTTGGTTGTGTGTCTCTTAAGCTTTTGCTCTGTCTTCACCTGGGATGAGGGGGAAAGGGAAGAATTCTGGAGAGATATCCTGCTTCCTTTTTTTTTAAATAGAACTAGAAATTCCTTGGATTGGAAAGGATAAAATCTAGTCTATCTCTTCAGTTTTGAGCAAGATGACACATTGTGGAATTCTAGCATTTTAGAATGGAAAGTAACCAGAGATAATTTATGTTGAACATTTTCCTTTTAGGAAGGAAGGAATAAAATCACAGAGAAAGGAAGCAGACTGCCCGAGGCTCTGGCAGCACTGAACCTAGAATCCAGGTCTCCTGATTTCTTGTGCAGTATTCTGCCCACCCTACTCACTATACAGTCTCTCATATGGCAGTATCAACATCCATTGTGAACTCCAGTCACTCTGTCTCTCCCTGTTTTCCCAATTTTTCACTCCTTTTCCACATTCTTTGAAATTTTAACCCTATAATCAGTTTGGATTTGTACTAGTCTCTTACCTCAGATTGTTTATACTCTCCTTTTCATCCCTCATGCCTTTTAAAACACTAAACCTAATATTGTGTTATACTCACTCTCTACCTTTCCCACTTCTACATTTATACTACTACATGTTATTGGAGAATATCTATACTGAGTGGATCCACCATAGATTTATTACCTAATGTTAACTGGGTCCTCACTGCTGAATAGTCATTTATTTATTCTTTTCCAATTTACTTTCTATCATAGTTTCCACATTTAATATTCCAAGGTTTTTTTCTCTTCAAGCCCTTAAGGTTCTCCCTTCCTGTGAACAAACGACCTTACCTCATATTTTATCAGTAAAATAAAGTTCATTCACCATGAACTCCTTATTCTTCCAGTTTTATCCTTCAGATCCTCCCTCCATTGATGATTTATTCTAATCTCAGATGGCGTAGTGGCCTTTTTCTTTGCTAGAATTTCACTTATGTCCATGATCCCATTTCTTTCCTCCTACTCTGGGAGCTTGCTTCTTGGGTGACACCCATATTTCTCTCTGATTTTCAATCTTTCTTTATCCTCTGGATGCTTCCTTCCTCCCCATAAAATGTGCAGGTCTTCCAATCCTGAAAACAAAACAAAACAAAACAAAAAACTTCATTGGGCCTTGCAATTCCTTCAAGACATTTTCATATCTTACAACCAAAATCCTAGAAAGCCATCTATCTTTGTGACCTCCACTTCTTGACATCCCACTCATACCCTTCCTTTCTGTCTTCTGGCTGTAATACCTGCCTGAAACTGCTCTCAATGGCAACTAATAATCTTTTGGTTGCTAAATACAATGACCTTTGTCACCATCTAAATCCTTCTTGACCCCTCTGCTGCATTTAACACTGTTGGCCACTTCCTCTTGCTAGATACTCCCTTCCTTGGCTTTTCATGATGCTTCTTTGTACTTGTTCCCTAACTTGTCCAACTGTTCCTCAGCTTCCCTTGCAGGATCATCTTCTGTATTCCATCCTCTAAGTGGAGATATACAAGCAAGGATATATCCTCAACTCTCTTCTCTCTCTCTGTGACACCAACTCCAGTAGGTTCAGTTATCATCTATGCATAGATCCTTCCAAACTTAAATTTCCAAGCTTGATCCCTACCCTGAGTTCTACTCCAGTATCAACATCTTCCTAGTGGACACTTCCACTTGGATGACCTGTAGGTTCTCAAATTCAACATGTGTGTTAATGATCTCATTATCTTTCTCCTTAAACCCAGCCCTCTTCATAGCTTCTACATTTCTGTCCAAAGTACCATCATCATTCTGGTCACGTAAGTTCACGATGTCATTTTTTATTTTTTTCATTCTTTCCCCCATATCCAATAAATTTCTAAATACTGTTGATTCTGCTATCACAAATATTTTCTCCACTTTTTTTCCCCCACTCACATTGTCATCACCCCAGGCCAGGCCCTCACCACCTCTTGCCTGAACTATTACAAAAATTTCTACCTGAATCTAGTATTTCTCCTTTCCATCCTTAACATAACTGCCAACATAATCTTCCTAAAGCACAAGCTTGAACACATTGCCATTCTGCTCAATAAACTTCAATGGCTTTTCTCTAGGATTTCCTCTAGGATTACGAACAAACTCCTGTTTTACACTTAAATCCCTTCAAAATCTGGCTGCAACCTATTTTATTCCACATTACTACCTGCCTTGTGCTCTGCATTCCAGCCAAACTGGACTTTGCTGTTATCCTAACATGACATCCCATTTCTTTTATATATCTATCCTGTCCATTTGTAAGCTTTCTTCATGCTTGGAATGTTCTTCCTCTTAATCTCCATCTATTAAAATTCCTAGTTCACTTCACGGCTTAGCTCAAATATGGCTTTTTTGCTATCTAGAACTGCCAGGTAGTGAGAAGACCAATCACAGCCAGGGACATCTTTCCTTTTTCCTTTGCCCCCTAACTCCCGTCTCCCTTGGCCATCCCAGGTCTCATCTGAAACCACTGTCTGATGAGAAGATAAGAAATCACGGGGGGGCGGGGTGCTTACTGCCCTTGCTTTCCCTTGTCTTTTGAACTGCTTGACTACACCCATAACTTGTATGAGATGGAAGTCAGCAATTCTATTTCTTTTGGTGAGATGCACCATCTAACCTTACCATCTGTCTACCCTGTCACTGATCCCGAAGTCCTCCATGTTCTGCTGTCTGCCCTGCTCCCAAGCCCTGTAGTCCCTGAGCAACATCATCTGACCTACTTAAGTAACTCCAAGACCCTTGGACCTTGTCATCCACCCCACTGACATAAATTTAGGACTTCCAGACATTTCTGCAGCTGAGCTTTCTTTTGTCTCTCCCAAATAGAGCATGAGCATCTTGAGAGAAGAAACTATCTTACCTTTTCTATTTATATCCCCAGTGTTTGGCATATAGTAAGGGTTTAATAAATGCTGTATTTACTTATCTGTATACATGTTGTATCTCCTCCCACCTTGAATATAACAAAACTTTTTGAGGGCAGAGACTGTTTCATTTTTGTCTTTATATCTCCAGTACCTAGTAGATAGAGTGTCTTATGCATAGTTGGGTTTTTTTTTATTTTTTTAAATTTTTTTCATAGTTGGTTTTTAATAAATGGTTGTTGAATGAACTGATGATGTTTTTTGATAGATGAAGAAACTGAGTTATAAAAAGGAAGAGGGATTCGTCCCAAGTCACACAGTGAGTTGGTAGTAAAACTGTGTCTTCAGCTCCCAATCTAATGTTCTTTTGACTATATCTCACCTATTATGATTGCAGAGAAGTCTCTATACAATTCTTAGAGAACATATTACTAGGCTGCCCAGCACTTCCACCTACTTCATTATGTACATATTTATGTGTTCTTTCCCCCATTTGAATGAAGACTTCCTGAAGGTAAATACTGGTGTTTTTTTTTTTCAGTTTCCCCATTTCTTAGCACAGTGACTGTCATATAGTTTCAGAAGCAATGTTTGCTGATTGATAGATCTAAAATATCTACCTGATGAAATGTAAGGTCATTTTTTTTGTCCTATGAATTCCTCAAAAAAAAAAAGGTGTCAGATACCCTCCCACACTATATGATCCTCATTACTTTTATTACTACTGCTACCTCTCCTCCTTTCCCTCCTCCTCCTCTTATTACTACTACTACAATTACTACCACTATCACCACCACTACTTCTGTTACTTCTAGTAGTAGTGATATGTAATTTATGATTGCTTAGTTTTTCATGAGAGTAAACTAAAGAATAATTTGGATGAATGAACCACTATTAAACAACTAGGTGTGGTCCTGCATTTGAAAGCTCTTTGTATTCTGTAAAGAATTACTTCTTGTCTCAGATCCTTGGAATGATGCCCAGAGATGTAATATTTACTCATTAAATGTAAGCTCCTTGAGGGAAGAAACATTTTTGTTTTTGTCTTTGTATCCCCAATGCCTAACCAGTCATTGACTTGCCCAGGATACAATAAATGATTGTAAAATTGGATCGAATTGGTTTCCCTACTTGAAAAACTCCACGATTTATTCAGCATGGATTCCTCCTCCCTTTATACAAACTATAACCCTTGCACTCCTTAAATAATGATTCTTCATGAGTTCTAGACTAAAGAATTCACCTGGTGACCACCATTCTTGTAATAAGCTCTTCTGAACTTAGTCTGGTCCTTGGGAGAAAAATAAATATTTTGTTGCTGAAGTAATATTTAAAGCTTTTCCAGACTTATACTGATGTGTGACATTGTTAATATGCCAGCATTGTTAGGGGTGCTTGAAAGAACAGATAAAGTATACTTACCCTAACCAAGATCAAATTCAATGGCAATTATTCCCTTAGATAAGCCAATATAAGAGAGTGTGTGTTGTGTGAGTAGGGGTCAGGGTGGGAACATGTGTCTTCTTTACAAATACAATAGAAATTCTGTCCGTATTAATAAGTGAGAACCACTTACCTCTCATGACAAAAGACAGGGTGAGTTGCTGGTGAATAGCATAGGGTGAAAGCAATGGATTTGGAATAGAGAACTATAATTAATGGTCAATTCAAGAAGAGAATATCCTGCTTCCATCCAGATCATTTGAAGAGAGTTATGGACCTCAATCAGATGGCTTTCAAAAGAGACCAAATATGAAGCCTACACCAGGTGAAAAAGACCTTGGGAGATGAATAAGTATTCTTCAAAAAGAAACTGAATGAGTTTAAAGAATCAGAGGAGAGACTTTGGATTTTGTTCAGTCACCTGGCTCTTTTAAAATTCACTTCAATCAACATTTTATGCATTGTATAGTGCTAGATATTGCAGGGGATTAAAAAATGATTCCTTGTTCTCAGAGAGGTATTTTTTTGTTTTGGGTTGCATGGGGGTGAAGAGAAGATGCCTTGTGGAGAACACGCTTAAGTCAGAAGCTATAACCATTAAAAGAGATTTCCTAATTTTCTGGGTAAGGGCTTTAGCCAATAAGAGTCCTGGATAGGAACTTAGAAGTCCTGGGTTTTGGTTTGAGATTTACTACTATCTTGTAAAAAGTGCAGCATAATGGATGAAGGACTCTGGATTTACAGTTGAGGGTCTGGGCTGAAATCTCACTCTTGTTAGTGACCTTAGGCAAATCAATTTAACCTCACTGGGTCTCACTGTAAGTAATGAGAGAGTTTTTCTGTATCAGCTCTAAGTTCCCCTCCAAGACTAATTTCTATGAACCTAAGACTCTGGGCAAGTCATACTATAACTCTGAGACAGTTTTGATATCTTATAAAATGAAGAGTTTCCACTAGTACAGTGGGAAAACAACCACCACCACCACACCACCACCACTGGCTCTAGAGTCAGAGGATGCAGGTTCAAATCTTCTTTCTTATGCCATCCACCCTAGTGAGCTTAGGCAAGTCACTAAACCTCCATGGGACTTAGTTTCTTCATCTGTAAAACGAGGGTCTTGCACTAGTTGGCTTCTGAAGCCCCTTCCAGCTCTAGGTCTATAAAATGATTTGTAGACACCTTTCCACTCTTAATATTCTTGAAGCCTCTGAAGACATGAGCCAAAACACTCTTAAAAGGCAACCCGTGGCTTTGTGCCATGGGTTAATACACAAGTGTTTTACCCTAGACAGTACTGATATTACATGGAATATGAAGTATAAAGACCCAAACAGAAGTCCTCTGTAGAAAGGAGTAGGAAACTGTACAGATGGGTCAGGAGAACAGCATATCAATACTAAGATTGAGCAGCTGGCCAGCCTAAGGGAGGTAAGCCAACTGGTGGGAACTTGTTGGCTCTCCACTATACCATGTTCCTGTCCTCTTAAAACTGTTCTCTGTGAGAAAGAGAGGAAAATGGCCTATGCATTTCTTGCCAAAACCTTTTTCACTGCAGACCTCCGAGGGTTCCCTCAAGCAGCCTTGCCCTCCCACCCACTTTGACAAACCTCACCCCCCCCACACACCAGTGCCCTGTTTAACTGTCAGCCAGGGCACTGGGGTGTGCCCTCAAGCCAATCACAAGCCAGGCGCCGAGCTGCACTCACACACAGAATGGCATTGACTCTGTAATGCCGTCGAGGGAGACACTGTCTCCTTTAGAATCAATCCCCCCTTTTTTCTTTCTCTTTGCAAAATGTGGAAAACAGCACATGCTATAAAATATGTTCCACACTTGTGCGGCCCCAATGAGGACGCCGTCCTCGGGGGATGTAGCTTTGACTTTCTGCCTGCGTCTTCAGGGCCGGTTTTCATTAAACAGAGCTTTTGAAAATGGCAAAGTAATAATTTGCTAAATAAGACCCATGAACAGCTTGGTTTTACAAATTATGATTTTAAAAAAATCTGAGAAGTTGGTGTAAGAAAGGCCCAGTTAGAGGAAAAGTGGCCAGGTTTGAACACATTGAATTGGAATAACCTCCTTGGCTCTGTCTGGCCCCACCCTCATACTAGTTATGTGTTCATTAACAGACTGCATTAAAAGAGTAAATGCTATCTGCTCTGTGGGGGGCAGTATTCTCTAGGGGATTAAGCCAAGGATGGGTAAAGAGGTTGGAAAGTCTTCTTCTTCAACCTCCTTTCTACTTTGTGGGAATGACTAGCCTCCAGGATACTCCCAAGCTAGTGTTTCCCTTTTAGGGGGAACTGCCATTACTCTGGCTTTCCCTCCTAGGTCTTCCATGAGTGTGATCAGTAAATAAATGAATTGACTGAGCAGTCAGCACCCACAACTGAGAACGTGTTCTCTGGAGGACACAAAAGGAGCTAAGCAGGGTCCTTGGCCTCAGGGAACTTATAGGCAAGCTTGGGGAATGAAACAGATAAGATAAGTAACAATTCAAGGCACTAAATGATAAGTCTTCCTTTGATGCCTCATTCAGCCCATGTGAACAAGCTTGGGTTCTCCAGTACTTGCTTAGATGATCACAAGTTCTAGTAGGTTTGGCCCAGTTGGAGAAGCTTCAAGCACACACCTGGCAGGAGACTGGGTGTTTAAGGAAGCCATTCCTTACTCCCCAGCTGCCAGTACTTCCCCACCCCCTACTCCCACAAATTAACTTGTATAAGTAGCTAATAATAATAGTCAACATATAATATTTAAAGGTTTGCAAAGCATTTTACATTTACTCATTTGATCCTCACAATAACCTTGTAATGCAGGTCATTTTGTAGAGGAGGAAACTGAGACTTAGAGCAGTTAAGTTACTTTCCCAAGGTCATATAATTAAGTCAATGTGTGAGACAAGGTCTTCCTGATTCCAAGTTCTATCCACTGGGCCACTTAGCTGCTGCATACCCATTTTGTATCCAATATGTGTGTGTATGTATATATGTGTATGTAAATATCTATGTAGGTATTATGTATGTGTGCATACATATATATGTAAATGAATGTGTTTGTCTTTGATTGCAAGGACAGTGTACAGAGGGTTTCAAACTGAGTTAAGTGTTAGGGGATATTTTCATTGGCAAAATCACAATCTTTGAAGTAAATTGTTAAGTAAATGATAAGAATGGGGCCAGTGGAGACAAATAAGTGCTCTAGATGTGGAGAGGAGGAGGAGATAGTGTAGCCTAGGATAGGGAAGGCTTGAATGAAGGTGTGGGATTAGAATCTTGTTGGGTGATCCCTTTTCAGGGTCACACAATGTGAGACCTGGAAGAGACCTTAATAATCATCCAGTGAGGATTTTTTTTTTTAACCTAGAGGTCCATAAACTTTTTTTTTTTAACATTTTATATCTATTTTATTCATTTAAAAACATTATTCTGGGAAGAGATCTAGAAACTTTGTCTGATGGCTAAAGAGGTCCTTGGCACAAAAAGATTACCAGCTCCTGATCTGGTGAAAGGAAACTGAGGTGCAGAGAGAAGACTGCCTTGGCTGAGGTCATACACCAAATCAGGGGAGGAGAACCCAGGTCCTCTATCTCACAGAATGCTGCTCTATTAGAAAAGCAAACAAAGAAACCTTAGAGAACAAAGAAAATACTTTTGCCCAAGATGGAGGTGATAGGGAAAATGTTCATGGAAGAGATGGCAACAGAACAAGGCCTTGAAGGGAGAGAAGAATTCCAACAGGTAGAGATGGAGAAGGATTACACTTTAGATCTATGGGATAGTCAGCCTAGGCAAAGTACGTGGTGACAGGGCATCAGAAGATAAGTTCAGGGAAAAGTTAGTGGGGCACTTTGATAGGGATATAGAATTAATGAAAGTGAAGACTGTGAAGTCAGTCTCGAAACCTAGGTTGGAGCCGCATTGAGTTACACTTTAAATACCGGTCTAAGGAGATTATATTTGATCATAAAGGCAATAGGAAGTTCCTCAAAATTTTCCTTTTAATTATTTTTTATTGATATTTCCATTTCCCTTCCCTTCCCTTTTTACCTCTCAGAGAGCCATCCCATATGATAAATAATATTTTCTGGAGAGGAAAAAAAACATTTTTTAAGTCAGCACAATTGATTGAAACATTGAGAAAGTCCCAAAACACAGGCAATGTATAATACCTGTGGATCTCCCACCTCCATGAAGAGATAGGTCAGGGGTGTCTTATGATTTCTCTTCATTCAAGTACTATCTGATCTTTATAATTTTGTTGCATTTATTTTTTGGGGGGGATGTCATAGTTCTCTTCATTTGTATTATTGTGGTTACTGTGTATATTGTTTTCTTGGCTCTGTTAACTTTTGTCTGTATCAGTTCATATAGATCTTTCTATGTTTCTATGTATTTATCATACACAGTTTTTATAGTACAATAATATTCCATCATATTCATGTACCATAATTTGTTAAGCTATTTTCCAATTGATGAATATCTACTTGTTTCCAGTTTTTAACTATCAAAAAACTGTTGCTATAAATATTTTGGAGTATATGGGAATTTTTTTTCTTATCAATAGCTTCCTTCATGTTTATAAGCTCATTAAAGGAGTCTCAAGTTCAAAGGATATGGACATTTTAGTCACTTTATTTGTGTAATTCCAAATTGCTTTCCAAAATGGATGTACTATTTCACAGCTCCACCAATAATGTATTAGTGTGTCTATCTTTCCACAACCTCTCCAACAATCAATGGCAACATTTTGTCATAACCCCCAACACCCAGTTTGCAGAGTATGAGGAAAAACCTCAGAGTTGCTTGCATTTCTCTTATTATTAATGATTTGGAGCACTGTTACCATGTGGCTGTAAATACTTGGCAGTTATACTTTTGAGAACTGTTCATATCCTTTGATCATTCATCTATTGAGGAAATATGTATGTATATATGTGTGTATTCACACACATATCTGTATGTATGTATGTATATGTACGTATGCATGTATATGGAGAGAGAGAGAGAGTATGAGAGAAAGTCTTCATCACCTTCACCAGCCATCTCTCTTCACTCATAGGAGCATTCATCAATGAAATCCTTCCTTTCCCCTTCTTTTCAATCTGCCTCATTCCTCATCCCTCAGGCTCTTCTGTAGGCTCTTCTCTTTCTGAGACCACAGAGTAACCTTCCCCTCATTGCTAGCCTTTGATTTGACCCTGGCATATCACACTCCTTTCTGTCTCCTTTCTTCCCTCCCTCCCTTTCACGTAACCAGCCATGTTGTAATGTAGTCCTCCTCTGTAGGCAGATGTGGGACTTAAGGCAGTGGACTGGGGCAGGATATTTCAATTTGGGAGTCCTGTGTTTAGTATATCATTAAATCTGTGAGAATGGATGAGCTCCACAAAGAAAATAGAACATGAGAAGAAAAGAGTTAGTCAACCAATAAACTAACATTTATTAAGCCCCTACTGTGTACCAGGAACTGTGCTAAGCTCTGGGGATACAAAGGAAGGCCAAGAAATTGCTCCTGCCTTCAAGGAACTTGCAGGCTAATGCATGAGACAACATGCAAATAACTATGTACAAAAGAGATATATAGACAATAAATTGGGCATTGTCTTAGAGAGTACTAAGATTTAGAAAGACTGGTAAATGGTTCTTGCAGAAGGTGAAATGTTAGTTGAGACTTTAAGGAAGCCAGGGAAGTTAGGAGGTGGAGAGGAGCAGCAACAGTATTATTCCAGGATTGTTCAGCCAGTGAAAATGCTTGGGTATCAGGAGATGGAGTATCATGAGCAAGGAACAAAGAGGCCAGTATCACTGAATCACTGAGTACGTGGAGAATAGTTAAGGAATAAGAATACTGGAAAGGTAGAAAAAGGCCTGATTATGAAGAGTTTTTAAAGTCAAGTAGAAGATTTTATATTTGATTCTGGATGCAATAGGGAGCTACTCAGTTTTATTGAATGGCGGTGGGTTGATTCAGTCAGAACTGAACTTTAGGAGGATCAATTTAACAGCTGAGCTGGAGCTAAGGGTTGGAGCTGAGAAACTGCATAACCGAGAAGCAGTTTGGTGTAGTGGTTAAGAAATTGAACTAATAATCATGGAGAACTGAGTTCAAATTCCACATTAGATATTAGCCGTGTGATCCTGGGCATGCCATTTAAACTCTCCATATCTCATATTTAAGGCCTCTAAGGTACTTTACAGTACTAAATCTATGATCATATTAATTGAACAGAGTTGTATCTAAAATTTGAGCAAATTCCATGGACTCAGTCTGCTCAGAGAAGATTTTTTACTTCTTTCCTTATTCTTAACTCTATTTTAGAGATGATATAAACAGATGAAGGGTCAACAGACAAACTATACACAAATACCAATTGCCTTCAGACCTCCTTTTTCTTATCCTTAGCTAGTCTTTGAAACCCCTTACTATAGGCTCAGTTTAACTCATTTCATATCTCAGAAATATCCATTTTTGGAAGGAGGATGTGGCTTGAGCATCTTTTCTATGAGTGATCACTAGAGCTCCAAGAACCCCATCATCAAGCCATATCCCATAACAGCATACAAAGAAGATACTTTGGTGACCTCTGAAGTCCCTTCCAGTATGGAGACTCTGAGATTCTTTGGTTGTAGGATTGTATGAGGATGTGTTTGACCAGCTGGGTCTTCAGAGAACCCATCTCTAAAAGATAGGCCTCACACTGGAAAACTGAGGACCTAACATATTTACTTCAGCATTCTTACCCTCTTCTTTACTATCCTTCTCACTAGACCTCTACTTTGCTTATAATTCTGACCTTCTTCTGCTTGTTTGTTAGCTCTGGCAGATGTTTTTTGCTTCTCTTTTATTTTATTTTCTTTTTCTAAGGACTGGCCCAAGGCCACTCATGTTACCTCCCTGAGTCTTAGTGGAGTGAGTGGAATAACAGTGGAATCTCCCCAATGACTGTGACCCCTGTAGGTTCCCCCTTCATATTATGTCTGAATAAATATTAATAAGAAAAATGGTATAAGAGCTCATTGAGAAATCCTGCAAATATTTGCCCTGTGTGTTCCCTTTTCCAGCCCCCTTGGCTCTTACAGAAATCCTCTCTGCAACTGGGGCCCACGGCCCTACAGAAGCCGCCAAGAAACAAACCCTCATTCTGTTTTCTTGGGGAAAGCAGAAAAACAGTCTGTGCTTGGTGGCCAGTACATTGGACCCTTGGTTACCCTCCCACCTCAATGTTGGCTCAAGTACTCCAAGATCCATCTCACATTGCCTTCTCTCTCTTTTGCCCTCCTCCTATCTCTCCAAGATTTTCCTTCAATGGATGTTCCTGTACAATTTCACTGAGTTCTACTATGAGAGATTCAAAATCAGATGTAATTTGAGAAACAAAAAGTGAAGAGCCTTAAGGATAAGGTGTATATGTAAATGTGTATAGTCGTGTGTGTGTGTGTGTGTGTGTGTGTGTGTGTGTGTGTGTGTGTGTTATACAAAGGAGGAAGGGAAAGAAAAGAAAAGCTATACTTCTAGAACTGAAAGAAATCAGATTTGAGATTCTTCTTGAAGAAGAGGGAGCCAGATATTTTGAGAAAAAACAGCTGCTTGTACTTGAAGGAGTAATATAGTAAAACTATAGAAGCTATCAAGTAAGAGATCCTCCAGCAAAATGGTCAAAAAAAGAAAGAAAGGCTAGTGGTGGTTGGTGGGTCATTGTTCAGTGTACTAAAGCAGCTAATTGTTGAGATTATAATAAAAGAAAGGTCTGTTGTTTTTCTTGGGCATGTAACCAATACATCACAAAGAGCCTCCCAAGACAAAATAGACGACTACAACCCACTTTTGTTGACTCATGTGAGCAAAAACAACACTGGCAGAGGAAACCTGAAAAGTATTGCCAAAGATTATGAAACCTTGGCAAGAAACTAAAGATGATAAAGGTATATGTTGTATTTTACTCACTACTAACCATTGAAAACTAGGGACGTAGAAAAGAAAAACTGAAGGTACTAACTGATAGTTGATTTTGATTTCTGGTCTATGGCCTAAAAATATAGAGATGACAGATTCCTGGCCAGGGATGGAGTACACATAACAAATGTGTGCAAGAATATGTCAAGTGTCTTGGAAATATAATTACAAGAGCTCTAAGTGAAAAAAAAGATGGGGAAGAGACAAGGTTGTTTATGTATATAAATCAAAATAGATACCATAGAAAGTAGGCACAAGGAAGGAGGAATAGCAGTTGAGACTTTCTTAAGTACGCAGGAGACAAAATCCAAGGAAGGAGCCAATCGTGAAAGCCATGGTCTCAAATTTCCATACCCCACTGACCAAAATTTAGGAAACAAGCAAGAACCAGAGGCCCTGATTGATACAAGGAAGCAAATTTGAACCTATAGGCATACTGAAACTTGATGGAATGAAACCCATGTCAGAAATATGACTTTTGTTGGGTGTACCTTATTCCAAAGAAGGAGGAGAGCAACAGAGAGTATGATGGGGAGCATTTGATGAAACTCCGTAAACATAAGTAATTTTGTCATATACATATACATATATGTGTGTGTATGTATATAGATGTTTGTGTATATGTATATGTGTATATGTATATGTCTCTGTGTGTGTGTGTGTGTGTGTGTGTGTGTGTGTGTGTGTGTGTGCGTAGTAGTAAATATATCCTGGACAGAAAGAGGGAATATATCAGAAGTTTGTGAAACAAATAACAAGCCTGGCACAGGCACATGCTGAAGTAGTGATAATTACAATTATTCTCTGCTGCTGGATCTCTCTGTCTCTGTCTCTCTCGTCTCTGTCTCTCTATTCCTGGTTCTCTGTCTCTCTCTCTCCTTCTCTGTCTCTCCCCGTCCCCCTTTCCCCCTTCCCTCTTCTCCCTCTCCTTTCTTCTCCTCTCCCCTGATTTAGCTTAATGATCATTTTAGCCTTCAAAAGATAGAGGAATTGACAAAGACAAATTCCGTTCTTCTTCTGATTGTCACTAATGGGAAGAGACTCTGAATGTTGGGAATCTTGGGTGAAATGACCACTGCCTCCTACAGCTTTTGATAGAGAATAAAAGGAAACTTTGGTATAGTCTGATATGAGTACTAGATATTAGGAAAGAAGATTTCAAAGACTTCATAGAGTTTCATGAATTAAGATAGTATAAGAGGGAAGAAAAAGTACTCCAAAATGGAATTCTCAAATTAAAAGGAAACAATGCCAATGAGAAAAGAAAATGGGAGTTGTCTAATTTATAAATAACAGATTTTTAAAAGTTAGAAGTAAAGGCCAGCAATAAAGGATGAATTATTAGAGCTTGGAAAGACACCATTCAAACAACATCAGGAGTGATAATGTTGAGAATTAGCTGAGACTGTTCATGAAAATGAAGGACAATATAGATATATGTATGTGTGTGTGTGTGTGTGTGTGTGTGTATGTATGTATGTATATATATATATACATATATATATATGTATGTATGTATGTATATTTAAAGTTATAAAGGGTTTTTTTTAATAAAAAAAAGGGTAGGACCACCATGGTAGGTGAGCCAATGATAAATGACAACAAAGTGGATGCTCATTTCTTTTGCTTCTTTTTTTTCTGTCAGAGTGAATGCCCTTTACATTGGAAATGACAGAACATAAATGGCTAGTGAGTTAATACATGAGATAGTAAGAAAGTGACTTGCTGCCCTTGATAATTCAAGCCCCTTGACCCAGACAAACTACATTCTCAGTTACTAAAAGAACAGTTAGGTGTTATTGCTATGCCACTGTCAGAGACACTTAAAATATCTTGAAAAAAGGAAGAGATACCACATGATTGGAGAAGGGTAAGAAACAGTAGTAGTAGCTAGAGGAAGAGCAGTAGTAGCATTTTAAATATAGTGATATATATATATATTATATATGTTATATCATATATACATAGATATAGCATTTATATAGCACTTTAAGGTTTGCAAAGCACCTTGAATATATTATTTAATTTGTTCTTCACCACAACCCTGGAGGTAGGTGCCATTATTATCCCCATGTAACAGATAACAAAACTGAGGCTAAAAGAAGCAAAATGACATGTCTGGGGCCATATAGCTAGTAACTATATGAGACCAGTTTGAACTCAGGCTTTCCCACTCTACACATAGTGTTAAATATTCTGACTTTCAACAAAAGAAAGACAAGGCAATAATATAATTAAATGGGTTGGTAACTGGTTAAATAGCTGAATATAGAGACTAGCTGTTAATTAATGGTCTAATGCCAACTTGGCAGGCAGTCTCTTCACAAAAATGACTCAGGGTTCTTGGCCCTGTGCTTTTTAATATATTTAACAATGATTTGGATAAAGATATAGATGTCATGCTTATCACATTTACAGATCACATGAAACTTGGAAGCATAGCTAACATGCTGGATATAAAATTGCAAAAAAATCTTTATTTTTTAAAAAATTATGAATGAACATTTCCATATAAATAGCAGAAAACAAAACAGGTGTGTGTGTGTGTGTGTGTGTCTGTGTGCATGTATATGTGTGTAACTCGGAATCTCCATTTCATACCACTTCCAATTACATGTAAAAAAAACTTACTTACATTTTTAAAGGTATATAATAAATTCAACAAGTTACTTTCAAAACTGTCCTGCTCATCTGTGCTTCCTTCTGAATTTCCTTCTGTACATTTTAAATGTTTCAGTAAATTTTGGGGGACTTTACTATTACTAATCACCACCACCCCTCTTACAGATTCCTCCAATTAAAAGCAGAAAGGTTTTTTTTAAATGTAAGAAAAAGCATAGTCAAGTAAAACAGGAGTCAGGAAGACTCATCTTCCTGAGTTCAAATCTTGCCTCAGACACTTACTAGCTATGTGACCCTGGGCAAGTCACTTAAACCTATTTGCCTTAGTTTCCTCATCTGAAAATAAGCTAGAGAAGGAAATGAAGATCACTCCAGTATCTTTGCCAAGAAAACTCCAAATGGGTTCAAGTCAGACACAACTGAACACTTACACAAGCATAAACAAGTCTATACCATAGGTTCATTCAAAAATGTATGCATCTTTCTTCAGTGTGGGTCCATGACCTATCATGATGTAGGTAACGTGTTTCATCATAGGCCTTCAGAGACTTAGTTAGTCATTGCTTTGAACTGAGCTCTTGAGTCTTTCAAAGTTGTTTTTATTTACAAGGTTATGGTCCTCATTTAAATTGTTCTCATTGTTCTGCTTGCTTTACTCTGCATTAGTACATACTTAAGATCCTCTGAAACTGTTCCTTTTGTTATTTCTTTTGGCACAATAATATCCTATTACATTTAGATGCCAAAATTTATTCAGACATTCCCTGGTCGGTACCACCTTAGCTTCTAGTTGTTTTTTTTTTCCTTTTTTTTTAAATTTAAATTCCCCCTTTAAAATCTAGAAGTTTATTTTGCCGACAACTTTCTTCTTTTAAAAAAAAATAATACAAGCATTTCCATGACATAGTAGAATAAAAAATATTGATTGCATCTAATGTGTACAACTTAATTTTCCTTTTAAATATATAATAAAGTTATTGTTAATTTCCTTTAAAAAATGTATTCCTTTTACCACCCCCATTGAGTCTGCTGCAGCTGTTATGGGGTTATTCTCTCCTTCTAGGTTGTATTTTTTCTACATTAATTCTTTATGATGTTTGGTGGCTTCTATTTAATCATCTCTACAGCCTTAGTTCTTGAATTGGGGTTCAGTGTCAAGGCTGGGCTCTGCCCTGTGTTGTGTTTTTGTTGGGGTTAATTGGTCCAGCTTCTTCTCATCTTGGGTCATTCCTGTGCTAAGTTCCATCTCCTTGGATTAATCTCTGGTGGGACTTTAAGCTTGACTGAGAGATCTTCAAAATCCTCTATGGTGTCTCAGGATCCCGTTCTAGGGACCTTGGGGTCCTTGGGCCTGGTGTACCTCAGGCTAAAAGGTACTATGCATGGATTAGACGCTGTTGTTCAAGGTTGCTTCCTGAGTCCCCTCTGCTGGCTTCCTAACACGCTGGGGCATTTTGGGGAGGGCGCTCTATTCTTACTGCCTCTGGACATAGAGCTTTGTATGCTGTACTTAGCACTGGGCAATTTCTGGCTGAGCTTCAAGGCTACTATTTTGTTTGCCTGTGCTGATGCTGGTTTTGTGATAGTCCCCTTTCTTTTTCCCCATGAGTTTCTAGCTGACTTTTTGTGCAATTCTGTGTCATATACTATAGTTTCTCATTGGATTTTTTTGAACATTTTTCATTTTGGTATGATTCTTAGATTTTTGTTAGAATAGGCATACAGTGTAGGAACTGGCCTGCCTGGATCCAAAAAAATAGCTCAATAGGCTAGAGCATCGCATGAATTCATTAAGATGAAATTGATCAGTGCTTAAGATGATGTTACACTGGAGTTCAAAGAAGAAATTCTCTCTCTCTTCAGATATTTAAAGGTTGATATGTTGAAGAAGAAGTAGACTCATTCCTCTTTGCCTCACAAGGCAAAATTAGGAGCAATGAGTAAAACACATAGGGAGGCAGATTTTGGCTCAATATAAGGAGGAACTTCCTAATAATTAGAACTTCCCAACAATACAATGGGCTGTTTTGAGATCTGGTAAATAAATATAAGCTGAATTGCCTTTTGCTTTAGATATTGTTGAGGGCATTCATGATCCAAATAAAATTCAGAGTGGATGACATCCAAGATCCCTTCTGATTCTGAAATATTCTATGATCTATGATGTAAAAAGTACTCTGCATCATTGTATAGTAAGTAATATGGAAAAGAAGATATGATCCTTGACCTCAAAGAGTTTACAGTTTCATTAAAGAGACAAGACATAGAAGGTGTCCCAAAAGTCTTAGTGCATTTTAAAGCTTTAATAGCTTAAGTGGTTATTGATAATTTAAAACTTTAGTAGCTTAAAACTGGAATAGACTTTTGGGATACCCTATTTACAAATGATATATTGAGTGATGGACCCCTCTGAGTATTAGTTGGTGGCAGCCTATTTTACCTATATTCTCTAAGCTCAGCCTTATGGTTTCCTATGGGCTTCACATAGCGTATTCTACATTTTACAAAGTATTTTATGTATATTTCCTCCTTGGTTATTCATGACAACCCTGTGAAATTTGACATGTATTATTATGCTTACTTTAAAGTTAAAGAACCTGGGGTTCAGGCTGATTGACTTGCCCAGGTTCACAGGATCTGAATCCAGATGTTTTTGCCTCAAACTCCTACCATATCCACTATTTCATCATTCAGCTCTCGTGACCTAAACTAGTAAGGCTCAGTGGCCTAGTAAAAAAATTTCATGATGTAGTGTAAAGATAACTGGACCAGGAGTCAGTAGAAACTCAAGTTTGAATCTGGGCTCCAATATGTACTAGCTGAGTGACTCTTGGAAGGTCACTTGACTTTTCTGACCCTCAGTTTCTTTGTAAAATGGTGCTTATACTATCTACTTGTGGCCTTTATGTAAAAAGTTCTTTGTAAACCTATGAATGTGAGTTATGATGATTCTAATGATGATTTAAATGACCCATACTTGCCCTGAAGAACTATTTATTCCATTATCCTCTGACTGGCAAACTCCTAGATAGAGGGAAGCCAGCAATTCCTAGCCTATTCCTGATGACTTAGCCTGGTGTATGCAGGAAATGATTGAAAAATACTAAGCAATCCAAATTCATTGCCTTTTTATGGGCCGGAAAGCACTCCACAAAGGATAATTGGATTTCTCCTCTGCAACCCTGCCCAGGCCCTGACTAACTGGTAGATGGGCACAGAGGACTACTTCCTGTCCTACTCATACACTTTACCAGCTGGAAATTAGTCCTTATTCCCAGAGGCATCATTTGGCACTTCTTAACTGGGACTTCAACCCGAGTGGTTCTCTTTCCTATCCTTGAGGGTGAAAGACTAGATTCCCTTCCCCCCAAAATTGGAGATTTCTTTCTACCCTAGGTCAATTTGGCATTGGTATGGGCCAGGATCAGAAATACGTCAGAAACCATCCTCCAAATTCTTTTGCTTGCTATGTAGGTTTCTCACTGAACACAAAAGATTATGGATGCTTTTCTGCACTAATGTGGAAGAGGATGCAGATAATAAAAAACAGTGAATAATTAAAAAGTCTCCCTTTATTTGGCTTTGAAATGCCAAATTGGTGTTTTAAATTTTGAATTTGAAATTAGTGTTTTGTTTTATATCAGATACCTAAAATCAAACTAACGTAGTATTTAGAGTAGGAGGAGTCTCTTAGAGATCTTCTAGACAAAATTCTGTTTTTTAGAGATCAATAAACTGTGATGAAGAAGGAGGAGGAGACTTGATCAAAGTCCTACAAGTAGTAAATAGCAGACTTGAGCTTTGAAATCAAATTATCCAACTCTAAAATGGTGTGTTCTTTTCCCTCTGCCATATTGGGCCTTTCTGGTTCAGGTCAGTATCCAAATGAGGTCACCTTGATCCTAAAGAGAGAGCCCATACACTGAAAACATGTGCATGGACTTAATCTCCTCCCCCAAATAATTAATACTGTGGGTAATTCACAGAAAGATAAGATAACTTTAATAAACTTATCACCTGTTTGATTGATTGAAAAAGTAGGTATGGTGAATTGGAAGAAGCCTTAGACTGAGAGTCAAGAGAACTGAGTTTTAGTCCTGACTCTGCAGCAAACCTGGTGAATGACCTTGAGCATATCCCACCACCTCTGTGGACCCCAATTTCTTCATACATTAAACAAGGAAGTTGAACTATATTGTCTCTAAGGCCCTTTTCGGGTCTAATATTCTCTATCCTATAACTAAATAATCTCCAACATTTTATGTTCTGTAACTAGACAATCTCTGAGTCCCCTTCCATTTCTAATACTCTGTGATTCTATGAAATCCAGAAACATCACACTCATTATGTCTTATCATTGTCTTATTCCTTGGGGCTACAGTGAGAATGAAAGTGACTTTGAGGATGATTCCATTGGAAAACTAAATACATGAGTTGTCTTCTACCACGAGCACACACACACACACACACACACACACACACACACACACACACACACCCTGAAACACTCAAACTACACAAACAGAGCTAAGACAGTCTGCTTCTCAGTATCTAGCAGGGTTGGGAAGATCATATCCACACCTGTCAGGAGAGCATGCATGGAGTTATTCCTGTATATATATTTTACTATGTAAAGCCATAAACTCTATGGGTTAGTTATGAATTAGAACCTTATAAAACTTGTTTGCTCATTCAGGGTAACTCAAAGTGGGGATTAAACGGTAGGAAAAACTGACCAGCAAAATTTTCCAAGCTGAAAAAATTTCTTACAGCTTTCATTGTAGAGTTATGGGAGGGTTTTCCCCCCTTCCTTTTTTCAAATAGAGTTTTAATATACAGGGAGATTCAGCAGTGGAGGGGAAATTTAACAAATGGGAAAAAAGAAGATATTTATCAAAATCTTGTAGGATGGTGATAAACAAAGGGGCTGAGGAATGATTCCCTTATTCAACTAATGGGGGAGGAGGGAATGGCTAATAAAGTATCATCTTCCTTTCATTAAGTGCTACAAGGAGAATAGATTTTCTGGGCCATATATGTTCAATAATGGCTCCTCTACTACCCCAAACTTTGAATAATAGAGTGTTAAGATGTAGGAGCCAGATGGTTAGACCTTAGAGGTCATCTAGTCCAACCTGTTCATTTTACAGATGAGGTCACTGAGACCCTTCCCAGCCTATTACTTGCTGGCTCCCTGTCTTGGAAGAATTCCTCTTTCTCAGCAACTGAATCAATACCCCCATGACTCCTCTCAGAGAGAAGGAAGGTGTCAAAGGATGGAGAGCTCCTCCAGCTAGTCATTGGGGAAACGAGGACATTGGCCAGCCTGAAATTAGAACCAAAATGAAGTGAACACAGTCTTACCCTAGAGCCCCATTTCTGACTCATTTGAAAACAGCACCAGACAAGGCCCTCGAGAACAGACTTATAAGAAATAACCCAGCGTTGGCTATGAGAAGCGGACCAGATGACTTCACGTAATGGTTCTGTGTGTTAGCTCTGGGCCTAAGACAAGAAAGATCACATTAGACGTAAGCGCACCCTTGGTCATCCCTATCATTCTACCTGCCACACAGCCACAGAAGAGGTATTTTGTCTCTGTCTGGGCTGGATTTCAGCCTCCCTTCTGCCACCTTCCAGTGACCACTCCTCTCTCAGTGATTCACCTCAGCCCCATGGAATGGTGTCGCTTGCACGACCAGAAACCCTGACTCATCTTTACCCAGATGTTCTTTCCACCACTTCTGGATTCTCTGGGATGTGGGAACTGGGCCCGAGGCTGCAGGCGGGGGTGGGGGAGCTTGTAGAGATGGGCTTGGGATCTTACTAAGTCCCTGCCTGCTAATAGCCAGGCTTCTCACTTGCTTACCTTGGAGGCAGTACGTGTATTATCTCTCTCAGGTAAGACCTTCAAAACCTTGGACCTAAAGCTTGGTCTAGGATCAACTCTGTCCAGAACCAGAAAGACAAACAGTTCTCCTTATCTTTCCAAGACATCCCCACTATCTGCTAGTGCTCAGATAGGAGTTTCATATTTAGAAAGGGGAGGAAAGCTATGGTAATTCAGCAGTTTTTATCACTAGGTACATAGTTTGTACTTGGTATTTGGGAATATAGGAGCATTTGTGGGCCAGCTGAGTCAAGCTTTCACATGATTGACTTTCAGTGGGTTTCTGCATTAATGCCTCTCACCTTCGTGTTTTCCTTCCTCCCCATATCCAGACTACATTCTACATGTGCCCACCAAATGCAGTGGAACTTGCCACTCAAGAAAAATCTACATCATGTTACCAGAGTTTTTGACCTGCAGACAAACTTAGGGGGCTTCTAATAATTTTATAAAGGAGGAAATGGAGGCCCAGGGAACTTAAATGACTAACACAAGGTCCCACAGTAGTAAGAGAAAAAACTAGGCTTATGTTGTGGCATGGTCCCTCTATTTATAGAGTAACTGCTGTATACTCTACTAGGCATCCTGGAGGCATTTAAAGGAAAACACTGAGATAGTTCCTGATCTCCAAAGGCTTATGATCTAACTGGGAAGACAAAACAGGTATTTTATCTATCAAAAAGATAATAAATAGTATAAGGTCACGTGGGCAGGTAGGTGGCTCAGTGAATAGAATGCCAAGCCTGGAGTCAGAAAGACTCATCTCCCTGAGTTCAAATCCAGCTTCAGATACTTACTAGTTATGTGGCCCTGGGCAAGTCACTTAACCCCATTTGCCTTAGTTTCCTCATCTGTAAAATGAGCTGGAGAAGGAAATGGCAAACCACTCTAGTATCTTTACCAAGAAAACCCCAAATGGATTCACAAAGAGTCAGACATGACTGAAATGGTTGATCAATAAGGCTGTTTATGCTAGGAAGCAGAGTGGGACTTGGATTCAGGAGAATGGGATTCAAGTCCTGGTCATGGCTCTAGCTCTATAACTGTAGATGAGTCTCTTCAGTGATATCTGAGCCTCAATGAATTCATCTATAAAGTGGAGATAATAATATTGACACTACCTCCCTCACAGTGTTCCAGTAAGGAAAGCTCCTTATTGAGGTAAAGGAGAACATTGAGGCAAAAGGGAAAACTGTCATCACTATGAAATGAAGATCATATAAGGACTAAAGGGGTGAGGAAGGTTGGCAGAAAGATCCTTTCTATACCAAAGTCACACAGTCACTATTATTTTTGTAAGAATCCTGGGATCTAGAACCAGAAGGAACCTTGTAGATTGTCTTGTCCAACGTTTTTATTTTATAGATCAGAAAACTAAGGTCAAGAGAAGTTAAGGAGTAAACCAAGGTTGCACAGGATTTAAAAGCCCTGGAACCCCAATCCAGTATTCTTGCCCCTCTTTCACATTTGAAGACTAAGGTTATTCCTAGGTGGCCCTGAGTGCTCTGCAGTGGCCAACGTCAACATTACAGGGACACTCTGACATGATGGATAGAGTGATAGACTTGGAGTCAGGAGGACCTGAGTTTGAATCCTACCTAGGCCACTTACTAGCTGTATGAGTCAGGACAGGTAAGTCATTTAGCATCTCTGGGCCGCAGGTCACTCATTTCTAAGAGAGAGGGGAGGGGATAGGGAGGAAGGGAGACAGAGCAAGAGCAAGGTTTGGACTCATATTTTTAAGGTCCCTTCCAGTTCTAAAGCTATGACCCTATAATAATATCCCTAACATCCAGACTATCTTCATGGATCCTGGAATCCATACCTCAGAAGTACCCTCAGCCCATGCAGCCTCTCCTTCCGATCAAAAGGCGGGTTCCAAGGCCAGTCACCTCTTCACCAATGGGTGCTCTTTTGCTCTGCTGTAATATTCCCCCAAGTGTACTTTCGTCCCCTCTTTACAATTTCTTTTTATGTGTTGTCTTCTTCCATTAGAGAGTAAGCTCCTTGACAGCAAGGGCTGTTTCCTTCCTTCCTTCCTTCCTTCCTTCCTTCCTTCCTTCCTTCCTTCCTTCCTTCCTTCCTTCCTTCCTTCCTTCCTTCCTTCCTTCCTTCTGTCCTTCCTTCCTTCCTTCCTTCCTTCCTTCCTTCTTTCCTTCCTTCCTTCCTTCCTTCCTTCCTTCCTTCCTTCTTTTGTATTTGTATTCCTAGCACTTAGCACAGTTCCTGGTGCAGAGTAAGCATTTAAAAACACTTGTTGACTGACTGCCTATACACCCATTGGCTGGAATTTGTGGGAATTTGTGCACATTTCCCAAAGAGCTCTGCACCAAGCAGCTCTTCTCCTATACTGTTTGCTCTTGTGACCTAACCACATTTGATAGCAGCTTATGTTGGTAAATATTTAGCACCTGATTGCTGAAAACAACTGACACCTCAGATACCTAGATGTATGTGTTACATCTGGAAAATGTAGGAATGGGATGGATGCTGTTGACCAGACTGAGCAGTTCATGCCCTTCAATTTGTCCCAAGTTAAACCCTCGGGAAAGGTTATTTCAGATAAAAGAGAATTAGTCTGGGGAACTTTCCATCCTGGAAGGTCTACTTCAACATGGCAGACAGGACCTACAGAAAGACATGCAAGATTCATGCCTTTAAGAGTCAGCCAGTCAACAAAAATGTATTAAGTACTTTCTGTGCACCAGATGCTGTATATTTTGCTCTCCAAGCAATAGATATCTATTGAAGGCTTTTGAGTAGGAGAGTGTCATGATCAGGTGTCTTCATTAGATAAATAAAGTTGGTGGCAGTGGGGAAAGAGGTAGCATAGTAGAAAGGGTAAAGATATTGGAGGCTGAAATACTGAGGTTGAATCCAGGCTCTTGCTATCTGTGTGACCTCATGTAAGTCCCCTCCCCACTCTGGGCCTCAATTTTCCACCAGCTCTCAATTCTACAACTCTATGAAGCTCTTTGGATTGTACCAGTAAGAAGTAATGAGAATCTGGGATACTGTGAACAATTATGTAGCAACAGTAAGTATGGCCCATTTCATTCTTTTCTTCTAAAGGCTAAAAAAGCTCAACTCTTTTTTTCCCTACTGAAAAACTAGCCTGGGAAAAAAAGGGGCAGGTGAACTAATGACTTTTGGAGAACAAGAACTTTTTCTAATATAAATGCATGATGGAAAACAGGAAGTTGCAAGATGGCTGAGAGCAGGCCAAGTTTGGGACTCCCCAAGAGAGGCCTGGGGAGTTAGGAGGTGCTTTGTGGCAAATCAGGAGGAAAAATGGCTATGAATTCCTCAGTCACATTTGTTGATGTAGATGAGTTTGGGGTCCTAGTAAACTTTTTTCTTTATTTGTTTGTTTTACCCTGGAATTTAATGATTTCTTTGACTGTGAGAGAAGGGGAAATATTAGAAAAACTATCATCTTATGAAAAGCACGTTTTATATTATTGGGTTTTAACTTAAAACAATACCATATTTTGGAATGCAGTGTGTGACTAAATCTGCATTTGGCTGTGAACATCATCTATACTCTTTGAAGAATGATAAATGCAGGTCATTCTCCTCTCTCCCCTTTCCTCTTTCCTTCCTCCTCTTCCTTCTCACTTTCCCCAGCTCCTACCTTCCTTCTCCTTCTCCTTTGCTTTCATCTTGTTTTTTTGTTCATCTCCTAGATTAATCTGCTTTTAACACATGTTAACAATGCAAACATCAGCCAAGTGCCTTATAATCATTTGTTGAGAGATGACGAGGCCCATGATGATTTTTATTATGCTGATTAATCTGATCTTATAGCACTACAGGCCTCATTAGCCAAGTACATGCTAATAACCCATTTTATATTGTTATGTTCTATAATAATAAATTACAAGCCTCTGGCACATTGTAAGGTCCCGGGTAAGTGGAACAGCTTGCTCTTGATGGCAATGGAAGTACGACGTTAAATCCTTCCTTGCCCTAAATGCAGAAGGTCACATCGGCTCGCCTCCCGACATTGCCTTTGTCCATGGAGTGCTCCTATAGACATCAGCACTCAGCCATGGCCAGGTGCTCCTTGTGTGCATGTAGCAGAGCTCACCCCTGGGTCCTAACTGGAAGGGTTAGAGCACTCCTTCAAGGGTGGTGTTCCAAGGAGAAGGGTGTGGTGGCTGACAGCCAGAGTTGAGGGGTTGGAGGAGGGAAAATGTAGGCTATAGCCATAAAATAAACCTAGTTACTGTTGCATCCAAACTGGGGGATCCAGTGACTAATTTTGCAACACATCTGGAAGACATGGTGCCCCTAAAGAGTGTTTCTAGGCCAAAAATGACTTTGTTTTTACTTTGTATATATTTTGAATAAGAGGCAGTACAGAGAGAACTGGCCTTGAAGTCAGGAAACCCTGCCCTTCATTGGTAAAGGAAGGTCTCCACTGGGAGTTCATTATGCTGATGAAATCATAGGTCTGGTTCAAAATACATATCAATCAATCAGTAAACATTTATTAAGTGCCTACTACGTGCCAAAGTGCCAAAGACTTTGCTAAGTGCTAGCTATTCATATTCATACATACATATATGTGTTTATATCTGTTGTGTGTTTATGAGTCTGTATAGATGTGTGTATATACATATACATGTTCCTGTATATATTGACATCTAGACACACACCCATATATTTGCATATACATGTTTACAAGTTGTCTCCCCATAGAATAGCATTCCAGAAGTTCGGGGACTAGTTTCATCTTTGTCTTTATATTGACTCACACAGAGTCTAGAATATAGTAGGTGCCTGATAAATGTTTGTGATTAATTGATTGATAAATTATGTGCTTTTCGAACTTTCTACATAGGAGATAGCAGGGTGAAAATTATCTGTGTGACGCTTGACTAGTCTCTTAATTCAACAAACATAGATGTCCCTCCAAGAATTTTCCTTTTTCTCTCTATACCCTTTTGCTTGGTAATCTTACTGGCTCCCGTAGGTTCAATTATATACATGCAAATGATTCCCAAATCTATACATCCAGCCTTAGTCTATTTCTTGAACTTCAGTGTTGAATCATGAGCTGCCAATTGGCCATTTCAAACTGGATGTTCCATAGGTATCTCAAACTCAGCATGTCCAACACACAGTTCATTATCTTTCCTTCTAAACCAGAGGTTCACAGACTTACTTGGCCTGTTGTCCTCTTTAAAAAAAAAAAATTAGTCAGCACCTCCCTAGAAATCTAATTTCTTAGCCCTTTAAGGGTTTATTGGAAATTTGTATCATTTCAAATGAGTCATCTTAAATTTAATAATTTATTATAAATTTGTGGGTTTTTCCTGCATTGAAATTTTGATGATGCAATATTGTCATGTAACCGTATAGTATCTCATTGTAAACAGGTCATTAAATACATATATTCCTGCAGATGCATGCTGTACTTCCCAACAATGTGTGACATGCTTACCTGCCAACACTTGCTAGTTAAGACCTGTCAGCAGACTTGACCACTGATTGGTTATAACTTGCATTTTATGTGTTTATTTGTAAAATAATGTAATCACTATGACTTTAACTCTGTTACACAGCAGATGAAACATATACAAACAGTTTTTCAAAATTTTCTTCTCTTCTTTCCTTATGCTTCCACTACCCCTTATTTTTATTCAACTCCCCCCAATTACACACAAGGCTACTACTGCTCCTCCCCCAATCATTCCAGTGCCTCCCAGGAGGCAGTATCACCCACTCTGGGGACCTATGCTCTAAACCAGGTCTGCATAACATATGGTCCATGGGCAGTATGTTGTATAGGACTGTTTTATATCCTCTACATTTTTCACGGGCCACCCCTTCTGTGGGCCAAATATTGTGCAGGCCTGCTCTAAACCCATTCCTTTTCCAATCTTCCTTACTACTTTTTGATGGTATTCAATCATGAAGGTATACAATCCAGTTGTCACCTTCTACTCCTCTCTCTCACTCAACCTACCTACCCAAATAGTTGTTAAATCATGTAATTTCTTCTTTAACCTTTCCTCTAACATATATATTCTTTTCTTCATTCAAACAGACACTAGCTTGGTTCAAGCACTCATCACCTCTTGCCTTGATTATTGCAGTAGCTTCCTAACTGGTCTCCTTGTGTCAAGTCTCTCCCCCCCTTCAATCAAGCCCTCATGCAGCTGCAAAAATGATTTTGCCTGACCTTGTCATACCCTTGCTTAATAAATTGCAATCATCCTGTATTAGTTCTAGGACCATCTATAAATTCTCCTTACATTTAAGGGTTCTTCCCAACATGTTTCTTTTATCTTTCAGGTCTGTTTATACATCACATCCCTGTATACATCTTGTGGTCAAGCTCTCCTGACCTGCTTGTTGCTCCTTACATGAGCCTCAGTCTCCCATCTCTGTGCTCTTATACTCATTAGACCCCATTCCTAGAAGAGTCTACCACCTCACTTCTACTGCTTAGAATCCCTTGTACCCTTCAAGATTTATCTTCAGTGCCAACTGCCAAAGGAGACCTTTTCTGCTTTGCCCACCTGCTGGAGCATTACCTTTTTAGATTGCCATCCATCTGTCCTCTCTCTCTCTCTCTCTCTCTCTCTCTCTCTCTCTCTCTCTCTCTCTCTCTCTTTCTCTCTCTCTCTGTATATAAATATATATATATATATGTATATATATAATCTACACACACACACACATATATATATGTATATATATAAAATGTATATCTTGCATGTACTAATTTATCTTTGTGTCCCCCCCCCATTAGAATATAATTTCCTTGAAGTTCAGGATGGTTCTCTCCCCCCTCCACCCCTGCCCCAGCACTTAGCACAGTGCTTGGAATATAGTAATTAATAAATTCTTATTGATTGATATCTTGTTTATTATCTGCAAAGAAACTAACTTTTCTTCATGTTTCTTAATCTGTAAAGTGGTGATGCCATACCTTCCCTTGATAATGTCAGATTTGGAAGAGCTCTCAGGGATCATCTAATTGTGTCCTCCTAATTTTACAGAGAAAGAAACTGAGACCAAAAGAGAAAAAGTGATTTGCTCACTACTGTACAACAAGTTAGTAAGAAAATTAAACTAGAACCCTGACTCCCAGTCCCCTACAGTTCTAAAAATCTAATAAATGTGGCATAGCAGAAAGATTACTGAATTTGGAGTCAGATAATAGGAGTTAAAATCTCTGCACTGCTGCTTACAATCTATGTAGCTTCGAACAAATTATTTATCCTACCTGGGTCTCAGTTTCCTAAAGTGTAAAATAAAGGTTGAAGACTCAGTGAACTCTTAAGGTCTCTCCAAGCTCTAAATCTATAATTCTATGAACTGATTTTTTTTTTGGCCTTCCAAATTTAATAGTGTTCCATTACTGACAAAAATACAGCACCCTCAAGGAACACATTTGGAATTACTGAGAATTAAGCACATCTGTCAATAATACCATTCCAGTCAGCTTAGCCACACTTTAGAATATCTCCAGCAACCAGGATTTAGCTAATAGAACTACTGAACTCAGAGCTACCTGTGGGGTAAAACAGCTCAAGGCTATTGACCTCAGACCCTACACTTTGCTTGGCTAATCTGCCCAGTAATAGGAAGTGACTCCAGGAGGCAATTTGCTGGAGAAGAGGTCAGTGGCCACCTCCAACTGGTGCTAAAACAAGCCCTGAGATTCATTTACATGTAATCATCCCTAAGGTCCTAAGGGAAGAGTATGCCTTCCCCTCACACTCCACAAGCTGTATGTTTTATATTTTCTTTGCCCTTCAAGTCTTCTTTTTCTGTTCATTTTAGTGACAGAAACAGAATTTGAACCCAAGCCCTGACTCTAGTACCAGTGCTTCCCGCCCTCCCCCCACTCCGACTATGCCATATGCTTTCTATCCTGTGCTCCTAATACTAACACACTGGCAGACAGCTTAGAGTTGACATAGAAAAAAATAGCATAACTTGATACTAAATCTTCCATTCTTCTTTATTAACTCTAGATCAGTTGTTCACTTTGTTTGAGTCATAGACTCCATTGACATTCTAGTGAAGCCTTCTCAGAATGTTTGTAGATGCAGAATATAAAATACGTTGGATAAGAAAGGAAGCCAATTGTATAGAAATAGCTGTCAAAAAAAAGTTCATAGATCCCAAGTTAAGAACCAACCCCTGTCCTAAAGAAATTAGAGGCCATGTGTCATTTTATTTATAACTCCTCTCTTCCTAGCCTGCCCCTGCCCCTCAGAATCATACCAGTTTGGATAAAGGAAACACTGAAGGTCTTCTTACAGCAAAGCTTAGAGCATTGGACGACTTCTCTGTTTCCTACAAATACCTGAATTTTTTGAGAGTAACCATAAAGGCAAAGTTTATAGCATAGTCATTTTCAAACCAGTTCCCTTCTGCCTACCTAGGAATGAGTATCACCTATCAAAGGGATCTGCCCATCAGTTAACTTGGTTCAGGACAGTAGATGAACTAGGTGGGCCTAGAAATCAATCTTTTGAGTGTTATCTGAAAAGAGAAGGTGGCTTCAGAACTGGGATCCTGTTCCACCACCTGAGTGGAATTCTTTTCCTCTTCTTCAAAACTGCCAGCCTCTAGCCAATAATTTTACATTTTTTTTTTACTCTTTTCTTTTCTTCTGACCTGTTTTCAATTTATTCTTGTGGCCGACTTTAAATGTGACCTCAACTCAATCTGGGACTCAAGCAAGAAAGGGAGAGAATAGAGAAGGAATGAGCAGAGAGGGAGGGAGAAAGACAGACATAGACAGACAGGCAGAGAAAAGGGGGGGGAGTATCTTTAAAATAGCACTTTATTTCCTTTGGTTGGTTTTGAAGCTTCAGCAAAAGCAAGATTAACCTTTTCTGCCCAACTTAATGAGAACAAGGAGAGAGCCTGGATGAAGGAATAAATGTGTGGGGGTCTGGCCCAGGCCTGCTCGGGTTACAGCCCCAGAAGAGCTATAATGGGGAACAGGCACATTCCTGTGCAGCAGCTCCCAGCTCCCTATCTGTTTTCAAGGAAAGAAAAACAGAGAAGAATGTCAGGGGCCCTTGTGGGCACAGGCAAAGCAGCTCCAGCAAGCCAGGGCCCAGGGAGGGCTCTCTTGCCTGATAATAAACTTGAGGGTTAGTCTCATGATGGATGAGTTAAGGGGTAGACATTTGCCACCAAGAGGCACCTTGACAAATAGAGACATGTCACTTCATCATTTGTGAAGTAGCTCACTGGACAAGGATTCAGGGATATATAGAGAAGGTCATCTCACTAAAAGTTGACAACTTTTTGGGAACAAGAGTTCTTAGAGTTATGCTTGAAAGAAACTAAATTCTCTGGAACACTCATTTCATAGGTTAATCAATATTCATTTCAGATCTGCTACTAACTGGGTTACATTTTAGGAAATATTTTAGTAAACTAGAGAATATACAAAGGAGGCATGGTGGCATGGTAAGGGCCCTGGAGACCAAGTCATGTGAGATTCAGTTGAAGGAACTCAGAATGTTTATTTATCCTGGAGAAGACAAAACTTAAGGAAGAAATGATAGTTTTCCTCAAGCATTTGAAAACTTGTGCTGTGGAAGAAGGATTAGATTTAGTTAGTTCTAGGCCACAGAGGGCAAACAAAGACCAATGGGGAGGAAGTTGCTGGCAGACAGATGTTGGCTCAAAATGATGAAAAACTTCCTAACAATTAGGTCTCTCTAAAAGTGGAACAGGCTGCCTTAAGAAGTAGTGATTCTGCTCAACTCATTTAACCTCTCTTGGCTAGTTGGTGAAATAGATAGAACATTGAACCTGGAGTCAGGAAGACCTGAGTTAAGATATGGCTTCAGATACTTACTAGCTGGGTGACTCTGGAAGTGTCACTTTGACTTATGTCTGCCTCAGTTTCCTCATCATAGAAAATAGAGATAATAGGACCTCCTTCTCAGGGTTGTTATGAAGCTCGAATGGGATCATATATATACATATATGTGTGTATGTTTATATGTATATACACATACAGAAAGAATGAGAGAGACCCAGTCCTTTGTCATCCTTAAAGCGCAATATAAATGCTACCTATTATTATTATTCAGTTTCCTCATCTGTAAAATAAGGGTGTTTGACTCAATGGCCTTCTAAGTACCTTCCAGTTGTAGGACGCTAAACCTAAGTCTTCAGGGGGAAGCTAGATGCCTACTAGCCAGGAACATTGTAAAGCAATTGTTGTAGAGATTAGGTATGATTTAAGTTAGCTGACCATTCCAAATTTCAGATTCTGTGATTCTATAAAAATCACTTCACCTCTCTAATTGTTGTTGTTTTCCTATCTGTCAAATAATTGGATTTCATTAGGTAATCTCTAATATCCTTTCTTCTGATTTCCATATTTCAAAAGATCCATGATGTCATTGGAATAGGTGCTTTTTCAACCAATAACAATGGCAGTCATCACATGCCATAGCAGGCTTCATAAATTGTGGCCAAAAAAATTCTTCCATTGATGATCTCTGTGGATAATCATTATTCAGGCTCATCATCTAATGATAACTAGTCACTGGGTTCATATTTAAAACTTGTGTAGCCAAGTAGACTCTTTCAGAGTTTATGCTTCATTGCCATAGTCTTAAAAAAGCCAAGGGCACCCATTGGAGGTATGGAAGAAGGCTTTACTGGAGTGGACTCCTTCTGTTTATAAAATGCTATGACATGGATAGAGGCAGAGGAGTATTATGGGGGAAGCAGTATGGTGGAGTGGAATAATGCTGCATTCGTAGACAGAAAATCTGGGTTCACATCCCAGCTCTGCCATTTACCATATTTGTGATTTAATAGGAGTTGTTATTTTCCCTGGGTCTCAGTTTCCTTACATTTAAAATGAAAGTGTTCGAGGAGATGCCTCTCAGAGCCTTTGCTTCCCTGATCTATTATTCCATGACTTATTTATAGAATACTGTATAGATTCTGTATATGGGAAAGAGCTACAAACCAGTCCTGACTCTATACTCTATTGTATTTTCACTTCCTCTGATAGACCCCCAAGAAATGCAATTTTATAGACTACTTTGTTCCCCTAGTTCTATGTTCAACAATCCTTCTCATTATTGAATATAAATACTAAAAGTCTAAGAATCGTGTCTGTTAATGTTCTGATCTTCCATCCAGTAGAATTTGATGTGGTCAAACACAGAAAACAATTGAGAAAGTTCTTGTTTCTAATCTATATTTATCTTTTCTCAATTTAAATACATTGTTTTTTTCACTGACCTTTGTAGAATTGGGCATTATCGGGCAGCTAGGTGGCTCAGTGGATAGAGCTCTGGCCTTGGAGTCAGGAGGACCTGAGTTCAAATCCCACCTCAGACACTTGACACTTCTGTGATCCTGGGCAAGTCACTTAACCCCGATTGCCTCACTTAAAAAAAAAAAAGAATTGGACATTATCTGATTAGAAGTCTACTTAAAAGTTCTGTGCTTGAAATCATTATTGATAACTCTTAGGGAAATCTTTATCCAATAGAGTTGTAGTTCTTTGAACTGTAGGCTATACTTCATGTTACATCATGTACTTCTGTAATGACTACCTAAGTAAATCAAATTATTCTGAAGACCTGTGTTTAAATCCTGGCCTGACACTTGCTAGCTATGTGATCATGAGTAAACTATTTCATTTTCTTCTATCTCAATTTCCTCATTTGTAAAATGAGAATAATGATGTTTATCACAACTGAACAGAGGTGAAAAAACTGTTTTGCAAACCTTAAAGTACTATGGGAATGTAACATTTCCTTCATTGGAATTCTAAGTTTTTTTTCTTACCTATTTAAAGCATTTTATTGGCTCCCATTTTGTTTTAAGATAATGGATTGAGCCACATGTCAAACTTTAGGCCAATAGTATACCAGACTTCAGGCCAACAGTATACCAAACTTCATCAATCAGGTAATTTCTTTATAAATTATCGTGGGTCAAAAGGGCACAATCAGACATTAAATCCTGAGTGAGTTACAGTGAGATTTCTCTGCATATTATTCATCATTTATTTTGTTCCTGCACCTGAAGGTGGGGTATGTTGGAACTAGAGAGCAGCAATTAACATTCCCAAGTACAAAAAAATACCTTGGAAAAATCTCCAAACCGAGACCCACATGGATAACAAAAAAGCCAGGCCAAGATCAGATCTAGGAGTTGAGAAGCAAACTATCCAGAGGTCGGGGCAGGAGTCATGAAGTGAGCCTTAGAGACCGAATATACAAAATCAGGTCAAGATCGGCTTGAAGTTAAGTTCAGGAAAATGACATGGAAGAAGCTAAAACAAGAAGCTTTGACAAATGGCTGTCTTGTATGAGAACTCAGCTGGAGATAATGGCCAGGTGCTAACCTTTGCCTCTCTTAATTCAGCAGCATTTCTGCCACCAGTCACCCCATCTTATTTTTCATATGTCCTATTTTCCAGGCCTTTTGGGTACACTTTTCATTGCCTTGACATCTTTCTGAGAAGTCATGAAGTGTATCATGTACAGTAAATTGGTTTACTTCAATTTATACTCTGTTCTTTGGGAAAGCAGACATAAGTAAGTTACAAACAAAAAAAAAAGAATGGGGATGGGAAAAGTACCCATTAAGCAGCTTTATTTTATAACAAAATAGTTCTAGACTTTCCATATTACATATTGTAGTCTTTGTTTTTATGCATATTTTGATATTCTTAGATTTCCACAGTAAAACTATATTAACCAACGTATTGGAAATCTACATAAACAATTATTTTAGTCACCACTTCCCTAAAGTTGATTGTTTACAGTACTGTTTTCAGGATCTATACTAGGGTCAACTTTGTTGTAATTATTTTCAATATTTACTAAAAATGGAATTTGCTTTTTTAAATGGGAATTAATGTGCATCCTTATGTGAAGGAATCTGCCATCATACTTTCTTAAGTAGACAAATAGAAAAAACTGGGTCATGTTTTACAGTAAAATCAGGACTGATTGAGGTACACTGTGTCTATATTACTACTAAAAAAAGTAGAGGCAATGGGATACAGTAGAAGGATCAGGAGTCCTAGTCTAAGTTCTCCATTGGTGGTTTTGCTACTTATTTCTTCTCTTAACAACTCTACCAACAATTTACAGCTCCACAAAGTGATGAAGATGCACATTTTCTCACAGCCCCTCCAATATTTGTCATTTTCCATTTTTATCACCTTTGACAATATGAGGGATATAAGGTAGAATCTCAGAGCTGCTTTTTTATTTCTTTAGTTACTAGTGACTCGGAGCATTTTCTTTTTCAAATACCTGCTAATAGCTTTGATTTCTTTCTTTGATAAGTTCCTGTTCATATCTTTTGACCATCAATCAATTGAAAGAATGGCTGTTATTCTTATAAATTTAAATTAGCTGCATATATATGTATCCTGAAAGTCAAACCTTTAGTGCCTTTATCTGAGTAAATTCTGTGCATATCTAATTATATGTCCATAGCACCTGTTCAAGACATATTGGTGAAGTAACTTAATGTCCTGCCCATCTAGATGAATGACATAATCATTTTTCATTCACTATTTTTTCTATAGTGTAAATACCTTTCTCTGTCTCTCTTTCAGTATGTCTTTCTGACTCTTTGTTTTTCTCTTCACCTTAAAGATTTCCCTAGGAGGATTCTGTAACATTCTAGGAACTGATGTAACTGTCTTATAGTTTTGTGAGGTTAAATAAGATAACATATGTAATACAATTTGCAAATGAAAAAATCAATAAACATATGTGGCATTGGTTAAAAAAAAACTGAAACCTTTATCTGAGAAAGTTGATACCAGCTTTTCCACTTACTACCCTTAATTAAATGTTTCTCTTTTAATTTTAGTTATATTTCTTTTGTTAATGGGGAGGGGTTAAAATTTACATTATTTTATCTTCGGTAATCCTTCTTCTCCCTTGTTTGGTCATGAAATATTCCACTATTCATAGATCCACTAGTCTTTGGTTTTATATGAGAGAGAGAGAGAGAGAGGAGAGAGAGAGAGAGAGAGAAGAGAGAGAGAGAGAGAGAGAGAAAACAAAAACTAGGCTACCATTTTCCATTTTTTTTCCTGTGTTGTGTACCTAATCTTTTCCCCTGATCAACTTCTATTTCTTAACCAGTGACAAATCATTTAGTAATTTTAGATTTGTTGTTTCAGATCTACTACTGCTAGACACCCCTCCTTCCCATTTTTTTAGATAAATTTTCTTGAGATTCTTCATTTTTCATCACTCCAGATGAAATTTATTGTTTTTTTACTATCTCTATTCATTAATCCTTTGATATTTTGTTGTGGTACTGAATAAGTAAATTTAATTAGTATTATAATTTTTATATTGGTTTAGACTACCCATGATAAATATTTCTGTAATTATTTAGGCCTGTATTTCCATAAAGAATGTTTTATGGTTTTATTCGTATAGTTCTTGTATGTGTTTTGTTATGTAAAATTCTGTAGTTATTTTGGAATTTGTCCCTTCCTGTTAGTGTATTGGTAATATACCAAAATATTGGATTTTTGTGGATTTATTTTATATCCTCTTACTTTGGTGATTTTACTAGTAGTTTCAACTAATGTATTACTTGACTCATTAGGTTTCTCTAAATAAACTATATCATCTTCAAAATGAGATCATTTTAATTCTTTCCTTTTCTTGTCTACCCCATTGCATATAATATTGGATTGTTGTTTTAGATAAAGTTTGCTCACCAAATTAAAAGTATATTTATTCCCATTTTAAACAGGGATGGGTTTTGTATTATTTGAAAGGCTTTTCTGAATCTATTGACTTAATCATAATTTTTGTCTATTATGTTGATAGTTTCCCTAATGTTTAACCAATCCTACATTTCTAATATAAATATAAGATGGTTCTAATATACAAAATTAGTGATGTGTTGCTGTAGCCTCTTTGTTAATATTTTGTCTGATTTTTAAAAATGAATATTTCTTGGTCAAATCAAGTCACTAAGTATCCAAACGCTGAAATAAAGAAAGTAAAAAAGTCTTTGCTCTTAAAGAGCTTGCAATACAATGGAAGAAAGAACATGTAGACAGCTATATAAAAAAAGATATCCAAGATAAAATGGAAATAATCACAAAAGGAAGATACTAGCATTCAGTGGGATATTGTTTCGTAATTTTCTTTCACTGTTTTGGCTCTCCCTGGTTTGGTTATCAAGATTATATTTGTTTAATAGAATTTGTTAGGATCCCTTCCTTTGTTACTTCTGCAAACACTTTGTGTAATATTTGAATTTACTATTCTCTGTATGTTTGACAGAATTCACATGTAAATTCATCTGGTCTGGGTTCTTTGCCCCTTTAGAGGCTTATTTATGGTTTGTTAAATTTCTTAAATAATATTGGCACATATTTGTGTGAAGTTGCTTTTAATAATTTTTAACTCTTCCTTCATTTGTTATGAATCCTCCTTTTTCATAATTTACTGGTTATTTGATTGTCATTTTAAAGATTAAGTTAGTTTATGATTACCTATTTTGACAGTTCCTGGTTTCATTTATTGATTTAATTTTGCTTGTAATTTTGTTAACTTTTTTTCAGTTTCTAAGAATTTCTATTTTTAAACTTGAGGGTTTTTTTTTCTTTAATGATTTGTTCTTTCTCTCTTTTGCTGATAAAATTGTTTAGAGATATAAAATTTCCCTTAAGGACTGTTTGTACAGCAAATTTTGGTGCTATGTCTTATCATCATTTTCTTTCACAAACTTATTGATTGTATCTATGATTTGTTCTTTAACCCAACAGTTCCTTAGGATGTCATTAGCTAGTACAAAATTAAATTTTAATCCTTTTTTCAATAGCACTTTATATCACGGTCAGTAATATTTCTGCTTTTCTGCATTTATTTGTGAGGTTTTTGTTCACTAATGTGTGATTTTTTTTTTGTAAAGGTGCCATGCAGTTTTGAGACAATATTTATGATTCTTTTAATTCTGCTTAAGTAACTGCCAGAGATCTTCATATCTAACTCTTCTAAAATTCTTTTCAGTTAATGTCTTTCTTGTTTGTGTCTTCTCATTAGACTAGTCTAGTTCTGAAAGAAGTACATCAAAGTCTCTAACTATGATAATTTTATTGTCTGTTTCTCCCTGTAACACCTTTATTATTTCCTTTATGTATTCAGATGTTTTAATATTTGGTGCATTTATATTATGAATTTGTATTGTCTAAGGTACTTTTAAGCATAATGTACTTTCCTTGTTTGTCTCTTTTAATCAAGTCTATTTGTATTGTTGCTTTAACTGAGTCACAATTATTTTTCCTGCTTTTTTCAGTTCAGTAAAAGTGTAACCAATTTTGCACCAGCCCCTTATGTTAACTCTTTCTGAATCTTTCTGTTTCAAGTATTTCTCTTATTAAAAAAAAAAACAAAGCAAAAACAAAAACATGCTGTTAGATTATGCTTTTTAGTTCATTCTGTTGTCCTCATCTATTTTATGGATGAGTACGTATAGTACATTCACAGACATAATAATTGTTTGTGTGTTTCCCTCCAGCCTGTTCTTTTATGTTCTTCTTATTCTGCTCTTTTACTCCTCTGTTTACAAAGAAGGTGATGGTAAGAAAGTGAAATGTGGGTAACATCAGTACTTTATGTTTGATGCAATCTACTTTTCCAACCTTCCCACTATTTTCTTTCCTTGACCTATCGCCCAACCACAAACTTTTATGTTGTTTTTTTTTTAACACCATTTCACAATACACCCTTTGAGGCTGGAATTTGTTTTACCTACAACTAATCTTTACTTAAATCTACCTCTCATTTCAGCAGTTCCCAAAGTTTTTGGTCTTAGGATATATTAGCATTCTTAAAACTTATCAATAAACCTCCCTCACCCAAAGGACTTTTATTCATATTGATTATGTTTGTCAATATTTCCATATTAGAAATTAACACATTTTTATTATTATGAAAATAGTTTTGACCTTATAGATCCCTGATCAAAATTGGAGGGAAGGGAGCCCAGATCACACTTCAGAAACTACTGCTACATGTTATTACCTTCTCTTCCCTCTCTCTGTTCCTGATGTTTCCTTGCTGAGTTAAACATTTCTATGCCTCTCTCTGTCTCTCTCTGTCTCTCTCTCTCTGTGGGTCTGTCTCTCTGTCTCTCTCTCTCTCTCTGTTCTATAATTGTTTATTTCTGATGAATGGGGGATTTAAATGACACCTGCTTGCCCTACCCTTTCTTTCCTGGTATAGTCTTTCCCTATTTACTTTTCTTTCTTTTTTAAAAGTATCAAAACACAACAAAACAATTCTTGGCCCATCTCTCTTATTTAAGTTGCTGTATGATCCAGTGACATTAGGGTTTTGAAGGTATGCCTTTTATATTTCTCTTGATTCCTTTATTTATATTTCAAAGTTTCTACTTAGCCCTGGTCTTTTCATTGGGAATTCTTGACCTCTATTTCATTAAAATTCCATTTTTTTCCACTGGAGGATTATAATTATGTTTAGTGGATAAGTTATTTTTAGTTGCATAAAAAGCTATAATGGCAACAGAGAATATCAAGATATAAATTCAGAAGAAGACAAAATCAAAACAGCTACAAGCAAAGCCTCAAAGAAAAAATGGGAATTGGGCACAAACTCAACAACAATTCCTGGAAGCTATAAACAATTATTTTCAAAATCCTATAAGAGTGGTAGAAGAAAATTTAGGTAAAGGAATGAAATCAAAGGAAGAAAATTTTAAAAAGACAATTAACAGCATGGTAAGAGGTACAAAAATACTGAAGAAATTAACACCTCAAAAAAAGCAGTATTAGTCAAATGAAAAAATCAGTCCAAAAACTCACTGAAGGAAATAATTCCTTAAAAATTGGAATTAAGAAAATGGAAGGGAATAGCTCCATGAGACATGAATAGCTCCATGAGACATCAAGAAATAATAAAACAATACCAAAAGAATGAAAAAGAAATAGAAGAAAATGTGAAATATCTCATAGAAAAACTGACCTGGAAAATAGATTGACAGAACATAATTTAAAAATTATTTGGATTACCTGAAAGCCTTAATGAAATAAAAAGCATAGACATCATATTTCAAGAAATTAACAAGGGAAGCTTCCCTGATATCCTAGAAACAAAGGGTAAAATGAAAATTGAAATAATCCACCAATCAGCTCCTGAAAGAAATCCCAAAAGAAAAACTTTCAGCAATTGTTATAGCCAAATTCCAGAGCTCCCAGGCCAAAGAAAAAAATGCTTCAACCAGCCAGAAAGAAATCATTCAAATACTGTGGAGCCTCAGTCAGGATCACACAAGATTTAGCAGCTACCACATTAAAGGAGATGGAGGGTTTGGAATATGATATTCTGGAAAGCAAAAGCAACTGGGATTACAAACAAGAATAATCTACTCAGCAAAACTGAGCATAATACTTCAAGAAAAAAAGTGGATATTTAGTGAAATACAGGACTTTAAACATTCCTGGTAAAAGGAGCAGAACTGAATAGAAAATATGATTTTCAAATACAAAACTTGAGAGAAACATAAAGAGGTAAATATGAAAGAAAAATCATAAGAGACTCAATAATGTTAAACTGTTTACTTTTCTATATGGGAAAGATGATAGATGTATCTTCTAAGAGCCTTATCATTATTAAGGCAGGGTACAGGAATTTTTCAAATATGTTGAAATGATATTAAAAACAGGATAGGCATGAAAGAGGCATGCCCTGGGTGAAGGAGGAAAATTATCTCACATAAAAGAGGCATGCAAGGAAGAGCTTTTACAGTTGAGGGAGAAGTGGGGGGGCAAGTAATACTTTAACTTCAATCACATTTATATTAGTTCAAAAAGGGAATATAAGTGTGTATATAATATACATGTACTTATGCATGTACACACATACATACACATACATATATGTGTGTATGCATACACACATTTAATTGGTAATAAAAATCTATCCTATCTAACAGGGAAGTAGGAGAGGAAGGGGGTAAGAGAAAGGGGAGGTGATAAAAGGGAGGGCAGGCAAAAGGAAGCAGTGGTTGGAAGAAAAACGGACTTTAGAGGAGGGACAGGATAATAAGAGAGAGAGAAGGATAAGAGAAAAAAAATAAGATGGAGGTAAATGCATAGTTAGCGTTCATTACTCTGAATATGAATGGGATGAGCTCACCTATAAAATGGAATTGGACAGCAGAATGGATTAGAAACCAGAATCCAGCAATAAGTTGTTTGCAAGAAACATATGTGAAACAGAGAAACACATAGAGTTAATATAAAAGGGCAGAGCAGGATCTATTATGCTTCAGCTGAAGTAAAAAAACGAAAGGGTAGGCATCATGATCTTGGACAAAGCAAAAGCAAAAATAGACTTAATTAAAAGAAATAAGCAGGGAAACAACATTTTACTAAATGGCACCATAGAAAATGAAATAATATCAGTACTAAACATAAATGCACCAAATGGCATAGCATCCAGATTTGTAAAGGAAAAGTTAAATGAGTTAGGAAATGGACAGTCCAAAGATACTAGTAGGAGATTTCAACTTTCTCCTCTCAGAGCCAGGTAAATCTAACCATACAATCAAATAAACAAGAAGTCAATGAAATGAGTAGAATCTTAGATAAGTTAGATATGATAAACCTCTGAAGAAAACTGAATGGGAATAGAGAAAGGAGTATACCTTTTGCTCAGCTGCACATGATACCTTCACAAAAATTGGCCACATATTAGGGCACAAAAACCTTACAACTAAATGCAGAAAAGTAGACATATTAAAAAGCACTCTTTTCAGACCATAATGGAATAAAAATTTAATAAAGAGTCATAGAAACATAGATTAAAAGTTAATTGGAAACTAAATAATCTTATATTAATGAATGGGTCAAAAACAGATCATGGAAACAATCAATAATTTCATTGAAGAGAATGATAACAAGGAGATAACATATCATAATTTGTTAGATACAGTAAAAACAGGACTTAGGGGAAAGTTTATATCTCTAAATATGTGCATCAATAAAAGAAAGAGCCAATCAACAAATTGGGCCTGCAACTAAAAAAAAACAGTTAGAAAAAGAACAAATTTTAAATTTCTAATTAAACACCAAAATGGAAATCCTGAAAATCAGAGGAGAGATTAATAAAATTGAAAGAAGAAAATTTAACTAATAAATAAAACTAGGAGCTGGTTTTATAGGGGAAAAAAGCAATAAAACAGACAAACCATCAGTTAATTTAATTTTAAATAAGAAAGATGAAAATCAATTACTAGTATAAAAAGGAAAAGGGTGAATTCGCCACCAATGAAATTAAAGCAATTATTAGTAATTATTTTGGCCAGTTATATGCCGGCAAAAGCAACAACCTAAATGAAATGAATTAATATTTGCAAAAATATAAACTGTCCAGATTAACAGAAAAGGAAATAGAATACTTGATAGCTATTTTGAAAAAGACATTGAACAAGCTATCAATGAACTCTCTAAAAAAAAAATCCCCAGGATCAGATGAATTTACAAATGCATTCTACCAAACATTTAAGGAATAATTAATTCCAATACTGTATAAAGTAACTGAAAAATAGATAAAGAATCCTACCAAATTATTTTATGACTCAAATATGGTTTCAATACCCAAACCAGGAAGAGAAAAAACAGAGGAAGAAAACTATAGAACAATTTCCCTAATGAAAATCAGTGCAAAAAAAATTAATAAATACTAGCAAGATTACAATAACATATCATGAAGATCATAAACTATGACCAGGTGGGATGTATACCAAGAAGCAGGGCTGTGTCAATATTAAGAAAATTATCAGCATAATTGACTTAATAACAAAAACAACAAAAATCATACAATTATATCAATAGATGCATAAGAAGCCTTTGATGAAATACAACTCTCATTCCTATTAAAAACAACATAAAGCATACAAATCAATGGAATCTTTCTTAAAATGATAAGTAGTATCTGTCTAAAATGAAGAGCAAGCATTATCTGTAATGGAGATAAACATGAAGCCTTCCTAGTAAGGTCAGGAGTGAAGCAAGGATGTTCATTCTCACTGTCATTATTGAATATTGTAATATAAATGCTAGCTATAGTAATAATCCAAGAACAAATTGAAGAAATAAAAATAGACAATGAGGAAACAAAACTATCACTTTTTGCAGATGATATGATGGCATACTTAGATAACCCAAGAGAATCAACTAAAATACTAGTTGAAAATATTAACAAATTCAGCCACATTGCAGGATGTAAAATAAATCCACACAAATCATCAGCATTTCTATATACTACCAACAAAACCCAGCAGGAAAAGATAGGAGGAGAAATTCTATTTAAAATAGCTGCAGACAATATAAATTACTTGAGAACCTACCTTCCAAGACAAACCCAGCGATTGTGTAAGCACAATTACAAAACAATTTTCACAGAAATAGAGAGAGATCTAAACAATTGGCAAAATATTAATTGCTTATGGGTAGGGCAAGACAATATAATAAAAAAAAGAGAGACAGTTCTACCTGTTAATTTATTTATTCAGTGCCACACCAGTCAAACTACCAAAGAAGTATGTTAATGAGGTAGAAAAACATAGTAACAAAATTCATCTGGAAAAACAAAAAGTCAAGAATTTCAAAGTAATTAGTGAAAAAAAAATGTGAAAGAAGTCAGCCTAGGAGTTCCAGATTTCAAACAATATTACCAAGTAATAATCATCAGAGGTATCTGGTATTGGCTAAAAGCCAAGCTTTGGGGGGTAAGAACTTAACAGAAAATGCTGAGAAAACAGGAAAGTGGTTTGGTTGAAACTAGGCAGATGTAGAAACCAACATCTCACACTGCACATCAAGATAAGATCAAAATGAATAAATGATATCGACATAAAGGATGATATCATAAGTAATTTACTAATTTGGTGGAGCATGGGAAAATGTACGTGTTAGATCTTTGGATAAGGAAAAAGTTTGTGATCAAACAAGGGATGGAGGATTATGGGAAGTGAAATAGATAATTTTGATTACATGAAATTAAAAAGCTTTTGCACAAACAAAACTAACAATGCAGCCAGAATTAGAAGGAAAACAGGAATGGGAAAAATTTTTTTACATGTTTCTCTGATAACAGCCTCATTTCTCAAAAAATATAGGGAAATAAGTCAAATTTATTTTTAAAAAGTAAGAGCCATTCTCCAGGTGATAAATGGTCAAAGTCTATGAACAAGCAGTTTTTGGAAAAATAAATTAAAGTCATTAATAGTCACATGGAAAAAATGTTCTAAATCACTATTAGAGAAATGCAAATTAAAGCAACTCTGAGTACCACCTTATACCTATCAGATTGGCTAATATGACAGAAAAAAAAATAATCAATGCTGGAGAGTGAAAAAATTATGACACTATTGCACCATTGGTGGATTTGTAAACTAGTCAAACCATTCTGGAAAACAATTTGGAACTTTGTCCACAGGACTATATAACTGTGCATAGCCTTTGACTAATCACTTCTAGGTCTGTTTCCCAAAGAGATCAAAGGAAAGGGCGAAGGAGCTAATTGTTCAAAAATATTCATAGCAGCTCTTTTTGTAGTGACAAAGTATTGGAAATTGAGGGGATGTCCATCAATAGGGGAATGGCTGAACAAGTTGTGGCATATGATTGTGATAAAAATTGTTGTTCTATAAGAAATGACAAGCAAGATGGTTTCAGAAAAATTTAGGAAGATTTATATGACTTGATGCAAAGTGAGCAGAACTGGGAGAATATTGTATAAAGTAACAGCAAAATTATAGGATGACCAAGTGTGAAAGACTTAGCTACTTGAACAATTCCAAAAGGTACATGATAAAAAATATCTCCCTCCAGAGAGAGAACTGATAAACTCTGAATGCAGCTTGAAACTTATCTTTTTTTTTTAACTTTGTTTTACTTTGTGTTTTCATTTGCAACATGGCTAATATGAAATTTGTTTTATGTGACCTCACATGTATAATTGACATTAAAGTGCTTGCTTTTTGGAGAAGGGATGGGAGGAAGGGAGAGAATTTGAAATTCAGATATTTTTAAATGATTGTTAATTTTTTTACAGGTAATTGGGAAATATTTCACTAGATAAAAATAATTTTTAAAAAATTCTTGCTTCATTTCTTCCAGGAATTAGAGATGACCCTGTGGCCAAGTTCTGTTTTTTTGTTTTGTTTTGTTTTGTTTTGTTTTTTGAGCCTTTGTTTGTAAATACTTTTAAATTCTTCTCATCTGGTCTTCTACAAATCCTGATCTCCATAATAGTTCTTTAAGGACCTGAGGGACTAGTCAGGGAAAATTTCATCAAGCTTTGAGCAATACAGTCAAAGCCATGGTTTGATTGCTATTCCTGCCTTGTCTGAACTTTGTAGGCTCTGGACTCTGGTTTCATTCTGAGCAATAGACTTGTAGGTTCACCCCATGTCAGAACTCAGGTAAGGAGTTACTGGTCCTAACTGGAAGTTTCTACAGTTTCAAAGTAAGAGCTGAAGGTCCACCTCTGTTCTATAGTTTCTACTATGGCAGATTTCACAATCGTGGCTTGAAAAAAATGACCCATAGCTGTTTTTATTTTGATTTCTTTACCATTACTCAATCTGGTTCTTTTTCTAAATCTTTGTTGGAATAGTTGTGGGAAAGAAATGGGATGTACCACTTCCTCCTGCTTTATCTTCTTTGCTGGTTTTTCTTGTTGTTTTCAAAAAGAATAACCAAAAAGTGAAGTTCCTCTTAAAATGGTTGTTTAAAGAGTCAGAAGGGTATTGCTCTATATTAGTCTTTATGTTATATGTCTCAGTAAAGGAAAGTTCTTATTATATTGGTGCAAATATGGAGATTTTTTTGGTTGGAAAGGCTATAAGAGAATATAAGAGAATTGATTTTTATTCAGCTATATGCTTGATGGATTGCTATCTAATCAACAAGCATTTATTAAATATTTTTGAAATGCCAGACACTCTATTAGATATTGAGGATACAAAGATAAAATTGAAACAGTCCCTACTGTCAAAGAACTTATAGTTTTAGAATGAGTGAAAGAAAATAATGTTTCATAAGGCTAGAGAAATAATCTAAGTTCAAGTTGTAATGGGCTTTAAACACTTATGGAGGAGACTGTACTTGATTCTAAAGGCAGCAGGGAGTCACTCAGATTTATTGAATAAGAGACTGACATGTTCTCTTAGTATGCCCTCTTATTCGTGTGGATGGTAAAACTTAGGTAGTTTTGCATAGTGTAAGCTGGCCATTGAGTTGGAATGACCTGTGTTCAAATGTCACCTAAGACAATTACTGGCTGAGTGACCCTGGGATTTATCCTAATTTCTCAGTGATCGCTGACATGATAAATTGCACAGCACATGTCAATTTGCAGTGGTATAGGTATTTTCCTCACTGAGGGTTTCTTATACCAGTGAAATCACAAATCTGGTCCAAACAAACAAAACATATCAACCTCCAATAATATTATGAACATCAAATTAAAAAGTGCACTCAAAGTAATTTATAATTCCCAAATGTTATGTAGTTGTAAATTTATCATTATCATCATTGTTAATGCAGATGGCATGTCTTTGTGCCAGGCATTACAAGATCATAGGATTTTATGTTGCAAGGGACTTTAGAGTGTAACTAAGTGGTACAATGGATAGAGTGCTAGGCTTGGAGTCTGGAAGACCTGAGTTCAGATCTAGTCTTAGAAACATATTAGCTACATAAACTTGGAGAAGTCACTAAACATCTGTTTGCCTCAGTTTCTTCGTCCATAAAATGGGAATAATAATAGCACCTACCCCCAGGGATGTTGTGAGGATCAAATGAAATAATAATTATAAAATACTTAGCACATAATGTGCTAAGTTATTATGTCTGGCACATAGTAAATGCTATATAAATGTTAGCTATTAGGAGTAGTAGTCCTACTCTTTCATTTTTTAGTAGAAGAAAATAGAGAGGCTACAGAACTGAAGAGACCTACCAAATATAACCAAGAGAATAGATAATAGAGCTAGGCTTCTGTTTCCACTTCCAGTGTTGTTTCCCCTACATCAAGGGGAAATGACTTCCTCGAGGTCATAAAGCTAGTTAGTGACAATCGGAGCAAGAATAATTCCTTATGTCTGGAATAGTCATGTTTTTTATTTTGTTTATTTTTCAAATGATAATTCTTCAGAAGTGGTAAATGGTAATGGATACAAGTCCTACTCAAGGTATTTGTCTGAAGACCTAGGGAAAATATCTGCTGCTCAGAGTCTGCATTTTCAGTGTCTCATTAGAAGGATCATGAAGCATTAGAATTCTTTATGGACAGATTTATAGACATTCTTGTCTATGAACTGCTTGGAAAGTTATTACTGAATAGCAAGCAATGTGATCAAAAGTGAATGCTTTTCTCTCTCCGGTAATTATTATTTACTCCATATTTTGTCACATGCTCTGTGATTCTTCACAGTTTAGTTTATAATAATTAATACTTCTGTGTAATTCTGGCAGTCTTTCATCATCACATTGAATGTTTCAAGATACATTTTCAAAAGTGAAGGAAACAGTGTTTAAGAGAGTAACACTTCTCTATTATTCATAGAACAGGAAGAGATCTTAGGAAACATCCAATATAACCTCGTAATTTTAGAGAAGAAATGAAGACACAGAAATGGGTTTGGAATTTGCCCATCATCACCCAACTAGTTATACAAATTTCATGGACTCAGAACTAGAAAGGATTTTAGAGACTAATAGTCTAAGCCAATTTCCCTCTCCCATTTTATAGAGGAGAAAATGGAAGTCCAGAGAGAGGAAATGACTCAAACTAGGAATAAAGCCAGCATTAAAACTCAGGTCTCTTGACTCCCAGGTCAGCATCCTTTCCACTGTTCCATGCAATCCCATGTTTTTTAACTTAGAAGAGGTGAATCTAAAGCTATTTATAATGGAGATGGAGTCTTAAAAATTACCCCATCCAAAAAGGACAGTGATCTAGATATCAGTTCTGTTGAAATAAGTTATTTTTAGCCTGTGATCTCCGATGTACTTACTGGTTGTTCTCAGTTATTAAAATTTAATTATCCCAGTGCTCAAGGTAGATAGGGAGACAGTCAAGAGAGTAGTCTAGCTGGCATAAAAGGTTCATATTGGGGATCAGTGGGTGATAAGTTTGAATAGGCAGGACCAGATTATAAGGGTCTTGAATGCTAGGCTGAGGAGTTTGGGTTTTATTCTATTTTCACTAGGGAGCCTTTAAATATTCTTGAGTAGAGAAATAGCATGACCAAAAAAAAAATTTCATATTTATCCATGCGACTTTGCAACATGATACAATGGAAAAAGAGTTAGATATTAGGTCTGAGGTCCTAGGTTCAAGTTCTGTTATGGCTACTTACTATTTGTATGACCTTGGGCCAGCCACAACCTTGCTGAAGCCTCATTTTCCTCATTAAGAAAAGATAGGACTTGGATAATTTGACTTCTAAGACACTTTTGAATTCTAAATCTGTGATCCTATTATCCTATGCCCTTGGATGCTTCATAGTAAAAAAGAATCACTAAGAATATACACATGATCTAATTCGTTTTGGTAACATGAGAAATGTTTGCATATCTAAGACTGGGTATTGTTATTACTTTATTCTTCTAACCTTTACACTCAACCTTTTGATTTCCTTCAGGAGAATTCTTAAGTTTTGCCGATGACTTGCTCTCTGGCCTTGGAACATCTTGTGTAGCAGCTGGTAGAAGCCATGGTGAGGTCCCAGAAGTTAACATCTATTCAGTCATCTTCAAGTGTCTGGAACCCGATGGTCTTTACAAGTAAGATACAATGAAAGCACTGGGGGGACATGGGGAAATTGGGAGGAAAAGACGGTCTTTTTGGAAAACCCATATGAAAGAGAAAAGGCAAGAATGGCGCTCAGGGACCTGATGTCAGCACCACTCAAATTATTAAATGCTGTTTTGTAGTGAGATTCTGTTTCTGAAAGGAACACCATCTGTTATTCCATCTTGGTTAGTTAGTCTCTAAAGTGTTCCCTACATAGACCTGTGTACCTTGAGAAGTTTCAGTTCATGCCTATGATAATTCACAGAGTATTAGGACTGACAGGGACATTAGAACACAGAATATTTTTGAATGTTAGAACAGAGAAAATACAGTGCTAATGTTTTGAAGAGACCCTTAAATAGGGAATGTTAGAACCGGAAGAACCTTAGAACATACTGTGCTGTGTTGAAATGGAGATTCTTGAAATTAGAAATCATTGAGTCAAACTACTTGATTTTATAGATCTTGAAACTGAGTTTCAGAGAAGAGAATTAACTTGCCTAAGTTAATTACAGAAATGTGAGTAAAGCTCATCTTTCCATGAAACTATGCCACTTCTTAGGAAATTGACATCTTTGCAACATTAAACTATTTTTTTTCACAGTGGAACCATGAAATCCATTGTATATTTATAATTATCTTCTCTCTCTTTTTTTAATATGTTGGATTCATTTATTTCCTTCTCTTCCTTCCAAAACCCTTGAAGATCCAAATGAACAACTGTAAGACTTATCTGTCCATTTGAGATGAAAATACATGCTGATTCTTCATGCTTTTCAGCCTCAATGCTTGTTTCTACACCCATAGGTAAATACACAGCCCTAGACGATAGTAATGGATATGAACTATGTGGTCTTAAACCAAGGCTGTTTCTTGATATCTCATTTAGCCTGAATGATGTCGTTACCTGAAGGGGGAAATATGGTTCTTATTGAGCATTATATAGGAATTCAGAGGAGGAAGAAACTATTTCAGACTTCAGGAGCCAGGAAAGGTCATAGGAGGTGGAATCTGAGCTGGCTCTTGAAAGATAGGGAATCTATGGATAGTCAGAGAAGGGGCATTCTACCAAAGGTACACCATTCCCCACAGAGGTGGAAAAGAACACAGCAGATTCCAGGATGACAAATAGACTGATGAGGCTAGAATCAAGTGTTTGGGGAAACACGGGGAGATGAGACTGAACACGTGGATTATGGTCAACTTACAGAGCACCATTATTGTCTGATTAAGGAGTCTGGATTTTAATCTTAGAGGCAGTTAGAAGCCAAAGACTTTTTTCTTTTTAATTAAAGTAGGAGAATGACATGAGATAGTGGAAAGGACAATGCCTCTAGAGTCCAAAAACCTGGATTCAGATCCCTTCTCTGCACCCTCCTAGTAACTTTGGAATCCTAGGTAAAGTATTTAATCCACCTGGCCCTCACTTTTCCCATCTTGGAGGACTAGGATGGGATAGATAGCCTTTGAGGTGTGTTCCAGCTCCAGATCTATAATTTTATGATCAAAATAATATTTTTTGCGAAAATGTCCTAATGGTGACCCCCTTGGTCCCACAGTCTTATAAGTCTGAGGAGGAAAGAAGTGATGAAGTCTTTCTGTTACATATTACAGCCTGTCTGGCCTGTGCTGTCTCACCTCTTCTCACACCTCTGATTCCCCAAACACCTCCACACCCATTTCTGGCTCTCCTGGGATAGTAGATATCTACTAGAAAAGGGCAGTACCCGGGCGAAGGGTCAGAGACCAGCTGCCCAGTTGAGTGGGAGGAAAAGACAGTCTCTTTGGGAAACCTACATGAAAGAGAAAAGGCAAGAAAGGCACTGAGGGACTTGGTGTCAGCACCACTGAAATAATTAAATCCTGGTTTGTAGTGAGTAATGAAACGTTTTATAGAATCCCAAAAGCAGTTAAAGTTGAGAGCTGGCAAATCGACTGTCAACTTTCAAATATTTTGATTAATACTTTTTCCGTTCCCCCTCTGGTCTCCCCCACTACCCACCCTGGGCTGGTCCCTCTGCAATTCACTGACAGATTCCAAAAGAGGAAAAGTCCTTTCTTCTCCATCTCTTCTTCTCTGTCTGGAAACGTGCTTGAAGCAAGACTTTCTGTTTATAACTTTACATGCTTCCTTTTCTTAATTTATTTTATTAGTATCAATGGGAATTGGGCGGCTCTGAAAAGATGCCAAGCTAGTGTCTGGGACAGCTTTGGTTCTTTCTAGCTCCTCTCCTCCCATAAACTTCAGGATTATGATTTGCTCTCTACTAGCAACTTGGCTTGGAGTTTGCTTTAGGGGAGAGAAAAGCTTTTTTAAAAGAGTTTATATTTTAGCTCTTAAGTTTCTCCTCCTCTCTTCATTCCCTCATAATTCCATTTGGTTTTCTTCCCTGTCTCAGTCTTTCCTGATCTTCCTACCTGTGCTTCATCTCTCTCCTTGTATTTCTTCTCTCTGTTGCTCTCTCATGTCTTGCATATTTCTCTGTCATCTCTCTGCTTTCTTTTTTTTCCCTTTTTTTTAAAAGAATCATAACATATTAGACCTAAGTGGGAACCTTCAATGACTAGCCCAACTCCTTTATTTTATAGTTGAAGAAACTGAAGTCTAGGATGGTAAAGTAATATTTCTGAGGTCACACAGTTTCTTGCACAGGTCTCCTGACCATTGCTCAAACTTGCTCTCCATATAAAGACAAATAGTAATAATGATTCAAATCTATATACCACCTTGAGGTCTGCAGAGCACAAAGCTCACAGAATAGTAGAGACGGAAACTAGGCCTGTGATTTTGTTGGTATGAAGAACTCTCAGGTGAGGAAACTCCCTTTACCAATACAAAACAACAGCTTCTCTGTAATTTCTATTCCTAAAAGAATTGCCTAGAATATTCAGAGTTTAAGTGGCCAGCCCAGAGTCAAATAGAGAAAATATGTCAGAGGCAGGACTTGAGTCCTGATCCACCCAATTTTAAGATCAATATTCTTTTCTCTGTGCTACATTTTTTCTCTAAAGGGTGTTAAAACTGAAAAGAACTTTAGAAATCTAACTAACATTCTCACTTTATAAATGAGAAAAGTAGGGTCCAAAATGACATACTGAAATTGACAGAGGGGTACTGAAAGATTTCACCCCAATCAAAAGTGTCTACCTCACACACCTGCAATATTTCCTGAAATTCCTATCATCACTTATTGCTTTGGCTTAAGGCATGAAATACCCCATTTAAAATTTAAATGTGTATGAAATTCAGGGGAAAGAGTGCAACAGACCAAACCATTGTCAGTTGACAGTGTAATACTAGTAGTACTATTGTACTATTAGTACTATATATCATAGTAATTTCTTAATTTCCCAACAATGTAAGGTCATGGAGTTAGGACTGGGACATAACTCAGAGACATTTTGAGTCAAAAAGCAGGGTCAAACAAAGCAGAAAGATCTAGGGAATGGGTATTTTCTGATAGGGTAGGCCCAAGGCAGAGCACAAGCAGGGGGTCTAGAACAGCAGAGAAGCTATGCGCAAAAGTAGAAAGTCCATTGAGTTAAGAGTCAGGAGGTCTAAGCTCTCATCCCAGATGTGCTAATATCTTCCTGTTTAACCTTGGACAAGTCTACCAATCTGGACCTTAGTTTCTTCATCTTTAGAACAAAAGAGTTGGACTCTATGTTCTCCAAGGTCTCATATGATTCTATGACTTTCATGGCTATGCGGGATGAGTGAAAGAAAGGGAAGAAATGGCAAAAAAAAAAAAAAGGAAGTGAGATGCAGGGTGAGTCAAAGGCAAATGGGCCAGGCCCTGGCCAAGTACACAGGCATGTGGGAGTACACACATGCTCAAACTCACAGGGAGGCATGTTCAAATAGACCCCTGCATCTAAGAAGACTAATTGCATTTGAAACCCCTCCATCCCTGTAATGTCAAACATTGCCATAGGCCGAGACATCAGAAAAGTGAAAGTCAAGGCTAATTGGCTGTCCTAAACTCACCCCAGTGTGACAAAATAAAAACATTGGCTCAGTGTCATTTGTAAATTGAATTTCCTTGTTTGTTTCTCTTGTCTCGTTTTGAGTAAGAAAGGGAAGGGGCAAGCTCCTCAAATCCTTCATTAATGGGAGTAATTCCTAAGCCCTTGGGGAAGTTGGCCATTTGTGGGAGATCTTGGTTTTAGTTTGATTTATCAGGTGAATTCCTACTTATTGCAGATGCCTGTGGCTGTCTGGCTGACCCTAAACAAATCCACCACCAATGCTTCCCGTGCACCCCTGATTATGGGCCCAGACAACTTTCCTTTTCTCACTTTCCTTTGGAATGACCCAAAGCAGTTAGCCAATATTCAGTGCTCATCCTCACTTATAAGAAGTTCTATCAAATCGTGCTGAAGGAGTGTGTTCCGAGTGTTGTGGTTCAGGAGCAGTACTCACAGATTACAAATTACAACAGATTACAAATCCTCAAATCCTCCCATCCCCCACACCCACTCACCTCTATTAACCTATCAACTCAGTGAGAATTCCTAAAGAAACAGAATATCAGCTCCAAACAAATACCCATGACCAGTCACTGTTTACCTCAGAATAAGGGTTAATAGGTAGAGAACTGCACAGCTAATATTGTTCTGAAGCCAGCCACCCTTGTAAAACTATACTACACAAGAAACTTTCTGTTCTGCCTTGTTTCTGCTTCCCCTACAATGGAAAGACTTCTCTGTTTGAAAGGACCTAATCTTGATTCAAATCCAGACTTGATTACTTACTACCACCATTCCTGCTACAGAAAGCAATATGGTACAGGGGAAAAAGCACAGAGGCCAGAGTCAAAGACCTGGGTTCCAAGGAAGCCTCAGACACTATTTGTTTGACCTTTGCCAAGTTGCTGGTCCTCAGTGTCTCCATTTGTAAAATGACAGGGTTGGATAAGATGGCCTTCGAGATCCCTTCCAGCTTTAAATCATATGATCTTTGGGCACTCCCTACTTAAAAGACAACTAGTTCCTATGATCACAGTGATGATTACCAGATACAGCCAGACAAGTACAAAATAGAGTCACTGCTTTAAAAAAAAAAAAAGGAGGAAAAAGGGGCAGCTAGGTGGCACAGTGGATAGAGCACCGGCCCTGAAGTCAGGAGTACCTGAGTTCAAATCCGGCCTCAGAGCAAACACTTGACACTTACTAGCTATGTGACCCTGGGCAAGTCACTTAACCCCAACTGCCTTTAAAAAAAAAAGACAAAATAGAGTCACTGGCTCTTCACTTTCAAACTCCGGATAACAGAGGATCATATGAATAAGAGCTGAATAGTCAAATCCCCTCATTTTACAGATGAGAAAACTGAGGCCCAAAGAAGGAAACCTGCTGAGTTTATCATTACAGATCCTACTGAATGCTCACTTTAGATACTCGCTTTCTTTGTATAATTGGTTCTCTCAACATAGCCTTGTGACAGTCAGTGTTTTCCCTCTGTGCTAAGCTATTTCTTGGAGCTGGGGCATTTATACAGTTTCTTTTTTTTTTCTTTTAGTATCTATGCATTTTCACAATGAAGCCTTATTTCTCTGGCGAGAGGGTTTGCTCTAAAAAAAAACCATACACACAACAAAACAAAACAAAATAAAAAACCCTGGGGGCAAGACAAGGAGTCTTGGAAAGGCCAGTACTGTTCCCCGCACTGTCCTACCCAGAAACCCCCCCGCCCAAGAAAGGCCCCTTGGGGGAGCTGCCTGTGTAACCCATTGCCGAGGTTGCCGTCGCCACCGCCATGGATACTATAATTATATATTAGATTAAATCCCAATGTTTCTCTTTATTTACATTCCTAACCTACCCTCTTCATTTCTGCCACTTGTGCCAAGAATCAGCACAAAATTTACTGGAAATAATATGGAAGTCATCAGGAATTCCTCCAGGCCAGCTTTTCAGAGCTCATACTCCCACTGGACAGGTCCTTGGGGTTTCATTCTGTGAGTGCAGGACCAAGATGAGGCCAGACGCCTGTCCCCCACCCTCGTTCTTGGGGAAGGACCAACCTGCTCCCACATCTGTCAGCTGAGTGGCAACTGGGGCACCACAATATTTCCTGAGTGGGTGATGGGGTTATCCCTTCCAAGCATAGGGAGATGGCAGAATTTCTGTTGCTAATGACAGATGAAAGGAGGAGAACAGATTGATCTATGCCAAAGAAAGGGCTCCTTCATCCGAATGGAGCCCACATTTCCTTTGTCATGGGTCAGTAGTCTTAGGGATAAGCTGTGTGACCTCAGCATCAAGACTAGTGTAAATACAAGATCTGATAGGAGACCCTGAAGTATGAGCCTCCATTCTTTGGCCTTCAGCCTCCCTTTCTGTAGCATGAGGATTTCAATCCCTCCTAGACTTAGTTCTCAACATTTATCAAGTTCATCTAAAAAAGGTACATCTCCATTAATGTTGTGATGATTATGGCTACTTCAATGTCCAACCAAATGTATCTAGAGAGTTGAGCCCAGAGGTTGACTCGGGCCATTCCAGTGAAAGGATCCAGGCTATTGGAGTTCTTTTCAACTTTCTTCTCTCTTTCTCTTCCCTTTGTTTCCTTCTGCCCTCCTCTTTTCTATCTTGTTCTTTTTCCCTTTCTGTTTTTTCCTTTCTTCTTTCCTATTTCTTTTCTCCATATTCTCTTCACCCTCTTTTCTGCCTTTCCACTTCCCTCTTTTCCTTCTCTGAGGTCATTGCTAAAATATAACTGGTTAAATCATGTGGGTAAGACATTGTGTTCATGTGTCAGAACCCCAAATGGGTCACTTATTTTTACTATACCTCATAGCTATAGGCTATATCCCTAACCACAAAAGTCAAAATATTAGAGCCTGAAAGGGCTTTCAAGATCATTGAGTTCCGGGCAGCTAAGTGGTGTGGTGGATAGAGCACAGGTCATGAAGTCAGGAGGACCTGAGTTCAAATCCGACCTCAGCCCAAACATTTGACACTTACTAGCTGTGTGACTCTGAGCAAGTCACTTAACCCCAATTGCCTATAAAATAAAATAAAACAAAATAAAATAAAATAAAATAAGATCACTGAGTTCAACCCTCTCGTTGTTTCAAATAAGGAAAATCCCAGGGAGAGGAGGTGATTGCCTAAATTCAAAAAGCAAGTTAAGTGGCTCTGGCCATGTGAAGGGTTGACCCCAGCAGGGGTTGAGTGACTGTGGATGGATTAGTATATCCCATCTACATGAAAAACAACTCAAAGAGGATGGTAAACACTCCGAGGTTTAGTTCCTTATGTGTCAAATGGTAATAATGGTGACACAATATACCTCATAAGCTTATTTTGTAAATCCTTAGCATATCTTAAAATATAAATGCAAGTTATTGTCTGGTCATGAACAAATGATTCCCTTTCCCTGGAAATGGCTTTTCTAATTAAAAAGTGAGGAAGTAAATTAGATGATGTCCAACATTAATTCTAGCTCTTATTATTTTATGTTCTGAAGTCCCTTCTAATTCTACTGTTCTATTTAATTCAACAAACTTTCATTAAGTGCTTACTACATACAAGAAAGACACTGTGCTAGACATCAGCATGAGGGGAAGAAAAACACCCCTTCTGTCCTCAAGGAGTTTCCAATTGTGTAGGTGGGCAAGACATATACAGACAGCTGGTATTGATCAAGGGAGTACGTAATCAATCTGATGAATTATCCCATAAGCCTAATCAGATTGTGGGTTGTAGGTCTTTGTTTGGAGGCATCTGAGGGGCATCTACCAACTGTGGAATGCTGACATGCTCACTGGCATCTTGCTGAAGGGAAACAGTGGAATCTTGACTGAATCTCATGAGACAAGATTCTTGTTACAGGAGCTGCCTCTTACCGTAGCTGATAAAAGACAGAACAGTCTGTTCTTTATAGTGAACTCTTTCAACTTTTTCCTGGAGCCTTTCTTACAGAATGCAGAAAAGGGGAGGAGATTTCTCCTCCTTCCCCTTCTTCTTGCTCCCCATTTAGGAATTGGCAGTGGTTTCCTTGATAGGGGGTGGAGTTGCATGTGCTCATCAACAGCTTCTGAACACAAGTCAGAGACTAGATAGACTTCCCAAGAATGGACTTCCTATTGAGAGGTATTAGCTGCAGCCAGGGTATCAATAGATCTTTTGCAGAAACTCATAACAGAAATAGATAAGACTGGACCCTCTAACCCAAATTTTCAAGTTCGAGAGTTTCCAAGCATTCAAGGAGTAGAACTTGGTAATGCTTCTTGGAGAAAAAAAATGAATTCACCTATATAGCTGGAGCAGCATCCTACTTGGAGAGCAAAGCCAGTGAATTACTCAGTACAAGGCTGTTGTGAGGATTAAATTAAATATTTGGAAAGTGCTTTGCAAACCTTAAACACTATATAAATGCTAGCTATTATCATTAAAGGACATATAAATTCTGGTCACTTTTTTTTAGCATTATTACAAATTGCTTTCCAGAATGATTCAAGTACATCACAGCACCAACACTGTATTAATTTACTTATATTTTCTGAAACTTTTCCAGTATTAACTATTTCCAGCTTTCATCATCTTTCCCAATTTTCTGTATGTGAGGTAAAACTTAAGAGTTTCTTTAATTTGTGCTTCTCTTATTTGTGACTTGGAATAGCCTTTTTTATGGTTGTTAATAATTTGAAACTGTTGAGGTGTTTTGGTTTTTTTTTTTAATCCTCCAACCACTTACTCGTTGGGAATGGCTCTTGTTCTTAAATATTTGGGTTAGTTTACTATGTATCTTGGATAAATAACCCTTATCAGAGTTATTTGAACAAAGACTATTTTCCCCAATCCACAGCTTTTCTTCTTATAATTGTCTTAATTTTGAATGTGCAAAATCATTTTCAATTTCATGTAATCAGCATTATCTTTTGTGACCATTTCTGCATTGTTTAGCTATAGCTATGAAATATACATGATCTCTGGTTCTCTTCTGTTTTTTAAAATGATTTTAAATTTAATATACTGGTCCTATAGTTATGTTGAATTTATTTTGTATGTGACATAAGCTGTTGTGCTAAACATAATTTCTGCCAAACTGCTTTCTGGTTTTCTCATTAGTTCTTGTCAAATATGGATTCATTTCCTAAGTAATGCAGGATTATTAAAATGCCTTTGCTTTTGCTTATCTTGTCTGTTCCACTGACCTACTTTTTTTTAAAATGTTAAATAACATCAAATAGTTTTGATGATTATTGCTTTGCAGCATAATGTGAGGTCTAGATTCCTCATTCAATCCTTTTTTTTCTAGTCCTTTTTTTAACCGTTGATTTTCTAAATCTTTTGTTCATCCAAATGAATTTTATTATTTAAACTCGCTTTACAAAGCATCTTCTTTGGGAATTTAGTTGCTACAATACTGTACCAAATCTGTAATTTAGGTAATATTGTTGTTTTTATTATATTAGTCTAGTCCACTCAAACAGTTAATTTCCATCTGCTGTAATTATTTGAATTATCCTTCATCTCTTGAAAAGCCTTTTATAAATTGTATTTATATGTCTTGAATACTCCTCAGTAGATTAGCTACTAGATATTTGATATATTTTATAATTTTAATGAGATTTCTTTCTGTTATTTTCTCATATTTTGTTTTTTGCTCTATAGAAGTGCTATTGATTTTTGTAAATTTATTTTGAATCCTGCTTCTTTGCTATATCTATTAATTATCTCAGTTTCTTTGCTGATTCTCTGAGGTTTCTAAGTGAACCATCATGTAAACAACAAACAGGGATAATTTAGTTTTCTCTGCTGTTATTTTTGTCTTTATTTCTTTTTTCTTATGCTTGAAAGGGGGCATCTTTGCTTTATTCTTGTATTTATTGCAAAAGCTTCTACTCTTTACCAGCTGCAAATAATGCTGACTTTTCATTTTTCACATTAGGTAATAAGTGGTCTTTCTATACCAAAACTCTGTAGGATTTTTTAGCATAAAAGAGTATCTTACTTTATCAAAAGCTTCTTATGGATCTCTTGATATTATCCTGTGGTGGTGTTATTTTTTTTCCCTAATGCTAAGCCATCTATACATGCCAGGTATAAATCCAACTTGGTAGTAATGAATAATTTTTTAGATATATCACTATAGTCTTTTTTGCTAGAATTTTATTTAAAATTGCTTTATTGCTATTTATTGTTAGTTGTTCTGAAAGCAGTTCATTAAACTGCAGGGCAAAAGGAGCCTCCAACATAATCTGAATAAATGAATATATGATAATATGTTTTTTAAGTGGTTGACCATATTGTAGGAACTATGCTAAGGTTCTAAGGAAACAAATACAAGCTAATGAGATAGTCTGTGACTCTAAATTAGAATTTATATTCTAATGAGAGAAGGCCATACATAAAAGGGGTGGAGGTGAGTAAGATGTAGAAGAGAACAGAAAGCAATATGGAAGTCTGGGGAATAAGCTCACCTACAAAAGGCCAGAGACTTAATGGCAGGGTCCAGGTGATTCTGGTGGGAAAGAGTAGAGGAAGATTGCCAGAGAGAGGTAGTATGATCTGGAAATGGCTTGAAGTATGTGAAGGCTTGGTATCTCATTTTTCAGATGGGGAAAATAAGGCCAAGAGAACAAATTGATTTGACTGTGCTGACCTGGCAAGTTAGCAGCAAATCTGGTTCTAGACTCTTGGGGATCCTGGCTCTTAGTTTTGTGTTTTTTCCACTGTTATTTTGACTGCCATGATGCCTTCAGGTCTGTTATTAGACATGCATCCCTTTGGGTTATGGCATTATGTTTCTGAAGAACTCTTTATCCAAACGAAAACAACCCTGATAGTAGTAGTATATTAAGACACTATTATACAGAAGCTTTTGATATAGCTTAGAATATCCTTCTATTCCCCACCATGTCATCCACCTGGGAACAGGTCGGAGTTGAGAAACAGATATGTTCCTGTGGGGGTAAGAGTGAAACATAAGGTCTACATGTGGAGGTGCAGATTTGAGATCACCCACTTAAAGGGACATCAATTAAAAGATTCTGAGAAATTAGGGTGATAGCTTCAAGGTGCTTAAGGAAAAGATAGATCCCAATAAGGTGTAAGAAGGACATTGAAGAGACAGTGGGAGAATACTTAGCTTCCTTTATAATCCCACATTGGTAGGACTTTTAGCTAAAGAAAAGGGGGAAACAAATATTTGTTTTACTTGATGTCAGAAGTCAGAATGGATGAAGCAGCCATGAAAATTGCAAGAAAAATTTCAGCTTTATGTGTTATATAGGAAATTATATTATATAAGAAAAACAAAACAAAACAAACAAAACCTTCCATATAATGAATTTTGTCTGAAAGTGGAATGGACTAGCTTAAGAGGTATCAGTTCCCTACAGGAAGTGTTTCAAGTGGAGGGTGAATGATTAGACATAACACAATGCTGAACTCTGAGGTATAGGATATGAATTATAATCCTGGCTGTGTTGCTTACTTGGACATCTGAGTAGTGCAATGGGTAGAATACTGTACCTACAGTGAGGTAGACTTGGGTTCAGATCCTGCCTCCTAGATGCGAGTATTAGCTATGTGACCCTGGAAAAAAGTTACTTGCCCTTAGTCTGCCTCAGTTTCTTCATTTGTGAAATGGGGTAATAATAGCACCTGACTTCTAAGATTGTTGTGAGGATCAAATGAGGTAATATTCATAAAATGTTTTGCAAACCTTAAAGCAATATGTAAATGTTAGCTACTCTTTTTTTGTTTGTTTGTTTGTGTTTTTAGGCAATTGGGGTTAAGTGACTTGCCCAGGGTTACACAGCTCATAAGTGTCAAGTGTATGGTTTGAGTGAGGCTGGATTTGAACTCAGGTCTTCCTGACTTCAGGGCTGGTACTCTACTCCACCTAGCTGCCCCAATGTTAGCTTTTCTTAATGTTACCTGTGGATCCTTGGGAAAGTTACAACCACTTTGGGCTTTAGTTCTTTATACATAAGATAAGGCTAAGTATGCTAAATGGTCTCTAAGGTCTCTTCCAGTTCTAGATCTGTAATCTCATGAACACTTGAGCTGTGCATAAGTTACAAGGTGAATTAAATACCCTCTGATGTCCCTTTCCCATTCTGAGATGATCTAAGAAAATTCCGATTAGATCTAATGATCTAAGAAAAGATTAAATTAGGCCCAAGCTTGATTCTGGGTTTAGGAGTGTGTGTGTGTGTGTGTGTGTGTGTGTGTGTTTGTGTTTTCTGCTTTTGCCACCACTGATCTTGGGTGGGCACATTGCTCACCCTCCCAGGACCTTCTCCCTTCCCCCACTGCACACCTCCATCTGCAGAACAGCGTAATGCTATTAGCTATTTTGAGGTCATCATTGGAAAGGTGTTAGAGGCATGCACATGATTGTCATTAATGATGTGTAGAAAGTCCAAGGTTAGACAAAACCCAGACCTCTTCCATTTCTCCTTCTGCTTCATTCCTCTACTTCCCATGGGGGTTTAAAAGAAAAAAAAAACTGCCCCATACACCAAAAATACATCCATGAGCACACTTCAGAATGAGATGTTAGAGCTGAAAGAGACATGTCAGGTTATCTCATAGGATTATGAGCTGGGAGAACTTTTTAAAGATCATCCTGAGGAAACTGAGGCCTAAAGTGTGGAATTACAGAGCTGGGGCTTTATTTTCATCCAGTGTACTTTGTCCTTATTCCAAATTGTGGTTCTTTTGTTCTTCATTCTAGAATGCATAAACTTGAACCCTATGAACAGCCAAGTGGTATAGCATTTGATCATAGAATATAGAGCTGGAAAGGACCTTAGAAATGAGCTAACCTCACCCCCTCAAATTACAGATGAGCAAACTGAGACCCAAAGGGGAAAATAACTTGTTCAAGAGAACATGGGTAGTAAATAAATAGCACAGACAGAATCTAAGCCCCCATGTTCTGATTCCAAAACCAGAGGCCTTCCTATTATATCATTTTGTATCCTATTACATATTATTGCCAAAGGGTGATGATGATGATGATGATGATGATGATGACATGTTGTCCTTCCCACTCTGTGGCCCTTTGTCCTCCTTTTCATCTGCCCCGTCTTTTGGACATTTACTATAGGCAAAGTGAGGCTTTGCTAAACATCTAGTGTTGTCATTGTTACCTTCATTAATAGTACCCCTCCAAAAAATGATTGCCTTTAAGTCTGCCTCTCAGAATCTAGGGCAGACTGAGTAACAAAGCAGTGTGTAAACCTTCTTCTCCACTTGTGGCTGTCACCAACTCTCCCCGCCCCCACACACAGACACTCCCTCACTCCCTGATTTCCCTTTCCCAGTTCCCCAGGATGCCAGGAATGAAATAACATTCTTTGCGTATTTGTTGTAAAGCTCCTGGCTGCCATCCCCCAGACTCCTTGCAGGGTCAGGACTTATTTGCATCAGCCTGTTTGGAGGCCAGAGTGAAGGGGAGGGAGAGGCCGTGTTTTCAGACAGTTTCATCAGGCACCACTGCCAGCAATAGAAGAAGTTACTATTTCTTTCTGGGAAATGTTCACAGATTTAAGGAAGAAAGAAAAAAAAAAACTCTTCTACTCTCACAGCTGTCAGGCTTGTTGATAGGTTGATGGGTGACCAGCCCACGGGACTCCCACCAGTCTTCCTCTCTCAGCTCCTCTCAACCTTATCACTTGTCTGCCTGTGATTACCTTCACTCAAAGTGAGTAGTAACTTAATACCACTGAATAGATCTTTCTTAATCTTTTCTGTGGATTGTAACTGGGACAGAGGGAAAGAGGGCAAGACACCCAGAAGCTACAGGATAAACAAACAGAAAGATGTTGTTGGCTTCTAAGTTGATAACTAAGTAAACAAAACTATCTTTTTATCTTAAAAAAAAGAAAAGAAAGTATACTTAGCACCAGGAAATACTCCTGTCAAAGAAGCAAGTCTTACACCTTCTTCACAACTTGGTAGCTGAGGCCCAGTGTTGTTAAGTGTGTTGTCCAGTAGAGTAGAGAACCTGGGATAAGAACTGGGACTGAATCTGCAGTTCTATTGACGTAAATGAAGAAACTCACTCTATCAATGGAAGTTGGAACTTTCCCTTTAGTCTTAGAGAGTTGTTGATAGCATCAAACTCTTGTGATTTGCTCAGGGTCACACTAGCAGTTGGCATCAGAAGCAGTACTTGAACTCAGGTCTTCTGGCCTGTGAGTGCAACAACTCTTTCTAGCTGGCGCATATGACTACACTTTTTAGCTATAACAGAGCTCTTCAGACCAAGACTTTTTGCCCTTTCTGACAGTATCTTTGACCGAATCTGAATAAGGATAGTTTCCTACTTTGATTGCCTTAGTAAAGCTCCCAGCAAAATATGCTTCTCTAGGATATTGGGCTCCCCTGGGGATTTTTGTCTGGGTAGCTGGCTTCCCTTCTGGTGCCTAAGCCAGCTTATCTCCCAGGCCTTCTGCTACTCTCTCTTCTCTTTAACAGGGTCAATGGCAAGTCATGGATTGGCTTGAGTTATTGAGAAGAGAGAGGCAGAGATGGCAGAGGCAGAGCCAGACAGACATGGGGGAGGAGGGAGAGAGAAAGACTGTTCTCCCTGTTTTCTCCTTCTATGTTTTTGTTTCTGTAATTCTGTTCACCCAGAATTCTTTTCTCTCCTCATTTCTGCCCTTCAATACTCATCTTCTACGACACCTCTTCTTGCTCACCTCTGATTCACGTGAGCCAGAATCGCTTCTTTCTTCCTGAGTTCCCATGTCACATTATTCATGTGTTTCTAATACATGCATCATCATCTGCTTTGTATTCTCATTTTTGTTTTTCTGTCTTAACCCCACTATCCTTCAATTAAGTTGTAAAGTTTATGAGGGCGGGGATGTCATCTTATTCATTGCTGTATCCTCACAGGGAGTACGTCAAAGTATTCATAGGTCCTTGGATAAGATTTAGAACCGAAAGTATCCTTGGTGAGCTTCTAGTCCCAGAATCATAATTAAGAATTTCTACACCCAGGGCAAGCACTACAAAAAGGGCCCAGGGCAATGGAAACCTCCAATTGGAAGGGGGGAGACATCATCCTAATAGAGAAACCCAGCACACCATGATGTTACTGTTAGATTTAGTTTCCCCTTTCATACTTCCTACCTATGTGACCTTAAACGATTGTCTAATTAATCTCACTTAATCTCATATTCCTCTTTTTAGACTAAAAGATCTATGAGGTTCCTTCTCATTCTAAAATCATAGCTAAATAAAATTACAGATATAATTTTAATGTTGCTTGTATGGCCAAATAGGGGTAGATTAGGTTCTGTGTAGAAGACATGGCAGTACCTAAATGCACTGATGTGTACATTTCACTGCTGTTGGCTCTATTTCTTTTTAAGTCTCCAGGTTTACAGGCATACTAGGATATGATTATCTCAGAAATTACTAATACTGCAGAAATTCTCTCTCTACCCACTCACACACGCACCTCAGCCTACACCAAGGAAAATCCCTTTTCCTTCTTTGGATTAACTTCCTCTCCCTCACTTTCAAACTATACATTCTTGGGTTGGACACAAACCATTGTAAATGACTATACACTAAAATAATAAATTTTAGGTATACAGTTGAATAGTTAAAGGAAAAGGCTTCCACTTGTAGGCCATTGTGGCTACAACTTGGGATATATGTGAATCTCAGCTCTCCTCATCACCTCCAACTTTTCCTCATCTTAATCAAAGGCAAAACAGAAACTGAAATGATCAGACAAGTGAAACAGTCCTAGGGTTTTCTCCAGGTAGTGGTTTAGAGAAGAGAGCGTGAAAAAGGTGCTGGGGACTAGATTCTGGTAGTTTCATCTAATCTACTCTTCTGGACTTTCTAATTACATTTCTTCGCCACCTTCCTGTACTTTCCATTGCCCCACAAATCTCATCTCTTATTGCTTTTACTGCTTTCTGTTACAAAAGCAATGCCCAATGGCTCCCTGCCTCACAGTTATCATGTTCCCTGTTAACCTACAAGAAGCACAGGGGGACCAGCACAGCTCACTGTCCTCTTTCTCTTCCATTTTGGTCATGTAGCTTCTCTCTTGGAGGAAATTCTTTTTCAGGTCAAAAGCTCCTGAAAATTTGAGGAACTCTGGGAAAATGGGTATATGCACACATTTCCCACATCACCAAATCTCTATAACATCATTGGGGTGGGATGATATACTCGTAACTAAAATTCTGTTAGAAGTGGAACATTAAGGAAAAATTTGTTGCCTGGTATAATATTGGTCTAAGTGTCACCTGATGGTGATAAATCAGGGCTTAGATGAATTAGTACTGACTTCTAAGCTACAGTATCTAGGTTCAAAACCTAGTGCTATTTTATGATCATACATTTATAACCTATGGCCTCTGCCCTCAAACAGATCAGCTTTAATTTTTGAGACTTCTCACTAAGTAATTCTCTTAGACTTGTGCTGCACACTCCCCAACCCAAAGATTTCTCATGTGAACATCAAAATTTATCAATTTTTTTCAACCCCATCAACTGGTATTTTCCCCAGGAATATCAGAATTTGGCTTCTCTAGATCAACTCAACAAAAGAAAAAAGGATTTTTAGCTCCCATACCATAACTAAAGTTAAAAACTTTTCTATAAAGCAGTGGTCTTGGACTAGATGACACTATCATTCTGGTGGGAAACAAAGGTGGCCATAAAATATGCTATTGGTAAATAGGATCTGTATTGAGTCATAACATTAAAAAAAATCACTAAGAGTGAATATAACACTTTTTTCCCCTTCACAATTCTGAAGAATAAAAGAAGTGTTTGTTAATAACCATCCACCCCAACTCCATTAATACAAACATTAAAATTACAATTTCAAAATAATGTCCATTGGTTAATGGCTGTAGTTGAGGTATTCTACAAAAGGATCAAATATATTGATGGTCTTTGGTGTTACTGAGCCTCTATGGGGCCAGTCTAGAAACTCAATGATGAATTGAAGGCCACAATATGGAAAAACAGGCATCTATTTATTGAAGGGACCTTAGATAAATGGGATGTTAGACCAGACTTTTAGAGCTAGAATAGACCCTGAAATATAGAAAGTCAGCGCAGGATGGGACATTAGAATGCAGAGTGATAAAATGTAGAATATTGAACATTAGAGCAGGAAAGAATCTTAGAAAAAACCTAGTCCAACTATATTATAGGGGAGGAAAGTAAAGTTCAGAGAAATTACTTGTCTATAGTCACATTTCCAATTAGTGACAGGGTGAAGGTCAGTGGTTGTCTCAAGATATTGAATAGTACAAGGCAACCATAATGTAGTGGAAAGACTTCTAGGATTATTCTCAGGAGTGAGCCAGGTTTGAAACCCATTTTTCCTACTTGTGTGACCATGGGCAAGTCACATAACTTTTCTGAGCTTCAGTTTCTTCATCTATAAAATGGGGATAAGAATTACCTGCAGCACTTATCTCTTGCGTTTGTTGTGAAGATCAAATTAATGTATACAAAATGATTTGCAAATCATAAAGTATTCTTTAAGTGAAGATAGACTTTATTATGGACCTACTCTTTTTCAGCATAGAAATTCCTGAGGGTTCAGAAGTGAATCCATTCAGATATTGCTCCTGTCAGGATTTATCATGGTTCTCAAACACTAACATCTCTCCATATGGAAGACCCAGCAGGACTGATACACATTTGATTTTACTGTCTAGGTACGTAGTCACTCTTCCCATGCTCCCTAAATCAATGTTTTCCTTAAGAGGATCTGTACCAAGAGATATCTACGTGACTCCCAAGGACTGGTATCCAACTCATCCTCCAAATGTTCATGGATCCATACATGAATATATTACATTCTTATAGCATGCTACATCCTCCCTCAGCTTCTGACAGCATCATTCTCAGCATCAACTCTGACCATTAAATAACAAAACTAACTCTATCTGTAGTCTCTTCTCTGGATAGTCTATACTCCACACCCTCACAGGCTATTTTCCTAGACATGCCTATTACACAGATTACCAGCACCAGGCACTATTCTGATAACTACTTTATAGTTTAGTTTGTATATGGATGTGAGGGGTTGAGGGGAATGGGTGACTAATAACTCTTAGCATCAGTGGGTCCTCTTCACCTCTGATACAAAGCTTCTCTACATTCAGAGCCCTTCATTAGAGCCACTTGAAGAGCTAACCCAAGCCCTATCCACCCATCAATATAATTTAAGTGGAAGTAGATTTTTGTAACTAAATAAAAAATAGAAAAAAATGCTTTTGCTTTTAAGAGCTTTTAGAATATGGCTCATGCTGATTGTGATGTGATTCATCTCAGTCCCTTTTACCAGAGACCCGAAGTCTTAAGCCAGCCTACTAAGGAATGACCTCAAAAAACCAGGGGAACAGCAATTGTGTCTGCTTTCAGCTGACACCTGCGTTTTTTTTTTCATAACAACCATATAAACAAAATGCAGGCACAAAAAGTCCCACTGGGTCTTATCTCTCCTAGAATTTTTTTTCTCTTTTCTTTCATTAAAAAAATAAGTAAAAATGTGTTCTTCTAATCTTGCATTTACGCACAACCTTACGTCTTAGGGACCCTGGCATGGCTCTGTAGGGTCTGTTTATCAGTGCAAGATGCCCCTGAAATCACAGCTTTCTAGCCAGCCTGCCCCATACATGAGTCAAGGTTTTCTTAAACAAATGTATCTATTCTGTCCTAATGGAATCTTTTTTCAGATTCCTTAAAAGAAGCTGAAAGCTCAGCCGAGTTCTGAGAAAAGGGGTCAGGACTTGCCCATTGTTCATAGTCAAGCATATAATCTCCCAGATTCTTAACCAGAAGTTTGTGAACTTTCTGATTTTTTAATATATTTTTCTATCTACATTTAAATATAATTGGTTTCCTTTTTAACCTCATGTATTTTATTTTATGCATTTAAAGCCATAATTCTGAGGAGTCCAAAACTCCAAAAAGACTAAAAATCAATACTTTTTGTTTCATTTCCCTCAGCTTCCCCCCAACTTTTCCATTGAGGGGATCTTCTAATTAATTCTTAGCTCTAGATTTTTACCCTGCAGATTAAGGAATAGGCTTGCACCTGATTTCATGATTCTCTGCCTCTACGCAACTTTTCTGCCTTTTGGTTATTCAGCTCAATTTATAGGGTTATTAGATTTAAAGCCAGACGGTCCTTGCAGATCATCTAGTCCAGGGGATGGGGAACCTGTAGCCTCAAGCCCACATGTGGCCCTCCTAGGTCCTCAAGTGTGGGCTGATCTAGTCCAATCCCTTCCTTTAATAAAGTAGAAAAATTGAGCCCTGAGAAGTAGATGGTCTAAATTTGTAGAGCTGAGATTTGAACCTAAATCCTGTCTCCCAGTCAAGTGCTCTTTCATCTATTCCATACAAGGCTTTGATCTTCTCCCTCACCCCTTCACTAATCCCTAATCTATCTGTCCTTTAAAGCCCAGCTCAGGTCTCACCTTTTCCCATCTGTCCAGAGAATGCCAACCCACATTTTATCTCTTTTTGTTGTTGTTGTTGTTGTTGGTTGTTTCACATTTGTTGTTTGGCCAACAAAGTAAGTACCATTTAATAAAATGAGTCCCTAATTATTTCTATAGGGGAGCTAAGTGGTTCAGTAGATAAAGTGCTGGATCTACAGTCAGAAAGACTCATCTTCCTGCATTCAAATCTGGCCTCAGACACTTACTAGCTGTGTAACCCTAGGCAAGTCACTTAATCATTTGACTCAGTTTCCTCATCTGTAAAATGAGCTGGAGAAGGAAGTGATGAACCACTTCAGTATCTTTGCCAAGAAAACCCCAAATAGGGTCACAAAGAGTTGGACACAACTGAAATACAACAGAACAACAATAACTGTTTCTACACAATTTAGTACTTTAATGTATCAGCATACAGTGATGCTGCACTGTGTTATTTTGTTCCCCATATGAGCAATTCCTCTCATATCCACAACTAGATTGTAATATAGAACATATGCTGTAGAATATTAGAGTAAGCAAGAACTTTAGAATCATTTTAAGAATAAGGTAACTTCATAAAAATAAGGAATGTATCATATTCACTTATCTATCATTTCTAAAGCACTTTTTTCACAATACTCCTATGGGGCAGGTAGATACAGATTTATCCTCTTTTGCACAGATGAACAAATTCTGTTCCAGAATCTTGACATGACTTACCCAAAGTCACAGAGCTAGGAAGTGTTGCAGGCAGGATTCAAACCTGGATCTCTTAACTGCATGGTTGGTTCTCTTTCCACAATACCCACCTTACTTCCATACTGGATCTGATTCTCGCAAGACACAGGTTGCTAGCAGGGGGAATGAAGACAAGGAAAAATGAAGGAAAGCTTGGAGCTTCCCATCTTTTATTAGGAACTAAATTGGGGTTTTTCTTTGTAATTAAATTAATCTTGTATATTGTGATAAGGAAGAGGAAAACTGGTCTGACACATACCCCAGATTTCAGAAAAACAGATTTTAAGGAGTTCAGAAGAAGGATAGATAGGACTCAATGGATTCAAATTGTGGCAAAAAAAGTTATCCTAGGAGGGATAGGAAACAAAAGTATAATTCTGAAGAGACAAAGAGAAATTAATGTGATGAGGAGGAAAAAAAATGAAGGCATATCTGAAGAAAGCAATGTGGATGTACGTAAAACACACAAGCTAATTTGAATCTTTTTTTTAAAGCAATTTATAAGAAATGGAATCAAAGGAAGCTAACAGAGGATGAATGCAAAAGCATGGCTTGGACCTGTGAGACTAAGATTAGGAATGCTGAGGTTCAGAATAGGCCAAGGCTGGCAATCCAAGGTGGGGTTTGTGTGTATTTGGGTTTGTGGTTTTTTTTTTTTTTTGCTGCTGTTGTTTTGAGGGTTTTTTTCCCCCTTCTTTTCCCTGCGCTAGAGAAAAGAGGAGGACAAATAAGTAATAGACCACTCCTCAGGGCACATGGAATGATAAGTGACTTGAAAAAAAAAGCTGAGCAGCTTACTCCTTACCTTCCTTCTGTTTTCTCTGCCAAACAGAATGACTTCTTCAATGGAAAGTTCAGGGCAAAAATGGCCAAAAGGGAACTGACACCCAGGCTAAGTAAGGAGAGACTTAAAGCAGTTCACTTCCCTTGATGAATTCAGGTTACTTCATCAGAGAAGTCCCCTCCTTCTCCCACTCAGGTCCTGAAAGAACTGGATGATGCAATCAATGCCAAGCCACAGGAAGCAGGACTGAAAGACTTCAGAGGCCATGACAGCTACCAGTAGCTTGGGGAAAATTAGGCTGAGTTTCCAGAAAAGGAAGAAAATAACGTGTGCAAGCTGTAGGCCAGTAATCGTGATTTCAATTCCAATAAAAACATCGAGAATGGACCGATTATTAAAGAGATGGTTAGTCAACAACCAGAAGAGGAAGCAATGACCACAAAGAACTAGTATGGCTTCATCAAGAATAGAGCATGCCAAATTAGCCTTATTTTCTTTGCTGATTTAGTTACTGAATTATTAGATCAGGGGTATGCTGTAGGCATAATTTACCTAGATTTTAGCAAAAAGCATCTGATAAAGTATCTTATGCTATTCTTATGAAAATGATAGAAAGCTATGGACTTGGCAACCATATAATTACATTAATTCAGAATTGGAAGCATGGCAAATCTCCAAGAGGAATCACTAATGGCTCAATGTCAGCTTTACAAGAAGGTCTCCAGTGAGTTGTGCCAGTGATCTGTACCATTTAATATTTTTTTTTAATCAGTTGCATGAATAAAGCTATGGATGATGTGCATAGCAAATCTGCAGATACCACAGAGCTGCGAGAGACAGTTAGTACTGGAACAGAGTCTTCCACAAAGACTTTGACAGGCTTGAACACTGGATTAAATCTAATAAATGAACTTGAATAAGGATAAATACAAAATCTTACACCTAAGTCCAGAAGTTGACTTTACAACTACGAGATGGTCTATTCTGAAAAAAAAATCTAGGGGTTTAAGTGTACTATAAATTAAACATGCATCATCAAGGTAATGTGGTAGCCAAAAAAAGCTAACGTGCTGTATCAGATGAATTTCCAGAAATAAAGAGATGATGATACCATTGTACTCTGGAGCTTGAAAATTCTGAGCTAATCTGTGAGCTACAGGGAGCTACTCTGATCCTATACCTGTACTAAATGAAGCAAGTGAGTCCAGGGAATAGAGGTCATAGGCTGCCCACAGTCAGAAGCCCTGTATTTCACTGCATAATTGTTGCACACTTTTTTCAGTCCAAAAATTGGTTTATAACCTTTCATTACTTAATTGTCACATGGTATAATTCTGTTTATCACACCACTTAAAAGATAAAGAAGGCAGCAATGTATTCATCTGTGGCATATGGATATACATTTGTCTCTCCCGAATTGTGAGCCGTGAGCCTAGAATTCTCAGCACACACCTGTTGTCAGTATATTTCCGAAACCCAACTTGTGTGGTTCATTTAGAGCACTGCAGTACTAACACTATTGTCACTCAATCCATAAAGAACTATGAGCGCAAGGGGAGCAGGCAGGCAGGAGAAGTTGCCATGAGTAAGTCATGTATGTGGTAAAATTTGCATCTTCCCAATTTTAACTTATATTCATGAATATTCCATGCATCCTAATCTTGCATCAAAGACATTTTAGTAATAAATGATTTTTAAGTAATACCAGCATGGAGGAGTAGGGGGCTGGGGGAAGGCACAGAGCCAAGGTGGTGGAGTAAAAGCAGTGACTTGCTTGAGCTTTTCCCCAAACCCTCCAAATACCTGTAAAAAAAATGACTCTAGGGTAGCTAGGTGGCACGGTGGATAGAGCACTGGCCCTGAACTCAGGAGGACCTGAGTTCAAATCCAGCCTCAGACCAAACACTTGACACTTGCTAGCTGTATGACCCTGCACAAGTCACTTAACCCTTATTGCCTAAAACTTTAAACAAATTCTAGAGCAGCAGAACTTACAAAAAGACAGAGTGAAACAAATTTCCAGCCCAAGACAACCTGGATGGTTGATAAGAAAGTTCTGTTGTGCCAGGCTGGGAGAACGGTGCAATTCAGCGTGGGCCTTGCTGGCAAAGACAAGGCCAGAGGAAACCCAGAGCAGGCCTCAGGAGACTGAATGATGGGCAGTTGTGGCAGTTTCCAGACTTCTTAACCCACAAATGCTAAAGACAAATTAGAAGGTCAGTGGGAAAGGTCTGGTGTACCTTTGTCTGTTAGACCTGGGTGAGAAAGGAACATGGTCCAGCCCTGGCCCTAGCGCAGCCCCAGGGAGGTGGCCACAGTGACAGCAGTTGCGTCCAGAGCTCTCGACCCACAGATGGTGGGGAGATTGAGTGGCTGATCAGAGGGAGACTGCAGGGATCTCTTTGCTGGCACTGAAGCAGGATTTCCTTGCTTTGCCCATGCTTGGATCCAGGTTGCAGTTCTGGGTGGCAGTCCTGGGACAAGGAGGAGTGCTGGTGTGGTGGAGCTTGGGGTGGTACAGAGAGAATCCTCTTCACGGTTTCAAGGCAGAAAAGAGTGCTTGTGGTCACTCATAGACCAGAGCACAAGCAAGGAAAGGAGTAAACACCTCTCCTTTGATCATACCATCTTGGGAGAACTGAAAATTTATAGGTCCCTAGAACTATCTCTGAAAACAGTTGCACAAAACCCCTGAAGCTTGGGACAGTACACCCTCCACACTTTGATGACAAAGAAGATCAAACTGTACAACTAGAAGACAACAAAGCCAAAGCTCCTACATCCAAAGCCTCCAAGAATAATGTGACCTGGTCTCAGGCCATGGAAGAGCTCAGAAAGGATTTTGAAAATCAAGTAAGAGAAGTGGAGGAAAAACTAGGAAGAGAAATAAGAGTGATTCAAGAAAATCATGAAAAACAAGTCAACAGTTTGTTAAAGGAGACCCAAAAAAATACTGAAGAAAATAGCACCTTGAAAAATAGACTAACCCAAATGGCAAGAGAGGTCCAAAAAGTCAATGAGGAGAAGAATGCCTTAAAAAGCAGAATTGGCCAAATGGAAAAAGAGGTCCAAAAGCTCACTGAAGAAAATAATTCCTTAAAAATTAGAATGGAACAAATGGGAGCTAATGACTGTATGAGGAATCAAGAAATTATAAAAACAAAACCAAAAGAATGAAAAAGAAAAAGAAGACAATGTGAAATATCTCATTGGAAAAAAACAACTGACCTGGAAAATAGATCCAGGAGAGGTCATTTAAAAATTATTGGACTACCTGAAAACCATGATCAAAAAAAGGGCCTAGGCATCATCTTTTAAGAAATTATCAAGGAATAGTGCCCTGATATTCTAGAACCAGACAATAAAATAGAAATTGAAAGAATTCACCGCTCGCCTCCTGAAAGAGATCCCAGAAAGAAAATGCTGAGGAATATTATAACCAAATTCCAGAATTTCCAGGTCAAGGAAAAATATTGTAAGCAGCCAGAAAGAAACAATTCAAGTACTATGCAAACACAGTCAAGATCACTCAAAATTTAGCAGCTTCTACATTAAGGGATTGGGGGGCTTGGAATACAATATTATAGAGGTCAAAGGAGCTAGGATTAAAACCAAGAATCACTTACCCAGAAAAACTGAGTATAATCCTTCAGTGGAAAAAATTGAAATTCAATGAAATAGAGGACTTTCAAGCATTCTTGATGAAAAGACCATAGCTGAATAGAAAATTTGACTTTCAGATACAAGACTCAAGAGAAACATGAAAAGGTAAATAGGAAAGATAAATCATAAGGGACTTATTAAAGTTGAACTGTTTGCATTCTTACATGGAAAGATGATATCTGTAACTCATGAAACCTTTCTCAGTACTAGGGTAGTTAGAGGGAACATAGATAGATAGATAGATAGATAGATAGATAGATAGATAGATAGATAGATAGAGATACATATATACACACAGAGGGAACAAGGTGAGTTGAATATGGAGGGATGATATGTAAAAACTAAAATTAAGGGGTGAGAGAGGATTATACTGGGAGAAGGAGAAAGGGAGAGGTAGAATGGGGTAAATTATCTCACATAAAAGAGGCAATAAAAAAGCTTTTACAGTGGAGGGGAAGAGGGGTGAGGTGAGAGGGAATGAGTGAACCTTACTCTCATCAGGTTTGGCTTAAGGAGAGAATAACATACATACTGAATTGGGAAATGTATCTTACCCTACAGGAAAATAGAAGGGAAGGAGTGAAGAGAGGAGAGGATGATAGAAGGGAGGACATATTCAGGGAGGGGGTAATCAGAAGCAAGCACTTTTGAGGAAGGACAGAGTCTAAGGAGAGAATAGAATAAACAAGGGACAGGATAGGATGGAGGGAAATATAGTTAGTCTTTCACAACATGACTAGTATGGAAATGATTTGCATGACTACACTTGTATAACCTGTATCAAATTGCTTGTCTTCTCAATCAGGGTGGATAGGGAGGGAGGAAGGGAGAGAATTTGGAACTCAAAAATTAATATTAAAAAAATTTTTACATGCAACTTGGAAATAAGATATACAGGCAAAGAGGCATAGAAATCTATCTTGCCCTAAGAAAATAGAAGAGGAAGGGGATAAGAGAAGGGGGGATGATAGAAGGGAGGGCAGATTGGGGGAAGGGGTATTTAGAATGCATGCCATCTTGGCGTGCGGGAGGGGAGAAATGGGGAGAACATTAGGAACTCCAAATCTTGTGGAAGTGAATGTTGAAAACTAACAATAAATTAATTAATTAATAAAAAGTAATACCAGTATAATTAAAAAAAAACTAATAAGCTTCACAAAATGGTCACATCCCACTTTTTTGCAAAAAATTTGGCAGAAAATTTGAGATGATTATTCAGGGAAATACAGTAGCTTGGGCCAAAAACAGAACAGATCAAAGGTCTTGTGCCAGTTAATAAAGAGAGATTGAACCTATGAGTGGTTGCTTCACTTCTAACATAAGTGAAATAGGAAGATCCAGTCTCAAACAAAACAAGTGTAATGGGCTGCCTTGGGAGGTTCCCCACCTCCCCCATCATGCCCAACTCCACCCCCACTTTATTGGACCTAAAGAAAAAGCTTGGAATGATATTAGAGCTTACATTCCCAGCTGAACTGATGACTTTCCCCACCCACCAAGCCTGTATGCACAGGGATTTTTCCTTTCACTCTGAACCATCTTATATCAGGTGTGAAATGTTTGTGTTGATAACTCACAGATTATGACACATATTTCTATGTATTTTTTGAATTTACAAATACAAAATATCCCCAAAATATTAATGCACTTTTAAGCTTGAGTAAACTTTAATAAGTTTAAAGTGCACTAAAACTTTTGGGACACTATCTGCATAGGTAGATAGATATAGCTATAGATATGCCACTTATAAATAGCTGTATTAAAGTTGACAATAAGATTTTACGTGTATTATATCATTTGATCCTCATAACAACAGCATGTAATAGGTATTATTATCATCCTCCTTTTACAGATGAGGAAACTGAAGTTAAAAAGGTTAAGTGACTTATCCAGGGTCACACAGCTATAGAAGTGTTTGAGAAAGAATTTGAATTCAATTCCTCCTGACTCCAACTTAGATGCTGTAACATTTACATGCATTTATTCATTCAACAAACATATACTGAGCACTTCTTATAAAGATCTCTGTTAATCACTTTGAGAGCTATACAACTATGAATAAAACATAATCACAGTGCTTGGTACATAGTAAGTACTTAATAAATGCTTGTTGACTGACCTGTTCACAGAGCTCACATTTCCATAGAGCCTTGCAGTTTACAAAAACCTTTATTTATAACAATCTTCTGAGGTTAGTAGTAAAAATGTTAACTTCTCCATTCTCCCTCCCTTCAGTTCTTTGTCTTAGGCCCCACAGCAAGGAAATGACAAAGCTAGAGTTTGAATTCCAAGTCCAATATTTTCACCATTCTACCTCAGTCCAACAGAGGCCATTATTGAAATGTGTCTTCACCAGGTTCCCTTAGACCACTGTTATGTTGAAAGAACTGATCCTGAAGGTGTTCACCCTTCTGTTAGATACAGCTGTTTATTTCCCTCCAGTTTACTTTCTGGGGGAACATTTCTCTGAGAACCTTGATCAATTTAATCTGAGGTCCCATGACTCAGGGCATTGGGGAATTTCTTTGGACTATCCTGACTTTTCTTGTACTCAGCCCCACAGATACCTTCCAAATAATAAGACTAGAAGCTGGTTGGTGTCCACCCAAGAAAGACAGTAAGTTTCAAAGACAGATTTTAGCTTTTCAATTAATGCAATAAGTTTATCCTGAATTTTGGGGAAATGTGGCTTCCAATGATATAATTTTATATGTGACTTGGGTACATGAATTAATTGAGGTGGGTCACTCTGAGGTGGGTCACCCAAATTCTTTTAAATGAATTCTCTTAAAGGTAAAGTCATAATGGGAAGAGTCTTTATACATCCTCCCTTCTTACTTACTCCCTTGAACTTCTTTCACCTGATTTGTACCTTTATGTCTGAGCCAGAGCTCATAAGGGTTGTGGGGGTTACTTGGTATCCCTTGTGCGCTATAGTTTCCCAGGTTTCCATTTTTGAAGGGGTCAAGGAGTTATCATGGATGAGAGTTATCATCCCCATCCTGACCATAGATCCAGAAGGTCCTCAGGTTGTTGAAGAGAATCCAAAAAGAATCTGGGATAGAGCGGGCAAAGAACTGGGGTCCTTGGAGCAGATGCCTCAGAGACTACAGTGGGAACCGATAACAGTGACTTCTAATTTTCAATTGAATTTTTAAAGGAGTTATTCCCTCTTTCAGGCTCCACTCATTTTCCTTATATCTACAAACAATAGACTGAATTTTCTTTTTTAGTTACCATCTCATACTAGAAGAAATAGATGTCTATCTGGTGAGAATGTTTGATCTCAACTGTTCCTTGCAAATAGACTAATTTCTGTAGGTCAAAGGGGCCTTCCTCAGGGAGATATAAAACAGGATCGGTACTGGTATAAAAATGCCACTATGAAAGATACAGCATGTATCTCATAAAGCTTTAATATCCTATCCATGGTTATCCCTGAGGAGTTGTTAGAGCTAGGTTGACCCATTATGAGAGAAAAGAATCAATGGATGATACTAGACACAACACATGACAAAGGTTCTACTGAGAAGCTCTCAGGGAAGGTAGATAAGGAGAAAAGAGGTTCCCTACTGTTAGGATACTACTGCTCAGCCTGTGAATACCCAACCGTAGTCAACAGTTTATTTGACTGATACAAGTTTGAGCTTCCTTCATTAACTTGGAGTCATTCTAAGTGAATGGTTGTAGGACTGACAACACAAGTATCTTATAAAGGATTTCCTCCCAGCAGGTCATGTTATTCTTATGGTGGTCTTTGCATTTAAGTCTGGATCACAGTGCCATATTCACCAGGGTATCAGGGCAGCTGCCACCAGTATATAGTCACAGACCAGGTACCTGGTTTATTTTATTTATTTATTTGTTTGTTTGTTTATTTATTTATTTATTTATTGGTGAGGCAATTGGGGTTAAGTGACTTACCCAGAGTCACACAGCTAGGCTGTGTCTAAGGCTGGATTTGAACTAAGGTCCTCCTGACTCCAGGGCTGGTGCTCTATCCACTATGTCACCTAGCTGCCCCTATCTAGTTTATTTTTTTAACAGTCATGGGAGGGTTGAGGGAAGTATAGGAAAAGAAATAAAAAGAGGGAGGGAGGGAGAGAGGGAAAGAGAGAGAGAGAGAGAGAGTGAGAGAAAGAGAGACTGAGATCTGCTGAAGGACTAGCAAAATTTAATTGATAGCGGTTCTGCCTCCAGAGTCCTCTGGTGATCAGTCTAAGAGGACTACTGATAGTAAGGCTAACTACACTAGTTCTAACCCTACAATAATTAATTCCCCAGATCAAGGCATCACACAGTGCCCTGACTTTGTGGACACCTATAGTCCTAAGAGCTGGTCATAAGCAACTCAACTGTGTTCCACTCAAACCACAGGGTACTCTCCCAGTTTTTGTCATGCCTATTAATCCTGTATAGGTCAGTCCTACCCTCCTCAATCCTGTGATCACAGAGACTTAGTTACTCAGCATCCATGGACTAGGTGAGCCTTCAGACTTCTCCAGTTGACCATTGGAGATCCCACTTCTGACACCAAATTATTGATCTAGAATACATCTCAGAATTGAAAAATATTAGAGAGAAGTTTATCAAGTCATCTGGCAGAAGGGAAAGCCAAAATTGGTGGTCCACTGCCCTGGACCTCTATGAGTTATGCATTATATAGAATTCAAACAAAGAAACGGTTTTCAGATTGGCCAGCACATAATGAGTTTCCAAATAAGGCACATAGATTAATTCAGATTTTTATTTCTGAAAATGAGAAATCCTGTGTATAAATCTTCAGGTACCCTAGAAGTTTTCAGGGGTCAGCATGACTTGCAAGTTAGGAGTTAAGCATTAAACTAGTCTGGTCTCTAAGCAATACAAATCTGGTTTCTCTCCATACAAGGCTAGATTCTAATGATGTGATATTTAAAAATTCTCCCCACAGAGGTGATAAGAACTAGGCTGTTTGGCTTTCTGAATGTAGAATAACATGATTGGACAACTGATTAGATATGTGTAGAGAAGGAAAGGGAGGAGTCAAGGATTGTGAACCTGGTGACTAGAAGGATGGTGATGTCCTTAACAATAATAGGGAAACGTGGAAGAGGGCTAAGTGTGGGGGGAGGATAATGAGATCTATTTTGAACATGTGTTTAAGATGACTATGGACATGAAGTTTTAAATGTCTAATAAATAATTGGAGATTATGGCTATATAGATCTAGGAGTTATTACTTTAGAGTTTACTCCGGTAGTCAATACATATTACTACAGTCACACACACATGCATACACTTTAATATCTAGTTGCTCCAATATGCATATATGACTAGACTCTGTACCACAACTGCACATGAATATCCAAATGCTTACACATAACATGCATGCATGCACATGAAAGTACTCACAGACATAACTCTCCCATACCCATAAAGATGGACACATGTATACCATATAGGAATATGTGTATGCCTTGTGAATATGCACAATATAAGTTTATATGCATATACACATATGCATAAATATCCATTGCATATCTACACATATGTTTATACTTTTATTCAAAGATGTAGCTCATATATATGCATATACCTACAAACTTTTCTTAATAGAGTATTTCTAGAAAGAAGACAAGGCCATTGAGAAATAAGCTCATAATATATATGTAAAACAGAAGTTAAAAAGATAATAGCCATTGTATTTATTTTGTAGCAGGGAAAACTGACTTAGAGAGAAACCTACTGATTGATTCAAAGCCTGAATGTCAGTGGAAAAGCTAGAGCAAAGCCCTGGGTCTATGACTAAGCATTGAACCACGCTGTCCTAAAAACCTTAACTCCACCCCCAGCCTAAGCCCTGAGGCTAGTGTATGCTCTTTCTCTGTTCTCATTTCTGTTCTTTTCAGGAATGGGATGAATTGATTATGACAATATGGTTTTTGTTAGGGGGAAGACAGAGAGCAAAGAAATGCCAGCCCAAAGAGTCATCATTAAACCTACAATCCCAAATGTTAAGGCATGATTCTCTTTCCTTCATAAATGTAGACTGAACTCACCATCATGAGAGTAGCAGATGGGAGGATGTATGTCACGTCTCCAAAATGAGACAGAGAGACAGACCTTCAGGGTCAACCCAGAAATGGCAAAATTTGGAAGTCATCTAAGTTTATCTTCTGTGCTCCCGGTTTCATTTTGTCCCATACCTAGAAAATCAGATCCTCATTTTCCCCTGCCTCTGAAAATGTTCGGAAATAAAAGAAACTTGTAAACTGATTCACACTCAACTGTAAATGATTAGCAACTTATCTACACACTTCCATTGATCCTAAGAAGAAGAAACTTTAAACCAAAGGAAAGATTATCTAAAGATTATCACCTTCTATGATAAAATTTCTGTACTATCAGCCAGATAGAAAAGGAATTTTGTGTGTGTGTGTATGTGTGTGTGTGTGTGTGTGTGTGTGTGTGTGTGTGTGTGTGTGTGTGTGTGTTTACTGAGCAGGTCTTCTTACAGCCCCTAAAAATCACACCACCTAAATAGCCTGTAGCTCAATGCCGTCTCTAAATAAGTGATAATCCTGAAAGGAACAGCATCATTTTCTGCTGCTCCTGGAAGTTCACCACCGACCTGCTGCAAGGAGGGCATTAACATCTCCTCCCATTCAGAGTTTCTACTCTGTTAGCCCCTAGAGTATTAGGCATGAGGAGCTCCTAAGTGCTGATTACTTCCTTCAGGGCCTCAATGCAAGGGCTGACCTTCCTTTGTAAACTTGAAAGTACTACCAAAACATTATCTTCTCCTCCTTCTCCTTGTCCTCTTCCTCCTGCTCTATCTTTCCCCACTTCCTTCCCCCTAGATCTTATTTCTTCTTCTTATAATCCCTTTTCTCCTTCAACTCTTTCTCTTCCTCTTTTCTCTCTTCCTTTCTCTCTCATTCCCTATACGCTAACTCCCATCCCATTCAGCCGCCACAGAGAAGAAATTCTTTTAGTCTTGTTTTTGCCACTGCTTTGCTGTGTGAACTTGGGCAAGTCCCATCCTCTCAATAGGTTTCAGTTTCCATTTCTTTAAATTAAGGAAGCTGGACATGGTACTACTTTAGAGTTTTGACAGTCTGTGTCCTAAGTTCCCTCTAATATGACTCTCTAATAATATGACTAATATGCTCCAGAACTGATTCATGCTATATGTGCCTGAGCCAAAATGTTGGCATTCTGCCTTCGTTGTAATATCTGCTACACCACCTAAGAACTTAGGGCTTCTTTTTGTGACTGCTTCCTCAGGAATGTAGTCTGTATAGGTTGGTACTACTGGGTACTGAGAAGAGCATACAGGCAATAGATATGGGTTTGATCCCAACTCTGTAACAGCTTTCTGTGTAACACCAGGTGACTTGTTTCCCTTTTATGAGTCTTGGTTTCTTTGTGTAAATATTAGGTACTATTTTACTTACAGGGTTATTGTTTTAAAATTCTTCAGGAATTGTAAAGTATGATAGAAATGTGAGCTGTTGTTGTTCCTTTTTATCTCCTGTACCCAAAAACTATTCCTAAAGTATGAAAAAAATCAGAGAATTTGCCCCAAGCTCTGTGGTTTGTGGACCAGAGTCACTGAAAGGAGTCAGGCTAAGCAGAAAGAGAAGTAAAGAGGCAGGCTAGGCTGTATGCCATAGAACACAACTAGAAAAGGCAGTTAATTATTAAAGAAAGAGAATTGCCAAATCTCACAAAGGGAAGAAACCAAAAAGGTCAATCAATATGATCCAGAGATGCACAGAAATGCCCTTTGCAACATAGCATCTCTGACATCTAGCAATGTAGCCTCTGCCTAAAGACTAAAATGATGGCATACCGGTAGCTTCTTGAGACAGCTCATTCCCCTCCTGGTTGGACTCAAGATACTAGGAAGATGCCCTTTTCTTTTCTTTCTAAAATTTTCATTCATTATTCCTAGTTTCACCTCCTGGGCCAACCAAGACAAATCTGTTTCCTTTTGTATAGCAACTTCAAGCAATGGATAAAGTACTAGACATGAGAATCAAGAAGATGGGATCAAATTCTGTCTGATACCTGCCACATATGTAATACGAGAGAAGGCTGAAGTCCTATAGAAAAGCCCTTTGAAGTCTCCAAGTCTCAGTTGTAAAATAGAGATTATGATGCTGGTAGGACCTCTTCTCACAGCGTAGGGAATATGATCACAGACAGGCACCTTAGAGATTAAATCAAATCCCCTCATTTATAGATGAAGAAACTGAGGCCCACAGATGCTGTTACTTAAATAAGTTAGGATTCGAGCCTGTATCTTTCCAACTCCATGTTCACTCTGCATACCACGGTGTTGTGAGGCTCCAGTGTATGTAAAATGGTCTCCTAATTTAAAACACTGTCATTTTTACAATATGCTTACACAGACAGTAATGTCCTTCTCTTTACTCTATTCACAAGGCTACCACCCTAGGTCAGGCCCTCATTACCTTTCACTAGACTATTACAATAACTCCTAACTGGCTTCCTTTCAAGTTTCTCATCTCTTCAATACATCTACCACACAGCTCACGAAGCGATATTCCAAAAGTATAGGTCTGATCATTACACTCCTCTGCTCAGTAAACTCCAGTGACTCCCTATTACCTCTAGGATTAAATAAAAGTTCCCTCTGTTTAGCTTTTAAAGCCTTTTACAATCTGTCCCCAATCTACCTTTCAAACTTTGATCTCTCTCTCTCTCTCTCTCTCTCTCTCTCTCTCTCTCTCTCTCTCTCTATCTATCTATCTATCTATCTATCTCTATATCTGCATTTCTCTCTTTTCCCCCATTCTTGAGTCCAGCTATTTTAACCTCCTTGAAATTCTTCACCTCTTATTTGCCTCTTAGAATTTCTTCAAAACTATCCAAGTGCCACTTTCTAAATTAAGCCTTTCCCAATACCCTATCTTAGCTGTTAGTCTACCTGTACTTTACCTTGTATTTATTCTGTGTAAATATATATATACATAAACACATATGTATGTGTATATATATATACATACACAGATATATATTATGTGCATGTGTATACATGTGTGTACACATGTATATATGTGTATTCACATAAGCACATACACATATACATGCGTATGTATACACGCATACACACTTTACCTCCTGATAAAATGCAAGCTCCTTGAGGACAGGCTTGTTTTGTTTTTGTCTTTGTATCCTCAGAACTTGCAGACCGCCTGGCATATTGGAGGCTCTTACTGTTTACTGATTAATTGATATCCACCCACTTATTTCAAGTCATCTTTTCTATTCCTTCAACTAACCATCCTATGTGATAATTTTGATGCCTTTTCTCATCCTGGTCTTCTCTCTCCATTTTGTAAGTGTCCCTTCTAAAATATGACACCCAGAACTGTATGCAGTTTCTCAGATGTGATCAGGGCAAAGTACAGTGAGATTATCTTCTTCTTATTATTCTGGTTGTTATGCTTTTGTTAATGAAGTCTAAGATTGTATTACATTTTTCGTCTGCCAGGTCACACCATTGGCTTAATTTCAATTCAGTTCAATTCTACAGGCATTTGTTAAAAGTATACTTTTTCAGAGTACTGTGCTAGGTAGGTTCTAGGAGAGATACAATGTTTAAGTAAGACAGGGCCCTTGCCGTCATGCGGCTTATAGTCTATTTGGACATGACCCTAAATAACTATGCTATTTCTAGAATCTGTGATTGTATTGTAACCTCATCACATATTAGTAGATTAAATTCTTGAATTGTTGTGGCTGAGACCAACCTTCTGGCAGTGAAATTCATAATAAGCATGCAGTTTCTTGAAACCTCAAGGTCATTTCTTTGGAAAAACCAACAAAATGATGTTTACCCACATTTCCCCCATCTTCTACTTGTTGAATTTTTTGAAATTATATATACCAAGCATATGGCTGTATACTACATTTGTCCTTATTATATTTCATCTTGTAAGATTTTAGCCCATCATTCAGCCTGAGAAAATCTAATTTGGCCACAAAATATCCGGAATGAGAGATATACTGGCACCACTGTATTCTACTGGATTATACTCAATGCAGACCCACATTTCAGGACTGATGTTGAAAAAATAGAGTCCTTCAGAAGATAAAGACTAGGATTTGGAGGGAACTGGATGCCAGACCAACAAAGAATCAACTGAAGAAACTGAAGAAGTCTGAAGATCAGAAGAATTAGGTGGGGACATGATAGCAACCTTCAAGTATTTGAAGCACAATCATCAAAAATTGGAATTAGCTTTTTTCTAGTTGACCCAGAGGACAGAAGTAGAAGCAGTGAATAGACATGGCAGAAAGGCAGATTTTAGTTTGATGTGAAGAAAAACTCCCTAAACAAAGAGAGATGTTCTAAAAGTGGATTGAGCTATAATTGGAAATAATGTTCCTCTCTTCTTTGGAAGTCTTTAAGCAGTCTTGATGACTATTTGGTAACAATACTTTGGAAGAGATTCCTCTTTTAAGTACATATAAGATGACATGACCTTATGGGATCAATTTAATTTCTAAGATCCTGGGATTTATTCCATCATCCCAGTCTGATGAGGTCTAAATGTGACTTTAGATTTAACTAAATAGAAGCCATCAGTTTTGATTATGGGACCCAGTATTACTGGGTTTGGTGTGGGTAGGATAAGCGTAATGCTCAGAGACTCAGTGACCAAGAATCTTCACTTCAAAGGGCATCTCATTTCTTCCAGAAACTAAAATGGCCCATTTCCTACTCTTATGCAGAAGAAATCAGTGACCTCATCCATGAGCTACTGCCATTGAGGAAAAGCCTCTTCTTTCTAGAAACCCTAGAACTTGGAAGCTGCCCAAACTTTAATCAAAAAAAAAATCAACATAAAGATTCTGGTTAATTTCCCTCACAATTAGGTCTAAATCTTTTATATTATTCTTTTATCGGAATCTAGTATCTAGATGTTAGCAATGGATTCACTCAACAGAAACAGTCTAACCTTTTGAATCACCAAAGGAATTTTCTCAGCTTTTCTACTAGGGTCTCTCACCCCAGTTTCCATTCAACTGAACTTAGAAAGGACCTCTGATGAGACCACTGCCTGGGAGCCCAGGAGCTAATGGAGTTGGGTGAATCCTTTGACCACTGTACCCTGAAATTTATCTGCTCCTCTATATACATAATACACACTGATTAGTGTGTATTCACTTATGATTATAAAATCACATGATATTAGAGATGGTTTAGGCCTTCAAACATAAAATACCAGAAATAATAATAATGATGAATGATATTTATGCAGTGATTTAATGTTTACAGAGTGCTGTACAAGCATCTTATCTCAGCCTCACAATTCTAGTGTGAGATAGACCATGATGGGGGTCATTATCTTCATTCTACCAGTAAAGAAATTAAGGCTAAGAGGGTTTAAATGATTTGTGCCCATGGTCACACAGCTAAGTGTCAGAGATGGGATTTGGGCCACCTACCAGAATCCTAGTCTTGCACTGTGGACTCTAGAAGGAACCTTAGAACATAGACTGTTAGAGCTAGAAAGGATGTTAGAGCATAGAATGTTAGAGATGGGAAGGACCTTAACCTATAAAATGTAGAAATCTGTATTTGGAAGAGACCTGAGACAAGGGTTCTTATCTGGGAGCCTGTGAACTTGCTTTTTTTTCTTTATTAATATATTAAAAAGTATATTTCAACATAGTTGGTTTCCTTTTAAATTCTACATATTCAGCTTTAAGCACTTAAAATTATTATTCTGGGGAAAGGGTCCATAGCTTTTACAGGTTATGAAAAGGGTGTATACCATAAAACAAATAAACAAATAAAACATAAGAATCTCTGTCTTAGAATTTAGAATCATAGTTTAAACATCTGGGCTAACACTCTAATTTTACAGAAGAGGAAACTAAGAACAAAAAAAGAGTTTGCCCAAGTCATAGCGTGATAAAAAAGTCATTGTGAGTACATAATTGTCCTCCAAGCATTGCTCTAAGGATTATTTTTCATGTGGTTTTTCCTTTCCCATCTCTGGGCTTGACAAAACTCTCTAAATAATCCTTTCATATAAATAGAATGTAATATTTAGAAAGGAGGGGGAGCCCAAATGTAGAAATTAACCATAAGTGGTTTGCTATTGTGGTTGTTTATTTTCTGTCATCTTAATGAAAGAATCTGAAGTGTGTAGAATTATTAAACTTATCCCAATCCTGTCTACATCCCTGCTTAAACAAAAAGAGGCCATTACCTACCTTCTAGCCTACTAAACCAGACCATAGGATTATAGATTTACATCTAGCAGAAACCATAGAAGGCATCTAATCCAACCCCATCATTTTATAAATAGGAAGCTAAGGCCCAGAGATGGAGTGATTTGCTCAAAGTCATGCAGTAAGTGTCGGAGCTGAAATTCAAAATGCTGTGATTCCAAATCCTGCTTTCTTCCCCCTGTGAACTTCAGGGTAATCTGCTCTGGACAGGAGAAGATCGTTAAATTTAAGTGACTTACTTTTCATTTGCAGGTAGCTGAAGAAATAGCTGTAATAAGAATGATATTAAGAAAACTGATAGGCTCTGGAACCTGGTGGGAATGGTGCTAGCTCTCTCTGTCTCTGTCTCTGTCTCTCTGTCTCTTTGTCTCTCTCTCTCTCTGTCTCTCTCACACACACACACACGTTTGTATGTATGTATATGAATGTATATAAATAACATCTGGCACAATAAGCAAAATAAAATAAATTATAGAATTGTTCTGTGAGAGTAACAAGCACTCACTTCTCAAATTCAATGAAGGCAAAATCATTTATGCCTGAAGATGATTTAAAAATAAAAAAAAAACCTTGTCTCTAGTCTTTAATCGTTCTGTAAACTTTCTCACCTCAACAATATGCTTTCTCTCTCTCTCTCTCTTTCTCTCTCTGTTTTCATATATATATATAGTATATATATACATATATATATATACTATATATATATGTATGTATGTATGTATGTATGTATGTATGTATTTTAAAAGATATGGTAATATCAATGATAGTGGCAGTATGGTTCTTGTGGACAAGGGTTGCTCAAACCAGTCCAAGTACTTCTTCTAATCTTGGAGCAGTCAAAATTACCCAAACCTTATTGCATTGTAGTGGTCTTCACTAATCTATTTTAAACGGCACCATATCATTACTTAATAGCCCTTGCTCAATTGAGGGATTTCGGTGGCAGAGGGCATGTGTAGTTGTTTCATTTAGTGCCCTACACTGAAGACAGCTCTTGTCTCCAGAGTCAAATCTCCTGGCATCATTCAACAGTGAACAGTCTGATCTGGCTCTGTGAATTTTCAAAGGAAGGAAGGAAGGAAGGAAGGAAGGAAGGAAGGAAGGAAGGAAGGAAGGAAGGAAGGAAGGAAGGAAGGAAGGAAGGAAGGAAGGAAGGAAGGAAGGAAGGAAGGAAGTGGGGACGAGGGTTGCTGGACTATTTGTAAAATTGTTTAAATACCCACTTTAACATCCTCTCCTTGCCTTCTGGGGCCAGAGGGCTACTGTTGAGCCATAAGGATAAGATACCATTGGTTGCCCTCCACTTTGGTGGAAACTTTGTGGGTGAGGACAATATTCTATACATAGTTAGGACCAGATGTTTGACATGACTACACTCAATTCCAAACTCTCCCTCCATAAAGCCATTCAAGTAAATGGCAGGGTTTTGTGGCTGGGAATAGCACTTGATTCTTTCCTTGTCCATACTTCTTAGGAAACAGTAAGAAAACTAACACTGAGGCCAGTAGCCTCACCCTGTGAATCACTTATCCAATATCTACCACCAAACTAGGGGCGATAAATTTAATCTCCCCTCCCCATTTTATAACAGAGATATGCAGTTGGATACTGGCTTTTTGAGGGAAATGTAACCATTTTTTTTACCATCCTTTTTGATTGTTCTATCTAGGAGACTAAGGGTACTCCTATAGACCACACCATTCTTAAGATAAGATAGAGTAGAATAAACATACTTTCTATACCTAGTTTCTACTACATTGCTGGTTTTGACTTGTCTGTAATGTCCAAATCATAAGTCATAATCACTATCATGTCAGTGGCTGAATTTGTGGTATAGAACCCCTTAGGAAGCTTAAGGCAGAGGTATGTGTTCTGCTCTGACACTGCAGAAACCCGTTGGTTTTGCTGGAATTGAATGGAGAATATCCTCTGTTTTTGGCCACCAATCAATAAGGACACACATTTTATCCCTTTGCAATATGAACTTGTCCATGTGGTAACCTTCCTCAGGTTGTTGAACACTTTACCAAGAATCTGAGACATCAGCCACTCTGGGTAGATCATTAGCACGTGCCAGGACATTGACTCTTCTGCCATATGACTCATACCCTAGCCCTATCCCCAGTGTGGATTATCAACTCCATACATATATAATATTTTATACTTACACAGTGCTCAACACATGTTATGCCACGTTATCTCCACGATGGGTCTATGCTCACCATTGGAATGTTGATAACAGATGGTGGATTTTGGAGGCTATAGCAACCTATGAAGCAACTCTGTCATCATCATCATCACTTTATAGAGCACATTAAAGCTTGCAAAAATACTTCACAAATATCTCATTTTAATTAATCCTCACAATAATCCTCAAAGTTAAGTGTTATTATTATGCCCATTTTATAGATAGGGAAACTGAGGCAGAGAGAGTTAAGTGACTTGCTCAGGGTCACACAGCTGTTACATGTCTGAGGCTGAATTTTAATTCAGGACTTCCTAACTCCAAGTCTAGCACTCTATCCATGGTATCAGCTAGTTGTTAGTGCAGGGGTTCTTAATGTTTTTTATGCCATAGACCTAACACCAAGGCAGAGGTTATTAACTCTTTATTTCATGGACCCCTTTGACAGTCTGGAGAAATCTATGGACTCATCAGAATAATGTTTATAAACATGTAAATTAAAGTTAGTTGGAATGTAAAAGAAACAACATATTAAAAGTTATATTTTTTAAAAAAGTCATGTTCATGAACCCTAGGTTAACAACCCCAACTCTAAAGTATACAGGGGTCACTATCAGCATTAATTGGGGAGACTTCTCATACCTGCAGGATCTCTGGTCCTTGAAACATTGAAGTAACAACACTGTAAGCTACATAATTCAAGTACTATGAGTATCCCTAGCCTCATTTGCTAAGGGCTCAAAAAAGTGGGTGACTTGCCCCAGGCCACAGATGTGATAGTGCTACTTCTAAAACTAAGATTCCTCCAGTCTTGGACCCAGTCCTACTTCTAATCAATCTTATCACCTCTTTCCAGTGCAAGACTTACTAGCCAAGCACATTCAAGTCATCTCTTCTTGGCTGGGAAATCTGGTGATAGGTGAGGTATCTAATAGCAGTGCCTTCTGATTCGGTGCCAATTGATGAAAAATCCCCACTTCCTTATGATGGCCAGCAAATACACATGAAATCACTGTAGCCGCTGAGCTGATAGCTGCCTTTGCTTTGATCTTCCTCAAGCTCCACATGTGTTTTAGTTTCTCTGCCAGGAGAACAGTCTTGTGGTTCTTGGTGATGTTTCTGTGAAGAAATACCAGTAAGCGTGGCAGCCCTATGAGGTTAGAAGAATCACAGGACCATTAGTTCTGTGGAGAAGCAGCAATTGGTGTTCTCATCTGCTCCAAAGCATTTTCCAAATAATGATGATGTTTATGATGATAATGATGAAAAGAATAACTGACATGCTTGTTACACTTTCAAGTTTGCAAAGCCCTTTACGGGTATTGTCTCATTTAAGCCTTGTAGCTGCCCTGTGAGGTCAGGTATTACTATCCTCATTTTATAATGGAGACTCAATAAGGGGGAGGGGGAAAGTAAGGAGTATGTAGTAGAATCCAGTCCAGTGCAACCCTGGTGAGAGGATGAAGAGATGGCTCTCCTAGGAACCTTCTTTAAATGGCTATATGAAGAGTTCTTTGCTCCACCCTCCAGCCCTCCAATCAGAAGGGGATAGGGTACTAATGAAGTGTGAGTACTAAATATGATGCAGTTTTGCAGGTTAATGCATTTCTTGGTGATAAGGTTTCTTCGGGGCAAGATCATGATGGAGTCCAGTCCAAGAGAGTGCAGCTGCTAGAAAGTCACCAGGACTCTCACTCCTTGGCTTATTGTAAAGTGGTTCAGGGCCAGAATGGTAGAAAGAGGACTTGATTCAGAGTCAACAGACATGGGGTTGAGTTACAGCTTTACCTCTTATTACCTGAGTAATATTGAATAAGTCATCTACTAAATGCTCAGCAGAATTAAAAATAATAATAGCTGGCATTTATATAGCATTTTAAGTTTTGCTAAGTGTTTTACATGTTGTTTTACTTGATTTTCCCAACAATCCAGTAAGATGAGTGTTGTTCTTGCCCCCATTTTATAGATGAAGACACTGGGGCAAGGTGAGGTTAGATGGCTTGTGGGGGTAACACAGCTAGTAAGCATCTAAGCTAGGACTTGAACTTAGGTCTTCCTCTAGGTCCAACATTCTCTCCACTGTACCACCTAGCTGCCTCCAATTGGAGATGATGAAGTACTATCAAAGCTTAACATGGTTTCAATTCAATTCAACAAGCATTTTTTTCAGCCCCTATTGTGTCATGCTAGATGCAATGGAGTACAAAGACAAAAGACAAATGGCCCCTGCCCTCAATTTCCTTACAGCCTATTAAAGCTTTAAGGTCACTTGGCTATAGACATGTTGACACTCAAGTCCCTGAGTTTAAGGAAGGAATCATTTCTGCTGTTTATGTTGGCTTTTCCACAGGAATCTTGGGAAACAAGAGGGACAGGGATTGGGGGAGAAGAGAGGTTAGGATGGGAACAATTAGTTGTTACTGTACCAGGCAAAGCATTAATACCTAGACCTAGGCTCTGAATTACAGAATGGGCTTGGTGAGTTTATGCCATCCCAACCTCCACTCCATGTTTTAAAGAATAAAACTAGGGAAGGTGGGGGTAGAGTGGGAGGAGGAGAGGTAAGAAAACAAACATTTATTAAGTTCCTACTAAGTTCCAGACACCGTGCTAAACACTTTACAAATAATTCATTTCATAATACATAAGGCTAAGTCATAGCTTCGATACTGAGGACAAGAATGACAGCCACCTGTACCTATTTGCATTAAAAAAAAAACCTTCCAGAAACAGTGCCTTAAGTATGAATTTACATGGGATAGATGTGACATGATAAATTTCTGTGGGGAAAAAAAAAGAAGCTAGGGGATTTCAGGACACTGCAGGCATAATGTGAACCAACGATGTGACATAGCAACCAGAAAAAATTTCATTTGATCTTAAGCTGCATCAGTAGACATAGTGTTCATAAGGAGAGTGATGATAATCTCAGCCCAGACCACATCTGAAGTATTGTGTTTAGTTCTGGGCACCACATTTGAGAAAGGACATTAACATGGTATAGGACCCAGAGGAGGGACTCCAAGATGGTGGAGAAAAAAGAAAAAAGGAAAAAAAAAACCCGACTTCCAAACTTTGCCATGTGAGAATAGTTCAAAGGAACTAGAGATATTTAGCCTGGAGAAGACTTAGGGGAACATGATAGCTGTCTTCCTGTACTTGAAGGGTCGTCAAGTGTAAGAGGGATTAGGATTCTTCTACTTAGCCCCAGAGGGCAGATCTAGGGTCAAGGAAGAGAAGTTGCAAAAAGGCAGGTTTCCATTCACTATAAGGAACAACTTCCTTATAAGCAGAGATGATCAGAAACAAAATTGTTTGTCTTTTGAGATAGTGAGCTCCCTATCACTGGAGGTCCTCTGCTAGAGTAGACATCCCTTGTTGTGGATGTTGTAATAGGAATTCCTGATTAGGAATAGGATTTCTAAGGTGAGAGTCTACAATTCTGTGATAAGCGAAGTGGTGATTCTTAAGGCAAATGGTATGAATTTCAGACACTGTGGTACTTTTTAATGCCATTCCAACCATGTATATGCCAGGTAATTCAAGTTAAACATTTATTAAGCACCCACTATATGCAAGGCACTCAGCTGCTTTCATGACTCATACTGGGATCATCTGGGCTGCTTTTCTGGGAAGACTATTTGGAGCCTCCCACCTCAGGGGATGAATCCCAGTATTTCTTCTCCTTTTCCCCCATCTCCTTCAGGAAGAAGCTTGGAGGGCCTATACATAAACTGGAGAAGTGGAATTCCCAGTCCCAGACAGGCTCAGCGTTCCTCATCTCTGTCCCTAGTCTGGGCCTCCTACAGTGCCCGGGACAGGGAGTTGTTTTGAAAGTGGAAACCTGGGTTGGAGTAGCTGCTGCCGCGAGACTCTTTCTGTGCCGGGCACAGGAATTAAATATTTATGTTGGCAAAAAGCTCATAATAGACAGCTTGAGATCTGAGATAATGAAGTTGGATGGAGTGACAGGTAGAGGAGGGGTATGTCTCAGCAAATTGAAGGGATAGAGCAGATGCAGACCTCTGGGGGCAAAGACAAATAGGAAAATCAGCATAAGTTAGCCTGAAGTTTTCTGCTTCCCAGTTCAGAATTACAGAATGTTAGAGTTTTAAGAGCTCTTAAAAACACTCAAAACTCTTTATTTTATAGGTGAAGTAACTAAGGCCCAATGAGGTAAAGCAACTCACCTAAGCTCCCATTGCTCCTACTTGATAGAACCAAGACTCAAGCCCAGAATTTTCAACTGCAAGCCCAATGTTCACTGTGGGCCCTGTCCTCTTTCTGCCATCCCTGGGCCTTTGCACAGTATTCCCCAACAGCCACAAATGAAGCACTGAGCTCTGACTCACAAATTCATGCAATGTTAGAGCTGAAATGGACCTTAGAGAGCATCGGGTCCAACTCTCTTATTTTATAAAAAGGAAAACTGAGACCTAGAAAGGAGAAATGACTCGTGCAGGGTCAGAGTCTGAATTAATGACAGAACCAGAACTGGAACCCAGGTCTCTTGACACCCGATCTGGCCCTCTTACTGTTAGCTAGGCAGCATATGAAACTCTCACCTTCTGACAGTAGAACTATGCAGTGAGTGAGAAGACTGAGTGAGACAGGGAATGTAGAAGGGGGAGCACTAGGCTTAGGATCAGTAGGTGATGAATTAATTGATAAATGAAAGAAAAAAAAGATATAAGTATTGAGGAAACAAATAAAAATAGTGCCTGCCCTTAAGGAGCTTACATTTTAATAGGAGAAGACAACACATATAGGGCTTTGGTGGCCTAGCAATAGAGTTTTGGACTGGGCAGTCACAAGAATAATAAGTGGATCCATGTAGGAGTCAACTAAGATGCCCTTTCCAGAAGCAAAAATAGTGTGGTGTGATTCTTTTTCTGAGAAAAAGGGGTGGAAAGGTCTGAGAGATGGGGATTTGGAAAGGGTGGATAGAGGAAGAGGGGAGATTAGGAATATGCAGAAAAGCAAGTTATCAAGATGGCAAGCTGCTTGGGATATGAAGATGGAGCCAGGTCAGGTTGGTAGCTGAATGCAGCTAGATATAATGGGGTAGGTGCATTTGGACTCAGTTATCAATCAAGGTGTCTAGGTTCCAGTGTGAGAGTTCCAAAGGTGAATAAAATGATTTCTCAAGAGACCAGAGCATGGTTTCAGGAGATACTGTGAGCAAGTCTAGTCCAAAAGTGAGGAGAACATTGGTAGCAGGCAGATGTCAAGATGGCCTAGATGGACGGCAAGGTGCCATGGGAAAACAAAGCTTTGTTTTCAATAACGATCTTGATCTTGCGATGTTCTTTTCACACACATCCAGATTTCCTGGCCAGACAGGATGTAGTTTGGGCCTATTTGACTACTTTTAGCTTCGGTAACTTCCTGGTGGTAGTCATGTTCTCCTCTAAGAAAGGTGTAGTGGAAGGAAGTTCTTCTCATTAGGAAACCAGCTTCCAATTTTATGAGGTAGCCCCTAGGGCTGGAATCATCCATTTTTTTCGGATTGCTGTTCCATTAGCTGAGCCAGGCAACTTACTGGATTTGAAATGCTTAGCACAGCACCTGGCACATAATAAGTGCTTAATGCTTCTTGGCTTGATTGGACTTACAGAGTGATAAGAGGTCCCCATCATCTTGGGACTAAAACACAGGCATCATGGTTCAATAGTTGTATACTACCAATTCTAATTCCATAAATCTTGCTGCTCCCAGATGGAAGATGTGTGTTAAAATCTCATTTACAGTTAGTTGAGTCGTAGACAAGTCCTCTATGAGTCTCCTTTTCTCATCTGTAATGAGTGTGATAATCTTCGCACTTTCTTCCTTAATTCTAGTACCTTCCCTTTCTTAATTATCTCTAATTTCTCTTGAATATCTATCTGTACGGAGTTTTTTGAGAGCAGAGTTCTTTGAGAGCGGGGACTATCTTTTCCCTTTCTTTGTATCCTTAGTGTTTAGCACAGTGCCTGCCATGTGGTTAGCCCTTAATATTGACAGATTAACTCACAGGATGGTTGTGAGGAAATTGCTTTGTAAACCTTAAAATGCATTCAAAATGGAAGCTTTTATTATCAAGGGAGAAGGGTGTGTGCACATATGGCATAATGGTGAGAGCTTTATTTAGTTCAAATCCTGAGTCTGTTACCATCTGTGAAATCTTGAGTGAGTTCCTCCATCCTTTTGGGCTTCACTTTCTCATTTTTAAAATGAGGGATTTGGATTAGATAACATGTAAGGTCCTCTCCAGGTTTAGGTCTCTGCCCCTAACGGAACATTCACTCCCTCCATCTATTTCCACTACCTTCTCCTGAATTCTAAGTCCTTATTTTTTTCTGATGCAGGATTCTATTCTTTTCTGCCTGTTAGTATTTAAACACCGTCTCCCATTTTTACTATCTGATCAGTGTTGTACTATGGGTGTATGTCTGGTCACATGGGAAGGATAGTTTTCCATGACCAATAACTAAGAAGCAGTCACCAAAGCAGAGTAGGTAGGAAGGCCTGATGACATTATGCTAGAAATAGTAGGAGTGAAAAGAGACCTGGGAAAGTTTGCATTTCATGGTTGTTTTATGGAGATTTTTGGTGATAGATGAGCAGGGGAAAAAAATGTTTTCAAGGGACATGAACAGAGAGGTCTCTAGAACAGAGGTGAGATAAAGATGATTTAGTATAAATAATATTCTATTTGGAGTGAGTGGCCCTGGATTCAAATCCAAGCTTGACTACTTAAGCACCTGCTTATTTATTTATCCTCTCTGGGCCTCAGTTTCCTCCTTTGTAATGGAGGATTGAGCATGGACTCATTGTAATAAGCTTTAAGCTCTAAGCATACAAAACTTTGATACAAAACATACACTGACTTAGTGTTTTCTTGGCAGAGATTCAGGAGTGGTTTTGCCATTTCTTTCTCCAGCTCATTTTACAAATGAGAAAACTGAGGCAAACAGGGTTACATGACTTGCTCAGAGTCACACGGCTAGTAAATGTCTGAGGCCAGATCTGAACTCACGAAGATGAGTCTTCCTCACTCCAGGTCCGGCACTCTATCCACTACACCACATAGCTGCCATTCTATAAAACATATATAGAAACTCCTATGCCAGGATCAAGAATGAGGCAATGGAAGGAATATGGAAGAGGGGAGCTCTATTGAGAGACCAGGTAGGAGGGCAGAGATGTGGCACAGGTAGGTGGTCATTGAATAGGAGTCTATTAAAGAGGGTTTATGGTCTTAAAGTCCCAGAGAATGAGCTTCATGAGCTCAGGAAGGCAAGATTTACTCCGTAAAATTTAAAAATGAGTAAAATCTGTTCTACGTGCTCTCTTCCTTCCCTCTGGGCAAATACTTTCCCTCCTTTTTAAAAAATTTTCTATTTTGGTGCCTTATAGCTACCTTTTAACTAATTGGCCCAGTCCTCTTTGGTTCTCCGGCTCTCCCTACGAACACATTTTACTTTCAGTCTTTCCTTTCCTTCTTCTTCATCATCTAGGTGCTTAAATGTGTTGTGGGGGATTGGATTGGACCTACATTTACCTACCTCCTAGCTCTATCACCTCAAGATTCTTGTCTCTGCCTTTTCATCTAAAAACAAATTCACAAATTTATAAGATGTCAGAGCTGGAAGGGATCTTAGATATTTTCTAGTCCATCAGCCCACCCCTCCATTTTATAAATGGGAAAACTGAAACCCAAAGAGGTATAAAGAACTTGACCAAGTTAGACTGCTAGTTATTGGAAGATCTTGGATTAGAACACAAATCTCTAATCCAGTTTGTCTTTCCACAACTTCTCTTCTTCTTGCTAACATGTTAATGGATGATACTATTAATACACTTGACTTTTCAAAGGGCTCTTCAGTGCTTAAAACTGAAGTTTTATATGATTTGGAAATATTAGGTTCCTTAAAAAACCCAGTACAAGAAATATTTCAGCATACAAACTCTTTGGTGTCCATCACATAATCCTATAAAAGTCTCCTCATAAAGGGTGCATGAGATGATCTTTAAACTCCCTCTCATATTCTATATTTGCTATGCTCTAATATTCTGTATTCTGTAGCTCCTTCTAACTCCCACAATCTGTACTTTAAAGTCACTTCTGGCTCCAATATTTTTTGACTCTAAAATGGCTGGCATGAGCAACAGGTTCCCCAAGCTCCCCTGATTGCCCCAGCTAAGGCTGAACATTGGGACTTAAGCAAAATAGATTCATGCCAGGATAGAGAGGCCCACACCAATTGCAGGGGGTGGGGGGGGAAGAATGGCTGCCAAAATCTTGATGGGTAAATCAGTGCCTACAAGGCAGCAGCTTCCAGCCTAAAAACATCTGTTTCCCTTCAAATCAGTGAAGATTCTTTTGCCTCCAAGGAATGCGTAAATCACCCAAAGCCTAGAACAGAGCATGCATTTGCCTGGAGACTTCAAACACATTCTGACGTGCTTTCTGGGATTTGGGGTTGACTCTGGGCTGTTGTTTTGTTCTGTCCCTTCTCTTGCCCCCTGTCAGATCCCTTCTCTCTGGCTATTAACTTTGTATTTTCCTTCTTTTGCCTATTCCTTCAAGGGGGCCAGGAACAGGGAAAAGATCAGTCCCCCCCCACCTCTGCTACTCAATGGGTTCCTCTCTTACCCTGGATGCTATTGGGATAGGGGTGGGAGTGGCAAAGAGATTATACTTCAAAGAGCCTTGGCCGTGGGCTTCAAACAGGTGGCAGTGATCTAATGGACCATCTGATCCAACACTTTCATTTTACAGATTGAAAAACTGAGGCACCAAGAGGAGAAGCTATTTGCTCTAAGTTACTTGGCTGAGTTGTGATGGAGCCAAGACTAGAAAACCAAGTCTCCTAACTCCTTGTCAAATATTCTTCTCATTATGTCATACTGTCTGTTTCTATTATCTAGGCAGAAGAGAAAACTCTAGAGTGGAGGACCTCAGAAGTTAGAAACACAATGACATTCATTGGGGAGCTTCAGTTCCCATTTCCTCTCCCCAATCCCCACTGAAAAAAAATTACCCATCCAAGTGCATATTCTGCATATACAATAAAAGTTGGAAACCAATGGACATGTAGTCAGACAAGTAAGCCAGATGAGATAATTTGAACCTTTCATAGAGTAGACACAAATATTTGTTGATTTTTGAACAAATTAATGAGAGTAAAACTGTTTAATTTTGCAATTTGCTACAAGCAGATGGGCAGGACATCAAGGATAATCAACAAATATGTATAAAGCTCTTACCCTCTGCCAGATACTGCTAAACTCTGGTTATTCAAAGGCAAAAGTAAAATCATCCCTGCCCCCAAGGAGTTTATACTGTATTGAGGAGATAGAATGTACACAAATAGGTAGGTGTACAGAAGATACATACAAAGCAGACACAAGATAACCTCGAATGGGAAGGCAGCAGTAGCTACTAGATAGGGGAAAGACCAAAAGAACCTTCCTGGAGAAGGTAGTACTTGAGCTGATAGCTGAGGAAATCAGATTCCAAGTGGAAGAAGTGAAAAGAGCAAACATTAAGGGATAGATATCCACAGCAAATGCATGAAGATGTGAAACAGCACAGCAAGTAGGCCAATATGGCTAGATCATGGCGGGAAAGGGGCCAGATTGAGAACGGTTTTAAATGCCAAACAAAAGAGTTTATGTTTGGTTTTCAAAGTAATAGGGAGCCACTAGAATTTATTGAAAAGGAAGGTACCATGGTCAGATCAGAGTGTGAAGAAAATCACTTTGGTGACCGCATGAAGGAAATGGGGAAAGATGAGGCAGGGAAACCAAAGAGGGAGTTGTTGAAATATTATAGGTGGGAGTGCCTGAACTACAGTGGTGACTATGTGAAGGAAGAGAAGGGGATATATTTGGAGCTATCAGGAAGAGAGAAATGACAAGATTTGGAATGATTTATATGGTACCGTACAGCTACAAGCACTGTATAGCCATTATCTTATTTGAGCCTCACAACCTTGGGATGTTGTATCCCAGAGAAGTTGGCATCGTCTCCATTTTATAGATGATGAAACTGAGTTTCTTAAAAGTTAAAGGAGGCACTCAGTTACATGGCTAATTAAGGATGATGATATATGCACAATTTTTTCCAGATGTCTCTTTTTCGTAAGAAATAATTTCCCTCACCTCCAATGTTCAGTTATCCTTGATATGGGGAGGGGAGAGGGGAACAATAGAACAGTCTCCTAAAGTTACACATGGTATGAGGTCAGGCTCTGTGTGTCAGAGAGAGAGACATGAATTACCACTGGATGCTTCAGTGGCTGCTTCCCTCCAGCTGTTAGTGTCTTTACCCAACCACCAGCATCTTCCCAACCAAAACCAGCTTGTGTGAATAGTTTATGTAACTAAATATGTACATGTTGACTCTCTATATAGAATATAAGCTCTTTGAGGGCAAAAACTATTATGTCTTTGTCATTCTTTCTTTAACACTAAGTGCAGTTTCTTGCACATAGTAGGTACTTAATAAATGCTTGTTGGTTGATTTATTGATTTATGGAACTAGCTAAGACAAGTCTGGTGTCCTGAAAACTCATGCTCCTATATAGTAAAAAAGGATGCTTTTGCATGAGTGGTTGGCAGATGCCAAGACTGGCTTTCATGAGTTGGTCTGGCATAATTGGTATTGCCTATCATTTACACTTGATGCAAATGATCATTTAGACTTATTAAGAAAGGCTTGTGGTGTTCATACTGTTTTATCTCGATGTCTTCCTCATGTGTCATCATTGTGGCGTGCTTTCCTTGGTTCTTCAGTCAGTTCTGGCTTATGGCTAATGGTGGGTACACATGAAGCAACAGAACTGAAGAAAAAAAATGATGATGATGATGATAAGGGTAATATTTAGGCTAGCCCTGAATATGTGAATTGTACTAGCTAAGTTTACTTTCTATTTCTATCCCTAGAAAAATAATGTTAGGGAAACATTAGGTGTTTCTAGCGCCACAAGCCACAAAAAAATAGGAGGAAAGATTCATACAGTCATAGATGTGGAGCACTAAGGGATGGTAGGAGCCATCTAGTCCAAACCCCACATTGTAAAGATAAGGAAACTGAGGCCCAAGGAGAGTAACTTGCTCAAGGTCTTACCAGCCTTAAGACTTTGACTCCAAAGTCAGTGATCTTTCTACTACTGGGACATATTTCAGGCAACCTATGTGTTGTTTCCTTTCACAGACATAAATGGGGAGCTACTATAGCAATATAGTATCCTCTTTTACTTCCCTCATTCCAAATAAGAGTTTCTCTTTCCCCTCATTCCTGTACTTCCTGGCCTCCTAGCCCAGTTTGGAGGCAGTCACTTTGTTCCCCCTGCACAGTCATTCCAGGCATCGCCTGTCCCATAACACATTTCAGATGTGGCTCCTGAGTGGTTCTACAGTTACAGCTGTAGCAATGAGTACATTGGCTGTAACCTTTGACTGATGACTGCGAACTTGACATCTAACCCCAAAGGGAATGTGGCTGGAGGCGTTCTAAGTCCTTTGGCCCTAGCAAGCATCTTCTGTCCATTTCCCTGCCAAAGGGAGATTCCTCACAACTTGGTGGAGTTCTGGGAGCCTGTGAGAGATCCTTCCTAGCCAATATGTCATAGAATCACAACAGCTGAGAGTTGGAAGTGACCTCCAGGCTTATCTAATCTAACCTGTACCTTTAGTAGAAAATCCTTCTACAACATCCTTGACAAATAACAACCTTTACCAGAACAGATGTCATTCTATGCCATTCCTGACAGTAAGTTATTTAGCCTGTGTACTTGATTGGGACATAGCATGTATCAGAAATGAAGGAGGAAATGAGGCCTCCAGTGTTGAAGAACTGAATCCTCAAGTACTGAAAGCCAGTTGTCATTGCTAAATGTTTTGTGATATTATTATTAATAGTGATAGTAACAGGTGCTTTGTTTGCAAAGCACTTTAAAAAATATTATCTCATTATCTGAACTATCTTGAAGAATGGGAAAGGAGCAATAGGATTGGAGAAGAGATAACTGTTTTCAAGAATGCAGAAAAGGCAGAGCTTGCAATCTATAGGATGATGAGTGTGACTTCAATTACTGAGAAAATCCTAGAGTACATGAAGGAAATGGTTTATGGGGGCTTACCATAGCAAAGGAAACAGTGATTGCCAAAAGCCAGCATGGAGTCATCAAGAACAGTATTCTAGATATATGGCATTTTCTTGTTTAACAGGGTAACTAACTACACTGGTAAATCAAAGAGGTAATGTAGATTTATTATAGTTTGAGCCAATTACTTGACAAAATGCCTCAAGATGTGCTTATGGATAAGATAAAGATATCTTGGCTAGATGATAATATAGCTAAGTAGATTTAGAACTGGGTGGTTGAATGAAAGAAATTTAAAAAGCATTTATTGATACAGTGATAACTTGGAAACAGGTCACTATTGGTGAGCCATAGCCATCTGTCCTTGGCTCCTTGCTATTCAACATTTGTACCACTGACTTCGATGTAGACATTGATGCCTTGATTGTTAAATTTGCAACAGCAATGAATGTTGAATGCATAGCTAGTTTTGGATGACAGTGGTTAGGTCTAAAGATACCTCAATTCACTGCTGAATCCAACACAGATGAGATTCAGAATTATTAGTCTCTATTTCCCTCAAGTGAAGAGAGGAACTCTCCCTACCCATACAAAGTGGCACCATTTGTATGATGTACAATCTTAAAGAGTTGCCCCTGGGCCCTGGGAAGTTAGGTTATTTGCCCATAAATACACATCTGTGTGTATCAGAGGGGCCATTTGAACCCATGTCTTCCTGACATTGAGTCCAGCTCTCCAACCACTATACCATACTACCTCTAGTTTACTATTATTAAGTGGAAATCTGCCTCTGGGCATCTTCTACTCACTGATCCAAGTTGTGCTAGGTGGCACACAGTGGATAGAGTGCTGAGCCTGGATTCAGGAAGACCAGAGTTCAAACCTTACCTTAGACACTTGCTAGCTATGGAAACTCCTGTCTGCCTCAGTTTCTTTGATTGTAAAGGGGAAATAAAGCCTTGCAGATTTATTGTGAAGTTCAAATAAGATATTTGTACAGTGCTTAGCTTAGTGCCTGGGAAATAGTAGCCACATACTGAATACTTATTTCCTTCTATCCTGACTCCCGGGGCCAAGAAAAGCAAAGATAGCCATTCAAATACTTGAAGATGGCTATCATGTTCCTCTGAGTTCTCTATTTCAAGCTAAACATCCACAGTTCCTTCAATTCACCCTCCTATGAAAGTATACTCCCTATCCTGTTGTCCTCATATAGAAATGAACAAGTTTGTCAATGACCTTTCTAAAAGTGGCAGCAGAAATGGGAAAAAAATCTTCAGATGGGATGTGACAAAGGCAGAGGACAGCAGGACTCTCAGCTCCCTTATTCTGGACACTGTGTAGCCTAAGTTTGTTAGCTTTTTGGGTCACCATGTCACACTATTGACTCATATTAATCTTGCAGTCCAGTTACTGTAAATCCTCACAGCTGTTGCATATGAACTATTTATTGTCTAGCCACTCTCCCTCATCCTGAAATTGTGCAACTGGCGTTTTTGAACCCAAGTGTGTACTCAACATTTACCCCTGTTACAGTAATTTTTATTTTATCTTAAAACATTTGGCTTCTTTTAAGACTCAGATCAAATTCTACCACTTTCAGAAGGCCTTCTCTGGTCTTTATTCTACCACTATCCCAAGTCCCTTCCCTCTAAATTATATTCCATTTACACTGTATGTATTTTGCATGTAAAAGGGGAATGGTGAATGCCCAGAGTGCATCAGTATCCTTGCATGATGCCAATTTGACCATGCTTTTGATAGTCATGATGACATGTATTGAATGTGCCTTTAAGAGCATTTTAATGTTTGTGCAGACATTCTGTAACTGGTTCCAGTCTGCTAATCATGTACCTTTGTTGACCACCAGCATTCTCTTTGGCTGCTGTCTTTGTAAACAGACTTCAGTCCTTTGTCTCCTTTTCTAGTTTAAGTGAAGGGTTGGGAGAATCTGACCAGGTGAATTTCAAAGGTTCAGGGGAGTGAATCTCTGAGTATCTTCAGGTGACTTTTGAGTCAATCAATCAATAAACATTCATTAAGCACCCACAATATGTCAGATGCTGTGCTAAGCACTGGGATACAAAAAGAGGCAAGAGACAGTCCCTTTCCTCAGGAATCTTATAGTCTCTAAAATAAGGAAACAAGATACTTGTAAGGATCTCTAAGGGACATATGACCTCTAAAGATTATAGGATTACCTATGATACAGAGATTCCTAGAGAAATTCTGTTGAATCATGTGAAAAAGGGGACACAGAAAATTTTATCCATATACCAGCTGGGTGGCTTTTTGTGCTGAGGGAATCATGGTAGCTTTTTCACCCAAGATAATTGATTTCTTACCAAAGAGTGAGGGTGTAATTTCCAGTCCATTCCAGATCCCTAATCCTTGTACATGGAGAGCCCCACATGCTTCTGAATTGTAGTAGGGACTTGGGTTTCCTGAGGTGAGTCACTTGATTTTCTTTGCAGTTGCTCAATGCTATGAGTGTGGATAGGTGAGGGGCTGGAGAGAGGGGTGAGGGGAGAAGTGGTACAAAAACAGAAGGTCAAGTACCCCAGGCTTTAGTGCCCGGATCCATTTGCAAACACCAAGTCTATTTTGGTTGTTCATCTAAGGGTAAGGGAGTGACTTCTGTCAAGCCCAGATCATAAAGCCCAGTTGGGAGAGCTCCACGTGGCCTATAAAATTCTGTAGGATAGAAAATTAATATTCCTTGCCTTTTCTTTTTCCTTTGGGTTAGTCAAGGAGTCACAAAAGATAATTCCTGAGCCTGAAGGCCTCTTCCAAGTGGTGAATTTGCATCAGTCAAACACAATGATGAAGTGTGCATGTACCTTCCATCACTATTTACATAGTGATTTGTATATTATCTCTCCAATTAGAATGAGTGTTAATTAAAAGCCTTTTGTATCACCTGTGCTTACTATACTACCTGTATGTTATTTTTGGTGCTTAAATGTTTTTTGACTGATGGTTTTGTAACCCTGAGCAATTCACTTGCCTTATCTGAGCCTTGTTGACTCACTGACTCCCTTCTCTGCAAAGGAGGGGGAACATAGATATGACATTTACTGTCAAGCTTGGTTCATGTGTTGGTTAGTTTTGTTCAATTGCTTTCATTTTTCCTTCTTTTTTTGTTTTTTGTTACAGGGGAGGTGGGCTTATTGGGTAGAGCAGAAGAGGGATATATTCAGAAATGAAAAGGCTGAGAAAACAAAAGATATCAGTAAGAAAGTAGAACTTAAAAAGGGAAATCTGTTTCACCTCTCCCGTACTTTAGTTCCTTCACTTAGATAATGGGAGTAATAATACCTAAGCTACCTATTCCATAGGGTTGGACATTATCACATGGGATAATGTATATAAAGCTCTCTGGCATTTGTAAAGCATTATCAAAATGTCAGCTATTTGAATGAGAATGATAAAGACAAGGGGTCGCTGTATTAGGACCAACCTACCTTCCTTCCTCTGAAAAACCTGTAAAGTGACACCCCCCCCCATTTTCTACTAAATAAAATGTAAATTTCTTAGCATGCAATGTCAGGAGACCATGAGATCTGGATACAGAGCTGGAAGAGATCTAAGAAGCCACTGTTTAACTCCTCGTATATGGATTCTTAGGTTTAGGTAACTTTTGGCCACTCTTTGAAACACTTACCAGTAAGCATTTATGAAGCTACATTACTATGTAGCACCTCACCAAAAGTCTTAGTGCAGTTTTAAGCTATTAAAAGTTTAATAGCATAAATATTAAAGCTTTAGTATTTTACTATTAATTTTTAATACATTTTATTGACATTTTCTGTTTCTTGCATCACCATAGTTATCCTTCTCTCCTTCCTCTTCCCAGAGAGAATAGTTTACTATTAATGCTTGCTTTCTCAGACTCAGTTTCTTCATCTTTAGTATTTTTAAAGCTTTAATACTTTAGAACAGTACTAAGAATTTTGGGACACCCTGTATGTAATACTTTAGAGACTATTAAATTCTTTTATTTTAAAGATAAAGAAACTGAAATTGAGAGAACAAGACTTCACTCTATGACTAAGCCTAGCCTTCATTCATTTGAGAAATACCTACTATGTTGGGGCAGCTAGGTGGCACAGTGGATGGAGCACTGGCCCTGAAGTCAGGAGGACCTGAGTTCAAATCTGGCCTCAGACCAAACACTTGACACTTACTAGCTGTGTGACTTAACCCCAATTGCCTAAAAGCAAAAAAAAGAAAAAAGAAAAAAAGAAATACTATCTATGTGTAAAGCATTGTACTAGTCCTAGATGAGATATAAAATGTATATATCACATAATCCCTGCCCTACCTACCCTCTCCCCATGGAGTTCACAGCCTAATGGGCAATAAGACATAAATAGAAATAGTTATAATGCACAATATTACATAAGTGACATCTCTCATTTCTGTTTCTTTGCACTAGTCATCCCCCTTGCCTGGGGCACATTCCTTCTTACCACCTTACCTCTACCTCTCTTGAATCTTCAAATTCGTTGCCTCCAAAAGTATCTTATATTTAATGACTTTATATTTATTCTATATATGTAACTTTTTACCTCCTCCAATGGATGTAAAATCCTCCAGAAAAGGTAATGTTTCATTCTTTTTTTATTTGTATCACCCAACACCTGGGACAGTGGCTAGCATATTGCAAATACTTAATAAATGCTTCTTGATTGGTTAATTGTTTTTTTTTTCAAAGAGTTGCTTTTAAAAGTTTCTGTGTGATGGGAGGAGGTCACTGGTAATCAGCATGATCATAGAATACCTCATGGAGATGTAACATTTGAGTCATGCATCAAAACAGAGATGTCATATGGCCAGGCTGCATTCAGCCCATTGCTCTCCCAAATGTAGCCTGAAACAGATTAAAATGCAACAGGGAGAAACTTAATGAAATATATAAAATAAAACATTGATAAAATTACACTTTCAAACTATGTCAATATGTGACCCTCAAGAATCTTTCTACATGGTTTAGTGGTCCTAGTTTCTATTTGGGTTCGACACCACTACTGTAAAGGATAAGTGGAAATTTAGTCCTCCACCAAAATTCTACTCTGATTTTTTCTTTTCTATGGAAGTGATTCTGCATTTATGATATCAGAGCACAAGCTCATTGAGGTACTACCAAATGAAAAAGATGTTAAACATGGTCCCAGGAATAGACTCTATCTGCTGTCTACAGATCAGGGCAGCTTAATTTGGAGAGGCTTTCACCACAAGTTTGGCCACTGGGCAATAAGATATTTGGTTATGGCTACCCAGAAGGCAAGAAAACAAGCAGTTTGTTCATCCACTTTTTTGGCAGAAATGGCGGTAATGGGATTTTTAAACATCACACAAATTTTAGGCTATCCATAAACACTGATTAAGTGTTGGTATTTTAAATATGAAAACTTTGTCTAGCAACCAATGAGCTGATCTACTAATGAAGGAATTTAATTTCATCCATGTTGACATTCTTGCCCTAAATGAAACCAGAGAATAAAAGAAAATTATAGCTAAATAGAAAAATGGCTCACAGATACTCCTTAAAAAGATGGATACAAGTGTTTGGCAAAGTTGACTCCATTGTATGTCCAAAAATGATAAGAAGCCTCATTTCATGAAATACTTGATCATCTTACCACCAAGTGTTTTGGTAATCATAAGCAAAGAGACTGATATGAAGGTAATTGAAGCTTATGAATCAATGTGTGTGTTCATCCTTTCTCAAAGAAATGAAAAAAATTAACTTTTATGCAGAATTTGATTCTTCAAATTAAGTAAACTTATACTTTGATACTTAATCACTGATTAATAATAATAACAAAAATAATAATATAGCTAGCATTTCTATAGTGCTTTAAGGTTTGTGAAACACTCTACAAATATGATCTAATGACATTGGTCTTTTTCAAGAATGAAGAATGAACAAGAACAACAATATTTGATCTTTAGAATAACCCTAGGAGATGGGTGCTAGTATTATCCTCATTTTTATAGATGAAGAAACTGAGACAAACAGGACACAGAGAAGTATTTGCTGGCCAGATTTGAACTTGGGTCTTCCTGAGTCCAAGTCCAAGTCTGTCCACTTTGCTACCTAATTACCTTCACTTCTATATAAAAGGAAAGATGATGAGAAACATGTCAGAAAGTATTCGGAGTTAAGGAATTTAGGAGTTCAAAGGCTTTGAGACCATTCAGATGCCTAACTGTATGTCATGAATAATTGCTTCAAGAAGGGGCTGGAAAAACTGAATGTGGTGAGCACTGCAAAAATGATTGATTTTATCTTTACATTCAGGAAACAGCTGGGTGACATGGGATTCATTTCTCAATCAGGTATCTATCTGATCAATTGCCACAATGAAGACAACTAAAGAACTCAGAAACCACCATAGCCAACAAACATTCAATCATCTTGCCAAGAGGAGAGATGTGATAGCCAAAGACAACACTGGTTTGGAGTGTAAGCTAATTTGTAAAACATACCAAGGAAAATGACAGATGATTATAAGCAATATCACCTCCCAAAATAACAACAACAAAAAAAATGGAATGGAAGACAAGTCTACCGAAAGCTTGGCATGATATGTATCTAGAGGTTTAGATTAATACATCATTTGTGGATGAAACTGGAAGGACAACAAAGAGATGTCAAATGCAGGAGATGTGCAAGAATTTTCATAGCAATCTATTCATATCATTTATGATGGTCAAACTGCCATTTGAATATCTTATGTGCTATGTGAATATGTAGAAGTGGTGCTTAAGAAAATGAAGTCTGAAAGATCTGACCACATATGAAGAAATCTATGACAATGACAACAAAATTTTATAGACACCAGGGGACCAATATCTCAAAGAAAAGGTTACAAAATAATATACATTGTTATATATTATTTTCCAAATAGGAGACCCGAGAAGGCAATAGCAATTATAGTCTGATAAGAAAACTTTCTCATTTTTAAGAGAATAACCTATATATACATTGAGTGTACCCTTGATGAAAACATGAAAAGAAAACTAGATAGTTTTTACCAGCAAGTTTTCTATAGTGAAACACCTCTTCGTAATCACATTGACATATTGATTGATATATGTAGAAAATATATGTTCCTTCCATTTGTTTGACAGTTATAAAAAGAAATACTCGATGGATCAAAGTGTAGCCTTGGAGCTTATTTTCAAGCAAGATATCTTTCATGCATACCTGAAAATCACTCAAGCCTCTGTTATAGATATGGCAGAGATAACTTCATTCAACAATTCTCTGAATATCAACATCAAGCAAAGCATGAAACAAAAAGATTTATAGGTACCAAATGTGTCCACCAATGTTACAAGGGATGCCTTATGCAAAGTCCAAACAGAAGAGGAATTCCCTATAGATGTATTCTATAGAGTTACTTGTTTATAAATAATGTAGTTCTCCTTATATTAAGCCCTAGAACATTACAGTACCTTCTCAAGAAGATATATCATTAGCCAAAAATATTGGCCTAGAAATCCACATAAAAAAAATACGTGAGGGGGTAAAAATATGTTTTGCCTATATTATGGCATGGTTGAATGGGCAACTCATTGAGTTAGGATATCAGTACATTTATCTTGGCCAGGAGCTATAAATGTAAATTGGGTTTAGGTTGGAATGGGAGGAAGGGATAGGACTGGATCACATTTGGTATATTAAACAGTGCTGTTAATTATACCAAACATCTCCCTCCTGCAAAAGCCCATCTTTTAAGCACCAATATTCTTCCAGTGCAGACAGCATTTAGTAAGGCTTAAAAAGCCCTATTACTTTGAGTTACTTTTTAAAATAATTTTTGCAAATCATGGAATAATATAATCTCAGAAGACTCAAAATCATATATGCAAAAGTGCAACTGTGAGATACAGGGTGAGCACAAGCAGGCTACTAGGTGGTGAGTGTGCTGGACTTTGAGTCAGAAATTCAAATAATCCTTAGATACTGTACATGTGGGTAACACTGGGTAAGTCATTTAATCTCTCTAATCCTCAGTTTCCTCATCTATAAAATGAGGGTAATAATAACTTACCCCCAAGGGATGCTGCATGGATCAAATGTGATAGTGTATGTCAAGTGCTTCATAATCTTTAAAGCTCTGTATGAATATTAGCTGTGATTGTCACTAGTATTATGTAACCAATGACAACTTTACCAAAGAAATAGCAGAAAATACATCTTAAAGGACAAATGTGATTAGCAGAAAGTGATCAAGTTGTATGGCAAGAGACTGAGAGAAAGAGAAATTAGATGGACAGCCCAATTGTTGCAATACTAGATTCAACATACTAAAATAACCCAAGGAAGCTCCATACATACTCTAATACTTATAGAGCACTTTTCATGTAGTATAAAACTAGAAACCAAGTAGATACCCATTCATTAGGAAATGAGAAAACAAATGGTTGTACATGAATAGAATGGCATATTACTGTGATATTAGAAATTATAAGGGAACATGGAAGGACACATTAACTGATGAAAAGTGAAGTAAGCAGTCAAGAAAATAATATAACAATGATAACAATGCAAATGGAAACCACCACAAAACAATCAAAACTGAATATTGTGAAATTATAAAGAACAAACTCAACTTAAAAAAAAGGGCTATTAGAAGACACCATTCCCAGCCCTCCACCCTGTATATACACCACACTCTTTGGCAGAGATTGGTGAATCATTATATATAACATCAGATTTTTTTCCAATGTGTTGATGAGTTTGGTTGATTTTTTTCCCTCTTCTGAATCTTCTGTTGTTGGTGGTGTTGGTGTTGTTGGTGTTTAATTCTTTGCTATGAGGGATTGCTTGTGGGAAGGTGGAGGCAGAAGGATAGAAGAGGGAACGTGGGCCACATTAAAACAAAAGATCAATATTTGTTAAAAATGTAAGCTCCTCGAAGCTAGAAATTGTTTCATTATTTGTGTTTATATCTCTAGTACCTAGCACAATGACTTGCATGTAATAGGCCCTTAATAAATGCTTTATTTATTAGAATCTCCTTCTCTGTCTACACCCCAATCTCTGCCTGTTGTAAACCTACCTATCCTTCAAAGTACAGCTCAAATAACCTTTTTTTTGCCATGAATACATTTTCGATCTTCCAAAAAATAAACAATAATCTCTCTTCTGCAATTCATTTGCCATTTGACTAAGCAAAATCCATCCCTTCTATTGGCCTCAGTTAACCACATCTCTAAAATGAGGGGATTGGAAAAGATAATTCCTAAAGTCCCTTTCAACTCTAATATTCTATGATTCTAAAGCTTCTGTGACCATCAGTACCATTACAGTAAATCTCACTAGCCCTAGATCCAAATCCCAGATGTAAGCTCTCACCAGAAGGCAAAACTTAAAAGTAGGTAAAACCTGTCTTCAGTGCCTTCTCTCCCTCAGTCATGCTCACCTCTCTTGTTTTTCCTCTGTCTCTTATAAGGATTTTTTTCATCTTTCTAGCCCCAACTGTAATAATTGCTTCCTTGATTAAAATATAAGACACAGACTCACAAAATCAAAATGTTGTTTAGTATTATGAGCTCTAGAAAATTAATTTGTTATTTTCCTGTGGCCAACTTGGGTAACAATGAATGAGACAGAGAGAAATTTTCTCCTCTTCGTCCTCAGTGTGATTTCATTTTAGGGGCCTGACTCCAGTTCTTAAACTGGAATCTTTAGCTATTATAAATTATATATATTATATAAATGTGTTATATAAATTATGTATATGTATATAATATCTAGAGCAGAAAGGAGAGATTGACAATGAGTTGGGTCTGGAGTTGAACAAGAATAGAGTTGGTTAGATTGCTTTCAGAGAATTGCAAAGCCATTTTGCTGACTTCAGACTTTCTATGATGGCAAAGACCTATTTCTTTTTAATACTAACATTTAACTGATACTCTATATAGCAGGAATGCATAGAACACTAGTGAACTGAAAAATGTTATACAGAGGGCAGTGAAAAGGTAGATTTTAATATGAGCAGACTTCAACATGTTACCAACCAACAATGAGCTCCAGAGTAGAAGAAGAATAAGGTATGTTGTCAAGGAATTATATGACAAGAAGAAAAGATGGCTGATCATGTGGCAAGAGTGAAAGATGACAGATGGATGACCAAAAGCCAGAGTGATCCACTGATACCCTTGAAAAGTTGGGAGAAAGTGAGGAAGACTTCCATCATGTTAAATGGGTCCCCATGATAAATTCTTGGAAGGTCACAGACAAGAGAAACATGAGATAAGCAAGCATGGTATAATCAGCATCAACAAAAGGAATTCAGAATTGGTGAGATCACAGACCCATTTGAATACTTAAAAGTCACCATCTTTGCCAATCTAATGTCACCTTCATATTACAGATGAAGAAACTGAGACCAAAAAGGTGAAATGTCTTGCTGAAAATAACATTGTGAATTATTAGTGGAGCCAGTTTTTGTGGTTATTAAGTACAAGGTTAACTCCACCATGTTGCCTCTCCTCTTGTCTGTGTCTTAATTCTCATCCTATCCATCTCTCTGGCCTTCTCCTTTTCACCTCTACCATCTGTCCTTTTTCTCCCTCCATTTATTTTTCTTCCTTTATCTCTCTTACATCTTCTTCTCCCTCTCCATCTTCTCCCTCTTCTTCAGTCATTGCTTTGGAGCCAGTATATGACAAGTATTTTTAAAACACAGCAGTTGATGAAGTGTTATATCGAGTCCACACTGCATTGCCTGTATAGTCTGGCTCTAACTCAGTATTTATAATGTAGAGAAGTGCTGGAGAAAAGGTTTGAGATCAGCCCCCTCATTTCCACCCTTTAATATGCCCTGGCCTTACCTTGGAAATGGAACTGGGACTAGGGGTAAGTAATCATTTAGAAATATGTAAAGAGACATTAAAAATCATTTCTTAAGAAATAAATTGACATATTTTCATTTCAGAAAGCCTCACTCTCCATTGGGAATTTATGTTATATGTCACAGGTGCTAACATGAAGGCTGAAAGGCTGCAGTGAACAATAATTCTCATGGGAGACAATTTTCAAATACATATGGGCACAATTTCCAAACCTTGCTTAAGGGGAAAAAATGCCTCATCCTAGCTATGTTTGAAGTAAAGAACCTATCTGTGTTATTTATCATATTCATTGCTCTTCTCACCTCTTTGCCTTTGAATTGATATTCCTGCATCCCTGAAATATATTCCCTTACCTCCACCTTTGAGAAACCCTTGTTTCCTTCAAGACTCAACTTGGATGTCATTTTCTATTGGAAACCATTCTTAATCACTCTGAGATCATAGTACCTTTCCTACCAATTTTGTAACAATTTTACATCTATTTTGTATGTCTATATATATGAAGCTTCTCTCCTCTATAGAATGTAAGCCTCTTGAGAGTAGGGATTGTTTCCTTTCTGTCTTTATATCCCCAATGCCTATTACAGTGCCTAGTACATAGTGAATACTTAATAAATATTTGTTGATTGACCAATTGATCTCCATCTTGATGTAGTCCCTCATCACCCCAGGTTTGGACTATTGCAGTAGCCGGAGGGTTGGTCAGCTTGTCACACATCTGTCCCCCCTCCAATCCATCCTCCACTCAGCTGTTAAAATGATTTTCCTGAAGTTCAAATCTGAGCATGTTACATACCCCACCTTTACTCAATAAATTTTAGTGGTTCCCTGTCCCTTCCAGAATCATATACAAAAATTCCTCTGTTTTAGCATTTACATCCCTTCCTAACTTACCCTCCCCCTCCTCAACACATACCTTTCTAGTCTTCTATATCCCAACACTGGGATATAGAAGTAACACACTTCTCCTTGCTTTTTTTCTCAAGCAAGACACTATCTTCCCACTATGGGCATTTTCACTGGTTGTCCCACATTCATGGTGCTCTCTGTCCTCCTCTCTATCTCCTGACTTCCTGATATTCTGATTAAACCTTCTACAAGAAGCCTTTCCCAATTCCTCTTAATTCAAGTAGCTTACCTCTCCTGATTATTTCTGATTTATAATGTATATAGCCGGTTTGTACACTGTTGTTTGCATGTTTTCTTCATCATTAGGTTGTGAGCTTCTCAAGGGCAGGGACTATATTTTGCATTTCTTTGTGTCCCTAGTACTTAGCACAGTCTCAGATATATAGTAGGTCTTTAATAAATGTTTATTGACTGATCGGTGAGTATTTGAAGGAAATTTCTACTCAGTACTCAGCTTAATGATCATCAGTTTGTAAGATTTAAAGCTTAAAGGGCATCCTAGAAACCCAATGTCTTTATTTTACAGGTGAAAAACTTAGATGGTGAAAAGTTTAATGACTTTCCCCATGTCTCATACAATATTTGAACCTAGATCTTCAGACTCCAAATTCGGGAACCCTACACTCACTTTACAGACATGGAAATTGAGCTCCAGAGAAATGATGTGATTGACTTGATGTCACACTAACAGTAAAAGAACAAAGCAGAATTAAAACTCAGGTTTCCCAAGTACCCTTCTAGTTCTCATACTCCTTGCCCCTCCTACTCCCATTCTATTCAGTTTCCCCCTCACTCCCAAGTCTCATATACTCCTCATCTTAACTTTCCATCCATTCCACATCTTCTAGCATTAGCCTAGTACCTGCTGGCTGATGATTTTGGAAATATTCATATATTGAAAACTATGGGGTTAAGATGATTAGGTTGCTTCAGCATTTTTCTCAATATCGTGGGAAAACCCTGGGGCCAAAATCCCCTGGTCCCAGGCCTCTCAGTCCTGTGGGAAAAATAAACAGGGGGCATTTTTCCAGCATGAGGAGCAGGGAATGTGACAGGCCCGCCCAAGAGAGTGAGCTGAAGAGGATTTGCCCCCTTGCTGTTTCCCCATGGGACAAACTTCTATGTAAGCAGTGCCCTCTAACTAGCCCAACTCCTCTTCCCTCACTTTCTGGTTATACCCTCAAGGGTCATAAAGGAACAGGGAACCCTAGCTGAAATTCTTGTGGTACCAGCACGTGGCGGATGGGAGGCAGTCCCAAGGGCCCCTCACCAGGCCCCTTTGGCAGGGTCTCACCACCAAGAAGGATATCGGGTGGCTCTGGTTATAGGGCCTTCAGCCTCTTTGGCGAGGGCATTGTAAACACAAGACAGGGCATGGCCAATCAGCCCACTGACAAAAGCAACTACAAATTCCATTCTGAGCCAAGAATGCTGTATTCCTATTGTTTGTTATTCTTTGTGCAGAGAGTAGATGAGAAGTTGGTGCCAATTTACTGTTTCTTAATTACAACGGGTCTTGGAGTTGATATCAAGCAATAAACTAGAAATACATTCCTGTGGCTTCTGTGGAAGGGTTGATTTTCTTTTTTTCTTTTCCTTTTTTTTTAAGAACTGAACGCTTTTCTTGTTTGGAACAGTCATACACTCTCAGCAGCTCAGTTCTTGATATAAAGAATTTGCCACTGCGTGTGCTCACACACGCACATGCACACACACACACATGCGCATGCGCACACACACACATGCACACAGTGGAGGATAATGGGTACTAAGGGTCAGTTTTCCCTAGAAACAATCATAAAAGTACCTTTGGACAATGGGAGCCAAAACCTTAGTCAGATACAGAACTCTGATGTGTGATATCTTCCACCACCTAACTACATGACCTTGGGGAAGTCACTTCACTTTTATGGGTACTAGTTTCCTCATCTATAAAGTGGGATGGGGGAACAGGTAGACTCAGTGACTTCTAAAGTCTCTTCCAGTTCTGGATCTCTGATCCCATGAGAGGCAATGTGGCAGAGAACTGGACTTAGTATCAGTAAATTAGGGTGTGAATTCCAGCTCTGACACTTATGTAACCGTGAGCAAGTTACTTCAATTCTATGAATCCATGAGCATTGGTTAAGCACTTATTATATACCAGTCACTGTTCTGTGCACTGGGGAGAGGAAGACAAAAATGAAATAGTCCTTGCTCTCAAGAAATTTACATTCTATCAGTCTAGACAATACATGCATATGTAAGTATTTGAAGGAAGTAAAGGATCCTAAAAAGACATAGATGAGTACATTACAGGCATGTAGGAGGGGGGGATGGAGAACAAGGAATGGAGTATCCTGTATAAGGAACAGCAAAGGCCAATTTAACTGAACTGTAATGATTGAGAAGGGGTGCAATGTATATAATAAGGCCAGAAAGAGAGATAGGGGACAGGTTGTGAGGGATTTAAAAGCTGAACAGAAGAATTTATATTTGATCCTAGGGGCCATAGAGAGTTAGCCAGTGGAATTTGAGTAGGTGATGTGACATGGTCAGACTTGTATTTTGGGAAAATCATATTGGCAGCTCTGTGGAAGGATTGGAGTGGGGAGATACTTGAGGCAGGGAAACCCCTAAAAAGGCTATTGAAAGAGATCAGTTTGGAAGTGATTAGGGCCTGAACTACAGTTGTGGCTTGTGAATAGAGAAAAGGGAACAGATTTGAGAAGTGTTGTAGAGAAAGCAACAACAACAACAACAACAACATTTAGAAACTGATTGTATGTATAGGGAGAATGTGTGAGAGGGTGAGAGCATAACACCAAAGCGACAAACCCAGATGACTGGAAGGATTGTGTTCTTATCAACATAAAAAGGAAATTTTAACCAAGAAATGGGCTTTGGGGGAAAGTCAATAATCTCCCGTTTCCACCTTTGTGAAATGGGAACAATACCTGTCCTATCTGTAAATCAGATGATAATAAGAATTCATATTTCTATAGAACCTTCCCTCCAACAAAGGGGATTTTGAAAATCCAACATCATTATCCCCCTCTAGCAGATAATGTTAATGTGAACCCTTGTAATTGATATGGTGCTTTTAAGGTTCAAGTCCTTCATGCATACATTATCTCATTTAAGCTTAATAGTAACCCTATGAGGTTGATGCTACATATTATTATCCTTGTTTTTTAGGTGAGGAAATGGAGGCTTAAATAACCAAATTGATGAAGCACCAACTGTACAATGTGCCAGGCACTGTGCTAAGAGTTGGGGATATAAGTACAAAGAATGAAACAATCCCTGTATGTGTGTACTTACATTCTAATAATGACAACAAGAATGGATTTGAGTATATACAAATAATTATAAAGGGAACAAATCCAAAGTAGTTATATGCCAGGAGATTTTGGGAGGAACAGGAAATGTTTGAGATTGAAGGTAATTCTTGAGCCTTGTATTGAAGGAAGAGAGGGATTCTATGGGGCAGAGGTGAGGGGCAGCCAGTGTAAAATCTTTGAGAGAGGAGATGGAGTGTCATGTGTGAGGAACAGAAAGAACATCAATTTGGCTGGATTGCAAAAGGCGAGTAATGCAAAGTGAGGGAGGAAAGATTGGCTAGAATGAGATTCTGAAGAGCTTTAAAAACTGAAGAATTGAGAGTTAAAAAATTTTAATCAGTGAAATGAGAACACTAGAGGAAAAAAATGGAAAGGAAAGAAGAAATATGGAAGAAAGAGTTTGAACCATAATTAACAACTTGGTAGAAGAGATACAAAGCTTTGTCCAAGCCACAGACTCCTTGTAAGTTAGAACTGATTAAAGAGAAGACAATGACTCTATCAGACCCCAAAGAAAATTAAGATAAAGTAAAAAATGGGAAAAATAGAAAATGTAAGGTATCTTGAAGCAAAAACAACTGAACTGGAAAACAGATTGAGGAGGAAAAAAAATTAAGAATCATTAGAGTACTTGAAAGCCATAACAACAATAAAAAATGAAGAGGGGAGTAGACATCATATTTGTAGAAATTTTAAAAGAAAATTGCCTAGATCTCTGCGAACCAGTGGATAAACTGGAAATAGAATCCACTGGTCACGTGAAAGAAACCCAAGTTAAAAATTCCCGGGAAAATTATAGCCAAAATCCAGAGCTTCCTCATCAAGGGAAAATATTGTGAGCAGCAAGAATAAAAGAATTCAAGTACCACGGAACGTAATTACACACAGCCTCCACTATAAAGAAGCAGAGAGCTTGGAATATAATATTCCAGAAAGACAAGAATGGAGATTTACAGCTAAGAATAACTTAATCAACAAAAGTGAGTGTAATGTTAGAAGGGAGGGAAACTGGACCTTTAACAAAATACAGGAAGTATTCCTAATGAAAAGGTCAAAGCTGAGCAGAAATGTTGAAATTCAAACATAAGAATCAAGAGAAACCTAAAAAGGTAAATACAAATAAACAATGATAAAGGGCTAAAGATTATTCTAATATGGGGACATGATCTTGTCCTCTCTAAACTGTAACATCATCAGAGAATATTGAGGGCATCTAGATAGAAAGCTTGCAAGTCATTCTGTTATGTCTTAATAATCTTTTAAAAGAGAATTGAAAAGGAGAGGTAAAAGAATACAGTGGGGAGGAAGGAAAGGGAAGGGAAGTTAGAGAAAATTACCTCGCGTAATTAAGGTATACAAGGAGAAGTCTATACAAATATCAGAAAGAGGTGTAGGGACTGGTACTAAGCCAAATCAGCTTTCATTAAGAATGTACAAGCATATTTAAAGCTCTTTTTGAAGTGTTAAACAATTAGAATCTGAGGAGTGCCTTTCACTCAAAAAGGGCTAAATGAGCTATGAGACATGGATGTGATAGAGTACTGTTGTGCCGTTAAAAAAAAAAAGGAATGGTTTCAGAGAAACATGGGAAGATTTGCATGAAATAATGCAGAGTGAAATAATTAGAACCAGGACAACAATTTATTCAATAACAATGATATTGTAAAGACAATTAAGTTTGAAAGAACTGGGAACTGTGATCAGTGTAATGACCAACCAGAGGACTAATGATGAACATTCTACCCACCTCCTTATATTTGATTTGTTTTGTTTTGTTTTGTTTTGTTTTTAGCCAACATGCAGCCTGCAAGGATCCTTATGTTTAGCTATGTTTAGGGGTTTAGTGCATCCTGCCCCCCATTTCAACTTGAGTTTTACTTTACTGGACTAGCAACCTCTTTAGACAATGTCTTTAGACAAGCAACTCTAAACCTATGATCATATGACTATTTGTAACTTCCATTTGCATAATATTAATGGTGACATTGATAATCCTGGTTTATCTAGCACAGAGGTGGGGAACCCGAGGCCTCAAGGCCATACGTGGCCCTCAAGGGCCTCAAATGCAGCCTTTTGACTGAATCCAAACTTCACAGAACAAATCCCCTTAATAAAAAGATTTGTTCTAGAAAACTTGGACTCAGTCAAAAGGTTGCACCCAAGGACCTAGAAAGCTACATCCAGCCTCAAGGCTGCAGGTTCTCCATCCCTGAAAATTCTAGCATGTTATAGTTTATGGAACAAACAATCCCATTTTATACAGGTGCAGTGGAGACACTGAGGCCATTCAGACAACAAATGGCAGAAGTGGGATTTGAATTAAGTCCTTCTGGTTCCAAGTCCACTGTTCTTTCCACTACAATACAACTGCATACACTGCAGTTATATATAAACATAAATACCTAGTCACTTTTATAGACAGGTTTACACATAGTCCAAAATTTTTGTTCCAACATTTTAAAAGGCTGTCAGGCTTGGTGTCTCACTCCTTACCATGAGAACACTTCAGTTTTTAAGTGCTCATTGAGCTCTGTGCTGGATCTGAAGTTAGAGACAATGACTTCCCAAAAATGCACATCCTGTTCTTTCATAGTCACTTCGTGAGCCTTAAAAAAATCACTCTAAAATGGTCCTTACGTCTTTACTCTGTGGGGAAGTTGTGGAAATGTCAGTAGTAACAAGAAGAGAGTGAAAGCCTCCTCTTATATAACCTACAACATGTGGAGACTCTTAAACAACAGAGTTGAAGCCATCTGGAGTTCAGACCTCCCAATGTGATCTTGACTCAGTTCATCCAGTTCAAACTTTATCTCCTCCTTCCATCTAGATTTGGACATCAGCTTTTCTCTGTCAATAACCTTGTTCTTTACTATTCCCCCCTTCCCTAGAATGTCCCCCATTTCTCCTCCAAAAAGCCAAGTTTAATTGGTAAGTCATCCCCACTACCCTTGCTTAGCTTGGAACAAACGTGGCAACACCTCAGGATTGTGGCTAGATGAACTTCCCATTAAGTTTGCCCACCCAGAACCTCTGACCCCTTAGTATGGGAAGAACTAAGGTTGGCACCACTATTAATTTGCATTTGTGATATGGGAAGGGCATGGTGACAGAACCAATTGTTTGAAGGGCGTAATTGTTTTCTTTTTTCTTTTAAATCTTATTTAATATTTTATTTTTCCCAATTACATGTAAAAACAATTTTAACACTTTTTTTTTCAAATTTTGAGTTCCAAATTATCTCCCTTCCTTCCCCCGCCGCCATTGAGAACTCAAGCAATTTGACAGTGCTTATACATATATAGTCATGCAAAACACATTTCCATGTAAGTCATTCTGTGAAAAAAAAAACAGACCAAAAAAAAAAAAAGAAAGAAAGTAAAGAAAAAGTATCTTTGATCTGCATTCAGTCTCTACCAGTTCTTTCTCTAGAGATGGATAGTACGTTTCATCATATGTCCTACAGGATTGTATTGGATCATTGTATTGCTGAGAATAGCTAAGTTATTCATAGTAGATGATCATACAATATTGCTGTTACTGTGTACAATGTTCTCCTCATTCTGCTCATTTCACTTCCCATCAGTTCATGTAAGTCTTTCCATGTTTTTGAGAGCATCCTGCTCATCATTTTTAAAAATTTTTTAAATTTTTAACATATGTTTTTAAAACTTTGGGTTACAAATTTTCTCCCTTCCTCCCTCCCCACCGACTCTCATTGAGACGGCAAGCATCTCGATACAGGTTATAAATGTGTAGTCATGCAAAACACTTGCATAGTAGTCCTTTTGTAAAAAATTAAGTATATTTCCCTTCATCCAATCCTACCCCCAATTTATTCTATTCTCTCTTTTGACCCTGTCCCTCCTCAGAAATGTTTGCTTTTGATTATCCCCTCCCCCAGTCTGCTCTCCCCTCTATCAACCCCCTGCTTTCTTGTCCCCCCCACTTCCCCCATTATTTTCCTGTAGGGTAAGATAGATTTCCATACCCCATTGTGTATGTTACTCCCTCCTTAAGCCAAATCCTATGGGAATAAGATCCACTCATTCCCTCTCACTATCCCCCATTTCCCCTCCACTGTAAAAGCCTTTTCTTGTCTGTTTCATGTGAGATAATTTATCCCATTCTATTTCTCCCTTTCTCCTTCTCCCAGTAAAATCCTCTCTCACCCATTAATTTTATTTTCCAGATATCACTCCTTCATCTTCAACTCACCCTGTGCCCTCTATCTATGTATACATACATATAATTTTTTCCCTCCCACTACCCTAATACTGACAAAGGACTCAGAGTTACAAATATCATCTTTCCATGCAGGAATGTAAACAGTTCAATCTTAATAAGTCTCTTATGATTTCTCTTTCCTGTTTACCTCTTCCATGTTTCACTTGAGTCTTGTATTTGAAAGTCAAATTTTATATTCAGCTCTGGTCTTTTCCTCAGGAATGCTTGAAAGTCCCTATTTCATTGAATGACCATTTTTTACTCTGAAGGATTATATTCAGTTTTGCTGGGTAGGTGATTCTTGGTTGTAGTCCTATCTCCTTTGCCCTCCAGAATATTATATTCCATGCCCTGCGGTCCCTTAATGTAGAAGCTGCTAAATCTTGTGTTATCCTGATTGTGTTTCCACATACTTGAATTGTTTCTTTCTGGCTGCTTGCAATATTTTCTCCTTGACCTGGGAACTCTGGAATTTTGCTACAATATTCCTAGGAGTTTTCCTTTGGGGATCTCTTTCAGGAGGTGATTGGTGATTCTTTCAATTTCTATTTTGCCCTCTGGTTCTAAAATATCAGGGCAGTTTTCCTTGATAATTTCTTGAAAGATGATGTCTAGGCTCTTTTTTTGATCATGGCTTTCAGATAGTCCAATAATTTTTAAGTTCTCTCTCCTGGATCTATTTTCCAGGTCAGTTGTTTTTCCAATGAGATATTTCACATTCTCTTCTATTTTTTCATTCTTTTGGATTAGTGTTACAGTGCCTTTATTTCTCAAATTGTCACTAGCTTCCAATTTCTCCATTCTAATTTTTAAGGAAGTATTTTCTTCAGTAAGCTTTTGGACTTCCTTTTCCATTTGGCCAGTTTTTCTTTTTAGGGCATTTTTCTCCTCATTGGCTTTTTGGACCTCTTTTGCCATTCGGGTTAGACTATTTTTTAAGGTGTTATTTTCTTCAGTATTTTTTGGAGTCTCCTTTAGCATCACTCTCAGTTTTTCCTCTACTTCTCTTACTTGCTTCTCAAAATCTTTTTTGAGCTCTTCCATGGCCTGGGACCAATTCATATTTTTCTTGAAGGCTTTGGATGTAGGAGCTTTGGCTTCATTGTCTTCTTCTGGTTGTACATTTTGATCTTCTTTGTCACCAAAGTAAGATAATATAGTCTGCCACTTTTTTGCACTGCTTGTTCATGATCCTGGCCAATTACTTGAGTTATAAACTCTTTGTTAAGGTAGGAGCCTGTTTCCAGTGTGGAGAATGTGCTGTCCCAAGCTTCAGGGGTTTGTGCAGCTGTTTTCAGAGATACTTGTAGGCACCTGTAAATTTTCAGTTCTTCCAAGGTGCTATGATCAAGGGCGAGGTGTTTACTCGTTTCCTGGCCTGTACTCTGGTCTATGAGTGACCACAAGTGCTCCTTTTTGCCTCAGAACTGTGAGGGTTTCCTCTCTACAACCACTACAAGCTCCACAATGCCAGCGTTTCTCCTCACCTGAGGACCGCCACCCAGAATTGTGACCTAGATCCAAGCACGGGCAAAGCAAGAGAATCCTCCACCAGCAGAGAGATCCCTGAAATCCCCCTCTGATCAGCCACCCAAATCCCCCTCAGTCTCTGGTCCAGAAGCTCAGGAGGCAGCCACTACCCCAGGGGCCATGCTCTTGGGAACTGGAGCTGAGACCCTGTGCTCCTTTCTCACCACCACAGAAACAGACTTTTCCCACTGATCTTCTAGGTTGACTTTGACTTTTGTGGGTTGACAAGTCTGGAAACCACCACAGCTGCCACGATTCAGTCCTCTGAGGCCTGCTCCAGGTTGGTTGCAGCCTGTGCACCCACGCCACACTGCGCTCCTCTAACTGCACAGTGCAATATACCTTTCTGATCAACCATCCAGGCCCTCTTGGGCTGGAAATTTGTTTCACTCTGTCTTTTTGTGGGTTCTGCTGCTTTAGAATTTGTTTAGAGCCATTTTTTATAGGTATTTAGAGGGGTTTGGGGGAGAGCTCAAGCAAGTCACTGCTTTTACTCCACCATCTTGGCTCTGCCCCTCATCATTTCTTAAAGCACAAAATAGTATTCCATCACAATCATATGCAACAACCTGTTCAGCCTTTCTCCAACTGATAGATATCCCCTCAATGTCCAATTCTTTGCCACCACTAAAAGAGCTGCTATAAATACTTTGTGAGATAGGTCCTTTTCCTTTTTATTTTCTGTCTCTTTGGGATACAGACCTGGTAGTGATATTGCTTGGTCAAAGGGTATGCAATAGTTTTATAGCCCTTTGGGCATAGTTCCAAATTGCTCTCTGGAGCAGCTGAATCAGTACACAACTTCACCAATAGTACATTAGTGTTTTAATTTTCCTAATCTCTTCCAACATTTGTCATTTTTCTTTTTCTACCTGTTCGTATCCTTTGACCATTTATCAGTTGAGGAATGGCTCTTATTTCCATAAATTAGACTCAGTTTTCTATATGTTTGAGAAATGAAGTCTTTATCAGAGAAATGCACTGTAATTTTTTTCACAGTAATGATTAACAAATATGTATTTCCCTCCATCCTCTTTTCCCTGTTTATCTCTTTCTCTGTCTCTTCCTGTCCATTCTCAAAAGTGTTTTGCCTCGGATTTTTATCTCCCCAAAACTGCCTTCCCTTCTGTCATCTTCTCCTCCCTTCTTATTCCCTTCCCTTCCTACTTTCCTGTACGTTAAGATAAATTTCTACACCCAACTGAGTGTGTATATTATTCCTTCTTTGAGCCAGTTCCAGTGAGAATAAGCTTCATGTGCTACCCCCCTCCCTAACTTTCTCCATTTCCCCCTCCAGTGTAAACCCTCTTTCAGGTTTCTTTTTTGTCAGATAATTTATCCCATTCTACCTCTCTCCCATTCTCCCAGTGCATTCTTCTTTTTCATCCCTTAATTTCATTTTTTCAGATAAACATCGCATTCAATTCACACTTCTGCTTTCTGTATACTCCCTCTAACTGCCCTGGTAATGAGAAAGTTTTTAGGAGTTATAAGTATCATTTTCCCATGTAGGAATATTGATAGTTTAACCTTATTGAATCCTTTGTGCTTTCTCTTTCCTGTTTACCTTTTTGTGCTTCTTTTGCATCTTGTGTTTGAATGTCAAATTTTCTATTCAGCTCTGGTCTTTTCATCAGGAGTGCTTGAAAGTCCTCTATTTCATGTACATTTTTTCCTCAGAAGGATTATACTCTGTTTTGCTGGATAGGTGATTCTTGGTTGTAATACCAGCTCTTTTGCCTTCCAAAACATCATATTCCAAGTCTTCTGATCCTTTAAATTTTATGTTATTCTGACTCTGGCACCATGATATTTGAATTGTTTCATTTTGCTGCTTGCATCATTTTCTCCTTGATCTGGGAGGTCTGGAATTTGGCTATAATATACTGGCAGTTTTTATTTTGGGATCTCTTTCAGAAGATGATTGGTGAATTCTTTCAATTTCTAGAATATCAGGATGGTTTTTCCTTGATAATTTCTTGAAAGATGATGTCTAGGTTCTTTTTTTGATGATAGCTTTTATGGAGCCCAATAATTCTTAAATTATCTCTTTTGGATCTATTTTTCCAGGTCAGTTGTTTTTTACAATGAGATATTTCACCATACCGTCTACTTTTTTTTTCATTATTTTAATTTTGTTTGATTGTTCCTTGATGTCTTATAAAGTCATTAGCTTCCACTTGCCCAATTCTAACTTTTAAGGAATTCTTCAGTGAGCTTTTGCACTTCCTTTTTTTTTCCATTTGACCAATTCTACTTCTTAAGGAGTTCTTCTCTTCAGTGAATTTTTGTATATCTTTTTCCATTTAGCCAATTTGCTTTTTAAGACATTCTTCTATTGGATTTTGTGCCTCTTTTAGCATCTGGCCTATTCTGTTTTTTTAATGTGTTATTTTCTTCAGTATTTTTTGTGCTTCCTTTACCAATCTGTTGACTTTTTTTTCCTATGATTTTCTTGCATCACTCATTTCTCTTCCCAATTTTTCCTCTATCTCTCTTACTTGATTTTTAAAATCCTTTTTTAGCTCTTCCATGGCTTGAAACCAAGTCATATTTTTCTTTGAAACTTTGGATATATTTTGACTTTGTTGTCTTCTTCTAGGGATGTGTTTTTTATCTTCCTTGTCACCGTAGTAACTTTCTTTGATCAGAATTTTTTTCTGTTGTTTGCTCATTTTCCAGTCTATTGCTTGACTTTTAACTCTATGCTAAAATAGGGCTCTGCTTCCCAAGTGGAGGGGATACTGTCTCAAGCTTCAGGTTTTTGTGCACCTTTTTTCAGAGGTAATTCTGGAGACCTGTAATTTTTAGGCTTTTCTAAGGTGGTATGACCTAGGGAGGGGTGTATTTACTACTCTCCGGTACCATGTACTAGTTTGTGATTGACCACTAGCACTCTTTTCAGCCCTTGAACTGTGACCAGGTCCCTGCTCCCTGAGGCCACAAGCTCTGCTGTGCTCATGTTCCTCCTCACAGTGGGACTAAGACCCAAGATTGTCACCCATATCCAGGTCCAGCCAACAAAAGGACCCCTGTAAATCTCTTTCTGACCTGTTGTCTGATCCCCTTACAGTCTGTGGGCTGAGAGGCCTGGAAATTGCCACTGGTACCACTGATTCAGTTACCTAGAGGCCTTATTCTAGTTTGCTGGGGTGTGTTCTGCACTGGCATAGCCTGTGCTGGTCTGTGCTTCTCTCACCCTAGTGCAATAGACCTTTCCTGCTGACCTTCTAAATTTTATTGGGCTGGAAAATTGTTTTACTCCATCTTTTTGTGGGTTCTACTGATATAGAATGTTTAGAGTCATTATTTAAAGGTATTTGGAGAGGTTTGGGGGAGAGCTCAGGTGAGTCCCTGCCTTTACTCTGCCATCTTGACTCTGCCTCCACAATTGTGTTTTCTTTAGTAACTCTACCTACTCCCCTTAGCTTGCAGGTAAGTCATTAACCCTGCATTAAATGGGGGCATATACAATGTTGAAGCTAAGGGCATAACACCAAAATGAAGTTAAAAGCGTGTGAATCTGCTTATTCTACCAACATTTACATTGTTGCTGCTTGTGCAGGTCACTTGGAAATCCAAAGATTGTTGTTCTTGGTGTCAAAATAGTCACCTCTAGCCACCCAGGAATTCCTGTAGCACTAGGATCGTAAGTTAATAGAACTTAGAAGGATCTGCTAATATTGTTTTATAGCCTTAGAGATGAAGAAACTGAGGTCCAGAGAAAAGAAGCTTGTCCAGGGTCAGACAAGTCAGAGAGCTAAAAAATACTTTGGAGCTCATGTAGGGCCACACAAATCCAAAGCATTAATCTCCTCTAAAACATCCCTGATACGTGCTCTTGCAGCCTCTGCTTGAATAACTCCAGTAACAGGAACCTCATTATCTTACAAGACAGTTTATTCCATTGTCAGCAGAAAGTTCTGGTTTATTTGTTTGTTTGTTTGTTTGAAAGAAGTTCTCCCTTATGTCATGCGGAAATGAGCCTCAATGTTACTTCCATCCATTGTCAAAATCCATTTTTTGTTCATTCAATAAACATTTCCATTATTGGGCATTTTCTCATGCATGATATTGTGCTGAGAGGTGGGAGGGTGCCAGAAACTCTGAGACCATCCTGCTTTTAGGAAGCATCCAGTCTTCTTGTGAAGACAAGACATAGTACCTACACAAACATTAAATTTAGGGTAATAGAAAATAATATGAGAGTTGTCGTGGGGCATTTAGAAGGCAATGTGGCTTGTTCAGGCAGTGTGATATAATGGGGAGATGACTAGTTTGGCACTCTGTGGATTTCAAGCCTCATTCTTCTTCTGAGTTTTTTGTTTGTTTTTGTTTTATTTATACCTGGGGAAAGGTAATGAATCTTCCTGAACCCCAGCTTCCTGAGCTGTAAAATGAAGAGGCTGGATTAGATGACCTCTGAGGTATTTTTTCTGTTCCTAAATCTTATGTTTTTAAGTATTAAATTGGTTGTGTAGACACTAAATGGTCTCATTTCATCTGAGGAAGTGAGCAGTCAGAAAAGGCTGTAAGACTTCCAGAGGAAGGCAGCCAGGCTGGTGAGGGGACTACAGACCACCCTATACAAGGTAGAGATAAGGATCCAAGTTAGCCTGGCAGAGAGATGATCTGAGGGAACTACAGGCAATGTGACAGATGTCTTCAAGTATTTGAAGGTCTGGTATGTAGAGGAGACAATACATTTTTTCTACTTTGTCCTATAGGGCAGAACTAAGAGTGATCGGTGGAAACTTGATAAGCGTATTTTATATCAATTTAAGAAAATAAAATTTCCTAAAAATTAGAGCTTCCCCAAAGTAAAGAGGGCTGCCTTGAGAGAAAGTGATTTCAGGGCAGCTAGGTGGCGCAGTAGATAGAGCACCAGCCCTGGAGTCAGGAGGACCTGAGTTCAAATTCAGCCTCAGACACTTACTACTTACTAACTGTGTGACCCCAGGGAAGTCACTTAACCCCACTGCCTAGCCAAAAAAAAAAAAAAGAGTGATTTCCACAGTACTTAAGGTTTTCAAGAAGAGGACTGCCTCTTGTCAATGAACAAATATTTACTAAGTACCCACTATATGCTTGGCTCCCCTAGGCAGTAGGAATACAATTAAAAAGAATGAAACAACCCCTCCTTCTAAGGGGTTTCCCTTTGAATGGGGAAGACAAATACACTTCATCAGCAATGCTGTAAAGGGGAGTCTTCCTCATGTATTACATGTCTAACCATTTTTAGATTTGATGAGTCTATGGATGATATAGGCAGCTAAGTAGCTCAGTGGATAGAGCACTGGGCCTGGAGTTGGGAAGACTTGAGTTCAAATTCAGCCTCAAACACTGACTAACTGTGTGACCCTGGATAAGTCATTTAACCTCTGTTGTTGGCCTTAATTCACTGGAGAAGGAAACAGCAAACCACTCCAGTATCTTTGTCAAAAAAACCTCATGTACAGTATGGTCGATAGGGTCACAGAGACTTGGACATGACTGAACAACTGAACAACAAAAACAACAATGGATAATATAGCACTTCAGCTGGGTTTTCAAGAACATGGATAAGAGAAGAACTTGTTAGGGAGCTGTAGACAGGGAAACTGGGGGGGGTTGTCTTGTTTTGTTTTCTAAAGGAAAAATGCTTATTACATGCTCTGGGCATAATGATACTAATCTAATTGGAGTATATTGTTCATGTGGGGGATAGAGGTAGGTAAAGTAAGTTTGAGAAGGGAAGGGCTTGGAGTAAGCATTTATTAAATACTTTTATAATAATAATGCCAGGTACTGTGCTAAATGTTTTACAAATATTATCTGATTTGATCCTCACAACCCCCTAGGAGGTAGGTGTTATTATTATCCCCATTTTACAGGTGAGAAAATGGTAGCAGAGTTCAAGTGACTTGCCTCCAGGACCACACAGCTAGTGAGTGTTTGAAGTGGATTTGAATTCAGGTCTTCCTGATTTCAGGTCCAGCCCTCCAGCAACCATTGTGAAGGGCTTTGAAGGCCAAAATAAAAAGTTAGGACCTAAAAAGTTATTAGGGAGCCCTTGAAGCTTTTCAATATAGTAGTTTTGTTGTGTTGGTGGTTTGTTTTTTGTTTGTTCGTTTTTTTTCCAGCTTGATTTGAAAAGGCAAAGGTCAGAGTAAAATTATATTGACTTGGGGAATCATTCAGTTTCATTCAACTTAATTTGACCCAAAAAAATTATTAATCTGTACTATGTACAAGATTCTCAGAATATCTTGACAAAAATCAAAGAGTTCCTGTGCTCAAAGAGATTACATTCTAATGAGGGTTGCTCTGCAAAAGAAGACATAGTAATCATAAGAGGAGAGAGCCTATTAACAATGAGGATCAGAAAAGTCCTCATGTAGTAGGTAACACCTGACCTATTTTTGAAAGAAGCTAGAGATTCTAAGAGGTGGAGGTTAGAGGAGATAGATTCCTAGACAGGAGAAGCCACTTTTGCAAAGGCCCAAAGACTGAATGTCATATTTCACAGAATAGCTAGCAAGCCAACAACAGTGCAACAGAGGACGTAGGAAGGGAAGAAACATGAAAACAGACTGGGAAGGTAAGTGGGAAGCCAAATGGTAGAGAGCTTTAAATGCCATTGTAAAAAGTTTGCATTTTCTCTTAGCAGCAAAAGAAACAATTACACATTTTTAAGTGAGGGAGGAGGTTACATGATGAGATGTATGCTTTACAATATCAGTTTCTCTGTAAGATGCTAGGCTGCGGGGTTAGAGACTAGAAACTGGGAGCCTAATGGGAAAACTATTGCAATAGTCCAGGAAAGAGGTAATAAGGGTCTGAATTGGCATAGAAGTTGGGTAAGTGGAGAGAAAGAGATAGATTTAAGATATGTCATAGTTAATAGCTAGGTAAGTATTAGACACTGATGTGGGGATTGAGGGAGCAAGAAGAGTCAAAGAAGATTCCAAGATTGCAAACCTGAGCAACTAGAAGAAAGGTAATGCCATCCACACAAATGAGGAACCTTGGGGAAGGCATGGATTTCCAGGGAAAGATGACTTCTATTCTGGTCATGAGTTTGAGATGCCTATGGGAAATCCTTGGATCTGTCCAGCAGACATTCGGTTGATGAGACTGGAGTACAGGAGAATAATCCAAGTTATATATATAGATTTGGAATAGTCTACAACAGACCTTTTCTCCCTTGCATGTCACTAGAGTGTAGGTGATAAGTAAATCACAGCTAACTCATACCTGGTTTTCTTTTAGGTTTACCCTCTATGCTGTGGATACAAGAGGCCGACACTCAGAGCTGAGCACTGTTACGCTGAGGACAGCTTGCCCTCTGGTAGATGACAACAAAGCTGAGGGTAGGTATTGGCTGAATGCCTAGTTTCATGAAGACATATGGAGTCTATTACTTCAGTCTTTCCCTTTTCCAAGGGAGTCACTTCATGGTCTGAGAAGAGAAAGATGAAAAATGGAAGGCAAGGAGGACTGATGGTGCAGTGGTTAGGAGGCTGGACCTGAAGTCAGGAAGTCCTGGCTTCTGACACTCATACTGTAGGCAAATCATTCCTTGTTTATTACTATTTATTACTATTCCTTATTTCATTCTTTGTATTTGTTTCCCTAGCAATGGACCAAGCATTTAGTGGGTGCCTGGTAAATAGTACATAAGCCCTAGTTCCCTCACCTATACAATTAGCATAATAATAACGACTGCATTACCTATCGATTTTACAGAGTTGTTGTGAGGCTCAAATGAGATATATTTGATATTTGACAAACAACAACAACACCTAATCCAGATCTTACTTGGGCAGATCACCCATCTTAAGTAGAGTTGTTTTTTAGTCATGTCCGACTCTTCATGAACGCATTGGGGGTTTTCTTGGCAAAGAGACTAGAGTAGTTTGCTATTTCCTTCTCCAGGTCATCTTACAGATGAGGAAACTAAGGCAAACAGGATTAAGTGATTTGCTCAGGGTCACATAGCTAGTAAGTATCTGAGGCCAGATTTGAACTCAGGAAAATGAGTCTTCCTGACATCAGATCTAGTGCTCTTTCTACTGCACCACCTAGCTGCCCCTTAGGTAGATATGTCAAGTTGCTAAACATATGATGGAACTTAAAATGTTCAGCTACCAACATAGAGTTTTCCAAATATCCAGATGTAACCTCTGCATTGAAGCTGGTCACAGTCATAATACAATGGACATTTTGCTTTACCAAAAGCTTGGTTTATTTATTTAAATCCCTTTAGTCACCTAGATTTGTTGGGGCTGCGTTTGCAGTTTGCTGTCTCTTTGAAGAAACCTTTCTGTCCAGCTCCACTTCTCAAAGATCCCTTGTAAATCTACCTGTTTTGCCTTCTTTTCAGAGATAGCTGACAAAATCTACAACCTCTACAATGGTTATACCAGTGGCAAAGAGCAACAGACAGCTTACAACACCTTGATGGAAGTGTCAGCCTCTATGCTTTTCCGTGTCCAACATCACTACAATTCTCACTATGAGAAGTTCGGGGACTTTGTCTGGAGGAGCGAGGATGAGCTGGGACCCAGGTAGGGGTGGGAGACTATCATCTCTGCCTTTTGGCACAGGACCCCCTCAGCTAAGGGCTTGGAAGGACTGTCTAGAAGGAATTTGGGTGGCATCCTACATACTCCAATTGCACCTAGCTAAAAGTGATTACCTCTCAGTGATTTTAACGAGAAACAGGAAAGGGCCAGGTATATGATCCCATGGCTTGATGGATATGACTTTGTCAGGATGGGGCACAGTGAACCTCATCCCTGACCTAGCTACCACATTGCACAGGGGATAGCTCCCATATATACTGGAGCTTTGGGAACACAGGTTGAGCTGGACAAATAATCTGACTCCCCATCAGCTATCCTTGCACTTTACCCCTAGATCTAATGATGACCCTCAATCCTAACTGAAGTCAGGAAGACTCATCTTCATGAGTTCAAATCTGGCCTCAGACATTTACTAGCTGTGTGACCCTGGGCAGGTCACTTAACCCTGTTTGCCTCAGTTTCCTCATATGTACAATGAACTAGGGGAAGGAAATGGCAAACTGCTCCAGTATCTTTGCCAAGAAAACCCCAGATGGGGTCACAAAGAATCAGACATGCCTAACCAACAAATCCTAACTGGCCTGAAGCTCGTCTTATACTTTGGTTTCCTATTTAGTCCAGCTCCTGAGATTTTGGCTCTCTGAAGACCACCTGGTACCAGTCTGGCTTGGCTTTTAATCTTTATTTCCTCACTCCAGTTTTTCCATTCCCTCATTAGACTATGGCAGTAATTTTTTTTCACTGCTGGGGATAAAGTATGCTATAGGAGAAACAATACTGGATTTGGAGAAAGACAACTTGGATTTGAATACTATCTCTGCCAGTCATTACTTTGGAGTGCCTTTGGGCAAATCCTTTTGCCTCTCTAGGCTTAGTTTCCTCATCTATAAAATGGCAGCTCTTTAAATTCCCTTCTAGTGCTAAATCTCATGAATAGTTGGCACTGGGCATTCTTCCACCTGCATGTTTGCCTAATCATCTAATGTTGTTGGCCCTTCCCTTGGTTAAAAAAAAAAATCCAGTAGATGAAGATAAGCAGCAAATTCAGGAGCAATCCTCTGTTTACATTTAATATAAGCTCATAACTGGACATTTGTTGATATAACAACTTGTGGTTTGATTACAGGCTTTTCATGGCCATTAGTAAATGAACTAATGTTTGGATCTCACAAGCATATGTGAATTTCACAAGCTTACTCAACACTTCAGAGGTGCTAAGAGCTGTGATCAAGACATAGCACTAATGCATAGCTTTGGGAATTGATGTGTAAACAGAAACATAATTCATAAATTTGTCAGTTTAAAAATATTTGTTGACTTGAGTTTGCTGATGATTCCCCACTGCAGATGGTAGAGATAACAAAATACTCTTCAATTGCTTGGAATCTTCAAAACAACTTTGAGAAACAGGACAACATTCATAAATTCACTTTTAAATTGAGGAAATTCAGTTCAGTTCAAAATAACCAACATTTATTAAGTATCTACTTATATGCCAGGCACCATGCTAGGCACTGGAAATACAAAAACAAAACAAAATCAATTATGTGTGGGTTAGAGGAGAGAGAGGAAGAAGAAGAGACACATAAATCCCAATAAGTGAATACAAAATTTATTTAGAGTAAATCCAAAGTAATTGCAGAAAGGTGGACAGACCACTAATCAAAGGAGTCAGGAAGAGCCCATGGGTGATACTAATTACTGAGTCACTTGCCCAGAGTTATTCTAGAAACTAAAGGTGTTCATTTATTAATATTTTTGGTGAGGCAATTGGGGTTAAGTGACTTGCCTAGGGTCACACAGCTAGTGTCAAGTGTCTAAGGCCAGATTTGAACTCCTCCTGACTCTATCCACTACACCACCTAACTGCCCCTATTAATTTATTTTTTTCTAAAACAAAAGTATTTTAAAGATTGAATCTCTTCATGTCATCCAGGTCAGATCCCATTGCAGATCAGCATGGCAGGTTTGATCTGCTGTTCTCGCCAAGGACTGTTTGTCCCTCCTTAAGCAACCTGGTACCCCTCCCCCATTCCCATCCTTTCCTGGGGGCTCATCATATAAATGCTGAACTTAGCACAGACATCTGACCAGCATAGCCCACAGAACTCCTAAGCTCAGCAAGTCCACTGGACTCCGCCTACCCTATAGCAAGGATCATAGGCACATGTAACCATTTATCCCTACAGCAACCAATTAAGCACCTACTACTATGTGCTAAATATTGAGGATAAAAGGATGAATGGTATCGTCTCTGCCCTAAAGAACCTTAAAACATAAAGGTAGGGCCAAGTCCCAAAAGTACCCCGACCCCCAGTCTGTGGCTTAGCCCACCATATCACCCGGCTATCAAATTACTGCTTATTGAAGTTATTAGTGTTTGGAATGAAGCAGAACTATACATTAAGACCTTCACAAATTGTGAGGAAAGTAGCTTTTGTCTTCAGTGTTCCCACTTCTAGGGTTCCCATCTCCCAGCCAGTGATTTCTTGTTCCCTAGGTCTCTTCAGTCATGGAAGAGAACATCTGACACGCTCATTCAGTTTGAGCTGATATACTCTAAATATAATATCCCTCCTAGAAGGTGTTTGTATTCAAAAGCCAAACTTCAAGGAGAGGACAGTGCCTTTCTAGTGCCTAAAACCCAAAGGAAGGAAATGCTAATGGTGAAATTTCAGGCATCAGTGAGGATCTATTTTGAAATACACACACACACACACACACACACACACACACACACACACACACACACACAAAGACAGGGAGAGGGAATGGGGAAGTAGGATCCTCAAATCTTGGTTCAGGCACCTATACACACTGCATTGTATGAGATACATCCTAAACCAAGTCAGTTCTGTTCTAAACTCTAGGATCATATGATTTATTGATGGAGAGGATCTTGGAAAACATCTCTTTCCAACCCTCTAATCCTACAAATGAGAAATCTAAGATGCCCAAAGTTAAGTGATATACCCAAGGTTACACTTGTAACAGAGGTAGGATGCTATCCCAAGTGTTGTTTGGCATTCCCTTCAGTACACCTCCATAGAACCTAGGAGGATTTGACTCCCTTAAAGGCAAAAACTGGAGCTTGGTCTACCATTATAAACCTGCCCTTTCAGGGCCTGTCTTATCAGTATCTGGGTCTTGGACTGTAATTTTTCCCCTCACATGAAAGGGAGGCTCGCTGTGATATAGGCAGTGAGAAAAGCCAACAGGCAGGCAGATGGACAGATCAGTAGATAAAAAACATTCAAAGTGAATCATCAAATCCACCATCTTAGAAATAGCCAGGAAAAAAAATAACCTATTGCTTTTACTGTGTTTTCCCACACTGCTCATTGGTGCTCAGTAAAAGATTTCCTCAAAGCTAAACCAGGGATCCATTCCTGACTCCAGCTTTACAACTTGTGAGAACAATTTATGACCTTCCAGGACATAAATTTCCGTTTGCTTGGGACTGGCCCTCCCACAGAGGCTGCCCAAGTTGTAGCTGCTTTGATAACTTGTTAACCTCCAACCATTGTGCCAGTGTCTCACTCCCCCCCAACCCCCCCCCCCCCAACATCACTGTGCTTCCTCTATCTTTAACCATGCTTTGTTGTTGTCCCATGGGCACTTTGGCTTCTCTTGCATCTTGGTATTTCACTGTCTATCACTAGACATTGACATTAGAGATTGGTTTCTGACAATCTCTAAAAAACATTGTAGAGAGAGTGAGGTAGGTCATGAAAAGGAAATGTCCTCTCAAATAGGATTATAGATTTAGATGTGAAATGACCTTCAAACGCCATCTAGTCCAATCCCTTCATTTTTACAGATGATATAACTGAGGTTTAAGTGACTTGCCCAAGTTCACACAGCTAGTGTCAGAGGTCAGATGTGAATCCAAGTCTAACTCTCTATCCCCTGTGTCCAAGCTGAAAGGGGTCTCATAACATTAGAAAATAGAAAATTAAAGATAAAAGACCTGAGAATAAAGAATATTAGAACATAACAATAGATCTGGAAGAAACTTAGAAATCATTTAGTCCAATCCACTCATTTTAGAGATGAAAACACTAAAACCTGGAAAGGGAAAATCACTTGCTTTTCTCACCTAGCCTGGGCTGAGTGTCCTGACTACCTGTCCAGTGCTCTTTCTATTATACTGCAATAGAGACTGATATCAAGTCACCTAGGAGACTGGACAGGCTCCATCAACCAACAGTTATTACTAAACATCTCTTATGTGCCAGTATCTTTTATAGTGAGAATTATGGGGTACACAATAAGATAAATAACAATAAAGTCACATATCTGTAACCCTTAGGGCAGCTAGGTGGAGTAGTGGATAGAGTGCTGGACCAGGAGTCAGGAAAACCAGGGTTCAAATTCAGTCTCAGACACTTCTTAGCTGTGTGACCCTGGGAAAATAATTTAATTGTTTAGCTCATTTTCCTCATCTGTAAAATGGGCTGGAGAAGGAAATGGCAACCCCTCCAGCATCTTTTCTAAGACCCCACTCATAAAAAAAAGGAGTCGCAAAGAGTTGGACATGAATGAAAACGATGAAATAATACTAAATAGCACTTACTAATTTATAAAGTACTCTCTTCAAGTCCTTTGAGGTAGGTGGTAGAAGTACTGTTGTCCACATTTTATAGGCAGGGAAAATGAGGCTAAGTCAACATTTATTTATTAAGTACCTACTATGTGCCAATCACTGTACTATATAACAAGGATACAAAGAAAAGCAAAAGACAGTTCCTGTTCTCCAAGAGCTCACAGCCTAATGAGGGAGAGATGTTAAATGACTTGCCCAGCATCACATAACTGATAAGTTGCAGAGCTGAGGCACAAGCCTAGGTCTCCTAACTTTCAAGTCCACTGGCCCTCATGCATTTTGTATTCAAGGAGCGATGAGTTTGGCCACAAACACATCTTAAATATTTGGTGGTTCTTACACTATCCTAAAATATCTCATGCAAACCAAGTATGTTTCCTTCATCCCCAGCCCTGCCCTCTCCTACCTTCTGCCAGGGCTGGGCCTCTTCTAGAGCAATATGGCTTGGGGGATGGTTTACTGACCTAGGACCACGGTGTTCTATGAAGATCTTGTAGGTGATGCAAAATCTTGAGTTATGAAAAATTAATTTCTGCATTATGAAAATGGTTTCACTTTTGTTTCCAGCCTAAATCAACCAGTAAGCATTTATTTAGTGTTTTGTTCCTATTATTTAGCTGTTTATGTACCTTACTTAAAAAGTCTTAGAGACATGCTTAGGACACTCAGGAGTTAAATAACTTGACAGCTTGACACAGTCATTATATACCAGAGATAGGACTTCCAGACTTCAAGGCCAGCTCTTTATTCCTTCCACCAAGACATTTGCCTGTCTGCATTGGAAGAAGGAATTTCTTCACCATGAGTTTTCCATACCAAGGAAATCATAGATTCAAATATGTACGTATATGTACACATATACGTCTAGGGTGTGGGAACAAAAAAAGGCAAATATAGAAGTGTATTATACCTTTCTTCCTCTTAAAAGATATTAATATCAGGGCTTAGTGGAATCCTGTAAGAATCCCTAACTTACTTTGAAAGTCATCTCAAGCAGTGCTTCCCACACTAGACCTGTCCTAATTCCTCTGGCTGCTAAAACAATTCCTCTCCCTTGAAATTACCTTGCACTGACTCTGGAGATATTTTTATATTTATTTACATGTGTAAGTGTTGCCCCCTCAATGATATAAGCTCCCAGAAAGCATTTTTCTTTTCTTTTCTTCTTTCTTTCTTTCTTTCTTTCTTTCTTTCTTTCTTTCTTTCTTTCTTTCTTTCTTTCTTTCTTTCTTTCTTTCTCTGTCTGTCTTGCACCTATCATAGTGCCTGTTACATAAGAAGTGCTTAATAAATGATTGTTGATTAGCTGATGGTCAATGTCAGATGTAGGGCAAAGTAAGATAGCTAAGATCCAAAGTCTATACTAACAGGATCATGAGCCTTAGAGCTAAAAGAGATGTTAGGAAACTGAGATCCAAAGTAATGAAATTATTTGCCTAAGGTAATGCAAGTGATACAGCTAGGATTTGAAAACAGGTCTTCCTGGGAACCCCAAAGCCACTCTTTATACTTTATCATTTAGCCTCTAAAATTAGACCAAGCTGAGAGTAAGCAGTGTGCTTTGTAGTGGTCAGTGAAGAGACCAGCCTGCCTCAAAGAGAGTGCTTTGTGTGTTTGTGTCAAAGGTTGTGGGATCCTGAAAGGTCCAAGTTTCCAGTTCCAGCCAGGTCACATGGCTGCTTATGCAGTAAGATAATGTCAGACCAAAGACTAGAAACTAGGTCTCCTGACTCTCAGTCCAGTTCATGTTCCATGATACCACCCTATTTAGTCCTATGTGTGAAAAATAGGGGGAAAAGTTGAAAAGATAAAGCAAAAACTGAACACAGAGGGTTTCAAAAGCCAACTGCAGAGTTAATATCTGATGAAAAAGGCAATAAGAACCAAATGAAGAAAGAAATTCAAGAAGATTAACTTGGCAGCCTACACTATGTGGATTGGATGGTAAAAAGCTAAAGGCAAGAGGATGAGACAAGAGGCTATTACAGAAACCCCACATGTGAGATTATGATGGCTCATATCAGGCTATAGCTGTGGGAATAGAGGCAAAAAGGTAAATTCCAAAAGGGAGTATGAATGGAAACATTGTAATGGTAAAGTTATAGGAAATGGAGAGGAAGGAATAAAAGACAATTCCAAGATATCTAGGCTGGGAAAGTGGGCTATGATTGTACCTGTGGTGGAAACTGGGAAAAGTTAGGAAGAAAAAAAGGAAGTAGTTGGTTTTAGGGAAAGATATGACAAGTACAGTTTTAGGTAAGTTGACTATGAGTGGATATCTAAAGGGCAATATCCTCCCAAAGTCTAGACTTTTGGAAATACAGGTCTAAAGATCAAGGGTGGAGATGGAGGTTTAATAGTTATCTGAATAGAGGTGTAGATAAAGTCTTGAGAATGGATAAGCTCACCATTGACTTGTAGATTAATTATCTCTGTTTCATTTCAGTGCCTGGCACTGTGCTAATCACTGGAGATATGAAGAAAGGCAAAGACAGCTCTCAGAGTTCACAAGCTAATGAGAGAGACAGCATGTAAACAACTTTGTACAAACAAGATAGATACAGGATCAGTTGGAGATAATCCATTGATAGAAGGCACTAGAATTAAGGGGGATAGGAAGGGATTCCTGTAGAAGATAGGACTTTAGCTGGAAGGAAGCCAGGAGGTAGAGTTGAAGAGTGTGCATTGTAGGCATGCGTCACAGCTACTGAAAAGCCCAGAGTCAGGATATGGAACAATGAGACCAGTGTCACTGGGAGGGAAGGGAAAGAAATATAAAGTGTTAGAAGACTGGGGTGGGGGGCAGCCAAGATGGCAGAGGGAAGCCAGGAAGGTGCTGTCCCCAATTTCCCTCAGAAACATTAAATCAAGCCTCTAAAAGAATTCTAGGATGACAGAATCCACAAAAAGACAGAGTGAAACAATTTTCTAGCCCAGGATAACTTAGAAAGACTTCAGGAAAGGTCTGTCTCAGTTCAGTAAAAGGGGAGTGCAAGCAGCCTCCAGGCAAGCTAGCAGGAGGCTCTTAGCCACAGCATGGAGCAGCAACCAAGACCCCACTGTCTAGGCTCAGTAGGTCAGTAGCACAGCAGGCCAGCTGTGAGGCATCCAGCCCAAACAAAACAAACTGCCAGCCCTGGAACTCAGGACACAACAGGTGTGACTAGGCCAGGCCACCCTAGCACAGTGGGCAAGTTGCCAGACCCAGAACCCCAGTGCAGAAAGTCAGTGATCAGACCCTGGCTCCCAGTGCAAGAAGCTTGGGACAGTGCCCACGGTACCCTAAGAGCAGAGCTCAACTTTTAAAAATGAGCAAAAAAAAAAAAAGAGTATTGACCATAGAAAGCTACTATTGTCAACAAGGAAGATCAAAACACAAAATCAGAAGAGGACAGCAGTGTCAAAATGCTTACATATGAAGCCTCAAAGAGGAATATGAGTTGGTCTCAAGCCCAAAAAGTCATCTTGGAAGAGTTCAAAAAGGATTTTAAAAATGAAGACAGGTAAAAGAAAAATTGGGAAAAGAAATGAGAATTATACAAGAGAATTATGAAAAAAAAAAGAGTCAACAGCTTGGAAAAGGAAGCACAAAAATTGACTGAAGAAAACAACTCCTTAAAAAATAGAATTGGCCAAATGGGGAAAAAAAATCCACTGAAGAAAACAACTCCTTTAAAAGGGGGCCAAACAGAAAAGGAGATACAAAAGCTAACTGAAGAAAATAATTCCTTAAAAATTAGAATTTGACAAGTGGAAGCTAACGACTCTATGAGACATCAAGAATCAGTCAAACAAAATGAAAAGAATGAAAAAATAGAAGCAAATGTAAAATACCTCACAAGAAAAATAACTGACCTGGAGAATAGATCCAGAAGAGATAATTTAAGAATTATTGGACTACTATTCTGGGCAACATCTTTCAAGAAATTATCAAGGAAAACTGCCTTGATATCCTAGAAGCAGAGGGTAAAATAGTCATTGGAGGCATCCACAGATCACCTCCTGAAAGAGATCCTAAAATGAAAACTCTAAGCAGTACTTTAGCCAAATTCCAGAACTATCATGTCAAGGAGAAAATACTGCAAGCAGCCAGAAAGAAACAATTCAGATATCAAGGAGACACAGTCAGGATTACACAGGACTTAGCAACTTCTACATTAAAGGATCAGAGGGCTTTGAATATGATATTCTAGGAGGCAAAGAAGCTTGGATTACAACCAAGTATCAGCTACCCAGCAAAACTGAGCATAATCTTTTAGGGGGGAAGATGGATATTCAATTAAATAGAAAACTTTCAAACTCCCCTGATGAAAAGACCATAGCTGAACAGAAAATCTTATCTTCAAATACAAGATACAAGAAAAACATAAAAAGGTAAAGGGGAAAGAAAAAAGAAAACCATGGTATTCAATAAGGTTAAGCTGTTTATATCCTTACATGGGAAGATGATACTTGTAACTCTCTTAAGAATTTTATCTCTATTAGTGCAGTCAGAAGTATACTTAGAGGGTATAGGTATAAGTTGACTTTGATGTGATTATAAAAAATAAGGAGTAAAAACAAAGGATTGTACTGAGAGAAGAAGGGGAAATTTTATATCTCTAAATGTTTATGTGGATAAAATAGAGAAAGAGCAGATCAATGAATTGGGTATGCAATTTAAAAAGCTAGAAAAAGAACAAATTTAAAAAAAAACAGTTAAACACCAAATTAGAAATTCTGAAAATCAAAGGAGAGATTAATAAAATTGAAAGCAAGACAACTGCTGAACTAATAAAACCAAGAGCTGGTTTTATGAAAAACAAAACAATAAAATAGATAAACCTTGGGTCACTTTGATTAAAAAAAGAAAGAAAACCAAATTGCCAGTATCAAAAATGAAAAGAATGAATTCACCACCAAATGAAGAGGAAATTAAAGTAATAATTAGGAGCTATTTTGCCCAATTGTATGCCACTAAGTCTCCCAATATAAGTGAAATGGATGAATGTTTACAAAAACATAAATTGCCCAGGAAGAGGAAATAAAATACTTAAGTAACCACGTTGTAGAAAAAGAAATTGAACTCCCCATCAATGAACTCCCTAAGGAAAAGATCTCCAGAGCCATGTGGATTTAAAAGTGAATTCCACCAAACATTTAAAGAACAATTAATTCCAATACTATATATATTATTTGGAAAAATAGGTATATTCCTACCAAATGCCTTTTATGATAGAAATATGATGCTGATGCCTAAAACAGGAAGAGCCAAAACAGAGAAAGAAAATTACAGACCAATTTCCCTAATTAACAGTGATGCAAAATTTTAAAATAAAATATTAGCAAAGAGATTATAGCAATTTATCACCAGGATAACCCACTATGACCAGGTAAGATTTATACCAGGAATGCAAGACTGAGTCAATATTTGGAAAACTATTAGTATAATTCTATAATTTGTCAATAATAAAACCAACAGCAATCATATCATTATGTCAATAGATGTAGAGGAAACTTTTGAGAAAATACAGTATCTGCTACTATTAAAAATACCAGAGAGCATATGAATAAATGGAGCTTTCCTTAAAATTATAAGTAGTATCTGTCTAAAACCATTAGCAAGCATTATCTGTAAAAGGGATAAATTAGAAGCCTTCCCAATAAGAACAGGGGTAAAACAAAGATGCCCATTGCCACCACTATTATTCCAATATCGTACTAGAAATTCTAGCTTTAGCAATAAGAGAACAAAAAGAAATTGAAGAAATTAGAGTAGGCAACAAGGAGACAAAACTATCATTCTTTGCAGATGATATGATGTCATACTTAGAGAATCCTAGAGAATCAACTAAGCAAATAGGCAGAGCAAGGAATAGTTTAGCTATCAGATCTATGGAGAAGGAAAGAATTTATGACTAAATGAGATAGAGAACATTACGAAATGCAAAATGGATAATTTTGATTACATTAAATTAAAAAGTTTTTGTACAAACAAAATGAATATAATTAAGATTAGAAGGAACGAAGAAAGTTGGGAAACAATTTTTACAGTAAGTGTTTCTGATAAAGGCCTCGTTTCTCAAATATATTCAGTGCTTCTTAAACTGTGAGTTGCGACCCCACATGGGATCACAACCCATAGTTTAAGAAGCAGTGAAGAAGTCATGAGTGAAAAAGGTTTAAGAAGCCCTAATTAGAGAACTGAGTCAAATTTTAAAAATACAAGTCATTCCCCAACTGACAAGTGATCAAAGGAGATGAACAGGCAGTTTTCAGATGAAGAAATTAAAGCTATCTGTAGTCATATGAAAGATGCTCTGAATCACTATTGATTAGAGAAATGCAAATTAAAACAATTCTGAGGGGCAGCTAGATGAAGCAGTGGATGGAGCACTGGCCCTGAAGTCAGGAGGACCTGAGTTCAAATATGGCCTCAGACTAAACACTTGACACTTGCTAGCTGTGTGACCCTGGGCAAGTCACTTAACCCCAATTGCCTTAAAAAAAAACCAATTCTGAGGTATCACCTCACCCCTATCAGATTAGCTAATATGACAGAAAAGGAAAGTGATAAATGTAGGAGATGTGGGAAAATTGGGACACTAATGCATTGTTGGTGGAGTTGTTAACTGACCCAACCATTCTGTAGAGCAATTTGTAACTATGCCCAAAGGGCAATCAAGCTTACCCTTCAATGCAGCAATATCACTACTAGGTCTGTATCTCAAAGAGATTATAAAAAAGGGATAAAGACCTATATGTACAAAAATATTTATAGCAACTCTTTTTGTGGTGGCAAAGAATTGGAAATTGAGGGGATGCCCATCAGTTGGGGAATGGCTGAATAAGTTGTGGTATATGAATGTAATAGAATACTACTGTTATAAGAAATTATGAGCAGGTGGATTTCAGAAAAACCAGGAAAGACTTGCATGAACTGATGCTGAGTGAAGCAAGCAGAACCAGTAGAACACTGTAGACAGTAACAGTGACACTATGTGATGATCAACTATGACTGACTTAGCTCTTCTCAGCAATACAATGATCCACGACAATTCCAAAAGACTCATGACAGAAATTGCTGTCCATATCCAGAGAAAGAGCTATGGAGTCTGAATGCAGATCAAAACATACTATTTTCGTGTGTGTGTGTGTGTGTGTGTGTGTGTGTGTGTGTGTGTATGTGGCTTTTCTCTTTTGTTCAGTTTCTTCTTTCACAACATGAATATGTGGAAATATGTTTCTATGATTGCACATGTATAAGCTATATCAGATTGCTTGCTATCTTCAGGAGGGAGGAGAGAAGGGAGAGAGGGAGAAAAACTTTAAATTCAAAATCTTATAAAAGTAATGTTGACAACTATACATGTAATTGGAAAAAATAAAATACTATTTTAAAAAAGACTAGAAAGGTGAGAAGGCAGGTTTATGTTCCATTTGATTAAAAAAAAAAAAAAGATTGCTTCATTGATGTCTCACCAGAAAGCAGCTCCAGTCTCCTCATTTTTTTCCATAAGAAGGTTTTACGATTGCAGTGCTATTTTCCAGCTACTAGGGAGGCACCAGTATAATGGAAAGTAAATTGGATTATGAGTCAGGAGATTTAGGTTCCACTCTTCATTTTGTCATTACCTTGTTCTGCGACTTTGAGAAAGTCACTTGACCTATCAAATCTATCAATTTCTGACTGCCACAGTCCCACAAAAAAAAAATTAGGGAGTATTGTCAGGGATACAGATGTCATTGACTTTGTGACACAGAGTCATCACTGCCTAATCATCAGGTAATTTCTATGCCCATGACTTTAGGCAGATTTCAGCACAGTTAGCACACAGTGCCTCCTTCAGATGACATACATTCACCTCAGAAAACACATTAACACTCAGGGGAAACACACAAAGAAAACACAGACTTCGAAGCTGCTCTACCATGCCATACCAAAAGGCTCAGCTGAGTGATCTTACCCTCCCTCTTTTGAAAACAATGGGCTCTGCCACTGCAATATGATGGGCCAGACTCTAACAAACATCAGCCCAAAGGGTCTGATTCTATATATTGCCAGGAGGAGGCCTTAGATTGTAAAAGAAGCTAATAATGCCCTTGTTAGGGCTATTGATAGCAGCTGCTGACTTCTTAGTCCCACAATGCAGCACATCATTGAAGGTGAGAGCTGGAAAGAACATTAGATATCATCTTCTAGGCCACCCTATATTTGATCTAGAATCCCACACACAATATGGCCAAGTGACCATTTCAGGCCCACTGATGTAGATGTTAGTGGATGCTAGTTGACTCATTGATGGGGAGAGTTTATTTAAACTTTGGATGGCTAACATCAAGCCAAAATAACCCTCTTTACAACTTCCTCCTCACCTCCTGCCCAGTGGTTCTAGTTCTGCCCTCTGAGGCCTAGCAGAATTGATCCTGATGCCTTTTTTCCCCAGTAACCCTTCAAACACTTAAAAACAACAAGCATGCCTCTTACTCCAAGTCTTCTCTTCTCAGGGCCAAACATTCTGTTTTGCCAAATTATATAAATGTGAACATCAGTTCTTTCAGCAGTTCATCATATGGCAGGGATCCAGTTCTCTCCTTGTCATGAATGGTGATTCAGCTTGTCAAAGGCCTTCCTAAAATGTGGCACCCCACTCTTAACTCAATCTCTTTGACGTGAGTGTCAGTGCAGATCTGGATCAATGGTAGCGCCACATCCCTCATATGTACACTCTGCACATCATACTGTAGTCAAAAAATAAGTTAGATTTTTTTTATTGCCATGTCACATTGTTGATCAAATTAAGCTTTATGTTGTTGTTCAGTTGCTTTTAAATCGTGTCCTACTCTTTGTGACCCTATTTGGGGTTTTCTTTGCAAGATACTGGAGTGGTTTGTCATTTCCTTCTCTAGCTCATTTTGCAGATGAGGAAACAGAAAAGGAGGGTTGAGTGACTTGCCCAGGGTCACATAGCCAGTAAATATCTGAGGCTATATTTGAACTCAGGAAGATGTCTTCTTGACTCTGGGCCTGGCACTCTATCTACTGCACCACCTAACTGCCCCATTGAGCTTTAAATTCTAGATCATTTTTCATAAAAGCCACCAACTGGCCATAACTTCTTCCCTTCTGTTCTTGTTCATTTTTTTTTGATCTGTGTAGGACTTTACATTTATTCCTGTTAAAATTCATCTCATTCAGTTTAGTCCATCACTGTAGCTTACGAGGAGCTTAGAGGTCCTGTCTGCTGTCCAGTGTACTGGCTCTCACTGTTTGTGTCATCTGTAAATTACCATCTGTGCCTTTAGCTAATTCACTGGCCCCCACCACACTCAACCAGAATATGTCCTCCAGGATGTGTAGCAAGCTTCCCTGACTTCCTTATATGGTAATGTCTTTCTCTGGACTTCAGATTCTTCCTCTGTAAAGGCAGATGCTACAGTCAATAGATAGAGAATCACACCTGGAGACAACAAGACCTCAGTTCAAATCATGCCTTCACATTCTTTCTAGCTATGTGACCCTGGGCAAGTCACTTAATCATTATCTATTTCAGTTTCTTCATCTGTAAAATGGAGATAATTATTGAACCCATCTCTTAGCGGATAGTTGTGAGGATCAAGTGCATTAATATTTGTAAAGTGCTTTGCAAATCTTAAAGCACACTATAAATGTTAGCTATTATTATTGATTATCATATATAAAAATGCAGGAGTTCACCTCTGTTGTCCCTTTAAGCTTAGGCTCTTTCTTTGGAGGTTTTTTGTTCTAGTAGTAGAAATAGATCTGTTCCAAGCCATCAACATGGTAAGACCACCAACCAGGCCCTTCTGTCTAACTACAGATATGTGTTTTTGAGGCCTGTAAATAGTCCACGTGGGTATGAAACTGACCACAGCTGGTTGGCATGTATGAGGCTTTGCCTCATGCCAAATTAAGAGATGGCAAGTTAGCTTCCCCATCCACCTTGAGAGACAGAGAGTAAGCCAGACAAACAGCAGTCACCAGGATACAGTGGACACACCTGGTACGTGTGAGTCATCTAGAGGCCTTCTCTAGGTGAGATACTGGGTGTGCCTTCAGTCTCAGACCACTGCTAGCTCTTAGCCCTGACCTATGCCATTGCTTCTCCAGGCTCTGTGGTGACTACAATGAGTAAAGATTTTCCCAGGAATGCCTTATTGGGGGGTTTACAGGATAGACTTTGTTCCCATGGTTCATTAATGTTGAAGCTCAAAATGTTTATCAGCTCAGCCTCTCAGCCACAGTAATGCATGCCCATAAAACTTAGTGACAAGAGGGAGTCTATTGCCTCCAAGTAATAAATACATCAGGCTGGCATCCCCCAGAGCCTGGTTTCTGTGGCAACTACAGGTTACTGCAAACAGCTGCTACAGGAAGACACACTGACATCCAGATGTCCTAAGCATAAGGTTTACATTAGGAGACATTAAAAACTGAGCTCATAGGTGGCCCTAGACCAGGACTCACTGTGGTCAGGACATCCTTGGCACTGGCTGCTTTGGTCCCCTTTAGATTTCTTTGATTGAAAAGTGACATGAGGAGAGAAGAAACACAGAGAAGGATTTTGTGCTGCCTAAATAGAAGTATCCATCTTGACCTACCAAAATTTAATATGATTGTGTATTCATTTCTTCTTCAGCTGACTTTGTCAAAGACCATCCAACCCTGCCTTTGACATTCTGGGAAGGACTTTACCAACTGTAGACATCAAGGGCAAAAATTTACTTTTGAGAATTTATTGGACACAAACTCTTGGTTACCTCTCTCAAGCTATGGTATTTTGGGGTCCAGAGAGATTCAATCACTTTCCTTTAATAGAAGACTTCTTGGGAATGCTACAGAGATTCTGATCAGAGAGAGGGAGGAAAGGAAGCCATACCTAGATGCACATGTTTCTACCAGTCATCTAACAAGTCCCAAGGGCAATGTGGATAGACATAGTATTAGCAGTATGGAGAAGGCCAGGGTGACTGGGCATCCTAGAGGAAGCCCATTCTTCTGAGGTCTCTGTGATGCATGTTGGGGTCTGCACTTAAGAGCTGAGATTAATGAGTAGTCATGAGGCTAGAGAGTAGTTGTAGTGAGGTCGAGTCTCCCACCTTCCTAGCCTGCTTCTCTATGTAGATGAACCACAAGGTGTTGACTCAATGTTTACAACTGATTTAATTTGCTTCAGGTTCTCCAGCTGAGAATTGCTAAAAAGCATTTATCTATGGTTATCATTTCTTGAACAAATACTTGTGTGTATAAGCATGATACAAAAAAAGTCATTCAAGCCATTTATTTAGACCAAACAGTTGTTTGACTGAGTGATGTTTTCCCCTCCTTTTCAATCAGTTGCACCAGTTAACAGTAGATACTTTATTTTTTGTATCAATGGCTAATTTGTGAAGAATGATGTTTCCTGATTCAAGTTCTCTTTATTTTATCTCCCATCCTCCTACCCTCCCCCTCAAAAAGATAATAATAATAATAATAATAATGATTTGTTGAACCAGGGTTCAGGGATCTTAGAGATCAACTAATTATCAAAAGTTCTTAACTCTCACTTAAGCTACTTGCTTCAGTTTCCTCAACTGTAAAATGGAGACAATAATAATAGTATCTACCTTCTAAATTCTTGTGAGGTTTGAATGAGATCAAATTTGTAAAAGAGCTTAGAAACCCACAGTAGGTGCTTAACAAATGCTTCTTGCCTTCCTTCCTTTATTTTGTGTCATTAGCTCTTTTGGCAGTGTGATGAAGCTTATGGGCCCCTTCTCAGAATGTTTGAAAATAAACCAAATAAGATATGTCAGACAACAAAGGAAACCCATTATTGTGAAATATGGCTATCACTTTTTAAGTTAACAGACATCAGATACTAGGCAAACCACCCTCCTCCAAAACAGGAAACTTTTCTAGCATCCCTGAGAGACAGTGATTCAGCCTTTTGTCAGAAACTTCCAATGACAGGGAGATCACTGCCTCACAAATTAGCCACTGTCAGTCAGTTCTACTTCTAAGTATTAGTAAAATATGTTTCACATGGGGCTGAAATGTCTCCTTATGGATTTCTCCCTACTGCTACTTTTTCTGCCCATTGGAGCAAGAAAGAATAGGTCATATTACCCCTTCCAAATGTCAAGCTTTTAAAGATTTTGTAATGGCTACCCTATTTCCCCTTATTTTTTGTCTTCTTCAAAGACAATACTATCAATTCCTTCTCTTCTTCATAGGACTGATTTTCCAAACCATTTTATTATTCTGGGCAACTTTCTCTGAACTCATTCCAGTTCATGAATGTCCCATTTAAACAAGGATGGACAAAATGGAATACAAGACCCTCACTGGGGTTTGATGGTGCAAAAAAAAAGTGTGTGAGGGGGAGGGGGAAAGTCCAAAGTAGACCCTAGATGCTATTCTTCCATTAATGTAGCCTCAGATTGCATTCACTTTTGTGTCAGTCACATTGACTTGTGGAATGGCACTGAACTTGGGGTCAACAAGAAAAGAGATATTTAAACTCAGATCCAGCAGCTGTGGATGTAGTTGAAAGGCAAGCAGGAATATTTCTTCGCAATCTATTTCCCATTCTTCCCCAGCTGTCCTCAGAAGTTTGATCTCTGTCTGGTCACTACTTAACGTGCCCTGTCATCCAGCAGACCAGATCATCAAGTGAGCAGAGACAAGGCCCATAAATTCCCCTGAGATTTGTCTGATCCAGTCAGACCAGTAGAAAGTGGCTGCTTTCCTAAATCTTCCCTTTTCTAGTCTCTCCTTGTTAATCAAGTTATAAATTAGTGTTCCTGGTCCCTCCTCCACTCCTTCCTCCCCCGACAGGCAGGGCTAGGTCAGGTCTCTGTTTAGGAAGATTTCATTTCCAGTATTTGAAAAAGTGGTCACTCTGACCTGCCATCTTCCCCCCACCAAGGGAACACTTGGAAATGCCCTGAGTTTAATTTATGGGGCTAAATTGGCAATGCAAGAGCTGTGTGACAATATATTATCCAACTCACACCAGGCAGACTCATTCTTTCTTTCTCCCCACCTCTTCCTCTTTTCCTCTCTCAGCATGTCGTGAGCAGTATACTATTCAGCTCCTTGTTATTTCTTATTCTGTCATCTCCTCATGCTTTCTGGGTTTTTCACTGTGGCCTTTCAAGGAGTTAACAGCTGGTCATGTTTCTCAGGAAGAGAGGTAAAAAGGCAACATATTGGGTAAAAAATCAGGAGATCTCACTCTGCCATAACTTGCTATGTGACCTTGGGTAACTTACTTCTCTTTCCTGGTCATTGATTTTAACATCCAGAAAATGGGGACAGTACAAATCTGCACATTGCACTGGACTAGGTCTTATTTAAGGTTTCTTCAAGCACTAAACTGTTATGATCATTCACTACTACTTTATAAGACAAAACACTAGATATCTCTAAGAAGAATTTTTTCATACTCCAGACATCAAGGATTTGGGATGTAAGTTCCTATCTAAAATCTCAGTTTCCACTTTCTTTTGGGTTCAGGATGAGGGAACACAGTCCCTAGGGACAAATAGACCTCTTCTGTACTTGATAGACAACTATGATGTAGCAGAAATCAATCAATCCCTAAGCATTTGTTAAATGCCTCTTCTGTATCTGGAGATATAAAAGCAAAAATGAAATAGTCCCTGCTATCATAGTGCCTGTGTTCTGAGGGAAATCAACATGTACATGTAAACGTAAATTTGTATATGTAAAATAAAAGCATAATAAATACTAGATAATTATAGGGGTGGCACTAAGTAGCTGTGAAGATCAGGAAAGGCTTCATACAGAAGGAGGTACTGACTTGAGTCTTGTAGGACTTGAGTTCTTGTAGGAATCATGTCTTCTAAGAGGCAGAAATTGAGGGGCGGGGGAAGAGTACTCTTCAGTCTGTGCAAAAGTCAGGAGAAGGGAGATAAAGTGCCATTCTGGTGTGATGAATAGCAAGCGACCACTTTAACTGTTTTTTAGAATTTGTAGAGGATAGTAATGCATAATAAGGATAGGAAAGTAGGTTGGGTACAGTTTGTGAAGCTCTTTAAATCCAGGGACCTTTATATTTATATTTGGACCCTGGGCAAGTCACTTAACCCTGTTTGGCTCAGTTTCCTCATCTGTAAAATGAGCTGGAGAAAGAAATGGCAAACCACTCCAACATCTGCCAAGTAAACCCCAAATGAGGTCCCAAAGCATTGGACAGGACTGAAATAAGCAAACAAGGACAACAATTGAAGTTATTGGTTATTGGGTTACTAGTTTGTGACTTTGCATTTCACTTGCCTGCTATCCTCACACACAAATGTGCCCACTGAGGCCGTAGCAAATCAAGCAAAAGTGTTTTGCTAGTTTTGTTCATTTCAGTCTTTATGCTGCTCACACTCATTTTATTTTATTTTCTCTCCTTTGAAATATCATTCCTTAGCAATGTGCTTTTCTAACTATTATCATAACCAAGAAAATTAGGAACACATTATGACCAAGGCCACTTGAGAGAGGTCTGTGTGAACCTTGGGATCTTGATCCCAGTTCTTCTAAAGGTTTACTATAGGACTATAATTACACAGCTGAGTCATGACATCCTGAAAGAACTTCACTTTAATCCTTTTCATCTCAAGTTTAGTAATACCTAAAAGGCCTATCAGAAAGACTGCTCCAAAATATACCCTCATTTTTCAACATCTTTTCCCTTCATTCAATGTCTCCTTCACCCCACTCATCCACTAACATCCAAGCTTATGGTTGTCCCCGTCCCCTCCGAAGCAGCTTTGTGGTGGCAGCAGATAGAGATCAAACTGGCTCTCCTGTGTCATCTTCCTCTCATCTTCCACCCTACCCTCTACCATTTTGGTATAAATTTAGGAAGTCACAGATAACAATTTCCTATGAAGCCCCTTAAAAGTCTTACCTAATAATCAATCCTGTTGGTGACCATCAGAGCATGCCAGTGCTTCAAACAGACAAGGAATTTTCTTGCAGGTGGGGAAACCCCAGGATGGAAGGAATAGATCCAGCTAAATGAGTTCAAATACTGACTCCTAGCAGGGGGCAAATGTAATGTATTTGCCTGTGTTGTTTTAATTGAGGGAAGAAACAGCACATGAATCCACTTTTCATGCTAGCTTTCAATGAAAAGAAAGTGGGAAATATCACTCAAATTGCCTCTGCCTCCTTCCCAGAGCTAGTTTTATAACCAAACAGGTAAGGTAGTGGTCCTCCAGTGCAATGGGATAATGGGTCACCAAGCAGGGATCCTTGTCCGAATACATATCCCCTTCTGCCTGAAATTTTTATCATTAGAAATTTCTTCTTTTAAGTAGTCTCCAATAATAACTCCCATTTCACAAAGATCTTCAAGATATACCAAGTGCTTTCTGAACAATGAGTCAGGCAGGTAGCACAACCATCCTTATTCCAACTGAGACTCCAAGACTCATCCTCTTGCTTCTACTAGCTGTAGATCCTGCTTATTCCTTTGAATGAGGAATTTAAATGGGACTTCTAAACACTGAGGGAAAAGATCTGAATTCTAGTCCCAGCTCTACTATTGAATAACCTCGGGAAAGTCATTTTCATCAAGGAGTCAAGCAATCAGGCAGCCAACAAACATTTATTAAGTACTTCTATGCCAGGCACTTTGCTAAGAACAAGAGTGAAGTAGTCCCTGCCATCAGGGAACTCACATTCTAGAGATAGGGGAGAAACAAACACATACATACACATAAGAGATAACTCACAGTTTTTGAGAGGGAATACATTAATAGGAGGGATAAAGAAAGACCTCATATAGAAAAAGACACTTGAACTGAGTTTTGAAGAAAACTAGAGATTGCGGGTAGTGGAGATGAAGAAGGAATACATTCTAGGAATGGGACACAGGCAGTGTGAAGGCACAGAGATTGGAGATGGAATGTCATGTATGAGGGATAGTAAGAAGGCCAGGATGGCTGGACCATAAATTGATTGAATGACGGGGAGGATAGTAGGAGAGGTTTATTTAGTGAAACTGGAAAGGTAAGTTGGGACCAGGTTGTGAAGAGCACGGGATGACTAAGAAACAGAAATAGGGAAGTTCTGATGTACCATGGGTTAGATTGGGGGCAGGAAGGGAGGAAATAATCTATTATGTTTTGGAAATACTGAGCTTGAGATGCTGACATCTAATTTCAGATGTCCAATGTGCAGTTGGTAGTACAAGATGAACTATCAAAGGAGAAACTAAGACTAGATGAACAGATGTGGGAGTTATCTTCCCAGAAATTATAATTAAACTTATGGAAGCTGATGGGGTAATCAAGTGAGAATGTGTAGAGACAGAAAAGAGGAGGCCTAGGACAGAACCTTGGGCTACAAGCACAACTAGGGACTGTAACATGGATTATGATCCAGCAAAAGAGATTGAGAATGAGCAGCCAAATGAGTAGCAGGAAAACCAAAAGAGAATGTCATGAAAACCCACAGAGGAGAGAACATCCAGGAAGATCAATTAGAGAATTTCAGAAGAGGGGTGTTTGGGAGAGGGAGATTTCTGTTTTAGACATATTGACTTTGAGATGTTTTGGATATGTTCAGCTGGAGGCATCCAGTAGGCAGTTAGTGATGTAGAACTGGAGTTTAGAGGAGAAACTAAGGCTGATTACATAGATCTAAGAGTCATCATCATAGGTGTTAGTTATTGATGAGATCACTAAGTGAAAATGTACAAAGAGAGGAGAGAGCCCAGAGTCCCTAGATACACCCACAGATAAGGGAGCGGGATCAGGATCATGACCCTGCAAAGGAAACCAAAGTGGGACAACCAGGTCAGTAGGATGAAAATCAGGAGAAAGTAATGTCATAAAGCCCTAGGGAGGAGAAAGTTTCTAGGAGAAAAGGATGGTTACCAACACCAGATGGTTCAAAGAAGTCAAGGAGTAACCATTATTATCATCATCATCATCATCATCATCATCATCAAATTTTGGAATTAATTGGTCATTGGTGACTTGGAGAGAACAGTTTCAGTTCAGTAATGCAGTTAGAAGTCAGTCCAAGAGAGATTAAGAAGCAAATATAGTGGGGAAAATGGGGTGGGGGGAGTGGTGGCACATAGTGTTAGTTTTGTTTGTTTGTTTTGTTTTGTTTTTCCCACTAGGAGTTTGGCTGTGAAAGGGAAAGGATATAGTGGATAGTGTTTTGAGAGAATGGTAAGATCAAGTGGAGGGTTTTTTTTTTTTTAAGGATGAGGAGAACTGATCCCTTTTGTAAGTAGAAAAGAAGCCAGGGGATAAGGCGAGATTGAAAATTAGGGAGAAAAAGAGGGGATGATCAAAGGGGCAAGGTCCTAAAGCAGAAAGGAGGTGATGGTATCCAGGGTACTAGTAATGGGATTAGTGTTTTCTTTTTTTAATTAATGTATTTATTTTTGGTTTTCAACATTCACTTCTACAAGATTTTGAGTTCTGAATTTTCTCCCCCTCCATCTGCTCCCATCTCCCCAAGATGGCATGCAATCTCATATAGGCTATACGTGTACAATCATATTAAACATATTTCCACATTAGTTATGTTGTAAAGAAGAGGGGAAAACCACAAGAAGGAAGAAACAAAATAAAAAAAGAAAGAAAAAATTTAGTATGCTTCGATCTGCAGTCAGACTCCATATTTCTTTCTCTGGATGTGGATGTGGATAGCAGTTTCCATCATGAGTCTTTTGGAATCGTCTTAGATCCTTGTATTGCTGAGAACAGTTAAGTTTATCAAAGCTGGTCATCGCACAATGTTGCTATTATTGTGTACGATGTTCTTCTGGTTCGGCTCACTTCACTCAGCATCAGTTCATGTAAGTCTTTCCAGATTTTTTTTCTGAAATCTGTCTGCTCATCATTTCTTATAGCACGATAGTATTCCCTTATATTCCTATACCACAGCTTGTCCGGCCACTCCCCCAATTGATGAGCATCCCTTCAAATTCCAATTCTTTGCCAGCACAAAAAGAGCTGCTGTAAATATTTTTGTACATGTGGGTCCATTTCCCATTATGATCTCTTTGGAATACAGATCTGGAAGTGATATTGTTGAGTCAAAGGGTCAAAGGCACAATTTTATAGCCCTTTGAGCATAGTTCTAAATTATTCTGCAGAATTGTTGGATCATTTCACAACTCCACCAACCATGCATTAGAGTTCCAATTTTCACACATCTTCTTCAGCACTTATCATTTCCCTGTTTGCCATGTTAGCCAATGTGATAGGTGTGATGTGGTAAGCGGTTGGTATTTTCAAGGAGAAGGGAAACATCTTCGGAGACTGAAGCAAAGGAAGAGAAAATGAGTTGATGATGTTAATGGTATATTGGAGTGAAGTGTTGTGGGAGGGGGGTGGGGGAGAAAGAAACTTATGATGAATGGCCTCACTTTTTTTTTCAGGCAAGTATCTGGTGAGTTCTCTCCTAAGAGAAAATGGGAAGAAAATCTTTAGGAAAGATTCTGAGTGGAGTCAAGTTAGCAAACATTATAATGCCTACTGCATGCCATGCACTGTGCTAAACACCGAGAAGAATAGAAAGAAATGCAAAACTTATAATCTAATGCAGAGGGGTATAGAGAGTCATTTGGGGAAGAGTCAACACCTTGGCATGTAGCAGTGAAGGCATAGGTGAGACTGCATAGTAGAAATGTGTGCTAGATCCAGTCAGTATCATTGTGTGACTTCTTCCATTAACATTAAACAGTATATGTGGAGAAGTTGGATAGTGGGAGTGATGTGGGTTGAAAGTTTGGAGAAGGGATGGGTCTCAAATATGGAAGACAATATGAAGTTAATCTGGTTGACTATTGGATCAATATTCTGAAAGGAAAGAAGTAAGGTCAGAGCAAGGGTGATGGCCTGAGAAAACAGGGAGGAGTAGAGTGACTGGAGGTTGCCTTGAACACTGGGAAAAAGGCTTAGGAGGGATCAGGAAGAAAGGAAAGGTTATGATCAGATAGAGAAACACCTGGATTGTGTATACAAGGGGTGAAACATATTAGGGAAATGATAAGATCATGCTCCCAGGAAAAGCTCATCAGCAGGAAACTCATTATCCCAGAGACTGCATCCGCTTTGGTACTCATACCTCATCAGTACACTCAGTAGCCTCTGTAGCTCTGATTTAGAGGTCAGAGCAAAACACTCTTTCCCAAAGTTCCGTTTAAAGAGCACTCATGGCCCATCCGCTTCACTCCGTGATTCCAGCTCCACCACCATGATGCCCCACTCACCCCTTTTCCTTTTGTTTGCTCTCAGCATATTAGAAACTCCTCAAGGGAGGACAGGGATTGTCTTATTTTCTTATTTGTGTCCCCAGTGCTTAGCACAGTGCCTAGCACATAGTAAGTGATTAGTAAATGTTTAGTGAATTGAATTTAAGAATATGTCCTGACCTGTGTATAGCTGAAGTGAAGTAAAGGTTCAGATCATAGAAATGGAAAAGGTTGATAAGCTGGGAAGTTTATCTGAGGAAACATCAACATGTAAACTGAAGTCCACAAGGCAAGTGTTGGGAGGAGAGAAAGCCTGGAAGTCTCTGATGGAAAAAAAAAAAAAAAGGAAAATGACCTGGAGGCCAGTTAAGAACCTCTGGGAAAGGGCTAAGCATTTGTTAAGCACCTACTATGTTCTAAGCACTGTGATAAGTGTGTTACAAATATTTCTTTTGATCCTCATAACAACCCTATGAGGTATGTGCTATTATGCCTATTTTTATAACAAAGAAACTGAAGCAGACAAAGATTAGGTGAACTGCCCAGGGTGACACAGCTAAAAAGTTTCTAAGGCTGGATTTGAACTCAGATCTTCCTGAGTCCAGGCCCAGTGTTTTATCCTCAAACAACCTAGCTGACTAGAAATCTGTCAGAATCTAGATAGAGTAATGTGATTCGGATGGAATGCCTCAAAGAACCGCTACACTGCTAAGTGATCACGGTAGGGGGAGAATCTGGAAGTAGCTGAAAGGAACAAGAAGCATGCCTGCTCCTACTCTTCCTCCTGTCCAGATATTTAAGTGGCACAAAATGAAGGTACATACAGTGCTAGAGAGGGTATACAGGACTGAAGCATCCTCCAGGAAAAGCCAGGCTTCTGTAATTGCAAGGAAATAGAAAAAGCGTGAGAATGGTAAATCGAATGTGAGGGGCAGTTTGTTAACAAAAGGGAGGGAGGGGTAGAGAAGATTGGAAATGGACATGAGTGGACCGAGGCTGCCGTGAATGAGGGATCAGAAAGTAGTGGCTAGGGAAGGACACTTCGGCCTAGTCATCCTGTGACCCCAAATGGCAGGGATTCTAGGTGAAGTCATAATGTAGTGGACTGATCAAAGACAAAGATCCCCTTTGCTCCCTAGATGAGAAAGGTACAGACACAAAGCAGTCAGGCCGGAGGTATTGTGATCTTGGCCACGGGAAAACAAGAAAGGGCTTTGATGATCTAGCTCGCAGATGTCCTCCTTTCCATGTACCCAGGTTAGCCTTGGTCAGTTCTCCAGTTATTCACCTGTCCTATACTTAGGCCAGCCCATACTAGTGTGACTGTAGAAGATTTGTCAACCGTTATTATGGGACAAAATGGGCTCTTGCTCACTTGTGTCTGACTGGCTTCCCAAGTATGATGTCACAAATTATTATCGTTTGGCCATTTAGTCATGTCTGACTCTTCATGATCTCATGGACTATATGGACCACATCACACCAAAAATGTCCATGGAGTTTTCTTGGCAAAAATAATGCAGTGGTTTGCCATTTCCTTTTCCTGGAGATTAAGGCAAACAGATTAAGTGACTTGCCCAGGGACACAACAGCTAGTGTCTGAGACTGGATTTGAACTCAGGTCTTCCCAACTCCAGACCTAGCACTGTATCCACTGAGCCACCTAGTTGCCTCTGATGTCACAAGTAGGCACATCCAATAAGTTTTTAGAAAGTTTTCAGATTAGGGAGAGAATTCCAGAAAGGAGGGAGGGTGGGAGTGTTGGCCTGGAAGGGAGTCGGGCATATCTAGAACGGAGGTAGCCTGTCAGCAGGAAGTGGTATGTTTTCTAGACTTCCAAAAATACTTATTAGACTTGTGAAGCAATATATGAAAGACTTCATAGAACTACATTTGGAGTCAGAGGATCTAGATTCAAAGAATTCCTCAGTTACTTACCATCTGTGTGACTTTGGTCAAATCATTTAACATCCCTTGCCCTCAGTCTTCTCATCTATAGCATGGAGCTAAATAATCCCTATCCTGCCTAGCTCATAGTTATTTAGGTTCAAATGAAATAACACATTCAAAAATGCTTTGTAAATGAATGTGTAGAACACAATAGAAATGTAAGCTGGTGTTATTACCTAAAACTAAAAAAAGCAAAGAAATCACTCATTTATTAACCCTCTAAAGCTGAGAGCAGCTGGGTAGTGCAGCAAGATAGAGTACTGGACTTAGAATCAGCAAGACTTGAGTTCAAATCCTGTCTCAGACTCTTAGTGTCTGCATAACCATAGGCAAGATACTTAACCTCTGAGACTTAGTTTCCTCCTCAGTACAATGGCTGCAATAATAAAAGCTACCTCACAAAATTGTTATGAGGCTCAAATGAGACAGTACATGTAAAGCACTGTCTAGAACTATATTTATTATAGTATAGAACTATACTATAACATTTAGTTAGCTGTTGTTATGTAGTTTATTTGTATGTGTTTAATTATGTGGTTTACTTTGGCTTGGAGCCAAAGTACCTGGATTCAAATGCTGGGTTTACCATTTGCTATCTGTGTGACTTTGGATTGGTCATTTAACCTCTCTGGGCCTCAATTTCCTCATCTGTGAAATGAGGAGGTTGGATTGAATGACCTCTAAGGTCCCTTTCAGCTCTAAATCTATGATTCTGACAACCTGGGATCCACATAAGACACAGCAGATGCACTTGTAATGTCACAGCAGGACACAGTCTCTGTCCCTCAATCTTGTCTGCAGTGGGAAGAGGCATTCTGGCCCTGAGTTATTTTGGGAGGGAAAGACTCAGCTTTGACTGAGAGGGAGTCAGGGCCAGCAAGCTTTTCAAATCATCTGAGGCAAATAGAGAATAACCAAAGAGAGCCAGAGATGTTCAAAGCCAAGGAGGGAGCTGCGCAGACCCCACGAGTGCTTGATGTCAGTCCCTTCACATATCCTCCCCCTTACTTTAATCTGGAGCTCTGGCTTCTCTGAAGCTGAGAGATTTCTGTCTCAGAATCTCAATCAGTAGGGCTGTGTTGAAGATGTTAGAAAAATAGTAGAGTGTATAGATCCAAAGCTGAAATTCCGTAAGGCTTTCCTAATTAAACAACTCCCTATCCTTTGCTTATCCAGTCTCTCTCCTCCTTACCTAGTCCCAGCATTCAATGCAATTTCTACCCTCCCCAGTCCACCAGGTATAGCATAAACATTTTGCCAATGGGAGTAAGTAATGAGGTGAGAATATTGGAATAATACCTAACCCCTGCTTCCTCTCTCCTCCTCCTCCATACTTCTGGCTGCTATAAATAGAAGCTGGGACTAGGCTGGTATAGAGTATAATGCCCCTGGGCCGAGCAACTTCTACTCTCTTAAGAGTCTCCAGAAAAGGTTAGTGTTTAGGGGAAATGCTGTGTTCAATGACCTAACAAAAACATTCGACTCCATTAGCAAATCTGGGCTCTGGCAGCCAAAAGTAAGTGAGTTTTGCTGGGCAGAGAAGCCCTTCGACATCCTGAAGTTATTATATGATTAAACAATCGATAAATCTTTATTGAGTGCCGACTTTGAGGTTCCTTACCCAGCCCCTCCCTCCCCACCCAAACAGATGGTTAAAGACAAACCTCTCCCTGCCTCCTTCCTCAGACTTCTTAATTCAGGGCTGGGGAGGCCTGGTGTTGAAGGATACTCAGAAGCCCTTCATACACTCTACATTACAACCAACAACTGCCTTGCCTTGCTGTTCCTGAATTTAACATTCTGTCTTCCACTTCCATACCTTTGCCAGGGCTGTTCCTCATGCCTGAAATACATTGCCTTCTTATCTCTGCCTCAGCCTTCTACAAGACATAACTCCAGTGCCACCTCTGGATGGAGATTTTCCCTATTTTCCCCAGCTGTTAGTGTTCAATCACACCTCAAATTATTTTGTATTAACTATATTGTATCTCCCAATAGAACATAAGTTACATGAGCACAGGGACTATTTTCCATTTTGTATGTAAGTTCCCATATAGATATAATATGTGCATTCCCATGTACATAGCAGGCATTTAATAAATGCTCATGGAATCATAGAGTAACATCATGAAAAAATGGAAGGAGCAGTGGATTGAAGAGACAAAAGACCTAGTTTAAAGTCCCGGCTCTGGATCATCTTGGCCAAATTATTACACTGAGGGCCTCAGTTTCTTCCTCTGCCACCAAAGGGTATTGGGCTACGTGATCTCTGAGGTTTCCTTTCATATTCTCTTCTCTGCTTAGACTTACTGTGCTCCAGGTTTCTCTACAACATGGATGTTCTATATTCGAAAGCTCCTTCCATCTCTGACATTCTTTTAGCTTTTAGTTTGGGGAGAGTAAACATGGATCTGTTCCCCTAAATCCTGGAAGAGTAGAAGCGGGGACTGGAGAACTGTTAGATCATAAAGGAGGCAAGTTAAGAATAAATGAAAGGAAGAATACCTTTATGCAGTCAATAGTAAACACATCAAACTCCTTACTTTTAAGCGATAATAAAAATCCTTTACCTTGACATGGTAATTTGCAGTTTTCAAAGTACTTTTCCATACATTAGCTTATTGCAAAAGGAATGTGCATTAGAATGGCTATCAGAGATTGGCATTCTGACCTAGTTCTGCTCCGAGGATGACTTGGGGCAAGTGACTTTATTCCTCTAGGTCTGAGGTTATAGGAGCATCATTTTGAGCTAGAAGGGAACTTAGATACCTATCTCTTCTGCTGAAACGAGGAGGTGTGGCCAGCTGGCGTGGTTGGCTGTAGCCAACCGAATCATAGGTGAGAAGAAGGTGATCTCCATTGGGACATATAGAAGCATAGATCCAGAGCTGAGAGGGACCTCAGGTCACCTACTACCTCACCCCTTTTTTTTTTTACAGATTAGGAAACTAAATGAATTTCTTAACTTCTCTGGGCCTTAAAGTCATTTGGGTAGCAAGTGACAGAGCCAGGAATGAAACTATTTTCTGAACTGTAAAATTAGGTAACTAAATTCAGTGATCACCAGAGTTCCTTCCAGTTCTAATATCCTGTGGTCCACATGAGTTATACAGGGTATTAGTATTTCCATTTTATAGATGAGAAAACTGAGGGCCACATAAGTGAAGCAACTTGCCTGTGTCCCCATGACTAGTAAGTAACAAAAGTGGGACTTTCAGATTGAAAGAGACAACATGGAATAGAGGAAAGAATACCAGATTTGACATTAAGGAATCTAGGGTCAAATCCCTACTGTGTCATTGATTCATTACCTGTGTGATCTCAGGCAAATGCTTTAACCTCTGTATGTCTGTTTCCTCTTCGGTTGAATGAAGGAGTTAAACTAAATGATAACCCAAAGTTCCTTCCAATGTGAAGAAAGCCTGGTGATTTTCCAGTGTGTGTAGAAATTCAAGAGGCATGGCGGAGTACAGTGGCCATTCTCTAAAATTTTTTCCAACTCAAAATCCTATAATCCCATGATTCTGTGCTAGCAGACCTTGGGGCTCTTGGTCCTCCAACTGCTCTTTCCTCCTGCCTTTCAGAAAAGCCCACCTGATCCTGAGGAGGCTGGAGAAGGTCAGCAGCCACTGCTCTACCCTCCTGCGCAGCGCCTACATCCAGAGCCGTGTGGACACCATCCCCTACCTCTTCTGCCGCAGTGAAGAGGTGCGGCCAGCTGGCATGGTCTGGTATAGCATCCTCAAGGACACCAAAGTCACATGTGAGGAGAAGATGGTCTCCATGGCACGCAACACGTATGGCGAGTCCAAGGGGCGGTGAGAGAGAAGACTGGCCTCAGGCTTTGGATGGCCAAGAACAGAGACTCTCAGAAAGGAGAGATGGAAGGACACATGAGGAACCTGGATCCTGGGTGGGGTTTGGGGCAGAGGGTGACTAGAAGGAGTCACAAAGGCCAAGCCAGACATTTTTTTTCCATGGACAGTTGAAGGGACCTTAGGTAGCAGCCGGGATCATACATTATTTTCTTTCTTTCTTTCTTTTTTGAGACATTATTTGACTCTGTCATAAAGTCTCACCTTTTTAAAACCTTTTCTTATGGACTCCAGAAATCCTGAAATGAGAGCATTCTGATGGGGGCCACATATTACCCTTCCCTCCTTTTCCCCTTGACTTTGACTGGCCTCAGCAATTCTTTCTCTGTGGTCTCTCTTCACCTATTCCTATCCTGCCTCTCCACCCAGGCCTCAGAGCACACAGGACAGCCCCTTTGGCTGTAGCCATCTCCCCAAAGTAGACCTGACAATTTTCCCAGTGAGAATTTTTTTTAATGCTCTCCCATTTGCAGAACTCCTGCCTCTTCCAACTGCTCACAGACCCACCCTAGCAGAGGTCCTGACAGGCTGTTCTGTGCATTAAAAATTCATATGAAGTCCATGTTCCTGCCTATGTGGTATTTCTTGCCAGTGGAATACAATTTGTGACATTCCCAGCCTCCCCTAGCCAATGATCTTGGGTGCCTTCCTCCAAGAAACTGAACAGCAAAGGTGTAGCTGCTACACGAGAAGCTGTCTGAGGTTAATGGGAACCCCAAGAGAATGATAAGGAAGTCCAAGTCCCTAGATAGTTTTGTTGCATCTCATAGATGCTTATTCATTGAATCGTGGTTCCATCTTGATCAGAGATCTGACTGAGTTTATGATGATAATAATGTTAACACCAATAGCTAGCACTTATGTAACACTTTAAGGTTTGCAAACACTTTACAAACATTGACTCACTTGATTCTCACCACAACCCTGAGAGTTAGGTGCTATTATTATCTCCATTTTACAGATGAAGCAAATAGGTTAAGTGACTTGTCCAGGGTCATATATCTATTGTCTGAGGCTGGATTTGAACTAAGGTCCTCCTGAGTCCTAGGCCAGCACTCTATCCATTATGCTACCTAGCTAATATAGTATAAGGGGAAGAACACTGAAATAAGAGTGAATAAACCTTGTTTCTTGTCCTGACTCCGCCACTGACTTACTATATGTCCTTGGGCAAATCATGTCACCTGTCTTGTTCTTTGTTTTTCTCATCTCTAAAATGATGAGGTTGGACAAGAATAACTTTGAAGGTCACTTCCAGGTCTACCATTTTGGGTTTTAAAGTCTGGTCCAGCTATAACTGAAATATATACATTCACACACACAAACAAACACATGTGTGTACATGTACATATATATGTGTGTGTATATACACACACACATACACTTACATATATACATATAAAATATAGGGGAGTGTGTGTGCATAAATTCCACTACAGACACACACACATCACTGTTAGCTACTAATACCCAAGTTGTGTTAGTTAACTGAAACCTCATAAAGAAGAGAGCTTAAATGTAGTGCAATGCAGGAAAGGTAAATCTGTTATGGAAGATGAAGTCTGGAAATGTCCAGACCATAAGGCATGGTAAGGAAGGGTCAAATTCAGTAGATGTAACTGAATGAGGAGCTCCAGAGTACCTGGCATAGTTTGAGGATTTGGGAGATTAAGGAGAGAGTTTTAAGAGATTTGTTGTGAAGAAGGGATATTGACTACTTTTTAACCTTGATATCAATTTTGTTATGGGCCTGGCCTAGTTACCCATTTACTGAAGATTTTTTCTTAAAGTGAAGATAAATTTTGACAAATTTTCACTGGAAGCTACCTGAGAAGGTCATCTGGTCCAAGCCCCTCATTTTAGAGATAAGGAAGCTGAAACCCAGAGAGGTTAAGAGACTTTCCCAAGGTCACACAGATAGTAAATGGCAGAGCTGGGGTTTTTGCTCAGCTCCAAGTTCAGGATTGATTTCACTACCTCCTGGTAGGGGAAGGCCCAGAGGGTGCCTTGAAGCTAGACTCCAGAATCTCTGATCTCTCTAGAGAAAGTGAAAACAAAGCAATGGAAAACAAGCAGAAATCGGAGTCAGGGAGTTCAGCCTCACCAGCTGTCTCCTTTTACCACATCTGAAGGCATAAATATTACTCATGTAGCATCACAGAGGGGGCTGGAGATCTCCCAGTTTTATAATAAACAAAGAAAATGTGGACTCTTTCTGACTTTTTTTTTTTCTGGAGAGAAGGAGCCTGAAGGAAGAAAGCTGGAATGTAAATGGCACCTGGTAAACAGTGTTTCTCCTAAATATTTTATCAGGACCATGGGCAGGGAAAGCAACATAAATAAAGGGCAAGATTCTGGGGTAAGAAAATCAAGGAAAGGGTAGGATGAAAGACAAGGGATTAATCAGAGAAGTTCTTTTGGTTGTCACCTGTGGCCACATTGGAATTGGGAGTCTGGAGCCAGGCTAAGGGATCAGGAATTATGGCACACACAAGCCTCACTGGTCCAAGAAAGATGGATGGCGAGTTCAAGTTGGCAGCCAAGCGCTTGTCACCCTATAAGTAGAACAGAGGTTATAGCCTGGGCTGGCAGTATAGGAGGCAGACCCTCTGGTAACACCTTTCAGAAAAAAAGGCAAATTTTTGCTTTGGCCAGGAAGATTCCTATGATTATTGAACTAAAAGTAGAAAGCTGGACTAAAAGTAGAAAACATACAGTTCAGGGGCCTTGGGTGGGGGTTCATAAGTGAATTTGTTGGGGCAAAAGAAGGCAGAGAGAACACCAAACAAGAAGGAACCCTTGGGAACTGCAGCAAGCACAGGAAAAGAAATGTGTACCCTCATAACAGGGAGGAGGTTGAGGACTGAGAACTGGGTCTTATTTCAAAGTCTGGGAGATAACGTGAAGTCAGCGAAAGAGAAGAAAAAGTGACCCAACTGGTCAGAGAAAAACGAGGACAATGTGCTGACATGAGGGCCAAGAGAAGCGGTAATTTTAGGGTAAAGGGGGTTTCCACCACTGTCAAATGCTTCAAAGGTGATAAGGACTGGGGAAAAAAATATTTTTATTAACAGGAGGTACTCGGTGTCCTTTGATAGTTGTAGAGGTGCTAATCAGATTGCAAGAGGTTCAGCTATGAGTGAATGATGGCACCCCTTGATCTAAGGCTGAATGCAAAGAGTCTGGGAATAAGGAGGTGATGGCCTCATTGAATTCTGCACAGGTCAGTTTACATGTTGAATACTGTGTTCAGTTATGCCATGTTTCAGGAAGGACATTGGTAAGAATGAATGGAGAATTATTTTGCATTTACTATAGGTAAGCCACTAAGCCAAGTGTTGCATATACAAATAGAAAAGGTTAAGGTGGCCCCTATTCTCAAGGAACTCATGTTCTAATGGGGCAGACAACACATATGGAAGGTTTCAGCTTTTCAGGTGGAAAGACCTCATGATCCATAGGGAGCAGCAGCAAAGCAGATATTAAGGCCTCTTCTTTAATGTCATTTTCACTGATGAAATCCTATCAGTGTCTAGTGTTGAACCATTTGACCATGCCAAGGAATTTAGTGATGAGAGCTTCCTCTTTTGGGTCTCCAATGTGGTTGTACCACCTTCATGAAGTTGCCAGGCTGTGTCTCCAGAGGGATTGTTTTCTAGGATGATGGCTGCAGACATGGGTCTAGAAGCATTGCTTCTAGATTAAGGTCCCTGGCCATCCTCATTAAGGTCTGAGGAGAGATAGTGGTCAGAGTCGTGGTAATTTAGCTTGTTTGGCAAATGCCATCTCCTATGTCTCCCTCAGGGTGTTCTGCTGATTTGTCTAGGCTGGCATGCCTGTCTTGTAAGCAGCTGTTGGTTAGGTGGGTAAGGATGGCTGTCCCCTTCTCCACAGGAGTCACTTCCCCAGGCAGTGGCTGAGAGGCCTGGGCCATAAGAAGAGCCAGTGGTCTGGGGAGTAGGCGGGAAGAGGCAGTGCTGAGACTGCCAGAGTTCCTGTGTTTGTCTACCTGCTAGTGGCGGTTGGTCAGCAAAGGCTGGTGGTAATAAGAACATGACATCCTTCTACCCAACGATTTGCCCATCAGTGATGGGTGCAAGGGCTGCGACGGAAGGAGGTCTGGTAATTTGGGAGACAGCATCCTTCCCAAGGCTTCTGATAAGTCAGAGAGAATAGATTTTGAGCTCGTGCCTTATGAGTAACAGTGAAGGGAATGGGCATGTGCAGCTTGGAGAACATTCTCCTGGGAAGCCTAAGCTTCTCCCCATAGTTTCTAGTGCCCTCCCCCAGGAATTACTTTGTATTTTCTTTGTATGTATTTATCTCTGTTTGTGTTGTTTTCTGAGACTAGAGCACACATTCCTTGAGGACAGGGACTGGCTTATTTTATCACTGCATCCCCAGCACCAAGATAGTGCCTGGTTTGTTCAATGAATGCACGGAGAAGAGATGACTTAGGAGAACACAATAGTTTATTCTTGAAGTGTGAATGGGATCTTATAGGGCATTTGGCAGAGGGGGTTCACAAAGTGAAATGCTACAATGGAAAATATTCATTTGAACCAGAAAAACACTTGGTGCTGATGAAGTTGGGACAAATTTTGTCCTCTTGAGTGGGACTTCATAATAGGGTAAGGCATCATAGAATTAAAAGTTATGGAACTGGAAGCAATTTTAGAGAGCATCTGGTTCATTTTACAGAAGAAGACAACAAGGCAGAGAAAGAGCAAGTAACTTGCCCAGGGTCACATAGATAGTAACTGGCAGAGACAGGATTCTAACCCAAGTTCTCTGACCCCCCCAATCTACAATGCTTTCCTCTGTAAGAATATAGGATACTAGGGGCTATTGTGTACATTGCACTGTTTCTAAGAGGTATACAGCCCCCTGTATAGCCCAGGAATATCCCTGGCAAGATGATGTATAGATAGGGCAGGGAACCCAAAGTTGCCTTTAGGGAATCCAGGGCCTATGGCACTGGGGAAGGGTAATAGAGAATGAAAGGGTGTGATAGTTGTCAATAAGCAGTGCCCTTGGTGATGCCAGGCCAAAGGCCATTCCTGAGTGACATGGAACTCAGGGTTCTTAATAGGTAGGTACTAGCCTAAGTAAGGCATGTGAGGTCAAGGGGTAAAGAGGAGGTCATCTTAAATGTATTCAAGTCAGATCTTGCTATGATCACACATACAAACACTCACACAAGGGCAAAATGATCACCCAAGACTGGTTAAATTCAGTGAAAATGAATATCAATTGTAGATTTGAGGGGGGAAAGTAGTCACGAGAGGACAGCCATGCAGGAGAAGGTGTGTGGAATCCATTGACAAGGACTATGCTGTCTCCATCTGCTTTATTAGTCAATAAGCATGTAATGAAGCAGAGGAACCAGAGCTCATTTTTGGCACCAGCTTGGGGAAATGAACTCTTTTTCACATTCTTCTTCTATTCTGTTGTCTCCCCCAGGTACTTTCCCAGAGCAGCCCCTGCGCTAGACCCCACTCCCTATGCCCAAGAAGGAAATCCAATTTTATCCACCTGATCCACTGTACCATTAGAATCTAAAAGATACCTTAGAGGTCATCTAGTCCAATCCTTTCTTTTTACAAAAAAAAAAAGCAACTGAGTCCCAGAAAATTTAAAAAAAAAAAACCCTTCCTGAAGTCTGCAGAGGTAGTAAGGAAAAGTTTAAGGACAGACTTGCATGCAAATACAGGTTTGGCATCTAAGAGAAGCAGTTAGGAGCATGAAAGAGGCAGCTAGGTGCATCAGGAAGTCCTGAGTTCAAACCTTGTCTCCTCTACTTATTATCTGGGCATTTGGCTAGTCACTTAGCCTTTCTCCACCTCAGCTTCCCTGTCTGTGAAATGAAGGGGTTAGAGAAGATGGACTGAAAGGTGCCTTTCTTCCACCTCTGGACTGATGATCCTTTGTGATGACTAATACCATCTGGAACGTAAAAAGAGATCAGATATATACCTGTACTACACCTGAGTAAGAAGGTGTGTAATGATACCCATTGTACACACATACACCTATGTTTATGGTAGAAGATTACCTAGCATATCATGTGGCAGTGTGTGCAAAATGTGTCCTGAGACATAAATTCATGTCTATACAGGCATGTGAACTTATAGGGAGACATAAATAAAGACAAGAAAGGAAAGAGAAAAGGTCCCTATTGAAAACAGAGGGCTTTTATAGAGTTAGTTTTTCACTTTTGTCTTTGCATCCCTTGGTACACAATGGGTACCTAATAAATGCATATTGATTTAGACTTATTAAGGAGCCTTAGAGATCCTCTATCCCAATCCCCTTATTATTTTTCAGACAATGAAACAGAAGCCCAAAAAGGCCCAAATTTGCACAGGTAGTAGTAACAGATAAGAAGCAATTAGCAGAGGTAGGATTAGAACCCACAGCCTTGGATTCTAAATCTTTCCAAATGTCCCACACCACTTCTAGGCTGAGAGTCAAGAGACATGAGTTTGAGTTCTACTTTTGCCCTTAATCTTGACTATAGTCTTGAAGAATGCCACAGGCATTCCTATCGGGCTACCATTATCAAACTTTGGACAGATGATGTGATATTCATGTAACAAATTAATAGTCGTTATTAATACCAGTGATGCTAGTGCTAACTGATTTTTTAAAAAATCTAAACCTGTGTTTTTTACCAGAGTGGTGTACCTGTTGTGAAAACTTCTACCAATGGAGTTTAATAATTCATCAGGAGCGTAGAGTAACATAGAGTAACGTCAGTAACATACTTGGGGACATAGAGAGGTTAAGTAATATAATAATAACAAAAATAATAACAGCTAACATTTATATAGCACCTACTACAGGCCAGGCATTGTACTAAGCAATTTACAATTATTGTTTCATTTAATCCTTACCACAACCCTGGGAAGTAGGTGCTGTTATTATCCCTATTTTACAGATAGGGAAACTGGGGCAAACAGATTAAGTTACTTGCTTATGATTATAATCAATATGGGTTAGAGGCAGTTCTTTGGCCTTGGTCTCCCTAACTCCAAGGTCCATCCTTTATCCACTATGCTATTTGCCTTTTGAATCACTAGTGACCACTAGATTGATTCTCATTCAAAGTTAATCAGATCCCTAAGAATGTGTATATGTTTGTGTGTATGTTTGTGTGTGTGTGTGTGTGTATCTGCCTTCATTTTCTCATCTCTAAAGTGAGAATAATAATAGCATCAGGTTCGTGTGAGGATAAAATGAAAATATTTGTAAAGTACCTCATAAACCATAAAGCACTATAGAAATACTAACTATTGTTATTATTATTAAAACATGGGATGTTAGAGCTGAATGAGGCCTTAGACTACAGAATGACTTCTGAGGTCATCTAGCTAAAGCCTCTTATTTTATGGTTAGGGAAACAGAACTCCAAAGAAGAGAATTTACTTATTCAAGGTCACAGAGATGGTGTTAGAACCTAAGTTTGCTGACTTCTAGTTACTCTTCTTTGCATATTTCTACATACTGCTATTCGTGAAATTATGCTATCTCAAATCTTAACACCTCATGATTGATATGTTTATACCAGAGGCTAATGGCAAGTGTACATCAAGGTTACTCGTCTCCAATGGGGCCACATGTTTGATGCACTTGAAGTTCTTTGGGAAAATGTATACATATAGAATGAGATTGAAGCTCCAGGACCTTGCAAGCTACAAAAATTTGTTATCTGTGTGTGGAGGGGCAGTAGAGGGTGGAAAGAGAAGGAATTGAGGCTTAGAAGTAGGCTATAATTATACATACATGTGGGTTCAAGTGTGTGAGAATGAAAAAATAGCTTTAAAAAAAAAACCTCTAAGCTCAAAATCTGCACAGATCCAAGCCAATTCAAACTGATGAAATTAAAAATGGTCTATGATGGTACTCACTGAAGGTGTTCTGAACAAACAAAACCTAGGGTTTTTTTGATGGTATTTTGTTTTTAATTTGAGGTTGCCCATAAGATTGCAAGGGACTGAGAGGAGGTTTCTGACTTTTCCTTTTGGGAACTGCTCAATATGCTTGTACACATACTATCAGACCAATTTTTTCTTACTTGCCTGTTTTATAAGAGTTGGCAGAGGGCAAAATAGTGTGCCCAGTAATATATACACAGGTGTTGTCTTCTGAACACATAGGAGAGAGAGAGAGAGAGAGAGAAAGAGAGAGAGAGAGAGAGAGAGACAGAGACAGAGACAGAGACAGAGAGACACAGAGATAGAGCAACACACAGAGACAGAGAGACACAGAGAGAGACAGAGAGACATACACATAGACACACAGAGAGACACATACACAGACACACACAGAGACACACACATAAAATACGCACACACACACACAAAGAGACAGAGAGACACATACAGACACAGAGAGACAGAGAGAGACAGAGAGGAAGACAGAGAGAGAGAGGGAGACACAGGGAGAGAGGCAGAGACAGAGAGAGGGAGAGACAGGGACAGTCAGAGAGAAGCTGGAAGGCACCTTGGAACATGGAATGCTAGAACACAGATCATAGAATCATAGCTCTAGAGCCAGAAGGAACCATTTTTTAATATGAATATACTGAGGCTCAAAAAAGTCTATGTGATTTGCCCAGGGTCATCTAGGAAGTGTCAAGACACTGGCTATAGAACTAAAATGTTAGCAGTGGAAAGAACCTTCTAACATGGAATGCTCTGTTAGAAGAGGATTTAGAACATGGGGTGTGACTATGTTGGGCTGTGTGAACTACAAGAGGGAGGGAAGCATTTGGCTCCTGGTCTACTTTCTGTCTTCCTTATTGCTTCTTGCTGATATAACTGCTGTCCCTAATATATAAGAACTTAAGCTACAAAAGCAGCCTTTCATAATTACTACCCTTTTAAACAAAAAAGCAAACGTGTGTTAAAAACTCAAAAATGCATAACCAAGGATGGAATCTTTCTAAATGTGATCCAAAGCATGTAAGCACTAACACTGTCTGCAACTGAGAAAAAACTAGAAGCTTTTCTAGGGTAAACAAGGGTAAAGCAATGTTTTTCCTTCTTCTCACCCTCTCCCCACTTTTATTTGACATTTATATAGAAATATTAAAACATAAGGACAAAATTTTAAAATGTAAATATCATCAGAAAGGACACAAAATTATTCCTATTTGCAGGCAACAGTATGGTGTACTTAGAAAACCCCAGTGAATTGGTAGAGAAACTAATGTAGATGATTGTAGATGAGGAAACTGGGACCCAGAAAACTGAAATGATTTGCCAAAGATCCTATAGACCATTCATGACAGGGCCACGATTATAATATTGTCTCCTGAGCCTAATATTCTTTATTACTGTGCCTTACTACTTGAGATATTATTCCCACTTGGATGATAAAGCATCAAAAAAACCCAGACACTTTCTCAGTTTCCTATTCCCCTAGTGAGGCTTCAGCAGCAAGGAAAACATCAGAACGGGCCTCAAAGTGTTTTGAACCATTTTATTTCATCTTTCAGTACCAAGTCAATAAACATTTGTTAAGGACTTACTCTGTTCCAGGCACTCTGCTAAGTGCTGGAGATACAAAGAAAAACAAAAATAATCCCTGTACTCAAGGATCTTACATTCTAATGGAAGAGACAACACATAAATAATTCGATACATACAAGATGATATGGAGGAGGCAGAAAGTAATCTCAGAAATGAAGGCACTAGCATTAAGAGAGACTAGGGAAGGCCTTCTGAAGAAAATGAATCTTGAAAGAATCTAGGGAAGCTAAGAGAAGTGAGGAGACAGAAAATTTTGAGTGGAGAATAAAGTGGGGAGATACTTGAGCCAGGGAGACAGTTCAAAGGCTAATTCAATTGTCCAAGTGAGAGGTGATAAAAGTCTGACCTAAGGTAATGGCTTTGTGAGTAGAGAGAAGAGAAGGTATATGAGAAATGATATAAAAGTAGAAAGGATGAGATTTGGCAAAGGATAGATATGTGATAAGTCATCAAGGATGACACTGATATTATAGATTTGGAAAAGCAGGAGGATGGTGGTACCTTCCACAGTAATAGAGAATGGAAGAAGAGGGGAAGATTTGGGGACAGGAGAAAGAAAACTGTTTTGGACATGTTGACTTTTCGATGTCTAAGGGGCATCCAATTCAGGAAGTCCAATAGACTGTTGGTATCTTGGATCACTATGTAAGAAAGTGACAGGGGTATATGATGTGTTCAAAGAAGACTAGTTCCTCCGATGTGAGGGCTGCTAAGCCCTTTCCAAGGCTGCTTTCAACCTTTGGTGTCCATTTGTTTCACACAACTGTCACCCATGGCTCCAAGAAGCACTGCATGTGCAGCTTCCATACCCTGGTATGACCATACCCCAGCAGATAGGCTAAACCAGGCTGAGGCTAACCAAGGGGTCTCTGACTTAGAGGGGTATCTACCCCAAAGATGTGAAGATTTCTACTGGCAGATTAGGCAGATGAGAACAATTTGTTCCAATGGCCATGGAGGCTTGTTTAGAGCTTGGTTAGACATGGAAGATACCAAGTCATCCACTGCATCCTAAGCCATCACCAGTCACCTTGACTTTGTCTTGCCGCTGGACTTTGATCATTCTGGAAGAGAGAGTGACACCCACAATGTTGTGTAACTCTGCCTCAATTAAAGCCAGTTTGTGCACAAATCAAAAGGACAGAGACTAGGGCTGGATATGTAGGTTTGAGAATCTACTTCATAAAGGTGATGAGTGAACCCATGGGAGCTGATGGGATCTCCAAGTAAGAAAGCATAGATTAAAAAAAAAGAATGAAGCCCAGGACAGAGCCTTGGAAGACACCTATGGTTAGTGGGCATGACCTGGATGAAGAACCAGCAAAGGAGAATTAGGAAAAGTCAGATAGATGGGAAGACAAAGAAGAGAGAACAGTATCATGAAAACCTAGAGGACAGAGTGTCGAGGATAATGTTATCCACAGTGTCAAAATCTGCAGAGGTTTCAAGATGAATGAGAATTGAGAATAGGTGATTAGATATGGCATTTGATGATTGGTAACTCTGGAGAGAGCAGTTTTGCTTGAATATTGAGGTCAGAAACCAGATAGCTGAAGGTTTAGAAATGAGAGGAGACAAAGTGCAGATGACTTTCTCAAGAAGTTCAACCAAAAAAGGGAGTAGAGACATATAATGATAACTATCATGAGGGAAGGAAATAAGCATATATATAGTGCCTACAATGTGCCAGGCATTGTGCTAAGGGCTTTTTACAAGTATCTCACTTGATTCTCACAACAACCCTGGCAAGGTGGGTGCTATTATTATTCCCCATATTACAGTAGATAAAACAGAGACAAGAGGTTAAGCAACTTGCCAGAGTTATACAACTAGTAAGTATAAGTTCAAATTTGAACTCAGGTCTTCCTGACTCAGAAAGCAGCATTCTATCCATTGTGCCACTCATTGCTTCTAAAAGGGTATGATCAGGTCAAGTATCTTTTTTTTTTTGCGGGGGAGGATAAGGGAGACAGCAGAGAAGGACCCAGTGGAAAGGTAGAAAATGAAGACAGGAGACTGAGGATGATAGTGGGGGCAATCTGCCTGAGAAGACTAGAGGAAATGAGATCAAGTGTGCATTAGGAAGGGTTGGCTTTGGTGATAAGAGACCCAGGTAAAAGAGGAGATAGTGAGGGAAGATATTTTTAAGTGATCTGAGATGAGGAAGAGAGGAGAAAAGGGAATATAGGCACTCTGGAAATGGCCTCAATTTTTTTTTCAGCAAAGTATAAAACAAGGTCCTCTGTTGAGATGGTAAGGAAGGCAGTGATATAAGAGGTTTGAGAAAAGAGAGGAAGAACTGTTGTGGAGAGGATAATAGCAAATAGCAAATCTATTGGGGAGCAATTGAACATTTGCTTTGACACAGTGAAGGCCCAGCTAATAGCATATAATATCACTTTGTAGTGCATGCAGTTTGTATGATTTTGTGATTTCCACTGGCTCTATTCAGCAGTATGTGAATACGAGAGAAGAAGGTGGATGGTAAGAGTAATCCAGGGTTGGGATTTGGCAAGGAGTGATCAGTGATATGATAAGGGGGCAAGGGATTCAAGAATAAAGGGTAAGGCTGGTTAGCCAAAGGGTCAAGATAGGGAAAAAAAGGATAGTACAGCTAGTATAGGGGCAATCACCTGGAAAAGAACTGAGGGGTAAAGGAAATGTAGGTCACAGTGACTATGAGAATAAAGTAAGGGCCAATATAGAGAAGGAATGATAAAAAATTATGATCATATAAAGGAATTTTGGAATTCATGAACCTTGGTGCCCTTCAATCTGCCCCTCACTCTTATCAAATCCAGCCCAGCAGAGAGTAATTCTTCAGCCAGATGGTGTAGTGGATAGAGTGTTGGGTCTGGAGTCAGGAAGATCCAGATTCAAATCCAGCTTCAGACACTTAACTAGCTATGACATCGGGGGGGGAGCAAGTCGCTTACCTTCAGTCTGCCTCAGTTACTTCATCTGTAAAATGGGGCTAATAATAGCACCTACCTCCCAGGGTTGTTGTGGGGATCAAATGAGATAACAGTTGCAATACAAATGTTAGCTCTTATTTTTATTAGCTTTTCTCCTTCTCAAACTTCCTGAACTTCTTATTGTGAGGACAGTAACCTACTTCGGTAGGTTCTTAAGATCAAAGATCCCAAGATGCAAGGAAAGGATACAAGACTGTGGCAAAAGCCTAGCATAGCAGAAAAAAAAAGTGAACTTGGGCTGAGAGAGGGAGTGCTTGAACCTAGATTGGTCTACTTATTAATCGTGTGATCCTGGATACATTTACACTGCTGAACCTGTCTCCTGTTCTACAAAAATGAGACAATCCTGGCAGGGCTATTGTGTAAAAAGTGCTTTATTAACCATTAAACATATATAAATTCAAGGGATTATTATTTTTTTTTTTTTGAGAGGCTTCCAGGCAGAATAGCACTAGGCTCAGCAAAAGTCCAAATCATGCTTCTGGCAAATTCACTAGCTGTTGACCCTGACCAAGTCACTTAACATCTGTGTGCCTAGAGGGTTGCCTGAAGGAGTTAGTGATACTAATTGTAATGACTACAGCACAAGGCTGTGCTAAAGATCAAGTGAGAAGATGCTTATAAAATGTTTGGAAAATGTTAAAGTGCTTTATAAATTTCTGTTATTGTTATTGGTCTTTGCAATAAACCTATGAGGTAGGTAGCAAAAATTTAAATGCCTCCATTTTACCCAGGAGGAAACTGAGGCTCTAACAGAAGAAAAAAATCATTTACCCAAGGCCACCTGGCTAGTAAATGAGAGAGTTGGATGGATCCCCAGATCTCATAAACCAGAGATGGGGAACTTGTGGCCTTGAGGCCACATGTAACCCTCTAGGTCCTCAAGTGCAGCCCTTAATCCTAACCCAACCTCACATTTTGATACTTGAGGACCTAGAGGGTTACATGTGGCCTCGAGGCAAGTTCCCCACCCCTCTCCTAACCCCAAGCCCAGGGGCTCTTTCCTCTATATTATCCAGTTGCCAACAGGCATCTTTTCAGAGGCTTATTCCCCATAGAGAGGGAATGGTCCCTTGCTAGCATATGCAATGTAGCTGGTTAAGGGACAGGCCTGTATCTCTGGAACATTTTTTTTTTAAATTTCTTCTTCAGCCTTGTCTTGACCCCAGCCCATTTCTAATGGCTGGAACTGGTGATGGGGGGAAAGTTCCCCTCCTATCCCCATCTGCACAGGAAGCCAGGCATCAGTGCCCGGGGAGAGATTCTTTGGGATTATTTTCGTCATAAATATGAGAACCGCAGTGGTTCAGTAGGCTTTATGATCCACTCATGACGTAGTTTCTTCAGTTGCAGCCCTCCAGCACTTCAGTCTTTGTATCTCCTAGCCCTGAGGAAAAGGTGTGTACACAGAAGGGCTATTTGGATGCATGCCCTGTGAGTACAAGAGAAGGGTGAGGCAAACAGGAGGGGAGAAACAAAAGAGTGGAATGCTTCCATTGCTCAAAAATGAAAAGTACTTTTAACTCATTCAGTGACCTGTGGCAAGTCATTTGACCTTTCTTGGCCTCAGTTTACTCACACGTTAAAAAAAAAAGGTTGAACTAGGTGACCTCTGATGTCCCTTATAGTTTTAAGATTATATGTTCTTTTCTAAGGCATTGTGGTCCAGGGTCACTCCCAGTTCAGACATTTTATGATTCTACACAGAAGACTTAGTGGGAACAAATCACATTTTTTTTTAGATAGCCTAAGGGTAATATGTGGAAAAGATTTACTCTGTGTGGCTACAAGGGGCAGAACTTTAGCCATTCTGTGGGAGTTAAAAGGAGGCAGATTTAACATCAATGCAAGGAAGGGCTTCCTGATAATTTGAGCCATCCAGCAATGCGAGGGACTGCCTTGTAAGGTAGTGAGCTCACCATCATGGCTGGTTTTCAGAGAGAGGTTAGGTATGTGATTCTGTACAAGGGATTTCCTACAAGAGGTAAGAGTTTGACCAAATGACCTCAGAAGTCCTTAGTCTTCAGATCTATCATTTCATTGGTCCATATGACATTTCTTAGAGCCTGTTCTTTCTCATAAATCCTTTGCATGTTTTTTTTTCTTGTTCCCCCAAGTTTTACAGGAATGCAGAGCTTTACTCCCCACATAATGTATCCTAAGCAGCCACATGCACCATAATATAAGACATGCAGGCGTGGATTTTAAAAGAAAAACAAAAGCTAATTCTTAGGCAGCTGAGGGTTTTCTTTGGAGGCTGATGACATGGGGTTTGGGTCATGGTGAAGGACTTCATGCCCTAATTCTTTTTAAGTTTTCAATTTAATCAACAAGCTGGGAATGATCCAAGCTCAAGCCCTAGTCAGCACATCTGTAATTGGGCTAATGGTATTTTGATTTGTTTAATATATTTACCTCGACGTCAATGGAACGTAACAGTCACAGAACATGCTGTGGCTCTTCTTTTCGACGAAAAACAATGCGGTCTTTCAAAACCAGTGATGATGGAGCAAAAAGCGTTCTGAGAACAGGAAGGGTCACCTGGCAAATGCTGAGACCCCAACGTTTCCCTGGAGACAGGACATCAAGGACTATGTGGATGGGAGGAAAGAGGACAGTTTCTTTAGCCCAAAGGTTAGAGATTGACTTTAGAACTGACTCAATCCATTTGGCCTTTGGGAAAGCAGGGGGCAGGGGAAATATGGAAAATATGGCAAAGGAAGTATGTTGTGACTGAATGAAGTGCTCTTCTGTTCTTGGCCTATTTAAACATACACACCACATTCTGGAGGTAGAGCAGTCAACCACTAAGGCGTTTGGTGACTGGATGGAAAGATTTCATTTAGAAATCCTAATAAAATTCCTAATAAAAGGGATTCCCTTCCCTTCTCTCTGCATGCCCTCCCTGCCTATTAGAAGCCTTAATGATACCTCAGGGCCATGCTCTGACATGATGGAAACTATGAAGAGTTGGAATTTCCACACTAGAGAACAGAAGAATGTTATTCTCTCTGGGGCCTGCCTCTTACTGATCTCGCTCTAGACAGCAGAGAAGGGGATGCTAAGAAAGGAAAGGAAGGGAAGGACTGTCCTCAAGGGAAGACACATTCCAAGATGATCAGAATCAGAGGTAGGACAGGAAGCAGAGTCAGAGGCTAAGTCTGCAAAATGAAAAGGCTTCCCACTATATTAAACATTTGCTAGTTACTCAGATATTTAGTCCAGTAAACTTTTATGTATTATTCAGAGGAGAATTCTTTAGGTCCTCACTCAGAATCTACTCCCTCATGTTTTACACACAAGTCTAACCAATTTGAAGATCTCATTGTCTGGTCTCTGTCAGACTAAAAGTCAGCAAAAAGTCTATTACAGTCAATCATACCGACAGCATTAGTATGTAACAATACAATTTAATCATTGATATTCATAGTGATAAATTAGGGGTAGCTGGATGAATGGAGGGTAACTCAGTGAATAGAACACTGGACCTCGTGTCAGGAAGATCTGAGTTCCAATCTGGCCTTACACACTTACTAGCTGTGTGACCTTGGGCAAGTTGCTTAATTCGTGTTTGCCTTAATCCACTGGAGAAGGAAATGGCAAACCATTGTAGTATTTTTGCCAAGAAAACCTCAGGGAGTATAGGCATGCTATGGTCAATGTGGTCACAAACTCAGACAGGATTGAACGACTGAACAATGACAACAGAAGTGATAAGATTGAACAATCAAAACATGTGTAGCACACTCAGTAACCTCCATTTAAGAAGACATGGATGAGTAGAACACATTTTTCAATAGTTTTCCACCCAAAATAGTCTCAGTGAAAAATATGCTTATAAGAATGAAATTTAAGCAGTATGAAAAATGTGAGGTTCCAGGATAATCTCTCCAAGTGTTTTGAAGAGCTTTGGTAATGCTGTGTGGGGGGAAAAATAAAATGACTCATACTTCACAAGTCTCTTTACTAAAGTCTTCTTCTAGTGCTTATTGTGGCATTGAGGTGACTCTGGGGTCCCAAAGACTATACCAATGGACACATTAAGCTAGAAATTCTTCAGGTGCGATCCTGATCATCAACTTAAGCTAAATTTGAAGAAACTAATCACCAGGTAATTCATGAAATGAGGAACCTTTTGGACCAGCAATTCTCAAAGATGGTTTACTAAATTATAGATGCCTCATAGCATAAGTAAAGAATATTAGTTTGAGACCTGGTTTCAAATTCTTTCTCTTCCACTTCTATGTAGTATCAAACATGGCCTTGGAAAAGCTACCTCCTTCTTGGGCCTCAGCTTCCTTATCTCTTCAAAGGATGGGGTTACACTAGATGAGTTCTCAGGTCTCTTTTAGCTCCAAATCTGTGTTTCTACACCCAAAGAAGTGACAGTTTTCTGAAGCATTAAAATACGTTAAGGACTGACAATTTCATTTTATTAATCCCTCTACCAAGGCAGATTGCAACATTTCCATGTCTTTCTAAATCCCATGATGAATTATCACAGGTAAACATATTCAGCACCTGCTCATGCTCCCTACTTAAATCACTGGATCTATACTCACAGTCTTCATAGCTTAGTAAGGAGCACCTCCTGAAGTATAGATTCCAAGAAGCCAGGATCACTTCAGCACCACTGAAGGGCCATTAGAGGATGACTTGAGTAGAAGATCATATCATATGGCAATTGTCAAAATGAATTTAAAATTTTGGATTAGAAAAAAATCTTATTTTTTCACAACAATTTATTGTAAATTGAAAAATATGGCAAACAACAAATTTGATGAGAAGGGTGAGACTCTGCTCAGTGTCTTACCTTGGCTTGTATAAGACAGTGTTTGGGAGGATCGTTTCAGCTGAACAAATTTTCACTTGAAACTAATGAGTTTTGTTTTGAACTTCACCATGATTTGGTTTAAAAAACAAAAGTGTTGTAGAAATAGTATTTTTTTTTAGTTTCATATACTAGAAATTAATTCAATTTGGAGATAAGTACTATTATGTTTATTTTTTATTTTGGACTGGGAATCTGGATACCAAACAAGGTTCTAAGGGGTTTATTTCAAAGTTTGTCTTCAGTTTCTGTAATTTATTTTTAGTTGAAACCTATGATTTTACTGTTTTAAGGTAAATTCTGTCATTCATGAAAACTCAAAGTTACCTGTACCACTGAAGGTCAGGTCACTTGGCCAAGGTCACTTAACTAGTCGGTATGAGAGAAAGGAATCCAAGTCAGGTTTTCCTAACTCCAAGGCCCGTCCTATCTACAATATACCATGTTGCTCCATAATCTTTAACTACTGCCACAAAGTTTTTGCTTTTTAAATTTTTTTCTTCCAACTTCCCAACTTTACCTACCCAGCTCTGCTCTCCTTTGGACTTCTCCATCATGCTTCCAAAAGCCTGATTGTTGAGAAATCTTGTCATTCTTCCAGATCCAATCAGCTTTAGCACTCACATGTTATCACTTAGCATAGTTCCTGGCACTTAGTTGGTACTTAAATGTTTATTGATTTACCTAATTATGCACAATGGGTATTGCCACCAAAAGTATCAATCATTTTTAAATACTTAAGAATATAAAAAAGCATCAATTATTGTATGTGTACTGAGATAGTAAAAAAAGCAAACAAACAAACAAAAAACCAGCTAATTGCATATGCTCCATTAGGAACATTCAGTAATTGAATTGTGACTAATAATAGGTCACATGACCAATTTTGATCATAGTTTTCAATATCAGTTCAACCCATACATTATATACGACAGACATAACAAAATTAACAGTTTTGCCAATATGGCATTTTTCTTTATGGATCAGGATTTCCTTAGTTCTGAAGAATAACTTTTTGAGGAACATCGGTCTAGTAAAGTTTGTTTTTTCCACTTAGGTTAGAGATTTGTGTGACTATTTCTACACAACGACACTAAAAGTATTAATTGGTGAAGTTAAATCAACATTTTCCATGTATAAATTCTAATAACATTTTCTGTATATAAAATATGATGGTATATGCATTTATATAAAAGTTAACAATGATCAAGGAAATAAATTTTAGGACCCTTTAGCCTGCAGTATTTAATGATTCTTATATATGCTTATATATTATTTTATGATTATAAAGCCTATATGACTTTGTGCAAGTCACTCAGCCTTCTTGTGCCTCATTTTCCATATCTATAGAAGAATAGGGTTGAATTAGCAAGCCTCTGAGGTCTATCCAACTCTAGATCTATACCATGATGTAAGATAACTAGGTGGCAAGAATGCCTACCTCACAGTATTGTTATAAACATCAAATTATATATATATATATATATGTGTGTGTGTGTGTGTGTGTGTATATGTATATATATATATATATATATATATATGTATATCTATCTATCTATCTGTAGAATGCTCTATACTAAGATAAGAAAAAACCACAGCTAACAATTATATAGGGCTTCAAAATTTACATATAATAATGATGCTGTCAATGATAACAGTTTTTATATAATGCTTTAAGTTTTGCAAATCATTTTCCTCACTATTGTGAATTAACACGGAAGGTATTGTTTCATTTCCTAAAGAAAATGAGACCCAGAGTGGTGAGGCAATGAGTTGTAGATTGCAAAGTTCAATATAAATTGAGAGTATAGCAGCATGAAAAGAGAATGGGTGTGATCTTAGAATGCATTAACTGAGAAATAATGATCAAGATTGTGGTATTAGTTTCAATTCCAGGCACAACATTTTAGGACAGACATAAATGGAAGTACATCCAGAGAAAGTTGATGAAGATGGTGAAATGCCTTGAAACCATGTGCTACAAAGATAACTTGAAAAAAAATGTGGCTGTTTAGCTTGGAAAGAGCATTTATGCAGATATATGGTAGTAGTCTTCAAATATCTGTAGGGCTGTTACAGAAAAAAGGGATGAAAATTTTTCTGCTAGGATACCTGCTGAGTAAAACTTGCAAGAATTCATATTTAGACTTATGATAAGGAAAAGCTTTCTAATGGTTTGGGATATACAACAATACCTTGGTAGGTAATGAATTTCTCCCTCACTGGGGGTCTTTCAGCAGAGGTTTTGTGACCATTTGCCAAAGAAACTGAAGAGAGTATTCCCATTTAAGTCCTGACTAGATGAAATGACTTCTTAGGTCATTTTTTTTTTAGTTTTCAAAATTTATTTTCACAAGATTTTGAGTTCCAAATTTTCTCCCCATCTTGTCCCTCCCCCAACCCCAAGACAGCATGCATTCTGAATACCCTTTCCCCTAACCTGCCCTCCCTTCTATCTCCCCCACCCCTTCTCTTATCCCCTTCCTCTTCTAGTTTCCTGTATGGCAGGATAGAGCTTAGGTCATTTCTGAGGCTAGAACACAGATAGCCTGACTTGTGACTGTTCTTTCCGTTTTCAATCATTTTCGAACATGTAGATGCCCAACATTCTTGAGTCAGTTCCTCCATGTATAGATGACACAGTAGTAACTCAGAATGAAGATCTGGTAGCCAGACAGTGTAACTGCCAACTGACTAATACAGATGTTGCATTTATAACTCTTAATCTGTCTGCCTTTTATTTTATAGACATGCCTCAGCAGTCTCAGACCTGAGTAAAGGGGACACACCTGGAGAAGATGAGTCAGGGCTTAGGGTAAGGTTTGAAAAAACAGAGTAAGATCCACTTTCAACACTCTTGGTCACTTCACTCCTGCCCAATATGGTAAAAAGTTGTCACCTCCCCTCCCCCCATCAAACTATGACATTTTTGGGGAGACAGTCTATCCTGGGATACCAAAACTGAAACCACACCTTTCCCAGGAGACTGAGATAATTGTGGGATAGTGAAAAGAACATTGTTTTTGTAATCAAATTACTTATGTCTAAATCATTTTTTTTTTGCCACTTACCAGCTTTTGACTTTGATAATTCAGTACCTTCATTGGAAGATGAGAAGATAAAATAGATGACATTCCAAGACTGGTATTTGGTGATGTTATTCAATCTCCCTCTCATCTATTTTCACCATTCATTCATTAATTCATTTAATTAACATTTGTAGGTGCCTATTGCAAGCAGAACCCTAGGGAAGGAGGGAGGGATGCAGAATTTATATAAGGCATAAACCCACTTTCATTACATTTACAGTCTAATAGGGGACTATTGGAGAACATTGTGAAAAGAACATTGAGCCAATAGGTATCTCTTAAACAGTGAGGAACATTTGTTAGGCCCAAATGGTATTAATCTCTCCTGCCCCCTCAAATAAGCCAGAGCTAAATATCTTTACCTGTAAAATGGGGATGGTGCTTGACCTGCCTGCCTCATAGGATTGTGGTGAGGATAAAGTATGACAATAGTTATGAAAGTGCTTTGTAACAGCAAAGCCCAAAGTGAATGTCATCTTTTAATATTGTCATAATAATTATTATTGCTGTGGGGCAGTTGGGTGGTGCAGTGGATAGGCCACCAACCCCGAATTCTGGAGGACCTGGGTTCAAATTTGACCTCAGACACCTAACACTTACTAGTTGTGTGACTCTGAGCAAGTTACTTAATCCCAATTGCCTCACCAAAAAAAAAAATTATTATTCCTCTTTCTAGCAGATATGAGCTGGTTGGACCTAACTCATTTTAAAACATAGCCTTTTTACCTGCAGATACTTCGATGTAAGAATTAATTCTCAGATACCCACACCTTGAAAAAGCTCTGATAAAGAACAAGCCAGGGCAACAATTTCAGACTGAGTTGACTACATTGGCCCCCCAACACACACACACACTTTTTCCCCAAACAGCAAGAGGTTGGATTTGTCTAGAATGTAGATTTTTGCTGTTCAGATGATATGCTTGTGAAAGTGCTCTATAAGCTATAAAATATATGACAATGTAATTAATTCATCTCTGAACCCTTACCAGAGCTAGAAGGATTGGCTCTGCCTTTGGACACTGATGACACTCATGCTATTGTCTACCCTTGGAAGATCCTTTCCCCTGCCTTGGTGGGTATCCTGCACATTCTTCAAGAGTCATCCCAAATGCCATCTTTTTCCTTAAGTTGTCCATCATTACTTAGTTAGAAGTATCCCCTTTGAACCTCTACACTTTTTTTTGGTCTCTTTTCACACGTATAACTTTTTTAATGTTACATATATATGTACATATATATATATATACATATATATATATATATATACACACACACACACATGTACACACACATATATGGTATGTAGAATATATATATGTATGTGTATATACATACACACACATACATACATACCATCTCTCCTATTTGACTCTAAGACCATTAAGGGCAAGGACTGTGGCTGATTTTTATTTCTCACAATGTTTAGCACAGGGTCTTGCATATAGGGCTCCATAAATGAAAAGAAAAGGTAGGGGAGAGGAAAAGAAATATATGGCCTATTATAAATAATTCATCCCACAATAAGGGAAGAGATAGCATGAAGTGATAAGGGATCTCTCTTCAGTTCTGACAGTCTAGAATTAACCAGATAGTCTTGAATCACGGTGAACTACAAATTCCAAAGCAGGATGGTTGGAAGAACATTAGATCTGTTGTCAGGAGACATAGGTTTGAGACCTTTTTCTGACACTTAGTAGCTAAGTTATGATGGATAAAGCAATTAACCTCTCTAAGCCTCAGCTTTCTCATCTAGATAATGGGGATAATATTTTATACTACCTAACTCAAAGGGTTGTTATGAAGAAACTGCTTTGCAAACTTTAAAATGCTATATAAATGCAAGTTATTATTATTAAAATATAATGCACTATATAAACAGAATTTATTGTTATTTACAAAAGACCTCAAAAAGTTGGAGACCTTCATTTAAGTGAAAGAGCCTGTGGCGCTCTCCTTGGTCCTGCAGCTGTCTCTGGCCTCTTCTTGACAATTTGCTAATGTTGAGCTGACAGACTCTGACTCTTACATTCTAATAGTTTTGTGAAGCCCTTCTGACTATGGTCTGTGGTCTGACTGGCCTTGCTGTGGTCTGGTTTGTTTTATTTTTGTTTTTTGTTTCTTTTTTTTTACATCTATCACACCCAAGCTATTGGGATCCTCTGTTTCCCACTCTAGCTACCCTGAGCACTTAGACATTAATTTTTCTGTTTTTTATTTGTTTATTTGTTTGTTTTTGCTAGGCAATGGGGTTAAGTGACTTGGCCAAGGTCACATAGGTAGTAAGTGTCAAGTGTCTGAGGCCACATTTGAACTCAGATCCTCCTGACTCCAGGGCTGGTACTTATCCACTGTGCCACCTAGCTGCCCCAGACATTAGCTTTTCACTTGGATCATTGACACCCCCTTCTGCTCCACATGATAGCAATCATTCAGAATGTAGTCTAGTCTAATTACACAATAATGAATATGATTTTGGAGGAGGAGAGTTGGAATTGATAATGAGTATGAAGTAGCATTTTTTTAATTTAAAAAATTGTGGTATTGTTACTTTCAAGTACACACACACACACACACACACACACACACACACATGATTTGAGGCCAAAAGGAAAGCTTCCTAGTAGAAATCTTTAGGGAAACTGCTTAATGGGTGAATAAGATTTGTATCTAACACATAAATTTCATGTAATCAATGCATCCAAAGTGCTCAAGCATATTATCTTAAATAATGTTGGGCAAATTACTTTCCCTCTCTGGTCTTCAGTTTCTTCATCTAAGTTATCTTCAAGGTACCATACAATTATAAAGACTATAGTTTTATTATGCAATTTCTAATTTTACAGTTCTAGTTGGCTTTTCAAGTTCTTTCTTCAGTGATAATATTGGTTTGCCACATGATATACTGGAAACAACAGTGTTCTAAAATATAAAAGGTCTGTGTTCTGATACCAACTCTGCCACTAATTCTTTGTATGATCCTGGCTTAGTCACTTCCTTTCTTTGGGCCTAAGTTTCCTCATCTGACAAATACAGATGGCTTCTTAAATCTCTTTCAGCACCTATATTCTAAGATTTTAAATCAGCCCAGGCCTTGACCCACAATAGTTACAGAATATGAATTAAGAGGATACAAATTTTGACCATATTCCCAACAAAAGTAACCTTAGATTAAGAACACAACTACAAATCAAAGGTGAAATATTTACAGTTCATATTGTGGCTGGGTTCCCCCAAGTTAGAAGAAAACTACAAATGTTTTGAGATGAAAATAGCTGGCAGATAACTTCATGGAAAATGCTTTAAAACATCAATGTAGAGTATATTTCTTACCAACTCAAAGGAAAAGAGGATATATAGCAAGTCTTCAGCTTGGGTCTTCTATATTGGAAAAAAACAAGTTCACTGGATTGCACTTTGGAAAAGTTTTTATACTTTGTATTTGAGAAATGACTACAGTGCTATCTGAAATGTGTTTTCCAGTCATGCGTGTGTGTGTGTGTGTGTGTGAGCACGCGTTGCATATGTGTTTGGGTGAGTTGGAAAGTATCTGGTCACAGTCTTTCCCACATATGGTCTGTGTTACCTTAACATATTTCTCAGAGTTTTAATACTTTGAAAGAATACATTCCCTATGGTAAGAAGGCTTAGTAGGATTAACTATTCAGTTTCCATGCAAATTCCATCTAGGCTGGTGTTAATTATTTGAAGGAAATATCTCCACCCCTTGTCTTCCACTTCTGCTAAGAAACACCATATTTCTAATCCCTTTCTCTTTTGGGTACATTTAGGAAATAAAATATTAAGACAGTCAGTTTTAGAGTTATAGTCCTTTTGCCTACCCAAGACAGTGTCTCTATCCTCTTGTGACACTTTACCTATTCAGTGGATCTTATCGTGGGGTCAAAGTTCAACATGCTTGATGAGCATTATTATATGAGGGATAAAGGGAGTCCTGGTAAGCTGTTAGTATAATGTGTGCCCTTTGAGTACTCTTTGCCCCTTCAACCTTTATACCATGCTCAGTCATTATGCTTTGTGACTTCATGAAAGTTTGGGGAGGATTAGTTTCAAGCCTTGTATTTACTCATCTAATGACAGTCTTCTGGTTGGATTGTGAGCTAGAATAACCAAATAAACAGGGACATTTAAAAAGAGAAGACTTTATGTTTGTCTATGTCTGTCTATCTCTGTTTCTTTCCCTGTTGCAGCTTTTCAGGTGACAAGATGTGATTTCAATGATGGGCCATTCTCTACTCAAATATAATGGTAGCAGTAGCTACAATTACCTGTGTGGAATGGAGGTGCAGCTATCTAGCCTTCTATAGGGAGACTCTGGTTTCTTCTGTTATGTCTTTCCTTTCTTTAGCACCATAATAATGATGATGATGATGATAAAAACCCTACAGTCATTGCAACTGGTATCTTCCCCATTCCTGGTACTCATGTAGCAGGGAGTAATAGAGTGTGTAATCAGTGGCAGCCTGATGTTAAGGAAAGTGCTAACACTAGTGAGAAAGAGACAACTGAAGTAAAGATTGGAGTTGGCTTTTTGTTGGACTGTGCTAAGTAAAGGTGAAATGTGAAATGACTAATTATCAGTCTTGTGAAAAAGCTATCTCATAGGAAACTGTAGACTAGAGTGAAAAGTTGCATCCTCGCCCCCCCCCCCGAATATTGGTTGTGGAGGTAGAGAGCCAATGGAGTGTATTTAAAGCGTTATTAAGGGTTTCTTTGTTCTGGGCATCGTTCAAGCTCTGAGGATAAAAACAAACAAATAAATAAATATGATATTCCCTGCCCTCAAGGAACTTATAGTCTAAGAGAAGGAGATAACTCTTAAAGGGGAATTAAAGGGGAAAAAAATGAGGATAAAGTTGTACATACTACAGTGATGGAAAAAAAGAGAAAGAATACATAGGACATTGTATTTATTTTTTCAAAATGGCCAGGAAGATTTCAAAAATCTACTCCCCCTATTGAGTAGTCAGGCTTTGCTGGACATGGTGGTACCCTCCTGGACTCCCAGTTACCAAGATGGCTGAGGCTTATGGCTCTCTGAAGCCTGAGAGTTCTGAGCTGCAGTGGGTTATGCAGAGCAGAGATGTCTGCACTAAGTTTGGCATCAATATGGTGAGACTCTGGGAGAAAGAGAACCACCAAATTTCCTAAAAAGCAGAAGACCTTTCCAGATCAGAAGTGGAGCAAGTCAAAGCTCCCATGCTGATCTATTGTAATTTCAGGACCATGAGTAGTAACTGCACTTCTAGCCTGGGCAAGATGGGAAGACCTTGTCTTAAAAAAAAAAAAAAGGTCAGGCTTACCTAGCAATGAACCTGGTATATAACTGGTTATATATTTAGGTATAGAGGACAGAGAGGTAAGTAACCTTGTACTAGCAAGTCCTAGCAATGGTTGCTTCTGTTCTATATGGTACATCAGCTATGTCTTTCATGGAAGAACCTGGAGAAAAACTCTGTTAATTGAGATACTTCTCAAAAGTAGCAAAACAAAAGCTGTAAAGTTTGAAGAAACACAGTTTTTGAGCGGGGAAGAAGTGCTTCATATGACTTGAACCTGGTGAAGAGAAATTACAGAATCTGAGAATTGGATTGGACCTCAGTGACCATCTCATCCAACTGATACCTTATAGGAATCCCTGCCATAACATACCTGAGAAGTGATTATTCAGTATTCCATCCTCTATCTACCTTCAAACCCTATCAAATCTTGTGTCTCCCATGTAAATAATCTAGGATTGTTATAACCTTGATTATTCTCTTTGTTTAACCATGAAATATGCCCCTGGAGATCACTCATGTCTTGCCAGATGGGTTAATAGGTATTCCCTTTGGTAAGTTCTCCCTCAGGAAGCCCAATTGCCCTAGCAGGTTTTGCAAAGATCAGCGCTGGCAGAAGCCAAGGATTTATGGGCCATGAAAACTAAATTCATTCTCCAAATAATCTTTGAATTGAATTGAAACCTTATTTCACTGAAATGTCTTGTTATGTGAGACTGAACAAAAGTACAACTGAATGACTGTCAGTGCTTCTCAAGCACCTGAATATCTCCAGAATCTTCATTTTAGCTCCTTATATTGCCATCAAATCCCCTAGCATAATGATAAATCAATAATCTAAATCAACAGGCATTATTTAGCACCTACTACATGTCAGGTGCTGTGCTAAAAGCTGGAGATACAAGGAAAGGAATTTTCTTTTTGTTATTTAACTCAGGGACATCAAATATGCCCCAACTTTCCAGGTCAACCAAAGTTGTCTAGTTTTCCTTGTTGAGAATGAAAGATATGATCAATCCCATTCTTCCCTCTGGGGGAATTTCAACTAAACTGAGATTCAGGGACTCCAGGCAGAGATTTACATTTGGCTACCGGTGGATTAAAAAAAGAAGCAAAAAGGACCCTGGCTGGCCCATAGCTGATATTGTAAAGTCCTTGGAGCCTTGGGGAAAGAGACATGGGATCAGGGCTTCAGTGGGGGGCCAGGCAGCACCAGTGAGCAAGCAGCCTGCAGCAGTGCTGTGTGTCAAGGAGAGGCAAAGCAGAACTCCTGGAAATACATGATTCCTCCAGGAAAGGAAGACTACTGGATCACATCAACTGAACAAGGGACAAGAGGCCCCTCTGCAAGAGTCCAAGGACCTGATAAGTGAAGAGGTTGGAGAAATAAAAGGGGACACTTCTCTCTTCACTCAGGCACTATTTCTCTATGTCTCCTAGAGAACTCCACGGCTGCAGATGCTAAAGTCAGATGTTAAACCTAGAGGAAAACTATTTTGTAATGGTGGTGGTAGAAGGACAGTACTCACACATTTCTTCTAAGTTAACTATATTCATTAATGCATGTGACCTAGAGCTGGAAAGGACCCTAGATATTATCTACTCCAACTCCTTCATTTTGCAGGAAACTCAGTGAAAAGAAGAGAATTGCCTAGTGTCATATGATGTAATATAGTGGCAGAACTGGAATTCAAACCCAGGTACCAATCACCAAAGTGGGAAGTAGAAAAGGCAAGTTAAGTGGACATTTTGGGGGGATTCTGTAGGTGGAATTCCCATTTATGTATTAATTGGATTAGATTACCTCTGAACTCCCAACTGAGAGATTCTGAAATTCTGTTGCTATTGACATGTATATATTGTGGAGGGTGGAGGAAGTTGCCTGGGTTGGGGGAAGGTGCACATCTTGCCTAAATCAATATAATAGTAATGGAAATCTACCATATTTTAAGGAAGTAGGGCCAACTGGACCAGAATCAGTATCAGTTATCCCAGATAAACTGAGATTTATATAGTAATCTTTTTTAGTTACTGAAGTCCAAAGTCACATAGAATATTTAACAAGTGCCAGTTTAAAAAAAAAATCTACCATATAAGCAGAGCTCTGGGTTTGGAGTTAAAAGACCTGAGTTTGAATATTGACTTGGCTACTTACTACATGACCTTGGGTATGTGACAATCCAGTGGAGCCTCAGTTTCTTCATCTGTAAAATTAGGGATATGTGGCCTCAGTGATCTAAAGGTTCCCATCTAGATCTAAATCCTGTGATAAAATGAAACTTCCAGCTTAACCACTGAAGATCCTTAATTTGTGCTGCTCTTGGTTGGTTGGTTTTTGTTTTTTGTTTTTGTTTTTGTTTTGTTTCATTTTTTGGCAAACAGGGTTAAATGACTTGCCTAGGGTCACACAGCTAGTAAGTGTCTGAGGCCAGATTTGAACTCAGGTCTTTCCAATTCCAGGGCCTCTATCCACTGCACCACTTAGCTGCTCCTGTCCTTTGTTCTTGAAGAAGACCAAAATGGCATCACTATGTTGGAGTCATTCTACCTAAAGACAGATATACCACCTGCTTAATAGGTATAGAAATTGAAGCAGGGGCAGGGGGAGTTATGCAAATGAGTTTGTGATGGAAGTCAAGAATAAATCTGACAATTCTGCTTTCCCAGGTGCTCCAACAAGTTCCCTGCTCAAAATAGCCAGCTGTGCTGTCCCATAATCCAAATGTCCCCTGCTCTTTGTCCAAGTGAGAACAATGATTCCACATTCCTCTTTAGACTGGACTCTTGATTCCTCATAGACTTTCTCTACCATGCCATTGAAACTTGTTCACCCTGGAAACTCAATCTACCCCTGGACTACTCACCTTTGAAGTACCTTCACCCCAATGGCCTCTGCTTTTGATTAACTGGTTCCTCCCAAACCCTTAATGTTAAGAAGGATGTTCACGACAACCATGTCTCCATTTCTATCCAGGCTGCACTCCTGACTCTTCACAGGACTTTCTCTACCATGCCCCATCACTTTCCCACCTTTTATTTCTGTTTGTTTTCTTTTATGTGGTATATTCATTCACCCACTAGAACATAAGTTCTTTGAGGGCAGGGACTATGTTTTTATTTTCTGTTAGTATTTTCAGATGAAGCACTTAGCATAGTGCCTGACACATAATAAAGGCATAATAATTGCTTTAGGGCTTGATTTAACTTGACTTGACTGCTCTCTGAAGAGAACTCTGGCTCACTTAAAATTGAGAGAGCTGACTGAATTCTAATGTCAGTACCGACACATATGTTTCCCTATACAGGTTGCTAACTTCAAGAACCCAACATGTCTAAAACAGAAACAATTATCTTTTCCACAAACTTCATCTCTACTTTCAGCTTCCCCATCACGGTAAACAACACCACTATTCTTCCAGTACTCCTGATTTATAACCTGAGTTATCTATGACTTCCTCAATCACCTTCACCTTCCCTAATATCTAATTAGTTGTTGCCTTATCAATTTGACCATTGCAACATTTCTTATATACATACCCTTCTTTCCACTCATAGAGTTCTTACCCTAGTTTGGTCCTCATCCTCTACCATCTAGACAATTGTAATAGTTTCCTAATTGAGCTCCTTGTTCCCAGTCTATTCCTTTTCTAACCCATTCTCCATACAGTTTTTAAATAGATATTCATAACTCATATGTATGACCATGTCACTCTCCTAATCAAAATCTTCCAAAGGTTTCTTACTATTTCTAGGATAAAATACCAACTCCTCAACCCAGAATTGAAAGCCTCCATCTCCCACCTAATATTCTAATTTTATTTTTTCACTGTTCCCCATCATACACTTCCTATTTCAGTAAAACTGGCCTGACAGCTATTCCCTGTAAGCTATATTCTGTGTACAATCTACAAGCCTTTGCATTGGTGCCCATGTCTGGAATACCCTTCTCTTCACTTCTGTTTCTTGGAGTCCCTAGCTTTGTTCAAGACACCGTTTAAGTACCATATTCTATATGAGGTCTTTCATGATTCCCTCAGTTGTTAACTTTCTTTTTCTCTCTCCCCTCCATCTCTCTGTCTTTGTCTCTGTCTCTCTTTGTCTCTGTCTCTGTCTATCTCTCATTACATTGTATTAATTGAACAAGCATTTATCACATCTACTATGTGCCGGGTACTATCCTAGACACTAGGGATATAGAAGTGAAATAGTCCCTGAACTCAAGGAACTTTCTAACAAGGGAGAACACATGTAAATATATAGATATGTACAACACATATAAAGCAGATACAAAGTCACCTGGGAGAAGGTACTAGCAACTGTGGGGGAGGAAAGTTCATTATTATTATTTTATATTATTTTATATTTACTTATCTATATACATATTATGTCCCCTAAGTAGAATATAAGTTCCCTGAGCGCAGGAGTTATTTCATTTTTTTAATATTTACATCACCTAGTACAATGCCTTGCTCATAATTGGTGTTTAATAAACATTTGTAGGATTGACTTAAACTTGGGATAAGTCAAGATCCTTCTAAAATGAGCACACTGCAGATTGGTGACAGTAGCTGAACTCCCCATAGCCTTGAATAAGATGGAAAGGCCATTAAGTTACACATAGGTTGTGCTTCTCTCCTTAAGTTAGTCTAAAAGAAGTTGGAGAGAGCATAGAGATATCTTGAAACTCTTTAAGGAAATAAGCAGCATGGTATGGTGAAAACAACGTTAAACTTTAAGTCAGATGACATGTTTTATTTTGTTTCGTTTTGTTTTCCCTAGTCTACTCTAGGATTGTAATCTTAGACAGATCACTTCAACTGTCTAAGCCTTGGTACTCTCATCTATAAAATAACAACAATTTATATAGCACTTTAAGATTTGCAAAGTGTGTGTGTGTATGTGTGTGTGCATGCATATATATACATATACATGTGTATATATATATATATATATATTCACAAATATACACACACACATAGATAGATGATAGATAGATAGATTCATATTTTATTCTCACAGTAACCCTGAAAGATGCTATTATTATCCTCATTGTAGAGACAAGGAAACAGACAGATAAAAGTTAAGTAACTTTCCCAGGGTTATGCAACTAGCAAGTGCCCAGAGCTGGATTTGAACTTAGGTGTTCCTAACTCTAGGACCTATGTTCCACCACATAACATGTAATACTACTTGGATTACATACTTCACTGGGTAATTGTGAAGCAAGAGCTTTGCAAACTTTGCAAGAGTTATCTATACAAGTAGGGATGGCTGTTAAAATGAAGGCGTAGTATTTGATGACTTTTAGGATCCTACACAGTGTTGAAAACCTATGATTCCATGATAAAGAGCAAGCACTGGACTGAAAATCCATAAACTTGGGTTTTATTTTTAGTTCTATCAACAATTATCCACATGACCACTGCTGGTAAGTGACCTGCCCTCTCTAGGTTTCAGTTTCCTTATATTTAAAATAAGAGGGTTGAACTAGAGCAATAGGATCAAATTTAAATATAAATGAGGGCCACTAATTGTACATACCCTTCCTGGATCACTGCCTCGCTGTGGCAGAGAGGCTTGTATAGTTCAGTGAAACTATGAGCTCTGCCATTCAGGATTAACGAAGACAGACAGGTAATAGTGGAGAATTCCGACAAAAGGTGATTGATCCATTAGAGAAGGAAACGGCAAGCCACTCCGTTATATTTACTAAGAAAACCCTATGGAGAGTTTTAAAATGCTAAAATTATAACATCATGTGCTATGAATGGTGTGCTATGGTCCATGGGGTCATGATGAGCCAGACAGGGCTAACCAACAACAATGTGAACATAAGGATCCTTGCAGGTTATATATTGACTTAAAATGTAATGTCAGGCAATGCTTGGGAGTAAGCCTTAGCAGCTTGTTTGACACCTCTAGACTATATGATCTCTAAGGTCCCCTTATGCTCTAAAACCCTATGATTCTTATAAAAGGTATTCTACAAAGAGCCAATACCTTGAGCTAATTACTGACTTGTACTCATGTACCTTCACCTGTAAAAACATACCTTCACTGGGTGTGTCATCACTGTTGGTTGTTTTTTTCCTCTTCTTACCCAAGTTGTGTTTTTCATGCACTAACAAGAAAGTAGAGTTTCATGGTTGCATTTTGTCTTTCTTCTGGACCTGAACATCCCCTTGGGCATGTAACTGAGATGTGTCCAGTTTTGCACAGATGAAAACAAGTTTAATGGATTGCAGAGCTTCTTTCTTGGTGAGGTAAAAGAGATGCATATTTTCCCCATGTAAACAATAGGGAGATGAAGACACAAGTGCTCCATGCCCGCCAGCTCCAGCTCCATAGTTGTTGTGCACAGCTTGGTCTGTTATTTCTAGGTTATTTGGCCTGGGAGGCTTCAAAAGCCCTGGACCAAACAAATGAATCCTGTACACAGGTATTGTTTGTGCTTAGAGAAGGATCAACAGTTGTCCATGTGCATCATTGAGTATGAATTTTAAGAGTCTTGCTTAGAGCTGTTCCCTAAGCATTTCTTTAAATACATACACATATGTATTAAAAATATACACATGCACACATATTTATTTGCACATAGATATAAATGTATGTGTGTATATACATATATATTTATATGCAGGTATATAGACATACATGTTGCATAAAGCAATAGAAAAATAACACTGAATTTGGTTCAATCCTAGCCCTATGTACTTATTACCCATGTGATCCTGGCTAAGTCACTTCCCTTCTCTAGTCTTCAGTTTTCTCATCTATAAAATGTGGGCTTTGGATTAGATAATTTCAATGGTACCATTTAGCTTTTTTTCCTTCTATTAATTTATTTTTAGTTTGCAACATTCACTTCCACAAGATTTTGAGTTTCAGATTTTCTTGTCCCTCTCCCCACCCCAAGGTGGTGTGCATTCTGAATACCCCTTCCCCTAATCTGCCCTCCTTTGTATTTCCTTCCTCTTCTCTTATCCCCTTCCCATTCTATTTTCCTTTAGGGCAGGATAGATTTCTATACCCCATTGCCTGTATATCTTATTTCCCAGTTTCATGTGAAAACAATTTTTAACATTTGTTTTTAAAACTTTGGGTTCCAAATTTTCTCCCTTCCTCTCTCCTCACCCACCCTCATTGAAAAGGCAAGCAACTCGAAACAGGTTATATATGTGTAGTCATGCAAAACACTTCCATAGTAGTCATGTTATGGAAAACTAACTGTATTTCCCTTTGTCCTATCCCAGCCCCTGTTTATTCTATTCTCTCTTTTGACCCTGTCCCTCCTCAGAAGTGTTTGCTTCTGATTAGCCCCTCCCCCATCTGCCCTCCCCTCTATCATCCCCCTGCTCTCTTGTACCCTTCCCCCCTTATTTTCCTGTAGAATAAGATATATTTCCATATCCAATTGAGTATGTATGTTATTCCTTCCTTAAGCCAAATCTGATGAGAATAAGATTCACTCATTCCATTTCACCTTCCCCTACTTCCCCTCCACTGTAAAAGCCTTTTCTTGTCTGTTTTATGTGAGATAGTTTATCCCATTCTACATCTCTCTTTCTCCTCCTATTATAATCATATTTCATCCCTTAATTTTATTCTCCAGATATCACCCCTTCATCTTCAACTCCCTCTGTTCACTCTATCTGTCTATCTATCTATCTATCTATCTATCTATCTATCTATCTATCTATCTATCTATCCATAAATTTTTTTTCCCTCCAACTACCCTAATACTGACAAAGGTCTCATGAGTTACAAATATCATCTTTCCATGTAGCAATATAAACAGTTCAACCTTAATAAGTCCCTTATGATTTCTCTTTCCTGTTTACCTCTTCATACTTCTCTGGAGTCTTGTATTTGAAAGTCAAATTTTCTATTTAGCTCTGGTCTTTTCATAAAGAATGCTTGAAAGTCTTGTTTTTACCTGAATGCCCATTTTTCCCCCTGAAGGATTATACTCAGTTTTTGTTGGGTAGGTGATTATTGGCTGTAATCCTATCTCCTTTGCCCTCCAAAGTATCATATTTCAAACCCTTTTTCCCCTCCCCGCCCCGATCCCTTAATGTAGAAGCTGGTAAATTTTGTGTTATCCTGATTGTGTTTCCACAATACTTGAATTGTTTCTTTCTGACTGCTTGCAATATTTTTTTTCCTTGGCCTGGGAACTCTGAAATTTGGCTACAATATTCCTAGGAGTTTTCCTTTGGGGATCTCTTTCAGGAGGTGATTGGTGAATTCTTTCAATTTCTATTTTACCCTCTGGTTCTAGAATTTCAGGGCAATTTTCCTCAATAATTTCTTAGAAGATGATGTCTACGCTCTTTTTTTTTTTATCATGGTTTTCAGGTAGTCCAATAATTTTTAAATTATCTCTCCTGGATCTATTTTCTAGGTCAGTTGTTTTTCCAATGAGATATTTCACGTTGTCTTCTATTTTTTTTCATTCTTTTGGTTTTGTTTTACAATTTCTTGATTTCTCATAAAGTCACCAGCTTCCAATTGCCCCATTCTAATTTTTAAGGAAGTATTTTCTTCAGTGAGGTTTTGGACTTCCTCTTCCATTTGGCCAATTTTACTTTTTAAGGCATTCTTCTCCTCATTGGTTTTTTGGACCTCTTTTGCCATTTGGGTTAAGCTATTTTTTAAGGTGTTATTTTCTTCAGCATTTTTTTAGGTCTCCTTTAGCAAGCTGTTGACTTGTTTTTCATGATTTTCTTGCATTACTCTCATTTGTCTTCCCAGTTTTTCCTCTGCTTCTCTTACTTGCTTCTCAAAATCCTTTTTAAGCTCTTCCATGGTCTGGGACCAATTCATATTTTTCTTACAGGCTTTGGATGTAGGAGCTTTGACTTCGTCGTCTTCTTCTGGTTGTATGTTTCAATCTTCTTTGTCACCAAAGAAAGATTCTATGGTCTGACTTTTTTTGTGAGTTTTGCTTATGATCCCAGCCAATTACTTGGGTTATAAACTCTTTGTTAAGGTAGGGGTCTGCCTCCAGTGTGGAGAATGTCCCAAGCTTCAGGGGTTTTGTGCAGCTGTTTTCAGAGATACTTCTAGGGACCTGTAAATTTTCAGTTCTTCCAAGGTGGTATGATCAAAGGAGAGGTGTTTACTCCTTTCCTGGTCTGTGCTCTGGTCTGTGAGTGACAACAAGCACTGTTTTCTGCCTTGGAACTAGGAAGAGGATTTTCCTTCCACAGCCACTACAAGCTCCACCACACCAGTGCTCCTCCTCATCCCAGGACCACCACCCAGAACTGTGACCCAGATGCAAGCACGGGCAAAGCAAGAGAATCCTGCCTCAGCACCAGCAAGGAGATCCCTGCAATCCCCCTCTGATCAGCCACTTGATTCCCCCTTCATCTGTGGGCAGAACAGAAGCAGATGCCACCAAGAGGCTGTGCAGGGATTGGGGCTGGGACTGAGCTTCTCTCTCACTGTGGTCATAGACCCTTCCTACTGACTTTCTAAGTTGTTTGTGGGTTGAGAAGTCTGGAAATCACCATAGCTGTCCATGATTCAATCCTCTGAGGCCTGGTCTTTGCCTGCGTGCCCATGCTGAACTGCATTCCTCTCCCAGCCCAGAGCAACAGATCTTTCTAATCAACCATCCAGGTTGTCTTGGGCTGGAAATTTGTTTCACTCTGTCTTTTTGTGGGTTCTGCTGCTCTAGAATTTGTTTAGGGCCATTTTTACAGGTATTTGGAGGGGTTTGCGGGAGAGCTCAAGCAAGTCACTGCTTTCACTCTACCATCTTGGCTCCGCCCCTACTGGTTTTTTGTCCCATTTTGCTTTACTGAAATGTAATCTTGATTGAACCCTGTCTTCTTCCCCAATATTATGTAAAACTTCTTGAGGACAGGAACATGGATTTTTTAAATTTTATTTTTGTCTTTGTGTCCCAAGTCCTGTGCATAGTGCCTGGTCCATAGTAGATACTTAATAAATGCCATTTGAATGAATGAATGAATGACCAGCACCAAATTCTTTTGAGCTTTAGACAGTCAGAAAGGTGCAATCTGGCCTGGATCTTGACCCTCATAAGAAAATAGACAAAAGGGGTGTGTGTGTGTGTGTGTGTGTGTGTGTGTGTGTGTGTGTGTGTGTGTGTGTGTTTCAGCATAGGAAACTCTGCCAAGCTTAGAACCCAAGTGCTTGTGACTTGGACAATTTGATTCCTAGGAAGTTGGCTGAGTCACACAGAGAGATTAGATGATTTGGCTAGTCACAGAACTAGGAAGTGTTTGAGGCAGGCTTTGAAACCAGATCCTAAGCTCTAAGTCTAGTTAATTTCTATTTAACTGTGCTATATCCTTGTCTCTCTTAGGGGTGATTCATTACTCAGAAGAAAAAACTCCCATCAGTATTCCATATTGATGATTAGCTAAATATCAAAGCAACAAGCTCCTCCACCCATCCCATTGTACATTTTGTTTGCTGAACAAGAGGAGAGAGCTAGCAGAATTTATAGCATTTTAAGGTTTGCAAAGTGTTTTACAAATATTACCTCATTTTGATCTCATAACAACCCTGGGACTTAGGTGCTATTATTATCTCCACTTTACAGATGAGAAGATTGAGGCAGACAGTGGTTAAGTAACTTGCCCAGAGTCACACACTAAGCATCTGAGGCTGGATTTGAGTAAAAGTCTTCTTGGCTCCTGGTTCAGTGCTCTAAACTAGAAAGGAGAAGAGAGAAAGGAAGGGGAAGACAGAGGAGAGAGAATGATGCCTTCATCTCTTAAGCTGGCTCACATAATGATTCTCTGAATCCCCATAGCACTCTCTCTCTCTGATTACATGTTCACGTTCTTCTTTATATTATAGCCCTTTGTGACCATAACTTGTCTCACTAGGCTTGAAGACTCATGAGGGCAGGGCCACGTCCTATTCATTACATATCTTCTGCAGTGCCCAACACAGGGCCCTACACAGAGTGAGGACTTCTTAAATATTTGTGGAATTAATGTTTCCAATGCTGAATGATAAAAATCATGAATCCTAGCTCCTTTCAAAATTAAGATCAAGGGCCACTTCTTATAATCCAATTGCTTTTGGTAAGAGTATATCATTCAATTGCTTATTGTTCCACTCCCAATCTCTGAGACTTCTCAGACCAAAACACACTCTCATATATGTATTGTCTCTCCCATTACTAGAAAAGTTCCTTGAGAGCAGGGGTAGCTCACTTTTGTTGTTGTTTTTCAGTCATTTTTCAGTTGTGTCTGACTGACTCTATGTTTTCCCATTTAGGGTTTTCTTGGCATAGATACTGAAGTGGTTTGCCATTTCCTTCTCTGGCTCATTTTATAGATGAGGAAACTGAGGCAAAAAGGATGAAGTGACTTGTCCAAGGTCACACAATTAGTACATGTCTGAAGCCATATTTGAACTCATTGGAAATGCTTCTTCCTGGCTCTAGGCCCAATGCTCTACTGCACCATCTAGATGCCCAGCTCGAACTTTTATAGTATTTTAAAGGTCACGAGCACTTTCTTTAAAATAATCTGCGTGATAAGTGGTGCAAAAAGTATCCTCGTTGCCTGTTTATTATTTTGTAGATAAGGAAACTGAGTGAAATTAAGTGATTTGTCCAGTGTCATCCAGCTGCTTAATTTTCAGAATTGGACTCCAACCCTGGTCTTGGGACTCTATGTCCAGTGCTCATTCCATTTCACCAAGATCATCTGGTTCAGTGCCTTCTGTCCAGCTACTGACAGTCCTCACCCCAACCCCATGCCAAGTCCTAGCTTAAGGTGACAGCTATTTCATGAAGATTTCCTTGACCCATCCCAGCTGAAAGTTCTAGCTCTTCTAAAATTTGCCCAAACCATTTCATCTGAGTCTCTCCTTTAACTCGATTACACTTTACAATGTATGTGTGTGGGTGTGTGTGTATGTAAATGTATGTGTAAATATCTATCACCCACAGAGTTCAAGCTTCTTGGGGAATGAGAACATGGGCTTATAGTTTTCAATATGGAAGAGACTTTAGAAGCCATCAAATCTCACTCTATTAATAATAGTGACAACAATAATAGCATTTACATAGTATCTACTATGTGCCAGTCATGGGGCAGCTAGGTGGCACAATGGATAAAGTGCCATGCCTGGCATAAGCAAGGCCTGAGTTCAAATCCAGACTAGTGTCTGAGTAGCTATGTGACTCTGGGCAAGTCACTTAACCCTGTTTGCCTCAGTTTACTCTTCTGTAAAATAAGCTGGAGAAGAAAATGGCAAACCACTCCAGTATCTTTGCCATAAAAACCCCAAATGGGGTCATGAAGAGCTGGACATGACTGAAATGACTGAACAGCAGTATGTGCCAGCCACAGTGCTTAGCATTTTATAAATAGTATCTCATTTGATCCTTGCTACAACCCTATGAGGTAGGTGTTATTATTATCCTTATTTTATAGTTGAGGAAATTGAGGCATACTGAGGTTATATGACTTATCTAAGGTTACACACATAGTATCTGAGGCCAGATTTGAATTCAGGTCTTTTTAATTCTAGGTGAAGGACTCTATTCATTGTGCCACCTAGTCACGTTATTCTCTACCTGGAAATGAATATGAAGAAACTGAGACACAGATAAATTAAATTAATTTCCCAAAGTATGTTGGGAAGCTAGTGTCTTAGGTAGGATCTGAACCCAGTTCTTCATGATACCGAATGCAGACACCACGCCAATATTCTACATTGTCTCTCTGAACTAGAAGGGGAACAGTGTAATGTTCATGAACCTCTCTATCCCCAGTGCCTAAGATATTGGAGGTGCTTAATAAATGTTTGCTGAATTGAATTTTATAGACCAGGAAACTGAGGCCCAATAAAGTGATGATTGCATCACTATTCAGCACCAAAGATAGAATTGGAAGGCAGATTTCCTAGAATTCAGAGTTCTTTCAAACAGAATTGATCTTTTTATAAGGAAGACCCACTCTTATTTCCTTTGTCTTAGTAAGGATGGCCCCAGAGAAATGCAAATACACCAAAAGACCGAGAAGTCAACAAACCAAGACAGTAAAACAATCTCCCAGTCAGTGCTCAGTTTAGGAGGGAGAGTGTCCTCCTCAGCATATGCGAGTCACGTGCTCTGATCACCACTACATCTTCAAGGTTCTCTTGGGCTCCCATAAAAAACTGGAAGCTACTTTTTCATTGAGAACTCCTTTCTCCCAGTGACTCCAAAATATTCAGCAAACACACGTCTTCTTCTCCAGGGGAACACTTAGGGATTGATGATTCAATTTCTTTGTTTAGGTTATGCTGAGTAAGGAGAAAACCAAAAATTTATATTTCTAGCTCCTTACCCTCATCTTACTAGGAGTGGAACTATATTTAACTGCTGAAAAGCATTTGACTTAGAGTCAAAAGATCTTAGGGTTAAGTCTTGGGTTATTTGCTTTCATTCATTCATTCATTCATTCATTCATTCATTCATTCATATTGTAGTGTATATCTGTATCTATCTATATATGCATGTGTATAATAGATATGTATATTATATGCATATAATATGATATATATATAATACATATAATATATACATATGTATATATATATATATATATATATATATATATATATATATATATATTTGATATTTTTAAACTTTAGAGTTGCAAGGAATGACAAAGGAACTTAACTACTTCAGGTAGGGTATAATTCTTCCCATTTATAGATGGGGCAACTGAGGCTCAGAGAGGTTAGGCCAAGGATGGGGAACTTGAGGCCTTGGGGCCACATGTGGCCTTCTAGGTCTTTGGGTGCAGCTCTTTGACTGAGTCCAAATTTTACAGAACAAATCTTTTTATTGCAAGGATTTGTTCTGTGAAGTTTGGATTCAGTCAATGGGCTGCACTTGAGGACCTAGAGGGCCACAAATGGCCTTGAGGTCTTAGGTTCCCCACCTCTGGGTTAGGCGATTTACCAAAGAATATGGTGTTGGGTAGGGTTAGAGAAGGAAAATTATTACCCCTCCCCCACATCCACCACCCAATTCTCCTTCTTAGACCAATGCTCCTTAACAATACACCTTTGGTCTTTTCTGTCTTTAAGCAAATTCTTTTGAGCCAAGGAGAAAGAGCAGGTGCTAAGAGTTGTGTCAGTGACTTCAACAATTTAATTCACTAGGCTCAGACAATGTCTCGCTGAAAGGATATGTAGATGTGTTTGCTAAGCTTCTGCCAGTGATTTTTTTTTAAAGCATGATGTGCAGCAGAGATACCACAGTATTAGTTATGAACAAATATGATTTTTCCCCAAAGAGAAGAGGGTAGATTCTTCAAAATACTGAGTATTTGTAGACTGTGTTTAAATTATTTTCAGACTTCTAGAATGTACTATTCAAGGAATGGTTTGTAAGCACTTGAGAAGGGATGCAAAATTATGTAATACTATGATTAGTTGAAGGAACTGGGGATGTTTAGCCTAGAGGAGGGGAAATGAGCTTGGAATGAATATGGTAGCTATCTTTAAACTTTGAAGGCTTGCCATGAGGAAGGGAAATTAGACTTACCCTCCTTAGTAATGGAGGGCAGATCCTAGAGCAATACCTGAAAGTTACCGAGTCAGATTTCTGCTCAGTGTATGGAAAATTTCCCTTGGAATCAGAGGACCAAAAGTGAAATGGGCTTTCTGGGAGGTAGTGAATTCCTTAGCAATGCAGTTCTTTAAGATGGTGATTGATGACCACTGGTTGGGGATTTTGTAGTGGTAATAAATGACTTCTGAGGCCTCTTCCTGCCCTAAGATTCTGTGATGTTCTGATATTCCCTATGCCCTCATTTTAAAAATGGTCTATAGCTAGATTATGCATCCATTGCCCCCTTCTTCCACCACTAGCCACCACATGCTCTACCTAGTCAACAGACCTATGGCTGTGTCTATATCAGTTGTTTTAGAAAATACGATTGTATGACTTCATTCATTTAGATCATCAGTTTCCCAAAATATTTACAGATAGGGCCTCTAAATCCCAGGATGCTACTACCCTGGTTTCTAACTCTTCTAGTCACTAAGGGCAATAATCAACAATCACTCCTTCTACCCGGGTGTGTGTATATTTGTGAGCCCATACTTATGAGATCATCATACTGCTGGGATATACAAAACCACACCAGGAAAGGTTTAGGCATACAAGTTATTATATATTTTTATAATATAGAATTTTAAGGTATAGGAATCAACAGTGGCAAAATATTTCTGTCTTTGACAATTTTAGTGAAATCCAACCTGTATTTGAGACCAGGGGGGAAAAAAACAGTATGAAACAATGCCATGGATACAGAAGGTTAACAATTTCTCAAACAGCAAAACAGGACAGTGATGGTTAAAAACAGTATTGAAAAAAATAAATTAGATGAACATTTGTGTAAATATAAATTAAAAAAAAGATGACAATCTTAATAAATAAGCTATACTATTTACATCTTTATATATGGCTTGGAGACTTAAATTAGATCCATAAAAACAAGACAAACAAATAAACAAACCCCAAAACAGGAGCAGCAATTGTACGTGCGTGAGGTACAGAATAAAGATTGAATTGTGTTTTGCTTTGGGTGTTTACTTTTTTTCTCTTTTTTTCTTTTCTTTTTTTTTTTTAATTTTACAGTAGAATGTTCATGAAAACAGATCTTCAGCACTTGGGATATGAAGTGTTATTTGCCATAGTTTCCAGAAGGTGCCAAACAGATTCCAAAATAATAATAATTATAATAATCATAATAATTATAACAATAATAAAAAGGTACAGTATGATACATAAAGATGGAAGAGCCATTTGTAATATGAATACATTTTCTCTAGACGAGATCACAGTTTTATTTGTAAATATTACATTTAAATATATATATACACATATATGTACAGATATATTTATATACATGTGCATATATATATCAATATAGAGATAGATATCTGCAGGCAGGTAACTGATTACAGAGGCCCAACAATGTAATTCCTAATTATTCCAATTTCCCTTTGTTGACTGCTGGTGTGTAGTTCAATTAAGCTCCTTGTTTTGCACTCAGAAGGTAGGTTGTGGTTTGTAAGGAGCATGACCTCTCACTTTTTAGAGAAAACAGTTTAAATGACACCACCCGCCAAAAGAAAAAAAAAAGATCTTAAACCCAAACAACTCAGTCTGTAGAACTGAGGTGTTGCCTGAAATTGTCTTTTGCTTCCTTCCCCAATGGCCTAGAAGCAACCTTACGCTTTTTCTCAGAATATGACAAGTTGACTTCTGCCGGCTTTTATTCTTTCTATGGGGAGGAAGTAATTGGATTTTAATTGGACCTCAGAGCTGGAGAACAAGCCAAAAATCAGAAGGAGAAAAAAGTATAATAATAATAATGATAATAATAAACCCTAAATCTTCTAAAACACAGCCTCTTTTCCCAGGTGACTAAAACTAGGAAGTTAGCTTTTTTTTTTTTTAATTTGGAAAGTAGCAAGAATTTACTTTCACTTATCATTGGTCTCAAAGAGTAATACTTGGAATGTGTCATGCCTTTTTTCCTCAAGCATCTCAAAATGCTTTTAAAACCTCAATCCAGAACGCCCCACAACCCCCCCCAATGAGGTAGGTAAGAATTATTATCTCCATTTTGCAGCTGGAGAAACTGAGGCATGGAGCGGCTTTAAGTGACTTGTTCATAGGAAAAACAAACAAACAAACAAGTAGCCAGAACTGGTAAATCCTATGCTCTCATTTCAGAGCCAGGTTTCCTTTTGGCTTCTCTCTTTTCTGTCTTCCCGCCCAAATGTTCAATTCAGAAATTGGGGAACATTTGAATAAAACAAAAATAAAGGGTTTTGGTTTGGTTTGGTTTGCTTGTCCAAACCCAAACTTGTGGTATTACCTGTCTTGTTTAGCAGCATTTTGGGAAAACTAGACCGTGCACAGTCATTCTGAGTGTAGTTTTGAAAGCACAGTTAAATACTAGTGAAATATAGACTTTATATAATGTAAAAAACACAAATACATGTTTTTCTCTTAAGACCTTGTAAAATTGAAAACAGCACCCCCTCAAAAACAAAATAAATAGCCATACTACCAAAGAGGTAAAATATTTCCTGGGCCTACCAGAATGAATGAGGAAAAACAGATAGTGTTATTAAAACTCCACTGTGTTTTCTCTTGTAGGGAAATCTATGAGATTGTGTCTAACTCACTACTCAGGTTGCAGAATACATCTTTTCCTTTCTGACACATAAAAATATGTTTTGCTCTTCTTGTTTCTGGATCATGCAATTTTTTTTCTTTTTTTCACTTCTCTCTTTTATTTCCCTCTTCTATGCACCTCTCTATTTGTACAGATTTCTTATTATATATATATTTTTTATATTTTTGACTTGAATCAATTGCAGCGAGAAACTGGCTTACTTTATTATCATTATTATTATTATTCTTTTTTAAACACAGATAAAACCTATAACAAACCGACAGTTACAACCAAGGGTTTTTTTTGTTGTTTTTTTGTTTTTTCCTGGAACCGGAAGGGAGGTAGCTGAAATTTGTCTCAAAGTATCATCTTCCACAGCCTTCTCAGCCTTGGATCAAGGGAATAAGGCTATCAAGATGGACAGAACATTCAGACACCCCCTCAAAACCCTAAGGATGAAAATTAAAGACAGTAGGTCCACTTTACACCAAGCCCTACCATCTATGAATGTTGGTCTCTTCACCCTTCATCAAAATGAATTCCTTAAGTAAGGAAAGAATCCCTCCTTTCTTCCCCTCAAAAAAATAAAAGGCAGTTGGCACAAAAGGGGGAAGGGGGGGTTTTGATTGGATTGGTGGCATTGGGTGTTCTTAATTCTTTCAGGGGGAAAAACAAAAGCATAATGCTTTGGAATACCAGCCATCCTTGTAACAAGAGAGCAAATACTTCATCAGACACTGAATAAAAAATTTTCAGTACCTCAGAGCTGTCTACAGCCAAGCAAAGCTTTAGAGGTCTCTTTAGAAATCTTGGAATATGTATAGGAAAGGACTTTAACAGAGTTACACAAGAGTTGGGTCCGAGTCCAGAAAGAAGGCTGAAGAGCTTCTCAGCCACTTGAAATTAAGTGGAATACTCCCTTCTCATACATGGGGAGCAATCTGTTTGATACTGCCTTTCTATCCCACCATCAATGTGAACATCTCCCCAACTCTACTGTGGAAAAGGCCTTGGGGAGAAATTGAGGATGGGCAGGATGTATACCAACAAATTCTCCTTTCCCCTCTCCATTTTTGGCAAAAAAAAAAAATGTTCTTTCCTAAGCTACTTTCCTAACAAAGTGACTTCTTTGATGGACAGCAAGGTAAATGTAGACAGGCATTGAGTCATTTTGCTGAGAAGTCCCCTGGCCTTTTGAAAGAATCACTCATCTAATGAAAAGAATATAAAGGAAAAAAATTGGCATGATCGGCAGGGTGTCCTCCAAAATACCTGCCTCATTCTCCTGCTCTCTGCCTGTTCCACTATCTTAAATAGAATTAGAAAGTCACTCTTCTGGGATTTCAAGGTTTGTGGCCTCCCAATAAGAGATATCACCTTCTATAACAGCCAAACTCTAGTTAGGAACTATTAGCTTCTTGAAACCAAGATGCAGAGGCATGGAAGGGGACTCAGGTTGGAGAAGGATGCTGAAAGGGAAGAGGCCAGCACGCGGAATGAGCAGGCAGCACATGCATCCAGCATCCTACTAACCTTGGGTCTCAGAGTGTGGATACTAAAAGGCTTAATGTGTCTATTTTATTCTAATGCTTGAATGTGCCTATAACATAGACTATGCTTAAGATGCCTGCCATTTTATTTGCGGCTGAGGGAAGTGACCAGGTCCTGAATCTCAGCCCTGATTTTTTCAGTTAAGAAACCTTAGTATAGTAGGCTATGTAAGAACTGGACCTCATATATCTTCTCTTTCTGAACTCTAGGCTAAGACCTCACTTGAGATTTGACTTCAAACCTTCTGATGGAAGTTGGTCTCCAGCCAACTTAACCCCACAACACTAACCTACCCCATCTGAAGAGACATTATTTGGTGCTAGTGCTGTGAACCATTCATACTTGGGGGCTGTGGGTGGGGAAACAAATGATGACAAATAGACCAAGTGCCTCTAATATACTTAGCCCAACTAACTGCACCTTCTAAGCCTATAGATTCAGCCTATAAAAGAGAGAGAGCAAATGGTGATCTCTACCCACTTCAGGGTAAGATACAATGGAATACACAGTGATATAACCGGATAGCGGGGGGCTGGAGCCGCACTTCTACTAATCCATTCTCTCTTTGAGTATTACTGAGCCCTACTGAGGTGAGATTACTATGGAGTATAGAGGGGGTTGGCCTCATCTAGGACTGTGTTTGTTCCCTAGAAACTGGTCTACTAGCAAGCATTTATTCAGGGCAGAAATGAATCCTGGAGATCAATGTCTAGCCAGGAATGGAATCTTTCTCTGGCTCCTGGAAATTTAACACTGACATACGCAGTTCCAAAATGCTAACACTGTCTTCAGCATTCTTTGCTCTGGTTTTGGGACCCTTAAAATAGTTTTTGGAGTCTGTTTGTTTGACAGATTCCCTGCTCTCTCAGGCCCAAAGGGTCTATTCCAGAGGCGAGATGGGATATGAGCTCTCACCACATAAGCCAGTGAGTGTCCTTTCCTTTGCCATAGGGTTAAGGGGGTGGCAGTGGGGAGAAGTGGAAGGCAGGCTGTGGGTAAGCTTTAAGGCAGACCATTTGGTTGTTTGGGGGTTGTTGTAACCCTGTCCTGACACAGTAAAGAAATGAACCGGATGGGATGTAGCAGCAGGCATAGCAGCAAGATGTGCTTGAATGGCAAGAGCTAGGGGTGGGCAGGATCCACTGGTTCTTCCTCTTTGTTTTCTTGGGGTCTAAGCACCTCAAAGTCTCTGAGCAGCCAAGCCAGCTCAGTAGTTCTACCAGGCCAGGCTGAAGGCTTTTACTACCTCTCATCTGGAGCTTCATCCCAGGACTGCCCACTACTCTTTCTGAAGTGGAAGACAAGTGTCCAGCAGTAGAAAGAGTGGGCAGTAACCCATTCCTCTTCTCTTGGACCCACTGCCCACTGAGAATAAGAAGGCCATCCCTTTACCTTCCAACTAACATGTGGCTTTCAGAGGGCTACTGTCCTGGGATGAAACTCACACTGCCCCACCCAACCCAATACTTGGAGCACAATATACCATGGCACTCAGCATTGGTCTAATGTGGTCTCAACAACTCCAGGAGTTTCAAAGCTGCAACTCTCCCATGGAGAATCATCAGTGAGCACCAGAGAGGGATGTATCTTGTCTTTTCATCTCTCCCTCCTCAATCTCTAAAGAGACAGACACATGCATATACATATATATACCTATACATATATATACACACACATGTATGTATATATTTGTCTATATGTGTATGCATGTGTATAGACCACATGTAGACATCATAGATAAAGAGCTCATTTGTAACCTCCATCTCAAGATATGCTGTTCCAATTATGTGGGCCCATCACTGCACACCACACACCACTGCAATACTTCCAAGTCTTCTGGACTTAACTCTGTTCTGTTTGGTCATTATGATGCGATTTGGTACATAACCCCAGCTTTGAGTCCTTCTTGGGCAAAATTAAAGGCAGACTGGTTGAATTCTAAGGGTCCCTGGGTGCAGAGAGGCCATTCAGTTGAGCAGCTAACAATAAAAACAATACCAAAAGGGATGTGGTGTCTCGTGTAGCCTGCCTTCGGGCTGGGTGGTCTTTGGCTCCTCTTCGCCCATTGTTAGCCATGACTGTAGGCCCGGAGGTCCTTTCGACTGTGCTCTTGGGCCTTTGGGTCTCGGCAAGCGCAGTCTCCTTGTAGGTCACAGGACATAGGAAAGGGGGTGACCTGCAGGAGAGAGAGGGAAGAAGGAACGTGAGCACATCGTGTGAAAGTGTTCTTTGTGCTGCCTGATGAGGCTCTGGGCAGTGACAGGATTGTTGGCAGCATCTCTGGGTCAGGCAAGGCTTTTGCTGTGTGGGTGGCATGAGACCCTGAGTCAGGGATATGCTTTATGCTTAAATTCCTCATTCAAGACTCAGACGAGAAGGACTTGGAGGAATTTTACATGTTGCAGTGATTTCAGATAGGTATAGGGGTGGAGAGACAGAAAAACAGACAGATTTGGCTTCTAGTCTGAATTGATGCCTAGGAAAGGGAAAAGGAGAGGAAAAAGAATAAGTATTTATATAGCATCTACTACATGTCAGAGACTGTGCTAAACACTTTACAGATATCTCATTGGATCCTCAAAATAACCCTGAGAGGTAGGTGCTATTACAATCCTTATTTTACAGTTAAGGAAACTGAGGAAGAAAGAGGTTAAACTACTTGCCCAGGGTCATACAGCTATTATCTGGAGCAAGATTTAAACTCAAGTCTTCCTGACTCCAGGTCCAGCTCTCTGTCCACTGTATTACCTAGCTCCCTCTGACTACTATTACTACTCACATTTGTACAATGCTTTCAAGTTTGTAAAGTGCTTTGTGACCTTGGGTAAGTGGTTAGGCCCAAGTTTCCCCATCTTAAATCTATTAGGGGTGAAGAGGGGGTTACACAAGAGGAGAAATCTCCTTCCGAATCTAGTACAGCCTAAAAAGAAAACAGAGTGCGTTGTAAAAAAAGCTCTGAACTTAAGTCAGAGGATCTGCCTTTGAATGCTGGCTTTGCTACTCATTGTGTGACACTTGGGAGGTTACTTCCCTTCTCTGGGCCTCTGTTCCCCAACCACAAAATACAGGAGTTGGACTAAATAATCGTTAAAGTCCCTTCAATCCGTTTGAAATCTCCATGTCTCAGTTTCTTACATCTAAAAAGCAGTGGGGAGAAAGGTCACATGGGAGGGCTTATTACTATCTGAATACAATGCTAGACTCACCTTCTGAAAGGTCTAAGTGTGATTACCTGGCTGTCGGTGGAAGGTGATTTCATCTTATTGCATCATAACTTTTGCAAAGTGCACTCTCCAGAGTGTCTCCCATCTGCACACGTGGAGTTAGTGACCCAACCCTTCCCCCTCCTTTTAGCAGAGTACTGCAACCTGCTCAGATGTTCTCAGTGAACAATTTGCATCTTTCTTGATCTTACTGTACTCATTTTCTCTCTCCATCCCCCTTCCTTTCTCCTCCCTTACGGTGTTAACACATGACCTTTTAGTTGGTTTCTGGGCAATGTATGCATCACCTCAATGGACTTCCAGACCATAAGGATGTATCCCACTCATCACTAACACACTAGGAATGTACTCTGCATAAAATCATCACAGTTCCTTTCCTGTCCTACATGCATCAGCCTGTCTGCCTAGGGAGACTGAGTCTTCACATCCATGTGGTGGTGGTGGTGGTGGGGGGGCTGGGGAATGTTTGGATAGCCAAATGGAGTACTTTATTGCCTAACTCAGAAAAAAAGAGTGTGGCAGAAAAGAGTAGCTAATTCCAGTCTTTTCAAGTCCCCTGCAATTCAGAACTAAATTGCTACCCCATGGCAAAGAGAATGGTCCCTTTGGCCAAACCATTTGACTAGAGGTCTAGTCACTAGACTTTTGTCCCAGAAGAAAATTTAAGAAAATGAAGACCCTCTTTCTTGACTAATAAGGTCCACACTGCCTCTGATGTTCCATTAATACTTTTTTTTCCCCTACTCTTTTCAGAAACATTGTATAGAGAAAGGGGAAGGGAACTAGATTTGGAGTCAGCTAACCTGGGTTTGAATCCTAGCTAAAATCAACAGATATGTATACATTTTTAATGACTTGGGATTTTAAGAAACTGAGAGATAACGAAGGTCAAGAAAATCATTATGTAAGAGCTAAGAGAACACTTCTAAATTTCTAAAATGACCAGGAAAATAATTCATAGGTGTTCTCTTTCTAATGACATTCTTTCTGATTACCACTGATTGTTTGTGTGACCTCAATAAGTCTTTTTAGTTCTTTGAATCTCAATTTTCTCATTTCTATAATGGGACAGGGTACACAAGGGTAGGGCAGCTAGGTGGCACAGCAGATAGAATGCTGAGCCTGAAGTCAGGAAGATCTATCTTCCTGAGTGCAAATCCAGCCTTAGACACTTCCTAGCTGTGTGACCCTGGGCAAGTCACTTACCCCATTTGCCTCAGTTGTCTCATCTGTCAAATGAGCCAAAGAAGGAAATGGCAAACCACTCCAGTATCTTTGCCAATAAAATCCCAAATGGGATCACAAAGAATCAGAAACAATTGAAAAATGACTGAGCAACAACAAAAGTTAGAGCTACCCCAGCTCTCAAGGAATTTATCTTCTAATGGGAAAGATTATGCACACACATACACATATGCATGTATATGTATATGGGAGTAGTCCCCAAGGAAGTGTCTTTTGGTCTGAGACATCTCAGATTGGGAGATGGGACAATAAGCAATTGAATGATATGATTGAACAACAACACAAGGTTAAGAATTAGTTAATTTCTAAAATACCTTCCAACTGAAGGCATTTCATTCAATTCGAATATGAGAAGATGCTGACAAATTTGGGGGTGGGGTGGAAGAGCTACCAAAGTGTATTCACTTAAAAAGCATGGTACAGTAGAAAAATCAATGGATTTGGAGTCAGGAATCCTCAGATAGTATCTCAGTTCTGCTAATTTAATTACATGTGTGACTCTGAGCAAGTCATTACAACTCCATGGGTCTGTTTCCTTCATCTGTTAAATGAAGGGATTAGACTAGATTTCTGAATCTTCTTCTGGCTCTAAATCCTACAAACAAATGTATATTGAGCAACTACTATGGTTATGTGCAAGGCACCATGCTAGCCTGAAAAGGATGTCAGGAGAATAGAATGCAAGGCATGGCTCCTGCCGTCTGGGAGCTTACAGTCTAACATAGGGTTGGGAGAACAAAGCTTACATGAAAGGCTAAATAAAAATGAAATACATTGTGTGGTTAAATAAATGCTAGAGCAAGCAGCAAAGGGTTAGCAAAGGCTGGAGGTGTTTGGAGATGGAGAGAGATGCTGACCCTTAGAGTAGCTAGGGAAGAAGTGTGATGAACTAGGTCATGATCTGAGAGTAAGGTGAGTTGAAGGTGAAGGGAATTTCCATGACAAAGGAAGAGAAACCATGAGGACAGTGGCTGACTTCAATGGAGGTCCATAGGATTTAGAGTTGGAAGGGAATTTGGAGACTGTCTAGTCCAACCCTTTACTTGACAAATGAGGAAAATGAGGCTCAGGAGTGAATTAACTTGCCCAAAGTTATACAGGTAACTTTCGAGTGCTTTTCACACAGATCATTTGAGCCTTGAAGAAGCCACATGAGATATGCAGGGCGGGTATTATCATTTCTGTGTTGTTGATGAAGACACTGAGGCTCAGAAAGGTAAAGGCACATGATGTGACATAAGCCATGATTTTTTTCCCCCAAGACACCTTGCTGCCTCTTCAGCAAACATATTTAGCCCCTCTCCCCCGATTTAGATGGAAGTGGGGCAGGATTTAAATTTTGCGGTTCTTGCCAAACTTTACAAAACTGTTCCTTAATAGGCACCTGGAGGTAATGGAGGCTGCAGAGGGAGGATGCACTTCCTGCAAGAGCTGTTTGGATGAAAGCTAAGCCTTATTATTATTTTTTTTGTAAAGCCTTTCTTTTTCCCCCTTTGTTGGCCAAGTCTGAGTTCAGGAGCTGCTGTTTCTCCCACTGGAACACATGTAAGGGCTGCCTCCTCAACCTGTGTCATCAATTCAGGAATGCAGCCTGTTCAGGAGAAACACAGAATTCTGAACTCAGAAGGTCTTGGCTGCTGTTGTAAAACAGGTAAGGGCAGGATTCTGACTCAGACTCCAGCATGCAGATAACAGCCTTGGGAGTGGAGGAGTAAGAGAGAGAAGATAGGCATGAGAACACTGAGTCACAGGTTCATAGAGCTAGAAGCAACCTCAATACAAACCACCAAGAATTTATTAAGCACCTAATATGTGCAAAGCACTTTGAAAGGTAGGCACTGGAGATTCAAAGTCAAAACAAAACATAGTGCCTTCCCTGAAGGAGCTTATGTTTGACCTCAAGAGATGCAGAAATATGGGAGGGAGGGGGAGAAAATTTAAAACTCAAAAGCTTATGGAAGTGAATGTTGAAAACTAAAAATAAATTAATTAATAAAAAAAATTTAAAAAGAGATGCAGAATTGTATTCTGAAATTGTCATAGGGCTTGCAACAATTTTAAAGATCTGGATGTTGGTAGGTAACATCTACCTTTGAGTCAGCACTGAACTACCATGTTCCCATTCAACCCTTAATGAAATACTGCCGACACCTGGCAGTTCTTCTAATTTGACTGGAAGTTTTCCAGGATTTCTTCTGCAATAGGTATTCTTAACCTCTTTTTGTATCATGGAACCATCTGGCATTCTAGTGAAGCCTATACATGCCTCCTCAAAAGAATGTTTTTAAATGTGTAGTGAAATACATAAAACCACAAAGGAAACCATAGGTTAGTGACAATAAAGATGTATTTTCCCCCATGTAAGTTTGTAGACTCAATCTACCTATGGACACCTTGGGGAGGAGAGAAGTGAGGTCTGTGGGCCTCAGATTAAGAATCCCAGTTCTACAGAGATTTTAGGAATTTCTAGCACTGGAACTACCAAATAGAGAAACATATAAAGCCTGCAAGGAGCAATGGGATGGCAGTCAGAAGACTTGAGTTTTAGCCTTATCTTTATCCCCAGGGCAATCCAGGAAGGTTTCATGAAAGAAGTGGGACTTGAGCTAGATGGTGACTTGAGATTAGGATAACCTGAAAAGAAGGGAAGAGCATTCCACGTCCTGTGAGCAACTGTGAGCAGAGGAGGGGTTGGGGAAATGTGAGGAAAATGATCTGACTTCTGAAGGCAATGCTACTTGAGGGGCAATATGATGTAGGGGATAGAGCCCTGGATTCAGAGTCATAAAGAGCTGAAATCAAATGATGTCCTGAGACATTTACTAGCTGTGTAACCACTTTGTGCCTCAGTTTCCACTTTAGTGAAATAAGGGTCTTTGACTCAATGTCCTCTAAGGTTTCTTCTAGCTTTAAATCTATGAACGTATGACCCTCTGTCTAGAAGGAAAGATTTTATGTATGTGTTTGAACTCAGACAAGTCAGTTCCCCTTGTTAGACCACTGTTTCTTCATCAGTAAAATAAGGGTTGAACTAGATCATAAGTTTTGAACCAGTCTTTTCTACTCCTCACAGTCTATGAATTCTAAAGACCTCTGCCTCACAGGAGCTCTGGGGAATATTCTTTCACAGCTGGAGAATATGAAAAAAACAAAGGATGGTTTTTCTTTGCCAAAAATTAAGGCAGGGGTGGAAGAGGCTGGGTTGTCAAATCCTGATTAGGATGCTAACACCATATTCAAATGTCTATATTATAACAGCAATAAGTTTTAGTAGATATAGCATCCAAATGTAAGTCAAAAGACCTCAGTGTTAGTCATGACACTGCCATTTCCTAGCTATGTATTCCTGAAAAAGTCCCTTCACTCTTTTCCTCTTCATTCTGCACATCTGTAAATTAAGTGATAGATGACCTGTAAGTAGAATAATGAAAAAAAATTTGAATCAGAGGATCTGGGTTTGAATCTTAGTTTTGCCAATTATTACACGTACAACTTTGGACAAGGCAATTTAACTCTCTGGGGCTCAGTTTCCTTGTCTATAAAATGAAAAGACTGAACTAGACAACAGCTTATATCACATAGGATTTTATATGTCAATGGATGTGATCTCATTTCCTCCAATGGTACAGAAGAAGAACAATCCATGTTTTCTTAGTCTGTGTGATTCTTGATTAGATTCCTACAAAAATACTTCATTGAGAACCTACCCAATATGCTAGAGACTTTCCTCCAAGTCTTTTTAACATTCCATAGGTACCAGGGTCCCATAGCAACACTATTCACCTATCATCCTCTGCTCTGTCTTCAGGGCAGGGTACTTCCTTTTCTCCTGTCACAAACATGTGTGGTTCATTTCAGGGAATTATATGTGTGTATAGTGTGCAAGTTGAAGGTCTTAAAGGATATTATTTTTATTCAACAAATTAAACAAACTAAAACATAGTGAATTTTTTTAAAATTCACAACTAAACTTTATTTTAAAAATATAACCTTTGCAAAGGGCTTCATTAAGTCAAATGCTTCTCCTTATCTAAAAACGCAGAACAACTTCTCAGCCTTAATATTGGCTAATGAAACATTTTTATGACTGGGCTCTGCTCCATATTTTGCCATGATGGGATGGATAGTGGTGGAGTTTAAGAACTGAGAAAAGCAAAAGAGACTTGCTCATAGCCACCAGTTCTGCCTCAATTTCCTGACCTGAAAAATGGGCATATCAGTAGTACAACCTCCCTCTGAGGGTAGTTGCTAGGGAGACACTTTGTAAATCTTAAAGAGCTATGTAAATATGAGTCATTATTATTCTAGGATCCCAACAAAGAAAGGGCTTCATTCTGAGGCAAGAAGAACAAAAATATAGCAGAAGCCATGATTTTCAAAGAAGATAGGCAAGAGTCTGCTTAGACATCAGCCTGAGCTCACCCTCCACATCTGGGAGTGCTGAGGAAATGCCACAGGATTTCAACAATGCCATGATCCCTATCAGTAAGCCAACGCTCAGTAGTAAACAGCTCTGGCCTCTCCACTCTGTTGCCCACTGAATCCTGGCTGGAGTCATTCTGGAACCCCTCTCGTACCATCCAGTCATTTCCAAGTTTCCAGAAGCACAAAGCAGTCTGCAGAACAAGCAGTAGTTGAGGGGGAGGAAGGTGATGAGGGAAGAGGACCACATGCTAGGAAAGAGCATGTCTGGAGATTGCTGTCAGAGCATTTTCGAAACTTCCCTCATGTGAAAAACTCTGAAAGTATGAATAACAACTCCCTCCCCCCTCCACAGTTCTGTGCCTGTGCTCCAGGGTGCATCACCTTCTGAATGCAGAGGCTGTATCAAGATAACCGAGGCAAGGCAGGTCAGGGCAGGGAGTATTCACTTAATTTCCCTTCATTTGACACCTCTCTTAGGTAAAATCTGATGGGTCACTTGAGGAGGGGGAGGGGGCAGGAACACAAGAAAGGAATTCTCTTTTCTTGGCTTCTTAGTCACAAGAATGGTTCCCACATATCCAAAAAAATGAAAAAAAGGAATCCCATGAGCCAATAGGTCATACCAGTTCAAACTCAGGACTTCAAAGGTCCTGGGGGAAAAAAAAGTGTTGAGAGCTGATGGTTAAGAGAAAGAGAGGACTTGGAAAATATAGTATTCCCACATCTCCCTGGTTGGAACAGCATGTTTGAGGAAGTGGCAGGATTAACCTATGGCTGTGGATTCAGCACCTGACCCAAGGGTTAGGAGAAACCTCATGAACATCATCCTTAGAGTGGAGTCCTAAAGATGCCAAATCAAGGAAGCCACTCAGGCATAGTTTTATGGGGAACTCTTTAAGGCTGGAAGCAGCCCATTAGACTGGGACAACTTCTGTGTTTTAGAGGATCCAGGCCTCATTTCATTATACTTTTTTCCCAGGGAACAGAAGCTGAGTGGTGGCTTCCCTACAGTGTCTGATTTAAGAGGCAAGCTTCCAACATATATAATGATGTACAACAAGGAACAGGGTCGATACTGAAGAATATGTGAAACCACTGACAGGTGGTAGCATGTCAATCCCAGCATCCTTGGAGTGCACCATCACCTTGATATGCCCTAGGCCTCTACCAGCTTTCCTCCTGGAGCTTCAGGGGCTCAGAGCTCTGGGCCTGCAGTGAGCTAGAGATGGTTGCCAAACCCCACGGAGTACAAAAGCCACATTACTCTGCTGCTCAGAAATTAGCCGCACTTCCCATCTCCCTGCTCCTGATCATGAAAACATGAATGCAATTAGTCAAAATAAGCACCCAAGATTTAATGGCATGACAGACCACCCCAGGGCTATAGGGAGATACCCTGCTCCTGGGGGGGGGTATCGTGGTCAGATCCCCCAGCTTGTAAGGACCTGGAGGACACTAAGTCCTTGAACAAATGCCATTTGAGAACCCTCTTCTTGGGAGAGCTGTGCCGTTGGGATAGCAGGGCTTTTTGGAAGCCAAGGATGTCTCCCAAGTCAATGCAGCAGTTGCCTGCTGCTGCTGCTGCTGCTGCTGCTTTTAATTTACCCTTTGTCTGAGAAGAAATCCCTTGGCTGGGGGCCATAGAATGCATCAGGTCAGTGAATCTCTAAATTCCACCAAGGCATTGAATGCCCAATAGACTCTTGCATTAAAGTTCAAACCTTATTTAGATTGAAAGGTGCCTTTACCATTAAGGAGGAATCTAGCTTGTGCTCACCCCTACCTACCTCACCAATCCCAACGAAAACTGATTCTCAGAGTCCTTCAAGAGCAACATGATTAGCGTTGGAAGGGACCATAGAGATCATTGTCATGTGACCCTTTGGAAGCTAGATGGCCACATTTCAAGGATGTTGTAGAAGAGATTCCTGTTTAGCCACAGGTTGGGCAAGGTGACCTCTGAGATCCATCTCTGAAACTCCATGATCACTCTTTTTCTTATAACTTATAATGTTCTCATAACTGCTTATATGGAGCTTTCATTTTCTCTTATTGAAATATACTGGGTAGTACAATTATTGATGCCATAACCTCCCTCCCCCCAAAAAAAGTGCATAAGTTCCTTGAAGGCAGAAATTATTTCCCCCCCAATCTTTATATATCTACTACTAAGCATGACACCTTATTCATATTGATTGTAATTAAATGTAATTCACAGAATTATCTAATATTAAATCTGGAAGGGAGCTTAGAGGTCATCTAGGTCAACTCTCTCATTTTATAGGTGAGGAAACTGAAACCATGTAAAGTTGTTTGTCCAAGGTCAGATGGCTATTAAGGAGCAGAAATGGGACTTAAAACTCCTGTCTTCTGAATCTTCTGACTACACCTCCAGAGCTCAGTTCACTATACCAGAAGGCACAATTACCAAACAACTTTACATAGTCCACACAGCCTCAAGCTAAAAGACAAGGTACATTTTCAACCTTTTGCAGGCATCTGAAGATGAGAAAAAAAGAGAAACAAGACTTTATGGAATCATGTTCCAGCTTCTCCAGAAGATCAAAGAAAGGCCAGTGTCAATGTTAGCCACATCACATCCCAACCCCAATGACCTGAGGAGAAACTTTCCAGTTACAGTGAAATACTTTTCTGAAAGCGTCTGAGCTGATTCTTCAGAGACCCATAGCCAGATCACTGGCTATTTGGCCGGAGCATCCTTGGAGACTGCTGATGTCCTGGGAGAATGCCAATGGTGAGACCTCTTTCCAGGGGCATTTGAGAACACCAGCTTTGCGCCCATGTCTGAACACCTCACTTTATGAGCAAGGCCATAAGCACATTCAATCCAGGACTATCTTCCCACCATTGTTTAGTTGTACTGTTCAATCTAGTGCTACTGGTAACCTTGATGTTCTCTCACACAAAAGAATCTCCAGAATCCAGGCATTTTTACTGGCTGTCCTGATGCCTGAAATTCTTTCCCTCTTCACCTCTGCCTCCTGGCTTCCTTCGAGTTCCAGCTAAAATCCCAACTTCTGTAAGAAGCCTTTCCCAATCCTATTTAATAGTAATTCCTTCCCTCTGTTAATTGCTTCCAATTTCTCTTGTATACATCTTGTTTGTACATCATCATTTGCATTTTACATCCCCCATGATACTATGAACTCCTTAAAAAGGGAACTTCTTCTCCCCTTTTTCTTACTTGACACAATTCCCAACAAATAGTAGGCACTTAATAAATGCCTGCCAAATGGCTGAATGCAGATGCCTTGATGCTAATGGGCTTTTTAAACAGGTTACAAATGGGGTCTAGTGTCTTGAAAGAATTTCAGTAAGGGGAATAAGAAGGGTACCTAGTCCATTTTGACTCCCGAGAAGAGAAATACTGTGTAGCATATTCCATCTCAAGGTTGGAGTCCAGAATGTTACAATAATAGCTAGAATAAGATTATTTTGCTTGCAAAGTCCTGTCACTCCTGTCAGCTCATTTTCTCTTCACAAAATCTTCATTAGAATAAAGGAGAAATCAAGGCGCAAAGACACGAAGAGCCATTCCCAAGTATAGCCCCCTCATTTTACAGATAAGAAAAATGAGGCCAAAAAGAAGTGACTTGCCCAAGGTCACAAAAAATAGTAAATAACAGAACTGAGATTTGAACCCAGGTCTTCTTATTCCAGGAAGTTCAATATTTCTGCCACTACTCCATGGTAGCTCTCTCAGATTTCTTCTTTCTGGCTCACCTCACCCCGAAAAGTCTTGTTACTTTTAGTGTTTTGATGCTCTCTTCTTCATTGCTGCCTCTTACACACAGTGATTTTAGTTTTATTTGGCCTTTATTTTTTCTTCAATCTATGAAACCCAGGCAATATAAAGTGGTCTTAAACTAGAACTGAATATTAAAAGTGGTTTTTTTTTGGTTTGTTTTTTTAGGAGGGAGGTTTAAAAATTGACTAATATCCCATTCATTTGGAATTCAGGTTTCTAACAACCTCAATTCTTCAGAACATGGCCGCAAAATCAGAAGAAAATGAAAAAAGAATTTTCTTAGCAACCAAAATAGGAATCACAAAACCCCAGAAAACACATGTATTTTATTTCATAGGAAAAGCCCTTTGATCCTCATCTATGGTTTTTTAAGTCTTATTTAGCACACAATACTAACAAGTTTGGTTGCCCATCTCACAAGAGATTAGAAGCAGCAAACTAGAAGACTTCCCCAGCTGGATTCATCCTTGAGCCCCAGGAATGAGGTGCGTGAGAGCACCTTGGAGTTATAAGCTAGAGATTTGGGGATGGGTTCCTCCAAGAAGGAGAAATAGCCCTTACTTACTTTTTTTGTCTTAACTGTAGAGGCACAACAATCACCCCCATCATAGTTGCAGAAGGCTCGGTTGTTGATGGCATCACAGTAGTTATCTCCCATGAAAGGCTATTGAAAGGAAGACAAAAAATTGAAAAGGGTCCTTGAGGCAGTGCAGCCTGACTTGGGCAGCCATACCAGGGTATTGTCTTGTGGTGGGGCTGTAGCCTTCCTTCCTGGGTACTGGGGTGCCCAAGATTCCCCAAATAAAGGCAAACTCCTTAGGGTCCTGGGCCAAAGCTCCAGTCAGCTTAAGAAGAACCGAAAGTAAATGGTTCCTTCTTCCCATATGTGTATAATGTCCTTTCACAGGTCCTCCACCTCTCCTACCAACAGGGAGCTGAGCCTCCTACAGGCTTATCCACTACCTATGGGGCAGGCAAGGCCTCAATTCCAAGGGTGTTCCCTGAAGGGTCTTCAAGGTCTTTCTTATAGAAAAAGGGAACCAGACCCACTCAGACTCTCTGCTGGATCAGCCAATTCCTGTAAGCCCTGCACCAGCATGTGGAAGAAAGAGGTCTCAGTTACACCTGTGGACTGGATGTGAGTGGGTAGGGGAAGCGAAGCCAAAGTGAAAAAAGGAAGTGAAGTGGCTCATTCACAGGTTCCCAAGTCAGCTAAACAGTGGGAGAAGGTAGTGGGAGAAGGCTTGCAGCCTCCTGAAAGGTCAGCATCCTGCTCTATCTCTGCTTCCTATTATCTGCCTTGGGTTTTATTTTCGTATGTCTATAGGAGATGCTCCCGGAATCTTTACTCCAGATAGAAGCTACTGCTACCAGGTCAGTAATGTCAGGGCCAGCTGGGAGAGTCAAAGATGGGACATCAGTAACTCAAGCAATAGTAGCTGAGCAATTTTATAGCTCAACTACAGCTGAAGGCTTTTAGCAAATCTGCCTTAAAGAAGTAAGGAAATGGGGTCAGGAAAAAGAGGGGCTAAATTGAAAAAAATGACCGTCCTTTTCTAGAGATACAATGAGACATTTTGGACAGAGCCCAGGACTTGGGGTCAGGAAAGCTGAGTCCAAATCCCAGTCACACATACCACCTGGTTCTGTGACCATGGGCAAATCATTTAACTTCTCTGAGCCTCAGTTTCCTTATTTGGAAAACAGGGATGAGAATAATAATTGATTTCCTTGGCTGATAGGATTATTGTGAAGAATTTTTTTTAACTTAAAGCTCTGCAGAACTATGATGTGTCATTTTGCAGATTCCTCCTAGCTTAACTCAAATGTCAAGAGAGATGGAAGTATATTATGTTGAATAAAATGTGAAATACAGAGAAACTGCATCTAGTTGACAGAAGAATCAAATAATACAATCGCTACCTGCTGTCTCCCTATAGGTTGGATAAGTAACAAAGAAAGGAAGGAGAAGATATTTAGAGCACTAGCTCGGGAGGCAGAGGACCAGAGTTCAAATCCCACCTCTGAGATTTACTACTTGTGTAAACTGAAACAAGTCAGTTAACCTCCTTCAGTGGCTTTGGTTTCCTCAGTTATAAAATGAGAAGTTTAGACTAGATGACATCTGAGGTCCCTTTCTGTCCTAGAGCTATGATCCCATCATACTTGCATATCTCTACTGGAATACAGTCTGTGGCTTCTGCAGTATAGAAGCCCTCAGTACACATGTCTAAGGAAGCCCAGGATTCTTCCCAGAGAGCAGAAAGATTGGCATCTAGTCAGAAATTACATGACTCCTAATGCAAATAGATCTTACCCCACACCTACTCTCTAGCCAAGGAACAGGGGAGATACAGAGGATGAAGTCAGATAATAGATCAGGTTAGTGTGGATATTGATGCCATCTCCTCACCTCTTCACTGGGAAAATCCTAGCCTTAGCTGGAGGAATAGCAAGGTGAAATGGAAATAGCTCAAGCCTGGGAGCAGACCTCCTTGGGCTCTAGACCTAGCCTTAGACTTAGACCCCTTCACTTCTTTGAGCCTCAGTTTCCTCAAATATAAAACAAGAGGGTTGGACTGGATGGCCTCCAAGATCTCTTAAACTCAACTGTGTTAAAATTCTATATTTTAGTGGTTGATAAGATTCAGAACTTGAAGGGACTTCCAAGGTTTCCTAGTCCAATTCCCCTCATCTCATAGCAGATAAAACTGCTTTAGTGACTTGACCAAGGTCACAAGTACTCTGATAGGCAGAATTTGCATCCAGGTTCTTTGTTTCCATAACCAAAGCTCTTTCCATGATCTAAGAGTCCTTAACCATGTTTGTGTGTGTGTGTGTGTGTGTGTGTGTGTGTGTGTGTGTGTGTGTGTGTGTGTGGTATATGTTTATCCACTTCTCAGAATAATATTTTAAAATACATAAAATACATAAGATTCTTGTAGGAAATACTGAAATATAGTTATTAAAATATTTTTTAAAAAGTTTATGAATCCCAAGTTACGAATCGTTGTCATGTGCCATCCTATCAGTCCTACCCTTGGCATTATAGGGAAGTATGTGGTACCATGGAAAGCACATTGGCTGATATTTATTCACTCTGATATTGACTACCTGTGTAACTTTGGGTAAATCACATAGCCTCCGTTTCCTCATCTGTAAAACGAGGGGGTTGGACTAAATGACTCTGAAGTTCCTTCTTACACCAGATCTCTGAGCTGCTAGACGGCACAGAGGATAGAGAGGTAAGCCTGAAGTCAGAAAAACCTGAGTTCAGATTTGACTTCTGACTTTAACTGGCCATGTGAATCTCAGTAAGTTACTTAAACTCTATCTGCCTCAGTTTCCTCAACTATAAAATGAGAATGACAATAATAGCACCTACCTCAAAGGGTTATTGTGAGGATCAAATAAGACACTATTTGTGAAGTGCTTAGCACAGTACTTGGCACAAAGAAGTTACTATGTAAATGCTTATTTGCTCCCCTCTTCCCCAGACCTCTGATCCTAGTCTATGGTGTAAGATCCCTTCTATCTCTAACATTCCATGTGCTTGAATCCTTTCCAACTCTAACACTGTTTTATGTTCTGAGGTCTACTCCAGCTCTAATATTCCCTGTTTTCCATTCTAACATCCTCACATTTAATATTCTAGATTCTGTGAGCTTACTTCCCTGTTCTAATGTTTAGAGTAAGCTCATCTTGGTTCCTGTGGCGGTATTCGAAATCTCTCTGAGGGTTTTTGAGAAGTGGCTAGGCTCTCATTAACCCTGTTGACCCCACTTTTTCCTCCCCCAAGTCTCCCAGGGCCTAGTACTACCAGGTTCCTTTTCACCACCTCCCTCTTGGTGTCTAAAGGAAGAACAAGGACTGACCTCCCCCCTAGAAATCTCTCTAAGGAAGGATGAGCTAAGAAACTATTCAGAGCTCAGAGCTCATGTGAGTGTGTGTGGCTGAGTGATAGGAGGACTACTCTATGATTGCTTTATTAAGTTTATATTATACCAGATGCACCAGAGCCAATCAATAAGGGCTTCAGTTCCCTTTTCCCCTAAGGAGGCCTGCTTATGACCTAACATATATTAAGGAACCAAAAGAGTTGCATGCCAGGACCTATCCTGGGAATGAAAGGAGATAGTTTGGTAGAAGATCAGCCATTTTATAATAATAGCTATCCCAATTTTTAAAATGACTGTTTACAAATCAACATGTAGTAGACTACTGGATTTAGAGTTAGAAGACCTAGGTTTTTAATGTTTGTTTTGCCACTTACTACTAATGTGATTTGGGGTAAATCTCTACTTGTCCATTCCTTTACCTATAAAATAAGGGTGGGGGAAATGACCTTTGTTCTAAATCTGTGATCCATCTATTTTCTGCACAATACCCCCGAAAGGCAGGTACTGTATGGTTTGTTGTTATACCCATTTCATAGAGAAAGAAATTGAAGCTCAGAAAAGTTGTGACTTGCTTATAGTCAAAAGGTTAGTAAGTGGCAGAGGGGATCAGATTCAAAACCAGGTCATCTAACTTTTAGATATAATACTTTCCTCACAATATCATGCTTTTGGGGTTTATACTCTGATACCATTGAGGAATCAGCTAAAGAAAAGACAATGAAGGCCAAACTTGGTGGAGAAAATGTTATATTAATTATTTGTAAAAAGATGCAACTGTTAAAAATGTAAATTTTGCCCTTGAATGCCCAGGAATTCAAACAGAGGTCTGTTTGCTTGTAAAACCAACATATCAGGCATATTAGGGTTTTATATGATATACAAAAAACAAAATATATTATTAAAAGAAAGGAAATAAAAATGGCATTGCTTCATACAGTTCTTTCTGCATTTCTTCATATTTGCCATTTTATGGCACCATGCCCTTCCATTGCTATATGAGAATTTAGTCAACTATTCCTCCTTTCATTAAAACTTATAAGTTATTTCCACATTTGCCCTATGTACATCAAATAAAGTATCTAAGAATATTTTTATACTGAGAGGAAAATCTAGCTCACCTGAAGTAAAATGAACTAGAAATAACTAGTTCCTTCATTTTCCAGGCAAAGAAAGGGCCTCTTAAAGGATGTGAAGTGAGCTAGGCTTTCCAAGAGGCTAAGGTGAACAGGGAGAACATTTTAGGCATGGGGTCCAGCTTGTAAAAAGGCCCTGAGTTGGGAGACGGAATGTCATGGATAGGGACCAATAAGTCAATAAGTCAACGAAGAGTACATGAGGGGGAATAAAGCAGTATCACCCAGTAAAGATAAACTACAGCCAAACAGTAAAGTGTTTGAAATGTAAAGGAGAAGCTTGTTTTGTACCTTAGTGGCAATAAGAAGTCACTGGAGCTAGGTTTTTGTGACACTACTTAGTCATAATTGCCTTCCTACCTCTCTGATGAATCTTTTTCAGCCTTTTTTTTCTGCATATTCATCCATGTTTGTGCCACCCTCCTGCTATTTTGGGGTCAATCAATAATCTTTTGAGCAGTGGAGTTATATGGTTATCCCAGTGCTTTAGAAATATCAGTTTGGCAGCTGTGCAAAGGATGTGGTGTCAAAGGAGTGGAAACTAAGGGGGATGGCCATCAACTGGGGAAATGAATGAACAAATTATGGTATATAAATGGAGTAAAATACTATTGTACTATGAGAAATGACATGGGAAGATTTTGGAGAAACCTGGGAAGATTTTTATGAATTGATGCAGAACCACGAGAACCATTTATACTATAATAGTAACATTAATTAAAAAAAAAAACTTTTGAAAGACTTAAAAACTGTGATTGAACATTATTCCAGAAGACTCCCACCTCCTAAAAGAGAGGTTTGGGATTAATATGTAGAATAACACACAAATTTTGGGACATGGAAAATATGGGAATCATTTTGCTTAAAATGTATATTGTTATAAGGGTTGCTTTTCTTTTCATTTTTTTTTCAAGTGGGGGAGAGAGTGATATAGAGGAGAGAAAATAGATTATTGTTAATTGAAAAAAAATTAAAGAAAAACAAAGAGAAGAGGGAGGGAAGAATGATTGAAGAGGTAAGCTTCTGGAAGAAAAGGGAAGGGATGTAACCAAGGACACAAGTGAAGAGACTGGTCTTGGCAAGAAGAAGGAGGCACCTCTGCATTAGAGATTGGAGTAAAGAGGGAAAGAATAGATGATGATGTCGAGATGATTAGAAGTATGGAATTGGGGGGGAGCTCCCCTGATAGTGTCCTTAAATCTTTGGGGTATACATCCTCAGTTCCTTTAACCCATCCCCATACATCATAAACTCAAGAACCTTTCCCATCCTAGCTGCCCACCCCTGGATGTGTGCCAATTTTAAAATGCCCTTCTAAAATTGGCATTGAGAACTGAACATAATATTCCCGATGTGGTCTGACTAGGGCGTACTGGGGACTATCCCCAACTTATTCTTGGAAGCTATGGGCTCCTACCTGAGGCCTAAAATCACATGGGCTTTCACTTCACATTCTTGTGTCCCATTAAACTTCTAGATCACTTCAAATGCTACCATAACTTTTCAACTAAGCCTCTGTCTTGTATATGTGAAGTGAAGGTTACTCAGCTCTCAATCACAAAAGCTGAAAATCTTAAAGCTTTGGTACCGGTTAAGAGATATGTGGTGAGCTTTAAAAAAATTTTTAAAAATTAAAAAATCAGACTTCAGGAATTCCAGACTGGTCTGTCTCGCTTTACTGGGAGAGGGGCCTAGCTGCTCTCATTAGTCTGCTCACTTTGTCTCTCAGTGGCTCTGCAGGGCCACCACTGTTCTAAGCACATATCAGAGCGCTGGGGGAGGAAAAGAGCAGTAATCTCTTATCCCTGTGCCAGGGAGATAACAATCAGAGCATAGTCAGGTGAGGGCCTCCCTGAGGCCACTAGTGCTGAGTCAAAGGAGAGATTGAATTCTGCTGTCAAATTGTCCACTTAAACTGCTGATTGAGCAGTCTCTTTAGTAAGGGGGTGACAGGGAGGGGAACAATACGTGTGAAACTGAAAAAAAAAATACAAAGCATTTGGATAACTGTGGCATTTTCCTGAAATGCTGAACTAGTCATAGTTGCTGGAGGGTATACCAGGTGACTCTTTCCCTGGTTATTTTCATTTCTGTACCACAGTGGATAGCAGAACTAGTGAAGGGGCTGGGCAAAAAGTGATGACAAAAGCTGGAGATCTGGGCTCTGGCCCTGAGATGTCACAGGACATCCCCCTGGAGAATGCAGTGGTGTATATTTTTATGTCATCTCAGAATTTTGAGCTAAAAAGGAACCTTTAATAACATTTTTCATAGTGAGGATGATACTTCATATTAACGTAAGAGCTTTAAGGTTTACAAAGCACTTTCCTCCCTGTGAGGTTGGTGGCCCGTGTTGTTGTATTCCTTCCATTTTTACAAATGAGTGAGGTGAAGCCTAGATAGGCTAAGTGACTTGCCTTTATCATGCTTCATTAAGCATCACACATTTACTAAGTAGCTGAGGAAGGGTTGGTTTGAACCCTGGTCCCACTGACTATAAGTCCATTCCTCTGGCCTCTACACAAAGCTGCCTCTAAATCCAAATCCAGTGAACTTCCCTGCTATTGTAACTGTGGGATTCAGAGGAATCTTTTATGATTTTCTCTTGATAGTATAGGAAGAGCATTTGAATGGAATCTTATGCTCATCTCTATACACTCTCTAGGAGGGGTGAGGGAGTGAGTAGTAAAATCCTCCAAAGTGAGCCTCACACCATTCCTACCTAGGAAGGAGTTCATTGGCCAAAAAACATTGGCTGTAATTGGCCAAAAGAAAGCCTCCGGAGAGACAAAAGTTGACTTACAGTTGTTTATCTTGATGAGTCATTATATACATCAAAGAACTATGGAACATGGTGTGATGAAAATTCATCAGAGTCTTCAGAGCAGTTAACTAGAAGCTGTGTAAGGATTTGTAGAATAATGTGCTCATAAGGTTTTGGAGACAGTCATTCTGTGTCTTGTACCAAGTAGAGATGATATGACCAGCTTTTGATAGGAGTTTGTGAAAAATGATTTCTCCCTTGAAAGAACCACCATCTCTACTTCTTACACTGATTAGCCCAATAGCCTCTCCTTTTGGAAGCTCACGCCAACATCCACATCTGTCTCTTGAGGAAATATTTCTAGTCATCTTACTTCTTGAAAGTTATGGAAGAATTATACCTCCCCTCATTTGCAGGTTGGTTGAAATTTTGCAGATTATCATCAGAGACCTGTCCCCTAGACAATTTAGGACATCATCCTACCGAAAGTGTCAGGATCAGCCATCCAGCCCCAGATGCCTGAAGTGACTGAGATCAGATGGGGACCCACTGGATCGAACAAGTATCTCTGTTTCTGTTCAGTGACAAAAACAAACAGACCAGAGACAGCTCTCCTGAAAGCATCAGGTCAGCCCTTTTAAAGCTGTCAAGCCTCCTATCTGATGATCCCAGCAAGAGAGGAGGTGCATGTAATTATGTTCAATTAATAATGAGATTATTTATGTTGCCAAAGAACCTCTATTTTCCTTCATAAATCTCTCTCCATCAAGGACCATAGCCTCTGTAGTAGAACATTCATCCTTCATTGAAATGTCTTCAAAGAGGATTAAGAAAACAAACAACAATTAGGACAGACATGGTGTGAGCATTTAACTTTTGTACCTCAAGAATCCAGAGGGATCAGCGTAGAGAAGACTAGAATCAGGGAATCTTGCAGTTGAGATAGGCTTTGAAGGTCACTAGTATGGCTTCCTACTACCCTCCCTGGCAAGAAGTCAAGCAAATTCTGCTTGAATATATCCAGTGGCAGGAATTTCCCTATCCCAGAAAACACTCTGTGTGCTACTGGATTGATGTTCCAAATTCTTTAAACTGAGCCAGGATCTGCCTGCCTGTCACTTTCATCCATCGGCGTTAGTTCTTCATTCTGTGGTTGCACAGATTAAGTAGGTTTCCTTTTCTACAGGAGGAAGTTGCAAATATTTGAAATGGGTTGTCGTGGTTGTGGTGTTTGTTTGTCCTTTGTTCTCGAAGAGGACCTTTTGAAGAAGCACGAGTTTGGCAATCCCACCTCATGTGAAGACAGGTGATGAGATCACAGCAATCAAGCTAGAAGGGCCTCGGGGGCTGTCTATCCTAACTTGATTGTTTTATGAAAGAAGCAACAGGAGAAGTTAAATGACTTTTGTAGCTAGGTCAGAGAGGCACCTGGGTGGAGCAGTGGATAGAGCCTGGACCTGGAGTCAGAAAGATCTGAATTTGAATCCTGACTCAAATACTTACTAGCTTTGTGACCCTAGACAAGTCATTTTACCTCTGTCTGCCTCAGTTTTCTCATCTGTAAAGAAGGGATAATAATAGCACCTACCTCCTGGAGTTGTGAGGATAAGATGAGATATTTACAAAGCACTTTGTAGACCTTAAAGTGCCATCAAAATGGTAGTTATTTTTGCCCAAGTTCACACAGGTAGCAAGTAGTAGATCTGGAATTCAAATCTGGGTGGCTTGACTCCAAATCCCTTACTCTTTTTAGAAATATTTCTGTTTGGAGAGCTACAGAGAGTTTTTTTTTCCTTCCCCTTGTGATACCTACCTCACAGCCTTTTACACAGTGAATCAGAGATGGGTGAGGATACCACTTGAGTCCAGCGGTGCAGACAACTCTCTGAAGGGAAAGGGGGAAAGAGAGAGATACAAGAGAATTCAGATGAGGTACCCTTCTGTGTGACTGGACCATTTTTAATCCCCTGACTTTCTCTTGGACTCTCCAAGGCACAGTCTCCCTCCTGGCATTTATTTGATGCATTAGCCCAGACGCTTGCAATAACAAAAATCTTAAGATTAAACTAATATTTGCGGTTTACCCAATGTGTCATAATTCTATATTTCACTCACAAAAGTGAGGGCAGCCCGGGAGAGAGAGATTTTTTTGTTTTCTTTTTTGTTTTGTTTTGTTTTCCCCCAAGGCTCACAGACTAAGTAATATAGAATCAGAGATGTTTTCCAAGAGGTCCTGTATTGTTGCCCAACACGTTTACCTCAATGTGCTGATTGGTTTGGAGTTAAGGAAAAAGTAATAGTACTAGTATGGTGGTAGTAGTAGTAGTAGTAGTAGTAGTAGTAGTAGTAGTAGTAGTAGTAGTAGTAGTAGCAGCAGCAGCAGCAGCAGCAACGTGTGTGTTTGTGTGTGTTCCAGCTGAAGGAGGGCATATGTGTGTACATATATATATATGTGTGTGTGTGTGTGTGTACATATATATGTGTGTGTACATATATATACATATATGTGAACAGATATATGCCAATACATGTGAAGACACAAACATATGTGAATATGTATGTGTGCATGTATGTGTATTTGATAGGCACCTGAACCCAGGCCTTCCTATTTCTGAAGCCAGCTCTATCCACTATGCTACACCATGTTCAGCTGCTAGTATCTTGCCCTCTCAGATTATCTTCCATTTACTCTGTATATATCTTGTATGTATGTGTACCTAGTTATGGTCTCTCCTATTAGAATATGTAAGTTCCTTGAGTTCAGGGACCATTTGTATCCTTGTATTTCCAGAGTTTAGTGGTGCCTGGTACATACTAAGCACTTAATAAATGCTTGCTAACTGACTGACTGATTCAGAGTTCCCTAAATTATAAATTAAATGTCACAGATTTAATCCCTGTTTATTGTCATTATCATTGCCCAATATATTCTGATCTCACTACACCCCACACAAACATTGAATACCTCTTGAACACCTTAGAAACAAAAAAGAAAAAAATAGCAAAACCCACCAAAGCATCCTCCAAGGCTGACAGTACATGCAGTGTGTTCTATACTGAGTGCATCCTCTTCAAGGAGGTTATTAATAATAAGAAAATCCCAACTTTTCTAAGGTGAGGTAGTGGAAAGTATATGCAAATTGGAGTTTTCAGAGCTAAATTTTTAATCCAGGATCTTCCACTTCCTATCTGTGTCACTTTAGGCAAGCCTCCTAATCTCTCTAGGCCCGTTTCCTAATCAGTAAAATGAGGGGGTTGGATTTGATGACCTCTGAGGAGCCTCCCGGCCCTAGATCTATGACCCTACAAATCACTAATCTGTGGGCCCCAGTTGTAAAAAGATGAGGTTGAACTAAAGTTCTAAGAACTAAGGTTCCTTGTACCTTTAAATTCTATTTCTCAAGTTGTCGTGGTAAAATCAACAACGTAGGACCTCTCCTCTTTTTCTGACTCTCTTCATTCCCATGACTACAACTCGGTCCTTCTTCCTCTAAATCAAAAGGTGTTGGGGAAAATTGCCTACTTTCACTCCTACAGAAAACAACCATGAGACGTTAATCACATTTCAGTACTAGTGCTTATAGGGGCTAGAAGGGGGCATTTGCTAATAGTTCAAGACTTCAAAAACACAGGGATTAATATCAAGTGGGGACTTGATGGCCCCTGCCCCTCCCCCTGTTTATTTGAGGGCTAATTTAATCCATCTGCAAGAGAACTCCAGTGTGTTTTTACAGTTTCTGTCATTTGAGGTTTACCTGACGTGGGTTCAGAAAAAGGACTTTTATACTATCTACATGGGGCTGTTTATCTTTCCGACACTCTTGGATTTTCCACTATTACTCAGGCTCCCTGTGCCCCACCTGTCTCACTACAGGGCCTGTCTGTGTGCAGGGGGAAAATGGGAAAAGGGACAGATGGAGAAAGGGTGGGGAGTTAAGAAGGGGAAGGCAGCAGGGTTGTTTATCCCACAAGCAAGGGAGACCGCAGAGCAGGCCCCTCGAACGTCAGCTAGTCAGCTACGCTCCTGGTGCTGTAGACAGACATCTGGAATACCACCACAGGCAGCGAGAACACTTTGGTTTATTGCCCTAGGCATTAAAGGAAGAGAGACCACCTCACCCATGCCCCCTCTCCTGTGAATTGTCCCCCAACACTTTTTACTTATTGCTTGAAAACAAACGTGTGGAAGAAGCTGAACCAAAGGTAGCAGATAATGCAGGGGAGGTCAAGAACCAAGGAAAACTGGGTCCCAGGGTGAAGCAAGGGAAATTGAAGGACATGGAGAGAAAGATAATTGAGCTGGAACGAAGGAGACCCAGGTTCCAGTTTCAGTTCTGTCATTAATTCACTGTCTGCCTTATATCTTTTCATATATTTATGTCTAGTCTCTCCCATTGGACTGTAGGTTTCTTGAGGACAGGAACCACACCTTACATATCCTTCCCACATTCTCTAGCAGAGATAACATCATAGGTGTTCAATAAGCATTTATTGAATGACTTGTTGAATAAAAGAATGAATGAGTAAAGCTATTTCTAATGCCAGAATGTGTGGGCATTTTCATTTCTTGAGGCAAGAAAACCCTATTTTAGCTCATCTCACAGATATAAGACCATTGGTACAACAAACTTGTATGAAACCAAAAAACAGAACACATTGCTTAAGAGTCAGGGCAGGCTTGGTGATTTCTAATCTGCTAGATCAAAGTACCAAAGCAACCGAGATACTGAACACTGGAGTCACCTTTAAAATATAATTATGAAGTGTTAAGTTAAAGCTAGAAGGGATATTAGAACATGGAACATGAGAACATAGAATATGCAAACTACAAAGGACCTTAGAAGAAAACATTAGACTATAGATTACAAGTCATTAGCGTGGGAAGGAACTATCAACTCTATTTAGTCCAGCTGTCTCATTTTACAGATGAGGAAACTGAGGCCCACGGAAGTTGTGACCAATGAATCTGCAGCCCAGAGAAATGCACTAACTTGCCTAGGCTTACACAGCCAGCTAGAACGTGGGTTTTCCTGGGTTAGTCTTCTCTCCATCCTCATAAGCCCTATCTCACCTTGAGAATTGTACCAACTCAAAGCAACTGGAGAGAAATTCATTTCCTAATTTGCCATTATGGTCCATATTCTGAAATTCCAGCCTCACCCTCTAGTAGTAGAATAACAACTTGGCCCTGCGATATCCTAAGGAACACTTTGGACTGTAAATGGCCCCAATTCTATATTCTCACAACAGGGGAGGCAAGGGCATAGTACAGACCCATATTTTCCACTGTATTCCTGGAAATCATCAATCTCCTCTCTCACCCTCCTCCCCCCAACCCCTTTTCTACCACTTTTTTTTTCTTCCTTCTGGCTAATGAGGCCCCCAGGGATCTGTGGAGGTCTAAAATTCATTGCAACTCCCTGTGAACACTGGTATCAATAAAGGAGGGCAGGCCCTGAGAACTGGGTGGGGGCTGGGGTAGAGGGGGTAAAACTGAAGGCTTTCAAAGCCTTGGTTTTATTTTGTTCTAAAATTACAACAAATCTCTTTAATTCCTAGAGCTCCAAGAGGGGCCCATTTGGTGGAGATAAGGGCTGGGGGGGGGGCAGGATTTCCAAGGAAGCTGACACAGGCCTGGCCTGGTCAGTAACATAATCAGAGTCTGGAGTGAAGGAGACACTCATGGGACAGGGAAGTTGCTGTTCCATTCTGGGGGATGGGGGACAGAGGCTACTTCAGGAAATGCTGCCTGTATACGTACTTAGTGCAGACGTACATCCATACATGTGTGTTTATCTGTGTGTATACGCAAACATATGAGGTAAAGGGGGTGGGGCCACATAAAGACACATAAGCTTTCAGGTACATGGGGTGATGAGAATGGGAAGAGGCTCAGTGAATGAATACCTTAGCTTTGGAGTACAGTAATGAGTGGCGAAGTGTTTGTCTGGGAGTTTACATGTATGTTTACTTCATATGATGACAGAAGAGAGATGGCCAGGAGGGGAGAGAGAAAGGGTAAAGAAGGAAGTCAGTTAGGTGGGGGGAAAATGAGACTTGAGAGAGGGGAAAAGAGGAGCATTAGAGAGGAGAGGGGGAAAAATGCCTAGGCCAGTATATGATGTGCTGAGTAAGGCATCTGAATTAGTCACCTCAGCTTGTTTGAGAAATGGGACACCTTCTGTATCGGGTTTTCTGTCTATCCACAAAGAGAATCTGCACTGGGCAGAGAGCAGTTCCCGTGCCAAAGGCTCACACCCTCACTTTATAGCCAGAAAAAAAGTGAGAATGAATGAGAACGTGAAACCATAGGCCCCCATGCCCCACTCCATTTCCTTATTGCAGGGTTACAAGGCAAAGGCCCAAATCCCATGGCACCCTCCTGCAGTTCTCTAGCCCAGATCCCTATAGATACAAGCTTAGAGCTTGGAGGGAGGGACAGTGGTAGATGAGCAGCCTCATCTCAGCTCTTGGGCCTGGATTGAGTTACTCAGGGGTGAGAATAGTTGGAAGCTTCAAAGTTGAATCTTTTAGAAGGGCAGAGGCAGAAGCCCTTTCCCCCAGGTTTTCTCTTATTCAGGGACTATATCAAATCAGTAAGTATTCGCCCAGCCCAATGTTATGTACTGGGAAAGATGCTGTATTTTTTTTTAATGTAGAAAAACTTTTGCCTTCTAGAAGTTTATAGAGAACCAGAGAATATAAGAGCTGAATGACACCTTAGGATAGACCTTACAACACAGAATGTTCAAACACAGAATGCTAGGGTTGGGAGAAACTTCAGAAAATAGAAGGTTTGATCATAGAATGTTAGGGCTGGAAGGGAATTTAGAATATAGAATGTTAGAATATTGAGCTCAGAATGTGAGATCTGGAAGGAACAAAAGTTATTTAATCCAAACCCTTCATCAGAGAAGGGAAGAGCACAGATTAGACTCCAGGGCTCCCAGGCCAGTGTACTTTATAGCAAACACCAAGCCATCTCACCAGGGAGCAGCACATCATTTTTCACTTTGCTCTTCTGTTCAAAGAGCTAAGCTCCTCCAGGTCTGGCCTTCTGCTAAGGAACCCAGGAAGCCAAGGGGTGGAGAAGGTTAGAAACCGAGCCACTCACCTCAACTCGAGTAGGGTTCATCCAGTGGGGGATGTCCCGTACGGTCATGTTGATGGGCAGAATGATGGACTCACTGTTGTGGTCCAGGCAGGAGGTGGCACACTCCGCTCCTGAGCAGCCAGCCAGGCAGAAGAGGAGAGAAGAAGCAAAGAAAGGAGCAGGTTAGGTCTCCTGCCATCTCATCAGTCATCATAAGAGCACACATAGGCTCCCCTTTCTTTCTGGCAGCGCAATTCCTGTGGTGAGCCACAGCAGGGCCCTTTACCACTCCATGGGGAGATGAACCTTATGGCTCCACCCCACAAGGGTTCTGACCACCACGCCCACAGCGTGAGCATGATGATCAAAGACACTTTTCTTGTGGGATCTCCAAGTAGCACAAATGGGCTGCTGTAGGAACTGAATACCCCTGGGGGACAAGGTTGATGGGGGGAGGGAAGTGCCACACTGTCTCCCACAGAGCAATGGGAGGAAAACTCTTGCCCTTCCCTTGAGGAAGGCCAGTATTTCCCTGTCAGTCATGGGATCACAAAATCTGAGCTTGAAGGAACTTTAAAGGAAGTGAAAAACACTCATGCAGCACTTTAAGGTTTGCCAAGAACTTTGCAAATATGTTCTCATTTTAGGTACTTAAGAACCCTAGGATATAGGTGTTATTATCATCCCCATTTTACAGATGAGGAAACTGAAGCAGACATTGAGGTTAAGTGACTTGACCAGGGTCACACAGCTAGGGAATGTCTGAGGTAGGATTGAACCTCAGGTTCTTCCAAATTCAACATTCTATCTAGCTGCTTCTAGGCTAACCCATTCACTTCTACAATACCCCTAGCAACGGGTCATCCAGACGTGGTCTGAAGATCTCTAGTGGGGGAAAAACTCATCCCAAGGCAGTCTATTATACTTTTGGACAGATCTAATTGTTGAGAAGGTTTTTTTTTCCTTTACATTGAATCAAAATGTTAATCAAATTTGATTGATTGATTGATTGTGATCTGACTAGGGGAGCTAGGTGGCACAGTGGATAGAGCACCAGGTTTGTAGTCAGGAAGACTCATCTTCATGAGTTCAAATCCAGCCCCAGATATTTACTCGTTGTGTGACTCTGATCAAGTCACTTAACCCTGTTTGCCTTAGTTTCCTCATCTATAAAATGAACTGGAGAAGGAAATGGCAAATGACTCTGGTATCTTAGCCAAGAAAACCCCAGATGGGGTCATGAAGAGTTGGACATGACTGAACAACAACCACAACAAATCTGCCTTTTTGTGATTTCCACTAGTGAGTAGTTTTACTCTTCTGGAGCCAAGCAGAATAAGTCTAATCCTTCTTCCTCAGGACAGCCTTGCAAAAACTTGAAGTCATTTATCATGTCTACACTATATTTTCTCTTCTCCATGCTACTCATGTCCAGTTCCTTCAACTCAGTCTTATGCAGAATGATTTTTCAGTCCTCTCATCCCTAACATCAAACCTATATGTCCTAGAGAATGATCCTCCATGGTGGACAAAGTATCATAGAATCAAGAACTGACAAAACCCCTTGGGAGATTAACTAGTGTGTCTCTCTGTCCTAGGGACACAATCACACCCAAGAGGGGTGACATCTGATGTTTTTAAATACCTACCTCAATTGCTCATTGAAATGTTTGACATTTCTCATTATGAGGAAATTAATCCCCCTCCATTTATAACCTAAATTCATTCTATGTTGATCTACTCTGTGAAGAGGGGGTGAGGGAAAGCTGCTTATCAGCTTCCATAAAAAGATCCCATTAAATTTGTATAGACAGGGTTTGAAGTGTAGAGAGGGCAGAGAATTCTCTCCACTATGATTCTTTCCACTGGGTTGTACCATGTAAGAGCTAGAAGGGACCTTATGCCAGAAAATGGAAGAACTGAAAAAGACCTCATAAAGTTAGGTAGTTCAAGTCCCTCACTTTACAGAAAAGTGATGGAGGAATTTACCCAGGGTCACACAATCAACTAGCAATAGGAACAGGATTAGACACAGGCCTTATGGCTCTGCCTGTGTTATTCTTTCCAGTAATTGACTAACACATATTGCTCTAAATATAATAAAGCCCAGATAGCCTCTACATTGCTGGCAGGCTGGAAAGGGTTAAAAAAAAAAAGAATAGCTCTTCGCTGTGGGATGTTTATTTTGTAGGTGTTTCCGGGTAAGAAGGCTCTTTCTGGTCTGGGATGTGTTGTGGGGTGTGTGTGAATGTGTGTATGTGTGTGTGTGTTGTGTTTTGGCTTTGAGAGGTAATGTCATGTAGTAGAAGAAAGCACTGACTAGGAGTCAGAAATCCTGGTTTAAAGTCTAGTTATGTGGGAGAGAGCCCTAAGAGAGCCTCTGTGCCTCAGTTTCCTATCTGTAAAATAAGTTGTTAATGTTGTTCAGTTGTTTTTCAGTTGTGTCCAATACTTCATGACCCCATTTGGAGTTTTCTTGGCAAAGATACTAAAGTGGTTGACCATTTCCTATTCCAGCTCATTCTACAGATGAGGAAACTGAGGCAAACAGGGTTAAGTGACTTGCCTAAGGTCACACAACTAGAGGCCAAATGTGAACTCATCTTCTTGACTTCAGGCCTGGCACTTTATCCCCTGTGCCATCTAGTTGTCCATAAAGTAAGTAGGTTATACTAAATGGTTTCCAAAGTCTCATCCAACTCATACTATTTATGGATTGATAAACTAAGAAGAGGAACTTAAAGCCTTGCTTCTAACTGGACAGGGACTGGAAAAAAATGGAAGAGAAGGTAGAAGATAGAGGAAGAAACAGAAGGCAGTGGGGTAGAAAAGGAGAGAGGGTTAGAAACAAGGAAGAGAATAGTGTCACATGTGAAATGAGAGAGGACATGAAAAAGGAGAGTCAAAAAGAAGGATCTTAAGAAAATAAAAAGGAAAACATATTTCAGGCATAAACTATTCAGTGTTTGTGCCTTGTTAAGATCCCATTCTGGGGGAGATTTTCCAAGCAGACAGATTCCTGAGATGAGAATTAGGGGGTTGTGACTTCTGTTCTCTTGAAAAAGAGGCAACCTCTTAGAGGTAAACAAAGGTCATCTTATCTCAAGGGTAAAAAGCATTGTCAAATTAGATGTGATACCAGCTCTGTGCCTGCAGATATATTTATATGCATTCTCTCTCCCTCCAACTCCCTTTGCCTTCCCTCCTCCCGTCCCAGTTAGCTATTTCTGCTTAAGGAACAGGTCTGCATTGTTTTGATATATGAGTAGTAATTGGCATCATTACAGAGTGGTGATCTCATCCAGGTTCCTGCCTCTACTCCCCTAGAGAATGAACGGCAGCAGTTTTCTGATGACTTACGACAGTTTTGAAATTCACTGGAGCCTCAATATTACGCCGCCCCCTGTCCCCAAGGGGCCATGCTGTGGGGCCTTCTCCTGCTTGAGGATGGCTTATAATGAGGTGCCCTGGGTCCTTTAGGAAATGCCTCTCTCTTGGACTCTTGGATGGGGTCCAAGGTGACCTTAGATCAGATTTGCCCTGTACCAGGCACCAAAGAGCTCTTTGGCAAATAAATTTGAGCTGAGGGTTTCAGATCCATAAGAAGCAGGTCCAAGGCCAAGGGAAAGAGTGTTGGGCAGGAGGAGAAATGAGGCTAGTGACTCGCCTTCTCTGCCTCCTGCTTCTCAGGTTTTTAGATCATAAAAAAAAATTCCTTGGGTAGGGGAAGGGGGTGGAGAGGGACAGTTTAAAAAAAACTGAAATGTTGAACACCATGAAAATATTTTTCTTTTCTTTCTTTGAGAAAGAAAATGCCAAACAGGGCAAGAAACTATGTCATAATGATGAATATCGTAACAACAACTACTCATATTTCTAGAGCATTTGAATATGTACACAATATTTTCTTCACAAAAAGCCTATGAGGGAGACAGTGTGAGCACTGTTGTTGTTGCAGTCATTTTAGTAATGTCCAACTCTCCATGGCCCCATTCGGGGTTTTCTTGGCAAAGATACTGGGGTGGTTTGCCATTTGCTTTTCCAGCTCATTTTACAAATGAGGAAACTAAGGCAAACAGGGTAACATATCTCACCTGAGGTCACCCAGGTAGTAAGTATCTGAGGCGAGATTTGAATTCAGGAAGATGAGTCTTCCTCACTTCAGGCCCAGCATTCTACTGACTGTGCCACCTAGCTGCCCAGCGTGAGCATTATTTCCCCTGCTTTCTTACCCCTCCTGTCCCTTTATATAGATAATGAAACTGAGGCTCAGATCAAGTAAGAGTCAGCTATGGGGAGTTAGAATCTACCCACCCACAAGATTCTGGCAGGGTGGGAGATGCTCTAAGTTAGAGTGTATCCCATGTCCCTGCATGCTTGTCCCATTTGCTTTATCCAAATTAAAAGTACTTCCTCTTCTCCAAGTTTTTCATCATCCTTAATTAGTGACTCTGCTCTTCATTACCAATACACAGACAGGGCTGGCTTCACTGAATTCAAGCAGAGGCTGGAGAGCTGCCTGTCAGGGATGCTGAATCCTGCCCTGGGTGGGAAGTTAGACTAGATCATCTCAAAGTTCCCTTCTATAACCTAAGATTCTATATTTCTCTTCTCCAAGGCCCAAAAGTTTGGAGGTTTGAGACTGGCAAGGCAGTTTTCTCGCATCAGCCTTGAGAGACAGATGATGCAAATACTATCTTCCTTTTACAAACAAGGAAATACACTGAGAGGTTTAAGTTGACTTGCTGAAGATCATTCAGCTGGTGGCTAAAGTAGGGACCAGAGTGCAGACCTTTCAACTCTGGTTCCTGTATCACTAAACTGTGATACATCTACACAGGACTTTATTCTGGGTCTTTAAACATTATCAGGGGAAAAAGAAGTAGAAATATGGAGGCTGAGAAGTTATATACTTAGATGGAATTACAAATATTGGAAGGACTTCAAATGAGAAGCTTTCTAAGACAAAGTGATCCTTTGGGTAAGGGGCATTCAAAAGTGTGTCCTGAGGTGCACCAGGCAGGATCTATGCTCCTCAAAAATTGGGCCCAATCCCACCAGGGTATACCACCAACACCACCATCCCTATCCCATCTCTCTTTCACATGACCAATCCCGCTGGGGGAGGGTTACCATACATGTCCACAACAGTGACCCCACCCCTCCACCTCATACCTATTTCATAGCCGCCGGAACACTGCAACTTGAGGTTGCTGTTGAGTTGATCAGGTAGGGAACACTGGCCATGCATTTCTTTGCAGACGTGGAATGAGCCACTCCAAGTGCCATCTTTTCGGCAATGAATCACATTGCTCCCGCGACTCTGAGAGACAGAGTACAAACAATCAATCGACACATTTGCATTAGACATCTGCTTAATGCCAGATGCTACACTAGGTTATGGGGATATGGAGGCAGGAACAAAACAGTCCCTGCCTTCATGGAGCATTTCTATAGTGCTTACTATGTGCCAGGAACTGCACTAAACATGTTTTTTTTCTTTTAACAAATATTATCTCATTTGATATTCACAACAACTCTGAGGTAGGTGTTCTTGCTATCCCCATTTTACAGCTGAGGAAACTGAGACAAGCAGAGGGTAAACAACTTGTCCAGATCTAGTTGGAGTTCACATTTGAACTCAGATCAACCTGGCTCTCAACCCATCACTCTATAGACTGAGCCACCAGGGAAGGGGAAGATAACAAAGTTTAGATAAAACTTAACTTGTGTCTTAAAAGAGCATAGGTTCTAATAGCAAAAAGGAGGGCTCAATTATTGCCTTCATTTTCCACACAGACTACTCTCTTTATAGAAATCCAAATAGACTTTCTGGGAGTTACTTTGAATGTTTCTTAGCCCATCTCCTAGTACACAATTATTATTTTTTCCACAAATACAATTGCCTTGATTTGTAATAACAGTTTCTCTCTGTATAATGCCCTTTACATGGATCAAACCAATAACCCAATCAATCCCTCGGGATTTCCTAAGAAGTCAAGGAAGTTTGCCTTGTTTTATACAAGCTGAGGGTGGGAATGGGGGTAAGGGGGAAGTGGGTCCCTGAAAAATTAAATGAGCAACTGTGGCCATCTCCACCCCCGACAAACTGCTTCTTATTCATTCAACCTCTCTGATCCAATTTCCTAATTTGGGGAAGATTGCCCTAACTTGTCTACCTCCTGTGGTTGGACATAGACAACAAAAAGCTTAGTTGGTTAATTAAAATATTTATTTAGTACCTACTGTATACAGAGAATAGTATTAAGTATGTAAAGAAAGTAAAAGTGAAGGAGACAGTAGGAAGAACATGAAAGTAATAGAGAGTTGAGACTTCCAAGAGATGTAGATATCTTCTTCCCCTTAATGAAGGGGAGATTCAGCATAGTTAGATACCTAATAATTTCCTCAGACTGTTTTAAAAGAGTGGTCAGAGTTCAGTTATGGGTTTTAAATTAAACCATGGAATAAATCTCTAACCAAGGTGAAGAAAGAAACAACCGTATGACCTAACTTGGCATCTACTGTCAGAGAAGGTGAGCTTTTCCTCCTTGGCAATCTTCAGGCAGAAGCTAGAAAACCACTTGGCAGGGATGTTATAGTGGCTGTTCCTTCACATGTGGGTTGGACTAAATGACCACTGAGTCTTCCTCTGTGATTCTGTGACTTGAATTAGGTTGAGAAGGATCACGCCCAACTTATGCCAGGGGAACCATACTTCATCTCAAGTCCATTCTGCTGGCTGCATGAAGCCATTTTATTGTCTGAATCTTCCCAGGATGAACATGGTGGAAAAGCAGAAACACGGGTGACATATGGGAGCCCTAATAATAGCTGTATATTGCTTTAACATTTGCAAGGTACTTTATATAAATCATCTTATTTGAGGTGGCACAGTGGATAGAACACTAACCCATAGTCAGGAGGACTCAAGTTCAAATCCAACCTTAGATATGTACTAACTGTGGGACTCTGGCCAAGTCACTTAACCCTGTTTGCCTCAGTTCCCCATCTGTAAAATGAACTGGAGAAGGAAATGGCAAACCACTCGAATATCTTTGCCAAGAAAACCCCAAATGGGATCATGGAGAGTCAGACAAGACTAGAACAGCACAACAGCAGCAATCTTATTTGATTCTCACAATTCTATAAGAAATACTATACCAGGGTGCCCCATAGAGCTGCAGGCTACTTGCATGGACTATGGGATTACAACATTGGCCTTCGAGCAGGATTATAGAACTAGCTAGTTGTATGAACATGGATGGACAAGTCATGGGCATGTCTGGGCTTCTGTTTCCTCATCTGTAAAATGGGGACAGTAATAATTATACTACCCAGATCACAGTGTTATTGTAAGGAAAGGTCTTAGTAAACTTTAAATGTCTTATAAGAGTGACTAATAGCCATAAAAGTAAAATTAGGGTATTGAATTTGACCTCTAAGATTCTTTTCAGCTCCAACATTTTATGATTATGATTCTATGATTATAAAACAGCTGAGAGGAAACAGGATTTGAGAGAGAAAGGGGGCCTCTTGCTCTAACTCCCACAGGCCAACAGGAGAAGGTCCAGGAAGTATGGTCACTCGGCAGTATTATTAGTCAAAATGTGTCTGGCATTGGAGCCTAGGGTGGCCTTCCTGAACACACAGCTGCAGGGAACTTCATGGCGCCGAATCCCAAAGGTTCTGTGTGAACTCATGTCGGTTTATACGGGTTCACGCGGGTTCTCTCCTCATAAGCTTTGTAGCTCAGACATTAGCAAACCCCAGACTCTCACTGACCCCAAGTCCCCAAGATTCTCCTGGTTTCTCTCAGAAACCAAAAGTCGTCCCCAATTTTCCTGGAAACTTGGCTCAGGTTTGCCCTGAGTTTGGCCCACAGACCTTAAAAGGTTTGTAGACCTCAGCATAATATGGGACAAAGCTGGCCCTGAAATCAAATTTGCAGCAGAGAGACTAAACCCTAAATTGGATTCTACTATGGGAATTTCAAAACAGTATAACTTAAGTGAGGACCTGAGAAGTAGATGAAGTCTGTTCCTTGGGAATAAGATAATGGAAAGACCTGAGGAGAATTTTCTAGAGAGTGGTGATAGGTCACCAGTAGGCTGTTCCTTGACACAGAAACAGCCATTCACACTAGGCTGAAAAAGTACAGGATTGGTTCATAAGAGTTCACATTCCTATAGCATTCTACAGTCTATAAGGTGTTTTCTTCACAGTGGCCATATGGGGAAAAGAGTACACTATTATTGTCCCCATTTTACAGAGAAGGAAAACAAGTTCATTGAAGTTATATGATTGTTTGAGGCAGCTAGGTTCTGAAGTAGATAGTGTTGGATTTGGAGTCAGAAGACCTGAGTTCAGATCCATCCTCAGAAATTTCCTAGCTGTGTGACCTTGGACAAGTCACTTAACTTCTATCTACCTCAGTTTCCTAGTTTGTAAAGAAGGAATAATAATAGCACCTATCTCCTGGAGTTGTTGAGAATAAAATGAAATAATATTTGCAAAGTGCTCTGCAAACCTTAAAGTGTTATATAAACGATAGATATTATTATGATTGCTGTTGTTATTGTAGTAGCTAATAAGTAGTAGCAGGAATGAAATCCAGGTTTCTTGAATCTCAGTCTAGTGTTCTTTCCACTACCCCACACAAGCTTCGTAAACTTTCATTTGCAAACCATAGAGGACTACATAAATGTCAGCTTCTATTATTGCTACAGGTGTAGAGGATGAAGAAAAATGGTGCTTCTCTTTCATGAAGGGGAAAACAACAAGCAAAGGAATCAGGAATCCTGGTTCTGCCGCCGAGTAGCTGTGGTACCATAAGGAAATTCACTTATCCTCTCTGAGCCTCCATTTTTTCCTCTGGAAAATGAGGCAGTTGGAGTGGAGGTTCCTCCTAAATTACTCAAACTTGGGTCATGAAATGCTATGCTTTTCTTTTTTCCCCCTTTCTAATATATGTTTATTTATTTTGTCAAATATTTCCCAACAACATAAAAAAAAAATTACATTCATTTTTTTTAAACTTTAAGCTCCAAATTCTCTCCCTCCTTCCTGCCTCTCCTCCTTCCTTGAGAAGGCAAGCAATTTGATATCGATTATACATGTGAAGTCATGCAAAACATTTCCATATTATGCTATGATTTTCTAAGCTTCATGGCACTTTCTGGGCAGACCTAAGGGCAATTATACTTCTTTGTGGGCCTTTCAGCAACACAGTAACCACATGACTTCTCCCTCCCCTAGCCTCCCTCCCCATGCCCTAATGCCTGCTTATCTGCCTACAGTGTTATAAATACACAAGGGCTTCAGCATGAATGAACAAACTGGGAAGTGGATGGTGTGTGATGTATGTGTGTATGTGTGTAGGGGAGGATATCAAGGCAGTTTGCACACTATCACTTTTAAAGGTGAAAACACCATTACGTAAACCTTTTTGTGATTCCTGGAATGGGCCGGATGCATTATAGAATCCCAAATTGCCTTCCCCTCATCCTTCCGGATGGCCTATTGAAAGCTTCTCTTAGGTGAACACTTTTCCTACACTCCAGTCTGTCAGGTTCTTCTATCCCTATAGTTGCTGCCTGGTAACAAACATTCTATCGCTTGTTATGGTGTCTGCTGGCAGGATGGATCACCTACAATGGAAAGAATCCTGGATTTTAAGGCAGAGGAGCTGGTTTCAAAGCACAGTAATTTCTTACTGTCTCTTAACCTCCTGGGGCCTCAGTTTACTCATCTGTAAAAAGAAAGGGGTTAGACTTGATGGCCTTTAGGGTCCTTTCTGGGTCTTGATCTGTGATCCATGGTTGGTCCTTCATGATTCCTTGCTAAGCAAGCTTGAGTTTCTTGTTTGCATATAGATTTGTATTATCATCTACTATGGCTACAGGAATATCACAGGTTTTAATCATAAAATAATTATCATCTTTCTTTGGGTCAGCCATAATCAGCATCTCCTTCTCCATCCCCACCTTCCCGCACATACTTTTGTCCCTATCTGTTTTCTGAAGATCTTAGAAATATCTTTGTTTAGGGTATCATTTTCTACGGAAACCGTGTGTGATTCTTGGGATATGGATGGAGGGGTATAAGTTATCCTGAGGAGTACCATGGTTCTGATAACCATAGAAAGTACTTCATGAAATCAGCTTGTTCTTGAGTGAGAGACTGATTTCTCCAGAGCTTCCAGGTGACCTCCATTTTCACCCCACTCCCATACCCTAGACCACAATTCATTACATGTGGCATACACATCCTCTGTCTCAGCAGGGGAATTATTCAGGTTTCTTGGAATTTTCATTGCCTAGTCCCTTCCCCTCTCCCTCTACCCCCACTACAAGATTTCCACCTTACATTCTTTTATTCGAGAACCTCAAAGTCTTTTATGGTTGTTTAATTTGCAACATACCTTCCTGGGCATAGAATCATAGGTTTAGAGCTGGAAGGGACCTCAGTGACTAATTTAGGGATGAGAAAACTGAGAAAGTGAGAGGCAAAGTAACTTGGCCAACGACACGCAGGTAGTGGGTAGCCAAGCTAATATCCAAACCCAGGTTCTCTCACTCCAAAGCCAATGCTCTTTCTACCACCCCAGGATGTAAAAACTATGGATCTCATTTAGGATTTTTTCTGCTTATTTGTAGGATCATGGATTATCAGCGCTGGAAGGGACTTTGGAATTTAATTCAGCAATCATTTACAATGTACCTGTATGCAAAGGGCAATGCCATGTAGTGGAAAGAGTAATGGCTTTGGAGTGAGAGGCCCTGGGTTTGAAACGCAATTCTACAAACTTATCTGTATGACCTTGGTCAAGTCATTTCACATCTCAGTGGCCCTAAGACTATAAATCACCAAACTGCATTGGTTGGTGTTGTCTCAAAGAGAATTCCAATACTATGGAAATCACAAGTCTTAACCCCACCACCCAAAAAAAAAATATACAGGGTCCTGTGCTGGGTGCTAAAGGAACAACAAAAATAAATGAATAAATGAAAATAATAAATTCCCCGAGAATAGTCAAGCTGGGAGGCACCTTAGACCATCTAGTCCAACCTCTTCCTTTTTAAAATAAGGAAACAGATTAAATGATCTGCCGAAACTCTCACAGGCAAGAGGTAACAGAAGCTGAATTTGAACCTATGGGTTCTACCCTACTACTCATAGTCTTCTTACTTTTCTGAGCCCTAACTATTGAATAAAACAACTTTCAACTGTGTTCTTGCTACTTTGGAACACCTGTATACGTTTCTGCTTTCTAGAATGTCCAGCCATCAATTGGGGAGGAAGCTGTCAAGCACCTTGAAAGCAGAGATGATAAGTGAGTGAGAGTAAATTCATTTTTGGTGAAGTGTCACATACTCCTGATGACATATGTGCAGTAAGAATGAGAGAGAGCTCAGACACAATTAGCCAGAGCATCAGAAGATCTGTTTTCTAATGTCACAATCCTCACTTCCCAGGATGTTAGAACTAGAGATTACTGAGTCTAATGCCTTTGTTTTATAGATGAGGAAGCTGAGGCCAAGAAGAGAAATGACCTGCTCAAAGTCACATAGCTGATTAGTGTCAGAGCCAGGAACCCTGTGCTTTTGCCTACAGCAAAATGGTACAGGGTATGCTCATGGCCTTTGTGATGCTCTGTATCAGACTCAAACCTCATCAAAGGATTAGGGTCAAATGTAAAAGTATCAAAGCAAAGCCTGTTGTTTTTAGGGCCTGGATTGAGACAAGCAGATGTAACCAGAGCCCAGATAATTTACTACATCATACAGGAACCCAGACAAAAAAAGCATGTCTAAGAGAGCCAGCATGGAAGAGTGGATAGACAGCCAACCCTGGAGTCATGAAGACTTGGGTTCAAGCCCTGTCTCTGATACATACCAGCTGTGTGACCATAGGCAGGTCACTTGACCTCTCAATATTCTGGCCAACTCTCTCTAATACTGTAACTTAGAGATGAGTTGCTAAATCTTAATGAGTAGAGGGAGTTTACACACAGGGAGCTCTTTATAGTAACGATATCACAGATATGAACCGGACCAGAATCAAACCAAACCGTAGTCCTAATAGGAAATAGGGATGGATTGGAGCCATAAACAGTCCCGGATAGAATATACCTGTTCCCTGTACTCTCTCCTCCAATGTGATCAGACAGTGAGGAGTGAGATTCTAAACAGCAGAAACCCCAAACCACTCATATGAGAAGGAGTGTTGGATGGACGGTGGAAAGAACACTGGATTTGGATGTCAAAGGCCTCTGGTTCAAATCCTAGCCTTGTTCTTTCATATGATCCTAGTTCTAGAGCTGGCAGGAACCTGTGAGGCTATCCAGTCCAAAATCTTCGTTTTAGAGAGGTCCAGAGTTGTGAAGTGATTTGCCTAAGATTACAGAAGTAATCAGCTATGTCAGATGTGGATTTAAACTCAAGTTCCCTGACTCCAAGGTCAGTGTCCATTCCACTCTACCCTATTGCCTCTCATTTACTAGCTGTCATATTAGACAACATGCTCCTCTCTAAATCTCAGTCTCCTCATGTGTAAAATGATCTCTGAGGTTCATCCTAGTTCTGAATTCTATAGACCTGTAATAAATTTCTTGAGAGTTATATAATAAAGAAAGAAATGGGGGGTGGAGAAAAAATGTTTACTTGAGCATAAAACTTTCAGAAATGTTCCATTTAAATGCCATCTCTAACACAGGACTATGGTAAATGTGTGCAATAATGGTTATTACCATTATAACCATGTATATGTGGTTACTAAGCATGGATTTTTTTAATAGTGTGCAGTAAAGCACTGGGAAAAGTGAAAAACACAGCCCACTACATCCTGCGTGTTTGAAGCAAGGCATGTTTCCCAGTGTCCAGAATAGAAGAGCTGGCGAGATAGAGGAGATTGGGTTTTGAATGTCCCATACTATCTGCATGTACTGTGTTTACAGGCAGCAAGAGGGAATCTGAGGTGAATACTAGAATTGGCTCTCAGGTTGTTGGTCTGAGGGTAGAGGAAATTCATTTTCAGTATAACCTCAGAAATGTCAATTGTATTAGAAGCCATTTGGCAAAGAGCGCTTCATTCTTTGAACCGACAAGCGATACCCTTCTCTCCTGCTTCCAGGTTCCTGCTCAGATTGCCAAACAGCCCTTCTGTAGTCCTCCGATAAATTTACATTTTCCTCTCTTTAAATACAAGCTGGCCATGAAAGTAACTTGGCAGCCTTCAGATAGACTGGGTTTCAGTTTGATAACATGACCACGGCCAGAATATTATTTGGCCTTGCTGCTACAGCGGCTTGTGTAACACTTACTAACATTTTTTCTGTAAGCAGTCTAAGGGGATCATGGCATCCATCCCTTCCTGCCTCTGTCCTTTGCCCCCTTTCTTCCTTGTTGGTACGTACACGTGCCTGTGCCCATAAATACACATATTCATTGCACTCACGGATTCTTGAGTTGCATCTACCAGCCAATTAAGTGGAAAAAAAAATTTGGATGCTTGGTCCACAGAGACCAAATAACCAATTTAAGTCTATTTGGGAAGGGCAGCTAAGTGGCACAGTAGATAGAGTACTAGCCCTGGAGTCAGGAGGACCTGAGTTCAAATTTTGCCTCAGACAGTGGATACTTACTAGTTGTATGACCCTGGCAAGTCACTTAACCTCAACTGCCTCACCAAAAATATAAATAAACACATTTTAAAAATTAAAAAAAAATCTATTTGAGGCTAAGCTAATGGGAATGGTTAGACCCAGCCTTTGAAGCCTATGTTGAATAGGAACATAGCATTTTGATTGGATACTAGCTGCTAACTTCAGTTTTGATTGGCACAGGTACATGGACTACATGGCCCAGTACAGGTTGAATGCCATGTTTTGTGTGACTTTCTAAAAAGTCAATCATTTTATTCTTCTATTCACAGTTGTGTTTCTCTGTTTATATTGATGAGTCATATGTAGAATCACAAGTCTCCAGAATGATGAACCATCCCCTGAACTCTACCTGGAGGGAGTTTGAGCACAAAGGTAGTGTGGTAACAGAAGAGAGTACACTAGCTTAGAAGTCAAAGGGACTTGCATTTGAATCCTGGCTCTGTGCCTTACTATATGTATGAGCTTAGGCAAATAATTTGCCCTGACATGGCCTCAGTTAATTCATCTGCAAAATGGAGGGAGGGAGATCAGGAAAGATAACTGCTAATATCTCTTCCAGCCCTACATTTATAATCTTATGGTGAGGTACATTTTGGCATCTTACCCCAGTCACTGCCTCCAAATTAACCAGGAAATGTACTTCCTGAAACCAAGCACCAGCTTAGTGGACTAATAGACAGCATTCTACTCTGCCATGAAGCAGACTCAAAACTATTTGTGAATTTTTGTTTTCTACAAAGCCAAACAGTGAGACACTTTATTTTGTTACCCCTAATATAAGTGAAGTCCACAGTTGTAGGCCCTTTGGCAAATCACTTCACTTCTATGAATGATAATTGCTTCCTCTGTGAAAAACAGGGTATTTGACCAAGATGATTTCTAAAGTCTTTTTTTTTTTACTCTAGAACCTATAATTTCAGCTTTTTATACTTAGGAGATGAAACACTGGACTACTTCTTATTAGAAATACAGCCTAATAATGCTTGTGAGTTCTTAAATGTTTCATATCCCCTACTGATCATGAGTCATTTTATAGAGAGGTTGTATAACTATGGTATGATACTTCTACCTCGTGCAATTACAAATTTTTCTTTGGGGTCTAACCTCAGCCACTAGTGGACCTCAGTTTCCTCACTGGCAAAATGGGGGATGGAGAGAATGTTGGGCTACCTAACCTCTAAAGGCCTTTGCTGCTCTAAAACTCTATGATGTTCATCTTCAAAATAGGGACAATCATCCTTTATCAGGGCTACCTGGTCCACAGGGGTGGATGGAGAATCAAATGAAAAATGTATTTGAAAGCATCCTGAAAAATTAAAAATCTTATGGAATCTGTCCAACCAAAGGGAAAAGGACCTATTTGTACAAAAATATTTATAGCAGCTCTTTTTGTGGTAGCAGAGAACTGGAAGTTGAGGGGATGCACATCAACTAGGGAATGGCTGAACAAGGTGTGTATATGACTGTGATGGAATACTACTATGCTATGAGAAATGACGAGCAGGATAATTTCAGAAAAACCTGAAATATTTGTATGAACTGATGCAAAGTCAAGTGAGCAGAACCAGAAGAACATTGTACACAATAATAGCAATATTGTACGGTGATAAACTGTGAATAACTTAGCTATTCTCGGAAATATAATGATCCAAGACAATCCCAAAGGACTCATGATGAAAAACGTTATCTGCCTCCAGAGAAAGAACTGATGGAACCTGAAGGCAGATTGAAGCATACTATTTTTCACTTTATTTTTTTCATTGTTTTGTTTCGGTCAGTTTCCTTTCACAATATGACTAATATGGAAATAAGTTTTGCATGATCGCACATGTATAACCTATATCAAATTGCTTACCATTTTGGCAGGGGAGAAGAGGGGAGAGGGTTGGAGAGGAGGAGAGAAAGAGAATTTGTAATTCTAAATTTTTGAAGTTAAATATTGTTTTCACATGTAATTGAGGAAAATATAAAATATTCAAAAAATAAAGAAAAAATAATTTATCCAACCTCTTGCTGCCAGACTCTTCTCCCTAAATGATCTTTTTCATTATGACACCTAAGAATGGCTTCCTATAGCTGACCACAGAGGTGTTAAACATGTGGTCTACAATCCACGTGTGACCCACAAAGCCACATGTAGTCCACAACATTTCCTAGTGGGGCTGAACCAGATTAAAATGTAGTTCTTATCTGATTTTAACATGTTGATGTATTAATTTTTTTTTAAAAAGAGAGCTATATAAACACATGTGGTTTTCTAAGTCAATATGTGGCCCACAGGGATCTTTAGGCATGGTTTATTGGCCCCCCATTTCTATTTATTTGATACCACTAGTCTACTATATTAAGTCTAACTCTTCAGGCTGGCTTTCAAAACAGGCTTATCTAACACAACCTCCTATGATTTCCCAATGCATGCCTGCTATTCTGCTGCCTCCACCTATGATATACCATTCCCCAACTCTGTGCCTTAGTTCCTATTGTGATCCCCTTCTGGAATTTCATCTGTGTCCCTTTATTTTGATGGCCTAGATCCTTCCCATTTTTTTTCTTTTTTGGTGAGGCAATTGGGGTTAAGTGACTTGCCCAGGGTCACACAGCTAGTGTCAAGTATCTGTTCTGAGACCGGATTTGAACTCAGGTCCTCCTGAATCCAGGGCCAGTGCTCTATCCACTGTGCCACCTAGCTGCCCCTAATTCTTCCCATTTTTCATGGCCCAGCTCAAGTTGCTACCTGGTCCACGAAGCCTTCCCTGACTACCCTTGCCAACATGGAGTTCTGTCTCCTGTTAACCGTTATGGGACTTAAGATTCATGACCACATCTTTTAGTCCTTATATTGTTTATTCCACATGAACTCTTTATGCCTTTCCAGATACATTAGCGATCACAGTAAGCAGGGACCATGTTTTAATTATCTTCTGTATGGTACTATCTATAGGGAGGAATATAAAAAGCATTTAATATAAAATTTTTATTGTTTTATCATAATTATAATTATCTCAATCAACATCATCATTATTGTATCCTTAGAGCTGGAAGGAACCATGGTGGTTATTTAGTCAAATCTGTATTTTACAGATAAAGAAAGTGAATTCAAGAGGGTGTAATGATTTGGCCAAGGTAATGTAAGCAGTAAGCAGAAGATCTAGTCTTCAGTTTTAGATTCTCTGGTTCCAGTTACATCATAAATTCAAATGTACAAATCCATCACCTTCATCAATATCACTATCACCACCACCACTGCCACCACCATCATCACATTCATCAAAAAATAATATACTAACTTACTAGAGGTCTATTTCAGGCAGGACTTACAGAAATATATAGATTTGCATTCCACTTCTGAAATATGGTCATGGCACCCTAACATCCTTCTAAAGAGCTCTACAGCGCCATGAAACGCAATCTGATGAGCCGTGGCATATAGAACATAAGCTTTCCATGCACTTGCAGGAATGAGGATATCACTAAAGGCTACAGTCAGGGAACAATTCATTGAGGAGGTCAGTTTGCACTTTAAAACATCAAAGAAAGATGAAGGAGGAACTTGAAAGCATGGCTTATTACTCTCAGATCTGTGATGAACAGGAAGGACATGGCACAGTAATCTGAAGACGTCACCCACTTCATAAAAGTTGGTTGAATTAAGAAATGGGGAAAGGAATAAGCATTTTAAAAATATCTACCATATGCCAAGCACTGTGTTTAGCACCTCACAAATATTATCTCATAGGAAAGTGCTGTAATTGTCCACATCTAATAGTTGAGGAAAACAGAGGTTAAGTGAACGGATGAAGACACTTACCGAAGAAATGTCACTCTCCTCACACTTGATCCTGCACTCACTGTTGAACTGGAAACCATTGGTACACTGGTACAGCCCATGGAACTTGGGTGGGGGTGGGTCACATGTCACAGGTACACAGGCTCCTTCCAGCCAGCTGCCATCTTGGGTACACTGGATCTTGAAAGCCCGTCTTCAAAGAAGAAATGAGAAGAATCATTTGAACGAGTGCATTGCACATAGAAAGTATTTAATGTTTTGGAATGAACTGAGTAACTGAATAGATTAATTTCTTAACCAAAATATTCAAATTTGAATGTAAAACTCCAAGGAGTAGACATTACATTGAAAATATATATGAACTGAGTTTGGTCTAACTGACTTTGTAAGGAGTTCGCCAATATACCTCCTATGTTGGAGTGGATGATGGATGACAATATTTGTCTACTAACTGATAAAGTTTCATGACTTAGAGCTGGTGAGGACCTCAGCAATTATCTAGTTCATTTTTGAGATGAAGAAACTGTGGTTTAGAGAGGTTAAGAAATTTGCTCAGAACCACACAGGTTGGAAGAAATAGAGACAGGCTTTGAACTTAGGTTCTCTGACTCCAGATCCAAGATTCTTTCTGCTACACCATGGCTGCCTCTCAACTTAAAGGAGGCAGGGTCTTGATGTAAAACCAAGATTTACAAACATTAAGTTAACTTTATAATTGCTAGGCTAATAAATTGCTAGGCTTATTTTAAAGTTCAAAGGAACCTCAGGAAAAAAAAATCTAGTCCAATCCCCCCATTTTATATGTGAGGAAACTGAATTCCAGAAAGATAGTGATTTTAAAATGTGAAGGCATGACATGTGGGAAAAGAATGAGATTTATTTTGTGTAATTCCAGAGAGAAGAACTAGAACCAACAGGTGGGAGCTATATTCTTTCCAACCAATGGAGTTAATTATATTGGGAGGTTGTGAGCTCTCTGATTCTGGAGGTGTTTAAATAGAGGCTGGATGACCATTTTTTAGGGATGTTGTATTTGGTGCTCCCATAGTAGCACAGGGCTTGCTACCATAATAGGTACTCAGTAAATAACTGTTGATTGATGCATTGATTATCCTCTAGAAGCCACAATAGAACAACATGGAATAATGGATTCTTTGTGATGCTATGATAATGTAGTCATCTAACAGACAATAATAGATTCAGATGCCCATTGACCAACTTGCCTTCCTCCACGTGCCCTGCTTACATTTTCAACTTCACTTACTTCTTTGACTTCCTAGAGGAGCCAGGCACGTGATACCCTGGTTTGCACTTGTACTTGCAAAAGGAGCCCACTTTGTGCTTGTCCTCTCGGCACCGAGCAGTCTGGAGATCAGCATTGGGCACAATGGGAGGGGCCAGGCACATCAGTTCACAAAGTGCCTCCGGGAAGGACCACAACCCATCTTCCATACATGTCAGGAAGCTATTGTTTCCTGTTGGGAAGATGTATTTAGGATTAACATTAGAAATCAATGGCAGAGTAGAACTATACTACCTTTATTAACAACATGAATTATGTAAAATTGGAACTTTTTTTCAGGTTAGAATTTGCCTTAGAATATAGAATGCAGAGACATAGTATGTTAAGACTATAAAGAACATAGAATATGTCTATTATATTAATATTCTATTAATAGATAATAGAATATGGAATTCTAAAGATAGAAATGACTTTAGGAACCATTGAGTCTATAAGCTATATCTCATAGAGAAAACTGATGTCTATAAAAATGGAATGGTTTACTTAAAATCCCATAGAGAAGCAACCTGCCAGAATCATGGCTACAGTAGAAACCCATGTCCCCTGACTCTCAGGTCAAAGAATCCTGCTATACTATTCAGTGGACCTGGAGGGTCATCTATTACCAAACCTCATTTTAAATATAAGAAACCTCAGTCCAAGAGGAGAGAGGGGAAGTGATTGGTCCAAATGAGAACAGGTAGCCTCCCCTGAAAGCAGGACCTACTGACAAATCTCATAGTGGTATGCTCATGACACAAGACTGGTTTACTCTTCTCTCTCTACTTCTATGGTTCCATCTAAAAGAATGGAGATGTTGGCTAGCTTGCCTGGGCTTCTAAGGAAATCTCAGAGGCTTTGTAGTCCTCAAGTTGAGTTGCTCAAAATCATGCTTTTCAAATTCCAGTGTTGGGCTAAACCTTGCTGATGGACTCACATGAATGACACTTCCCAATATAGCCCATGCCTGTCCTGATAGTTGTGCTGACCATCATTAGTGAGCTGGTCTGCTTGGGTTTTGCAAATGAAAATAAAACACAGTGATGTCATCAGATGATATATTATGGTGATGCAGATGATATATTGATGTCAGATGATATATTATAGTGAAGCAGCTTGGTCAGATCTTCCCTGAGACAATAGAGGAGAAACAATTCACATTTCTCAACATCCTTCTTGTCACTGGCAACACAGAATATCTCATATCTTCCTTCCTTCCCATTAAGCTGTACTGTCCCTTTCTCTCATTCCTTGGTACATTTATCAAATTAGCAAGGTGCTCCTCTTTAGTACTTGCCTCCTTTCCCTCCTCTTTCTCCTCTTCCTTGTCTTGTATGATTCATCCAGTGAGTGAAGTAAAGGCCAGTGTCTACAAACACAGCAGATGCTTCTGTGTTGATGAACTGTTATATTACAAACTCTGGACAGTTTGACGTCAACAAATAGATGAGCCAGCAGGAGTGAGAGGGTGATTCATTCAGCTTCCTGCAAAGTGGTGAGGCTTCCTGGGCATCAGGGACTACATGCTCCAATCACTTCCTTTTCTCTTACTTCATTACCTAGTGATGTTCACTTAGTACCATTGTCTGGAAACCACTGGAGGTAGTGGAGCCAGACATTCTATTATGTAGAGACATTGAGTCTAGGCCATAGGTCAGGCTACTGCCCAGTAGCCCCATGGCCCAGGCAGGACTTGGAAGGGAGCATAACAAGAATGCTTCTGGGGTTAGGACCTATTAGTGAGTTTGAGGGAGAGGTCTGGCATTTTTTTTTCCCCTCATGAGTAAAGAATCCAAGTTTATACCATTGGCCTAAGTTTTACAGGAGCACAGTGGAGATCCCTAATGACAAAAAGGAATAGTTTGGAATTATTATTTTAGCCTGGAAAGTGCCTTAGACTAGGTGACTCACCCAAGCCCACACAATTAGAGAGTAGCAAAAGCAAGTTTCAAGTTTAGGTCCAAATCCACCAAGGAATAGATATATCAGGAAAGAAAAGAGCTCCCAACACTATGACTGAAGGATTGCTGGTGCTATCACAGAAGCGAAGAGTCAAATTTATGCATGAACATTAAAAGAAAAGCAGATTGCTGGGGTATCAGTTGGCAAATAGACACATAGCAGACATTCAGCAGACTTAATAGAACACTGGAAATCAAGGAAGCAAGCAGACTGAAAAGGAAGGCAGATGTGGGAGAGGGTAAAGAAGGATCTGTAAGAGGGAACAGAATAAAGGAAGAGAGTTATTTGGGAATTAGCAAAAACAAGACGATGAGGGGGGGAAAGCTTCAGATTGGTTATTGTATGTTAAGAAACACATTTGAACTCCTCGTGGTTGCTAGGCCAGGGAAACACTGAAGAGAACAAAAGTAGAAGAAATCAAGGCCTCATAGAAAGAATTGTCTTTTATGTTGATGGTATTCCAAGAGCTCATCCCCAGTCTCCAGGGATATCAAAGAGTTAAAAAGAAACTATGTTCCTCACTTGAAATTCCAAAAAGTATGTCAATTGTTCACCAAAATTGGGCCCTCCTGGTAAAAGTGGGGGCAAATCCAATTTCATCTTGATGGTTGAATTGTACAAAGTTTTATGTGTCTAAAGGGAATAGAACTAATGGACACCCATGATCAAGTCTACAAAGTCTGCTGAGAGAAAAAGAGAGACAGAGAAACAGACAGAGAGAGACACACACAGAGAGATTGAGAGACAAAGAGAGGAAGAGGTGAAGACAGGGAGAGACAGAAACAAAGACTGAGACAGAGTCAGAGACAAAGATAGAGACTGGGACAGAGGGAGAAACTGGTGAGATCATCTGCAAAGTAATAATAGTTGTCATTTCTATATATATGTTAAGGTTTACAAGGTATTTTGTTATCAGTGATCTCATTTGAGCGATGATCCTTTGAAGCAAGCAGGGCAAATTTTATTACCTCTGTTTTTCAGAAGAGGAAACCAAGGCCCAGAGAAGTGAAATGTCTTGTCTAAGATCACACAACTGGTAAGTGGCAGAATGAGGATTTGAACCCAAGTCTGCTCATTCTAAAGTCAATGCTCTTGACATCATACCAAGCTGTCTCTCTCAAATATAACAAAAGACCCAAAAAAGGTGCATCTGCATAGTTCCCTCTTCAAAGGAAGTCCTCCCATGACCCAGATTTCAAAGTGGCATCTTAAATTGATGTCCTTTGGTGAGGTATGATTTCACCAACTTCCCATCTAAGGGGAGGGATTTGTGATCTTCACCCACTTGATATGACTGAAAAGGTATTGATTTATACAAACATCCCTGCAAGGTCAGGAGCTTACAGAGCTTCAAAACACTGTGCAAACCTTAAAGCTATATAAAGTAACAGTGAACACCCTTTTATCCTGCCCTAAAACAAGAATCTTAGGATGTAAAAGCCAGAAAGGACCCTAAAACATAGAACATAATAATGTAGACGGTTAGTTCCAGAAGAAGCCTAAGAGACTAGCCCAACCCCCTCATTTTGCAAAGAAAGAAGATGAGGACAGGAAGGGCTATGGAAAGGGAAGAGTGACTGGCCCAAGGCCACACAGTAGCAGACTTGGTACTGACAGCTTGGCCTCCTGACTCCCAGGCCAGTGCTCTTCTGACTCTGGCAAATAAATAATGTCTCTTTACCCTGAGAAGACAGATGGCTCTCTTATGTTAGGAGACCCAAGGTGGGAAGGGGAGGAGACGTCAGTATGAGGAACATGAAGTCATTGGCCTGGAAGGAAAGGGGTGAAGATTCAGGCATGGTTGATAAGAGTGGATTCCTATCACATGTTTCTGCAAGTTATAATGAAAAGAGCATCTTCACTGAGTTAAAGAATTTTCTAAAATCGTGTCACATGAATATAATTCATTAAAGGAAACTACATGGTACAGAAGACTCTTGAGCTGGGGATTCAGGAGCAAAGAAAGCAGTATGCTATAGTGGAAACAATCCTGGCTCTAGAGTCAGAAGACTTGGGTTCAAATCCCACCTGTGACTTTCACTGGCTTTATGACCTTAGGTTACTTACTTGTCCTCTCATTTTCTTCCTCTGGGAAATGAGAGGGTGGATTAGGTGATCTCTAAAGTTGAATATGTGAAATTTCTGAGTTTTAGGAGAAGATCTGAGCAACCAGGCAAGGTATCTGAAGTAACAACATACTAGACTTGATAACTAGAAAAAAAGACAGAACTGAACCCTGGACTTTCTTACATAGCTGGGGAGAGCCCATTCTGGAAATAGGGTATGCAGTTCTTGCTTCCCATAGATAAGTACAATGCTCAAGAAAGCTGTGCCTGTCCCAAGGCCCAAGTAGAGGAAAAAACAAGTGCAAGAAAAGAGGAGATATAAGCTTCCTATGAAAGAGGGCATATAGACACATTTATGTAGTTATTGCAAAGGGAGGAAGCTTAAATTTAGACCATGATGACTGCCACCTTAAGGAGCATTTTGAAGAAAAATAGAAACACAAAGAAAGCTTGGAGCTAGGAGCTCCTTTCACACTCTCCCATCCCCGAAGTTCTAATGGAAGAAGGGTCACCTGAGTCACCAAATCTTAGTGAGAACAAACTTTCCTGCCCTCAACTCTAACTGGTCCAGGCAGGTCTCTTTCCCTAGGTTTTGAAGATAGAGCACCAGGTGGGACTGACAATCAGTATGTTTCAAGACAACAATCAGTCCAAACGGGTGAATCCTCCCACTGGCATCCATGTGTGATTATTAAGGGGAAAGGATATGAGCAATTAACATAAATGATCAAGGTGATCATTCTCACGGGGACCTCTTTTCATTGTGGGGGCCTCTGAAACTCCCTTGAGAGACAGTATACAGGAAGGGAACACGGGGATATAGAGGGCTGATAGAGCAAGATACAGCCAGGTGGGTGCAAATCATTCTGATTAGAAATTATTATTAACCAAAATAAAAATGCTAATAATCAATGCTAATTTATACAGCTTCCATCCCCAGGGGCCTCTGATTGAGATGAGGAGTGTGATTTCCATCTGAAGTTATTAATACATCTCATGTCTTAGGGAGCTCAGATGAGTAGAGAGGATTAGAGGGGATGCCTGTTGGTGGTTTTAGCACTTCCAATGGTTTCCAGGCCTCACCAGTACCTCCAAGTTGTTACTCTCTCTTTAGCTATTTCAGACTAGGCACTTAAATCAGTTCCTGGCATTATAAGAGAATAACTTTTCAGTTATATTGAAATGAGTTGAATTATAGAAATTAGAGTTAGAAGAGACCTTAGGGAGTTCTATCATCAAAGGGCCATTGATTTAGAGCTGAGGGACCCTCATAGGCTATCTAGACCAACCTCCTCATTTTAAAGATGAAGGAACTGAGGTTTAATTACTTGCCCAAAATCACCTTTGTGGTAAGAGTCAGAATTGAGACCTAAACCTAGGTGTTCTATGCTCTTTCCACTCTAACGTACTTGCAGGTTAGAAAAATGATGTCCTCCTCGTTTTCCTCAGACCAAGGCTAGAGAAGAAGAGGAAATACCAACTAAAGATTCAGAATCAGTCCCTTTTCACCCTGGAGTCATCCACAATTTTCTTCCATTTAATATGAAGTCTTCTGATTGCTCATTCACTGCTTTGCCCATTTTTATTTTCCTCTTCCAATTCCCAACCTGACAGCAATGATGGTGGAGGAGAATGACTTCAGGCCCAAGGTCGATAACGACCCCAGCAGGCCAGATTAGTCCCAGCCAGCATTTTGTGGGTTAGACTAAAGGTTGGTCAGTCCTTGGCTCTCCATATACAGGAATATGGAAGCCACTTTCTAGGAGTGACCCCTAAAGTTTACCAACCTGAACCAATCTCCTTTATAGACCCACCTTTTACTATGCCTACTGCTAAATGTCCTGGCCTCATACACTTTTAACTCACTTGAAGGGAATAAAGCAAATGTCCTTCACCTATAGACCATCCTCACAATGGGCATGGATGCTGAAGGGGGATATCCCTTTGGCTTTGTGGTACAGTAATTGTTGCTGGCATCACTCTGAACTCATACCCCTGAAAGTTCAGGATAAGAGTCTTTTTATTCCATTTCTTGGTCTTTTTCCTTGTTACCTTTAAAATAATCCATCATACCTTCCCTATACACTCTTACAGTTATAATTCATGAATTGAGTTGAAGTAAAGTAAATTGAATTGTTCTGAACTGAACCAAATTAACTTGGCATGGGATAACCACAGTGCTTCTGGGTTTTAGTTGATAATAGATATGATTAAATACATTATCAAAACCCTGAATGTTTTCCAGGTAGGCTTACAACTAGTCCTAGCACTGTTTGTGGATTACTGCTAACTAACCACACACCCTCCTGCATGCCCTAATAGAAAAAGTAAGAATCCTTCAAGACGGAGAGGGATTCATGCCTAGGTTAATCTGAGAACAGTTCTATGTTACTGGCCAGAGTCAAAAACAGGCTCTGATTTTTTTTTTCTGTCAGATGGCAATCTCCTCACATGTACTTCTCACTCATTTCTTCATCTAGGACAATTGCATCAGTAAAAACAGAGGCACAGGATATCAGGGGGGGCAGGAACCTTAGCATATAGAATGGTAGAACTGGAAGGAATCCTGGTGCAAAGAACATTACACCATATGGAGATTGTAGGCTGCTAGAACTGCAAGGGATCTTACTGGTCATCTAGTTAAGCTATTCAGCCAATCAATAAACATTTATTAAGTACCTACTATATGCCAGAGCCTGTGCTAAGTGGTGAGGCTACACAGAAAAAAAAACAAACAGCCCTGGCTCTCAAGGAGCTCTTAGTGTAACGGGGGAGATAATATGCAAAACATTATGTACAGGGTAACCCTGAAATAAATAGACATATAAACAAATAGGGCTATATACAGGATAAATTTGACATCAATGGAGGAAAGGCACTAGAATTAAGGGGGATTGGAAAGACTTCCTGTAGAAAGTGAGATTTTAGCTGAGACTTAAAGAAAGCAGGGAAGGCAGTAGGCAGAAATCTCATTTAACACACTTACTTTATAGAGAAGTAACCTGAGGCCCTGAAGAGGGGAAGTGAATTTCCCAAGGTCACGTAGTAGTAAGTGGATGCTCCAGTTTGGATTCTATTTTATTCTTTTCCCCACATTGCCCCCCTGGCAGAATTCATAGGAATCTCAAGGGACCAATATCCTTGTCAGTCCCTTCAACGTTTTCTTTTTGTTTTTTTGTTTTTGTTTTTGCCTTTTACCTTGGCACCCAGGAACACTGCATTAAATAAATAAATGCAGTTAGCTAAGAGAGATCAGCAGCAAATTAGCCTCCAGTGTAAAGAAAACCTTGGTTATCACCCACCACTATCAAGTTTTTAGTTATAAGTAAACATAAATGAAATATGAGGGTGTACATATAAAGGGATATTTATATATATATGTATATATACATATATACACACATATATATACATATATACGTGTGTGTATGTGTGTGTGTGTGTGTGTGTGTGTGTGTGTGTGTGTGTGTGTGTTTCCCTTTCTTTTTCTTTTCAAAGCTTCTTTAGTGCTTCCTCTAGTCTAAAGTTAGTAGTCATAGTAAACATACAGTACCTTTTAGCTGAGCTGGGAGACGGCACTGGAAGGAGCATTTCTTGCCAAATGTGGTACCTTCAAGACAGGAGAAGGTGGCTGGGTAGACATGATACTGGTCAGGGATGCCACAGTCCACAGGTTCACATGACACCTGTTTGTTCCACTTGCCCTCAGTGCAGGTAACAGTGACACTAGACCCAGACTAAAAGGAACAGACAGAGGAGAATTTGTTGAAGGTAAGAAAAAGGAAGTGGAAGTGAGTATAGATGTATCTGACACTCGCCTTGAATAGAAGCATCTGTGTGGTGCTGTGAGTTCTGCAGACACTCGGGAAATTAAGGTTCTAGTCTTGGCTCTGTCATTAAATACATCTGTGATCTTGGATAACTCAATTCTATTCCATTTCTGGGACTCAGTTTCCTCATTTGTGAAATGGGGACCATACTCTTTGTCCTACCTGCCTCAAAGGATCAAGTGAGACAGTAACTTCAAAGTGCCATGAAGCATTAAAAAAGGTATAAAAAATATGGACATAATAAGTAAATAGCTTGTTTTATTCTCAAGTGGTCTTGAAGGAGATGAGTTGGTGACATAAATGTTAGGGTTAGACAACTTGGAGTCCAAAATCATAGAAAATATACATTTAGTAATGACATAATGGGGTTCACGGGGGAACACTAGATAGTACAGCATGATACAGTGGAAAGTTTTAGTTCAAATATCACACTGACACTATCTGGGTGATCTTGGGCAAGTCCCTCAACCACTCAGGGCCTCAGTTATCTCTTCTGTAAAATCAGGAGGCTAAACTAGAGAGTCTCTGAAGTCCCTTCCAGCAGTAAATCTGTGATCCTATAGTACAAGGGTCCAAATACTGTTTCTTCCACTATCACATAAAGTTACATCATCTTTCTGAGTCTCAGTTTCCTCCAAAGTAAAATGGTGACTAATATTTTCTCTATTGTACCAAGTTCTTACAGAAGTATATTGTAAAATTAAAGCTTTATAGAAATATATTATTATAGATGTGTTAGCTATTGTTACCATTATTCTCTTTATAATACCCTACTCTATGCATCCTTTCCTTCTTTTTTCTATCTCTCCCTCCTCTCTTTTTTCTTCTCCTAATCTTTTTTTTTCTACTCTTCCCTTTTGGCTCCTTTCCCTGCTGCTTGGCATTAGGGCTGCTGGGGGTTCCCAGGGACAATGCATAACACCTCTGGGGACTCTTGGAGCCAAAGATCTAAGAGGTCTCCTGGGAAGAATCCTGAAAGGTCTTCCTGACTCAATCCCCTTGACATTACTGCTAGGAGATGCTGCCCCATTCTCTTTGCTGGGCAGCTGTGCCCTAAGTGACTTTGGGACCCTTTTAATGAGACCAGGGTCCCAGTTCATTGGCTTAGCTCTGGTTTGGGTCATTAGATGCTGTTGTCTAATTCCTCCAGGATTCCAGTTGCATGTGGTTAGTCCTCTTTCTTTTCTACCTCATATCCTAGGGCTGTGGATCTACCAGCTGGGGCTTCTTCCACAAGGGAAGGGAGTGGGTCCCAACAGGAGGCTGGGGTGGGGAATGGAGTGAAGACTGCCCTCAGGTGTCAGATAGAGCTAATATGACTGGGACATACTGGGAGCTAACTCTCCTGTCATACTTAGAATGGCCTCTTAGGCTAAATCAGAAATTTTAACCTGGGTTCCCAGAACTTATTTTTTAAAAAATTTTAATAACTATCTTTCAATATAATTAATTTCCTTTATAATCCTATACATTTTATTTTATTGATTTAAAAATATGATTCTGAGGAATTCTATCAGACTATCAAAGTCCATCAAACACAAACACACACACATAACACACACACACACACACACACACACACACACCTCTACACAAAATGGTTAAGAGTTTCTGAATTAGATAAGATATATCATAGAGGGGAACTATACAGGTTACACAGAAGCAGATAAGGAGAGGGGAGTGAACAGAGAGTGGAAAACGACAGAAAATTTTCATTAGGATATTTCTTTTTTTAATATTCAATAAAAACGATACTAAAATTTCCCCAGTTATGGTGTATGGCTGCAAATCATGGATAATATGATTATAAATTTGGAGCTGGAAAGAAATTAAGTCCATCCAGTGGAATCCCTCTTTTACAGATGAAGAAACAAGTGTCCCAAAGAGGTTAAGTTACTTGTCCACAGTCACGCAGAGAGTGTCAGTGGTGAGACAGGCAATTTAAGGATGTTCCCAAGCTGACACAGTTAGTGAGCATCAGAAGGAGGGCTCTGACTGAGGTTCTCTGACTCCCAAGTCTGGTGCTGTTTCCAGCATACCACACATGGGACATAAGAGAAGAATCATAACTACAGGGCATCCAAAACTATCTGTATGCTACCATTTAATGTTACCATTAGGAAGCATTCCCTGCTGTCTCAATTTGCTACAGGGCTTTCTCCCTCCTCTTGTAAGCTCCTTGAAGACAAGGACTGTTTCATCTGTGTCTTTGTATCCCTATTACCTAGAACAGTGCCTTGGACATGGCAGGCATGTGATAAATGTTTACTGAATTGAATTAAATATATTGTCAAGATGATGGATGACTAGGAAAAGAAGTGGCCTGTTTACATAGTGAGAACAAGGATAACAAATGGCTAATGATTAATGATCATGATGATGAGAGCAGCTCGCATTTATATAGCAGTTTAAGGATTGAAAAGCATTTTACAAATATAATCTAATTTTATCCGCAGATAGCCTGAGAAGTAGGTGTTATTATTATCGCCATTGAACAGATGAGGAAACTGAGGAAGACAGAGATAAAGTGACTTGACCAGGGTCACATAGCTAGTAAGTGTCTTAGGCAGAATTTGAACTCGGTTCATCTTGACTCCAGGTCCAGCGGTCTAGCCACTGCACTGCCAGCCACCTAAATGAACTTATATCCATAAAATAGTGACAAAATTCATAGCAAGGCCCTTACTGTACTAGGGAGCTCCTCTCTGGAAAACTGACGAGGGAGAGGGGCAGTATTGTGGAAAAAAAAACCCTCTCGCTGAAGTCAGGGGCCATGGGTTCAAATCTTTCCTGTGATGTTTAACACCTAAGCAACCCTAGGCTAGTAACAACCTCTTTGGATATATTTCCTCATCTTGAAAGTGAGAGGGTTGGAGGAGATGAATTTTGAGGTTCCTTTTAACTTCGTTTCAATGAATCTGTAGGAAGCACACAAGCTGAGAAGGTAGACATAATCTCTATCAGTGGAAAAAACACCTACATCCGTAAAGACTCAGATTGATGATAGTACTAGACAAGATTTCATTTTTTCAATGGAAAATTCCCAATCATATCGGCCTGCTTCATTGGATTTATCAAAAGTATATTCAAGTTTCTTTAGACACTACAGCTAAAATAACATATTGCCATATTGGTCTGTTGATTCTCTTTATGAAATTAACTCTGAAACATAACATTCTTTTATACTAACATAGTCTAACCCTGTTCCATTTTTATCTGCATAACTTTCTTTAATAATCACATTGTACCCACTCTGTAAATGCTGCAACAGCCTTTGGACAAACATAACAACATTCTGTACTAGACCTGGGTTTTATTGAGAGGTCACCCTCCTGACTGAATGAAGTTGGAAATCTTTTGTCCTTTTTGTTCCTGTGAACAGGAGGATCTGATTTTCATTTTGTTGTTGTTAATAATAATAGTAATAATTCACATTTATAGAGTATTTTAAGGCATATGAGAAGACAGTATGGAATAATGGCTAAGGGTCTCTCAGGGAGATCTGAGTTCAAGTCCCACTCTGACATGTACTGGGTATTATCCTGGACAAGTAATTTTACCTCTCTGTGCCCCCCCTCCCCTGCAACTCTCTAAGAATAATCTGAACTCTCTAAGAATAAGAATAAGTTGGTATGAATTGTCAGAAGTTATTTTCTCATCAGGAGTTCTACACACCAGTCCAATCACACATGTGGACCCCTACAACCACCCTTACCTACAGAAGGGTGGGGGTAGTTACAAAGGACACTTTGCATGGTAACTCTGTGAAGTATATAATATAATTAGTATTATTCTCCAAGTTACTGATAAAGAAAAAACTTCAGAGTGGTGAAATTACTTGCCCATAGTCACATAGTATCAGAATTTGAACTCAGGTTTTCTGCTTCTAAGTCTAGTGATCTTTCCAACATACCATGATATCTTTGGTCTAAGCTACAAGTGTAGTTCCCAAAGCACATTGTGAACAGCCAGATGTATGATTATTTCTTTTGGCAGAAGAGCAGGAGACAGATCACAAAACTTAGAAGTTTGACTCATCTCTTTCTCAACTCCACCAATGGCTTTCCAATTATTGGGAGGTGGGATTGGGGAGATTACAGTGAACTTGATGCTTCCATAAACACTGGCTAAAAAGGCTATCTGATTAGCTTGCTAGCTGAGTTAGACTCAAGAGAGGAATAGAAGTAACGGGAAAATGTGTAAGGTCTATAGAATTAGAGATGCATGCCATCCAACAAATGTTCGCTTTCTGAAATCCAGGGAAACTGAGGAAGATATTTGAGAATCTGTATAGCAGAAGGGAAGGAAGAACAGACTAGGAATTGGGCAACCTGGATTCTAATACTGGCTCTACCACTCACAGGCTATGTCATCTTTATGAGATTCAGATTATTCCTCTGTGGGGTGAGATGGTTGGATTGGACTAAGTCTAAAGACTCTATTTTATGGAGATATTCTATAATTGTTTGTAAGGTAATGGTAGTAGAAAGAGAAGGAGGTGATTTTTTTTTTGTCAATGGGCTAAAGGTGGAAGAGATCCAAACCCCAAAAGAAAGATAGTGCTTGGAGGGAGGGAGAAGTCACTGGTAACAACGCCAAGTGAGTGACAATCATCACCTGTGGCCTTGAGGGTTTCACTGAGGAGAAGGTCTGGCCAAATCACTGGAGTTTTGAAATGCCAAACATTGATCTGGGATTTTAAAAGCAAAAAAAAAAAATTTTTTTCTCAAGCACACATCAAAGGATCCTGAAATTCCTTAGTGCCAAAACACCCTAATTGTTTCCGTAGGAGTTTGGACCTGTCTGTATTTGATACATGGATATGTTCAGAAGGGAGAAAGCAGCCAATGGCCTGGAAACTCCCATGTGGGCACCTTTTCAAAGGCAGAGGCATTGCACAAATAGATCCTGTCAGTAGTAAGTTACTATGTCTCCTAGGGCAGCATAGGACAGCGGCAATGAGACGCTACACCACCTTGGGCACAGAGCCGACGTCAGAGCTGTAATGCTACATAATGCTTAGGGTCCTCCCATTCCCGTACTCTTTTTCCGCTACCTACTAGATGCACTGCATCATGCAGAAGCAAGCCTAACCAACCAACAAGATGGTTTATTCATGTCTGGTTGAGCAATCCAATGGGGGAAAAACCCACTACTGGAAAATGTTATCAAGTCACAAATCAGATAGAGAGGTGACCTTAGAGATCATTTGGATAATATATTTAGAGCTGAAAGGTACTTTATAGGTCATCTGACCTAGCCCCCTCATTTTACAGATAAGCAAACTGAGATTCAGAAAGGTGAGAAGAAATTGACTCAAGGTCACATAGGTTATACGTTATCAGATCCTCAGATCCTAAATCCAATGAATGGTCTGGCTTTCCTTTTCTGTTTCACTGGCCTCATCTCAATACCAAATTGTATTTTATTGTGGGAAGTAAGCAATCAATCAATCAATCAGTGAACATTTCTTAATCTTCTACCATGTACTAGTGCTGGGGATATAAAGAGATGAAAGAATTAGTGTTTATACTACAGGAGCAAAGAAATCATATGTACAGATATAAGGAAATGCAAAATAGACACTAAGTAACTGGAGAGGTGGGGCAGGGCAGATATGAGCTGATGAGATCAAGAAAGCCTTCAGATAAAAAAGGACATGTTTCACTTGAGCCTTGCAGGAAACTATGGTGATGAAGGGGAGGGGAAGCATTTCAAGTACTGAGGACAGTCAGGGCAAAGACATGGAATACCACAGATGAGGAACAACAAGAAAACCAGTTTGACTAGACCATATGGTGGATGAAGTGGAACACTGTAATATGGCTGGAAAGGAAGGTTATGGCCAGGTTGTAAAGGGTTCTAAATGCCAAACTATAGAATTCTAGACGTAATAGGAAGCTACTGGAGTTTATTGAGCAGAAAACTGATAAGACCTAACCTTTAATAAAATCAAAAGGTTTTGATTTACTCAGGAAAAAAAGTTATATGTAATTTTATTATTATTATTATTTTATTAATTAAAATATATAAATTTACTATATTTAGTGACTTCCCATGCCTAAAAAATACAGCCCAAACTTTTTGTGGAAAGTGTGGGGTGAACTGGCCAATAAGGGCACAGTCTTTGGTGCGTGAAAAGAATGTTCTGCTTGGTATCAACATACAGAGAAATTTAGTGAGCCTGCTTCTGAAAGGCTATGATAGAGGGGCATCCCCTTACTTGTCTCAATTCAGAGGACACATGAGTATTCTGGGAAGAGGATACACAAGTATTCTGTGACTATTCCTAGTCAGTTTTCTACATGGTGATGGAGAACCTTTTCAATGGCTTCAGAGCTAGAACTGAGAGCATATTCAAAAGGCTTGAATAGATAAAAGCGTTCTCTCTCTCTCTCTCTCTCTCTCTCTCTCTCTCTCTCTCTCTCTCTCTCTCTCTCTCTCTCTCTTTCTCTCTCTCTCTCTCCTTTTTTCCCCCCACCTCTCTTCTACCCTACTTTCCCCTGTGAGTGAGGCAAGAAATGCTATGTCTCTGGATGGAAAAAGTGGGAGTGACAGCTGCCTTATCTTCCCATCTGGCCTGCCAAGTGGCAGCAAATGTATGGCCATCTCTGTTTCTCCTTTCTCTGTTGTATCAATTATTTCAGGATAATACCTCTTCCACATGATAGTTCTTGAAATAGCAATCATAACCACTCTAAGTATTCTCTTCTTCCATCTGAACACCCCCAGTTTCTTCAACTCATCTTCATATGGAATGATTTTTCCATCCTTCATCTGGACACATTCCAGTTTGTTAGCATCATTCATAAAATATGGTGCCCAGAATGAAATATTATATTCTAGATGTGGTCTGAACAAGATAGAAAATAATGGGATAATAATATATCTCATTCTAGATACCACTCTTCTCTTCATGCATCATTATCTTTTTGACTGCCAATTGGATTTGTAAACCATGACCACTCCCAGATCTCTTTCATATGAATAGTTGCCTTGTTATGCCTTTTCCATTCTGTCCTTATATGATTAAAAAAAAAGTACAGACACATTGGAATTTAAATTGTTTCATCTTATTAAACTTGTTCTATTGCTCTGGTTTTCCAAGACACATTTGGATAAACTAACAACAACTCATGCTTATGTAGCATTTTAAGGGTTACAAAGTGCTTGCCTCATAGTAGCCTTTCTGATTTAGTCATTTAACAAACTGTGTCTCTCAGCATCTGCAAATTTCATGAGCGTACTACTTATGCTTTCATCCAAGTTGCTGATGAAATAATTGAAACAAATGGATTTGAATTGACTCTCACCCTTTATTGAGTCCTGTGAGCCACCCTATCTCCTCTTTTTTGTTGTTATCTATACCTTTATGTTAAAACAACAACTATTTTATTAGGATCTTTTTTTAAACATCATTTCTAAACAACTCCTGCCTACTCTTCAGCATGCCATCCAACACCCCTTTGTCCAGCCCTGGCAAGGAGGTAAATAGGACTTTTCACTGAGAAGAACAATGTTTCGATGACTTCCTCTTTGTGTGACTTGAAGGCTTTCCATCCTCTCTTACAGAGGCTCATCAGGACACTACATATTCTTGATAACTCCTGGCTTTTTCTGAGATATTTCTTCTACAGCAGTAAGGAGGTCAGACCAATACCCATGAATTTAAGTCTGTAAGTTTTCAGAAAAGAGAAACCAGTTTCCAAAACACAAGAAAGGTAACATTACATACAATAACAGTACTTCAAATTCACACTGCTCTCAATTCCAGAGGCCTTCAAGTGTTTTACTACTTCTAGCATATACAGACAGATCATAGCTTTGCCCTTGGCAGAGATGCAGCTGTTCAAGGGACAACCTCAGATAACGGGCAGAACTCCAGTAGCTATGGGACCTGGTGGCGAGGTGGCCACTGGATCTAATTCCCACTGGAAAGGAAGCCTGCAACAACTACCAGCTGGCCAGCCTCAGCAGACATACCAACCCGAAGTCCTAGGCCTCCAGCCACATTACCTCCTCTGCTTTATAAAGAGGTCACATTTCATGGATGACTGAAAGGGAACAGCACCATCTCTTGAGTGATAAACTGGTTCAAGGCCTGATGTTTTCTCTTGGAGGTCCCTGCTCTCAACACTGACCTTGGGTAAGATCTGATGAGACCACACAGCCTGAGGTGTGATGGCATCAGCCTTAGCTGTTGTTTTCTTTTTATTAGCTGTCATTTGAGGGGTGTGCATGAGGGGAGGACCATGAATGTCACCACCAACTGGTGCGGCTCTCCTTTGTTCCTTCCCCAAATGGGTTTTGCATAAGGAAAGGTATAAAAGGAAAATTAAAGAGAGGGAGAGAGGGAGAGACGGAAAAAGAGAAGGGAGAGAAAGAGAAGGAAGACATAAAAAGAAATAATTGAGAAGAAAACATGAAAGAGGAAAAGAAATGAGGAAAAGAAAGCAAAAAGGAAAGAAAAATGAAGAGGAAAACAGGAAGGAAGGAAAGACAAATGAAAGGAAGGAAGGGAGGAAAGGAGGAAGGAAGGATCTTCCCACCACATAACCCAATGTTGATTAAAATAACTAAAACCTAACCAAAACAATTACACTCAGTTTGGGGAGGGTGGGGTGGCATTCTAGTAGAGGAGGCTTGATTGAAGCCACACCTCCTTCCCATGGCCTGAGAACTATGTTTTCTTCAGGAGATGCTTCATGTGTCAAGCTTCTTCCCTTGAAAAATGCACAGCTGCATGCTCCCTTCCAGGTCCTCTCCTACCATTGCCCACTACTGTGCTCCTAATTGAGCCCACATGAGCCGCTGCTTTCTTTTCCTGGCATGATTGATGATGCCTTTGCACAAGGCAAAGGCACTGCTGGGTTTTAAATAACACCTCTCTGTTGGAGCCTCATCAGGGATAGGGAACCACGATATCTCACAGGCCCATAGGAAGCAAGGGAAAGAAAGAGGAGGGAGAGCTGAGAAGAGACCATTAAACACTAGGGTAAGATGGGGCACAGGGTTCCTGGGGATCCTGGAAAGGTAGAAAGATGAAAGATAATATGGGTTTGGAGACATCAACTATGAAAAGGGGGGAAGGGGAGAAAGGGGAGAGAGATGGAGAAAGGACAGAGAGAGAAAGAGAGAGGCAGAGATGAGAGACAGAGAGAGAGAGGAGGAGGAGAAGAAGAAGAAGAAGAAGAAGAAGAAGAAGAAGAAGACGACAAGGAGGAGTAGAAGGAGGAAGAGAGGGGAGGGGAGGGCTGACTCTAAAGCCCCTCTTTCTATTACCTATACCATGATTTCAGAGGCATAAAATCTTGAGCATTAGAAGCTTCCCAACAGATCCTTCATTGCCAAGAATTCAACATCCCGACTATGATATTATTGTAAGGCAGTCAACTAGCCTTTTTTTAAATACATCTAGTGACAGTGTCTCTTTGCTACCTTAGAACACTGTCAGCTCTGACTATGAGAAAGTGCTTCCTTATATTGACCTAGTAACTTGTCTGTAACCTCTACCTTTTGGTCCTAGTTCTGGTATCTGGAATTCCACAGAATAATAAGAGGAATGGTGGTGCTACTCTGAGTGCTGAACTTGGAGTTACAAGAGTTAAACTGGAACCCCAGATCTGCCACTTAACTATCTGTGCCTGTCCCCTTACTTCCAGGTCACTTCATATCTCCGCGCCAGTTTCTCAGCTGTAAAATAAGGGGTTTGGTTTAATTTGGAGTACTTAACCTGGACTCTGAATTTTTTTTTTAAATTTTGAAAACTGTATTTCAACATAATTGATTTCTTTTGTGATCCTAAGCATTTTATTTTATGCATTTAAAAAAAAACTGGGCCCTTAGGCATCATCAGATTGCCAAAGGGGTCAGTGAAACAAAAATGATTAGAAAATCTTTGTCCTGAAGTATCTTTAAGGCTCCTTTCAGTTCTGAATTCTTTGATCCTATTCTTTGACCTTTGATTCCTTACTTCTCCAGGCTTATACATACCCAGTTCTCTCAACCAATCATTTCACTTGTTTCTGTCTTCGCATTGAGTCAGACAGAATAGGCCACCCCAGACTTGTAAAGAAAGACTCTTTGGCCTGGCATCTTAACTTGTGTGCTCTGGGAGATGGTCTTTTGTGATTCCTCCCCTCTGCCAAAGCAGATGCTGCCTCTGTCAGGCTGCCTTCTTTCCCCAATTCCCCTAAGGCTTCTCCCATTTGGTGATGAGGAACATATTTCCAGTTCCATGCAGAGCCCTTATACAAACACAGGCATCATCAGGTCCCCAGTTGGTACTGATTACCAACCTATGTTGTCCCACTCTACTTCTAAACATCTTCAATTAGAAGATAAATTGGAATTGAAAGGCTAGGAAAAGAGAAAGAAGTGAGATAGAGCTAACAAATGCCAACACCGGGGTGCAGGTAATACCCGAAATCTGAGCCCCACCTTCAGTGTAAAGGAAAAGAGGAATCATAGACTGAGGTGCAAAGGATTTGAACTTGACTTTAAACAACTGACCACCCCACCTATGTTTCTTGCAAAGAACTTTTTCAGACATTGAATAACACTGAGGGAGAAGTGGGCAGATTTCTAAAAGCAATGGCACCTCATGTTGATATCATCTGTATGCTGCCTCTGTCTATATTCACTTGCCTCCAAAACCTTCCTTTGAAATAGACCAAAGGGTTAGGGACTATACTCCACACATTTTACAATGGAAGCAACTCCTATGAAGGCAGAGGTTGGGTCATGGTTATGCAACAATTCTCCTAGTAAAGGCAGAAATCAGAACCAAGTGCTCTCTGCCTCCTTCCCAAACCATGTGTAGGGAGCTAGGCTACCCTGACTATGGGGATCATTAATGGCCCCATGGTGTGAAGAAACTTGAGCCCTCTAATCTCAATCCAATTCACACATGAAGCCAGGCCTACAAAGACTCTTCCCCTTTAAAATGATTCTGAGGGTGTTGAAATATTTCTCCCCCCAAGTCTCACCCCCTAAAAAAAAAAACAAAACAAAAGCAAAAGCAAAACTTATTTTGAAGGAGAGCAAGTTTGTATGTTTTGAGTGGAAAAAAAATGTAGCCATTACAGGTATTTCTTGGCCTAATAATTCACAGTTGATAGCCTATGTTTTTTTGAATCATACTGAGCTGAAGCTACAGTCTCCATGTAGATACCATCAAGATGGAAAAGCCCTGAAGTTGTCCTTCAGTTTTGCTGAAAACTTTTATGTGCTTCCCTTCCACTCTGCCCAAGAGGTCTCATGAAAAATGCAGTATGAGTGTGAATACATGGCAGTCTGTTTGGAAATATGTAGTTCAATCTGTTCTCACTCTACCATATATTGAATTGATGAGGCTGGAATATCATACAGAACCAAAAGAAGAACAGGTCTTCTAATACAATGCCTCGTTATCCCAGGTCTTCGCACACAGCTAGGTGGGACTGGATGAAGCGGGAGTGGGGGAGGTATAAACATACACAAATCCCCACTAAGCTCAATTTGTAAAATGCCTCCTCATCCTTTTCCCAATTTACAGGAATGCAACATGGTACAGAGCAACATATGGCAGTGGAATGAATATTGGATTAGAAAGTCCTAGGGCCCGGCTTAGAATTCTGGCTCCACCCTTTACTACTTGGGTGACCTTGGTGACTTGCCTCATCTTTTTAACCTCAGTCTCTTCATCTGTAAAATGAAGGGGTTGAACTGGATGATGTCTAGGTACCTGTCAACTCTAAATCCCACAATACTATCTGTCCTGAAACAAATCAATATGCTACAGTGGAAAAAAAAAACTTGAACTTGGAGTAAGACGATCCAAGTTCAAATCACAGCTCATCCACTGACTAGCTATGTGACCTCAGGCAACTCATTTAACCTCTCTAGACTTCAACTGTCTCATGTGGATAATGAGTAAGTTGATCTATAGGACCTCTAAGGTCCCTCTCAGTTCTAGATTAATGATTCTATGATATTTTGAATCAGGTTAATTTATGTGATCATAATAGAAGCAAAAAAAAAAAAAAAGCAGTGCCACACCCCTGGAATACACTTGGATTTTGTGTGGAGTAAGCAATGGCATATGAATCACCCTACCTGTCTGAAATCACTTCAAAAAGTATGCTCACAGCTGGGTTGGGGAAGGAGTAGGGAGATTCCAATTCTTAGCAAAGCTCCTGATTTTATGCATAGTAGGTACATTTAAAATGTTGATTGATTGATTCTTCTTCTCTCCTCTCACCTCAATCCTTGCCTCAGACCATTGGTTTTCCTAGACCATGGATTGTTGGAAGGGGCTACTCAACAAACCTGACTCTTGATGAGGTCATCATCTCGGTGAATTTGCAAAACGTAACCCATCTTGCAACTGACAGTACACTGGGCTCCATTATACCGTTCACTGCTGGAGCAGTTCAGAGATGCATTGTCAACGTTTAACTCTTGGCAGTCAGTGGCTTCACAGGAGAAGTGGACACAGCTGTCAATGAAACAAGAAATGGGCCATGAGTGCACTTCTACAACTAGATAACTAGGCACAAGCCACTGGAAAATTGAAGGCTGAGGAAGGATATGATCAAAGTCAAAAACAGATTGAAGGGCATGGAGAAGGTAAACATGGATCCAAATCTGGGAGCCCTAGAACTAGGATGTCCTCTTGATACTTAAAGGAAGTCATTTTAGGGCAAATAAAAGGAAATACCACTTCATAGAGTATGTAATAAACATAAGGAACTCATTACCCCCAGAGGCAGTGAACGTAAATAGATTCAAGAAGGGTGTAGATAAATTCAAGGGTGATTGATCTGTAGCAAACTCTTAAGAGGAAGTAAGGAATGTTTGAGGTACATCTACATCTCTAAGCTGTTTTGGTTACTAGCATACAGAATAATTGTGCTTTCTCACAAACCACTCCTCAGTGCCATGCTCAGAGACAGAATCTTACTGGGGCTAAAACAAGATCATGATACACAAATGGTTCAAGTTCTCTTCCAGTTCTAACCTTCTGAGTTCTTTAACCTATCATTCTGTGGTCTATACTTAAACATTCTTTGTACTTGGAGTTTTTGGGGTTTAAATCCCAACTCTTCTACCTAGGTGACCATCAGAAAGTTATCTTCCCTCTTTCAGCTTCAGTTTTCTCATCTGAAAAATGAGAAGATTGGATTAATTGATGTGTATGGCCCCTTCCAGTTCTAATCCTTATTATCCTATGATTTTTCTGAAGACTAGAGAGAAAGCAACTTGTCCAAAGTACACATTGAGTCGTTGGCAGAGCTATGTCTCCTGACCACTCAGTTCGGTGTCCTAAAAACCTGGCATTAAGGAGCAACAACAACAAAAAAACCACCCCACAAAAAAAACCAAAACAAAACAAATAAAACAAATAACCAAAAAACCCAAAACAAATCCTTGAAATGACAAGAGTTATTACAGTGAGATCTGAAGCCATGCACCCTTGAAATGGAAGGCAACACATATTAAGAAATATGTATTGAATTGTTTTGATTTCCACTGAAATTTTCTGATTTTTACTGACTTGGTCCTTTGAAGCCCCAGTAAAAGGCCTTGAGACCATTTCCACAGTTCCTTGAAGCCTCTGAATTACACCATGTAGAGCCCTCTAGGAGGATGTAATTCTATAGTCAATGAGAGGTAGTGAAACCAAACAATGCAACCGTTGACATTTTGTAAGCAAGTAAGACAGGAAAAAAATAATAATAACCAAATGTTTTCAATGTAAATAGATCTGCTGTGTAAGCTACTGCTTTGCAGTCTGCTCCCCTGAATTACTTCCCTACTGCGCAATGCTTCTCAGTATGCAGTTGGCTAGAACACCTGGGTTCAATTCTCCAGCCTACTCAACATATTCTGGGAACCCCTGGGAAAGGTGCATTCCCTCTCTGGGCTCTGGTGTTACCAAAAGGCTAAGCAAGAGACTGCCCTCATAGCTGGCCACATTCCCAAATCTATCCCATCTCCCATGCTAATTGCCTTCTTCATATAGTGAGGGCTAGTCAGTGGCCCAAGAGAGGGTCGCAACTTTGTTGGAAAAAAATGGCTGAGTGAGCTAACCCTTTGAGTTCAAATTCGGATTCTTCTATTTACTACCTGTGTGGCCTTGACCAAGTAAGTTCGAAATCCATCAACAGGTATCTCTTAAGTACATAACACTTTGTTCCAGGCACTGTGCTACATACTGGGGTATAGATACAAAGACAAAGCCATACTGGTCCATGACCTCAAAGAGCTTACATTCTGTCAATGGGAGATAACATGTGTATATACATATACATACGCATGCATGCAAATATATACATCTATGTATGTGTATATATAGTTCTATGTGAAACCTCTATGAAATAACATGAGCTTCAGTTTCCTTATCTGTTAAAGTGGGTAGATGACCTCTAAGGTCCCCTTTGGCTCCAAATCCCTAGGAGCCATCCATGCCTTTTCAGTGCCTGTCTCCTCAATCCTACTGGTTCATGAATAAAAAAGAGGGAATTTCTATACTTACCAGAGGGTATGAACACTAAAGGCTTTTCTAACTCTGGCTTTCTATTATTTACAATCCGTGATAGTGAGAACATATGCTTTCAACCTTTAGGCACTGCTGTACTACTGAGTCTCTTGGAATGTCTCTACAATTCCACAGAAAACTTCACCCTGGAATTTCACTCCAATCCTGGAATTCACAAATTAGAAGCACTTTCTGCATCTTCAATCTCTCCCTCTGACTGGGTGTTGTTGTTTGTCCTTTTGTTGGGAAGAGGATCAATGACATCATGGTGGTAACTTCTTGATTGCCCAGATTTGGATTTAAGTGAGACAGAGCTGTGCAAAGTCATCAGCCTCATTCTCTAGTGAAGAGTCTCTTCATTCCTTTCCAAATTGCACTCTAGACTCTCCAGAGACTTCCTCCTCAGTACCTGGAATCTTTATCCCTCCTCCCACCCCTTTCACCTCCCTTTTCTATGTTGTCTTTATTAACATATAAGCTCCTTGAGGGTAGAGATTGTCTTTCCTTCTACCAGTCCAAGTACTCTGAGAACTTATTACTATGCTAGTCACACAGGAAGTACATAATAAATGTTTGCTGACAACTTGAAATGAAAAGAACATTAGGCTTGAGTTTGAGTTCTAACTGAGAAATACCAGCTTGGTGAGCTTGGTTAAATCACTTAACCTCTCTGAGACTCGATTTCCTCATTTGCATATTGGTGATCACAATGCTTGTACTACCTATCTCATTGTGAGAGAAACATTTCATGAACCTTAAAGTGTCAAAGAGAAGTGAGTTATTATTTGTTTCCATTTTCTATTAAAAAGATAACCAGTTTTAGAAGTCTATCAACTTCTTAAAATAACCATGTTATTTTTGAAAGTCTTTGGAATAAAACAATTTAGGCTAGGAGAAGGTATTAACACTCCAAGTATATACTCAGTTGGTTTTTTTTTTTTGTGGGGGAAGAGAGACACACAGAGAAAAGGGAGAGACAGAGAGAGAGACAAATAGAGAGAGACAGAAACAAAGAGAGATAGAAAGAGAGGGAAAGGGGAGGAGTCAGAGAGGGAGAGATAGAGAGGGAAGTACAATTTTACTTCTATCAATAGTAAATGGCTAATAATAAGTGAGAGAAAGGGAGGCATAAGGGAAAGTTGGAGGAGAAAGAGGACTTAAAGGGAAAGAGAATTATTTTGTCTGTCAAATTTTCCTGAGAAAAGCATGAGACCCTCTCCCCTCCCTCCCCCTCCCTCCCTCCACCAGGTTAAACTATCAATGAAGCACTAATCAATTTTTGGTGTGGGTTTCAAAATGTGTTTACATTCCAACTTAAGCCAAGTTTTTGAGTAAAATCTTTATTTTATCAGAAACAGCCCTCCCATTGACAATCCAAATATATTTAAAACATTTATAACAAAAGATGACAAGTTAGTAGAGAAAGGGGCCAGAATTCAAGGGACTGGCAAGGTTTGAACTTCCAGATCTGCCACTGAATCACTGTTTGAATTTGCATGGTGGGCTATTTTCTGCAATTATACCCTGTAGTAATAGTAGTGGTAGTAGTTGTAGTGGTAGTAGTAGTAGTAGTAGTAGTAGTAGTAGTAGTAGTAGTAGTAGTAGGGGTAGTAGTACCATATGGTATGATCATGAAATATTCAGGATCATTCAGGAGGGGGAAAATACACACACACACAAACACACACACACAAACACACTCACAAAATGCTCAACCAGAAAATGGAAAAAAAATGGTTATTCTATAGAGGCAGGAGGATGACATAAAAATGTATAGGAGTGAGATAAAATCATCTCAATATTAGACAAGGATGTTGGGCTTTTACCATTGTCAATGGAGTCTAGGAATTGGCTCATGAAATAGAATTAACAGGAATAATAAAAGTGAACTATGTTCAAACTGCAACCCTGATATTCTGTACCCTGGGTAGGTTGCTTAACCTTTTGGGCCTCAGTTAACTACTTTATAGTGGAAGAAAGGTGGATTAGAATATCTAAGGTCCCTTTCTGACCTAAATGTATGGTCCTTTGAGCAAATGCATCATTAGGTTTCTCCTTCATGCTTATCACTGCCTCCAATGTGAATATGTGAAAGGGAATGCCCTGAACTTTTCAGCCAATTGGTGAACTATTCATATTACCTAAGACAGCTTTATTCTGTGAGTAATTATTTTTAAATTATTTGCAAGAACTTCACACTCTGAAAACTGGGGTTGCAGTTTTTCTCTGATTATTGAAGCAATGTGTAGCACATCACACAATACAGTGCCTATAGATGAATGTATGCCTATATAATCAGAGACTCTCAAAATACCCAGATATTTCCAGTAACAAAAAAATGCTTATAAGTATGTAGAATTACAATATTAACATGCATTATCTTATTTGTACTTTATAACAATTCTATATAATTACTGGATGGTCATGAAAAAATGGAGCAGCGAGGTCACATAATGTATAGAGTGCCAGGCCTGGAGTCAGAATGACATCTTCCTGAGTTCAAATTTGGTCTCAGATACTTACTACCTATGTAACCCTAGGCAAGTTACTTAACCCTGTTTGCCTCTGATTTCTCATTCGAAAATAAGCTGGAGAAGAAAATGGCAAACCACTCCAGTATCTTTGCCAAGAAAACCCTAAATCAAGTCATAAAGAGTTGGACATAACTGAAAATGATGGGACAAAATAAACATGAAATAATAAATAATTAAAACATAGAATAAAATGTTGTCTGTAATACTTCTCACATACACTTATATGCACACATAGAATAGATGGGTAGGAGATCAAAGAAAAAGTAATGGAATATTCCAACATGAGAAAAGCTGGTAATTATTTATGTGTGAATAATATATGTATAGATATTTATGGGCACATGTGTATGATTTGTACATAGGCTGCATTGTACATTGATATCCATTATACACATGTGCATGTTACATGCATGCAGAACACTACATACATGCTATGTGTTGTGATGTGTGTGTGCATGTGTGTGTGTGTGTGTATGTGTATATACCTCACCTATGTGTCAAAAATCTTTCAGCTAGATAGACCATTGGCGCTATCTCAAAGATAATGCCACCTAATCTACATCTACCAATGCACATGTCACATAGCTCTATAACAATAGTTATAGGACTCTTTGAGCATTTGCTGAAAGGACCGTGAATTTAGGTCAAAAATGGACTTTAGATACTATAATCTACTTCTCTTCCACTATAATTGTAATAGTCACCATCACAGAAAAAAAAACTTAAAATAATAAAATTGTAATACTTTCCAGACCATTAATTATTGATGCACCTCGTGAGACTTATTTCCAAGTTTCTGACTCCCCTTCTCACCCTTTGCCTTGTTTCCATAAATGAAAACTAAAATTTTATTTTCTTTGGGGATCATGATTGCTGACAAGCAAAATCAAAATCATGTTTACCTGGAATCAAGGGTCCAAGAGAGACCTCTGGGTGATAGTGTTTGTCCTCAGCCTTGACCTCTCTAAAATTTTCCACTGATGTGGCTTTAGGATGAGGGATGCAATTAAATGCCCAACATTCTCACTTCTAACTCATAAACAAAGATTTTTGAAATGTTAGACATGAAAGATACCTTACTGATCATCTTAATGGAGGGTAAGGGCATGATAGATGCCTATTGACTAACATCTTTTTCCCCCCAGTAGAGTACCTATCCTATAGATTTTAGAAAACTTTAAATATTAAAAATCATCTTATTCATAAACATATGTGGTAGGATACAATATAATGTAGTATCTTAAAGGGAAGACACTTGAAATTCTGCTCAAAGCTCCCCATTTTTATATAGCCACTCCTGCATGATGCCTCTGTAGGTATTCGAACACATCATTTTGTTCTGAAAGCAGCGTGTAGCAGAAAGAGCACTGAACTGGTAGGCAACTTGGCTTGACCCTGCCTCTGCCACTCACTCAGGGTGTGACTTTGGGCAAGGCATCTCCTCTCTCCAGGCCTCAGTTTTTGTTGTTCATTTCTAATTGGTAAAATGAGAGGGTTGGCCTAGAGGATCTCTTCTAGCTCTAGAGGCTAGGAGGTAAGTTGTTGCATTATTTATTTGTTCATTTGGTAGTTGTTTGGAGTGGGTACAGTGAGTGTTCTTAGTTATTCCAGGCTGGACATCCAATGGCCACTCATGGATTGGATCCCAGTATACTTGGAAAGAAAACTTTTGACCTGTTCTGTTTTTTGGATCTGGTTTGGCTCCCCCCTCCTTAAGCAGTCTTGTGGTCCCTCTACCTAGGGGCTCAATATATTGGTGCCTAACTTAATGTAGGCATCCAATCTGCTTTAAGCTCCATTACAGCTCAGAGTTCCCAAGCTCAAGTTATCCACTGGTTTCAGCCTCCCCAGTAGCAAGAATTACAGGTGTGCACCATCACACCTGGAATGAATATAGTTTGTAGATATCTCATTTGAAGTACAAATTTGCTCTTATTCCAAGAAAAGTAGAGTAGAAAGACTAGTAAAGAAATGGTGAGGTTAAAGGGGGTAGGGAGAAGGAAATGGAAAGTGGATTAATGTGAGGGAAACCTTCTTTGAGATTTTTGAAGAAATGGTAGAGAGAATACTAAGTATGAGGTGGGGCAGGGAGGGGAAAGGAGGCTTGGTTACTGATTTCATTCACTATTCCATGAAACAAGAAAGATATAAGGTTTCAAAGCAGATAAAGATGGTAAGAAGTGTATTCTGGGCAGAGGTAATAAATTTTCAAATTACAAAGTTGGACAAGTCTATGATAACTCAGTGAAACCATGAATAGAGTCCACCATCATGATCTGCTGTCTCCTGGGGACAATTTTATTTCACTCCCACCTTAGAGAATAAGCCTTTTACTCTCCTTACACTTGGGAGGGAGCGTAAGCTATTCATTCTGGCAAGGGGCCTAAGGTCCTCCTTTGTTGGAAGGAAATCCCAAGTTTTATAAACAGTACAAGGTCACCCTGTGTCCCTGTCATGGACAGCATGCAGGCATGCTGCCCTAGTCCCTGGAAGGCTCATGAAACAGCCTAGGAAATGGACTCAAGCTTGAAGAAGCAAAACCAGTGGTGGAACAGTTTCAGGAACAAAAGCCTCAAAAGCCTGGGTTTCCAAAGGTTAGTTTCCACTATTATAACAGCCTTGCTCAAGCCAGGCCCCAGAGTCTGAATATGTTTTTGTGAAGAAGGAATGAGAAAAAAAAAATTCAAAGAAAAAAAAGATTTTCTAAACACACAGTACTTCACATTTCATAACAAACTATTCAATGCCTGCTTAAAACTGGATTAGTGAAGGAAGGTGGGGGGGGGATAAGAATAAGGCACACACACTCATGAACGCTCAACATTTGTACAGACAGCCCCTAATCTCAGCCTTTCTCTTCTTATTGGCCTCTCGAAACCTTCTTCCTTCAGGTTTGTTTTTCTCTCTCCCTGTCTCTGTCTCTCTGTCTCTCTCTCTGTCTCTCTTTCTTCCTTTCCCCCGTCCCCCGCCCTCTCTCTTCATCTAATTTGTGCGCTGGGATTTGGCCAGACTTACACAACTGAACCTCTCATTTGAAACTTGATCTTCCTTTCTTTGGGCCCCTGAATTTATACAGTTTATTACACAGAGTGATCAGAGGCCTTGAATCTAGGTCAGAACACATTGACTGGATTAATTTAGTTATAGAGATATTCTTCTACCTCCTCCACCCACCTCCCCAACACCCTGTCTTAATTGCCTCCCCCCACCTCTACCACCTCTACAAGTAAAGCAAGAAAGATCTGAAAACTCAGACAACACCATGCATACACTCATTCCGTTGACATGCTACCAACTAGCTCTCCAAATGGTTTTTGTTGCTGTTTGTTTGTTTGTTTAGTTGTTTATTTCTGAATTATCCAGTTCTTGTTGGAAAAAATATTGGTCATTACACTTACAGCATTCATCTCCTTATTGTTCTGATTGCTGCTGTGTCATTCACAGAGACGTTCCTTAGCCTTTCCAGTGTATTCCCTGCCTCTCCCTAGCCCAAATCCTATCTGCTCTGGCAAATAGTGCTTGTATGCCCCATGAACAGCTGTAGACCACCATGATGCTCAAGGATGCTATTTATATAGGAGTCAATGTCCCAGTGAGATAGTGAAACTAAGCAAGGCATTTCATTTTCAAGTTTGATCGAGGGAGAGGTACTAGTATCTCAGGGATGGTAGCCTAAACAACATAGATTCAAAAGTTTTCAAATCATCATGATACCTTCTAATGGCCAAATGTGAATGAGTATAAACTTTCTTTCCTTTTTTTCTTTCCTTTCTTGTAGGTGGGGAGAGTCACTTAACTCTTTTGAACCATAGATTGTTAAGAGTTGAAAAGGACCTTAGTATATAGAATATTAGAACTGGAAGTTACCTCATCAGGTCTTGAACCCAGTTTTTCTTAACTCAAACCAAGGGCAACTCTTTACCTAAGGCTGTATGCCCCTCCCACATATATACATATATACACACATATATTCATATACATCAACAAATATTGATATACATATGTGTGTATATATATATATATATGTATATATATATGTATATATATATATATATATATATATATATATATATATATATATATATATATATATATATCAATATTTGCTGATTGATGCATTGACTGGTTGGTTAAAGATCGCTACAAAGTTTGGAAATACCTTAAAAGAAAGGTGCTATGGACATGTAACGTCACATTAACTTTTTCCCCCTTTTTTGAAAATTTCTTTATATATTAGAATTTATTAGAGGTAGCATGGCATAGTGGCTATAGAGCTGGCCTTAGAAGACAAGAAGACTTGAGTTCAAGTCACAATTCTGAAACATACTGGTTATGACTCTGGGCAAGTAGCTGTACCTCTCAGTGCTGTGGCCAGTGCTTCTTAAACTGTGGGTAGCAACCCATATGAGGAAATCAAAAATTTGGCAACAGTAAAAGGTTTCTGAATGTGCAATGACCGAAAATTAATTCAAAATCAAACACCTACTCAATTGGAGGTGTTTCTGGCAGCGTTTGCCCATGTTGCATCGCACAACTTCACTGCAGTCTTGGTTCTGAACACAAAGCATGCACATTTTGCACTGCACGTGCCCTCATGCCACACAGTGCCAACAAATGTTGCCAAAACTGAAAAAGGGTGGAAAAAGTTTAAGAAGCCCTACTCTAGGCAACCCTCTGAGACTATTTGGCAGAGAAGGCACCAACCTGCCTTGCTAGAGGGAATTTCTTCTTCCAAGAGTTTCTTGTAATAGTGAAATGGCAGGTTTCATTTCTATTCCTTCATATAATACAGCTATTTCTGTATTTAAAAAAAAGCGTACTGGGAGCAAAACATTTTAGCAACTAGTGTTTAAGGAGGTCTTTTAAGTCTTCCTACATGATTGCAACATACTTTCTACAACATATGTTGGAAACAATGAATAAAAAAAATAAATAAAAACACTGGGGATTATCCATAGGCTCTTTTTTTTGTCCTCTGTGGTGGCAGTGGAAAAAAAAACAAACTTGTAGGCTCCTTGATACAATTCTCTTAGCCTCTACACTCAGGTGACAAAGAGAATGGGGCCAAGCATTCTCATGAGGCAATCAGTCACTGAGAGAGAACACATTTCACAACCTCAAGAGCCATGCCACATAGGACTGGTTTCTTTCCTCCAGTAAGTCATTCAACAGATATTCATATAGCCTCCACTGTATAGAGAGAGCTATGCTAGCCATAGCACAATCTTGGAATAAAGGCAAAAACTGTATTTTACCCACAAAACTTTGTATTTATCATTCCAGGCAATAGTTGTAGTCAGGCATTAGAGGGGAGCTTAGAACATAAACTGTTAGAACACTAGTGCTCATAGGGTTCTTCCAGAATACAAATCAAATACAGTATCAACCAGAGAGTGTTGGAATTTAAAGAAACCTTAGGAACCATAATAAAGAATGTTAAAAAATTAACCTAGGAAGAAGAAGAAGGAGAAGAAGAAGAAGAAGAAGAAGAAGAAGAAGAAGAAGAAGAAGAAGAAGAAGAAGAAGAAGAAGAAGAAGAAGAAGAAGAAGAATTCAAAAAATTAGAGCCAAAGCAGATGGAGTGAATTGCTAAGGGTCACAAAGTGAGTTAGATGCAAAGTTGGAACAAGAACCCAGGTCATCCTAATGAGGACTGTAATCAGAATCAAATGAGAAAATATTTGTTAAACTACTTTGGAGGTAGGAGAGTTGGAAGGGTAAAGTGCAAAACACACAGAAGCATTATCAAATGGTCACTTTGGATTAGACTAAAATTAATTAACAAGCATTATGTGCCTACTAGAAAGTAATGGGCAATTAGGTGGCACAATGATTACAGTGCTGGGTCTGGAGGCAGGAAGACTCATCATCTTGAGTTCAAATCTGCCCTCAGACACCTACTAGCTGTGTGAACCTGAGTAAGTCACTTAACCCTGTTTGCCTCAGTTTCTTCATCTGGAAAATGAGCTAGAGAATGAAATGACAAACCATTCCAGTATCTCTACCAAGAAAATCTCAAATGGGAATAGGACACAACTGAAAAACAACTGAACAATAGCAGAAAGTGATGCTTTAAAAAAATTAAATGAAACATCATAATTAAATAACTGATGCACAAAACCAAAGTAAAGATCTGTTCATATCTGAAATATTACTCTTTCTAGCAACTATCCCACAGATTATGAGGAGGCTTCTTTGGGGTCATACTTTGAGGACTCTTAGAATAGAGACAGTGCCGTTATTCTGTCCATCACTAAAAGGCAGAAGACTCTGGGGTGAAGCATCCTGAATGTTGAAATTTAGCATGAGTCATCCTCCATCACTTGCTTTTCTCATTTCCCAGAGGATGTATGTATTCACTTAGGATTAAATGATAAGCATCCCTACCTTGTGGCAATTACAAGTTTAGAGGGAGTACAAGAAGAAGAAATCAATGTAGTGACACCATCTCTTTCTAATTAAGCAGTTGGAATAGTGGGTTCATGTTCCTTCCCTTCAGTTTCCTGGTCTGACCTTCTGAGGTTACAAACCAGAGGGGGCAGAGAAACCATTTGTTAGGGGTGGGGAAGAAACTGAGATGGGAGTGGGGGGTAAAGCTGGAATTGAGAGTTTTACCTCTGCTCAGCTGGGCTGTAAGTCTCCCCTCTCTGACAGCTGCTGATGGTGATGGGGTCAAAGTTGTAGAAGGAACGCAGGGCCACCCCAGAGATGGCAACCAGTGGTGAGGTGAAACTCACAAGGACAGCTTGGCTGTGGTAGAAAGGGTGGCTGAGGTCATGGATCACCGGGATAATCAGGGGATTGCTCCTGCAGCTTAGAACATGGACACCTGTCAGGGGGGTGGAACAGAGAGATGGAGGGAAGAACACTCATTAGTCAATGCTTTTCACACACTCCCCAAAGGCCCTTTCCAAAGCCTTCAGACTCTTTTATGTCACTACACAAAAGCCCCATTTGTGCAGCTGATGGGGATTTCAAGTTTGATTGAAAGGTTTTTTTTGGGGGGGGTGGGGAGGTTGTTTTGGTCTGAGTTTTTTGTGCATTAAAAAACAACCCTCCCCCCAAAAAAACACCTTTCCAATTCCTTCCATTCTCACCCCGTAGTCCCATGGGTATTCTCTCTCCTCTCCTCTACTCACCTACATCTAGCTTCTCTTTATCCTATCCATACCCACCCATCAGCATTCACCATAGTAATTTCTTCTTCACCTCCTTCACTTTGCATTCATGCCCTCCGTAATACCATTCTTCAGATGGTTCAATTCTTCTTTATACTCATTCAAATAAGATAAAGGCTTTTCCCTGGCCTTGTTTACATGTCTCACTTTCCCCTTCCCTCTCAACCTGGCCCTGTGACCTAAACTGCCATTGTGTTTGCCACAGCAAACCCTGCTTACAAGAGTGGAATGGGGAAGTGTGGAGGGAGGACATGTGAGCATGCAGCCCTATTTGAGGACTCAATGAGGAAAGACTGAATTCATCAACCAAACAAGACACTCAACAATTATAACAGAGATTGCATTCACAGGTTTAGCTGCATCAAAGACATCTAATGTTCTAGACATCTTTGCCCAGAACCAAAGACAACAAAAACACCAAATTGTTTTAATATGTTTCCCCACACCAAGATAGAGAGCCTCTATGAATTGATAGGCACATGGTAGTTTTCTTTCTCTTCTCTATTTATTATTTTCTTTCTTACCATTTAGGGGGCAAAATTCCTCTTATTTGGCTTCTACCTGACCCTGAAACGACCTCCTTGTCTGCCTCCCTCCCACAGGCCTTTTGAAATGAGCTCTCTGTGGAATGATGCCGGGTTCTCGCTTTGAAGCAGGGGCTGCCAGAGCAGCATCCGCCTGGAATTCCAAACACTTTGGAATTGCAAGGCTGAAAGTCATCCATTTCCCCAATCCCCTGATTACTGCTAGCTTGCCAGAAGGGCTAGGGGCTGAGGAGGGGTTGGGGGTGGGGGTGGGGAGCAGTGTAGGGCCAACAGGGTGGTGATATCAATTCACCTCCCGCTCGGCAGATACTCAAGGGGCCTTGCAGTCAACACTAGGCCTAATTGGGCCCCTTGGTAGTGAAGTACAGATTCTCAGGAACCCTAGTGAGTCTTCCCAAAGGCAGCCAACTAGGGACAATCACAGACATGATTTGTGTGTCTCAGTCTGTGTGTACTCTTCTCTTCTTATTGCTGTCTCTAAGATGGTTATGGTCAGTCATTCCTATTAACTGAGCACCCAATGCATAAAGAGCCCTAAGGTAGTTTTGTGGGGAGAGACAAGGGCAAAATTGTGGTCCCTGAGGAGTTTACCAAGATTTGATGATATGAAGGAAAATCATGGACTGAGAGTCAGAAGAACTGAGCTCCAGTTTTGATTCAGCCATGAAACTAGCTATCAACATCAAGCAAGACATTTCTCCTCTCTGGGTTTCAGCTTCCTCTTTTATAAAATGGGAGGTGGACTAGATAATCTCTAAGATTCCTTCTAGTTCTAATGTTAATTAATATGAATTTAACATGCATATATATATATATATATATATATATATATATATACACAATAGGTAAAAGTGAATTCTACAAAAGAAAACTAAGTATTTATACAGTTGTATACACATACACACACATACATATGCACCTGTATCTATACACTCATACATGTATGTATGTATCTACACATATGTTTATGTGTATATCATACCCAGATCATGAATTTGTTCTTTCGTGTCAAATAGCTGAACACTGATTGTCTCCTGTTTCTGGTCCAAATAATTTGTCCCATCAGTCACCAGATGGACAATAACTGCTGTGGCTACCATTGGCTGGGAAAAGTAAGCCTGTGAGAAAAGAACAAATTATATTAAGGTCGTTTGCTCAGATTTTAAGGGGTGGGATTCGGTGGGGAGGGAGAAACAGAAAGCAAAGAACGGCTGAACAGGACTAGAAATGCTCTTGTTCAAGGCCAAATTCAAAGAAGCTTCACATTCACAAGGGTACAATATTTCCTCCTACATGGATTCCCTTAATGGGGAAATCAATGTATAAAAATATGGAGTCAGTGACCCAGTACAAGAGTGTTGGGAGTTTTAAAGGATTTTCATCCTAATCTCTTACCCTGAGCCAGAAAGTAGTCTGAGACATATATGAATATTGGTAGTTGATTGTGCAAGGATACCACGCGTGTTGAGACACCTCTTCACTCAAGTCCACCACTTTGGTTCGACATATCTGGAAAAAGAAAGATGCTTTGAAATCAATCACAAGTATACTTCTATATGCCCCATAGATCACAAGAGGAAAAATGTGTGCATATGCATGGGCATGTATACACACATGAATGAACTGTGTGCACACACAAATACTCAACTTAACCTCAGTTGTTGGTATCAGTACTTCTTCCAACTCAGCTGAACACCCAGAGGTACCAGAGTGAGACGTAGGGATTTTTTTTTTTGCTTCTTTGGATGGTCAGTAGTCAAAGGATTAATTTTGAGACTGGTTAGGGTTTTTGGAAAATGCTAAATTTCTTTCTGAATAGGTTAAATGATTTCTTATCATTATCTAAGGCAAGTCCCCCACAAAAAAATAGTAAAACTTTAAATAACAATGAAAAAATATAGTAGAAACACATTTTCCTATAGAAAAATCCAAGAACAGGTATGAATGGACATATAATTATTTTTTTACAATATATGTATATACCCTATATGTATATGTATACTTTGCAAATATATGCATTCCCTGTAAACACATATACTAGTGTACACACACACACACACACACACACACACACACACACACACACACATATTTCAACACATCAAAAATATGTTGGTTTCGGTCTTTACTGACACAGATCCCAAACCCTACATGCCTTAGCAAGTGATCTTAACATGGGTTTCCATGGCTAGAAGATTCATCACCCTATAACACATAACATCTGATGATGAAGTTCTGCAAGCTCAGATAGGCTCGTTCTCAGATGATGTCATACTTCTAGCCTTTCTACCTTAGTGGAAGTGGTGGTGGTGGTAGTAATGGTGGTGGCAGTGGTGGTAGTAGTAGTAGTAACAGTGGTGGTGGTAGTAGTAGTAATAATAGAGAGGTATATGACTAAAAGTTTATCCATTAGGTGACAGATATTTTTGTCCATAGTAATTCATGACAATGATTATCTAAGGCATATTGGAGTTCTTTAATCAGTAGAGTGAGTATCCACATGAAAGAAATTATATATCATTGAAGTAGTGAATTATGTGGGTTTTTTTGTTTGTTTTGGGTTTTTTTTTTCTAGGCAATGGGGTTGTGACTTGCCCAGGGTCACACAGCTAGTAAGTGTTATGTCTCTAAGGCCAGATTTGAACTCAGGTCTTCCTGATTCCAAGGCCTGTGCTCTATCCACTGTGCCACCTAGCTGCCCCTGAATTATGTATTATGTAGACATATATATGCCTACATACATATATTTATACATGTATAGACTTTCAATAACTGATATTAAAATCCTTAAAGATCATCAGATCTTCAATATTTGTCAAAAGTACTTTTGTTTTTGACAGCCCATTCCTTATAATCAATCAACCAATAAGCATTTAATTAATAGCTAACAAGTATTTTATTAATGATGAAACTCCATAAAATCTCAGGTATGCCAGATACTGTGATAGGTCCTCAGAAACCAAAGACAAAAAAGAAATGGTACTTGCCCTCTAGGAACTGACACAAGCCTTTAACTTGCCAAAGTTCACTTGCAGATTTAAATTTATACAGTTTCATATTATTTATTCAGAATAATGGTCACTCATGTCTCCAGCCACAGAAAACACGTGTTACAATTTCCCATGAGGTTAACTGCTATACAAAGTCAATCATATTTGCATAAGTTCATGCTCTGATCACTCATCCTTTCTCTGCTTCCATAAGCCAAGCAAAAATGTCAGCTTTTACCCTGAACTTTCTTCATTTGCATTGTTTGAATACTAACAAAACATTTGTAAATAAAGCAACATAATAAGCTATAAAATTTGGGGATAAAACAACTGTTTGACATTAGTGATATGTCACACCATAGCACTAATGATTGCACAAGTAATAAAAAGGTAAAGATTTAAAATGATAGTTATGTCTAACAGTTAGCAGTATAAGTGGACCTTAAAGTATTACTACAAAACCAAAAATGTAAAAGTACAAAGGCAGTGAGATTGTTCAGTGGGTAGAATGCCAGGCCTAGAGTCTGTTAAGACCTAACTTCAAATCTGACCTCAGACACATAGTAATGGTGCGGCCCTGGGCAAGTCATTTAACCCTCTTTGCCTCTGTTTCTTCATCTGTCAAATGAACTGGAAAAGGAAATGGCAAATCACTCCAGTATCTCCAGCAAGAAAACCCCAAAAGGGGTCATGAAGAGTCAGATATGACTGAAATGACTGAACAACAACAATAAAGCTGAAATACAAAGGATTCATTAAGTCATTTCAAAGATATAAAGCCATTTGATGGTGGTATAGATTTAGAATACTGTAAACAACACTGAAGAGTCAGAAGACCTAGATTCATATCCTGACTTTGTCACTTATTAATTATGTGATATTAAGCAAAGCATATAACCCTTCTAGGCCTGTTTCCTCGTATCAAAAAAAGATGGGACTTGGAATCATTGATCTCTAAATTTCTCTTTAGCACCACTATTATGTGATTTAGTGATACATGATAAATATGAGGCAGAGGTTATCTAGATAGGCATTTACCTGAAAGATGAGAAAAATACAGGAAATACAAAGGTGTACACACACACATACACATACACACACACATCATTGGTAGTTTCTAATGTATCTTTCTCAGAGAGCTGCTGAAACTGCTAGAAAGAAAAGAAATGAAGGGGAAGGAAAGGAACAAACATTTATTAAATATCTACAATGTGCCAGGCACAGTGCTAAGCACTTGGAAAATATCTCTTACAATGCTCACAACAACTCTGAGAGTTGTGTTATTATTATACCTGTTTTAGAGTTGAGGAAACTGAGTCAGACAGATGGTAATGATTTGCTTACTTTAGTACATTCTAATAGTAAAGTTTTCATTACAGATTAAATGCTAATTAGTTACTGAAGTGTGTACAGTATACATTTTACTGAAGTATCCTTCATGTATATACTGCTGTATGCGGATTCCCATGTGCAGTGAATGTTTTACACGGTAAATTCCTTTATTCAACACAATAATTATATGCTTACTATGAGCAGGGCATAATGCTGGAAATGACTAACAATTGAGCACATGAGGTGAGTCAATCAGTTTATTTTCTGGCCTCATTCGTAATGTCTAAGTTATTTTAGTAAGGCAGGCAATACATGTTTATGAAGTGCTTACTATGAGCCAGGCATTGTACTAAGCACAAGGAAAACAAATAGAAGCAGAAAGACAGTCCCTGCTCTCAAGAAGCATACATTCTAATGGGGGAGGACACCACATAAAAGTGAGTCGAAAGGGAGAGTGGGTTGGGGGTATAAGGTGCCTGGTCCAGAGACATGGTAGAAAAAGTCCTGTGGAGATGAAACAGCAATGCTTCCAGGAGAACAATGAAAACATCTTTGGCTTGGACCTCCTCCTTAAATTGGAGGTTCTGAGTTGAACCAGTAACACAAAGCGAGGCATCAGAGGTGGACAGTACTTCCAATCTGAGAAGTAGTCCAGGGGTGGAGTGAACCTCCAGGGTAAAGAGGTTTCTATGAATCCATAGAAAAAGTCTTGTGAAGATAATACAGCTCTACAGCTGGAGAGGGATGTCAGTGGTTTTTTTTTCCTCCATGGGGGGTGGGGGGGAGAATACACACACACACACACACACACACACACACACACACATACACACATATACATACATACACACATGTATATCCATATATATGGATATACATGTATACATATACACACACACAGATATCCCAACTTCCATCCATAATAGGCTAATTTGGGAAGTCAGGGCAATCCACAGTCATGTGTTTCCATATTAGCTCAGCAAGGATGGCAAGACAGCTGAGCTCTGAAGGGGAAAAAGCAGCCATTGAAGTCCTTAACTCTAAGGAGGGCACCAGTAACTCTCCCATGCTGGGCTACCAATAGCCAGCATAAAAGCAGGGAGAAGACAGACTTTTACTCCCTATGTTAGAGACCAGTGCATAAACTTATATAGTGTTAGAGGAAGGAGAGGAGATAGGTAAGACTTGGCAGAAAAGCAGGGAAACTGAGAGGAAAGTCTGTGTATTATTCCTGGGTGCCTTTTACTATGTGTCTGTGTGTTTTCTCTCTGCTGTTTGCATTGCCTAGGAGAGCCTGCTTGGCCATGTTGCTGAGCTGCCCAAGGCACAGAAAACACGAAAGGCCTCTTGGCAATGATTTGCGTAACAAGGTCAGAGACGACTCCATCCTTGACAGCACTTCCAAGTCTTTCCCCCTTCCCCAGAGCCTGTCTATGTCAGAGGCAGGGAGACCCTGATGTACAGCTTAGAATTTAAAAAAAATAATGTTTCCTCTTTTAAACCTTGAATAAAAAGAGACATTTTAAACAATGCCAGGGCACTGCAAAGACAAACCCAGAGACATTCTTCAAAGGATCCCCTGGAGAAAATGGAACGCAGTGTGTTGCCAGTCTGCAGGTAAAACTGTACCAAAGAAAAAGGCTTGAGGGACCAGCCATCTGATTGGCTAGAAGTGAGGTAATGGTTTCAGTCATTCAGCTCTCTAAAGGCCTTGTGCAAAGGAATCTATGGGTAAAACATAACCAGCTTTAATGGGCTGGAAGACGTTTTTGAATTTATTTATTTTTCTAAAAAACAACCGAGCCCAAGCTTCCCTGAGACTTGCCAGTGGGTAGTGTTACATTTTACAACAGTGTAAGACTTTACATAAACTATCTTTGGCATTTGAAATACAGTCCAGCAATTCGACATGTATCATTTCAGAATTCTTCCTCCTCATGTTTTAAGCTGCCTTAGTCTTCAGTAGAGCGTGGTTGAGGACACCACTGTAGTCAGAGGGAATTATCTGTCCACATCTAACATCTTCATGGTCACAGAACTCTCTGACATGAACAAAGGCCTCTTATTGCTTTAATACGGTTAGCCCTTATCTCCCTCAGTCTATCAGCACAGGACGCAGCTTTAGAGAAGCATGCCGCCAATATTTTCTCTTTTGTTGTTTTGTTTAGTTTTGTTTTTGTTTTCAGCCTGGCTGGGATTATAATCAGAGACCGTCAACCCAGATCAAAGAGTAGGAACTGTTGACTCTTTGCCCAAAGTCCTGTGCAATTTCAAACACATCTCTGGTGTGAGAATTCCATATGGATGTCCCTTCAGTGAGGTGAATGGACATAGTACCTTATTTCCAAATACATTTACATGCAGCTCTTTACATCTCCCATTTGGGAATGGTGGAATAAACCCACATATGAAATTAAATTGTAATTAAGCCACCTGAGCAGCACTTTTGAGAGGAAAGTTTTATGATGTTCAACTTTTCATCTAGTTGCATATCAATTAGGGATAGGAAGGAATAAGCACTTATATATTGTTTACCATATGCCAGACACTGTATTAAGCACTTTTACAAATATTACCTAATTTGATCTTTATAACAACCCTGGGAGGTAGGTGTTATTATTAGTTCCATTTTATAGTTGAAGAAACTGAGGCAAATAGAAGTTAAGTGACTTGACCAAGATCATACGGCTATGAATGTGTGAGAATGGATTTGAACTCAGGTCTTCCTCACTCCAGGCCTAGCACTTTACCCACTTTTCCATTGCTGCCTCTATTAGGAATTAGGAACTAGCACCTGATTTTAGTTTCTCATCTATGGCTCTGAGAATTAAAGAAAGATAGAAACTTAAGGCTGGGAGTGATGTCGGAGGCCATCTAATTCAATGTCTTATCCAATGCAAGAATGTTTCTAATATTTTCAAGACTTTACTTGAATACCTCCCGTCATTCAAAGCAACCCTGTACCATTGGAGGCCAGCTACATTTGGTACAAATTGTTCCTTGCATTGAATTGAGATCTAGATTCCTTCAAAGCTCAGCTCAAGCATGACTTCCTACATTAGATATTTCTTGATCCTGTAGCAACTAGTGTCTTCGCCTCCCATGAATTATCTTCTATTTACTTTATATAAAGTCATCTGTACATTGTTGTCCCCTGATAAAATGTAAGCTCCCTTTGGGGAGAGACTCTCTCTTTCTTCCTTCCTTCTTTCCTTCCTTCCTTCCTTCCTTCCTTCCTTCCTTCCTTCCTTCCTTCCTTCCTTCCTTCCTTCCTTCCTTCCTTCCTTTCTCTCTCTCTCTCTCTCTTTCTCTCTCTCTCTCTCTCTCTCTCTCTCTCTCTCTCTCTCTCTCTCTCTCTCTCTCTCTTTCTTTCTTTCTTTCTTTCTTTCTCTTTCACCTTTGCATGGCCAGCAACTAGCACAGTGGCTAGCAAATAGTAGGCACTTAGTAAATGCTTATAGATGGATTGAAATTCTTCCCTGTTGATTTCTCCTCATTGATCTTCATTCTGCCCTTTGGAGTCACTTAAAATGAGTTTATTCCCTCTCTCAAAAGACAGACCTTTAAAAAAGAAAGCAAATCTCCCCTACTTCCTACCCCCTCTCCCCCTTCCACTAGTCTTCTTTTCTCAAACCTGAGATTCCCTGGTTACTCTGACCAACCCTAACCTAATTTTCATCATCTTGGCCATTTGTTTTTCATTCTCTCTTCCATTTTCTGCTGGACCACCTAGATAGTCCAAATTGGAATTTCAAGGAATAGAAATAGAACTTGATACTCTATTACTACTAGGTTTACAGTTAGCATCCAAGCTACCTGCCTGGGGTTGGGAGGCAGGAAGGAGAGAGAGAGAGAAAGAGAGAGAGAGAGAGAGAGAGAGAGAGAGAGAGAGAGAGAGAGAGAGAGAGAGAGAGAGAGAGAGAGAGAGAGAGAGTGAGAGAGAGAGAACAAATGTACTAATCCATTTCATTACTGACCAAATATTCTCAATATTTGGTCCATTGCTGAGATATGAAGCAGCACACTGATAGTTCTAGGACCTGGCTGTGCCTAGAACCAAAGGCTGATTCTGAGTGGCATGTGACAATAAGAACTAGTACTATTTTCTCTGTTGGGGGACAAAAAGTTAGTCTTTTCCAAATGCAGCAATTTGGGAGAAGCTGACCCCAGGCACCTTTGAATATACTAATCATGAGTAAGCCAGATAAGAATGAACACAGAGGTTGGTAAAAATTCCTTTGGTGTCAGGGGCTGTACTTATGAACTTATCAGTCATTCTAGTTATTTGTCTACATGTCTCCCCCTCCTTCCTCAGTGGGAAGGGGTCTGGTTAACCAGCCTGCATTGTTACCCAATAAACAAGCTCTCTCTCTCTCTCTCTCTCTCTCTCTCTCTCTCTCTCTCTCTCTCTCTCTCTCTCTCTCTCTCTCTCTCTCTCTTTCTCTCTCTGCCTCTTTCTCTGTCTCTCTCTCAACCTATGGTTTAATTAATGTAAGGGACTTCCAACATGGAAGCGTCCTCTACCTATGCCAATCTATCACTGTAGTCTTAGAAAGTTGCTGGGAGTAGTGAGAGGTACTTGACTGTGGTTATACAGCTTGTAAAAGTGGTCAGAGGTGGTACCCAACCCTTCTGTACTCTAAGGCTACCCTTCTATCATCTATACCAAACTGTCTTTGAAGACTACTCTTAATTCCTTCTTCATCTTCTGGTCACAGTGCACGTGCTAAATGATTTTTACCACTGGGCTCACACACCAGTGAGCATGCTGGAGTTGATTAGGCTCAGTCTTTCCTTTTCCCTTCTGAGGTAGTTGCATGACTTCCTGTTTAGCTCCCAATTCCCCTGACTCCTGTTTGGATTAGGGCAATAATCTGCCTAGGCCTTTTCACTGTTTCCCCACTATGTCTTTATCCAGCAAGGCTTGTTTAATAAAATGGTCCTCATTGAATTACCAGCTCAAAAGTTTTTCAATCTTAGGCAAATATCAGCACCAGAGTCAGTATAGGGCAGTGAGGAGAGCTCTGGGGCTACTATTAGGTAACAGAGGCTTAAGTCTTGGCTTTGTCTCTTCCTAGAGTCTCTCTGGGCCTCAGCTTCCTTATTTACAAGGGAGGCATATGGATACCTGCCCTATCTGTCTCCTAAGCTTATGGTGAAATTTATGTGTTGGCACATTTGCATAGTCGCTGTGAAGAAAGCACTCTGTAAAACTCAAAACACTAAATAAATATTTGTTATGATCAGCCAGCAAGAAAGATTGTTCCACATATATATACAGTAGTATTATCATTGTTGTCATTTCTCTTACTGGTTTTTGTTGGGAGCTAGCTGACAAGAAACTATTTAAGTGAGGACCAAAGGAGAAAAAAAAACATTAAATTTGAAGACAAAGGATCTGGGTTTGAATCTAAACTTTATCTTCATGTGACTCTGGGCAAGTCATTTAGCCTTCTGTCTACTTCAGTCTCCTTATTTGTAAAACAAAGTGTTTGGACTAGATGCGTTCCTAAAGTCCCTCTAGTTCAAGCTCTAGGATTCCATAATCAGTTTCAGAGTAGGTTCTTCTGAGTCTGTTTTGTTTGTATATATAGTATGATGGGGAAAGCAGCAGATTAGATTCCCACTCCCAACTGTAGTACTGACCAGTAAGTCACTTCTGTAGGCAAAAGCCAGTCCATGTACTTATATCATGCTTTCCTCATCTCTAAAAGGAATGGTTTGGCCTCAATAATCTCTAAAGTCATTTTCAGCTCTCAAATTCTATGATTCAATAAACCAATGTCAAAGCCACCATTAGGGCTACTGAAGAGAGCTGTCTATATTGTACTGGCTTCAAAAATTAAATACTCAAGAAAAAAAAGTGGGGGAAAGGGGATGGTTATGGTCCCATTTGCCTCCTGGTCAGCTTAGCAACTTCTGGATCGAATTTTCTCAGTTTTACAAGGTCGGAGGTTGGTTTTGCAGCTGCCCATCCTTGCCAAGACAACCCAGAGAACAAGAAAAGCAACCCAGGCTCATCATCCCACTAATAAAAGGTGTGTGTGTGTGTGTGTGTGTGTGTGTGTGTGTATCTGTCTGTCTAATTGGGGATTTTAAGGGAGTTCAGGATGGTCTGAATCTCTCTGAGCTAAAAGATCCTTCTTCAGAGCAAATTTTGGTGAAAAGTCTTGTTTGTCTTCAGTCCATTAACCAGATAGGACAAGGTGAACATGAGTGGCCTCTTCTGATATAGGGGGAGCATAAGTCCACTGGATAAGTGACCAGTTACAGCAGCCAGCACCAAATCCTGTCCTCAAAGGCTGCTTTCAATTAGAGGAGTTAACGATGTCTTGCTTTCAAAGGGTTTTTTTAATCCAGTTTATCTTCCACCCACACACGTTGTACACAAAAGCAGAGAGACAGAAAGAACAAGAGGAGAAAGAGCTGTGGTATTTTCCCACACGAGGGAATGCCATGCGGTTTCTATTGAGTTCCCCTTTGACAGATTTATGCCGTCTTTTGTCAATCACAGGAGGGGGGAAGTGCTCACCAAACCTCTAGCCCATCCTCTCCAATTTCCTCTTTCTACCCAAAGGGACCTGGGAATGTGCCACAGAGAAAGAAAGGAAAAAAAAAAGACAGAAAGGAGGGAAACACACACTCACATACCTACACATATACACACCAATCAGGGTTTCCCAATGTGTCTCCTTAGGCCAAATGTTAGCCTCAGTTACGCAGGCGCAACTCCAATTGACTTCACTGGGAATTGAGCAGGCGTAAATGGGGACAGGAATTGGCCCCTTTCACTTATCCCCAGTGGACCTTCAAACACCAGGCAATTCCTGATGTATACTGGACTTAGAAAATGCTCTATTTGGGGTGGAGTGTAGAAAATAAAAAGATAAGGAAGAGAGGAAAGCTGGCCCTTGCCTCCTCCTCCTTCCCCCCCCCCCCGCCCCACTCCCACCCAAGCACAGTTTAGGAACCGCTGATTTACTAAATCAGAAGGCTCAAGTAGCCATGTGAAAGTCCTAAAAGGAGTGAATAATCTAGTAGAAATCATGCTGGATTGGGTAGAAGAGACCTGGATTTTAGTCTAACTCAATGTATGCATAACTCACAGAACTCAAGAGTTAGAAGAGACCTCACAAGTCAATACCTGGTTCCAACTCAAGCCAAAACAGCTACCCCACCACTCCATCAATCAATCAGTTGGCACAGGAAATTCAAAAAGAAAAGTGAGACAATCTTTGCCCTCAAGGAATTGATATTCTATTGAGGGGGGCAGCTAGGTGATCCAGTGGATAGAGCACTAGGCCTGGAGTCAATAAAAAGTACCTACTATGTGCCAGACATTATATTACATGCTAGGGATTAAAAAGAAAAAGAGAGACCTTCAAGAGGCTTTTTCTGATTCCTCAATTATTACTACTACTCCCTCAACTACTTTGCATTTATTTATAGTTACTTAACTATGGAGTGGCCAGCACAGTGGATAAAGTGAGACTGTTTAAATTCAGGAAAATCTGGATTGAGGCACTGCCTCTCACATACACTGACTTAACATCATAGTCTTCTAAGCAAATCAATAAGCTAACAGTTTTCAAACTCTTTGATCTCGTGACACCCTTTGCATTCTTTAAATTATTAAGGGAAGTATCCATCCCCCAAGAGCTTTTGTTTATGTGGATTACATCTATCAATATTTATTATATTAGAAATTAAAACATCTTATTATTATGAAAATAATTTTGACCCTGGGGATACTGGACTATACTGGCTGGAACCATGGCTCTAAACTTTGAGTAGCTTTAAGACCTGCATTACTGGAGGGAATATCTTCACCTAGAAGTGAACTCAACTAATGAAATCATGTATCTAATTCCTACTTATCTCAGAACCTATTGAATCTCTCTCCTCCCTCAATTTGTCCAGTCATGTCTGACTCTTTGTGACCCCATTTGGGGTTCTCTTGGCAAAGACACTGGAGTGGTTTGCCATTTTCTTTTCCAGCTCATTTTATAGATGATGAAGCTAAGGCAAATGGGGTTAAGTGACTTGCCCAGGGTCAGCCAGCTAGTAAGTGTCTGAGGCCATATTTGAAATCAGGAAAATGAGTCTTCCTGACTCCAGGTGCGGCACTCTATCTGCTGCACCACCAGTAGGTACTTAATAAATGTTTACTACTTATTGATTGAAAGAGGTGGCTTGAGCTTTTCCTTGAACAGGACTAGGGGGTCCAAAAGGCAGAGCTGAAGAGGGTGAGCAGCCAAGACCTGGAGACAGCCTGTATAAAGTCACTGAGACCAGACATTCCTAACAACTACTCACCAAGTTTCTGTTTGTAGATCTTTTTTTTGGGGGGGGGAACTAGGCAATGGGGTTAAGTGACTTGCCCAGGGTCACACAGCTAGTAAGTGTTATGTATCTGAGGTCACATTTGAACTCAGGTCCTCCTGAATCCAGGGCTGGTGCTCTATCTACTGCACCACCTAGTTGCCCCTGAAGATACATCTTAAAGGAAAACCTGTTAGCTCCTGAGAGACCAGCTCCACTTTCGCAAGACACAGCACTCCCTCCCTCCCCCACCTACTCTGTCATCCTTCAGTGCTGGTCTCCTGGCAGTTACTCAAACAACATACTCCATCTCTCAACTCTGGGCATTTTCACTCACTGCCCCCATGCCTGGAATGCACTCTCTCCTTATCTCTACCTCTTGGCTCCGTACAAGTCTCAGCTAGAAGTCCATCTTCTAGAAGAAGCCTTTTCTGATTCCCCTTAAGGTTAGTGGCTTCCCTGGTTGAGTGTGTATTTCCAATTTATCCTGTTTATAGTTCATTTACACATAATTGTTTGCACATTGTTTCCCCCTTTAGACTGTGAGTTTCTGAGAACAGTGACTATCTTTTACTTTTCTTCGTATCCCCAGTGCTTACTTAGCAAAGTGGACAGCATATAGTAGGTGTAAGCACCTAAATTTATTAAGATAAATTTTTTTTACTATCTCTTGGGCAACTGATTGTTACTAAGTTTTCCCTACATTGAAATGTCAGGCTAAAATTTGTCAGAACAACTTCCACCCACTGCTGTCTCCTAGAGCTATTTTGAACTAGGGTTTTACTTTAACCCCCCCACCCCACCCCCAGCAGGCAACACTCCAGTGTTCCCTTTGAATTACCTCTGGCTAACTACCACTAGATAGATAATATTTTCCAGCCCAGCCCCACTCCTCCCCCATAACTCAGAAGCCTAGAATATCTCTCCATATTTATTCTAAGCATCAACTCCCTCCCTTTCCAGAACCCACACTAAACTGGCAGAAAAAAAAAAACCAGACTACAAAGAGTTAATGGATTAACACTGGCCTCAAACTCTTTTACAGACTTAACAACTACAAAAAGCTAGTCCTGTTGTTTACAAACCATTAGAAACAATTATCACCTTCCTGGGCAGGGCCTCAGGGAGCAGTTTACAGCTTGGATGCAAGTCTCAAAGAGATAAAGAGAATCCATTCTTTCAACTTTCAGATTTATAGTTTGACAGAATGTTGGTCAGACAGTCAGCCAGCAACTGTTGCAGGAATAGGGCACAGAGCGCATGGTGATTTTTCCCTCTTGCAGTCACAGACATCTGAAGACCTTCAGGGTTCGGACAAGTCCTGTACTTCCAGATTAGATAATTTCCTATCTAATCCACCAACCCACCCCACCAGGATTTCAAGTTTCTGTAATAAAGTTATTAGCATTTGGAATCAGAAAATCATAGATTTAAACACTTTCCAGTCCAATTCCCCTCATTTTACATGTAATGACATGTGTAGAATTACCCAAGATCCTACAGATAGGATTTGGAAGCCAAGTGATTCCAATGCTCTCTCTACAATGCAATGAATTGTACCTGGTTGGCTTTCAGTCATTATACCTAATGTTAAATTCAAATCGCCTGCAGTTACTTGTTCCCAAGATAAGCTATGGATTCTGAAACACTGGGGAAAAACAAACAAACAAACAAAAAAACCCTCCCTAGTCATAGTAACAACAACAGTGACAGTAACACTTACAGTAGTAATAACAGTAGCAATAGTATTGCAGCTGACTAATATCCCCCCAAGATGTAATGGAAAGAGTCCTCAGTGCAAATCTGGAGTTCAAACCTTAGCTCTGTCACTTAGCTCCTGCATGACTTTGATCAAGTCACTTCTCCTCTCTGGGACTCATTTTCCCCATCTGTAAAATGAGGGGTTTGGAGTACATGATATAGTGGAAAGAGCCTGGAATCTCTCGGGCAGCTAAGTGGCACAATGGGTAGAATTATGGACCTGGAGTCAGGAAATCTTGAGTTCCAATAGGCCTCAAAGATTTATTGGGCGTATGACCCTGGGCAAGTCACTTAAACCCTGTTTACCTCTTTTCTCATCTGTATAGTAGGTGTAATAAATAGCATTTACTTCCCAGGATCATTGTAAGGATCAAATGAAATAATGTTTGTAAATGGCCATAGGTGTTGCATAAATGTTAGTTGATGATGGTGATGATGGTGGTGATGATGATGATCCTGAGTTAAAGAACAGAGTGTTCAGATCTTCCCTTTGGAGATAATGACATGAGACAGTATGTAAGCTACTTAACATGCCTATCCCACCATTTCCTTATGTAAAAAGCAAGGAGGTGAGGCTAAATGGGCTTTAAGATCCCTTCCAACTATAGCTGTGTACACACACACACACACACACACACACACATGCACTCACACTTTTACTTATTTCTCTAGGGCAAATGGCTTGTAAGTTTCTTTCTAGTCCTAAATCTGTGATCCACTTTCCAATTCATGACTAAATAATAAGGAAGCTTTACCTTCAAAGTATAAATGGTGCTGATAATTAACTCAGAGATGGAGAAGCCTTGCAGTAAACCTCACAGGCCAAAGTTATTACAATGGATGAATGAAATTATAATCTTGAAGGTAACATTCTGAGGTGATGGTTACAGTTCTACTGCCTATTAAATCCTACAGAGAGTGCTGGATATTGTGGTATCATTGTTATATGATAATACTTATTCCATTTCAAGACTTTGGTGAGATGTGAGGAGAGAGGGGAAATGTGGCTATTAAACCTAAAAAAACTCAATAGGTCCTCTTGTCTCCTCTCCACAATTTTACCAGGCAGTCACCCACCCCTCTAGCAACCCATTTGGACTAGGAAACTAGTGAAAGACTTTGTGTAAGGGACAGCTAGGTGGCAGAGTGGCTAGAGCACTGGCCCTGAAGTCAGGAGCAGTTGAGTTCAAATCCGGCCTCAGACCAAACACTTGACACTTATTAACTGTGTCACCCTGGGTAAGTCACTTAACCCTAATTGCCTTAAAAAAAAAAGACTTTGTGTATCATTATGGATTGCTTAAGCCATCTAGCCTACCAGATCTACTTTTTCAAGGCAAAGTTGTATAATGGAAAGACCACAGTAATTGGAGCCACAGGAGATATACTCCAGTCTTGATTCTGCCATTGTATGACTTTAGTCAATCATTTCATCTCTATGGGCTTCAGTTTTCTCATCTGTAAAATGAGGAGGGAGGGGGAAATTAATTAGATTACCTCTAAGTTTTTTTTGTTTCGTTTTGTTTTTAAAGCTCTAAACCCATGATCTTATGATTTCAAGTAATAGGGAAAATGTACTTGGAGCTGATGAGGGGAAAACAAATGAAGACAAGCATTCAAGGTCTCAGCAATAGGCCACCTGACGGGTACCTCTGGCCTGGGAGTAGCCAGAAGTATGAAGAGAAGCAGGGTACTAAACAAAAACAAAACAAAACAAATTAAAAAAATAAACAACTTTCTATGTAGTTGTTTGATGGCAACCTTCCCTCTGCTTCAGAAGGCCCTTTGACAGCAAGGGCATGTGTGCCCACCTGTTTGTAATTTCTGTAGGGTAGAGGAAAAGTTTTATTTGTTTTAATTATTATTATTTAAAAAGGAAAGTAGAGAAAATGTTAACATATGACAGTTCTTGTGGGGCTTACATAATCTTCCATGTCAGAGGAAAAAGTGAGATTCCCCCTCCCCACTGTAGTCTCCCCAGATGGTCTAGGGGTGAATGAATGGAACTTTGCTCTATTCCCCAGAGGGGGGAAATAGACTTAGAAGGGACCATAGATCTAGAGTTGGAAAGTACCTTAGAGGTCATCAAGTCCAATCCCTGTCTCTCATCTTACATATTTTATACTACTCTGGAGCCCAGGATAGTTAAGTAATTTGCCCAGAGTCACACAAGGAATAAATAGAAAGACAGAATTTGAAACCAGATCTCCTACACCAAAGTCAGCACTCTTTCTATGGTACCACTGTGAAATGGAAACTAGTGCTAGGAAATGCACTGCCATTGCTTTCATGCACCTGGGGATGTTCCAATGTGGCTGCAAAGAGGGATGGTAAGTCAAATTCCTTCTCTAGGAGCTAGTTTCTTCTTCAAACATGGGGAAGTTTTGGTGAAACAGTACCTTATAAAATCATAGAGTTGATGAGTTAGAAAGAATCTGAGAGGTCATCGAGTCCAAACTACTGAGAGAATGTGAATCTCTCTCCAACATCCCTGATGAAGAGCCATCCAGCCTCTGCCTGAACATCTACAATGGCAGGGACCTTAGCATTTTATGAGGTAGCCCTAATTGTTGGGAAAGTTCTAATAGTTGACATTCATCCAAAATCTACTTCTTTGTGCCTTTTACCCTCTAGTCTTACGGGCACAAAGTCTATGACCGATTTCCTATGATAGGGCTTCAGATTTCTTAAAGAAAATAGTCTTGTCTCCCCAAATTTCATCTCCCTCTGGCAAAATCCTGATGACATGGCAACACAAAAAGAAGTTTCTCCTGCTTATACTCTTCTCAGCATCATTCATTCATTCAAAAAACATAAGTGGTATGTAAAAGTTAGCTATCATTACTGCTATTATTAATTCTATATTTTTATGCATTTAAAAACATTCTTCTGAGAAAGGGTCCATAGGTTGCACCAGACTACCAAAGAGCTCCATGAGACAAAAAAGTTGAGAACCTTTGGACTAAATGATTTCTAAGTACTCCCAAGCCAAAATGTTTATGATTCTATCTCATAATATTGGTAAGAAAATGGAACAAAGAATCAAAGCAAGAATCAGTGGTGAAATTCCAAGAAACCCAATTACAACACATAAGGGAAAAGAATATCATTACATTTCCCAAACTCATTAAATGGTGGGGTATATATCTGGTCACATTGTCTATGGGTTGTTTCAAAGGCCCTAACACAAGGTTAATAGGTTTAGGACTTTAAGAGATCAAATTTAGAACTTAGAGGGACTTCAGAAATCACCTTGTCTAATTCCCCAATATTACAGATGAGGAAACTGAGACCTACACTTGATTTGTCCAATTTCTCACAAGCAGCAAGCTGGAATTTGAACCTATGTCTTCTGTCATGAAATCCAATGCTCTCTCCATGTCATCCCTAAAGTTTTCATCCTTCTCTTTATTGCAAGACAGGCATCCCTACAGAACCACAACAGCTTTTGCTTCTACTCTGGTGTACCTGATACAATCACAGCTTTTCATGAAAATCTGTCCAAAAGCTGATTGCCATAGCATGAAATCCAGATTCACCAAATATTGAAGTGCATATCTCTTTGCTTAAGGAAAGAGGTAAGTGACCAGGCAGGAATTAGGAGAGTGAAATATACAAAGGCTTCATTGGACAATGTCAAATGATCAAGATGGCAAAATACAAATTGATATGACATATGGACTGCCTGTATTTATATTGCCTGTGTATGTACATGCATCATAACCCAAGACTACCTAACATCAGGTGATAGATAGATAGATAGATAGATAGATAGATAGATAGAGCTTGATCTATAGGCTACATATATTCTAAATATATATGCTATGGCTCCCTAGGCCTACCTTTGTACTCCTGCTCAATTTCACTAAGTGTGTAGGAATAAGATGGATAAAGAAGGACAGGGTAGGAATTCAAAGTATACCAGGCAAAGTATAGGTCACTTTGCAGAATGTCTTATAAAAGAAGACAAATCTGAGGAAGGATTTGAAGGCTGGAAGACATCGTTTTGTGGAAGATAGTGTGTATAAATTGGTTCCAGAAGATGGCATGGACTAAGTGAATGTTTGGAGGTAGAAGAATACTAACAGAGGTAAGGTTCATAAGCAAAGAGATTGAGACTAAGATAAAGGGACAACTTCGTAAGTCATGTGTGAAACCCCTTATTTTACAGATGAAGAAACTGAAGCACAGAAAGTTTAAGTAATTCCTTATGGTCGGAAAGCAAGAACTTATAAGGGCTAGGATTTGAATACAGATTCTCTGACTCAAAATCCAGTACTCTTTCCATCATAATATGCTTAACAAGAAGCAAGATTGGTTGAAAATATGAGAGGGCATGCAGTTAATGAGTTGGGTTCGTTGTTCAAGAGCCTTTAAGACCACAATCAAATTTTATTTTCATTTGGTTGATGAGTGTGAATCAAGGATAGCAATCTGAACAGAAGATATTGGAGTGACATGACAAAAGAATAAAAATAAAATAAAATAGACAAAATATAGTCCAAAGGAGATGGTAGGCAGAAGTCTATAGAAGAGAAAATGAAAGTCAGTGCAAGAAGCCTTGTGGACCAGGGGCACTGTAGAGATGGAGAAGGGCCAAAAAAAATGATTAATATGACATAGACCTTCTCTTGAGAACCTTACAAATGAATTGAAATCACTATCTCTCCATACGTTAGTAGGTGGTTGCATGAGATGCCATGGCTAAAATACTCCTCTTCTGGAGCTTTACTGCCACAGCTAGGCTGACTGTTAGATGAAAATATCCTTTCCTTAAAGCTTTTCTTCTTGATATAAATAGGTGGAGTTTGTGCGTTCCTTGCATAGCATTTGAGAACCCAAAGTCACTTTCATACCTTGTTGAAGTATCAGAGGAGAATGTTATCTGCTCTAGGACAGTAACTATCTACTCTAGATAAGATGCCAAAACAGAGAAAGTGACCAATTTGCTTCAGATAGCTAAGCAAGAAGATAGAATCAGACCTAATGCCTATTCCAAAGTATTTGCTGAGAATAACTGAAAACTTAAGAGTTAACTCCAACAGAAAAGGAAGAAGGGGCCCTCTGTCTATTCTCTGAACATTTTTATCCAAATATATTTTTCTCTCATAGTTCTAAACAGTCAAGAAATAGTTAATGACAAAATTGACCACATGGACCCTTCAGGAAAGGTCAGAGGAGCGATTTTTCACTTAAAAACATCTGTGTTGAAAGAACAAGACTTTCTCATGTTCATAAAACTACTAGTTTCAAAAGTTCCTACTCCCCCCCTTCTTCTGATTCTATGCTTTTTTAATTAGAAGCCACGAGTCTAAAGTTGTGTGTGAGGTTAATTACCAGCCAAATTACCTGAAGAAAACCACAACTGATGCCCAGACCCCAACAGAGAGCAATTCCACAAGAGCAGAAACACAGGAAACATCTGTCCCCATGTCCCTTTTCATGGGATGTTTCTGCCATGCCTGGCTGTGTGCAGAACAGAGAGTCCAAGAACTCTCTTCATTATCTCATTTTCCCTTACCAGGCCCCCCATTTGAATAAGTTGGGGTTCAATAGTACTCTAAATGCATAACTACTCCCTGTACTTTTTGGAAGAGCATAGTGTTTCTTTGCTAAATTACTATGCTTCAAACTAGATCTCCCCTGGGGAGGTGACCCAGTGAGAAGCCATGTCACACCTTATATAAGCTGTGAGGAAGGGAGCAGGGGAAGGATAGGAACAATTTACAGTTGAATAATTGGAGTTTTTTTGGTGACCTCCCAACTCAACCATCTGAACGTGTGCAAAAGAGCAAGAGAGAAATTTCTCTTGGCTTGCTCCATTTGATTCCAAAGATATGGTTGGTGGTGTGTAAATTAGAATGATTGCACTCACTTCCTAGGGCTATTCCAGCTGTCATAAGAAAACTGCTGACTAACAAATCCGTCACCACATAAATGAATTCCTCTAAACAACTTCGGCCATCCAATGAGCTGATTCCTCCTCCAGCAGCTGGTTGCTTCCTCTGGCATGTAGTGACTCACATCTGTATCCAAGTACAATTTTGCTGCAGGTGGTTGGAGAAGCCCTTCACTTTTATCCAACCACAACACAACTCTGGGTCAGTATGATGAGCTCCACAGTTGGATTAATTAAACTCCTCAAGTGTTTTGGTTGCTTCCTTTTCTAACTTTCCAGGAGAACAGGAGTGCCATTCCAGCATCAGACAAGCTCAGCAAGAGTCTTCATGGCAGAGCTGGTAGAACTGGCATGGGAGGAAATTCCTAATTCTTATGCCAAACAGTTTCTATAAGTCAATAGTATGGAACCCCTGACTGCAAAGGAGCTCCTTGACACCATGTAGAGCAAATGATGGAATATTAGTGCTAGGAAGAAACTTTAAAATCAAGTATGTGACTTGCCTAAGGTCACCCTAGGAAATAGAAGTCAGGATGTTCTGAGTCCCCATTCATGTGCTCTTTTCACAACACCGTATCACCTATGATCTCTCTGCTTATGGCTTCAGTGTTTCATAGGCTTGCCACTGAGGATCTTCACTCAGATCTTAAAGATCTGAATATTGCCTCCGTGTGTGTGTGTGTGTGTGTGTGTGTGTGTGTGTGTGCGCATATGCACGTGCACATTCACATGCACACACTCACATGCAGGTAACTCCATGTGCACATGCCCTTAAAAGTTCCAGGCTGCAATAAAAAGGTCGTAATACACTTCTCTACTTCTCTCAATTGTTGGAATCCCTTTTTCTCTCCAATTCCTGGCTTCTTAGGCTTCCTTCAAGTCTCAACTAAAATCCCACCATGTGTAAGAAGACTTTACCATTCTCCCTTAATGCTGGCATCTTTCCTCTGAGATATCATCAATTTATCATATAGGTTGGGGAACAGTAGGACCAAAGGAACAAATGCAGAAAATCATAAGATGTTCTGGGGGACAGTAAATAGAGCAGTTTATACTAGAGGGGCCATGTAGAAGAATAGGATATAGGACCAGGAAATGCAGTTTGTAGTTAGACTGGAATAGGCCTTGAATGTCATACTAGGTATTTGGATTTTATAGTGCGGAACAGTGGGAAGTCAATGGAATTGCCTGAGTAAAAGGGTGATCATTCATCTTGTTAATTCTGGCAAGATGGGAACAGTAGTCCCAAGGTATCATATCCTTAGTTGAGGTATTTCGAAGAGTTTAATAACAAACCACTGTTGAAGGGAAGATACAGCTGATATACTCTTGCCTTGTGAGATGAAGAATAGTTTTACTTCTCTAACAGAAGCTTCTCCCAACAATTTTGTTTTTCAATGGATAAGCCAAGAATGAAACACTTAACATATAACTTCTTGAAGTCTCTACTTAAGCTAGTGATCTAGAAATCAATTTGAAAGGGGTAATCCCCAAATATACAATATCCCAGGGAAGGAATATACTATATCAGGGAAGGACACTAAGATGACATTAAACCAGTGAGCTGACTCATAGTTCAGGATCATAAAATCCACAGAGTCCAATCTCATTTTACAGAAGGCATAGAGAGGTTAAATGACTTATCTAGGATCACACAGCTATTGAGTACCAGAGGTGAGATTTGAACTCATTATTTTTGACTCTAGGTGCAGAACTCTCTCCACTTTACTATGCTGTTTCACAACTCTTTTTTCCCCCAATTAATTAATTAATTTTTAGTTTTCAACATTCACCTCTATTAAAATTTTGAGTTCTAAATTTTTCTTCCTCCCTTCTCTCCTCCCTCCCCAAGATGGGATGCAATCTGATAGAGGCTATACATGTACAATCATATTAAACATATGTCCACATTAGTCATGCCCAACTCTTTCAATCAGGTAAAGAGACGAGCTTTTCCTGAAGGGATGAGGCCAATGATAGGATCTAAGTGTCATCTAAACTGAGCAACCAATGGGTCCATTAGATTGTTAGCAACTTGGGGGCAGGGACTGTCTTTTGCTTCTTTTGATTTTCTCATTGCTTAGCATAAATTCTTGATAAAGTGCATTCTTTTTTTGGGGGGGCTAGGCAATGGGGTTAAATGACTTGCCCAGGGTCACACAACTTGTAAGTATTATGTGTCTGAGGCCGGATTTGAATTCAGGTCCTCCTGAATCCAAGGCCGGTGTTCTATCCACTGCACCACCTAGCTGCCCTGACACAGTGGATTCTTAATAAATGCTTACTGATTCATTCGTTCATTCATCTAGGCAAAATGCCCTCATTGTGTTTTCTAAATGAGCCTTCTTTCCATATTCTACTTCACCAGTCTTATCTCATATTATACTCCCTCTGTATAGTCTATGATTCAATTAAAGTGAATAATTCAAACCTTTAAACCCATTGTATTTATTGTATCCATTATACTTTCACACCTTCAAGCATCTGCTTATACTATACTCAGAATGTCCTTACTCCCTCTCTTTGCCTATTAAATTAGCACCGTCTTTTAAAGTCCTATTCAAATGTCTCTCCCTCAGAATTCTTAAATCCCCTCAGACTTTTGTTTTGCATCACTCTCATATAGTTATAATGGGATGTTGTATATTCTGGATGTTGTATATTCTAACTATATGTCTCGGTCCTGAAGTTAGTCTTTCTCTTAGACAGTAAGTTCTTTGAGGGCAGAGATTGTCTCTTAGAAAAAGTTTGTATTTTCCTAACATTTTGCACTATACAGCAGGGGCTTAATTTGTCATTATAATTGGTATTTTACCTCTTCAGGCCCTTACTTCATACCTGACTTACCACTCTTTTCTCTTTGGTGCCAATGTGAGGATCAACATGGGGGGAAAATGTATATGAACATGGGAGTATTTGGTTTAGTTGGAGAAATAAGTGCAAGTCTGAAGAGAGCACAGGGGAGGCAAGGAGGGGAAGAAGGAGGAAAAGAGGAGATGGTGAGACTCCTGCCTGACTCTGCAAGTCCGGCTCTGTGAAAAATGGGGAAATCCAAGGAAAACAAACTCAACAAACAAACAAAAAACACACAGAGGAGAAAGCCCCATCTCAACAAACCCTTGCTTCAGAGCTGACATGAGAAAGTTTACTTTTAGAGTCTTAGAAATGAGCGTGTGGTTTTGAGGGTGGAATTCCGTTCTGCTGAAGAATAGCACCCTGCATGTCTCTCTATCTGTGGCTTAGTAACTACATTACAATCTTGGAGAGCCCTGTTTACATTTTTTACATGTTTTTTGGGTACAGAACATGAAACTAAATTACACAGCAAAGGCCATTCTGGCTAGGCTCTGGGTCCGTCCCCCCCCCAATATATGTATATATATATATGTATATACATATATATGTATATATATATGTATATATATATGTGTATATATATATGTATATATATATATACATATATATATATATATATTTCTTTTTTTCTTTTTTTAAAGCTCATAATGGGCTTGAGTGACAGCGTCGCAAGGGAACTTTCTGGCTTTCTTACCAAGAGAATTGTGTTAAGGGACTGAGAAGAGATGAGGACCATAAGATTTAGAGCTAGAAGACACCTTGGCGATCATCCAGTCTGATCCTTTCATATTACAAATGGGGAAACTAAGGCCAAGAAGCAAATGAGTGTCTGCAGAAAACCTCAGACTTAGAATGGACCTCAGAAGGTCTTCTAACATAAGCAATAAATAGCAAAGCTCATATTCAGGTCCTCAGGCTTCAAATGTACTAACCATTCTGCTTTTGTGCTCCAAGAGGCCATAGACTATTATCTGTTTCACCTTCCTTCTCCCTCTCACCTAACTCTGTGCAGAGTTGGTATTTAATAACTTTGTTGAATAGAATTTCAGCAGAGTGGGGAGGTGGAGTGAAGAAAGAAAAATTCTAAGAAATCCTTGTTAGATAAAAATAAAGTAGACAAATTGATTCTGCTTTTTTTTTTTTTGGCTCCCAATGGAAATGAAACAGTAATGGACACACTCATGTAACAACCACCACCACCATCCCTCCAGCTTCCACCTACTTCCATCAAAAAAACCCAGCAGACAAAGTAGAGATAGAAAATTGTTTCCATTTGTAGCTATCTTTTATGTCTTCATGCTATCTTTCTTAGCATTAAGCTTTCTTTACCTTCCTTTGGCATTTTTTCTTTCTACTGCTTTCAGTGTGTGATGACAAGGGAGTGTATATTTTAGATTTAGCTTGTGCCAACCAACCATCTAATGTAGGACTGTCAAATGGTAGCATTGTAGATTAAGAATTAGAAAGGATCTCAGTGGTTATCAATGCCAACTCTCTGACAAGAGGAAATTGAGGCTCAAAGAACTTGCGATTTGCCAAAGGTCACACAGCTAATAATTATCTGACGCAGGCTTTGAATCCAGGTCTAGAGCCCAAGTCCAGAACCCTATCTACAAGGTCTTTTCAATAACTGAAAACCTTTTTTTAGGTTGATTGATGAATCTGATTGAAGTCAATGAAACTTACTAAAATTCTTCCATGAATGTCAAGTGACTAGGAGCTATGGTTATCAGAGATTTTAAGTGGGGGTACAGCTGAATAAGAGTTTTATAATTATTGGCATAAGAAAGGATCTTAGTAATTATGAGTTTGTCTAGCCTAACACCATCATCTTATAGACGAAGAACCAGTTTCAGAGAGAGGAAACAATGTCACACAATCACAGAGTTGCAACTAGAGACCAGGTTTCCTAATATTCTCTTAACCTCACCTATAGATTAATCCTCTCTAGTAATATTAGACCACATTTCTGTAGTGCTTAAATGTATAATAGACACACATATACATCTACATATGTATATACGTGTATATGCTTATGCACTTATTTCTTCAAAACTATCCTGTAAGGTAGGTATAAGTATTTCCATCCTTCAGGCTAAGAAACTCAGGCTTAGAAAGGGGGGAGTGATTTGCTGATTATCTAACTTTTAATAAGTGGTAGAGAATGACCTCATACTCAGGTCTTCCAATGTCAAGACCATGGCTCTTTCTAGTACATTGCCCTGCCTTTTAATATATGGCTTTGGTCTTTGGCAGACTTGTCATAGAGGATCTTCACTATAAATTCTAGACTTCCATGGAAGAGACACGAGTCTCTTCAGATTTTCTCAATTGCTGAAACTTCATAAACTGGGAACATGGTGCCAAACCCCAACCCTGGATTACTCCCACAAACTGCCTTCTCCACTCTTACTCATATGCTTCTGAACTGTGCAGGAGGAAGTCATACAACCCTGCTGACTAGGCCCACAACAAATTTATGTTATCTAATCTCAATTGGGCCCTTCAGGCAACAAGGCAATCCCTTCAACTCTCTTCTAATTGACTATCTCACTCCCCACAGAGACTGTTTCTAACCTTTACATCTTTCCTCAAGCCTCCCATACCACCTCCTACCAACTTCCTCTCAGCAGAGGATTTGCTTCATACTTTACTGAGAAAATAGAGGCCATATGCTGTGAAGTTCCTTTTCTCTATTTCACATTTTAAATTCCCCTTGATAGCATTCTTTAACCTCTCCTTTTTTGCTCCAATCTGATGAAGGGTTGGCCCCTTTCCTACTAGAGGCCAACCTCTCTACTTGTGCCCTTTATCTTAACACTCCTTTTGCCTCCAGAAATCCGTCAGTGTGTCTCTGCTATCTTCCATCCCAACAGCACCAACTTCAATTTCTCCCTATGGAGTGACTTTTACTTTACACCCTACAAACATGTCCACATCTTCCCCATCCTTAAAAAGTTTTCTCTTTCCCCTATAGTCCCCTCAAACCATCATCCTATACCTCTCCTCTCATTCACAGCTAAATTTTTTAAGTGAGAATGTGTGGGTGGGTTGAGGGAAACCTGTCTACTCCTATTGTCTCTACTTTTATCCCCTCCCCTCCTGAACTCCATGCAAATCTGTCTTCCAACTTCCATCACTCAACTGAAAATTATTTCTCCAAGGTTAGTAATTATCTCCTAATTCCCAAATGTGATGGCCTCTTCTCCGTACTCATCATTCTTGGCCACTCTACAGCATGATGAGCACCCCCCTCCTCTTCTATAATCTATTATCCCTAAGTTTTTGAGAGTGTTCTTTTTGGTTCTCTCCTTAACTCTCTGATTGCTTCTTCTCAGACCCCTTTGCAAGATTATCTATCATTCATATCCTTCTCTACTATGCATGGATTTACCCCAGCCAGGATTCTGTCCGAAGCTATTATTTCTTCTCTTTTCATATATTATCATATGTTGATCTCCTCAACTCCTATGTGATCAACTATCATCTCTATGTTGATGATTCCTAGATCCAATTATAATTATTCTCTTGAATTTCAGCCCTGTATTATCAACTGTCTGGTGGAAATTTCCAAATTATTCACTATGCCCCAAACAGAACTCATTACATTTCCCCTGCCAAGCTTTCCTCTCTTGCAAATTCTTTATTTCTAATAATGGTACTACTGTCCTTCCAGTCTAAAATTAACAGCTCCAGAGTTATGCTCAACTCTTCACTCTTTCTCCTGCTTCTCATCTAAATCAATTGCCAAGTACTATGGATTCTGTCTTCAAAATATATCTCACGTATGTACCTCTTTTCTCTCAAAGAACCACCACGCCAATCCAGTCTCTTATTATCCCTGGAAGGAAATTTGCTACATTTTCAGTTAAAGATGGCTTCTAAGACTTCAAGGATGTGTGCCTTTCTACCCCAGACAACAAAGCCTAAGGGGCAATTTCTGCTTCTAGGAAATTGGACAGATAGCAGAACTTAAGTAATACATCTATGAGGGAACAAATTATGACATTGCTGTGACATATTTTCTGTAGTGATGCACCCATATGCTTTTTAATAAGGAGTCACATAGTGCCATTTGCATAGCTAGAATAATAACAATCCACATTTCTTGAACCTTCTAATTGGTCTCCCTACCTTAAATCTCTCCCCCTCTGCAAACTATCCTTTTCTAAGCTGCCCAACTATTATTCCTACAGCACAGGTCTGACCACATTATTTCTCTGATCAAGAAATTCCAGTGGTTCTCAAGTGTTTCTAGGATAAAATACAAAATCCTCTATTTGACACTTAAAATCTTTCACATCTCCCATCTCCTTTGCTGGCTTATTGCACATTCCTCCCTTTCGTGTACACTATACTTCAGACAAACTGACCTACTTACCATTCTTCCTCAACATGACTTTCAGCCTCCAGTCTCCATGACTTTACATGGGTTGTTCCCTCTGCCTATGATATATTCCATCCTAACCCTCACCTTGCACAATGTCTAGCTTCTTTCAAGATTCAGATCAAGTACTGCTAGCCAAGATCTATTCTGATCACCCAATTGCTTGCACTAGCTACCTCTGGAAACTACTTTCTATTTACTTGGGTATATTTTATATCTATAGGTGTTCATCTTGTTTTTCCCCAATAGAATGTAAGCTCATTCAGCGCAGAAACTATTATTTCTGTCTTTATATCTCTAGCATTTAATATATTGCCTGACACATAACAGACAACAAATGTTTGCGAATTGAATCAATGAAGGGTAAGAGTGAAGTCTCCCTAGGTTGGTAGGTATAAAGCCTCCTGAGTACCTCTAAGGAAGTTGTAGTGCCCATCCCTAGTTGGTATACCAATGGGATCCTTTCCATATTCTGCCTTTGTTCTGTGTGTGCATTTTTGTCACTTACATAAAAAGAACATGGTGTAGCAGTCCCTGGCACTTGTTGTACTCTTTCCCTAGATGACTTGCATCTGTGCACTCCAAAAACTATTATAAAACCACAGGGAAAAAACAAATCCCTAGAGTATTTGGAGAAACTTGTTGAAATCTCCTCTGACCCTTCATTGCATTTTTCCTTGTTTCTTCTCTTCTCACATGACATGAGGAAAGAGCTGCTCCTTTAGTTAATGAGCTTCCTACCAAAAAAGATAAAATAAATGGTGGTGGGGAGAGAGGAAGAATTGTTCTCATGAAGTCATGTCAAGCATTTTACACTTTGAATTATAACTTCCTTTATATGATGAAGATATATGACATATTTTCCATGCTCACCTTTTTTGGATGGGGCACTAATTGAGTTATTCCATCAATACATATATTTTGGACAGGCTAAGCTCAAACATAGCTGGGCTGAGAACTGAATACAAAGAAGTAGGGATGGTGAGGGGTTGTGTTAGGGAAACTGTACACCATGTTTGGTGATACCAGAGTGTCCATTGCCACAGAATAAAATAAAACACAAAAATCACAAATATTCCACTCTGAGTACTTGGCTGTGAATTAGAGAATGTTATGATGCCAGAAGGCATAAAATCTCAAAGGAAATGAAAAGACATATTATGGTGTTACCAGCGATGCCTTTGACATGAGAAGTGATGTAAAATAAATCATCAATGACCTTTATACCTGGAAATAGAGGTAGGCCAATCCTGTAAGATGAATGGGTAATGGACAAAGAGTCAGAATGCTACACCGGTATCCATCAAATGTTGTAGAAGAACACAGAGCAGAGGAAGGCTTCCTGTAATAATGATGTACTTAGATAGAGGCACCTTACCTAGCAACCTATATTACCTCAGAACTTAGTTAAGAACTAGGAAGAAATTAAAAGTAACAACAACAACAAAAACCCCACTGGGCAGCCAAACTCAATGTCAAAAAGCAATGTAACTTCAGCTTGTGCATTTATGTATTAATGAGACTTGGATGTACCAATCTCTGGAAATATTGATGCCTACTCAATTTTCTTTGAAGGTCATAGTGGAGGCAGAAACCCTGGATTTCCTCAACTGAGCAAGTTGAATTATTTCATTGTAATTTTCACCAACAGGGTCTAATCCTGTTGTCTAAAGTTACAGAATAAGTCAAATGTCTCATTATCTGATCATCCACAGTATGTGGTATATTGGACAAAACGCTGGATTTGAAGTTGGAGGATCTGGGTTCAAAACCTAGCCGTACTAATTATATTACTTCTGGAAAGAAGTAATATCCTTGTAAGCCTCACTTCACTCAACTGTAAAAGGAGGCGGTTGAAATTGACGAGCTCTAAAGTCTCTTCTGGCCAACTATATGATTCTTATGTATTTAAAAAAAATAGTTCCACTTATTTACTCATTATCTCTAAATCAAAGGGTGAATTTTTAGAAATAAATTTGGATGGCTATATTTTAACACGGTTGGTTTCCTTTAATCCTACATATTTTATTTGATCCATTTCAAAAACATTTTCTGAGTAAGGGTCCATAGGGTTTCACTAGACTTCCAGAGGGGTCCATGACACAAAAACAGTAAATAACCCCAGTTCTAATGGTAATTTTATAAGGAGGGGAATAATTAATTTGCTAGGAAGAAACAAGAACTGATAGTATGGGATAATAGGATCATAGATTCTGAGGTGGAAAAAACTTTGGAGATTATCTATGTAGTTCGGTCCCCTAATTGACAGATGAAGAAATGAGGGCCAGAAAGAGGTAGTAATAGCCGAGGTTACACAGGTAGTAATTAGCAGAGTCAAGATTTGAATCCAAATACCAACTCCAAGTCTATTAATAAAAATAATCTCTCTGAGATATATTATCTTCCTGTTCCATCTCTTGTAACACAAGAAACATGTTTGATGGATGACTTTGACAAATTTTTGGTGCAAAGCACAAGAGAAAGAAATCACAGAATCACAAAATTTCAGCGTTGCAAAGGACATTAGAGGGGCAGTTAGGTGGCACAGCAGATAGAACTCTGGCATTGGAGTCGGGAGCAAGAACTCTGGCATTGGAGTCGGGAGCACCTGAGTTCGACTTTGATCTCAGACACTTAACACTTACTAGCTGCGTGACCCTGGGCAAGTCACTTAACCCCAATTGTCTCACCAAAAAAATTTTTAAAAAGAAAAAAAAGGACATCAGAGACCATCTAGCTCAAAGCACTAAAAAAGAAAACAAACAAACAAAAGAGATTTGGTCTTTGCAAACATTTAAAACAAATGTTTTCTGAGTTTCAGAAATAAAACACATTCTATCTATTTATTTCAATTTTTATTCTGTCTTTGGACTGACTAGGAGAGGGAATCAACCAAAATATTCTGAGAATATGTGTTAGTACTTAAAAGAGGAGAAATGACTTGCCCAGGGTAAACAATTAAGATGATATCAGAATTAGAACTCAGGTCTTCTAATTAGAATTATAGGGCTCTTCCCACTCTGCACGCTGCTTCCCTTCATTCTATGAGTGTTCATCTTTTTTTTTTTTTGTTAATAGCCAAAATTCTCTTGGAGCCAAGTCTGGTATTGTGTAGTATGATAAGAACATTGGCTTTGGTGTTAGAGAATCCAGGTCCAAATCTCAGCTCTACTATCTTTGTGATTTTGGGCAGTCAGTCCATTGAATACGGTACAATGTTCTGGAATTAGAGGACCTGGGTTCAAATCCCACTTCTTATATTACTATAGCGGTAAGTGACTATTGACTTCTTTGAGGATCAGTTTTCTTATCTTTAAAGAGAGTTGGACTAAATGACAGCTGATTTCCCTTCTATGATCCTAAGTCACTTTACCTCTCTGGGATTATATCCTTATCTGTAAAATGAGGCAGTTCTCCACTAGCTGATCTCCAAGGCCCTTTACATTAGCTCAAACATTTCATATGATCTGGACATTTTGATACGCAACCATGGGTGTGCATGTATTTGTGTGTTTTGTGTGTGTGTGTGTGTGTGTGTGTGTGTGTACATATACATGTGCATGTGCACGTGCATGTGCATATGCATATGTGTGTTTGTATGCTTCAGCAGAATGACTCTGAATGAAGTTCTGGAGTGTTTATTTCCAAAATCAGTCTCATGACCTTGAAGTTATTATACTTTATACAACAAAGAAAATTTGCTCCAGGTCATTTCCCCTGAAGATGATTTTAAGGACCTCCAAAATGTGTGCTTCTCTGCCTTGGAAGAGAAAGACTAAAGGGTAAGCCCTATTACCAGGAAATTATACAGACAAATGGCAGAACTTAAGAAAAAGATCTATGAGGGAGCAAATAATCATATTCCTAATGGATACACGTTTTTATTTAGTGATGCATCAGGGTATGTTCAAGTAAGGAGCCACATAGTGCTAATCTAATAGATATAATAAATTTCTATAGGGCTCTGAGCTTTACAAAGCACTTTCCTAATGGTAATTCTTTGAGGTAGGGAATGAAATGTGATTACTACAGATGAAGAAATGGAGGTCCTGAGGAGAAATGATTTAGCCAGAGTCATCCAGCTAAGAAATGGCCACAGTAGACTGTGAACCCAGATATCCTCAACCCAGGTCCAGTGCCCTTTCTGCTACTCCACATTGCCTCTCATGTTTGTCTACTAATTCTGGCTACTTTATGGTTCTATAGTTATGTATGCTTAGAAACATATGGGAACTTAGAGATCACCAGCTGGTAAGGATATAGTCATAATAGCCTGACTTTTATTTATTAACACTTTTCAGTCATGCATTTTGTTTGGACACAACACTTTCTAGTGCCCTCCTCCAGTCTTCCAAAATAGTTCAGCAAAACTTTCCTCATACAGTAATTGCAAGAACCAGTACTTGTCATTTTCTACTTCTAGTTTTCAATTTTTTTCCCCAGAAAGGATATGTGCCTTAAATTTAATCAGTTGGTGCCAACATTTCCATTGTATTTGACCACAGTTTTGCTGCATTTTAGTGCCATGTTTATTTACATTTTTGCCCTGTATCTTAAACTATTTTTTTCTCCTCAAACTCCATACTCCTACACTATCTCATTTGATCCATGTAATTGCTCCTGAGAAGCAAATGAGACAAGTATTGTATTACCTCCCATTTGACAGATGAGAATTCTGAAGTTCTTAGAGGTGAAATCAGTTGCCCAAGGTTCCCCACAGCTAGCTTGTGACAGAGCTGAGTCAAGAACTTGGGACTCCTACATCTCCTGAACCCTAAAGAGGGGAAAAGAATAACTTTTTTTTATATGCAAATGGGGTTAAGTGACTTGCCCAGAGTCACACAGCTAATAAGGGTCTGAGACTGGATTTGAACTCAGGTCTTCTGACTCTAGGACTATTGCTCTGTGCACTGCACTACCTAGCTGACCCAGGAACAGAATAACTTTATACCAAAGTGCTACCTCTGCACTGGAGAGAGGTCAGAAATGGAGACACATCATCTTTGGGATTAGAATGTCAGTCAATGGGAAGATATGGTTTGAATTATATGAACTTTTAAGGAATACACTGATGGTATGGAGAAAGGCATACCTGTAATAAAAAAGAGGAGTGGGAGGGGCAAGGATGAGATGATACAAACTTATGTGAGCCTATCTTGTCTGAAAACAGAGCCAAGGTTTTTGTTCTATACATCTTAATCCTATGTTAATGCTTTTAGGAAGTACTGACTACCTTCCTACTATGCTTGTTAATAAAACTATGCTTAGTGAGAAGCAACTCTGTGCTCCCAAGTTAAGGGAATACTTCTCAGCAAGGAAATCCCCAAAACATGGCAGGCTTAGTCTATGAATAAGTAGCTGAATATACTTTGAAGATGATGGAACCAGGAGTCAAGACTCCTGAGGTTCTAGTCCTGATTTTACCATTAACTTGCTGTGTGACCTTGGAAAAATCATTTCCCCTCTCTGGCCATCAGTTTCCTCATTTACATGAAAAAAAATGACACAATGGATTCGGTAAAGTATCTTCGAGCTCTAGGAATCTAGTTATTCCTTCCATGTTAAGGGGACTAGGGGTGCAACAATCTAGAAAATCCACATAAATTTTTTGGCTTTCCCTTTGTATCAGAGAAATCTGATTTTTTTTCTTTTTCTTTTTTTGAGTATTCATAGTATTAAAAGCTAAAATACACTGATATTATATAATGCTATCCATGTATTTTATACATTTCTGAGTTTCTAAACTTTTTCTGTGTCATTTGCTGGTGTTTGAGTGTTGTCTGTGGCTTCTCCAAAACTCAAAAAAATTTCCATTTAATTTCTTATGCCTATCCATGATATATTGAAACTGCAGTGATGTGGAAGGGATAACTGTAATTTCTGCTAGCTGGTAGTTTCCTGTGGGACTCCAGGAAAGATGAGGAAAGAGAATGATCAACAAGAATACTAGGCACTGTGTGGATGGCCAGGGTGTCCCAAGAGCATCCTTTCCAATTATCTGACTTAGTAGACACCTGCTTTCTCCTGAAGCTCCCATTTCCCAGGGCCGTAGTTCTTTACTTTAAAGGAGAGACAACATGGAATATTGAATAGAGAGCTGGCCTCGGAGTCAAGAAAACCTGCATTCAAATTCTCCCTCTGATTCATACCAGTTATGTGACAGCTGGCAAGTCACAGCCCCTCAGAGCCCCAGGCAAGTCTTTAAGATTCTGAGTTAGGAAGAAGTCATTACCCTGGCTACCTTGTCTGGTTTGTCATCTACTCTGCCACTGTCCTTCTTCCCATCTTTCAATAATATCCCCCTCCTGACCATGTCTCCCTTCCGTGGTGATTACAAAGTTAGAAGGGACATCAAAGGCTATTTCCTCATTTCACAGAGGACGGAACAGAGGCTGAGAGTTAAGTGACTTGCCCAAGTTAATAATTATAATGGCTAGCATTAAGACAATGCTTTAAAGTTTGCCAGTCACTTCATGTATGTTATCTCAGCTCATCCTGACAATAACCCTGTGAGGTCAGTGCAATTATTATCCTCATTTTATAGGTGAGGAAACAACTAAGTCTGATGAAGACTCAGGAACATACCCAGTAAAGTGTCTGAGGCAAGATTTGAATTTAGGTGTTCCTCATAGGAGGCCAGCATTCTATCCACTGTGATACCAAGATGAGTTAATCCATTGAAGTCTGGAACTCTACCCTGGAGCTGAGTTCTTCTAGTCAGTGAGTGAATGAGTGTGAACTCACCTAGCCTACTCTATCTAGACACATTTAACCTATATTTCACCTCCCATCCCTCTACCCATTTAGATATCTGACCAACTACCCTGGCAATACATTTATCTTTTTATCTTGCATAGTGCCTAAATATAGTAGATGTTCAACAAATGTGTGTTGGCTGCAACAATGAAGAACCTTAGTTGCTCTAAGGGAACATATAAACTTGACGGGTCCATAAGATAGACAGGTTAAGCATTCAAATAATACTCCAACCAAATTAGCATCTTTTAAAGTACCAGCATGGGTGGCATAGTCATAGACTGAGGATGAGACTTGAGGATGAAGAGCTCATGATAAGCTGGTGAGGTCATGGAAGACTCTATGGAAAATGGAAGGTCTTGAAATGAGCTCTTAAGAATGAATAAGATCGGGGCAGTAGGTGGCGCAGTGGATAGAGCACTAGCCCTGGAGTCAGGAGGACCTGAGTTCAAATCCAGCCTCAGACACATAACACTTACTAGCTTGTGACCCTGAGCAAGTCACTTGACCCCATTGCCTAGCCAAAAAAAAAAAAAAGAATGAATAAGATTATTCCACACTCTGATGGGTCATATGAGGCAGTAGTATATAGTTTGCCATTTGGTTTATCTCTATGTTTAGTGCCTTCAAATTGGACCTCAGACACCTACTAATTGTGTAATCCCACGCAAATCACTTAACCTCTATTTGCCTTAGTTTCCTCAACTGCAAAATGGGGATAATAATACCCCACCTACCTCATAGGGTTGTTATAAGATGATGGTCTAGAACTCCAGAGGTGGCCAGGCCTAATGTAACCTCCTCCATAGAAGGCATGGAACAATGGAGAATGGGTAGCAGGACTCTTAGTGTCACTGTCCCCCAGGGATAAATAATGGTCATTTCCCCAATTTCATATACCATAGTCTAAGTTTCCATTAAACTTTTGTGAACAGTGTAGACATACAGACATATCTATGCCTGTGCATGCATTACATATGCATGTGTTTGGATACATCTAAGAAATTAATCATATGATAAAGTGGAAAATACCCAGAATCTAAAATTAGTACCCCTATTGAAACATTAGACACACTTCAGCAGAGGGAGAAAGGAATGGCAGAGTACACAAAAAAACCCAACAATGAATGGTAGGGAGAAAATTGTACAATATCTTTAAATATCCAGGTCAAATTTCATCACAACAAACTTACCTGAAAAAACTTCTAACAATTATCCACATCATAACATCCTTGAAAGGAACTTCCTAGGTATCAAGGGTAGTCATTCCTGCTCACTAATGGGCTCAATTCCTTCAAAGTCCTTCACAGTCATTCTGAGATGAGATGTATTGACTCAAATGTCACCTCACATAAGCCTCACATAATTCACTTCTCTATGGGCCTCATTTTCTCTGCCATAAAATGAAGAGATTAGAACATCATTTGTTTTAAGATTCCTCCCAAGTCTAACATATTGTGTTCTAACATACAATGTTCTAAGGTCCCTTCCAACTCTTAAATCCCATATTCTATCTTCTAGGGTTCTTCCAGCTCTAGAATTCTGTGTAGTGTTACACTATGAAATCACCCAAAAATTACTATTCCCACCAACATAGATATATATTATAGACCCATAGATCCAGAGTTGCAAGGGACCTCTGAGGTCATCCAGTAAAACCCCTTCATTTTACAGATGAGGAAACTGAGGCCCAGGGAGGTTAAGTAACTTAAGGTCACCCAATTAGTATCAGAGGCAAGATTTTGAACCTAGGTTCTCTGACTCTAGAATCAGTGCCCTTTCCACTATACTCTAGCATTAAGCACAATGTCTGACATACAGTAGTAGATGCTTAATAAATGTTTATTGATTGAATCATTAAATGCACTGGTTGATTCCCCAATATGAATGAAGAAGGTACAATTAGAAACTACAGACCAACTGTCTCTTCCTAAAGAATTCAATATTCTTTTTTTTTTTCATTGCCTTCAGTAACATCTATGTTTGAGGACTAGGAAAGAAAGAGGAAAATAATTATTCTATTGAATTATTCAGTGTAATAAATATTATTCCAATGAAGCTTATGTTCACCTTTTATAATGGGCTTGGATATAATTTTGTTACAGATTTTAGTTGTAGCTAAAAGTGTTGTAATAAGATCAGTCCAATGGAGAAAGCAGGGACATCTTCTGGCAAGTGAGATTATAATTACATACCACAAAATATATACCTGAGAAAAGACAGCACAAATGTTCTTGAATTCAACAATTCATGTCTAAATAGCAAAAAACCCCAATAAACAAAGCAAGCCAGAATCTCACAACACACACACATAATTCACCACCAAGATTATCCCTGAATATCAAATTTAAGTGCTCTCTGGGAAGCTTGGGTGCCCGGTCAGATAATGGAGAAGGAGGTGTCAGTCTTGCTCTTGATTATTGTACAAGATGATTAGAGGAGGCTAGGAGGTTAATTTTCACCCTGTCAGGGTCTCTAGTTAAGATGTTGATGGCTAGAGTGGATAAACTGGGAGGCTTTTGTAAGCCTCTTTCCTAACAAGAGATTTAGGTGGATATTCTCCACCCTTCAATCCTATCCCCTCGTCCCCACCCACAGCCCAGAAACTTTCAGAGAGAGCTTTTTTGTTGTCATTTTAGAAATCTTCTTCGGGGATTTGGACCTCCCCTTGTTCAAAAGGCTATCTTTGCTGGGTGAATAGCTTAAGAAGCAAGAAGGCTTTTGAGTAATTATCTGGTCTAATTCCATCATTTTAACAGATGAGAAAACTGAGGTCTACACAGAGAAAGTGATTTGCCTAGAACAAAAAGGCAGGATTTCAGAGTGAGCCTGGGACTGGGCTCAGGTCTTCCAATTCCTATTCCAGGGCTCTTCTCACAGATCCACACTACCACCCTTAAGAGTACCTATAGTGCTCCTTCTACTACTCTACAGCTGTCTTTGAGGAGAATAGAGGTAGAGGGTAGAAAGAGGAAATGTCTGAGAAGAGGTCCATGGGGCAGGGATGATCATAAATACATAGATCAGTCTTCTATTGGGATACAGGATTAAAAAAAAAGGTAGGTCTAAATGGTGGAGGGTCTTGGTGAACAGCTTTAGAAGTTAAGATTCACTTTATGAAATCTGCAATTTTCTGATTGGCTTTCCAAAATCATCACAATAAGAGTTTATTTGCATTAAAGAATAACTTTAAGAATCATTCATTTAAAAGGACCTATAACAGAATTTACTGTCCTTGAAGACAGCAAGCTTATATCAATAATGACTAAGGCCTTTGCAGGCTTAATCATAGCTTCTTGTTTCTTACCTGTGATGCAGCTGGCTGGCCAATGATAACCCAACCTGGGCACTTCTGGTCCTGATGTGAGACAGAAGCATTAGATGCCCACTGATCCAGGAAACCTTTTGGTGTGTAAACTCCACAGTCTTTAATGCTGGTCTTTTGCTCAAACTCTTCACACACCCCATCTCCATCATGGAAATAGCATCGGCTGGGCTCATCTGCAGAAGGTAGACAAATAAAAGGGGCAAAGCATGTGGGAGTCTTTCTCACTTGTTTGTCTGCATTAGCTTTATCTCACCTAAGAAAATGACATGAAGCCTTAGAATCAACGAAATCTAAGAGTTGGAAAAAAGGACCTTGTGAGATCCTTTCTAACCCTTGTCTAAAGCAGGAATCTTTCTCTACAACATCTTTAAGGAAACTGTCATCTAGAATGCATTTGAAAATGATAGGGAAGGCATGACCTTGGACAATGGTAATTCTTGGGAAGCACATCCCAATATTGAGTTAAAAATCTGTCTCCCTATAATTTCTACCCATTGCTCCAAAATTCTGCCCTTGTAGCCCAATCAAAATAAGACTAATCCCTCTTTCATAAAATGACTCCTCAAATATTTGAAGATGTCAGTAATCATGATCCCTCTCTAAAAATATTCTACTTTTTCATTGTATTTTATTCTGAAAGTTTCAAAGTTGTTTTCTTTACTATACCATTGTCCTTATAAAAACTGTTGTCTTGATTCTGCTCCTTCTACTTTGCCTTAGTTCATACCACAGAGGATTTTTAGCAATTGTCTCTTTCATCATTTCTTACAGTATAATATTCTATTATGTTCACGTACTACAATTTGTTCAGCCATTCTCCAATTGATGGGGCACCCTTTTGGATTCAATTTCTTAGCTTTTTTTTTCTTTTCCTCCTTTAATCCTTCTCCTACTCTTTTAAATGATACTCATATGACATGATTGTAAGTCCCCTGTTCATTAAAGACACATCTTAAGTTCCCACATAGTCTTTTTTTTTTACTAGAATACAGTCATACAAGGGAAAAATGAAGAAAACAGTTGGTTATTTGTGTATTTGGATAATTTAGGGTAAAAACTCCACTTTTTCTTGGTGGCTCAGGTAATTCAAGAGTGAGCAGGCATTTCACCCTATTAGAGGAATAGTAGAACACATTTATACCTATACATTGGATTGTTACTCTGAATTTTATATAGAGATCTTAGAATTTTTGAGTTGTGATGATGCCTTCCACATTAATAGAACCTATGAATTTTTCATTTCATGTCAGCTCAAACTAAGAAATAGTATTAAAAACAGTCATAATGATGCATTCTAAAAACAGAAGAAATGTACACATTTACAAAAGATAATGATACTGAAGTGATCCCAGGAAGGGTGCTTTCTAATTGCATTGTAATCATAACCATATTGATCAGAATGGAATGATTTTTACTATGCTGTGAAAATATAAGCACTAAGTCTATGTTTAGAACTCTGATAGTAAGTAGGAAATTTTTGTTTTTATTAAACACTCCACAAGCAATATAAATTAACATAGTGGCAAGGACATTGGATCCAGAGGACCTGGGTTCAAATCTCCATTCTGCTACTTACTAGCTATGTGACATTGAACAATTCATTTAGACTCTCAGAGCCTTAGTTTCTTTATTGGTAAAAATGGGAATAATTATGTTTATACTACTCAGCTTATATTGTGAGGAAAATGTTTCATACAGCTTAAAATGTTATATATGGGACTTATTTCTATACAGTGTTTCCTATTATATAAAAAAGCTAAGCCCATCTTTCTCTCTTAAAGTTACAGAAGGACAACAATTGCTTGATAAATCTTTTGTTACTTTTGTAACAACCAGAAGCAGGAAAATCCATTGAAATAAGCCAAGAAAAGTACATTTCCATTACCACTCAACTTGTCTTAAATCATAGGTCAATAACTTATGATTTAGTTGGATTGGGAATTCCCTGACATAACAACAATCCATCTTATAATTTATAGTCTTTGGAGAGTCATTCATGATTAAGTTAATCATTTAAGTAAGTAAGCTCCAGATGCAGGAGTTGAACTCAAGTCTTCCAGGCTTAGCACTGTGTCAGCAATGATGGCTGCTTCTCAAAAGTGACACAAGCATGACTTGGGGCAATAGCCTTTAGGAGATCACAAAGTTTGTGTCCATTCCATTTAGGAATCTTTGCTGTCTAAATGGTACTTTAAAGGGCATATTTTTTTACCAAAAAATTAATTAAAAATTAGAGGACTGAAGACACAAATTCTCTGACATGGATTGGAAAGTACTTTAAAACTCCATAATCAGGTAACATAATGCCAAGTATCATCTTGAATCATTATCGGGCAAGATTCTGCCTACTCAGGAAAAGTCCATGAAGGAGGTAGAAATAAGCTTGGTATAGTAGAACAAAGAGTAATTCTAGAATTGGAGGACCCGAGTTCAAAGTCTACCCCAACTACTTACAATTGATCGGACATTGAAGAAGTGATATCCCTTCTCTGGTCCTTGGTTTTCTCACCTTTAAAATTGAAAGAGTTGAACTAGGTAATACCTATTGTTCATATGATCATAGACTTAGAATTATAAGAGACAATAGATAGCATCAATTCCAATCTCCTCATTTTACAGATGAGAAAACTGAGGCTTCAGAGAGGTTAAGTGAATTGCCAGAGGTGTCACCACTAGTGAGTGTCAGAGGTGGGATTTGAACCCGGGACTTCTTGGCTTTAAGTCCAGCATTTGGTCCACTAGATGATACTTCCTTTCTGATCCTAATAAGATTTGTATTCTTAGGATGACTAACTATCTGCAAAATAAGAGTCATTGAGTATAATGTCAGCTGAATTTTGAATCCTTTCCAACTTCTTCAGGCCCCTGTTTACTTCTATAAACAGTTTATACAGTAAAATACCATCACAAGAGCCAGAATAAATCAATTCATTATAATTCAATTATTTACTGATGGGCTATTTCCAGCTGGGGACTCCAGTGACCAATAACATGCCTGAGGGAAAGAGTCTGGACTGATGACAGAAATATGATCTGTGTCTCTGTAGTATACATCTCTCATGGTATGGAGCCAACTTATATATGATAAAAATGGAATCTCATCTAATCACGACCATCTGTAATGTCACTCTTCCCCATATTCTTTTTGCTTTTTTTAATTTTAAAATTTTTTGCCCCCAAGAATGTATCTACACATCACTTCCCAGGCACCTCTTCCAAAAGACAATGGAAATAGGATTGTATCTTCAGCAAGTAAGTGAGTTAGCAGGGCTCCTTTCAATTGTGGACCACTGGCTGGATTAAAATGTCAGCATAATTAAGATATGAGATCATAGAATTATAAAAATAGAAAGAGAACATTAGATGAAACCTACCCCTTGGCCTTTAAGCCAAAATACATCGTGGCATTACACAGAAGAGGGATGGTGCTGCTCTAAGTAGAGGACCAAGATTTGAGGGACGTGGGTAACCATGCCATTTTCTTGGGACTCAAGCTTTCATAAAATGGCCCTATCTACCTCACGGGCATGTTGTGAGGCTCAAATGATGTCTAATTCATGTGAAGTGCTTTGTAAGCCTTAAAAGTGCTCAGTAAAGACCAATTCTCCATCCTATTCAAAGTGCCATCAATAATAATGATGATGATTGGGGCAGTGACGATGAGAATATATGAGAAACAGCTATATAAAATACTGTACTAATGTGTGGTATTCCTGTTAGAGTCAATGGAAAAGTGAATGATAGGTTCTTTTGTTGATCAGTCATTTTAGTTATGTCCAACTGTTTGTGACCCCTTTTGGGGGTTTTCTTTGCAAAGATACTGGAGTGGTTTGCCATTTCCTTCTTCTCATTTTATAGATGAGGAACTGAGGCAAATAGGGATAAGTGACTTACTCAGGGTCACACAGCTAGTAAGTGTCTGAGGCCAGATTTGAACTCACAAAGATAAGTCTTCCTGACTCCAGGCTTAGAACTCTATACATTGCACCACCAAGTTGTCATTACTGATATCTCAGGAGCATTGGAAAATGTAGGTTCAAATCCTGTTTATGCCATTTATCAACTGTGAACTTGGTAAATTATATTCCTCTGTATAGGCCTCAGTTTCTCCATCTGTAATAGGAAAAGTCTTGACCAGATTATCTCTATTATTTTGTGATTCCATTATCTAGATCTCTTGACTCCAGAGGCATAAAGTGTGAACTGAGTGTGACCAGGTGGGCCAGCTCTGGGTTGAACACTACCATTGGCTCTTCCTTTCCCCCTGTGGGTGGTAGAGAAGAAAGGACTAATCAATCTGGGTGCTCTGACACACTGAGTCACAGCTCTGTGTGTGCATAGGCTCCTAGGCTACTATTTTTGGGTAAAGATATACATTTGTCCAAAACATAAAGGGCAGAGTGCGGCAGGGAGAGCAATACATTGGTCTCATATTCCTCTTGCATATTCAGATTTCAAAGAACATTACTAAAGAGTATGTGGCTACCCACAATAGGAATTAAAAGTACTCAGGCACAAGCTGTAGGAAACCCTCCCTATTCTCTAAACCCTTCTCTTACTCTGCCAAACATCAGGGGCTTACTTGAATGAAAGAAGAAGCAAATTTACAAAAAGCTCATCACTCCCTCCCTGCTTGCACATCCTCAGATTCATGATGACTGGGATAACAGGGCTTCCTATGTTGTTATTTGAGCCAAAGCCCTCCTTCTTCCCCTAATACAATGGTAAGATCCTATGATAGGTATAAACAAAGCCTCAGATCTGCTAGAGTCAGATGCCTCAATTCATTTTCACATAAAAAGGAAATCTCTGATTTCTATAATCTTGGCCAGTGTGTGTGTGTGTGTGTGTGTTGTGTGTGTGTGTGTGTGTGTGATGAGAGACAGACAGACAGATGGAGACAGAGAAAGAATTCGTGTATTTATGTGTGTGAATATGAATGTGCGTGAGTCTTCATGCACATGCTTGTGTGAGTGAATGTGCATGTGTGTGTGTATGTGTGTGTGTGTGTGTGTGTGTGTGTGTGTTTTTCCCAGACCAGTGATTTCATCAGTGTAGGGAATTCCCTATGTAGAAATTTATTTGCAATAAATAGTCTGAGAGTGTTGCCTGAGGCACCAAGAGGTTAAGTGACTTGCTCAGAGTCACGCTGCCAGTCTGTGTCCTAGGCAGGCCCCGAATCCTAGTCTTCCTGACTCAGACACCAGCTGTCTATCCTCTACGCCACGCTGAATCTCATGGAATTCTTACAGAGGCTAATTCCTTCCTGATCATGCTCAAGACCCCAATAAATCTGTCTGCTTGGAGTCAGTAGAGCCTGAGGGAGGAAGAAAACAGAGAGACAGAGTTTTCTGAACTTCATAGAGATTATCCACTTCACTGCCAAGATCTTGTTGAACAAGCCTGCTGGAGGTCCCTTCTCTAAACAAGACCCTATTACCTAGATAGGGTCTCCTCTCCATTCTTTCTTGCTACCACTGACCCAGGGGTCATTGGTTGTATGTGTCCAGCTCCATGAGGGATTCACTGTTTTCAAAAGCTGGGGTGAAAAATGAAAAAAATGTGTTAGAAACCACAGGGGAAAGCTTTTAATTTATTTTTATAATTTATCATCTTAACCTCCCTCACTTTCAAAGCTCCCTGTCTCTGATAAGGGCACATCATCCTTCTAGTCAAGAATAAAACACAAACTCTAATTTAACCTGGTATTTCAAAAGACATCAGAGTATATATATTTAGTCTAACCCCTTTGTTTTAAAGATGGGGAAACGGTGGCCCAAGGACATGAATGAAGTGACTAGCCTAATGTCACACAGCTAGAAAATGTTAGATGCAGGATTTAAATTCAGATCGTCTGCATATAGTCAGTGTTCTTTCTACTTGAACATACACCCTTCCTACCCAATGAAGGTCTGCTGAATTTAATTTAATTTAATGCCATGGAATTTAATTTTATCCACTGGATATTCAAGAAACATCCAGATATAGTTGGATTCATGGCATTTCAGAGTATGAAAGGACCTTAGAGATCTACTACAATCCTTTCATTTTATAGATGATGAGCCGAGGAGAACCTGAGGACTTCACTGACTTGTTCAAGGAGCCAGAACTTGAACTGCCACCTCTTGATCCTCTTCTCATTATAGTTCATTGACTACAATGTGCTTAGCATAGTGCTACTTTGTTATGTGAAGGCATTTTATACGAATGCCTTTGAATTATAATCCAGCTCATAAATTGTTCACACACTACAATGGGATCTCATGAACACCTGTATTTTTCTCAAAGCTGGGTTAATCCCTGAGTGTGAACTGGGAGTCAGGACACTTAGATTCTAGTTCCAATTATGTATGACCGTAAGCAAGTAATTTCCCTTTTCTGGACTTTATTTTCCCGGTCTTTAAAATAAGAGGCTTAGTCTATGATCTCTAAGGTCCTTTCCAACTCTGTCTTTCTCAGAGAAGGATTGATAGGGAGGAGGAGGACAGTGGAAAGAGCAGCAGCTTTGGTGTCAGAAGACCTGGGTTCAAAATCCTGCTTCTGTCGCTTATTCCTAGTTTGAAGGAATCCATATAGATACAACCAGTGGCTAGCAGCTTAACGTCATGATTTCATCCAGCAACCTTGATACTCCAATTCCCCTTGTATTCTCTCAGTGTAAGGCAAATCTCTCTTTTTTTTTGGCTCCACTCCTGTCCATTTAGTTGAGGATTTAGGAGAGCCCCACATTTGGCTAACAGAATTGATATGGGTGTGGTGGTATTAAGTAATTGTCTCTTCTCTAGTGGAGGCAAAATCTGCCAATAATGATTTTCCCCCATGTCCACTGCTAAGACAACCATAGACTTGCTGAAAATGGTCTAATAAGGAAGATGCCTGTTTTCCTCATTTTTTTTTCTTTAAAATGCTAGTGCAGTAGACTACATTGGTGCCATATGGCAAGCCAATGAATACTTCAGTCTTTGCCTTCAAAAAACCTTGGCAAGGGTGAGAATTGTTACCCCATTTAAAAGCTGGGAAAACCAAGCCTCAGGGACAATTGTATTAATAGTAAAGTCTAGGATTTATGTTGAGGGTTTTAAGTTCTGTGGCTTAATCATCACTTGCTGGGAATATGGTAAAACTTATTTCCACATGAAGCAAGAGGCTGAGCTTATAGTTTCTAAAGGTAACTTCAGAATTCTATTATCCCAAGCTGGTTTTCGTGGTTAAAGATTCTGCCTATGGATTCTACCCAGGTTCATTCCTAGACAGTCCTAGGACCATTTAGATTTAGATAGTATCCAAATTCATGTTATTGAAAAGCCAATCTAAAGACAATTTGCTAATCATTGACTTACTTGGTCATTCTAATTATTTATCCTGCATGCGATATTTCAGTTACCCTCTTTCCAACACTAACCTTCTAAAAGATCTTCTTTATTTGACTGTTTAACTAGCTTCAATATAAATTTTCATTAGGACTAGTAATTTTAAATTGCCCTAAAATCAAGTGGCAAGTGGTCATCTCCCAAACTGGACTAAGGTATAAATAGCCAAGGAGCTGAGGATCTGGCAAGTACAATGGAAAAAGTCAAAAAAGGAATATGGCCACTCCCAAGAAGAAGGTATAAAAGACTGCTGAAGGTTTTGGAACCAATATTAGAACCTGGCAACTCTAGCTTAGAAGATCTTTCAACTCTAAGTTTGAGCCTGGAGAAGGGTTAGGTAACACAACATCTTATTCTCAATAAAAAAAAGAAGAAAAAAGCATCAGCAATGTTGCTAGAAATCTCTGGTTTCAATCTTCCCAATAACCACCAGGATGAAAAGTGAGGGGGGGAAATATTGTCTTGGAAGCTACAAGGACTGCCAAGAGATTGGCCCACTGAGAAATATGACTACCTGTGGAAGGAAAGATGAGAGCTCCTTATTTTAGAAGGGTGATGAATGTGTCAGTCAACCAAAAGCAGAGAAATAGCACATGGACTTTTCTAGGACGGATAGCAACCTTGTACACGATGAACAACATGCCTAACTTATGGTGTACTACATTCTTGAATTAGACTTTCATTCTTAAGGATGTTCATTAAAGTATAGATGACACATACCCAACGCAGCTGCCCACTGTCTACTCAATTGACATCTGATTAGCACCAGGTATTCTTCTTTGGCACAATGACATCTATCTAGCAATATCTATTTCTTGATCTATATGTATCTATCTGTATATATAGATATGTATGCCTTATACATATGTACACATACACATAAATATACATCTATACACAGACATGTATGTATACATGTGTCTATTTTTTCCAGATCAGACAAAATAAGTAGTATTTTTAAGTTCAGCTGTTTGTCTAGGGATAGTTCCAACCACAACAAGTTTTATACCACATAAGTTCTCATCCAAATTAAAAAAAAAAGAAAAAAAAAGGAAAAAAAGACAAAAATGCATGAGCTTGGCGTCCAAGTAACAGATTCTTGGAACAAGGCAGATGGGATAACTTAACCCCTAAAGTTTTGTAATAATCTATGTAGGGAGCTGTTCTGTCATAGACAGGTTGGTGTGGAACTCTTCAGGAATGGAAATATTCAGGCCCTATAGCTTCCATCTTCAAAAGTTTAATCTTCACCCCAGTATATTGATCTTACTTAGTAAGTCTCACCACCAGGAATAGTATCTTGTTAATCTCTGCTATTAGATCAGCATAAATGGAATATTGAAGGAAGAAATAGATGACTTCTCAAATTCCTTTAAATTTATTATTCAGCTTCACATGCAGCATAAAGGTCTAAAGTCAGTGGGATCTATTTACTTTGGAAAGCTTACACTTTGATTTCATTGATTCACATCTTACTCTATCAACCCATCTACTACTCAGCTACCAAGATTTTAGGATAAGTAAGCCTATGTGTCCATTGTAGTTTAAAAATCTCACAGAAGAATGCTACAGGCTTGAAATCAGTTCCTTGAAACCATCTAATATTGATAATCATTTTTAACATAGATGCTTACACCTCTAGGTTGGATCCTAGGGGGACCAACTTTATAACAAATTCTACTTTGAAGGTCATTTTAGTGAGTTTTCAGTGAAGATACTAGCTAAATATATACAATAGGACCATGGGATGGAAGAGACATTAGAATAATGTAACAATATTAAAATTGCCAGGGATTTTAAAACATAAAATGTTAGGTCATACATCTTAGAATGTTAGAACCAGAATCTACGATGTTTGAATATTTTCCACTTAAAGACAATAAAATAGGCCCAAGGAGTTGCAAACTGAGTTAATAGCAGAGTCAGGATAACTGTTTCCTAATACAATGTTCCTTCCACTATACTATGCTGAGGTGTGTTATACATCTAAATTTATGATAAGAAGATTAAAATAAATTCTTGTAAAATATTTGAAAAGCATATTTTTTCAATAAAATTTTATTAAATTTTCTTACATCAAAAAATTTCTCTTAGAAAAGCATATTTTTTAAAAAGAGAAATCACCCTTTAGCTGTTTATGTTGTTTTATTTCTCTCAAAAGAATTAGAAAAGTATACAAGAATTTTCTGGATAAGAACATGAAATATATTGTGTTAGGATTAACAGAGTGCTTTGATAATCTTATCAATTTCTATGGATTTGGGTTCAGATCCTAACTGCCATTTACCAGCTTTGTAACTTAAGGTAAACAATTTCTTTTTCATTCTGGGGAACCTTATGCTGGACTTAAAGTCAGGCATATCTTGGTTATATCCTGCCTCTGAAACTTACCAGTGATGTGAACTTTGGCGAATCATGTGACGTCTCTGAATCTCTGCTTCCTCATTTAGAAAATGAGAAATAGATGCTTCTGAGGTTCCATCCAGCTCTCAGTTAACAATCCTTCAAACCTCTGTAAAATGAGGCTAATAGACTGGCCAATCACTGAACTTATTTTTAGTTTGAACATTCTATGTTGTAAGCTTCACTTTCCAGTCTTACAATACTAAGCAAATGAGCAGAATGTTACAACAAAATTCTCATGCTTTTCCTTGGGTCTTCCCCTTTTCCTGGCCCCATTCTACCATCCCAGTCCTGTTCCCCCCTATTCTTGGCCCCATGTTCCCTCCACCCTCTTCCACATACCCACACCCACATACATTGTCTGATGAGTAAGAAGAGGTAGTAAACAGCATGATATTTTATTGAAATCTGCAGATACCAAGGAACTGCGAGACATCTTAAATAAAAATGAGGAGAAGAAGGATTACAGAGAACATTAAAGAGCTTAGACATACAAGCAAGAAATAACAAAATGAGATTCAGCTAGGAAAGCATAAACTAATAAACAGCATCCCCCCCAAAAAAAGAGAGTAAAAACCACTGATATCCAGTGAAAACTACTAAAAGACCAAGACCTAGGATAAGAATCAATAGCAAATCATAGATAACATGCTTATAATGCTATTTCATTGAAAAGGAAAAAAAGAAAAGAATATTTCAAGTGTTATGCAAAAATGTAGTCCCCTCTCTGCTACTAAGGCATATGACATTGTATAAGTCACTTCCCCAGCTTGGGCCTCATTTTATTTATTTAAAAAAAAATGAGAGAGAGAGAGAGAGAGAGAGAGAGAGAGAGAGAGAGCGAGCGCTAGTAATCTCCAATATCCCTCCCTGCTTTAAAATGGTATGTATCTGATGTAAGTGGAAATTATGTTATAACACTCCTTAATTTCCTATGCATTTGATGTTTTATTTTATTTTAGTCTAGTCCTGTGATTTTATGGGCTTAGAGGACTCCCAGGAAGTAAACTTCCTCTATCAATGCAGATAACAAAGTGTTCTGTAATTTATAGTCTTAATGAGTTGCATGTAGTACAGTGATTTAAGTAAGTTACCCGGGGTCACATAGCTAAGAGTCAGACCCTCAGGTCCTTTCCAGCCCTGACATTCTACATTCTAATAGTCTATGACATAAGTTATCATACAGCTCTGACATTCAATGTTCTGCATTTTAATTCTAATTTTTCTAAGGTTTCTTCTAGTTCTAATACTCTGTGATGTATATTTTTTTCAGTTGGGACATTCTATGTTCTAACTTTAATTCTTCTAGTCTTTTCCGGTTCTAACATTCTATGACATTATAATTGAGGTTCACTAAATTAATATCAGATATGTAGAAATCTGTGATAAGATATACAGACATACGGATAGAAAGATAAAATGCACATGTTTATGTGTACTGGTTTAATGAGGAGACTTCATCTATGTGGCAACTTCTTAGTGTGAAAACTACCTGCAACTGCAGATCCACTCTTCTGAAATTTATAGGCTTTGAGTTTCCAAAAACAAAGAAAGGTTAAGTGACTTGCTCACAGTTGGACCACTAGTATGTTTCAGAGACATGATTTGAACTCAGTTTTTCCTAATGAAAAAGTCTGGGCCTCAATACACTATTCTTAGCTGTGTATACTATGGGCATATGCACATTTATATAGTTACTACAGACGTATAAATAGTATAGATATCTGTATTGATGTGGATATACCCATATATCTATATCTAGATCCATATATATCCATATAAATAAATATTGATTAAAATAAATTTCAAATCAATGAAATGTGTCATTTCTCAATGCATAATTGGCAAAGATTTCAAGGAGTTAGATATCTATAAATAGGTAATCAGAATATTTCCTAGATGGGCCCACAAGATCACTACATAAGTCAAGCTACTACATAAAAAATAAGTCAGTCACCCTAACTTGATACAGATGCTCATGACTAAGGTGACCACAGTATGTTTGGCTCCTAGTAGGGGTCCTGTAAAGAAACCATAGCATCAAATTCTCACCCTTCCACTCCTGACCAATGATTGGTCTGGACTTCTTTAAAGATTGATCATCCTTCTGCCATCCTACTTACACATGGACAAGTTTTCTCACTACTATTACACTGACAGTGCCCTTGGTCACTGAGTCAAAAGAGACCTAAAAACAGTGGCAGCTGAGACACACTGTGAAGTTATACTTTGGTGAGTCTCCTTTATCTTATTTATCTGGCTGCTCTTGTGAATTTTGTCAATATTTTTTGAAACTGATTAGTATCCATCTGAATCCAGATGTACTTGAATGGCTATGTGGTTGAATTGTTTTCTTTTCTCTATCAATATACATCAGTGTGTTTTGATCCTTCCAATCAAGTATTTGAGAAAGGAAAAAAGAAAGAAAAGAAAAGAGAATGAGAGAAACAAGGACTCAAGTACTAAGGGTTAAAGTTTAGGGGGAAATGGGAAAACAATAAATTGACAGGCACTTAAAGAAGTCTAACCTTCATTCAAATATTTTGATCCAAAGTCTATAGTTTAAAAAGCTGGGCATTACATATGGAGGAATTCTCTTCTGATTGATTATTAATTTCAATGCAGCCAGTACCATGATCCTCAACAACAAACATTTGGAGCTGTTGGCTGTTAGATATAGCTGGAAGAGTCATTCCTTTATTTTTTATACTCAATGTTCCAGCAAACTGGACTACCAGCTAGCTATTCACTGAACTCAACCTGCTCTCTCTTGCCTCTGTATATCCTTTTAGGCTGTTCTCTATGCTTGAATTTTATGTTCTCCTCATATTCATTTGTAAAACTCCTTTTCCTTCAAGGCTCAGAAACTGTGCAGCCTTCTTTATGAACACTTCCTATATTTCTTTCAACTGAAAGTAAATCCTCTCTTCTCAAATATTCTTAGGTTACTTTATCTGGATCTCTCCTCACCACCACATTCCCCTCCACCCCCCAATCATTCACAATACTATCTTGTACTTTATTTGTCTGTGTAGATAGTGGATTCCTACCATCATCCTGAGTAAAGCATAAGCTCCTTGAGGTCAGGAATTTTGTTAGCTTTTATCTTAAAAAACCAAATTCTAGTACTTAGCAAAGAGCCTTACAATATCCAATTATATATTTGCAAAGGGACTGTGATTTCTTATGGGGAGCTTCTCATGTAGGGACTCATCCATCAGAAGATTGCAAGTAGTCTATGATGCAGTAGATCACAAGATCCTAGATTTAGAAATGGAAGGCCAATCCCCTCATTTTACAGATGAAGAAACTGAGTCAAAGAGAAGTTAAGTGACTACCTAAGGTCACTTAGTCCATAAATGGCAGAATCAAAGTTTGGACCCAGGTCCTATGATTCCAAATTCTCTATTCTTTCCAATGCTATCAGATGAATAGTAGGGATTTGCTTGAAGACAGCAGAAGTCAAGCCATTCCCCTATGGTTCCACCTCAAGTAAGTGTCAGAGATGCTACTAGATTCCCTGTCTTCCTATCTCTGAACCAGCACCCTTTTCACTATACCCACTTGTCTCTACTGCCTTATGCATTTTAGGTACCTAATGTAGATGTTACTTAATTGAATTCATTCATCAATCAATTTATTCATTTGTTGGTTTAACAAAATTATATTTTGTGGCATGGACTGTGGAAGACACAAAAAACATAATCCCTATCTTCATGTACATTAGAAGACCATACTGTGGGTAAGGCACAACCCACAAAATTCAGGGAATAGCTCTATCACTAGGCTATTCAGGAACCAAATTAGCAACCTTTTAAAGTTTTTTTTTCCCCAAAAAGCTCTGGGCTTGAATCAATTTATTTTTACTTTCCAGGTATTCAGCAAATCTTTTGCCTGAACACTTTAGTGCAGAGAGGTAAGCTGATGGCAGTAACTAGGGCACTCATTGTTTGGGGCTGGAAATTGTGTGAGAGTTCATGTCCTATTATTCTGCTAGTATGGCTGGTGGTTTCACTGAATTTTTACATAAGATTTTAACTGAGTAGATACTAAGACTCTGAGACTTTAAACATCATCTAAAACAACTCCCAATGAGAAACCTGAGACCCAGATCATACAAGTACTAAGTAACTGCTTAGGAACACATTAGATAAAGGGAAGATAATCATAAGAAGTAATGAGATTTGAAAGTAGAACCCAACTTTTCTATCTTCTATCTATAATATCATTTTCACTTTGATAGCTTACCCAAGGTTGATGCTTAGATAAACCAAATTTTATAAAACTTTGCCAACAGCAGTTGAAAGATCTGCAAAGTTTAGTTCAGTCTTACGGATAATTTGATTATGGACTTTTAACTGGTTTTGAGAGTTAAAATTAGGCACAGTTTTTGTTTTGTTTTGTTTCTCCCTAGAGAGAGCACCTCAGTTAGGGAGATGGGATAATTATTGGAAAGTGGTAATGACATAAAAACAAAAACAAAAACCAAACAAGCAAAATGTACTTAAAATAGTTTTTTTTAATCAGACTGGGAGGCAAAAGGTATTTCACTTAGAAGAGGTTAATCAGCTTAACACACCACTTCTAATATCACCCTTCTGTGCCAAAGGCAGCCATCTCCAGTCATTCTGATGTGTATCTTGCCATTGGACTCCCGTGGCTCTGGAGGAGAGAGTGAGGCTGGTGACTTTGTACAGCCCTTCCTCACTTAAATCCAATTCATTTGTAAGTCATGACATCACCTTCCTGATGTCATGGTTCTGTTACAGAACAAAGGACAAAAAAACAATCTGGGCTAAACAAAGGAACAAACAAAAATCTTTCAAAATACTCCCCAATTGCTTTAAAGGATAGAAGCTAAACTCCTCAGTTTGGTATTTAGAGCTTTCTATGATCTGATCCCACTTTACCTGGACAACTTTATTTCCAAGTCATGGTGGTTTCGCAATGCTCCTACACATGTTTTTGTTATTTCCACTAGTATGTTTTTTGCTCATCTTTTCTCTAGCCTCTCACACCAAGACTTCACTCTGCCTATTTGAATCTTGCCACCTCTTCTGGGCACCTTTCCCTAACCTCATTACCACACAGTGATCTCTCCCTTTTCCCTAACCCCTTTGTTGTTGTTCAGTGTGTCTGACTCTCTGTGACCCCATTTTGGGGTTTTCTTGGCACAGTCCAGTGTCTAGTGGTTTGCCAATTCTTTCTCCATCCTTACAGATGAGGAACTGAGGCAAACAGGATTAAGTGAGTTGCCCTGGGTCACATAGTTAGTAAGTGTCTAAGACTGGATTTGAACTCATCAAGATGAGTCTTCCTGATTCCAAGCCCAGCGCTCTATCCACTGTGCTACCTCACTGTCCAGTCCCTAACACTTTAGCACTTGCTATCTTGATCATTCACAGTATCTTATGGTCTGCTGCCATGTACAGTCAGTTATCTTTTCAGTATATATGTCTTGTAATCCAAACTCTCAACTATAATATGTTCCCTGAATACTATTCCCTTATTGCAACAACTCTGGGTATTTCAGTAACAACAACTACAACAAACAACAATAGTAACTACTATTTCTACTATACTTCAAAAGTATAAAATTCTAAGGTCCTTCAAAAGCACAATGCACTTTTCCTTCCGACATTAACACTGTGAAGAAGGGAGCACAAGAATTAGTATCCCCAATTTTACAGGTGAGAAAAATTTAGCCCAAAAGGTAAAATGATTTACTCTAGGGATACAACTTTTAAGTGTCAGAGTAACATTTGAGTCCAGAATCATGAGGATTTTCTATTTGGGGGGAAAAAAAAGCTTAAGGGTTAAAATTCTTCATTTCTGCAGGTGAGGAAAGTAAGGCTCAGAAAGAGTGAGAATGTCTTGAGTACAATGAGTACTTAATAAATAATTGTAATGAATTGAATTGCTGAAGGTCAGACAGGTAGCAACTGGTAAAGCCAAGATTTGCACCGAGGTCATCCAATTTCAAAGAATAATAAAACTGATATTTTAAAGTACTTTAAGATCTGCAAAATACTTTCTTCCTAATAACCCTGTGAAATAAGTGCTAAAAGTATCATCATACTCATTTTACAAATGGGGAAATTAAGGCTCATTGAAAGTGATGGATTATACAGGTAGTGGCAGCACACAGGTTTGCTGACTCTAAATCCAGTGGTCTTTCTGCTATATGATTCTGTCTTCTCATAAGTATTCACAAGATTATAGTTCAGATCTTGAAGGGTGCTTAAAAACCATCTAGTACACCTTCCCCCACCCATCCTTTTTTGTTTGTGTGTTTAAATAGATGAGGAAACTGAGGCCAAGAGAGGTTATGTGACTTGCCCAAAGTCACCCAGATATTAAGTGGCAGTCAGGATTTGAACTCACTTCCTCTAAAACAATATCTAGGACTCTTTCCACTGTACCACATTAAATCTATACTAATGAATCAATGGGTCTTATTTTATGTCTCTTTGAATGACTACTATAAATATTTCCAATAAGGTGAAGAACTCAGCACAGTTTCAGTGACAGTGATAAGGTCTTCTTTCTAAAATGGTTAGATACCTTCAGATCAACTTTAGGTTAAAGAAGGTATTGATCAATGTTCAGTCAATAAAACTACTCTGAAGTCTTGGTAAATGAGAATGCAAGACATTTAAATAAATGAAAGCGCTAAAGGCATTTACTGCAAGTTGGCTTCAGGCCAAAAAAAGTGCTGGACATCATTAGGTAAGCCAGAGTTCTGTGGGTCTTTAGGTCAATGAAGCTTCTATTCAGTATGGATACTTACTAGGTGTGTGGGACAATGAGTACAAGGCATCTTAAGTCAATGAGAACGCTGAATGTTTAGGTCAATGTTCTGAGTATCTTGAGCTCAGTTGAAGGTGCAAGTTGTCTAGGTTGATAAAGGGACTAGATATCCGAATCAACCAAAACACCAAGTATTTTCACATCAGTAAGGGCACTAGGCATTTTTAACATAATAAGATGTCTGAATACTTTCTGGTCAGTAAGGATACTGAGTATCTACATCAATTAAGGTATTAGGATTCATTTGCAAATAAGACATGATCTTAAAGCATTTCACTGAGAAATCAAACATCAAAGGAATATAGCTGGTTCTCTTAGTGTCACTATGGGAGTAGGGGAGGGGGGAGGGGATAAATGCATGGAATTATTTCACCTGTTGTGAAAAGTATGATCCATTCATCAGTTTATTTTAAGTATACTACCCTATAACCCAAAATTTTGAAAAGAGGAATAACATTAGGACTGTATTCTTCACTCAATATTGTAATTTACTTTAGGTCAATTAATTCCTTTGTATTATACAGCTCACATATATAATTTGCTTCTTATCCAAGCTTTAAAATCTATCATCCCTAAGATAATCTTAAAAAAAAAATAAGATTAGAGCGCTGAGACTGGATATAATATATAGATGGGAGAATTAAGGTATTTAAAATCTAAAGGCAGTTTCTGACAGATGGGAAATTGATGAGAGAGTGGTTGAATCCTTTAAAGTTAAGGACATCAATGAATGTAATGGAATATAACTGTTCTAAAAGAAAGAATGAATATGATGAATACAAAAAAGCATTGGAAGAGTTATATTAATTTATGCAGAGTGAACTAAGCAAACCCAAGAAAGCAATACATACTGTCTACAAATAATGTAAACTTGAAGAATAATAAATAGCAAAATAAATTTAAATTGATGCTATGAAATCATATTGGTTAAGAGTATGAGAAGACATCCTGCTTTGCTTCCCTTAAAGAGGTGAAGGACCATAATGTGCAACACTACATATAATGTAAGAATTTTTTGATGTGATTTATTTTGCTGAACTGTTTTGTTTATTTTTTTTCTTCCCCGTTTGGCATAAGAGATAGTTTTCTAGGAGGGATATGTTAGAAAATGTAGGTGATATAAGAACAAAAGATAGATGAAAAAAAATAAAGGTAAGGGCATGTTGTAGGGTTTCAGTGGCACCAGTACATGCTAAGGAACTGATACCAGCTAGCATGAAAGGTGTATTTGATGAAAACCTAGCAAAGGAATTGTCTCTCCTGGCTTCCAATATGGGAAAAACACAAACAAGGTAATTTCATAGAACACAGAATGAAAGAACAAAGAGAAAGAGAAAGAGTAAAATGCAGAATGTTAAAGTCAGAAAAGGTCTTTGAATATAGAAAGTAGAATATGAGTTGGAAAGATCCTGAGAGATCATTTAAAAGAGGAAGCTGAGGCCAAGGGAGGGAAATGACTTGCCAAGGTCTTACAATGAATTAATGACAGAGACAAAGTCAGAGCTCAAATCTACTGAAGGTCAATGCTCTTTCTACTATATTTGGCTATTTCTCCATGACTGTTTAAGCTCTGGCTAGGAGTTTATTTTCAAATGAGACTAATTTTCAGAGCCATCCTGTGCTAAAACAAATTTGTCTGCTGTCATTAAAATGCTTGGGAGGACGAACTGTCAAAAACAAAACCAAAATTCATTATTATTTCAAGATCCAGATCCAGGCTGGGGAAGCAGGATGCAATCCGTTAGTGTATTTAGAGTGTGATAACCCCTCCTGGATCACTGCTTTGGTGTGAGGGAGGGGCTTGTGTAGTTCAGCTATGCAGGGCAGGGTTACCCAAGATGGACAAGTCATAGTAGAGAGTTCTGACAAAAGGTGATCCACTGGAGAAGAAAATGGCAAACCACTCCAGTATGTTTGCCAAGAAAATTCCATGGACAGTGTGGAGGACGGAAGGGCCTGGCATCTGGGAGAATCAAATAAGACTGAACAATTGAAAAACAACAACAATAATTAAAAGTTGCTATTTTCATGAGCTATGGAAAACATGCTATATGGAGAACATGCATTCATTTATATTTCCTGCAGTGACATAATGGTAAGAACGGAGGCAAAGCAAGAATTGAAAAAGAGAAACATTTCTCACTTCTGATCCAAAATATTTTAGTATGTGGAAAGGGGCACAGAATACTAACTGGGACCATAAAAAAACAAAGAAACAGTTCTGGAAAGGGAAAGTACTATTGTCCAAGATCATACAAGGGAGGAAGCCTGCAGATAACAACTAGGACCCATGTCTCCAAATCCCCAGTAATAGGATTTAAAGCTGGAAGGGACCACCTTAGAGATTACCTGATCCATTTCTCACCACTACTTTACAAAATGAGGAAACAAGTGCACAGCTGGGAAGTTCCTTGCCTTACATCAGCTATCAGGTGCAGAGACTAGATTTGAACCCAAATCCTCTGACTGTATAGTTGGTGTGCTTTCTAGACCATGCTGACTTTTTTTTTTCTACAGAGGAAATTGTTAATATATATTTTTTAAAAATAGAAATAATTTTGTGTGTGTGTGTGTGTGTGTGTGTGTGTGTGTGTGCATGTGGGCACTCATATGCTTATATGTGTATGTTCAGTAATGAGTCTATATTTTAAAACTAATAATACCTATAAATAACATTTTATAAATAATATCATTAACAATATACTTATAGTAAACAATAATATTAATGTTGACACTATAACAATTATTATAAATAACCATAATACACATATCTCCAAAGATAGTGACACCTTCTACCTCCAACCTACCTCTAATCCTTTCTAACTCCACCAGATGCTATTTTGTTTTTCCTCATTGTTTTTCTAAGGTCCTATTAGACTATCTCCAGAAAAGAAACACTATTAATCTTCTTGTTGTGCTTTCTCAACTTTCCTCTGAGGAGGCCAAGACAGTCTAACAGAGGGGACCACACAGAGCTGTCACCTCTGGTAATGTGATGAGGGATGGAAAAGTAGATTGATCCCACCTTATCTGCCTCACTTGGAGAGCCTGTAGGACTGTGGGAAAAGAGGAAGAAACTGTGAATAGGAGAGGTTGAAAGTGGACTGATCAGCAAGTGTCCAGCTCAATGGCTGGAAGGTTGTGTCTGGAACAGAGACAGAAAGAAGCAGGCAGATACTGAGAGTGAGCCAGGTACTGAGAGTAGGACCAGGAACAGAAGAGAAACAGGACTGGCAAACATATGGGTTTTTTTCTTAACAAAATCTCTTAATGATGTTAGAAATGATATTTTCTTAACAGTATTACAGAATATGATGACCTTGGGGGCCAACACATAGGTGTGGTCCTGGGCCTAAGAAGTTACATGTGGTGACCTGTCCTGAAGTCACAGGCCTTTCCACGCTTATTTGTGTTTTATTTTTAATAGAAGATCATGATGATGATGATGACCTTAGGAGAAGACCCATACCTTAGGAAACCCCAAGATATAGAACAACTCAGGAGAACAGGAGCTTTTCGGACTTATACCTATATCAGCCTCACTGGATTACTGTTAGGAAAGCATATTAGAAACCTTTTAACACCACATAAATGTAAGCCATGGTTGTTATTAAAATTAATGATAATGATAGCAAGTGTTTAGACATAGTTTAAGACACTCATAGTTTGTAGAGAGTTGACTTTGGGGTCTGGAGGGCCTGGGTTCAGGTCCTACCTCTGACACATCCCGGTAAGTCATTTATTTCTCAGTGGCCCCAGGCAATTTTCTAAGGTCTCTCTGTAGCATTTGGCACTGATGCTTATTTCTTCTATACTCTTTCCGTTTGGGGTTTTCATGACAGTGTTCTCCTTTTGGTTTCCTTCTACCTGTATGTCTGCACATTCTTTGTCTCTTTTGCTGGATAATCATTGATAGTATGCCCCCTAACTGTGGGTTGACTCCAAGGTTCCATCCTGGGTCCTCTTTCTCTTTCTCTCTCTCAACTCATCACTTGTCACGAATTCAATTATCATCTCTGTAGATGGCTCCCTATTCTATAAATCCAGCCCTCGTCTCTGTACTGAGCTTCAGTCCTATATAATCAATTGCTTTGACAGTTAGAACTGGATATCCCATAGGGATCTCTAAAACAGAATTCATTATCTTTTCTCCAGAACCTACTTCTTTTCTGAACTTACTCATGTCTGTCAAGGGTACCCTTATCCTTTCACACATGCAGATTCATAATCTCAGAATCCTCCTCCATTCTTCATCTTCCCTTAACCCTCATATTCATCAGTTGCCAAGTCTTGTTAATTCTATCTCCATTGCATCTTTTCCCTTCTCTACACTCACATATCCACCATTTTAGTTTAAGCCTACATCACTTCTCACATGATCTGTTACAATAGTCTTCTGTGCAATAGTTTATAATTGACTATAAAAGAAATAGTAGCAGGATATCAACTTGTCCCAGGACTCTTTCTGTCTAAATGCCACTGGGAAAAGAAATAAAAATACTGAACAGTAAAACCATAAGATTAAATTAGAGATGGAAGTTATCTAGAATAGAATATCAGAGCTGGTAGGTACCTTAGATAATAGAATGTAAAAAACAATGGAAATTAAAGTCTAGTAGGTACTTAGAGGCTATCCAGTTTGACAATTCACTCATTTTAGAGGTGAGGAAACTGAGGCCCAGAGAGGTAAAACAACATAATGAAAGTCATCAGAAAGTTAATGGCAGAATTCAAGGCTATAACTTCCAGTTTAGTAATCCTTGTACTTAATAAACCAGGAGAAACAGGTCATTTAACTCCTAAGTGTTTTAAAGGCATATGAATATCAAATAGTGTTTGGTAAAACTGTCCCCAAGGAATCATCTTCATGGCATAAAGAATATGTTCATAAATCAAAAAGAAATAAGACCTTTTGGAATTCTCAGGGGTAAAAAAATGAACATCTACCAAAATTTATTAAGCCCCATTCAGTCTGTGACATTTCTCTGGGACTGTTTCAAAATCTATTACTAAGAGGAGGGGAAAAAAAACCCTTTTGGAAACTTCATACTTTGGCTGACTGATTTGCCTATTCCATTCTCTTCTCAGCTTTTATCAGTAACATGTCCATATTGCCTGTCAGTGGGAACTATCTTTTTTTTTTTTTTACTGATACCACATTTTCTGAGTGGCTCTGGCCCTGTTGTTGTAAGTTATAAGAGGACAAGATATTTTCCAAATTGTTGGGACAGGAACCCTGCCTTTCCTAACAGGGCTTACTTGTGGTGTTTGTTTAACAGAGCGACTTAATTGGAAAAACTGAGAAGAGAGAGTCTGTGAGGTAGGCTGCATGGCACCTTAGAAATCATTCAGAATGGGGCAGTTTTTTTTTTCCTTTTCTTTTTGACTAGGCAATGGAGTTAAGTGACTTGCCCACGGTCACACAGCTAGTAAGTGTTATGTGTCTGAGGCCACATTTGAACTCAGGTCCTCCTGACTCCAGGGTCAGTGCTCTATCCACTGTGCCACCTAGCTGCCTCCAGTTTCTAACAATAAAATCACATTATCCTGTGAAGAATTATGCATTATATATTTTAGCCCCCTCATTTTGCTGATGTTGATGGGTACTGAGGCACAGAAAGGTGAGAGTGACTTGACTAAGATCACACATCAAGTTAGTGGCAGAGACACAGCTAAGATTGAGGTCACCTACTTCCCATTCCACTATATATGTAAATACGGCCTCCTAGTTTGTGGGTTACTGGAAAATGGTTTTAGGACCCTTGAGAAGTTGAAACTCACATTTTCTGAGCCCCAAAGTAGTCTGAAAAGTATTCTGAAAGTAAGTGAAAACATTAGCTTTTCTTTGAGATATCACTAAAGTTAAGTGAGGCCTCCACCAAGATATGAGATCATATGGCTTAGTAGAGTACTGGACTTGAAGTCAGGGGACTTCCTCAAACCTCAAACAGCCAAATATTTACTAGCTGTTTGATTACAGCTCATAGAATCATAAAAGAGAGGTGGGGGAGAGGCATACCTTAGAGATCATCTAACTCAACACCCTCATTTTATAGATGAGGAAACTGAGAATGTTACATTTGCTAATCAAGCAGGAGAAGAAAAAAAAAACACCTCAGATTAGTTTTCACCTCTTTCAAAGGGTTGTTGGAACTTTGATCTTTAGTTATTGGTTTGCATCTCAAAGGAGATGTGACCTCATCTGTAGCCAGTCCAACTTCCATCCAGGGTTTGTTCTCCCTCCAAACCCCACCCCCACCCTGGACCAAGCTAAACCAACAGCAAGATCTCAGTGAAGGGACAAATGCTGAGGAAAACCAATTTCCTATTAGAATCACTAAAAAGGTAGAAATGGGGTATTTGCTTTGCAAATAGAGCTACTGGATCATTGCAAATGTTACAGCTACTGTCACAGGGTATCAGCAGAAGCCAGGAGAAGGTCTGGGGCTACCCAAAGTCCCCTCCAGCAAGCCTCTGACGACTTGACTTACCAATGCAATTGAAGTACAGTTCCTTTCGACAGAAAAGAGAGCAGCCATCACCATTGATCTTATTCATATCATCACACTCTTCTCCTATGTGTCTGTAGATGAAGATATAAAAGAGGAATTGGTCTAACAGAAGCAGCTTGATAGACATAAGAGTACATAGTTTAATTCTCTCATTTTGCAGATAAGGAAAACACAGTCAGTACAAGTATACTGACCTGGCCAAAGTTACAGTGCACTGCAATTCAAATATAGGTATTCAGACAATAAATCCAATTCTAGGTCCAGCATAACACACTGTCTAATCACACTGAACTGGAAATTAAGATACCTTGTGCTATTCCTAGTTCCAAGACTTAATATAGTATATAAATAAATTATTTAAATATGTATGTATGTATACACACACACACATACATACATATGTACATGTACATATATATATATATATGAATATACATATATATATATATATATATATATATGAATATACATAAACATACATACCCATCTGCCTCTAAGGGTCTTAGTGTTTTTATTTCCCCTACTAGATTGGAGTCATAATATCATAGTTCTGGAGCTGGAAGGGACCTCTAGAGCCATCTAGGCTAACTCCTCACTTTACAGATGTGAAAAATGGAAGTGACTTGTCCAGGGTCATGGATGTAGTAGTGGTCAGAGGGGGGACTTGAACCCTGGGCCTTGATTACAGATACTGTAAGTACTGTAAGTACTCTTTTCAGTCAACTTTGGTTCTTGTAGTTATCTCCAAGGAATTTGACCAAAAATTGGAATGCATTACCATTCAGCCCACCATTTCTGACTATTTTTAATCATTCCAAAGTTTTCCAAATTACAAATGACCAAGGAGAATATAAGTTCCTTGAGGATGGACACTATTTCCTCTTTGTTTTTGAAGCCTCAGCTCCTAGCATAGTGACTTATATAAAACTTACATAATAAGTGGTTAATAAGTGCATGTTCATTTTTTACAGCACAACAATATTGCATTACATTCATATACTATGATTTGTTCATCCATCCCCAATTAATGAGCACTCCCTTAGTTTCCATTTCTTTATCACTACAAAAAGAGCTACTAGAAATATCTTATTAAAGATATAAAATTGTATAAATATAACAAATGACTTTTTCCTCTTTCTTTGATCTCTTCCATGTATAGACCTAGTAGTAGTATCACTGGGTCAAAGGGCACAAAAAGTTTGGTAACTTTGGGGACATAATTCCAAATGAATCTCCAGAATGACTAGACTAATTCATAGCTCCAATTAAATTTAATTCAATTTACGTTCATACTTCCTATTTCTCTTGAGTTTCCTTTTTTCTCTACACCTCTCAAGATCTGTACCTGGTGGTTTTATCCAACAAAATCCTAAGTTCAGTTAGAGGCCTCTCTGCTTTCCTTCAGTGACTTCTTACATATTTTAAGTATTTAATAAATAGCTATGTGACATTAGGTAAGTCACCTCTTAGTTTTCCTTCTCAGGAAAATGAGTGGGTTAGACTAGATGATTGATGTCAATGAATTTGCCACCCTCCTTTGCTTCCATCTTGTTTATGGAACTCTGACATAATGGTATTGTGGGCTTTTGCCCCTAAACTTTTTCCTTTCCTCCTTAAGTGAATCCATCAGTTTCTCTTTTTTAGATTTCTACCTCATTTTCCATAAAAGTGCTGTATTCCCAATTAGTTCCAGCATTTTTCTGACTGGTAGAATCCAGAGGCCTTATGTTACTGTTGTTTCTATGATGAGATTCATGGCAGTTTTGAGCAGAATAGAACCTTACAGACCACACTATGATTATTATGAAATACCTAGGGCTTTTTTTTTTTTAAGTTCCAAGTCAGAGAGAACAGGATCAATGTTTTCTGAATTGGCCAAGGAAGATAGAGAAAGAAGAGGTAATTGGAAGACTAGGTAACTGGCATATGTCTTAAAGACTGCTGATCCTTTGTCAAGATGGAATTCCCATCAATTGTTTGAATAATTTCCTATGAGACCTACTTCATACTCTGTACCAGTCAGCTGGGACCCCTCATAGCATGGTAGTAACTACAGAAGTTGTCTCTTACTCCATAGTTCATACTAGTAAATACTCCTCATTCTGTAGAGGTATCTGAGCAGCAGGTCGATGGTTCCAATTAACCCTGGAAGTAACTGGGGAAATTAGTATTGCTCTCCTCTCTTTTATAAATAGCTCTCACAGTCTTTCTTTATGGAATGTTTTGGCTAGGTCTTTCCACTCTGTCTACTATGGGTTGAAAAGCTAGTTAGACATGAACCCAGACTTGTGTTTCAAACTGTTCTTGGATCACTGTGTTTAACACATATTATGTTAGCCAAGTAGGGATTATTTTGGTGTCATTATCTACTTTGTGGAGCTCATAGTGAAAGTTTTGTCTTGTTTTTGTTGTGGGCTAGCTTCTCGAAGCCTAATGTGCAGGTCTACTGCTCATCTCCAATTTACACACAAGGTATGTGTTCTATCTCTGAAATACATTCATATTTCATGAACAACTGAATCTGCTAGAGTATATATTCCCTCCACTAAGTAAAATCATTGTACCAGGTAGATGATCCTCATGAGTTACTTCAGACCTATTGACTTAAACAAGATATAATAACATGGGATGGGTTTGTGTGTCTACTAGTTAGCATAAAAAATCAATTTACTGGTTTGCTACAGATACAGCTATAATTCTAGATATCAATGTATACATAATAGATAGCATGACATTAGCTAAAGTACTACATTTGGTGTCAGGAAGATATGAGTTCAAATTCTGCATCAGAAACTAGCTATGGGTCCCTGGACAGGTCATTTTCCTTCTCTGTGCCTCAATTTTTTCACCTATGAAATGGGGGGGGGAGTCAATATCCTCTAAGATCTCTTTCACCTCTAAACCTATAATCTTATGACTTAAAACTAAGGTGTCAAATATGCAGCCCACAATACTCCTGAGTACAGACCTAATGAAATTAAAATGTATTGGTGAAATAGTTAATAAAATATATAAGAATATAATAAGCATCAATAATTAATTAATTAATTAATTAATGAGGGTCTAGTGGCCCCCATTTTGATCTGAGTTTGAAACCACTGACCTAGAAGTTATGTGACCATGGGAAAGATAATTAACATCTCAATGTTCAAAATAACTGTTTTAGACTATAAGTTACCCAAATGATCCATCCATGCTGGTAGTAAATGGCAGAAAATGGATTTGAACTCTCATTCTTTGACTTAAAATCCATCAGAATTGCTCAAGATCTGTATTGACTCATTTACTGTGATAAGAATTCCTCTTCAATAGTGGAGAAGGGTTGAGAGGAACCTCAGAGGTTCATCTTGTCCAAACCTCTCATTTTTCAGATGAAAAAATAAATGAGGCCCATGATGGTGAAGTGTAAATATATGATAGGGCTGGGGTTAGAACCAAGTTTTCTGGCTTGACATCCAGAGTCCTTTGCATGGTACCATGTTGCCTCTCCTATAAGTTAGAATGATCTTACATTATGAATTTTCAGGGCCATCAATAAATTCCATTCAGTTTTTCCACCAGAAAGAAAAAGATCTAAAGTCCAGACAGCACATGAGTTCACAGAAGCATCATTTCTTTACACAAGATGCACTATTCTACTTACTTCTGTATGATTCCATCTCCACAGTAACCACTTCCATGTATATATGTAGCTGTGGGTGAAGGCTCACTCTCCTCTGTACCAGAAATGGCGACAATTTGGTACTTATATGTACTGCTATGGTTCAGGTCACTGGGAAGAATAAAGAAGGAGATTAGAGACACAGGGAAGAAAAGGGAGGTCAGACTGGATTCAACCAGAGTTGCTCTTGTTTTTCCCTTACAATTTAGATGATGATTCAATTCACTTATCAGCAGATTTCAGGGATACTTTACAAGGAATTGATTAAAAAAAGTTCAAGGCAAAACCCAACCACAATGTCCAAGAAGATGAGCACATAATCTACAAATGAGGAAATATAAATCATAAATAATCATTTGAAAAACTATTCAACCTGACTAATAACCAAAGAAATGCAAAACAAAAGAACTTTGAACTACCAACTCACATGAACCAAAATGGAAAAAAAATTCTTAAAAATTATAAAGATAATGTGAGAAAGTTATAAACAGAAACGTTAGTGCATGATGGCAGAATTGTAAATCAGTAGAAATTTTTTTAATGAATTTGGCAAAAGTATCCTGCAAATATTACTGAAATTGTCATATACTTTGACATAAAAACAAAGAAAGATAACTTGATGTTATGGACATTTGCATATTGAAATTCATTTATTTAACATGTAAATAGTTAAATAAAGTTTAATTGGTTTGTTTGAAGTTTAAGGTTAGGTTTATATTAAATCATTTTAAAGAATAAGAAGTATTAAACATAAAATCATAGTATTTAAAGTTGGATGTCAACTAGTCCAAACCATCTTATTTTTGCAGAAGCACCTGAGTAGTGCAATGGCCAGAAAGCTATATATGGAGCCAGGAAAATCTGAGTGTAAATCCTGCCACAGGTGTTTATTAGCTCTGTGACCCTGGACAAGTCACTTAACCTCTGTCAACTTTAATTTCCCCATCTGTAAAATGGTGATAATACTATTACTCTGTCTCCAAAGGATGTTATAAGGATGAGCCGAGTTGCCCAACTGGAACTAGCCAGCTGAATCCTCAGTAGCTTAGACTACTCACAGGTTGTGGTTTGTCCTTCATTCTCAAAGAGGACCATGACATCAGGGAGATGATGAACTGACTTGCATTTGACTTTGATTTGAGTGAGGGATGGCTGTGCAAAGTCACCAGCCTCACTTTCTCCTCCAGAGCCATCTCGGTCTAGTGGCCAGATATCAATTAGGATGCCTGGAGATGACCCAGGATGTAATGGGAGACCTTGGCCCTTTTAAACTAAGGTCTTTTTAGGTTCTCACTTTAAGTGAGGCAATGCCCATTCAGTGAATAGGCCTCTTTAAGAAGTGAGCTAAGGAATGGTTCTTTTAACCAAAAAAAAAAATCAAACTGGGAGGGGAAGACCCTCAGAGCTGCTGGCCAAAAGAGAAACAGCCAGGAGAGTCCAAAAAATAACCATTAAGTGGTGCTCAGGCAGGAACCTATTGTTGTCCAATCCATGAGCTCCAGAGTGAATCGGGTTTAAGGCTTGGTGTTTGAGAAAGAAATCTAGCCAGTAAATCCCAAGTTAACTAGGTAGCTTTTGGCCATCAAAGTTTATCTTCCTTTTGGCAGAACACAGAGAGGAGAGGAAAAGAGAGGAGGGGAGGAGAGGACTCACTTCTTAAAGAGGCTTATTCACTGAATGGGCATTGCCTCACTCGAACTGAGTACCTGAAAAGACCTTAGCTTAAAAGGGCCAAGGTCTCCTACTGCATCCTGGGTCATCTCCAGGCAACCTGACTGATATCTGGCCACTGGACCCAGATGGCTCTGGAGGAGAAAGGGAGGCTGGTGACTTTGCACACCTTCCTTAACTCAAATCAAAGTCAATTGCAGGTCATGTCATCATCTCACTGATGTCATAGTCCTCTTCAAGAACAAACGACAAACCATAATAAGGATAAGATGAAATAGCATTTTTAAAGTGCTTTGAAAAACTTTGAAAAACTAGAGGACACCGAGTGTCAGAGAAGGGAAGTGATTTGCTTATGGTCACACAGGAAGAAAGTAGCAGAATCAGGATTTGAAACTGAGTCATCTAATTAGAGTAATAGCTAGCTCCTGCTCCCAAGAACTTTAAGATTTGGCTAAAATTGTATTATCTTGCTGAAGACCTACTACAATCAAGGCCCTGTGCTAGACACTTCGGGACAGAGAGAAAAATAATATCAAGCTCCAGTTCCCAAGAAAGCTACATTCTAAAACTGAAATAAGACCCCAATCACGTGGCATGGGAACATAGCAATACATTGATAGTCAGGAGACTTGGATTCTAATCCCAAATCTGATGCTGACTTGTTGCATTATCTTAGGCAAAACACTTGGTACCTCAGATTCCGCACGCGTAGAATAAGAAAGTATACTTGGCAAATCTCTAAGGACTCAAGCTCTTTCTGTGGGGGAGGCAGGAGGGTGTTGCTGTTGCTCAGTAATTTCAGTCATGCCTGACTCTTCATGAGCTCATTTGAGGTTTTCTTGACAAAGATACTGGAGTAGTTTGCCATTTCCTTCTCCAGCTCATTTTACAGATGAGGAAACTGAGGCAAACAAGATTAAGTGACTTGCTCAGGATCACAGCTAGGAAGTGTCTGAATCCAGATTTGAACTCAGGTCCTCTAGACTCTAGGCCCAGCACTCTATCCACTGTGTCAAGCAGGGAGTATCCAGACTATAGATGTAGGGAACTCATAGTGAGGAAACTCTCTCTACTAAAGAATATGGGCAAGTGTTCTACAACTTATATTCTTGGAGAGTTCATTTTCTGGGATATTGAGGTTACTGAGAGATAAGGGAACTAGTCCAGGGTGTTATGACTAATGTATGGTAGAGATAGGCACTAAACCCAGCTCTTCTGGAGCCTAAGACTGTTAACGCTGTCTACTATGCTACCTTGCCTTTAACTTCATTTCTAAGGCTTTATGATTTTAATACTCAATACAAGATAAGGCAGTATGTGATAGTCATAGCACTGGTAAAAAGTGAGTGCAGTCCAGAAGAGGGAGAGTTTATGTCTTCCTAGGGTGATGCAAGGAGACTATATGGAAGAAATGACATAGAAATCATTTGGCACTTGAAGGATAAGGAAGATCTTAGCATCAGAAAGTACTATTAGGGGAGATAATGGAGTGAAGGCAGAAGGAACAATCTGAGCAAAAAGTTAAAAAGGCAGAAAACCACATCGTGTTTTTCAGGAACCAAAAACAGACCAAACTGACTGGCAGGAAGGGTATGTTGCAAAATGAATCAAGACCGCTGAAGTTGGAAAGGCAGGTAGGGGCCAGATGGTGGATTGTCTTGACTCGTGTAAAGGGCTAATTCCATGAGCTCTTGGGGCTTTCATGTACTGAACTTAATTAATTATTTAATGAAGATGAGGGAAGGTAGATACTTTTTCCACCTTCTCTTTCTTGTCACTTAGAAATGTGAACCAGGGTCCTCTCCCCACTTCCATTTTAAAGCTTTGTTTTTATTTTTTTCTTTAAACATTTTGATCTAGTTTTCTAAAGCAAATAGAAATTGAAAGGTTTACTTTTTATTTTTTGGCTTTGTTTTGGTTTTTGGCCATTCTAAGTCCCCCCTTTGTTGTAATGAATCTCAGGCCATTTTTGGAACTCTTTGCGATTGACCAGAGGACGAGTGAATGGTGTGTTTCTAGTAAGATAGACTAATCTTTTTGTCAGTGTGTTGACCAGATCCTGTCCTGTCAAGAAACTAACCAAGATAGCCCAAAAGGATGCATGGCAGTAGTGTCCTTTTCCTTTCATGCTGATCATAATGAAAGGAATTCAGGAAATAGATGACATCAACTGGAATATGTTAAAAGGGTCCCTCAAGAAAGAAAATATGTTTTTGACTGCTAGAGTTTCAGGGGATTCTGTTGAGAATTCTTTTTACTGTATTGCATCCTACCTCTTACATGTGCTGCTGGAAGCATTTTACATTTACCATTGGATTGAAAAAGAGGCCCACTCATATTTATCTTTATATTACCTGCACCAATCTAAGACTTTGTATGTACTATTGTTGTTTTCAGTCTTTTCAAGTCATGTCCAACTTTTCATGACCCCATTTGGAATTTTCTTGGCAAAGATACTGGAACAGTTTGCCATTTCCTTCTCCAGCTCATTTTACAGATGAATAAACTGAGGCAAAGTTAAGTGACTTGCCCAGGGTCACAAAACTAGTGAGTGTCTGAGGCAAGATTTGAACTCACAAAAATGAGTCTTCCTGATTCCAGGCCTAGCGCTCTGTGCACTGTGTTATCTAGCTGCCCTTGTACAAGTAGGTACCTAATAAATATCTCTTAAACTGTGCTTAAGAACACAGCAGTGAATTGACAAAATCTATAAGGAATTGGCTCGTTAGAGAATTAACTCACCAATTTTCTGTAACCAGGCCACCACCTCACCCTATCCCTATACTTCCCCTCTAGCCAATTACAAAAAGGTGTTATTTTTCTGTCATTTTTCCATTAAAAAGAAAAAAAACTTTCAATGGCATGGGAAAATTGCAAAAAAGATAATGAAGAGAATTCCTGCCGAATTCCATCATGGGGGGGGGGATTTCGTAAACAAAAGAAAGACGTCAAAAAACTCAACTTCTTGGACTCATCTGTTATTTCAGCTGCCCTCAGATCTGGGGCTGTTTGGATAAGCCCAACGAGATAGCAGGTGCAGAGGCCGAATCAGTCTCTCGCTTCTCATTGCAACAATGATTTGGTTTTTCAAGGGCGTAAAAGGACTCAAGTGGAGAAAACATCCTTTCTGGAAGAGATGGGTTTTCTGCCTATGCTTTCCCTCACACAAGGTGAACTGGCATTGGTCTCATTTTTGTTTGACTGTCTTCCAGTTGTGTCTGACTCTTCGTGACTCCATTTGGGATTTTCTTGGCCAAGAGAGTGGAGTGGTTTTCTATTTCCATCTCCAGCTTATTTTACAGATGAGGAAATTAAGGGAAACAGAGTTAAGTGACTTGCCCAAGGACACATAGCTAGAAACTGTCAAAGGCCAGATTTGAAATGAGGAGGATGAATCTTCCTGACTTCAGGCCCTGCACTCTATCCACTGAGCCACCTAGCTTCCTTCAACACTTGTATCAAATGCCACCTTTTATAGGAGGCCTTGCCCAGTCCCCTCAGGTGCTAATATCTTCCTCTGTAACATTATCTTTCATTTACGTGATATTCATTTATGCATATGTTGGTCATTTCCCCATTAGAATTTAAGCTCCTTGAAGGCAGAAACTGGTTTTTTTGCTTTTTGTTTCTATTTCTATGGCTTAGCACAATGCCCAGCACATAGTAAGTGCTTAATAAATCCTTGCTGATTGATGATTGTTGATTGATTGATGTCAGGCATCATCCAACATTGTGCAATAACTAGCTTCACTATAATCTGGGAGGTTCAGATGATCATTTGTATATGTTTATCTGTTTACATGTAGTATCCCCTTGGGAGAATGTAAATTCTTTGGATTGAAGGGATGGCTTTTTTTTCCCCCTTTATATCCCCAACATCTAGAAGAGAGTCTAGCTGCATGTAGTGGGCACTTAATAAATGCTTATTAGATTAGATTAGACTGGATCACCACATGGTGATGAACTTTTTGGCCACAAAAATTCATGAAGCTGTCTCCCAAGCAATAGAGGGGTTGTAATTTGAATTGGTTGAGTGCCCACAATAACAATTTTTTTTTGAAATCCTGAAGTTGTACATATATGTATATGAATGTTCACAAAAGCCCTGAAGTGTAAAGTAGACACAAAATATGCACTCAATAAATCCTTGAATTGTTGAATAGACAATCCAGTTCTGCCAATTGAGGTTCCAAGAATTCTCATAGAAAAAAATAAATAAGTAAAGGGGTCCAAATCATACTTGTCTAAATCAACATCAAAGTTAGTCACAAAAACAGCACATAAAACATAGGCTTCCCCACCCCCAAGAACCAGGACTAAGAATTCAGTTCTTAGAAGGAGGTCGAGAAGATCTTTAAAGCCCCTACCAGTGGTTAGGACCTATTTCATGGTTCATCGAAAAGAAGGATGTTATGTGTCAAGCTGTTCCTTTCAGCTGTTCCCAAAGCCATCTGGAATGATTTATGCTGCTACTATGATTCCTCATTTCCTTTACTTCCCTCACCAACCCCCCCACAGAGTCTGTAACCAGGTCCTATTCATCCTTCCTTTATAATCTCTCTTGTCTATCCCCTCCTTTCCATTCTCATTGCCATTACCCTAATACAAAATTCTCAAACTTTTTGGTCTCAAAACCACTTTATATTCTCAAAATTCTTGAGGACCTCCCACAGAACCTTTATTTATAGCTTTTGTTCTATATAGAGAGGCAACTAGGTGGTGCAGTGGATAAAGTGTTGGATCTGGAGTCAGGAAGACCTGAGTTCAAATTCTACCTTCAGATAGTTACTAGCTGTATGACTCTGGGTGAGTCACTTAACTTCCGTCTGCCTCATTTTCCTCATCTCTAAAATGGAGATAATAATAGCATCTATTTCCCAGCATTGTTGTAAGGATAAAATGAGATCTTTGTAAAGTGCTTTGCAAACTTAAAGCTTTATATAAATGCCAATTGTTGTTGTTGTTGTTGTTATATCTGTTGAAATTTACCAGATTTCATGATATCATTATGAAAATTGCAGACTTCCTAAAAAGTTCTTGGAGACTCCCAAGAATTCCCAGACCCCAACTTTGAAAATCTGCCTGACTTGTCTCTCACAAAAGCCTTCTAACTGGTCTCCCTTCCTAAAATCCATCGTAGGTGGATGCCAGGTTAGTCTTCCTCAAGTACCATTTTCATTATATTGCTCCTGGCCTACAACGATTAGAAAAGGCCCTCTGCTGTCTACAGGATAAAGTTGGTAGTGCTCAGAAATGAACATTCTAAAAGCTCTTTAATAATTCATTCTAAAGACATTTTCAGGATCTCAAAGGACTTCAGTATCACCTTTAATATTACCAGTTATCAATGCACAGGAATATAGGTATAAAGTGTATAGCAGATTGAGTCAACCCTATGACATATATGTGTGTATATATATGTATATATCCTAGAAAGGAACCTTTTGAGAGAAATTCTTCATATTATCCTATTTATTTAGGTAATATTTTGCATCAGAGTGATTGCACGAGGGGAAAAAATCATCCAGTTATTTGAGCTTTCTGGTTTCATGAATTCTGAAAAAAAATATGACTTTACTAAATTATGAAATTTTAGGAGAAACAATGAAAAACTGAAGTATATCCCAATGAAGGCAACCTGTGTGCTGAGACAACTTCAGCCCATAGAATATAAGGGACAGTTGAAGGAAGTGGGATTGCTTAGCTTAGCACAGGGAAGATTTGGGAGGGTGGGGATGATCATTGTCTTTTGATCATAGGTCTCTCATGTGGAAAAGGGATTAGACTCATTCTTTATAGGTTTAGAGGACTGGACTACAACCAATGAGTGGAATTTTAAGGAGGCAGATGTCAGTTCAATATCAGAACTTCCTAATCATTGGAACTATTTAACAACAACATGGGCTGTTTATGGAAGAAGTGAGTTCCCTGTCATGAAAAGTATCTAAGAAGAGTCTGAATGAGCACTTGGCAAGAATGTTTAATATTGAGTCATGCTTCTAGTAAGGATTTGAAAGAGATGGACACTAAGGTTTCTTCTATGTTAAAAATTGTGTTCCTCTGATTTCCTGGCAATTAGCCTTCTCTCATCAGATGTTCCACTGCTTAATCTTCTTGAAAGAAAGTTTCTAGACATTTAACATGAATTGAAATTCTACACACTTTGTTTCCTTCATATAACCTCCTCATCCAGTCTCTTTCTTTAAAATTTCCATCCTTTCTGTATTACTCTGAATTCACAAAGGACAACTTGATTTTCCTTGCTGTTCATTCAGTTCGGATAACTGTTAATTCATTGAGAATGGTCCTATAATTCTGCTATAGTCATTTATAGAATTTTAGAGTATTAGGGCCAAAAAGGATCTTAGAGATTCTGTAGTACAACTTTTCTCATTTTACAGATGAGGAAATTGAAGAACAGAGAGAAGAAATACCTTGTCTAAGGTCATAGACTAAGCTGGTACTAGAACTAAGATTCATGGCTATAGGCATTTTCCCCCCCTTGAATTAAGGACCCTATTGAACTAAAGCATCACTTTTTTGATTAGCATTTGGGAAAGAAGATTTGGTGAGGCATCTGTCCTATATGGGAAAGCACATCCAAAGGGTGAGCCAGCAGACTTGGATTCCTGGCCTCACTCTGCCATTAACTCTATGTATGACCCTGTACAAGCTGTTTCATTTCCCTTGACCATAACCTGTACACAGTGTAATGTTCACATTTGTTCTTCTTCTTCCCTGTGAAGTAATATGGAGGTAATATAGGGGTAGGAACATTGGATGAGATGTCCAGGAGACCTCAGTCCCAAGTGCTGTCACCGAATGTCATTTCTGCTCTCTGGGTTTTAATTTTTTTTCCCTCTACTATAACATGAGGCAATTAAGATGAAACCTAAAGGTCTTTATATTTGTAATGCTAACATTCTATGGTCTATTTCCATAGTCTATGTACTGAGGTACCTTGCAGATGTAATATACTAAGCTCCCTCTCAGCTATCAAATTCTAGGATCCCAGTGTATAGGAGGTAGTGTATTGACATAGAACATAACCAGCCTATAACAGTTGGAGACCATAGCCTGCCTGTCTCTATGCTGGCCTTCTCTCAACCAAAATTCAAGTCATCAGTCAGAAGCCTCCAATCTGTTTCACTTTGGGTGTTCCAATTATTAAGGCAAAGCTGTGATCTTTGAATTCTCTTGCCAAGAAGAAATCTTTGTTTGTGCAAATCGGCCTTTGTCTTGCAACATCATGTTCTGTTATTTCTTCTGCAGACCACAGGGAGATCCAACCCATGAACTAGATGGAATGGAAGGAAAAATGAGACGTCTACAGGAGTTGGGCATCTGTACCCCCTCATGTTGGCAGTGGAACACAGCTTAGTCTCTGACAGGTAACATGAGACTTGTCCTTTCCTTCTTGTCCACTCCCTCTCCTCACTTCCTATGAGGGTCCATGCTTTGAAAGTAGCGGACATATATATGTGCCTGATTAACTCCAGCAGGCCTTAATATAATTGTCCAAAGATTTGCCCTGGTACCAATTTAAAACACAGTAGCAAATTTAATAAAACAAACAGTTTGCAGCCAAGGCCTTTGTTATTCTGTTTTAATCATCTTTTACCACCAATTGAAATAATTTTCTCCTTTCTCGGTGAAATGAAATAAGATATGGGTAGGGGTGGGGAGAGTGTAAAACAATGGAACAACGTGAAAATTATAAAGGGTCTGTATTTGTAGTTATGAATTATAAGACATGCAAATAGTGGCCCTAAGGTTTAGAAGGGCATTTGTGTCAGGAAAAGATCTGAAGGGAGATCATTTACAGGTTAAGGAAACTCCACCTGGATAACATTAAAGATGAAAAAAAAACCCGACAAGGAACTCTTGTTTTTCCTGAATACAACTGGAATAGATGTGTGACAGCTTCTCCAAACATTCCCCTCATGATGGACACTTCTCCTGATTACAGAGCACGGACTGACCCATTACCAAGGACTCTGGGAGCCAAAACACCAGATATAGTTCATGGTAAACAAGTGAAGTAGTGTGAAAATCAAGTCCAAGAAGGGGCCAACAGCCTAGTTCAGGAGAACAGTGACAACCTGTCATGGAGAGACACTAACTTAACACAGTTGTTGGTGATTGCTGGCCAGTCAGGGAAACAATCCTCTTATTCCTGATTGTAGCTGTTCTGGGTGGCCAGAGATTTTTATTACTGGCAGAGGGCGAGCCCAAGAGCGTTTTTAAAATTTGGCAACACATCTAAAAGTGTTTGGGGGTTGTTTTTATTTTTCTCCCCCCTGCTAATGTTTTGGGTTCGGTGAAACCCAGAGTACAGGCAGGGAAGTACGTTTCCCCTTAATTCTTAAACCCATGTGCTCTTTAAGAAAATTTAATCCGTATGTTTCTGATTCATTTACACTTAACTCATCAAAATGCTGTTTTGTAAGAGCTATTTGATGTCCAAGAAGTCTTATGAGCCCTTTTGTAAGCCTTACTTCTTAGAAGCAGGAAGTCACGTTCCTGATGAGAGGAGCAAGAACTTGAACCTGAAAGGTTCAGTTTGTTTTGAAAAGAAGGGTTGAGGAAAGTCACATGAGGCTTTAGGCCCTGCCAAATGGGATCCCTCATTTCCTGTGCACTTTCTCCTACAACTGCCTCGATGCTGCTAATGACAGATCTCTCTGAGTTCACTTATAGAAACAAGAGATCTCCAGGATAGTGAGAGGATAAAAATACCCCAAGCAAGAATGGCTTACATTTATGGAACTAACACTTTATGATTTCTAAGGCGTACTCCTTGTAACTTCACATCTACCTTGTAAGGTAGATAGGTAATGTCTCCCAAATGGAAGCACCTCCTTGACAGGACTGTTTGAAGTTTATTGGGGGATCACGGTGTCTATCACCACGTGGCACAAACTAGGCACTTTCAGAAATGTTTACTGACTAAGAAGTGAGTCAAGAGATGGCCCCTTATAACTAAAAAAAAAAACTGGAAGGGGAAGACCCTGCTGGCCGAAAGAGAAATAGTTATTATTTGCATTCACTCTGAGACAGGAGGGCCTAAAAAATAGCCATTAAGTGGTGCTTGGGCAGGGCAGGGACCTATTGTTGTCCTATCTATGAGCTCCAGAGTGAATTGGGCTTAAGGTTTGGTCTTTGAGAAAGAAATCTAGTCAGTAAACCCCAAGTTAACTAAGTACCTTTTGGCCATCAAAATTTACCTTCCTTTGGGCAGAACACCCTGGAGGAGAGGAGAGGAGAGGAGAGGAGAGGAGAGGAGAGGAGAGGAGAGGAGAGGAGAGGAGAGAGAGGAGAGGAGAGGAGAGGAGAGGAGAGAGAGAGAGGACCTGACGTGCATTTGACTTTTATTTGAGTGAGGGAGGGCTGTGCAAAGTCACCAGACTCACTTCCTCCTCCAAAGCCATCTTCAACTCCTTAAAGGGGCTTATTCACTGAAAGGACATTGCCTCACTCAAAGTGAGAACCTGAAAAGGCCTTAGCTTAAAAGGGTCAAGGTCTCCCACTACATCCTGGGTCATCTCTAGACATCCTGATCAATATCTGGCCACTGGACCTGAATGGCATTGGAGGAGAAAGTGAGGGTGATGACTTTGCCCAGTCCTTCCTCACTCAAATCAAAATCAATTGCAAGTCATATCATCATCTCTCTGATCTCATGGTCCTCTTCAAGAATGAAGGACAAACCACAACCGCAGCTGACTGATTGATGAGGGGCTGCCTAGCTCATAGGAAGTACAGACACTTTGGGAATTCTTTCTGCTTGAAACTTTTCTGAGATGGGCTTTGGTGCATAATTAACTTGGCTTTAGAATAGTTTGGCTTTGCTTTAGAGAGGTGACTTTCAAATTTCTCAATTTAGAGGATATTTGGACTTGAGCAAAAACACCCCATTGGCCGACTACCCCTGCTCTCTACTACTTCCTATTATAAAGGGAAACACAGCAACAGAAAAATCCTTGCCAGAATGAACAAGAAGGCTGGTATTGCTTTGGATGAAACATCAATGAGAAGATGCCTGGCATTTATGAAAGACCACATGTAAATTATTAATTCAGGCTAGAAACCAGAGTATAAACCTTGTCATGCTGTAGATATTGTACTTCAGGAGATTAGACTACAGACCACCTGGAGGACCCTTTCAGGACAGCAGTGAACCCTGGACCACACTTTGAGAATCAGTGAAAGGGGAAAAAAAATCAGCTGCTCACATCCATACCTGCAGAGCTTTGGAAATTCACTATAAAGCTGTCTTTACAAGACCATCGCTGTGGAACCACTTTATAACAGAGCTAGGTTAGGGGTAGTACAATATTGTTAAAAGAACACTGGACTTGGATTCAACAGACCTGAGCTCAAAACCTGATTCTAACACACAATCTATGCAAAGTTATGTTAAGGGCTCAGTGCATATTAAGCTACCACAGATTCTAAAAGGTTGTCTTGGATTAGGTTTTACAGTAACCAAGGAAAATTAATGCCTTCTAAATTTCAGCTTGCCTTAAAGATTTTGTTAGAGTTGTTCTGACCTCTGGCTAATTGGACAGGCTCAGACACCTGCTTTATAATGTTTCTCAAGACATAAATCATTCTTTCTATGTGTTGCTTAAGTATGAAACTCAGTCCATGGAGAGCCTGTGCCATAGCTTAAAACAGAGAATCAGTCAGTCAATCAATAATCATTAATTCAGCACTTATGTGTGTGCCAGGCACTGTTCTAAGACATATGAAGGAAAGATAAAAATAGTCCCTGCTCTCAAGAAGCTGACATTCTAGTGGGGAAGGTAACATGTAAATAACTAGATACGTATAAGATAAAAATATAGTAGATGAAGGTAATCCAAAACGGGGAAATATTAGGAGCTGAGGAGATAGAGAAAAGCCACCTGGAGAAGGTTGGCTTTGCACTGAGCCTTGAAGGAAGCCTAGAAAATGTCATAGCAGAATGCTATGGCTGAAAAAGTATCATCTACTCCATGAAGACCCTCATTTTACAGATGAGGAAAAAAAGACTCAAGGAAGGAAGTAACTTTGTTCAAATTCACAGAAACAGTTGATGACAGAGCCAAAACTAGACCCTATATCTCCTGTCTTGTTTCCAATATGCTGTAGTAGGTATCTTTTTTCTCAATTCTACTAACCTCTGTCTTGTACTTTTAATGAGTAATTCTGTAACTGAGGCTCAAGTAGTACAAAAGTTAGAATAGATTTTTTTAAGGCAATTGGGGTTAAGTGACTTGCCCAGGGTCACAAAGCTAGTAAGTGTCAAGTGTTTGGTCTGACACCAGATTTGAACTCAGGTCCTCCTGACTTCAGGGTTGGTGCTCTAACTACCTAGCTGCCTGACAAAAGTTAGAATGTCTTGGATTATGTGTGTGTGTGTGTGTGTGTGTGTGTGTATGTGAGTGTGTGCACACACACCTGTCCTTCTGTATCTGTTTGTCTGTGTGGAGGTACAAAGGAAAAAGTTGAGTGTGTATGCTTTTAGGTGTATCTGCTACAAAGAACAAACGCAATTTAAAAAAAAATGGAGTAGTCATAATAATGATAATACCTCATATTTGTATAACCCTAGAGTGTCTCTTCAGAGGAAAAATATAAAATCCTCTGTCATATTTGTTTTTCCCTGCAGCCTGTTGATTTTACTGTTTCATTACATATTGTAAAATTCTGAAAGTCCCATGGAGACCCTTCCCAATGTGAAGAGCAAAAGAAAGTGATTTTATGTACCAGTTTTTTCATGACACTGCTATTGACCTGTGTGTCCTTGGAAAAGTCCCCTAACTTCTCTGAGACTCATTTCCCTCAACTGTAGAAGGAGAAGGCTATATTCCGTGATAGCTCTAATATAATTTTCAGCTTTCAATCCTATGACTACTCCTTTCAAAACTGATTATAAATGGATTTCATTTACTGTTATCCAATATGTAATGGTTCTATTGATATTTTGCACTTGGTCCATTTATTAATTCATTCAAACAGACAGACTCATACAGAAAGTAGAGAGAGAGGGTAAGAGCCAAAGTCAAGTCCACTTTACCAAACTACAGGTAAACAAGGTGAGATATAAATAGCTCAATTTATACCGATAAAACTTTCCCTTACTATACATTATTTCTCTTCCCATACACTATGGTTTAGCAAAACTTAAGCTCATCTTATGTCTCCTCTTCTGACTTCTCGTTTCCTTTCTTCTAATCCCTTTCAAGTCCTTTCCTTCTTTCCTCTCTCCTTCCTTCCTTCCTTCCTTCCTTCCTTCCTTCCTTCCTTCCTTCCTTCCTTCCTTCCTTCCTTCCTTCCTCCCTTCCTTCCTTCCTTCCTCCCTTCCTCCCTCCCTCCCTTCCTTTCTCCCTCCCTCCCTCCCTTCCTCCCTCCCTCCCTTCCTTCCTCCCTCCTTCTTTCCTTCTTTCTATCTTCTTCCCCTCCTTTCCCCTCCCTTCCCTTTCCATTCTTCCTCTTCCTAGTGGTAAAGAGGAACAAGCAGAGTCAGAAACGTTCAGGATATTTTGTCTTTGTGATGATTTCTGAAGTGAAAATCTGAGGATATATTTGGAAATAAAGGTGATATAAAAACAAGATATAAATAATATTTTAAAAGAGATAATAAGTGAAAGGAAAATCTAAGGATCCTTTTAGACTGAATAATAATCTTGCAGCAGGATCTACCATGGAGCCACGTTTGGGAACTTTGTTGAGAGATAGCTTGATTGATTCTGTGTTTGCCGCTGAAAACACAGAAGACAAGGAGTTAGGACACTTAGAATTTGTTCCTGGCACTGATCCTAGGCAATTGTCTGTGTGACTTTGAGTAGGTCATATCACCTCTCTCAGCCTCAGTTTCTTCATCTGTCAAATGATGGAATGGTACTAAATATAGTCATACATAATCAGAGATGGATAGGACTTTAGAGATCATCTAATCTAATGCTCCTTATTTGATTGATGAGGGAACTGATGATCATTAAGTTTCCTTTAGAGAGAATTCTATATTTTAAACTCAAGGAGTAACAGACTGACCCATGCATAGATGGATAAAGGGGCTGAGTATTTTTCTTTAATATCACAAAAGATAATCCTTCACCCTTTAAGGATATTAATAACTTTTGCCATAGGTAGTGGTTTGGGAAATATATTAGTTTAACTGATCCCTTTTGCTCTTCCTAATGTTCCTGAAAATCATATTTCATCATGAGAGGTACTTGGCCTGAAACAGACAAGGGGGAGGAAGAGATGAGGTTGCCCAGCTTCTAGAAATAAAGTGAAATTGACTTAACAATATTTTGTGTCTGGTCAACATGGCATTAATTCTGGCTCTAAGAATATCAGCTATCACTTATGATGTATAACATCCATTCTTGGGTCTGGCAGTATTTCAGAAATCAGTAGTGATTTTATTGGATAGATGTGGGGGAGAGGGATGGGGAGGGGGGGAGAGGCACTCAGGAATGGATCCAGCTCAAATCATGGATATCAGCAACATGTTACTGGAAACTACACTGGTTCTGAAATGTTTAGACTTCCTCAAGGCAACCTCCTTATAATCTTGGTGAATTTTTTAAAAAGAATAATAGTTTACCTTTCTCCCTCATTTTCATCACTATGTTGTTTCTTGGAAGGAGTGAAGTTTGGCTTTCAAGTCCACTACTTGATTTCTCCTGAAGTGTGCTGTGGGATAAGACTTTCTTGGTTTTTTCCTAAAGGATTACAACTAGAACCATGGATAAAAGCTGTAGAGAATAGTTCAACTCTATAGAAAGGGTATAAGTCCTATCATTTAGAACATTTCAAAGGTAGAAGTATTGGAAGATGGTGGGTTCTTCCTCACTGGAATTCTTCACGCATAGGCTAGATGACTACTTATCAGAGACATGGAAAGGATTCCTGTTCAAGTTGGACTAGATCAGTTGTATCAAACTCAAGCAGGCTGGATATTGACTTAGAAAACCACAAATTAACATTATCTCTGTTTTAGTATATTTTCATTTCTTTTGTTAAGCATTTCCTGATTACATTTTAATCTGGTTTGGCCATACTTGGGAGTTTTTACCTATGAGTTTTGTAGGTCATCTGCTGCCTGAGGTCTGTGAGTTTGATACCTCTGGACTATACAACTTCTGAAACATCTCCTAATTCTGAAATTCTGAATCTGTTGTCACCAGTTAGAGAAACAAAGCAATGGTACCCAGCAAGATAAAGAGAAGATCTATAAAAACCTGTACAGTCTAGACCACTCAAAAAAGCAAATGTGTATTAAATGTGGAAACAGAACTTTCCAAATAAAAAAAGTAAATAAATGAATACAAAAGAACAAGTCTACAGAAACAGCTGCACTAGTTTCCGCAAAAGAGGGGCAACATGGCATAGCAGAAAAATGCTGGATTTGGCATGAGGAAGATTCAGGTTCAAATATTGTCACTGACACTTACTAGCTGCGGAGCTCTAGGAAATTCACTTAAACTCTTTGTGCCCCAGGGGAAAAAAAGGAAGGGAAAGGGAATAAACATTTATATCATGCCTACTATGTGGCAGCCACTATTCTAAGTGCTTTTTACAAATATCTTATTTGATGCTCACAACGGTACTGAGAGATAGATGTTATTGATATTTTATAATTGAGGAAACCGAGGCAAACAGCGATCACGTGACTTGCCAGGGTCTCTGAGGCAAGATTTGAACTCAGGTTTTCCTAACTGTAAGCCCAGGGCTCTCTCCAACTGTGCAGCTAGGTGCCTCAGGCAATTTCCTAAGAATTATTCCACTAAAATAATAATGGGTTGGTGGAGAGAGTTCCTTATATCAAGGGTCCCTCCAGTTGTTGAAAATACTATTTTTATAATTGAATAGAGTACATAAATGTATTCTGTGATGGTGTGATTTTATGTTTAATTCTGGCTCCTATAGTTTAAGTGGGATATTAGCTAGGCAGGACATTTCCAGAGGAGTCAGTCAGGACAGTGAGGGTTGGATGAGGTGACCTTCCCCACCTTGGGATCCCTTCCAACCCCAAGATTCTAGGATTCTATGATGATGAGAGCTTCATTACTAGACTGGGGAAATGAGGTCTTAGACATGACCTCTTTTCTTGTCTAAGGGGAGAGGAGAGCCAGTGCCTTTTCTCTAAGAAAGCTCACATGCCATGGTGGCAGTGGGGAGGGGTCAGAAGGCTAGATGGGAGAGAAACACAGTTATTGAACTAGAAAAAAGAACTGCTCCTAGAAGGAAAATCAGTTCACTGATTGTGTGGCCTCTGGACTATGGAACTTCTACAAGTACAGGGATGTTCTTTGGCTCTGATACATCCAAGGACTTTAATTTCCAGGACTACGTAAGGATCTATGTTTCTGTGGGCCACCCCCAGGCAAAACAAACAAACAAAAATCATTCCCCTCAGTGCAAAAGTGTGATATAGTTAACCAGGGAAACAAAAGTTCCCCTCCTTGACTCTTCAGCCAGAGCCACAGGGAACTGGCTGCGTAACAGGGCAGGGAGGCATCCATTTGTTCCAGAGGCATGTGGGTAGGTCACAGGAGCTGATGCATAGTCTGGTGGTCTGAGTTCACCACTAGAGTCAGGAAGAGATGAGTTCTAATCCTAGTTTAGCTGCTGACTGTTCCTAGAGGTTTGGCAAAGTTGTTTGTACTTCTCAGATTTAGATTTCATCTCTTTATTAAAAGAGATTGTGAGTGAATGAGATGTGCATATTATGTAACTCATTGCATAATTCTCCCCTGGAGTCCATGGGCAAATCAGGCTCCCCAGGGATATCTATTCATTTTTTCATTCATTCATTCATTCATTCATTCATTCATTCATTCATTTAACAAATACTATGTATAAGGCCTTGTCCTCAGCTCCAGGAACAAAAAGATAGCTGGCACAGACTGCTATCAAGGAAATTATAATCAAATGGCAGAAAGAATAACAAAACGAACACACATAGCTGTAAAACAAAAAAACAAGAACCAACATACTAGCATACAAGGCAGAAAGAAAAATACAAAAGAGAAATCCAGGCAGAGTGCTATGAGAAATTTAAATAGGAAATAATTATTTTTGCTAGAGTAAGTCAAGGAAACCTTCAAGAGCAGATAGCCTAAATGGATATCAATAAATGGAAAAGGCAGGGAAGAGGGAATCAGTTTCAGGCAAGGGGTAAGGTATGAATAATGGCAAGGAAACAGAAGAGAGTAGGAAAAGATCAGGTAATGAAAATTAGTTCGGTTTAATTGGAATGTATAATAGGATGAGAGGAAGCTGAAAAGATAGGTTGACAGCAGATTGTGCTAGGCCTTCATAGCACAGGATGATGAGTACACTCATACACTCACATCTACACACATCCACCCACACCCACACATCCACACACTATACATATATGTGTGTACACATACCTGTATTCATATATGCACATCTACGCATGTTACAATGCACTGTGTATACATATATGTGTAAATGTATATATACGTGTATGTGTGTGTGTGTGTGTATACACACACACACACACACACACACACACACACACAATGTATTCATGCCTTTGTAAATATACATGGATGTGTATGTGTGTGTGTGTATATCTTGATGTCTAATATAGTGACTGGAACTTAGAAGGTGTTTGATGGCTTGATCTAGTAGGTACTGAGAGGCTATGGAGGCTTTAGGCTCAAACAATTATTTAATCAGAGGAACACATTAAGAACATGAATTGGGCAGCAGTATGAATGGTGGGCAGGATGCATTCAAGGGTAAATAGTTTAACAGACTTAAGGCAAGAAGATCAGTTATGAGGCTATTAGCAATAGTCTAAGCAAGAAGAGGGCTATGCTTGAAAAAAGAGTAGTTGTGATGAGAAAAAAGGAAAAATGTGAGACCCGTTGTAGGGGCACAAACAAGTATCTTAGGATTTAGAACAGGGAGGGACTTATTGTAGTAAAGATTATAACAGACCAATCTGCTCATTAAGGAAAATGAGGCCCAGAGAGGTGAACCAAGGTTAAATTACTTGTCCAGATTTGCACATTAAGCTGCAGAGAAAGAACAGGCTTTGAAAATCCCAGATTAAACCAGGCATCTTAACTCTAATAGTTACTCATATGAGACAAATGACAAAAGTTGACAAATAATTGGGTATTAGAAGTGAGGGAAAGAGAAGAGTGAAAGATGATCTCAAGGCTATGAGCCTAGGTAACTGGAGAAATGATGGTGAAATTAACACATATAGAGAAGCTAGAGGGAATGGCTAGCTCTGGGAGAAAGAGGATGAGTTCAGTGTTGGACAAGTATCATATTTTTCCCTGAAATTCCCAGGGGCTGAAGAATCAAAAATGGTATCTGTCACTTAGGACATTTGAAAAGAGTATTAATTGTTCAACAATTAGATCTGAACTCCATCCCCTTCATTGGAGAGGTGGAGGACTATGGGTGTGAAATGCTGTATATAATATCAGACACAGTCAATGTATTGCTTGGTTTTGCAGAACATTTTTTTTTTCTTTTTAAAATCTTTGTTACAAGGTAAAGCTATCTGACTAGGAAAGCATATATTTAGAAATGCATATAAAATAAAAACAGAAGGAAGCATCAACAAATCTTATTTAAAAATGAAATTAAAGGCAATGGTAGACCATGTGATCCTAAACTCTCCTAAACTCTCATACACATAGATCCTATTAGTACTTTTCAATCAGTCAAAAAGCAATTATTAAGCATATACTACATATAATAGTGTTAAGCATTGGGGATACAGAGCAAGTAAAATAAAAAGTCTCTGCCATCCAGGAGCTTATATTCTAGTGGGGAAGATGATGTGAATATAAATAAGTAAATAGAAGGTCCATAAAGACGGCAAGATATTAGCTTCGGGAAAGAAGCAGGAAGATCCTCACTGTTGTATTTGACTTTGGAGATGATGGCTGTTATGGGTGATAATTTTCCTAGGTATATTTGCGTACCTACTTCTGAGGAAAGTAAGGGGAATTTTCCCACTCCCTTTCTGAAGCAGCTAGTGGTATAGTAGAAAGAGCAGCAGACCTGGAATCAGGAAGGCTTAGGTTCAAATTCAACCTCAGACACTTACTATGTGACCCTGGACAAGTCACTTAAACTTGGTTTGTCTTGGTTACTCCAACTACAAAATGGAGATGATAATGGCACCTACCTAGCCCACAGGGTTTCCTTGAGGATCAAATGGGATAATACTTGTTAAAAGCACTTAGCAGAATGCTTGGCATATAGTAGGTGCTTTATAAATGCTTATTTTCTTCCCTCCCCTCTCTTCCCCTTGCCTCTTCAAAGATTTTGGTTGTGTTCTCTGTGTATGAAGACTCACTCATTCCCCCTTCATCTCTCCCCTCTGACAGTGTTCTCTGCGTTTCTGAGAGCCCCTCTTTCAAGGGGAAAAAGGTCTGGATTTCTTCCTCCACTTCCTGCCTCCCTCACAGAAAATCAAAATCTGACTCCTTGAAGCTTCCAAATGGTGACCATGGGAGTTTCTCCCTCCAGCGTCACACCTTGGTGAACAATTTCTTGCACAGATAACTGAAGGAATAAATATTTTCATTAGAGGGAAAAATGAAGGAAAAGGTCAGAGGGAATCATGGGATGAGATGGGAGGCTTGGGGAGGAAAGAAAAGCATTTCATTTTTTTTCTCTCTCTCCTTAAAATGTCTTTATATAGAACTTGTGTGAGCGCCAGTTTATTCGATACGGAAAAAATGTGAGAGCAGTTTTATATATACACACACATACACATACAAAAGGTATTTGTGTTGGGGTTTATAACTCAAATTACCAAGAGATAAAAAAGCTGGAATGCTTGATCTCTTTGGAATGCCGAGTTTCATTTATTCAGAGATTTAAAGAACAATCCAGATGAGGAGCCAAGGGGAGCTCAGAGATTTTGAATGTGCTATCCATGACCAAACACAGATAAAGATGAGGGAAAGAAATCCTTTGGGGTTGAAGGGCCACATAAGTACATCTCTGTGTAGTGGTGTTTTGGGGAGGAAATGGAAAAGCCTTCAGTTTCAAATCATTAAACATAAACCATTAGAGCCAGAAGGAATGATGGAACCAAGGGAAGGGTCTTAGAACATAAAACAGAAGAACAAAAAGCACCAAACTTCAGAAATCAAAGTGGCCTTAGAACATGGACTGTAGAGCAGGAAGGGATAATAGATACATAGAACTCATCTAATTCAACTCCTCAATTATACAGATGAGAAAGACAAGGCCCAACAAGATGAAGAGGCTTGTTCATGGTTATATAAGACTAGAATTCAGGTTGCCAGGACCTCTAATGCTATGGCAAGACCCCATATTCTATAGAAGTGCTTCACTACTGCATCCTGGTATTCTTGAGTTGTTACCATAAACTCCTTACTGTCCTGCCTGCCCTATGACCTCTGCTGGAACTTAAGACAAAAAACTCTTTCCCAAGGGATCCAGTGGATCACAATGCTTTCACTTGCCACACCCTCTGTATGAGGTCCTGCTGGCCATAGGCTAGAAGCTCATAAAGAACTGGGTCACTTTCCAGCTTTCCCAACTGTCTGTCTTACTTGCTGACTTGGACAGGAGTCCTGTCCCTTGACATTCCTCCACAGAGCCCCTGTGAAACAGAGCTTATTAAAACTGCAATGATGTTCCACACATTTTGGCATCACTTTGAGAGAAACTGGGATGACCCTTTCTACAAAGTGCTTTCTACTCCTGGCACACAGGGACTTCAGGGCTGGTCTCACACTGCTCCAAGGAGGCCAAGGAACCAAGACAGGGGACTTAATGTAACTAGTGTATTGAAATAAAACAAGAATGTGAAAATCATACACCCCAAAACAAACTCTGAGTTTCTGCCAAACAAGTCTCCACACTGTCCTCAAACACACTATACTCACTCTCCCCTCTTTGTCCTTGCTCATGAAGTTTCTCCTGCCAGGAAGGGTCTCTTTTATCTTAGCTGCCCTTCCCAAGCCTTCTCATCTTTAGTAGGATATGATTTAAAGCTAGAAGACATCACCTAATTCAATTCTCTCATTTTACAGATGAAGAAACTGAGGCCAGGGGAGCAGAAGTGACTTGTCCAAAGTCAAGGACAAAGCCAGCAGAGAACTTTTCTACCACATAGAAACCATATCTACTGAGATCAATGGATATTAAATAGCAGATCCAGGATTCAACTCAGGCCCTCTCACCTCTTGTCCAGTTCAAGATTCACCTTCTCTCTGAGCTATCCACGACTGTTCAAACACCAGATATAAAATAACAACTCCTGTTCCCCTTCCTCTAGAGAATCGCTCAGACTCAAAACTGTAAAGGGCTATAGAAATCATCCAGTCCAACTCATACATGAATAGAAATACTTCTAGCATCCCTGTGAAAAAGGCACCCAGCTGCCACTTGGAGATCTCCAGTACAGGACAGCTCACATTCTGAGGTAACCAATTCCATTTCTGATCACTTTTCATTGTTAGGCTATTTCCCTTTCCTTCAAGACAAAATTTGTATCCCAGTAACTTCTAATTTTGTCTTCCGAAGTCAAACAGAAGAAGGAGGAGGCAGTATGGTATACAAGAAAGAACATTGACTGGGCACGAGAATTCTTAGATTAAAATCCTGATTCTGCTACTTACTCTTTATGTGACCTTGGGCAATTCATTTCACATCTGTTTCCTCATTGGGGGTTGGGGGGGGGGAAACTGATTATTTCTAATATAGCTTCCAGCTCAAAAATCCTATAATTCTAAGTCTAATCTCTTTTCCATTATCACTCAAAAATTTGAAGATAATTGCTTTGTCCCTCAAAATCTTCCTTCCTTAAAGTCAAATACTCCCAGTTCTTCTAAACAATTATTGAATGGCACAGTTTCCAAGACCATGACTCCTCTTTCCTCTGAATTTCCATGGTATTTAATGTCATCCATCATTTAAATGGCATTTATTACATATTGTCTTATATTTGTTTTATACATTTGATATAATTTACTTTCATTTTACATTTCCATCTGTCACATATTTATATTGTGTGCACACATAAATATATCTACACATAGGTATATGTGTATGTATACATACAGATACATGTACATGTATGTGTACATGTATACATACACATGTATATGTACACATGTGTGTGGGTATGCACACATGCACACACACAAACTTATTTATTTATAAAACCACACATGTATATACATATTCCAACTAATCTGTAAATTCCTTGGAGACAGGGACAACACCTGACACTGCTTTGTATCTTCAAGACCTAGTACAGATCCTCAAATGTAAGAGCTATTTAATAAATATTTGTTAGCTGATGATTAAACTGTTGTTGATGGTTTACCCTTCAGGTGACTCCCCAGAACCCTGTTTGCTAGAAAAGTGAAATTTGGTATGACAGGTTCATCTCACATCACATCCAAGTATGTTTAATTATTGAAGTATCTTTATGTTCTGGAAACTACTAAGAGACTGATTTCAGCTCAATAAAAGGAAGAATTTTGTAAAAATCAAGATGGGGCTGAAAAAGGCCTGGGCTGCCTCATAAGGTAGTGAGTTTTCTGTCATCGGAGGTCTTCTAGCAAAGGCTAGATGTCTGTTTATTGGGGGAGCAGTAGATGGAATTAATATTTTTGTTACAGGGTTATATTACATGATCTCTGGGGTTGGATTCAAAGTCTAGGAATCTGAGTCTATGAAGGAAACTCATTTTAAAGTGTTCTTAGTAATAAAGTGATCTCTTCATGTAGCCTACAAAGTAGTATCAGAGTGAAGTCTGAACACGTTTTATCTTGTGTAGAGGCATAGTTAAAGAAGTACAGTGGGAAGTCTCCATGGGAATAAGTGCTATCTGAAAGAGGATGTTAAGTGGATAGAAGAGATTTTCCTGAGGTGTTGAAACAGACTATCCACTAAGAATCACTAGGAATCCCAGAATATTAGTATTGGAAGGGAACTTTCACAAGGAGACCATTGAGTCTAATGCCTCCCATTTTACAGATGAGGAAATTAAGGCCTAGAGAGTGGAAGTGGTCTGTCTAAATTCAGACAACAAGTTAACATTTTTGCTACTCTATGATACTTCTCTCCTCTGACAATCCCTTTCTAGTTTGTTCTCCCTTTACAACTTCCTTCTCTAGTGTTGTAAGTTAAATAGACTGGTTTGGGTTTGTAAGCAACAAGCTCATTGGCCCATTTTAAGTGTGATTGGGCAAGTTAACCTTCCTAGGCCTCAACTTCTACCCCTATAAAATAAGGATAATAATTTCCTAGCATTATTACAGTTCTTTCTGTTTGTCCTAGGCTCTCTGTAACCCTCCCCACTTTCCCCATTTCCCCCAGCCTGCTGTCCATTTTGCCAACCTTCTGGGAGGCACAGACTTACGTATCTATGTATCTCCTGTTAAGGTTAGAGATGACAATGGGAATATCAGACTGGAATGGAGGATCCCGGAGAACTTTGTACTTGAGGGGCTTACAGTCCAGACACAGGGGACTCTCAGGGACAGAGGTCAGCATGGCTGCATCAATTTCTAGGTGTTCATCCAGGGTGTAGATCTGGATGCCATATACCTCTTCACCAACATCCCGGATCTTGATGGTCAATGGGATATCACAGAAAATATTCTGTGGTCCCAGTGAGATGTTCTTTCCACTCAGAGTCAGCAGTTTGATATCATTCACAGCCCCACTAGAGTCCCAGTCTGTGGAGACCAGTGTCACCCATATAGTGAGTGACTCAGGAATCAATGGGTATTGGAATTCTAGTTCTAGGTAGCATCCCTGAGGCTCTGGGCAGGCTGGGGGGACTGTGTGATGATTAACAGCAGAATTGGGGCTCCATGTTCGGACACTTGACTTGCAGGGCTGTTCTACATCTGGGTGGCCTGTGGAAAAGAGAGGAAAGAACAAAACTGTTGACACTATTCTAGTTGATGCATAAATAAGTTATTAAAACTTCTAATAGTACTTATGAGAGAGTGGGCTTTCTCCAATTTGGGGTGGGGAAAGGAAGAAAGAATGGGAGGATTAAAAAAGAGAAGAACTTTGCTACATGTTGGAAAATCTGCCCTCTGCTAGCCCCCTCAAAAAAACAGAAAAGATTATGGATGAATCACCATACATTCAAAGTATATGAATTATCTTAAAATGAATGACCAAATCTTCCATATCTCCCCTCCCCATGGCTTCAAACCTTCCCAAAGCTCCAGCAGTAGTAAAACCAAAAAAAAAAACTCACAAAAAAACAAAAGGAAAAAACAACCTTCTAAAGAACAGTGAACTCCCCTCTCCCTACTCCCCCCCCCAAAAAAAAAGACAAAAGGGAAAATTAAGGAAACTTTGTGATGTCCACCCTCCTCCTCTTGCAACACAACAAACAGCCTTTGAAGCAACAGTGGTGGATGAAAAGCCAAGGAAAACCTAGAAAGGAAAGCCTCTCAAGAAGGAACCAAGTGAGCATAGAAGATATTTTCTACTTGAACTAGAGAGGCTAGGTACACAGAGTAGTCAGTACTACAAACAACAGAGATGAAGGAAACATATGAGGCCATCTTGTCCATCCTCACCTTCCCCATATGGGGTCATTCTTTAAAAATATGTTTTCCTTTTTTCTGTCTAGTCAACCTCAATAAACCATCTCAACACTTCTGGACCAATATTACATCACTGCATACTTGGGCTGTTTAATGAATGCATGATCTCTTCTGCATCAGATTATAAGTTTTGTGAAGGTGCATTTTCAATTTATTGTATATGCACCATATTGTACAGTACAGGTCTTTATAAAGGTTTAAAAGCTCTAAGAATTAATGAATGAATGAATGTACCTGTAATAACGTTAGGTGGCATTTACATAGCACTTCAGATTTTGCAATGCCCTTTACAAATATTATCTCATGTAACCCTCACAACAACCCTGGGAAGTAGTTGCTATTATTATCCCTCCCCCCCCTTTTTTTAAACAAATGAGGAAATTGAGGCAGGCAGAAGTTAAATGACTGACCCCGAGTCACAAGCTGGATTCAATCAAACAGGATCACAGTATCTGAAGCTGGAGTTGAACACAGGTCTTCCTGACTCCAGGTCCAGCACTCTATCCACTATGCCAGCTAGCTATCTGTGTCATATAGAATCATGGTGAATGGGATGTCCCAGTGAAGACTTCTCAGTGTAATTAAGGTAATGAATTCAGACGGTAGTGTGAGAAATGAACTCTCAGAAGTGAAGTTTCCTCAAAGGGTCAAATAATTCTTGATTACTACTTTCAAAATCCTCCCCTACTCAGACCCTGTTTTTAAGCACTTAACAGAAAGAATAAGCCCTGCCCCACCCCAACCTGAGCCGTTTGTCTTTGGCTTTGAATTTAGGCGCCTGGAATGTAAGCCCCACCTCCCAGTTAGAACGTAAGCCCACCTCCAGTTAAGGGGGTAAGGGATAGTGGTAGGTGGAGAGTTGTTTTCATGGTGGGCAGAGATTTGCTTTTATAAGACTGCCCCTGTTAGGCGGTCTCTCTTTCCACGTGTATCTGAGGAGCAGACAGCCATCTCGCCAGATTGTAATAAAGGTAACCCTTGCTTTCCACCTTGAGAAGTCTCTGAGTTTAATCTGGGTTGGGGTCGCTGTCCCACACAGTGGTATTTTGAGGTAAAGAAGACTTTAGAAAAGCAGTGAAATCATAGAAAGAGTATAAATCTGAAGTTGGAGGTTAAAATAATGACTCTGTTGCATAATATATGTGACCTCGGGCAAATTTCTTAACCTCTCTGAGTCTCAATTTCCTTAGCTGTAAAATGACATCTTAGCTTAAGTTCACCTTCCAGTTCTAAAAAAGATTCTAGCCCAAGCCTCTCATTGAATAGGGGAGGAAGGTGAGGCCTAATGAGATTAAATAACTTGTCCCAGAATGGATACAGATAATAAATATCAAAGTTTGGATTCAAATCCATATTCACTGAAAACAAATTCAGTGTCTCTCTGCTATGCCATTCTCTGGATGACCTCTGTAGAGACCCTTATCTCATCAAGTGTCAAGTTCTATGACTGCATGAAACATTTGCATTCAATTTTGCCCTGAAAATTCTTGAGCTTTCATCTGTGAAGAGAGTCAGCTTCTAAAGATCATGCTGCTACATTACTACAAAGGCTTGTTATGTAGGTGGAGCCATAGCTGTAGTTTTACATGATTCACACATGGTGAAAAATCACCCTTTTTTAAAGATGTGGGGTCAGATAGCTCAATCAATGAATTCTTTACATCATTCTCGTCCTTGATTTTTCTTAATTTGTTTAAATATGCATCATAATGGATAGGACCGCAAAAAGGTTGGGTAACTTTATGACCACTAATGACATCTGCAGTGATGAGATAAGGTTAATCAGATTCTGAAGGACGTCAAGTCTAGCTAGCCTATTGAGCATGGGCTAGAATTCCACCCCCTCCCTGTGCATATAATGCACTTTCTTCTTTTGTTTCAGGCTTAAGAAATTGGTCATCAGTAGGGAGGGCCCCAGGGGGTAAAGATGAGTAATCTGGCTGGCTCATGCTCTCTTTCTATTTACTTGTTAGTCAGAGAAACAATTAACAATGTCATCAAATGCTTTTAAAGGAAAGGAAGGAGAAAGTAGTAGACATTGAACTCAACAATGATCAGGGTAGAAATTTTAGTAAGAGCTGAGCTTACTTATTTCATAAGCTCATAGAATGTTAACAGTGCAAGGAACCTCAGAACACAGAATGTTAGAGCTCAGAGAGAACATAGAATGTTAAAATGTATCTAGAATATTAAGAGTTAAAAGGGATGTTAGAAGAAGGGGCCCTAAAACAAAATGTGAGAACTGGAACAGTCCTTAAAGGTGATCTAGTCCCATTTCTTCATTTTATAGATGAGAAAACTGGGGACCAGAGAAGGTAAGGGGCCACCCAAGATCTTAAGTTAGTAGCATTACCAATATTAAAACTCCTATCCTTTAAGCTGTTCCCATTCTAATTGCTGATTGATTGGGGAGCTTGATATTCAGTGGGAAAGGCTAAAAACTTAATTATTCTGACATAAATAACATGAAAACGAGTCAGGAAACAAAGAATAGTTTTTGGTTCATGGAAAAATTTATGTTTTTCAAGGATACTAAAAGGACAAAGCTGAACTAAGCGTAGACCCTGTAATAGGATGCACGAAATAAGAACAATGTCTTCCCAGTCCTGGTGGAACTAAAATTATATATCCTGAGGGGAAAATCCTTGGTCTTCTGGGTTATTTTGTAAAGCTGAGTCAACATGCAGCATCCTAAGATTTAGAATTCCATACCATGTACTATAATGATGGGACAGTTTTGGAATATGAGGTTCATTTTGGAAGGGATAATGACACACTACAGCTCATCTTCAGGGGAATGTGACGTGACTACCAAAGAGGATCAGATGAAAGAATTGATAATTCTTGGTCTAAACAATGAATACTGATTGGGAGTGGGGGTGGGGGTAGAGGTTAGTCATGATCATGATCTTAGTTCTCTTCCAGCTCAACCTGCTATGCAACCGATGAAATATCTCAAGAGCTACCATGTAGAAGGCAGGATTAGACTTATTCTGCTGTGTGTTTAGAAGGCAGGACTAGAATCAATAACTAGAAGGTATAGGGAGGCAGAATTTAGCTCAATACAAGGGGGGAAATCTAATCATTAAAGCTATCCAAATAGAAGAGACATCGTTGGAGAGTGAGTTCCCTATCCCTGGAAGTGTTCAAGCAGGCTGGATTTCTCATGTATGCCTGTATTATGGGAAAGCCTAGACTAAATGACTTCCATATATCACCTACAACCTATGTTCTTATGAAAGTAAGAGGAATGTTTGCCCAGGAATGTTTCTTGGTTTACATTTCAAGTGAATTTGCTTAGAATTTCTAAGTCCTTCCCTTATTTTTACATTAAGCTCCTTTGAGAGATATTGTACATACAGTTCTCCTCTCCTTTGCCTGGTTTCCTTTCTTTTCTCTATCATGAGTCAAAGTTAAGCTTTCCCTCTCCTAGAGGACAGGGGGATGGGGGAGTTGGCTGGCATTTCCTTGGCTCCCTTCTACGTCATCAGTCTCGCCCCATCTCTCTTACCTTCTGCTTCTCGGGGGCTCCAGTGCCCGGATGGATCACATGGCATGGGTGAGGAGGCATTGAAGGCGTACTGAACCAGGACTCTCCCTTCCAGACAGAGATCACATGCTGATCCCACTTCTCTAGGAAGCCAAGAAAACAGGAAAAACATACCAACTTAGTAACAGTTGAATGAGCTGCTGACCCAACTGGGCTAAAAGGGAAGGAGACTTAATACACAATGCCATTTAGTCTCCTCCCCTTAACAAGGCACATGCAGGACACTTTCAAAAAAGGACCTTTGGGGAAAATTTCCAATGAACTTCTTGGCAAAGCTATTTACCAAGATTTAAAATGTATCTCTATTGCTGCAGTGTTAAGAACACGGGATTTTGAGTCAAAGAACCTGGATTCAAATCTTAACTTTGCTACTTATTAGCTATGTAATCTCAGCAAGTTTGGTCTCATTTGGCCTGAAAGGTTACACTGGATGATCCCCAATGCCCCATCTAGGTCTAAGTCTTAGAAAAACTATTGAAGAATGTGTCATTATCCTTGTATACCTTATCTTTTTCTCCCTCTACCCATTCTCACCCCACAGCAGATTCTAAATCAGGCAGTAAGTAAATAAGCATTTATTAAATGCCTACTATGTTCCAGACACTATACTAAGTGTTGGGGATACAAAGAAAGGCAAAAGACCATTCTTGCCCCAGAGGAGCTCACAATCTAATAGGACTGACAACTTACAAATAAATATGTACAAACAAGCTATATACAGGATAAATAGGAAATAATTAACAGAGGGAAGGCACTAGAATTAAACTCAGGGGTCAAAATGGGAAACCACTTGTGTATGAGGGAAGAAATTGTGTTGTTTTTCATTGCTGTATACCCAGAACTGGGTACAGTGTCTTACACATAGTTGTTGCTAAATAAATGATAATTGAATTGAATTCCATTGAATGTTGACTATAGAATGTAGTAAGAAGAGCTCTAACCCTAATTCATGAAATCAGATCTGAGTTCTAGTCCTGGCTATGACACTAAAAAGCTATATGACCCTGGGCAAGTAACTTTATCTGCTAAATCTCAGTCATACCACCTATTAATTGGGGAGTGGGGGTGAGGCAGGGGGAACTACCCCATCTCTATTTCACAATGGATGCAAGATTGAAAGGTTGAGATAAGAGATACAGAAGCAAGTGCAAAAGATTCCTCCTGTGCATTGGTCATTACAGAAAATGGACTAAAAGACCTCCTTTAACACCCCATGGGATGCGTGCTCCCATCAATGTGAGAGGCCACAATTCCTCTCTCCCTGCTCATCCTTTGAGATGGTCATCCTTGTCTTTCAATAAACCTTCCAAAAACAATCTACTCATTACATAAATGTCTTGAAAATTTGAGATCCTCACAATTCTCTGAAAATCTGTGTTGGAGAGGACACAACCTTAATGTCTTTTAGAGATCAATATTGAAAATAGCTCAAAGAGGAAAATAATGCATAAAAATGGAAAAGATGACCAAAGATTACCCTTATAAAGTGACTAAGAAGACACCAATAAGTGCCAACCCAATATATCTCTACTTAAACATTGTGCACAGAAATAGCAACATTGTATGATGATCAACTATGATTGTAGCTCTTCTCAGCAATACATGCAAGACAATTCCAAAGACTTATGATGAAAAAAGCTATCTACATCCAGAGAAAGAACTGATGGAGTCTGAATGCAGATAGAAACATACTATTTTCACTTTCTTTATTTTGTGTGGTTTCTCCCCACTTCTGTTCTGCTTCTTTCACAACATGACTAATGTGGAAATGTTTCCCATGATTGCACATATATAATCTACATAAAATTGCTTACTTTCTTAGAGAGGGGAAGGAGAGAGAAAATTTGGAACTCAAAATTTTATAAAAATGAATGTTAAAAATTGTTTTTACATGGAATTAGAAAAAAATAAAATGCTATTAAAATATCTCTCTTCAATTTATTTTCCAGGTCAGTTGTTTTTCCAATAAGATATTTCACATGTTCTTTTATTTTTTTTCCCATTCTTTAGACTTTGTTTTATTGTGTCTTGATGTCTCATGGAGTCATTAGCTTCTACTTGCCCAATTCTAATTTTTAAGAAATAATTTTCTTCAGTGAAATTTTTGTATCTAGTTTTCCCATTTGGTCTGTTCTGCTTTCTAAAGAATTCTTTTCTTCAGTAACTTTTTGTGCCTCTTTTATTATTAGGCCAATTTTGTTTTTAAGGTATCATTTTCTTCAGTATTGGGGTGTATGTGTGTGTGTGTGTGTGTGCTTCTATTATCAAGCTGTTAATTCTCTTTTCATGATTTTCTTCTACCACTCTCATTTCTCTTCCCAATTTTTTCCTCTACCAATCTTAGCTCTTTCTTTAGCTCTTCCAGGATTTCTTTTTGAGCTTGGGTCCAAATAGCATTTTTCTTTGAAGTTTTGTAGCTGTTTACACATTGTTGTCTTCTTCTAAGTTTATGTCTTGGTCTTCCGTGATAACATAGCACTTTTCATGGTCAAATTCTTTTTTCATTGTTTGCTCATTTTTCCAGTCTACTTCTTGATTTTGAACTTTATGATAAAGTTGGGCTCTGCTCCTCTGGGGCTGGGGAGGCATTGTACCAAGCTTTGAGTTTTTCTTGCTGCTATTTTCAAAACTAGTTCTGGAGGTCTGCAAGTTTCCAGTTGGTATGATCCTGGGAGAGGTGAGATCACTGCTTTCTTAATTTCCATTCTGGTCTTTACCTAGGAAAGGCCTCTGGTCCCCTGTAGCCACAATCACTAGCACTCATTTCCACAATGGAACTTCAACCAAGAACACACACATGCACATACACACACACACACACACACACACACACACAAACACACACATTAGAGTTGCTCAATCAGTTCCAGCTAGTGAAAGCAGATGGTCCCCTATAATCTCTTTCTGACCAGTTGTCTGAATCTCTTACTATCTCAAGGCTGAGAGCTCCCCAAACTGCTACTGCCATTGCAGCTGCTATTGCTGCTGCTGCAGTTGCAACTATTGCTACTACATATGTGGGCTCTGGACAGACCCCCACTCCAGTGTCACAATCTTCTCCTGCTGACCACCTAAGTTTTCTTATGCCAGAAAATGTTTTACCCCAATCTTTTGTTGGCTCTCCAGCTACAAAAAAAATGGTTTGAGGTGTTATTTTAAGTTGTTTAGAGGGAAATGTTGAGAGACTCTATCTGGGTTACCTCTAATCAGCCAGCCACCTTGGCTCCACCCCTCCAATTTAATATTAAGTGTCATCACTTCCCTAGATAAGAACCAAATTTCAAGAGATAACAGTATCTGTTATAATGGTTCTATCTTAGCCAATGAGGATATTCCAATATATAAAACCCAGATCTGTTCCTTCTCATTCTAGATGTTGTCCTTTAAGCAATTGCCTCTGCGAGTGTTTTATGAATGAGTGGCTTTGCTAACTGTCATACCAAGTTCTCTACAGGCTTATTTTCTCTTCAACTATTCCCCCTCTCCCCGCTTTGTAATGCCATACTGCTTTTGATCTTCTACCATCTTCATGTCATGTCTTGAAAATAAGTCTGAATTCTGAATGGACTTAGCTTGCCCTTGACTGCCAGGTCACTAGTCATGATAAACAGATAAAGTATTTGCAGGCTGATGTAGTAGTTTCTAAGTGGGTTTTCCCCCTCTACCTTCTGTTTTGCATCAGTTACATTTCTTTAAGAAATGGTGATTGTCAATGCATCCACACACCCCACCTTATGTCCATTTCTAATTTTCTTGAGTTGACAACATATTTAAACATGCTAGGTTGTTATTGCTGTAATTACTACAGTTTCTTCTCTTCTTCCTTTTTTCTAATTCAGTATTGATTTTGACCTTTGCTCTAATTAGCTTATAATCTGATTGCACATCAACAGCTGATTCTGAAATGAATTGTATGAATCAGTAACTAGTTCTTTCCTGTCTTTTAAAATGTAGCCAGTTTTACTTTTTTTTGGGGGGGGAGGAGGATGTCATTGGGTGCTCAACACATCCACCATCTTCTAAGCCTATTTTTAAGAAGGTAATCATGTTTTATTGCATGAGGCTTTTGAGTAGTAAAAGCTCACTCTGCTTCCTTCCATCTTTCAATGCTAAACTGTATTTTCCAACATAATTTTGGCCTTCTGCCACTATACCCGCTTTCCTTTTGAAGTCACTGAGTAGAGAGGTACAGGTATACCTTCTTTTATTGCGCTTTGCTTTGTTGTGCTTTACAGGTATTGATTTTTTTAAACAAATTGAAAGTTTGTGGCAACCCTGAATCAACCAAGTCTATTGATGCCATTTTTTTCCCAACAGTATATGCTGACATCCTGTTTCTTGTATCACATTTTGATAATTCTCCCAATATTTCAAACCTTCTCATCATTATTGTATCTGTTACAATGATCTGTGACCAGTAATCTTTGATGCTATTATTTTAGTTGTTTGGGGGAGTCACAAACCACACCAATATAAGACAGAGAACTTAACTGATAAATATTGTGCGTGTTCTGATTGTTCCAGTGACTCTCCATCCCCCCATCTCTCTCCCTTTCCCCATGTTTCCCTATTCTTTGAGATACAACAATATTGAAATTAGGCCAATTAATAACCATGCCATGGTCTCCAAGTGTTCAAGCAAAAGGAAGTGTCAATCTATGCAGCAAACTTCATTGTTGTCTTATTTTGTTGCTGATCAGTCAGCAGCCATAAATATTGAGGCAAGATCCTTCACCAGCAAAAGCATTATGAATCACTGAAGGCTCAGATGACAGCTATAATTTTTTTTTGGCAATAAAGTATTTTTAATTATGGGATGTACAATTTTTCAGATGTAATGCTATTGCACACTTAATAGATTACAGGATAGTATAAATATGATTTTTGTATGAACTGGAAAACAAAAAAAAATGTGTGACTTCGCTTTATTGCAGTGGTCTAGAACCAAACCCACAATATCTCTGAGGTGCCTGTATGTGCTGACTTAACTTAGATGGTTTTAGCAAGTTCTTTGTAAGATTTTTCTATATTTTCATCCTCTGCAACAGTTCTGTTTTCTAGTAGAATTGTTTCTTATACTCATCAGAAACACTGGAAGGAGAGATGGGAAAATGTTCCCTAAAGTGGTATTCTTTCTTGCTTTTAGATGCGGCTTAAAATCAAATCTCTCCAACTGCTTTCTTTGCCTCTATGAGGAGAGCCTAGGAGGGGCCCCTTCCATTTAGCAGATACTTTTTACACTGGCACATTTTGGACTCAATGTTCCCAGAAGTCTACCATAGGTCTTCGATTCGGCACTTTTATGATCTCTTATGTCTGTGGTCCAACTAACTGTCCATATAGACAGTCTACATTTCTTCTAGTATTGTGTCCAGTTGTTGGTCATTGCATGAGGGTTCCACATTATGAATACTAACAGTTAAATAAATGTTTATGGTAAGCCTAAGAACTGTGTGATTGTTATTACCCTCTCTGCCCTTATTCTGTCCCTCTGCCACAGTAATCATGGAAGTGCAAGGGGACTGGACAGGACTAGGACCATTTGTCATGTTTCTCTTTCATGGGCTGCTGTGGCCAAAATAGATACAGTAGGTACACTGTTGGATTAGAATTCAGGAAGACCTAAATTCAAATCTCCCCTCAGACACTTTCTAACTCTATAACCACAGGAAAGTCACTTAACTTCTTAAACCTCAGCATCCTCATCCATAAAAATGAGGATAGTAATGGCACCTAACTCATAGGGGTTGCTGTGAAGATCAAAAGAGAAAACATATGTAATACACTTTGCAAATCTTAAAGCATGGCATAAATGCTAGCTGTTTTATTGTTGTGGTAGTTAGTGAGTTATCTAATGGCCAACTCTCTGCTGATGAGCCTTTTCCATATTTTGCAAAGCTAGTCCTTGGGAAGCAGACAAAGTCTAACGCAGGACCTAAACTCAAAGCCTTTTCCAGCGTGGCAGAATCTGTCAGAGTTTTAATCTCCATTATTATAAAATCCAAAAAAATCTAAAATGGGACATTTGAACATGAAGAAGACCTTATAACTATGTAGCCTGCTTTGTGAATTATATGGAGAGCGTTAGCTAGTTGATCCAGCAGTACTTTTCTCTGTCTGATCGCCTTCTACAACTCTTTTCCCATCTTCCCCAGAAAATTTCCAGTTAAGGGGGAAGGGAGGTCAAGACAGGGAGAGGGATAATAAGGGTAGAAAAATCAATGGATCTAGCATTCTTTGAGTTTACATACCATGGGTCTAGGTGGTCAAGCCTGCCTCTAGCAATCCACATCATTTTGAGTTCCTCCAGTCAAAAGCTGTTTCTTTACCATATAATCTAATTTGACTTAGCAGCCAACTTTTCCAAGGGAAGTTCAAACCCCTCAGGGGATCCAACCCTAAAAAGTCAGAGTCCAAGCCCACTGAGAGTGGAATCTTTGGGTGGCTAACTCCCCCCCCCCAATCTTCTATGTCTGGATTCAATCTCATTTTGGAAACCTCTGGGATTCAACTTATCCTCCAAGGAGATAATTACCTCAGGAGAGAGCCAAAGGGGGAACTCCTTTTCTTTTCCTGATACAAAATCAACTAATAGGAACAATCCCAAGTGAGACTGGAAATGTCAGAGGAAATAACATGTTGGTTCGTAAGCCAGAAATAGCCTAGTTTTTTTTCCTAAACCATTATCCTTAAGTCAGTGACAAGGGTGGAGTATGGGCAAGGACATGGAAAGGCTCTGGTCATTGATGCTGCTCCCCAGGTCTCTCCATGAGGAGGAGGCTCTCACTGTCAGCCAGCAACTCTCACAAAGACAGAACTGGAAAAGCCAAATTTCTACAATCCAGTCTCTTATTTTCTGCTTTAGTTAAGAATACTAGTTCCACAATTTTACCATATACTACAGCAGCCTCAGATCATTGATGTTAAGAAGATTCAGATCTGAACCTTGAGTCAATGGGGAGATGCTATTCTACCTTTCACCCATGGGGATAAAAAAGTATTCAATACCCTAGAGAAGTTAATCAGTTAATAAAGATTTGTTACCAGCTTAGCATGCAAGCATTTATTTTCTGAGAGTAGTATTACCATTGGTTTAAAATTTTAAGGCTGCAATTGTATTTACTCTAGCAAAGAAATATTGACTACTAGTAATTGTCTACCCATCCTTTAAAAATTGATTGTGCTTTTTGGATATGCCTTTGTAAATTAAAGTTACAAATGCCTTCAACGTGAAAAAAAATCTTTTATATGCTAGATGTTGGTGACAGAAAGAAAAGCAAGAGATAGTTAGTCCCTCTTCAAGGAGCTCACAGTCTAATGGGGGAGACAACATGTAAACAACTATGTACAAACAAACTATATACAGGATAAATTGGAAATGGTCAATAGAAAGAAGGCATTAAAATTAAGGGGGCCAGGAGAGACTTCCTGTAGAATATAAGGATTTAGATAAAAACTGAAGGAAGCCAGGGAATCCAAGAGGCAAAATTAAGGAAGATGAGAGTTCCAGGCATGAGGGACAGCCAGTAGAAGTGGCCAGAATTGGGAAAATGGCATGTCTATTTGAGGAACAGCAAGGAGGCCAGTGTTACCAGATCACTGAGTATGGGGTGGGGGGGGCGGGGGAGAGGCGGGTAGGGCACAGAGGTAAGGGAGAAGGAGGCAGGCTATAAGAACACAGGAAAAGTGAGTGAGGAGAGGTTTACATAATGAAGGACTATGAATGATAAAACAGGTGATTTTTATTTGATCCTGGACATGATGGGGAGCTATTGGATTATATCGCATAAGAATGTGACATGGTCAGACCTGGACTTTAGTAAGATCACCTTGACAGCTGAATTAGGAACCTCAACTCTGTGCTCTGCACAAAGGCAATACTTAATAAATTCAGATCCCAATAGGTCAGACTTTGTGACAAGTACACTCTACCTTACTTATCTCTAGCATTCAAGTAACTAGAACTCTCTATTAAATAATTTCTCCATTTCGATGGTCTGATAAACACTACTGTACCTAAAGATCCAAGGACTTCTGACACATTCTGAAATGTCTTTGGAACCACCAAAAAAAGACTTTTCTATGTTCAATCCACTTTTGAAGACTTTCCTGATCTCCCCAGCTACTAATATCACTGCCATCCCCCCATCTCCACTCCACCCCCCACCATTTACCTGGTATTTATTTTGTACATACTTTTGAAATAATATTTGAACTCTGGTCCTCTTGACTCTAGGGCAGCACTCTATGCACTGCTCTACCTAGCCGTCCAGTAGATACTGGAATTTAAACTATAGAGGACTAAAAATGTTCTTAGAAATATGAGCTCAACACCTCCAGGCTGACTGATGGCTGAGTAGGAGAAGATGGAAGGACCTTCTACTGTTGAGGGATGCCAAATATAATTGTGCTGACCAGACATGTATGGTCTGTGGCAGTAGGGAAAAGGAGCTAGCACACATCTGGTGAGTACAGTAGTGAGGGGCAGGGACCCTGTTGACTGTAGGCACATGCAGGAGAGCGGAGTCCCTGGTTTCAGTTCCAGGACAAAGAGGACAGCTGTGGTTTGCAGCCGCTGGAGGGATGGCAGGGAGCAAGATCATTTGCAGAACAGTGTGGCTAGGGGCCCTAGCTGTGGCTTAGGAGTGGAGAGGAGAGCCCAAGATTGGGCCCCAATACACACTTCATAAAATAACAAGTAGAACGACCTGTGGCTTGGAGCATCATTTCCCCATACCTCAAGACTACAACTTGATTATACTAATAGTTGCTAAAGATAAAATAAAACCAAAATTGTATAAATAAAAATGAATGAGCAAAGGAGAAAGAACCCAACTATAGATAATTACTATGGGAATAGAGAAGATCTGGGTTTATATTCCAGGAAGACAGTGGAGCTAAAAAAGCCACTTTTTTTTTCTATGAGAAATGCCAAATGGTCCCAAGCACAAAGAGTTCTTGGAAGAACTTAAAAAGGACTTTAATTCCTTGAAAACTAGTAATGGGCAATGGGAAGCTAATGACATTCTAAGACATCAAGAAATAATAAAACAAAATCAAAAGGATGAAAAATTAGGAGAGAAAGTGAAAATCTCACCAGAAAAACAACAGATCTGGAGAACAGGTCAAGGAAAAATAATACAAGAATAGTTGGACTACCTGAAAAATTATGATTAAAAAAAAAATTTTGATACAATTTTTTAAGAAATTATCAAGGAAAATTGCCCTCAAGTTCTAGAACTAGAAGGCAAAGTAGGAATATTAAAAAATCCACAGATCACTACCTGAAAGAGATCCCAGGAGGAGCACTTACAAGATTATCATAGCCAAGTTTCAAAGCTCCCAAGTTAAGGAGAAAATATTGGATGCCACAAGAAAAAAAATATCATGGAGCTACAATAATGATTACAGAAGATCTAGCAGCTACTATACCATAGGTCTTGTAATACTATATTCCGTAGAGCAAAAGAGCTGGGGTTATGACCAAGGGTGACTTACTCAACAAAGATAAGTATAATCCTGAATGGAGTAAAGACATTTAACAAACTCAAAGACCTTGAGGTTTTAGTAACAAAAATCTCAGAACTTAAGGGAAAATTTGACATATAATATCCAGGAGAAATTATAAGGGAGTCAATAAGGTCAAATGTTTACTTTGTACATATTAAAATATTAGAAGTACTCTTATGATTGTCATCATTATTTGGATAGTCTGAAAAAAAGACATGGTCTGAGTTAATTATGATGGGGTGATTCTAAAAAAAATCTGTAGGGAGAGATAAAAAGGAGTAATTATCTCATACAAACGAGACATAAAAGGAAAAACATACAGAAGAAACCGGTAGGGGGAGGGTAGGTAGTACGAAAATCTTACTTTCATGGGGAATGAATTAAAGATGGAACAACATATATATCTAGAAGGGTACAAAAGCTTTCTAGATTTAGAAAGAAATAAGAGGGCAAGGGGATAGGTCGGGGGAGAGGATAAGGAAGGAACTCTTAAAGGGCTAAGTAGGTTAAGGAATAAGAGAATAAGGTAGCGAGTAGAAGTAAAGTGGAGGAGTGAGGAGGGACAGGGTAAATGGGGTGAGAAGGATAATGAAGAAAAATAGGAAGGAAGAAAATACCCAAGTAATTGTAGCTTAGAATGTGAATGGAATGAATTTACCCATAAAATGGAAATGGATAGCAAATTAAAAATTTGAATTCAACAATACGTTGCTTCCAGGAAATATTATAAAAATGAGAAGTACACACAATGATTAAAATAAAGTGCAGGAGTAGAATTTAGTATGTGAAAAAAGCAGAGATAGTAATCATGATCTCAGACAAAGATAAAGTAAAAATACATTTAATCAAAAGTGAAAAATAGAGAAACTACAATATCAGCAATATTATTCAATATTGTTTTAGACCATTTAAAATACCTAGACAGAATAAAATATTTGAATGTGTATCTGCCAAAACAGACACAGGAACTATATGAACATAAACATAAAATACTTTTTATACAAATAAACTCAGATTAAATAATTAAAGCAATATTTATTGTTCATGGGTAGGTAAAGGCAATATAATTTTATAAATGAGAATTTTACCTGATTAATTTATTCAATGTTATCCCAATTAAATGAATAGAAAAATATATTTTACTGAGTTAGAAAAAATAATGACAAAGTTTATTTGGAAGAACAAAAGTTTACAAACTTCAAAGAAACCAGAGGAAAAAGATGTAAAGGGAGTAGATTCAGCAGTACCAGAACTTAAACTATATTGTAAGGTGATGGCATTGTTGAAGTGCAAAAAGGATAAAATTTTCATTTATAAATAAAACCTATGTAGCCAAGAATAGAAGGAATGGAGAAAATTTGGGGTGGGGGGAAACTTTCATAGACAATCTCTCAGATAGGATGTGATTGAGTTGGAATATCGCTCTGGTGTTGGAAATAATGAACTGGTTGATTTAGAAAAAACATGGAAAGACCTGGACTTATGAAGGAAGATGCTATCCATCTTCAGAGAAACAAATGATAGGAAGAAATAAGCATAGTACAGTCTTACAAAAATGTGTATGAGTGTATATGTGTGTGTGTTTATATCTATCTATCTATCTATCTATCTATCTATCCATGCTTAATTGTAGCTTTCTTTAGGGTAGTGGGGGGAGGGAAAATAAAGTAAAAAGTGCACAGCAGAGAACAAAAGAAAACAAACAGGGAAGTAAAGAAAAGTTGGGCAACTTTGAAAGCAATCTATAGCATTTATTATATAGGTTTTCTTGAAATGGAAATTTATTGTTTTATATTGAATCCTCTTTTTATGGTTTGCTGTGTACATGGCATTGTTTTTTTTTTCTTATTTGGTATTTGTTTAAAATAGAAAAATACAAAGAATAAATAAGGAATATGAGCTCATAGATTTAGATCTGGGAGGGCCCTTATAGGTTATCTCCTTCAACTCCTTTATTTTACAGACAAAGAAACTGAAGCCAAGAAATATTTAGTGACTAATTTAAGGTCCCACAGCAAACTGGTATCAGAAATGGGATTTGAAACCTTGTCTTCTAACAACAAATCCATCACTACATTACTTTGCTTTATCCTCACAAGAACCCTATCACTGAGGTAAGGAAATGATTATTATCCTCAATTAATAGATGATGAAACAGCCTTGGAGGCCAAAGGGACTGACAATCCATCCCCAAGTCACACGGCTAACAAATGGCAGATTCAGGATTCTAACCTTGCTCTCAAGTCTCCCAGTTCAAGGCCTTTTTAAAAAAAAAATTGAAGTGTTTTAATTACATAAGCAGGTATAAGCACAAACAATTGAAATGTAAATCACCATTTTCAAACTGTTATTCATGAAAAACATGTCACCCAATGGCCCCTCCAGAAATACTTTCTGTTTCTTCTTTTTGAATGTAATAGCATTTCAGTCCTTCAGGATTTAACTTAAGCTAAATGAAAACAACAGCAACAAAAACAAGATGGAGGAGATGTGACTAAACTGAAGTTGAAATGAAAGAGCTCTGGAGGGATTAGATAGGATGAAGGAGACTGTATGGTATAATGCCTGGCATATAATAAACACTAACTAAATGTTTATTGAATGGCTGACAGACTAAAGGTGATTTATCCAAGGTCCCATAGGTAGCACATACCAAAGCAGGAATTTGAATCCATGCCCTTTCTCTATAAATTGAGTTTTTCATCAGTAACTGCTATAATGTGCTGTCTCCGTAAGACATCTAGTTCAGAGCCTTCATTTTGCAGAAACCAAAAGGCCTATAAATAGGAAGTGCCTTACCTAAGGTCAGAACGTGATTTGGTGGTAGAGACAAAATGTTCAGACCATTGAATAATATACTTCTCTCGCCTCATGCCAGCTCATCCTGTACAAATTAAAGAGTAAATAAACTATACTACAAGGAGCAGAGGGCCTGCACTCAACTCTCTCTACATGAATACGAGTGCCTTGCGTCGATTGTTGGGGGGGGAAAACAATCAATCAATTAATTCTAGACTTCCTCATCATAAAGACAGAGCCACAGATCCTAAGTTTGACTTGGAAGGGGACTTTAGAGGTTGGCTGGTTCAGCCCCCAGCCTACACAAGCCCCAGTAGAATTCCGGTTTTGATGCAGCCCAAGCACATGAAGCTCGAACCACATGAGTGGATTCATGATGATGAAAAGATTAGAAAAGTGCTGGGACAGAATCAGGGACCAAACTGATTTTATCATGTGCTGGCACAGGACTGTGTTCCCTCTCTGGTATTTTCTTTTTCTTCCCCACCTCATTACACAGAGGTATTCTTCACATGCTGAATTTCTTGAAACAGACCATGTCTTCTAGTAGTAATAACACCTTACAAGTGTTTAGCCCTACTTCTCAGTTAACATTCAGTGTTTCACATTCAGTTTTTTGGTCCTCATGGCAATCCTCTGAGGTGTATGTGTATTATAATTCATAATAGTTATGATATATAATTTTTTAAAATATAATTAAAAATTACAAATTACTATATATATACCTATACATAATATATAGATATTATTTTCCCCATATTGCAAATGAAGAAACTGAAGCCTAGAGTTTTAATGATTTGCATGAAGTTTAATAGCAAGTCAGTGATAGAGCCAAGACTAGAACCTAGGTCTTCTGACTCTTACTACTACTACTACTGCTACTACTACTGCTACTGTTACTACTAGTACTTTTACTACTACTACTACTTGAAAGTGTACTTTCAAGTACACTTAAAGACATTCTCTTCTCTCCCCTCCTCTCCTCTCCCCTCTCCCCTTTCCCCACCCCTGTCCCACCCCCTTTCCTCCCCCTTCTACTCCCCCCACCCTTCACTCTTCCTCAGTTCCACAGTTAAGGGAAAAAACCCAAAGAAGGGAAGTAACTTTACAGCAGAACCAAAACCTGCACAAGAACCCAAGTAACCTGACATTACTCAGGGCTGTTTCTCATGCCCAGCCCTCTCAACTATCCAGGTAGTTGAAATAAGCAAATTAAAAAACTTTGAAACACACACACACACACACACACACACACACACACACACACACACACACACACACAAGACTATAACCTCCTTATGAGTTGAAATTGTTTTCTTCTTTGTACTTAAATCCTGCAGGGTTGGGGAACCTGTGGCTTCAAGGCCACATGTTGCCTTCTAGGTCCTTGGGTGTGGCCTTTTGACTGAGTCCAAGTTTTAGAGAACAAATCATTTTATTTAGGGGATTTGTTCTGTGACATTTGGTTTTAGTCAAAGGGCCATACTTGAGGACCTAGAGGGCGCATGTGACCTTGAAGCCACAGGTTTCCCACCCCTGCACCTAGCTTCTAGCAGGGTGCCTGGTAAAGAGTAGATGCATAATAATAACTTGTTAATTGATAGATTAATATATCGGGCATTTCCTTAAATGACTGGCCATAGGAATTAGATTTGGGAGGGATTTTAGACACCAATAATCCCTGTATTTTGTAGATTACGAAACTGAAACCCAGAGGGGACACTGACTTGCCCAAGTGACTTAGTAGCAGTGAAGATTTAATCCCAGCTTTTCTGGCTCTAAATTCAGTGTTCTTTCTTATTGGTCACAATTCCTCAAGGAATCCTGTGTATACAGATGCAAAATATAGGGTGTATCTATGTATTTTATGAAATATATATGTTCTTGTGAGGAATAATAACAGATGGTGAGGATGATTTTTTTTTTTGGCGAGAATGATTAAAGAAGAGAGATGGGATGCTATTGGTTGATGGTAGATGAGAACAATGGAGATTCCTTGCTCAGCAAAATTTTCATAGAGTTAAGCATTTGGGGAACACTTGGAAAGGAACAAGAAGAGATTTTGTTCTGTAAATGGTACAATTCATTCTTGGGGCATGCATTTCTAATTGTTTTCAATACGTTATTCACCTTATGGACAGGCTTCCTCTAAATATTAAGTAGACTCTACAGAGTTGTTAACCCTCATTAGGCATGTTTCTAAAATGTCAGTATTAATTTAGCATATGATAATTCTATTATGGAATTTTAGATTGAATAGTATAGCTATTGTATGTTTAAGTGCCAAATGACTATGGGTTATTAAAAACATATTGATTAAGGCTCAAGAAACCATGTAATAGAGACATATCTCATTACAAAACAATTAACCCTCCAATATGTTTTTTAAGTCAGATGGTATTTATTTAATGTACAATAACTGCCTTATGAAGTACAAATTAAAGACACACATGGGCCACTTCATTTATAAAAATTCCATTTACAGAAAGAATATAGGCCAAAAGTTGACCAAAAGTTTGATAATTCATATAGCCAGAAGGGAAAAAAATATCCCCAAACTGCTGGAAAGGCAGTTTCTGAAGAATTATGGAAAGTTCCCTAAAGAGAGCTCCCAGCAAAGCAACTGATAACAGCTCTTCAAAAAAAGTGGGGAGTCAAGTTATTTTTCATGTACCATTACTGCAGACAAAGTGGATTGAGGTTATGAGCTGGACCAGCCTTGAATTCAGGGAACATCAGAACGCTCACACTTCTTGGTCGGCTGCTTTCCACTGGTGTTAACCTTCAAGACTTTACTGGCAGTTCTACTTTCCTATGTAGTCTTTCAGTACAATTCCATTAAGATATTTATAACAGTTAGAAAATCATAAACTCTCATGGGTCAAAGGTACTTCAGAGGTTATATAATCCAGTTATAAAGTGTTATATAGTGTCAAACTCAAAAAGAAATTATCCCCATGGACTTCATATTGACTTAGAAAACTACAAATTAACATTGTCTATGTTGTATTGAATTTTTATTTATTTTGTTAATCATTTCCCAATCACATTTTAATCTGGTTCCAGTTGCACTGGGAGTTTTGCAGTCCACTGGGGGAAGCTGGCCTGAGTTTGACACTACTGATGTAGTCCAACCTTTACATGACCAGCAATCCCCCTGCATACCACTACCACCACCAAGTAGTCTTCAAACTTCTATGTGAAGACCACCAGAAATAGGGAACCCCTACCTCCCAAGGCAGCCCATTCTACATTCAAATAATCCTAAATGTCATGAAATGTTTTCCTAAAATCAGGCTAAAATCTGCCTCATTATAATACCCACCTATCGTTCCTCGTTCTTCCCTCTGGTACTAAACAAAGAACATTTAATCCCTCTTCTAGATGAAAGCCCTCCAAATAGAGAGCTATCACGTTTTCCCCCAGATCTTCTCTTATTTAGGATATACTTCCCAGTTCATTAAATGGAGCATCATATGGCAAAGTCTCTTGTCCTTTCACCATCCTGTCCACCCTCATCCAGACTTGCTCTAATTTGCTGAATCCTCCTGAAAATGGTGTACGCAGAGTTGAATACTGTACTCCCCATGGCTGAACATGGAAGAGGACAGTGGAACTATTGCTGCCCTCTTTCTGGACACTGTGTCTTGCAATGTGGCCTAAGATTACATTTGCCCTTTCTGGCTACCATGTCACATGGTTGGTGAACTCATATTGACTTTGCAGTCTATTAAAAACCCAAGATCTTTTTCACACAAACTACTGACCAGTCATACCTTTCTTACCCTGTACTTGTATACTTAAAATAACATCTAGGTATGAGACTTTATGTTATTTGATTCGTAATATTCAGATTCATATAATGGCATCAGGGTTGGAATTAGGCAGTATGTCATAATGTACTGGATTAAGAGACAAGAGGCTTGCATTCTCTTGATATATGACCTTGGGTGTGTTATTAGTTTCCTCATTTCTCAGTTTCCTCATCAGCGAAAAAGATCTTTCTCCATTAATGTCCTCCTCCAATGTCATGGAGAAACCCTTACAGTCTCTTAGGCTATGTAGTGTAGTGTCCGCTGAGTTGGAAGGGCTGGTATCATATTGTGTAGCTTCTGTGCAAAGACCAGCCTCACTAATTAGGTTTACGGAGACTCATTATCAGGTTGTTGTAGAGTGAGAAAATTTTCAGCCACAGTAACTCACAACTGGAGCTTATAACATATATTGATGAAGAAAATGCCCACATCAACAACAAAATAAAATCACAGATCTTTTGTTTACTGAAGTGAATAAAATATACATGAAACACTGACAGTAACTACTTTATAGGAGCATTGTGAGGAAAAGGGGAAATATTATATACATAAGTACTTTATAACCACAAAATTCTATGTATACATAAACTGTTATTATTTTGGAAACTGTATCTATTAGTTATATCAAACTCTGGTCCTAAAGCTGCAGTAAGCAGGTAATCCTGCCCCCACCCCCACAGTGATCCCAAGGCCTGGCAATTTGCTCCTATTCTAGAAAGGGTAAGGATTCTTGCTTTAGAAGTCCTGATAACTCCTTTCTCTCCCTCTTCCTTCCAAATAAGAGAGAGGAAAGGTTAGTACTTTGCAACCTTTGCTCACCTTTCAAAGAAGTGGCCATCAATGGGTGGAAACCACTCCAGGGTGACTGAGGTGGGTGTCCGATCTACAATCTGGGGAGTCAGGGCTATGGGAGCAGGCTTCTGGGCAGGCTGCCAGCTCTGGTAGACGAGATCCAAGTAGCAGTGCATTCTCGCCACTTGATTGGGCGTGAAGGAGTCAGTGCAGTCATCTTCTACAAACCAGCAAAAAGAGAGATAAGAATGGGGGGTGGAGGGAGGAGAGGAGAGAATTATGACATCAGCTGGCGGGGGAGTGTGCATGCCCGAGCTCTTGCCAATGCCAAGGTTGGCCTCTTCCAGCACTCTGGAGTTAATGGTGTGTGAACAAATTACTATAGTCATCACTTCTGCAGACAGGTGAAAGGAAACAGAAAGGGGGGGGGAATAGAAATTACATTGAAAAGTACACCCAGGGAATGCCAGAGAACTGACTGGAAGTTATGGAAAGGTGGGAAGTGAGAACAGTAATATGGTACAATAGATAGCCCTGTGGATTAGTAATGAAGAGAATTAGTTCGAGTTTTGGCTTTTATTAAGCTGACTTGACTAAGTAGCTACCCTCTCTGGACCTGAGATTCTCCATCTAGGGTTAGGAATAGGAGTTGTCTAGATGATCTCTAAGGTTCCTATTAGCTCTACTCGTCTATGTTCTAAGGTCTTTTTCCAGATCTAATATTTCATGTTCTAGTACCTTAGTTTCTAAGGTCCATGCCAGTTCTATCACATTCATGCTAGCTAATCTTAATTGAACCACTATTTTCCATGAAATCAATTTGCTTAATAATTCAGCTTTTCTGGATATTTAGATTTCTTACATTGTGGATTTACTTTTGTTTGCAGTTAAAAATAAAACTTTTTTAAAAAGTTTGTATTCTCAGGTTAACCCTTTATGGCTTAGAGAGTATATGCCTGTATAATTGTGTTCTTTTTCATCTTCATTAGAAAGTCATAGATTAAAGAAAGGCCTTCCTCAGATTCTATTGAGTCAAATCTTCTCATCCAGTATATGAGGAAAATGAGGCCCAGGGATGTTAAGTGATTTGGTCAAAGTCATATAAGTAATAAGCATCAGAGATGGGATTTGAACACACATCACCATGATTTTGTTTTTGGTTTTTTTTCTTTCTTTTTTTTGGTAGGCAATGGGGTAAAGTGACTTGCCCAAGGTCATACAACTAGTAAAGGTCAAGTGTCCAAGACCAGATTTGAACTCAGGTCCTCCTGACTCCAGGGCCAGTGCTCTACCCACTGTGCCAACTACCTACCCCATCATAAGTTTTTCTTTCTCTGAACTAAAGTTTTAATTTCCAACCTGATCTCCAAATTGTTTTCTGATAGTATAATCAATATACATTATGCAAAGACAATTATAACGTCAGAGGACTCAGGATTGAAGAATGCAGTTGAAGAAGACATATTCTTGCTGTTTTGGGGTTTGGACTAGAAGATTTCTAAAGTGCTTTCCAATCTCAGGGTTCTGTGATTCCATGATGGTCTTAAGATATAAACTGTACTCCTAGAATATTACAAAACCAGGAGCCTGGGAAATTCCATTCATTCTTAATATATAACAATATTCCTTTAAATTTATGTACCATAATTTGCTCATCCATTCCCCAATTGATGTGCACCAAATTGGTTTCCAAGTCTTTGCTACAACCAAAAATACTGCTATAAATATTTGCATATGTATGAGTCCTTTCCCTCTGTCTTTAACCTATTTGGAGTAGATGCCTACTAGTGGTATCACTAAGTCAAAGATTATGTTCAGCTTCAGTAACTTTAACGAAGTTCCAAATTGCTCTCTAGAACGGTTGGATCATTTCCTAGCTTCACCAAAATTGCCTTAAGTGTGCCCGTTTTCAGATATCTCCTTCAACAATTGTCAATTTACTTTTTGGGGGAACTTTGCCAATTTAATGGGCATGAGATGGAACTTCAGGGTTGTTTTAATTTGCACATATTTTATTACTAAAATTTTGGCAGCTACATTAATTTTTACAGGCTATTAGTTGACTAGAACAGGAAAAAACACACACACAAACAAAAAACCCACAGCACCACTATGCACATTCATTTGCTAATCTTGTCCTACACAATAGGTGAAGGATCACAGAACCTTAGAGGTATAAGGGGCCTCAGAGGTGATCTAATATAAGCCATACCTTAAAAAGAATCCTTACTATAACATTGCCAGCAAGAAGATACATGGACTTTGCTTGAAAGTCTCTATGGAATAGGAACCTATAACTTCCTAAGGCACCCATCTTAACTTTTTTTTTTTGGCAATTGGGGTTAAGTGACTTGCCCAGGGTCACGCAGCTAGTAAGTGTCAAGTGTTTGGTCTGAGGTTGGATTTGAACTCAGGTCCTCCTGACTTCAGGACCAGTGCTCTATCCATTGCACCACCTAGCTGCCCGCCATCTTAACTTTCAGATACCTCTAATTGTTAAGCAGTTTTATCAGACCCAAATCTGTCTCACTACAACTTCTACCCATTGCTCTTAGTTTTGTCCTCTGGAATAAAGAGGAACAAGTCTAATCCCCCTTGTATGGCAGTCTTTTTAATACTTAAGATAGATAACAATCTTTCAAATCTCAATTAAATCTTCTCATATACAAGAAAAAATATCCTCAGCTTCTTTCTTGTATGGAATGATCCCGAAGCTCTTCTTTGGGTGATTATCTGTACTCATGGCCCTTCCAAAATGTGGCTCTTAGAACTGAAAACACAATGCTCCATCTGCGGCCTGACTACAGCAGAGGACTAACACCTCTCTAGACACTGTCTCTCTAAAAGGAGCCTAAGATCACATAAGCTCAATTGACTGACATAGCATACTGTTGACTAATTTTAATCTTGGGGTCCACTAGGACTGCCAGTCTTTTTTAGATGAACTACCGCCTAGCCACATCTGCCCATTTTTTACTTGTGAAAATGATTTTTTCTAACCTGTGTCAGACTTTATCACTATCCCTATTAAATCTCATCTTCTTTAACTTGGCTCAGTGTTTCAGACTGTCAAGATTCTTGACATCCTGAGTTTGTCATCCAACTTCCAAGCTACCCCTCACCCCCAAACCCTTGCTTAGCACCGTCTACAAATTTGGAAAGCATGCTCTGTACTTATATCCAAATCATTTATAAAATGTTTAAGAGCACAGGACCAATCCTGGATTCCCAAGGCTCTCCAGTAAAGACCTCCATCCAAAATGAAGTAGAACCATAAATAGTGACTCTGTCACTCACTCCTGTCAGCAATTCACCTAGTACAGAATCTACCTGATCATACTATCATCTAGCAGGACCCCACATGGGGTAATGACCCACAGTTTAAGAAGCACTGAAGGGGTCGAGGGTGGAAAAAGTTTAAGAAGCCTTGATCTAGCCCACATCTCAACATCTTTTCTGTCAAGTGCTTTGCTAAAATCTAAGTAATCTCTCTCTATAGAATCCCTTTGTACAACCATCTAGAAAACCTGTCAGAAAAGGAAATGTTAATCTGACATGGCCTGTTCTTGAGATAATTGCTTCCCTTTAAATATTTCACTATCTCTTAAGTAATACATACTAAAATTTTGCTTAGAATCTGAGTGTTTGCTTCTCTGTCTTTATCTCTGTGTGTCTCTGCCTCCCTGACTCCCTCCCTGTCTTTCTTTGTTTCTGCCTTTCTCTCTGTTTCTGTCTCCCCTTCTCTCTCTTTCCATACTTCTGTCTCTGTCTCTTCCTATTTCTGTCTTTCCATCTCTCCCCCTCCTCCTCTATAATCTTTTTGTTTGTCTCTCCTCCCTCTTTAATCCTTTTTTCTCCATCTCTGTCTTTTTGTCTCTCTGAATCTTTCTCTCTCTCTCATATCTGTCTCTTGCTGCCTCTCTATCTCCCTCTTTTTGTCTCTGCATATGTCTCTGTCTTTGTCTCTGCTCTTTCTGTCTCTTTTACTGTCTTGTCCCCTTTCTCTATCTCTTTCTATCACTCTGCGCCTTTTTCATTCTCTGTCTATTTCTGTCTGTCTCTCTGTCTCTCTCCCCATCCTTCTGTCTCTCTGTTGCCTCGTCTGTTTCTCCATATCTTCCTGTTTTTATCTCTGTTATTTCTGTCTCTCTTACTGTCTCTCCCCCCTCTTTCTCCATCTATCTGTCTCTCTGCACTCCCTTTCTCCTGTTCTCTTCATCTCTCTCTCTTTCTATCTCTCTCCGTATCTTTCATTGTCTTTCTCTTATCTGTCTCTCCCTGTCTCTCTCTCTCTCTTTTTCTCTGTTTCTGCCTCTCAGTCTCTCTCCTCTTTCTCACTCCCCCTGTTTTGTGGATAATTTCAACATTTGAACTCTTTCAGTTCTGTGTCACCTTCCCCATTCTTCATGACACTCCAAAGATCACTGGTGGTAACAAACAATAGCTAACAAGATGGTGAGTCTGAAGCAGAGGGATGAAATAACTAACGTCTAAAGTTCTTTCCAGCTTTAAATCCTATGATCCCATGAATAATCTGAATGTTTCCTTGGCTAGTTAATGACAGAGCTTAAATCAAATCTAGAACTTATTTGTCCCTAGCCAGGGTTCTGGATGCCTTCTAACACCCAGAAACAAACTCTGGGCAATAAAGATTAGTCCTAGCCCTCCCACCTGCATCTCAATCTCTTAACTCCAGGAGCAGGGTGAGGAGGTTATTTTGGCTTAAGTTGGAATAAATAACACTTCCCAGAGGTTTCTGGTCAGGGCTACTGCAGCTGGGACCCTGTAGTGGGCAGTGAGGGGGGTTGGGAGCAGGCTCCAAACAGGTCTTAAAATAAACTTGCTGCCGTTCATCCCATGGTGTTAACTTTCCTTTCCTATCTAACAAACAGAAAATAAGTATAGGCAGGTGCAAGAGGTTGGAGAATGGCAGCTTTGCCCTCAGCTCTGGAGTGGGGGTAAAGGGATTAAACACAGCTGATTCTGCTTTCCTCAGTCAGTAATGATGATCAGCCCTCCAACACTCTGTAAAATTCATAAATATTCCTGGAGGAAGGCAGAGAGTGCATTGCAGCTCTTAGCTCCTGCCATAAAAGGATAATAAACTATATAATAGCTGACTTTTATGTATTACTTACTATGTGCCAGGCACTGTGACAAGAATTTTATGATCCTCACAACAACACTGTGAGATAGGTGTTATAATTATCCCCACTTTAAAGATGAAGAAATTGAGGCAAATAGAGGTTAAGTGACTTGCCCAGGGTCACACATCTCATAAGCATCTGAGGCTAGATTTGAACTCAGGTTTCCCTGACTTCAGGCCCAATGCTCTCTATCCACTCACCATACCACCTAGCTGCCAAGGACCAAGGAAGGACCACTGAGATAAGAAACCATGTAATAGAGACATATCTTATTACACAACAATTAACCCTCCAACATGTTTTTTTTAAACAGTCAGACGGTATTTATTTAATGTATAATAATTGCCTTATGAAGTACAAATTAAAGACACACATGGGCCACTTCATTTATAAAAATTCTATTTACAGAAAGAATATAGGCCAAAAGTTGACCAAAAGTTTGATAATTCATATAGCCAGAAGGGAAAAAAATATCCCCAAACTGCTGGAAAGGCAGTTTCTGAAGAATTATGGAAAGTTCCCAGCAAAGCAACTGATAACAGCTCTTCGAAAAAAGTGGGGAGTCAAGTTATTTTTCATGTACCATTACCGCAGACAAAGTAGATTGAGGTTGTAAGCTGGACAAGACCCCCTGAGTTTGTGGACTCTCTGAAAATTCTGGGGGATTCTCTTTACTAAACAGCTCTTCTGAGGATCCTCAGCTTCCACTCCCAAGGTGGCATTTGCAGCCATTTGGGGATATCAAATGATTCTCATAATAACCATGGGCATGGCATAGTGGAAAGAGAAGTAGGCTTGGTATCATAAGACATGGGTTTTTATCTCAACTCTGTTACTATTCCTGTGACCTTCAGCAAGTCACTTAATACCTGTAGGTCTCAGTTTCCTCATTTCTAAAATGAGGAGACTGGATTAGATCATCTGCAAAGACCCTTGCTAGTGCTATATCCTAAGAACTCCCCCCCTTCCCCGCCAACACACAATTTAAACAACTGGAGTTAGCAACAACTGATGGGGAGATCTGCTCTCCCCCATGCCTGCTTCCTTGGCTTGGTTGCACATTCACCTTAAAGCCAAGTATTTGGTTCTGTATATGATTACTGAGAAGAACTTAGTTTCTACAACTGAAATAAGACTTACAGGGCAAATCAATCATAACATCAACAAAAATCTATTGACAGCTCACTTTGTGTGTAGCATTGTCCTCTATGTATATATGTTGGGGTAGGGCAACACACAGGGGAAGAAGATGCTCACATGAAACAGAGGACATGGAAAGCCCTTTGAAAACAAAGTAGCCTGTGGAAGGGATGCTGAAGTTACATCCCAAAGATGTGAGTTCAAGTCCCCGTTTGGATCTTTACTATGTAACTTCAGGAAAGTACTTTAAATTCTCTTCATCTTAGTTTCAGAAGATCTAAAGATTAAGGGGATAAGAAAAGGGGATATGCATTTATATAGCACCTGCTATATGACAGGCACTGTGTTAAGAGTACTTTACAAATATTTAATTTGATCCTCACAATAACCCTTTACAGACAGGTTAAGTGAGGTGACCAAGGTCAACAGCTAGTAAGAATGTGAGGCTGGATTTGAACTCATGTTTCTCTGACTCCAGGCCTAGGATTTTATCCACTGTGCCACCAGCTGCCTCTTAAGGATTTTAAAGGCCATAGAGTCCACCTCCTTCATTTTATAGATGAGGGAAAGGAGGCCCAAAGAGATTAGGTGACTTGCACAGGACCACACAGTTAATATGTGTCTGATGCATGATTCGAATTCATATGGTCTTGACTCTAAGCCTAGCATTCCTCATCTTTTGAATAAGGAGGCTGATTTGGATAACCTAAAAAAGTTTCTTCCAGTTGTAGGTTTCATGTATTCCTACATATGAAGTAGGACAGAAAGACCTATTATTGTTATTGTTGGAAAAAAAGAATGAAAGAAATAGTCTCTAGTCTCGAGGAGCTAGATTAGAGGTATGTATGGTTTTTGTTTCGTTTGTTTTGTTTTGTTTTCAGGAGGACTGAGAATCAAAAGAAAGAGGGTATAAGAAAAAGGAATGGATGGAATGAAAGGTGCTAAGGAAATATTTGAAGTTATAAGAGAAATATATAGAAGCTAAAAGTATCTAAAGCTCAAACTGATCATAAAATCATCTAGTCCATACTCCTACTTCTACAGGTGGAGAAATAAAAAGCCAAAGTAAGTCACACAAGTAGAAGATAACAGAAAGAGGATTCAAACCCAGGTCTTCCGACAGCAACTTCAGGGCTGTTTCCACTACAGTATACTGCAAACACTCAAAGAAAGAGAAGAGCAAAGGTAAGAGAGAAAAGAGGGTTCTGGGATTGTCTTTAAATACTTAAAGCTTGAAATGAACTAAATCTTCTAAAAACCCTAAGCAAATAAAAGGATCTTTTTACTCTATTAAGATCAGGAAGAATAACAAGGAAAGGATAGATCTACTCTAGAGACCAAGGTTACAATGCAGCAAACAACAAAGAGAACACAGAATTATTCAAATCCTTTTTTCCTTATACTTTTTCCAGGGAATGAATGAATGAAAAAGCATTTATTAACTGCTCATTGTGTCCCAAGCACACTCCCTTAAGCACTGGGGACATAAATGAAAAAAAAAATGAGACAGATCCTCCCCATCAAGGTGCTTGCATTCTAATAGAGTAAGAGGGTCTAATGGCCAAGAAGAGGGACTTTGATTTGGAAAGTCACTCACAGAGATGGTGAGTGGAGATACTCCAGGGGAGGGAGGGATACTTGGTCCAGCTCTTTCCTACAGCAATGACAAAAAGCACAACAAAAACCAAAATAAGAATCATTGGGGTAGCTAGGTGATGCAGTGGATAGATAGAGCTCTGGCCTTGGAGTCAGGAGGACCTGAGCTCAAATCCAGCCTCAGACACTTGACACTTACTAGCTGTGTGACCCTGGGCAAGTCACTTAACCCTGATTGCCCCACCAAAAAGCAAAAGAAAACAAAAACAACACGAGAGCAATGATAAAATCAATGTTATTACAATTCCAGAATCCAGAAAAAAGGTGAGAGGCCTATGGTCATCCCTGCTTCTAAATGAGACAGTGGCTAAGATGCTGAGATTACTATCAAACCCATTAATAGGACCATTACAACCCCCACTTCCAGTCCCAGGATGAAATTTTCATATAACTTTGGGAAATGAATCAGCAGGATGATGAAAGAATACAGCATAGAATGTGGGGGGCAGTCTTCCAAATGGATAAAAGTGGTAGCTCCTCCCTCTGCCCATTCTTTCTTGATTCTAATTCTATGAATTCAGTGAGGCAGCACACAGGCAAGGCAGTGGTAAGAAGACAGGCACTGGAACCCATAACAGTGACAAGAATATGATCTAGAGTCTAGACAGTGAGACAAAGAGAAGTCCCAAAGATAATAATGTCTTACACGTATCCAGCACTGTCTCAACAGGAGGGCAACCTTTTAATAAATGGCCTCACTAACCCTCCTCTTATTCCTGTGGCATGCATAAAGATCACAGCCTATTTTGGGTTATCTGAGCTAATTGAAGGGCTCAGTGCCAATGGATAATAAAATAATTAGAAACCTAAAATCAATTAACTTAAAATCATTTATATCAAAATTTGGAACACATTTTCTGAACTCTTTCTGGCAGGCTCTCCCTTCAAACTGTACTTTCCTGTGGTTAATGATGAAATGGCTTAGAATCACGGAATCCTAGAGCTGGAAGGAATCACAGAAAATAGCCCAAAAAGAACATGGAATGTTAGAACATAGAATATTAGAATGGAAAGGGACCTTAGCGGTTGGCAAAATGAGTCTCAGAGGAGTAAAGCAGCGTCAGATTCACATAACTAGCAAAGGGCAGAGTTGGGATTAGAACCCCTGCTATTAACTCCCAGACCAGTGGTCTCTTTTCTGCCTTTCCTTTTTTTTTTTCTCCTGGCACACAAAAACTGAAGGCAGTATTAAGACAGCCTTGATGTTGTTCTTTATCATACAGAAGCCACTCTAGGAATCTGCTGGTTATAATTAATAAGTAAATGAGAATTCAAACCTGAATGACATGAATCAGGTAAGCATTGTCTGTCTTACCAAATCCTGACATACTGGGATGGGTGGAGAAAGTAGGGACATGTCAGAAGAAAGTATTTTCTGAAATTTAACTGAGGTAATTTTAAGAAAAATTTATAAAAGGGCAGCCAGGTGGCACAGTGGATAGAGTTCTGGCCTTGGAGTCAGGAGGACCTGAGTTCAAATCTGGCCTCAGACACTTGACACTTACTAGCTGTATGACCCTGAGCAAATCACTTAACCCCAATTGCTTTACCAAAAAGTTTAAAAAAAAAGGAAAAGAAAAATATACAACTTCCAATATGGCACCATAAATAATAAGCTTCAGGATCTTCATCATATATAAAATTTGGTACAGGAAAGATACAGGACTTTATACAAAGAGGAATGGCTATTCATAGAAGCTGGAGGATAGCTTTCCTTCCTTCTAAGTCCCATTGCGCTTGGTATCTTTCTTAAGAGATTCAAAATATGTCTTTAACTACGTTTATTTTAATTCCTTTCCTAGATTGTAAGCAACTTTAGGTTAAGTAAAATGTATCTTTCTTTTTTTTTTAAAGCACAGACACTTCATTATTTCTTTTTTTAAGTTCCAAATTCTCTCCCTCATTTCTCACCCATAAAGAGGCAAGACAAATTTCCAGATTAGCTATGTTAAAAAGAAAAAAAAGAGGTAAAGAACAAGAGAAAAAAAAATCCTCGATTTTGACTGAGTTCATCAGTTCTCTCTCTGGAGATGGATAGTATGTTTCATTATGAGTCCTCTGGAATTGTGGTGGGTCATTATGTCAATAAGAGTTACTAAGAATTTCACAGTTGATTAAATTTACAGTATTGCTGTTACTATTCAGATTGTTCTCCTGCTTCTCTTCACTTGCTATCAGTTCATACAAGATTTCCCAGATTTTTTCGAAACTATTTCTTTCAACATTTTTTTTAAACTTTTTAACATTTTCATTAAAAGTTTTAAGTTCCAAATTCTATCCTTCCCTTACTCCCTTCCCTACCTCCCTCCCTCCTTGAGATGGTAAGCAATCAGACATAGTTTATATGTGTGCAATTATGTAAAACATTTCTATATAAGTCATGGTACAAGAAGACTCAAGTAAAAGTAAAGAAAAATGAAAATAGCTTTCTTCACTCTGTATTCAAGCAATATCAATTCTTTCTCTGGAGGCAGATAGAATGCTTCATCATTAATTCTTTGGGATTGTCCTGGATCATAATATTGTTGAGAATAGCCAAGTCACTCACAATTCTTCATTGAACAATATTGCTGTTACTGGGTTTAACATTCTCCTGGTTCTGTCCACTTCACTATGTTATCAGTTCATTCAAGTCTTTCCAGGTTTTTCTGAAATCATCCTGCTTGTTATTTCTTATAGCACAATAACATTCCATTACAATCATACATCACAGCTTGTTTAGCCACTCCGCAACTGATGGGCATCCCTTTGATTTCCAATTCTTAGCCACCATAAAAAGAGTTATATATTTTTGTACAAATAGGTCCTTTCCCCTTTTTTTTGGATGTCTTTGGGATATAGACTTAGCAGTGGTATTGCTGAAATATAGGGTACGCATGGTTTTATAGCCCTTTGGGCATAGTTCCAAATTGCTCTCCAGAATGGTTGGATCAGTTTGTAATTCCACCAATAGTGCATTAGTGTCCCAGTTTTTCCACATGCCCTCGACATCCAACATTTTCCTTTTTTGTCATATTAGCCACTCTGATAGGTATGAGGTGGTACCTTAGAATTGTTTTAATTTTCATTTCTCTAATCAATAGAGATTTAGAGCATTTTTATATGACTATAGATAGCTTTAATTTAGTCATCTGAAAGTGGCCTGTCCATATCTTTTGACCATTAATCAATTGGAGAATGACTTATATTTTTATAAATTTGACTCAATTCTCTATATATTTGAGAAATGAGGCCTTTATCAGAGATATTTGTTGCAATTTCCCCCCAGTTTTCTGCTTTCCTTATAATTTTGGTTGCATTGGTTTTGTTTGTACAAAAACATTTTAATTTTATATATCAAAGTTATCTATTTTATTTTTTGTAATGTTCTCTGTATCTTCTTGGGTCCTAAATTCTTCCCCTAAAATATGACAGGTAAACTATTCCATGCTCTCTTAATTTGATTATGATATCACCTTTTGTGTGTAAATTATGTAACCATTTGGACCTTATCTTGGTATACAGTGTGAGATGTTGCTCTATACCTAGTTTCTGCCATATTGTTTTCCAGTTTTCCTGATAGTTTTTGTCAAATAATGAGTTTTTGTTCCAAAATCTTGGATCTTTCAGTTTATCATATACTAGATTACTAGGGTCATTTAATATAATGTAATTTGTACCTAATCTATTCCACTTATCTACCACTGTATTTCGCAGCTAGTACCAGATTGTTTTGATAATTACCACTCTACAATGCAGTTTGAAATCTGGTACAGCCAGACCACCTTCTGGGAAGATGATTCTTGGTTGTAATCCTAACTCCTTTGTCTTCCAAGGGATATTATATTCCAAGCCCTTTGGCTCTTTAATATGGAAGCTGCTAAATCCTGTGTAATCCTGACTATGGCTCCATGATATTTGAATTGTTTCTTTTTGGCTGCTTGCAATACTTTTTCCTTGATCTTTGAGCTCTAGAATTTGGCTATGACGTTCCCGGGAGTTTTCATTTTGAGATATCTTTCAGGCGGTGATCGGTGGATTCTTTTAATTTCTATTTTGCTCTCTGGTTCTAATATATCAGGACAGTTTTCTTTGATGATTTCTTGAAAGATGTTCAGCTTTTTTTTTTTGATCATGGCTTTCAGGTAGTTCAACAATTCTTTCCTGTATCTGTTTTCTAGGTCAATTGTTTTTCCAATGAAAAATTTCACATTTTCTTCTACTTTGTTTTTACTTTTTTGATTTTGTTTTATTGTATCTTGATGTCTCACAGAGTCATTAGTTTCTACTTGTTCAATTCTAATTTTTAAGGAATTATTTTCTTCAGTGAGCTTTTGTATTTCCTTTTCCATTTGGCCAATTCTATTTTTTAGGGAGTTAGTTGACTCCATAAATTTTTGTATAACTTTTCCCATGCTATTGACTCTTTTTTTCATGATTCTCTTGTATTGTTCTCATTTCTTTTCCCCAATTTTCTTGCTACTTCTCTAATTTACTTTTTAAATCCTTTTTAAGCTCTTCCAGGAATTCTTTTTGGGCCTGAGACCAAATTACATTTTTCTTTGAGGCTTCATATGTAGCCATTTTGACATTATCGTCCTCTTCTAAGTCTATGCCTTGATCCTCCCTATCACTGTAGTATCTTTCTATAGTCAAGCTCTCTCTCTCTCTCTCTCTCTCTCTCTCTCTCTCTCTCTCTCTCTGTTTTGTTTTTTTGCTGATTTTTTTCTGCCTTTTTTTGATGACTTGGTGTTTTTATGTGAGAATTGGGCTCTGGTCCTGCACTGTCCCAAGCTTTTTGTGCTAGGGGTCTAGGTCTTACTGCTGACTTTCACTGGGCTTCAGGGCTTAGCTACTTGCTTTCTCTAGAAGGTAGGCTTTCCTTCTGGTTTGTATTGGGGGGAGGAGAGGGCTCCCTGTTGGACTCCCTGGGTATGGGGTTTAGCTGCTGGTCTGCTCCAGGGGTGGGGCCTATCTGCTAGGTTGCTATGGTATGAGCTTCACTACTGCTCAGCAATGGAATCAAGTCCTAGTTGCCAGCTTGTGCTGGCGGTGGAGTCACTGGGAAGGCACCTTGCTGTGCTGCACAGACTGCTCAATTGCCTATGGTTCTGATGGGTTACAGGAAGTTGGGGCATCACTAGTGGATTGCCCCAGGCTTGGACCCCTGCTACAGGCCCCCAACTGTGAGGCTGGCTGCTGCTGCTGCTCTTGGACCTCACTTCCCTCCCACTCCACAGATCTTTCTTGCTGGGCAGGTAAGTTGCTTCCCTGCTCCTAGAACATTCTGAGGTTGTTTTCTAGCTGTTTGGAGGGGAATTTTGGAGGACTTTAGAGGGTGTCTTCCTCATTCCATCATCTTGGCATTGAAAGTCCAGCCTTCATTGTTTCTAACAGCAAAATAGTATTCCATCACATTCATATGCTATAACTTATTTAACCATTCTCTCAATGATAGGCAACCCCTCAGTTTACAATTCTTTACCACCACAAAAAGGACTACTATAAATATTTTTGTACCTATGGGTCCTCTTTCTCTTTCTTTGACCTAATAGCAGTATTGTTGGGACAAAATATATGCATAATTTAATAGCCTTTTGGGCATAGCTCCAAATTGCTCTCCAGAATAGTTGGACTAGTTTGCAGCTCCTTCAACAATGCATTAGTGCACTTGTTTTTTCCACATCCCCTTCAGCATTTGTCATTTTCCATCTTTTTTATCTTAGCCAATCTGATTGGTGTGAAGAGGTACCTTGGAGTTGTTTTAATTTGCATTTCTCTAATTATTAGTGATTTAGATAATTTTTTTTTCATATGGCTATTGACAGCTTAGATTTCTTCCTCTGAAAGCTGCCTATTCATATTTTTGACCACTTTTCAATTGAGAAATGCTTCTTATTCTTATAAATTTGAATCAGTTTCCTATGAATTTTAGAATTGAAACCTATCAGAGAAACTTGCTATAAAGATTTTTCACAGTTTCCTGCTTTTCTTCTAATTTTAATTGCATTGTTTTATTTGCACAAAATTTTCAAAACAAATTATATAATAAAAACTTATTTTTGCCTCATATGAAACCTCTACCTCTTGTTTGGTCATCAACTCTTCCCCTACACATAGATCTGACAGGTGATTTCTTCCCTTCTCCACTAATTTGCTAAGATATTATCATTTATGTCTATATCATACACCCATTTTGATCTTATCTTGGTATATGGTATGTGATGTTGGTCTGTACCTTGTTTCTTCAAGGCTGCTTTCCAGTTATTTCAATAGTGTGTTCCTACCCTAATAGCTGAGGTCTTTGAGTCTATCAAATACTAAGTTACTGTGTTCATTTGCTTCTGTATATGATGTGTCTGATGCATTCCACTGATGAACTTCTCTACTTTTTATATAGAACCAAATTATTTTGATGATTACAGCTTTGTAGTATAGTTTGAGATATTGCTAGGTACTGCTAATATCCCCTTCCTTCTAATTTTTTTTTCTGAAATTTCTGTGATATTCTTGATCTTGCTTCTCCAAATTAATTTTATTATTATTATTTTCTACTTCTATAAAATAATTCTTTGGTAGTTTGGTTACCTGAGTAATCAGTTAGGCACTGAATAAGTCAATTAATTAGGCAGTATTGTCATTATTATATTGGCTGGGTTGACTGATTCTTCCAATTATTTAGATGTTTTGATTTGTGTGAAATTTTTTTTAAATTGTATTCACATAATTCTTGTGTGTGTGTTGAGAGGTAGACTTCCAAGTATTGTATGCTATGTAGAGTGATCTTAAATGAAGATTATACTGATTCTGTTGGTAATATACAGAAATGTTGTTAATTTCTTTGGGGTTATTTTCTATCTTAGGACTTTACTAAAGCTGTTAGTTGTTTCAATTGCTTTTTTTTTTTTAGTTGACACTCTAGTGCTTTCTAGGTAAGTTATCACACCATCTGCAAAAAGTGATGGTTATGTTTCCTCATTGCCTATGCTTATTACTTCCATTTTTTTCTTGTCTTATTGATAGGGCTAGCATTCCTAGTACAATACTGAAAAGTAATAGTGATAATGGACATCCTTGTTTTATCCCTATCTTATTGAAAAGGTTTCTTTCTAGCTTTAATAGTTTTAAGGAAAGTTTGATTTATTCCTGTTTGTTTTTTAAATCAGGAATGAGTATTATAATATGTAAAATAAATAAATAAATAAAGCCAATCTATTTAAATAAATGATGTGATTTTTGTTGCTTTTATTACAGATATATGGTCAATTATGCTTGCAATTTTCCTACTACTGAGCAATCTCTGTTCCTGATACAAATTCTTCGTGGTCATAGAGTATGATTTTGTGATATATTGCTATAATTTTGCTAGCATTTTATCTACATTTTTTTTGCATCAATGTTCCTTAAGGAAATTGGGCTCTAGTTTTCTCTGTTTTGACTCCCCTGGTTTAGGTAACAAGACCATATTTGTCACACTAAAGGAATTTTGCAGGATTCCTTCTTTACCTATTTTTAAAACATTTTATGTAGTACTGAAGTTGCTCTTTAAATTTTTGGTAGAATTCATTTGTAAATTAATCTGGTCCTGCTTCTCTCTCCCTCCCACCCCCCATATGCTTTTTTTTTAGCTTATTTGATTTCATTTTATAAGATAGTGTTATTTAAATATTCTATATCCCATTCTGTTAATCTGGGCAATTTATATTTTTATAAATATCTATTTCATTTAGATTATAAATTTTATTGAAATATTATTGGACAAAATTGCTGCTAATGATTGCTTTTATTTCCTCTTCATTGGTTGTGAATTCATCTTTTTTCCACCCATTTTTGATACTGGTAATTTCATTTTCTTCTTTCTTTTTAAAAATCAAAGTAGTCAATGGTTTACTTATCCCCCCCCCAAAAAAAAAGCACCTGGTTTTATTTATTAGTTCAATGATTTGCTGTTGTTGTTTTACTTTGAATTTTGTTAATCTCTCCTTTGATTTTCAGGATTTCTATTGTGGTATTTAGTTCAGGGGTTTTAAGCTGTTGGGTTGGGTTTTTTTCGCATTTTTTTAAGTTGCATGTACAATGTTGATTGGATCTTTCTCTTTTTTATTGATATACGCAATTAGAAACATAAAATTTTCCCTAAATACTGCATTGGTTACATCCCCCAAATTTTGACATTTTGCTTCATTGTTATCATCTTTAATGAAATTATTGATTGTTTCTATGATTTGTTCTTTGACCAACTTATTCTTAAGGATTAGGTTTCCAATTAATTTTTAGTCTACACTTCAAAGGCCCTTTATTGAATGGGATTTTTATTGCATTTTGATCAGAATTACTGCGTATATTTCATTTTTGTTTTCCCTAAGAAAATTCAGAAAATATTTGTCGAATGAATGAATGGATGGATGAATGAATGAATGAACGAACAAGTAAGTGAATGAATGGACAAACTAAATCTTTAAAGTTTATATTAAAGAGGATAACCAGGTCCTCCCATGTGCTTTCCCCCAAGGCCACTACCGGCAAAAGAAGTGGGAACGGGAAGAGCCTTAGAACTAAACTAATATAGCAACTCAATGAAATTAGCATTTATCAAATGATTACTATCTACAAGGCATTCTGCTAAGTGCTAAGGTGATAAAGATGAAAAATGGTTTTGAATTGCCCTCAAAGAGATTACAGTCTAGAGAGCCATATACAAGAAGTTAAAACCTAATTCCTTTTAGTTTATATGCATTTGCAAAACCTTGAACACTGAAAATGTCATATAGTGGTGAGCCCCAAAGTTCCATTACATGGCAATTCCTCCTGTGCTAAATCGTGGCTCTAGTTTAAGCAATTTTAAAATGAGATCTAATGCACAAGCATGATAAAAGTGAGGCAATAACGTGGCACTATAGACAGTACACTTGACTTGGAGTCAGGAAGACCTGATATTGAACTCTATCTCAGATACTTACTAGCTGTATGACCTTGGGCCTCAGTATACTCATCTGTAAAATGAGGGGCTTAGACTCAGTAAGCCTTAAGTTCCCCTCTAATTCTATATCTATGATTCTACTGTCCTATAAAATATAAATGGGAAGTAGTTTTATCTTTATTATTTTTAGAGCCTTAAATTATCTCTAGTTTTTGCCCACTCCAAGTATATTTGTTTCTTCCCAAATCATTCTCCCTCATCTGATCTCATAGTACTTTGTAGTACTCTTATGTACTTATCATATTTATCTGCATACATTTATTATTACTACTACTAGATTATAAACTGTTTGAAGGTGAGGATTATGTCATATTTATCTCTCCATGACTTCTAATACATGATAAAATACAGCACACATGGTAAGTACTTAATAGATGTAAAATATCAGATGATGAATGGGATAGATTCAGTCCCAAAAGAGAAAATGTGTTGTCCAAGGTCCCAAGAAATGGATTCCCAGCTCCTGCATACAGGACTTTACTGAGCCCATCAGACTTGTGAGAGCAGATCTGCCTTGAGTAGCTCAGCACTGAGAACCTGATCCTGTCCTGCTTTTTGAATTTAATCCAGCTGCTTTTGTCACACCATCTATCACAAAGCATAAGGAAAACAAACATTTCAAAGCCGTGGTTGCCTTAAATATGCTTTTGTGGGTGCAAGTTTGTTATTATAACTCAGTGAATTAGCTCTACTCTGAATGGGTCAGTGAGCTGAGTGGTTCTTAAAAAAAAAAGCAAATGAATCACTCTATAGATCTATAAAAAAAAGGAAAGAAAAAAAAGAAGAAAAGATTTATTTTATGGTGGTCTGGTAGCTAATGGCAGCTCCTAAACTCCCAAGAGGCAGGCAAACATCCCAGCTCATGCTATTGTTAATTCTGCTGATACACTGAGCTATCCACAGGAAAGGTGCTAAAGACCAGTCAAGTCAGTAAGCATGTATTTGTGCTTAATACGTGCAAAGCATTATGAATAAAATGGAATCATGACTACCCAGTGACTGGACTATAGGAGGGTGAATCTGGACCCCATCAGGGATCTTTACTCTTGTTGGCAATCTGCTTTTTGGCAAATACTGTGGAACTCTTTAGAATGTTTATGTATCTTATTTATCCTTATTTGTGATGAGAGCATCACACTTCTTCAGGGCACTGGTACTGGAGGACAGGTCCAATGCGTGCCTGGGAGGCTAAAAAATATAATAGCAGGTTGTTGTTCTTCGAGTTCATAGAATCTGACCAGTTGGAAAGTAACGTAAAATACCAGAGTTGTAATGAATCCTAGAGAGCATTTTATCCAATTATTTCTTTTATTAGATGAGGAAACTGAGTCTCAGAGGTAGGGTTTTTTTTGGCATGTTTGTTTCCATTGAAACTAGGCTCTATAAAGGGTGAAAATATGGACCAAATAGTGTCTTTACAGACTCCGGGATGCAGAGAAAAATTTAAAAGGATCTGAGATTTTAGACAAACGAGGAAGATTTTGTTTTAGAATGTCCTTCAAATAGCAATATGCAAAAAGTGACATTATTATTATTGCTATCATCACTGTCATTATTGAGATCAATACTACTTATTTCTATAGTGCTTCAACATTTGTAAATCAATTTACCCATGAAAATCTGTGAATTACTTAATGAAAGTACTGATTTATTTACACCATCAGATGTGAAAACAGAGACTCTGGAAAAGTGACTTGCTCAGTCATGCAGCTAAGTTTAGAAGTCAAGATTGATAGAGTGATTTCAACTTTCCAAAATTCTCATTCATTATCTCCTTCCATCCTCACCGTGCCACTTTTGAAACACGTATTATCATCTCATTTGATAAATAAGGAGACTATGGACTAAAGGAAAAACAACTTGCTGAGTTACACCAGAAGAGACTTGATTCTGAGGCTTCTGACCACCAATCCAGTTGTCTCTATGCCCAACATGCTATATGAAAACATTCATAAAAACCCATGTTAAGTACCTGCATAGCTCATGAAGTTATTGTATGGTGTGTTGAGGAAGGTCCGGAAGCCACATGTATCATTTCCTGGTGCTGGGTCCCCACACAACTTGTGCTTGGGAGCTGGGTTGGTATCACTGCAGAGGTCTCCAGTCTCAAAGGAAGGCTCGATCTCCATGCATGGGTCACTGCAGGACTGGATTTCTGATATTCCTCGAAAGATATGATAAAGCCCTAGACTATGCCCAATCTCATGGGTCATTGTATGTGTGTGCCCAGGGATGCCATAGAATGATGGATTCAGGACAATGCCACCTGCAAGGGGAAAACCAGGTAAATTGATAAGTGGAGTAATTTGTTTCTCAGTAAAACTACATATATAACTGAGAATTACAGAATAAATCGATCAGTCAATAAGCATTTATTAAGCACTTATTCTGCCCCAGGCAATCTCATATTTTCAATTGGAAGTGACTTCAGGAGTTCATCTTGTTCAACTCATTCTGATAAGGAGTTCACTCCAAGGAGTTAAAGTCAAAAGAGACATGTATGGGGGGAAACAAAAAAGAAAAAAAAACACAATCCTCTTGCTCTTCCTCCTGGTGGCTCACCAATCCTAACCTTATTCAGTTTGTTGTCCATGCCTTTTTTGTTGTTGTTGTTCATTATTTTACTTTGTTTTTTTGTTTTTTTGGCAATTTCTCTAGATGGGAAGATATGTCTAGTCACATGTTGTGTACAACACCCAGCACATTACTGGTACCTGGAAATTTTGAAGAAACATTGAAAAGAAGAAAAAAAACACCATTCGGTAACTACCCCTCAGATATGGCAAAAAGAATTCAGGTGGATTTCACTTGTCTATAATGTCCCTTCCAGCTCTTAATCTATGATTCTATGATCTTGTAGAAGGGCTGTACCTTCACCAGGTCCCAACAAAGTGCTCACAAAATATTGTTTACAAAAACTACAGAATTATACATTATACATATCAGAAATGGAAAAAGACCCTGGAACATAAAATGCTAAAACATAAAAGATCGACCATTAGGACCTAACCCAGGGGCTTTCAGACATGATCTTTATCTCTTAACTACGTCTTCACAACTTAAATCCAAACATTCATCCTATTTTTGAATGCAATTTCTTGCCTGTAACCACCTAACAGAAATCATATGATTATCTCAATAGATGCAGAAAAAGCATTTGACAAAATACAATACCCATTCCTATAAAAAACACTAGAGAAATTAGAAACAAATGCAATCTTCTATAAAATGATAGCATCTGTTAAAAACCATCAGCAAGCATTGTATATAATGGAGATAAGCTAGAAGCATTTCCAGTAAGATCAGGGGTGAAACAAGAATGTCCATTATCACCACTGTTATCCAACAACTGTATTGTATACTGAATTGAATGAGGAGCTTCATGAAATGTATGTGGATATCAATTGAGGGGAAAAAGCTCATCTCCAGGAAAGGCAGAAAAATATGGCAGAAAGAGCAAAACTTGGAGTCAGGAAAACTCAGATATTCACTAGCTCTATGACCAGTGGTGGGAATTCACTGCATGAGACAAGTAGAGGAGGTACTGAAGGTAAGTGCTATATAACTTCACACCTAGGGTACAGTGCTCTACTCTGGATGCCCCATTTTAAGAGGGACAATGACAAGATAGAATATATTCAGAGATGGGAAACCAGCATGTTGAAACGACTTGAAGTCATGTTACATAGACATCCCTTGAAGGGACATAAAACCCTTAAAATTCAGCCTGGAGAAGAGAACACTTAAGCACGATATGATGATGACCTTCAAATTTCTGTAGGGCTGTCATATGGATGTATTATGGTAGATAGGGCATTGCCCTTGGAGTCAGGAAGACTTGAATTCATGCCCATTTGGGGCACTTATTAGCTGTGTGACCCTGGACAAGTCATTTAATTTCTTTAGGCTTTAGCTTCATTATCTGGAAAATGGGGCACTTAATGGTACCCTTTAGCTCAAACTCTGTGATTCTGTAATCTTATGATAATGATTCTTTGTGTGTGTGTGTGTGTGTGTGTGTGTGTGAGAGAGAGAGAGAGATGGGCCCTTTTTGTAGTCTTGTGAAGCTATAGATGCCTTCTCAGAAAAATGATTTTAAATTCATTTTAAATTTAAATTAAATACATAGGATTACAAAGGAAATCAATTATAATACAGTAATATAAAAAATAAAAACAAGTCCCTGGACCCTAGGTTAATGAATCCTGTCCTGTGGCTTTTTCTGCTACCCTGTAAGACAAAACTAGCACTATGAGGTAGGAGGAGTTACATGGAGACATATTTCAGTTCAACATAAGAAAACAATGATTTTTTAAAAAATTATTTGGAGTCATTCAACAATGGAATGAATAGGCTTCTTCATGAAACAGTAATTTCCCAGTCATGGATAATGTCCAATCAAAGCATGTATGACCACTTGTCAAGAACGTGGTACAAGACATCAGATGTTTTGTTATACGACTTTGAGGTAGATGCTTGATTGGGTCCTTTTGAGCTCTAAGATTCATTGACTGAGATGACTTCCACAGTGGTCCAGGATAGGAATATACTGCCCCTTGCTAAAAATGACAAAGAACATCTTGTTGGAGGGAACAGGATGATTGGTGCTTCTGGACAATTTTTGCACACAGATCTATACATCCTGTACCACTTGGCTCAAAATAAAAGCAGAGGCAAGCCTTCTGAAATGGAATATTTCTGTTTCTGTATATTTTATGACTCTTGGAGAAATGGCACCTTCCATAGCATGGAGTGAGCCAAATTTTAAAACATGTACCCAAACTTTAAAACACAAATTCATGTCATTGAAGGTTAATATTTAGGGCTGGGCAAACTTGTAAGTGGCCCATCAAAGTCAAGAAAAAAATGATGTCACCAAAGAATGATGACAGAATAAAATTTGACTACAGTACTCTGTTAATTTGGGGAAAACAAGACTGGAGCAAGATTTTAGCCAAGGGAATTTTATCATAAGTGAAACTGCTGGTATGACAAGCTCACTAAGCTATAGCAAATGCCTTCTTCTATAAAGATAAAGGAAAATGCATAAGGATGGCTATGGGAGGAATACAAGAAACTAAGACAGGAAATCTTTCCTAGGTATTTTGTCAGATTAATATGAAACTCTCTGTCTCCTGCCTTTTTTTTTTCTCCAGGACATCTTAGCTTAGCTCCAAGGCAAGGAGATGGAAACAAAGCAAATATAAGCTGGGATTGACTGGGATTGATAGGGACTGGTCAGACAAGCAATGAATGTTTTCTGTACTTATCATAACGTCTCTCTCGTGGCAATCAAAACCTACATCAGGTACAGTTCTCATGCAGGGGCTTTTACCTCATCAGATGGCTAGTATGTAGACAAGGACTACATTACATATTTCAATTTAAAAAAAACAATAAGTATGCATTGGACTTATGGTCATGAGAAACATTGAATGAAATGAAAAATGAATACACAGACTAAGAGTTAGAGACGAGTTGTTTACACAAGAAATTTATTTTCCTTTTCAGCACCTATAGTCAACTTGAGGTTGCCTGATGAAAACTGGATACTAAAAAATCTCGTCAACAAATCCAAATGGTGAATACAGATTAGAAAGCATCCCATTTACATGTGCCCCAAGCATACTCTAATGTCCTAAATGTGGCATTTTGTGTTTCATTTTTTGTTGTATTTTTAAACCAAAGTTTAGTTGTTATTTGAAAAGCAAAAAGGGTTTTTAAAATAAAAATAAGTCTTTATCATTTAATAAATATTTAATACAATAAAATAATTCACAAGATAAGTTTAATAAAATAAAATTCCTTGGGTGCATACCCTAATATATGGTTCACATACATATATGTGGCTTAGCCCAAATTGGGAGGGCAAAGTTATGAGGGTAAGTATAAGAGATCTGCCTAATTATGATGACCCAGAAATAGAGGCATAATTCATAGAACTATATCTCTTGATCTGTGAATAAATTTTTAGTCTTGGTCATTTTTTTTTTGCAGGGGGGTAGGGAGTCAGATAAAAGGCTACCTCCTCCATGAAGGTTTCAGTGATTATCCGAGCTGGAAGTCATTTTTAGGTGACTTTAGAGCTAGAAGAGATCTAATAGACTATCTAGACCAACCCTTTCATTTTATAGATGAAAAAAATAAGACTTGGGGAAAGGGTAGGTGACTCACACAAGGTGAGTCAGCTAACAAATAGCAAAACTCTGACTAGAAGCCAGGTTTCCTGACTCAGTGCACTGATTCTTCCTAATCTAAGAACACTTTCTAATTCTTTTACATGTTTATTATAGACTAATTTGTTGTTTATCTGGGTACATATCTAATTATTCCTACTAGGATAAGCTCCTTGAGTTCAAAACCATGTCTTATTTTTGCATCACTTATTTCATAGCAAAGTATATTGCGTATAGCATGTACTTAATAAATGCTTTAGGGGAGGGGGGATGTCTATTTTTAAATAGTTTTTATTCTCTAGGACAGGACTTACATTTCTACTTGCTTACAGTACTTATAAATTGCAATGTCATTCACTTCTCTTCCTCTGTACACATTTAAGCACCCAAAATGCCTAGATTTTCACAATAGCTTAAATGTTACTTTTAAACTGCCACAGCCTTGACTATAAATTTAAGTTCTTCAATTTTTGAAAAGCTGCGTGGAATGCTCTTTCTTCTGGTATGTTTATTCATCTTTTTCAGTGGTGGGTCCAAATGAATCATCTCTAAATGGGGCTGCTCTACTCCCTGGGAACCCCTAGGTATGCCTCTTGTCATGCCCCCTGTACTCTGGTATAGCTTAGTATTAATCTAGTTGCAGATCTCCAATTATTTCTGCTGATTCTTGAAATCTTCCTTCTCAGAAGTCTAGTTTTTATCCAGTCTGTTGATTATTTCTTTACATTTGTTAAAAATCTTCTGTTTGTCTTCATCACCAATTTTGCATTGAAGTTTCTCCTTTTGCACTGTAGCTTTCATGTTGAAAGCATAAGATTCAAGTGAGTCTTTAGAAGATACCCCATCTCTCTGCTTCTCTTTTTTCAGTCTTCTATATCTCAGTTTTCTGGACCTCAATGTCATCGTTGCTTAGATGACCTTTGTAATTCGTGATTGTGATGTTATTCTCCTTGCTTATGCTCTTATTCATAAAAAACATTGAGGATACCATTTGCATCAATGTCAAACGTTAGTCTGAGGAACACTCCTGGGGCCATGAGGGATTTCTGGGAGCTCAAACTTGCCAAATTGGTTGTAATCATTTGTCACTGTTCTCTCACCTTCATAAACCTGAATATGCCAGTCTAGTTGTAGTGAGTTGATGGCAAAGGACTGTGTCTGCTTGGTAGAGGTGGTGGTATCGTGTTTGATCAGAACTCTCCTAACTCCAACTGCAGTTTCAATACCAAGGGAAAGAAGAGTGATGGCCAAAATCAGCAAGTCCTGAACATTCTCAGAATTCTCTCCAGACAAGATGGTGGCCTGGGCAGCAGCACCATAGGCAATAGCCTTACCAGGATTGATACTCTTGTTGAGCTCCTTGATACTGAAGGAGTTTTCTGAATCTTGGGGATATTAGTGCAGCCACTCACCAAAATGATGACATGAATCAGAGACTTAGTTAGTTTGGCATGCCTTAGGGCCTTTTCCATGGGGGACGGGAAAGCATGGAGGAGGTCAATATTCAGATCTTCAAAATGTGCATGAGTGACAGAAGTATAGAAGTGAATATCATCATAGAGGGAGTCAATCTCAATACTGACCTGGGTACTGAAAGAGAGGGTACACTTTGCACGTTTACAAGTGATACACACAGTGATTCCCAAGTGCTACACAGTGAGGGAATAGCCCTCTTGTTCTCGCTGATGTCCTTGTGATTTCATTTGAATTCAGTGAAGACATGATTGACCATGTGGTTATCAAATTCCTCCCCACCTGAATAGATATCCTCAGCTGTGGACTTGACCGCAAAGATGCCACCTTCAATGGTAAGAATGAAGATATTGAAATCACCTGCTCCAAAGTAATAGATTTCTCTACACACCTGCCCTTTTTTGTCCCAGTTATAAACAGTAGAAGCAGCAGTTGAATCACTGAAAATCTGGAAAAGATTGAGACCAGTGATGGTTCCAGCATCTTTGGTGGCCTCATACTGGGAATCGTTGAAGTAGGCAGGTACTATGGTGAAAGCATTTGTAACAGTCTTCCCAAGATAAGCTTCAGTTATTTCTTTCATCTTGGTCAAGACCATAAAAGATACTTCTTCTAGACAGAAGCTTTTAGTCTCCTCCTTGTGCTTCACTTGGCCCTTCCACCTGCTTGCATCACTCACCACTGTGAAAAGCCAATGCTTCATAACTGACTATACAATTGTATCATCAAACTGTGACCAATCAGATGTTTTGCATCAATGACTGTGTTGGCGACGTTCACTGTAACTTGATTCTTTCAAGCATCACTGATTAACATTCTGTGTCAGAGAAGGAGATGAAGATTAGGTGGTTGTGTTTCCTTGGTCATTAGCCACGATCTCCACTTTGCCTCATTGGAAGAATCTCATATAGGAAAAGAGTTGCCAAGATCAGGGCCAACTGTGGGTGTCTTCAACATGGTTGCTGGGACACTAGGGTCATTGATGACTAATAAGGAGTAAGGAAAGGTGGCTGATGAGCTGAGCTAATACCTTAATAAATGCTTACTGAATTAAGAAATATCTAAATTATACTGGGCTCTTCCATATATCTCTTTAATTAGATTCCTTTTCTTTTTCCCTTTCCTCATTGTTATTGTCCTGATGCATAGAGTAAGAGTGGTGCCATAAATGGTCAGGTTCTTTCCTTTGCTTACTCATTTTTATTTTTATGTTGTTTCATTTTATTTTTAGCTGTTTGTTATTGTAATAAGTTGTATTTATTAAGTTCAGAATAAAATAATTTTTTTTTAAAGAGAAAACATTCTGTGAAGAGACCTGAATGTTCAGCTAACAAGTTTGGATTTTAACCTCTCTTTTAATGAGAGGTAATGAATGTTCTCATTGGAGGGGTGAGGGGTGACCAGCTTTTTCCTCAACTCTTCCTGACTGGAAATTATCTGTCCCCCTTCAGACTTCATATACTACTTTGTTTCATAATTATCTTGCTAATTTACCATGTCATATTGCTAACTCTGTTTATCCATATTAATATCTTATCTGTCCTATTAGGTTGTAAGCTCCATGAAGCTGTATCTCATCTAAACTTCCTAAGTTTTACAAAGCCTAGCACAGTACTTTTCACACAAAATGTGTTTCATAAAAGCCTACTGCATTGTGTTATGGAAATGTGGTTTTAGAAGAACGATTTTGATAGCTGGGAGTGGGAGGAATGGACAAAGGAGAGAATGTAAGCAAAAAGACCAGTGAGAAGGTATTACTGTGAATTTCTAAGTGATAATTCCCTGGACTAGTGTGTTCCAAGGCCAGAAGCTAAGTGCAAAAAGGTGCTCCCACCTCACTAAACAAAACTCTATCCTGCTCCCCAACTCATGGTACTCAAATGAATGTGGGCTATGCCACATTATCATAAGATTGCTAAATGACGGTGGTCCTACAACTCTTCCTTTTGGAAGAGTGATAAGGAATGGCACGGAAAGCATCTAAAATGGAAAAATAGGCAGGGAGAGGAACTAGGTTCCATCCGTATTATGCTCAATTCTCTTATATGCAATAGTATCATAGATGGGAGACTAGTCTTAATCAACTGACAATCTTAAGAAAGAAATAGATGTTGGCTCTACCACGGCTTCTTATCGCAGGACTGAACGCTTCAAACTAGACATAGAGTTTCTGGGATATTGCTAAAAAATTATTGCAATTTCTGATTTTTGTTCACTGAATTGAATAATGGGTTAGAAAAGAAAGGGAAATCATCATGTAATGAGAGTAAGGGATTACAAACGAACAACCTGAGTGGTCTAATGGTATCTAAAAATATTAAGAGAACCAGCACAAGAGAAATTGTAGAGAACTTATGGAAAGACATGAAAAAAATTGACATAAGATGAGAAGTTCACAAGATTGAGAGCTATAGCAATGGAGGGAATATCCAAGCCCATGAGGTCAGAGCATTGGAGGTTGCTTAAATTCCTATTTTTAAAAACAATGCCATGCGTTATATACTATGACTCATAATAATAGCTAAAATTGACATAGAGCTTTCAGGTTTACAAAAGCCTTACCAATTTACAAATACTATCTCATTTGATCCTTACAATACTGGGAAGAAGGTGTTAATATTGTCCTTTATTACAGATGGTAAAACTGAAGCAGACATAGGTTAAGTGACTTGTCCAGGGTCACATAGCTAGGAAGTATGTGAGATAGGTTTTGGCCTCAGATCTTCCTCACTCCAAGTCCAATGGTCTACTACGCCACATGGATTATTGATCAGAGAAGGAACCACAGAGATCATTTAGTCCAACCCACTTAGTTACAGATGTGTTAACTGAGTCCTAAAGAGTTTATGTCACTTGCCCGAGATCATATAGCAAATAAGTGTTAGGCAGGGATGTGCTGCAGCCAGCTTTCATTGGATCATGAGGGCTGGTATTAAATTTTCAGCATGAGCATTTGCACTTGGAAATTAATGAAATCAATGAAATTGATTCATTGTTTTTTTTTCATTCTTATTATTGTCTAGATTTAATAAAGTGATGGAGATTTAGCCTAAGAGTGTGTTTTGGGTACACTTTTTTCTTCCCCCAGAAAACCAGATCTTTAACTTTTACTGCCACATACCTGCAGTGAGGTCTTCTGGCTCCTGAGTGATATTTCTAATACATCTTAATATGCTTCTCTTATTTTACCTTTTCTTAATGGATTAGATTACTCAGAGATTACATGTCATAGACAGTAGAGATCAAAAGAACTTGAAGGAAAATCTTATCCAACATCCTGCACATTCTCTCAAATATCTAATTCCTATTGTGAACTAACAACACCAATTGTAAGTTTGCTTTTATCAGTGGAACACAGTCAAGTAAACTGGGTCACTCAGAAATTGAACCCATCACTCTATGGGCCCCTTGGAAGGTGGGCTCTGTGTTGGAAGCAACAAACCCTAGAAAAGAGCTCCACCTTGACCTTTTCATTTTGGGTGGGACACATTGAGTTGTATGAATGAGTAGGCATAGATGAGTCCTGGTCTTCATAACAGATCTCATGACATTATCTTTTTTTCCTCAAATGCACTCTTCTTCCAAAAATCTTTATTATAGTCCATGGAATCACCATCCTTTGAGCCCCCCAAGCTCGCAATCTTAAAATCATCCTCACCTCTCCACTCTACCCCATTGTATATATCTCTTACTAAATTTTGTCACTGCTATCTCCACAATATTTTTCTTATCTCCCTATTCTCTACTCAGAAACCCATGATACTGCCTCAAAGGCCATTAACTCTGAATAGGAGTACGAGAATAGAGAAAGGGGAATGCTGTCCCAAGAACAAGCCCTTAATCTGTTTAAACCAGACACATCTCCTCATATCTCTGGAGATCACTAAAGTATATCATCCGAAGACTAGGATAGGACTGATTAGACATTGGAAATAAACTGGCACCCAAGTGGTCTCCAATGAGAAATATTCTGGTGTTTGAGACTTACCTAAATGCATTAGGGCCTCCTTGTCCCAAGGCCAAGTTGCAACTCCAGCCAGCTCCTCCTCTGAGGAGTTTGCAAAGAAGATGTTAAGGTGTGTGGATCCATCCAATCTAAGAATGTTCTTCAATTCATTGACATCCAAGTAGGCTCTGCAATAGAAATATACTTTGCTATTATTTCTGTAAAGGGTTTGGGCTACAGAGAAAGACCCTGACCTAGCCTGGAAGAAAAGGTCACCCCAGGAAATACTAGCTTCCCAGAAAGGTACAAAATGTCTTTTCCTGAGCCAGCAGTTCTAAACATGCTTTCAGTGGTCACTTGGCAATGACAGATATTTTGATTTTGACCTGCTGAGCCCTTTACCATTTTTTATTAGGGAAATTATTCTCTGAAATTGCCTTACTCTCTGAATTTGTTTAAAAGATAATAAATGTTCTCTTAGGATGGGATCAGTGCCTGCTATTTCCTAATTAAGCCCCAATAAATTTTCACAACAGGCATGGGCAAACTTGCTGACTCAAGGGGTTCTACAGAGGGAAAAAGGATTAAAGGGTGTATCATCACGATGGACAATTCACTATTCCTTTCAGTAGTGTGTACTGCTTTTAGAGAATCACAGTAGTGTGGAAGTCACCATGCCTTTAAGCATCCAATACTGCTGCTTCTTTTATGTAACATTAAGGGAAAAAATGTTAATCTTACTATTTCAGGCATTGTGCTAGACACTGGTAATACAAAAACTAAATAGTACCTGTCCTCAAGAAACTTACATTCTGCCAGAAGAGACAAAATGTATATGTACACATAGGAAATTAGACAGAAGAGGAGAGGAGGGAGAGACAGAGAGAGAGACAGAGAGAGAGAGAGACAGAGAGAGAGAGAGATGCACATATATGCATTTTTGTCAATGGATATCTGTGTATACACATACATGCATATGTATGATATATAATTGTAGAAGGGGAGACTAGCAGCTGGAAGGATCAAGAAAGGCTTTATGTAGGAGACAGAACTTGCGTTGATCTTTTAAAGGCACTTAAGTGTTCTAAGAGTTAAAGGGGAGAAGGGAGTGCATTCCAAGCATATGGGATAACCTGTGCAAAGGCATGGAGATGGGAGATGGATTGTCATGTACAAGGAACCCCAAATATGATATCTTGTATATGAGGAGTTTTTCTGCCCATATCTGCCTCAATGGAGCAGTTGGGAAGAGATGTTCTTTTCTGTTTACAGATTAGTTTATTTATTATTTTATAACCTAAAATGTATCAGATATGGTTTAATCAGAATCACATGATGGCCCTAAACCAATTTATTTTCTTTTTCTACTTATTTTGTTTGCCCTTCATAGCATTCTCTGTCTACAGGGATAGCCTGTGAGTGTCTTCTCTAGGCAAGAGTGTCTTTCATATTTATAGAAGTGGTCATAAAGTGAGGGCTGTGGGATGATCTTATGCATGTGTGATCAGTGAAGAGGAGGGTGGAAATGTGAGCTATTTAGAGGCATCAATACTCCCTGCAATGGCCACATGTATCACTTGTCCCTTAGCAATCTCTTACTCCATCTCCTCCCTCAGCTGGGTAAGCTTCCAACATCCCCCTTGCTAGCTAAATGTGGGTTCCTGGGGCAATTTTTGCTTAACCTTGACCCAAACATGAGTAGCAACACATATGCAGGTACCATTGGGAAAATCCACCACCCTTCCTCCTAAAAATACCTCACCTCTGCTCTTCAAATCATCTTGTGATTCTGGGATGTCCCCTTAGAAAGGGAGGCTCTGTGCTGGGAGCGGTAGCCAGTTAGAAAGAGTCCCACCTGGACCTTTTCAGTTTGGGTGGGACAGAGTGATTTGGACAGGATGGCTTTTGAACTTCATTACAGATCTCCTGACATTATCTTTTCCCTCAAACTAGTCTTTTTCCAAATATCTTGATTACTCTATATTACCATACATCCAGGTGGCCAGGTTCACACTTTTGGTGTTTTCTTCAACTCTATCCTTTACCTGCACTGCATATATCCAATCAATTATCAAATCTTGCCATTTCTGTCTTTCTAATCTCTTCCCTTCTCCCTACTCATATGACACTCCCCTCCCTAATTTAGCACCTCCTCACTTCTCACTTGTACTAGGCAATAGCTTTCTAATTGGTCTCCCTACTTTAAATCTCTTCCTTGTCCAAGCCATTTTCCACTCAGTTGCCCATGATAAAGGGCAGATCTAACCATTTCACTTCCATATTCAATAAACTTAGTGGCTTCTTAAGGACTCTAGGATCAAATATCATCTCATCCTTTTTAAATGTCGATTTTTATGGAAAATTTACAATGTATACACTATTGATACACTAGTACATGTATATAATTTATAAATAAATATACATATATTACAGGTGAGTACTCATTTTTTTAAATAATAGCAGTGTACAATCAAAAAAGTTTAGAGATGAGTGACCTAAAGAATAGAAGAAGAAAGCAGATAAGGAGAAAAAGGATCAAACAGAACTTTTTCTCCAAGACTATGGATTAAATCATTGCATGGTAAATATAGAAGCATATTGTGTTGGGAAGAGTCCTGGCCCTCAAGTCAGGAGACTTGGATTCAAATATTGACTCTGACATTTACTGTGTGACTGTGAACAAGTCATTTAACCATGAAGGCAAAGTCTGTGTCTTGTTTAAACTTTGTGCCTCCCTCAACAACTAGCATTGTGCTCTGCATAAGAGAGGTGTTTAGTGAATGAATCCATGCTGTATGGTATAATGCAAAGAGCCCAAGATTGAAGGGCAAGTGACATGGGATATGAGGCCAGCTCTGTTAACATATTGAGTGTCTTAAGAAATTTCATTTCCCTTCTCTGGACTTCATTTCCTCCATCTGTAAAATGAAGAGATTGAACTATGATCTCAAAGATTCCCTCCAACTTCATCATTCTTTTTGAAGCTGAAGTAGGAGGAGTTTTGAGTCTTTAATTACTGAAGTTAAAGTGCCAACTATAGTGGGACAAAGGAGAGAAGAGGTCAGCTAGGGTTCTAACAGGGGGTTGAGAGGAGAAAAGTGAAAATGGACTGAACCACAGATACACACATTTCTACTGGCCCAGAGCACGAACTGGCTCTCCTCGCCTGATGCCTCATTAACAAGGCTGCAATGACTTCATGGGAAAAACACATGGTGTCAGATGTATGTAAACTTTAATATATACATATATACCTATATATATTAAAGAAAGAAAAGAAGGAAGGAAGGAAAAGGAGGAAAGGAAAGAGGGAAGAAAGGAAAGAGGCAAGGAGAGAAGAAAAAAAGAAAGGAGGGAATGAAGGGAAGGGAGGAGGGAAGGAAAGAAAGAGGGAAGGAAGGGAAGAAAATAAGGAGGGAAGAAAGGAAGGAAGAAAGGAAGGAGGGAAAGGAGGAAGAGAGGAGGGGAGGGAAGAAGGAAATATGACATACTATTAGTGATTCAATGTAGTTGGAAGAGATCAGCTAGAGGAGCCTAGACTTGATTGGATTTAAAACCTGCACTTTGGCATTCAACAGTCTGCTCTCTTCCCACTAGAATGTTTCTATACATTTCAAGAACAATCTCAATTTATATATCAAGGTGTGTTTGATTTTTGCAGAATTCTGCTCACAAATATATGGTTTTTTCTCTGCAGGCTGAGGAACTAGAGAAGAAAATTCAGTTCAGCTTTCCAAAAGAATCCTGTTAAGACACCCATTGGGGAAATTCCCATTTCTAGGAAGATTGTGACAGTTGACCTAAATCACAGGAAGTTGAGATCACAGATCATGGAATTAAAATGTGAAAGGGATCTCAGCCATTAGGTAACCTCTTATCTATGGGGAATCTTAAGTCTTAGATGGGGAATTCAAGGTCCAGAACATGGAGGTGACTTGCCCAATGCCACAGAAGTAATAAACAGCAGAACTGAAACTAGAACCCAATTTTCTCCCCTCTTCCTCCTCCTTTTTCCCAAGCCTATGTTCTTTCTGCTGTAACAGAGCAACAAAATTTAGTTGTATTATCAGGGCACTACAGTTCACAAGCCAAAACTGTCAGTAAAAAAGCAGAACTGGGTGAGAGTGCCTAGGTGGCACAGTGGGTAAAGCACTGGACCTAGAGTCAGGAATACCTGAGTTCAAATCTGGACTCAGACATTTATTAGCTGTGTGACCCTGGGCAAGCCATTTAACCTCTGTCTGCCTCAGTTTCCTCATCTCTAAAATGGAAATAGTAATAGCACTTAACTCCAAGGGTTATTGTAAGGATCAAATTCTTAGAACAGTGCTTAGTAGGTATTTAATAAATGCTTGTTCACTTCCACTTCCCCTATCTTCATTGTACTACATTCTGTTGCCACTATTATGTTGATAGTAGCCTTAGAATTACCTTCTTAATAGTGGCAAGAGAATGCAGTACAATCTTCAAATGTAGTACATCTTCAAAAAGGAAAGCTAGCAGAATATTCATGCAAATCTACACATATACACCAGCTTTGGTGTAGATATACAGCAAAACCTAGCACAAGGTACTATACGTCTCAACCGTCCCCTCAAAGAAAATTAGTATGGGAAACTCCTTTACTGATGGAGATGCTCACCTCATTTGTAGCTTGAAGTCTAAGGTAGCTGCTTGGCTGGTTAAGTAACTTAATCATGGTCAAACAGTAGGTATCAGGGGCAAGATTTAAATTGAGCTCTTTCTGTGTCCAAGGATGACCTACTATTTGTTATACCATGAAGTGTCTCTACTGCTGCCTTTGTACTTTACATGCTTGAGAAATGTTTTCTGAATGAATGAGTTGCTGAACCGAGAAATGTGATGTCAGTGCTTGAAAATGAATTGCTAGGCTAGCATAGACACATCCCAATTACCCATTTCGTATGAAACTGCAGGCAGGCGCTGTAGAGACCAAATGGTTCCAGGAGGCCAGTTTTCACAGTTTTTCATAAAGGGTCATCCGGCAGCAGTGTGGGCTAGAGCTGTGGGCCAGCTTCCCTTCGAGGTCCAATAACAAGCAGGATGTCCCTATGTCTAAGATGAGCAAGCATGTCAAATTCAATAGCTAACCTTCTGAAGTTCAGAGATTTTCCAGAAACCTAACTGCGCTGCTCCTAATCCCTTGGCCCTTAGCAAACTGAAAAGAGGTCCCTTCTGGGAGGCATTTTAACCTGGAACATAAAGAATAGGAACCTGGAAAATACCTTTCTGTTTTCTTTTGTTTTTCTAGTTCCAAACTAGATGAGGACCCTGAAGTTAAGAGTAGCCCAGAAGGGATGGGAGAATGAAAACTCAAGAGTTAGCTAAGCTCTTCCAGCCCTCAGGACAGCTGTAGGTCAGGTTTAGATCAGTTTTTCAAATCCTTTATTTATTTCATATCAATGAATTTGCCCACCTTGTGGGAAGTTCTCTAGGATGCAACCCGCAAATGCTATTAGGGATTCTTGAGAAAAAACAATTCTCCTACCCCAGGGGTGGGGAACTTGTGGCCTCAAGGCCATATATGGCCCTCTACGAGGTCTCCAAGTACAGCCCTTTGACGGAATCCAAACTTCGTTCTGTGAAGCTTGGATTCCGTCAAAGGGCTGCTCTTGAGGACCTAGAGGGCCATTTGCCCGGTGAAGTTTAAATGCAGTCAAAGGGCTGCACTTGAGGATCTAGCGGGCCACATATGGCCTTGAGGATGCAGATTCACCATTCCTGCCCTACCCTAATTCCCACACCTCTAGGCTAGGAAATATTCATTAGAGGAGGAATCAAGGAAAGCTATTCTGGGGAAGAGAGATTTCTCTTCCTTAAAAGCCCTTTCTTCTGAGGAGATAGATCTGCATCTGTTTGCTGCTTCCTAAGTGGGTTCTTCTCATTTTATGAGGCCTCAGTTTCCTAAAGGGGGACAAAACAGGGAAACTGGCATGGCCCCAAGACCTTATAGTCCCCCTCCTTGGAGACCACACCAATGGAAAACAGCCTGTGTTCTGTAATAGTGTTCCTGTCGCTGGATGAAGTAATTCCCACCAAAATACTTTGAGGCTTGGTATCCTCTTGGCCCCCTGCTGTCTCAATGAGAAGGAGAAAACATTTGGTGACATGTCACAGTGTGAAGGTTTGTTGCGTTTTCCCCAGTCACGCTGTCAGACAATGTTTATCACAAAAGGAATGGCTCAAATCTGGATCAGTGGCTGGGAAAGACAACTACTGCATGCCTTGGTGCTTCTCTCCCTATCCTCAAGCTAAAGTGATTTTTGTTTTTAAATTTTCTGTTCTGACTTTTGCCTAAGTTCCCAGTGGGCAGGATTGGCCCTTGGCAAAACTATGAAGTAGGTCAAACTTGTCTTTGGCAGAGCCAGACCATTTACTGCTGACACTTTTTGCCTCCTTGCCCCCACATCAGTGCTTTACTGTCCTCATATATTACTCACAAATTCGCCTTGCTGATTCCTGCCCCCCACCCCAATTCAAAACTCACTCTCAAGAGAAAAGGTCTACAATTTGTTAATCATGTGGCCTTAGGCCTCTGTTTTCTCATCTATAAAATGAAGTGATCCTTTTCAGATCTAATAGTCTATATACTTCAAACTCTATAATTCTATATTTTAATAGTCTATGTTCAGAGATCTCCAACAGTTCTCATACTGCATGATCAAACATCCCTTCTAGCTAAAACATTCTATGTTCTAAGGTCCCTTCCAGCTCTGAAAGTCTGGGGCCATCCTTTCTTCTTCATTATCCTTTTAATCAAGTGCACAGTTACTCCCAGACTCCACCCAACCTCTTCACCCAAACTACATTCTCAGAGTTCAACTTGCCATAGGCAGAGAGAAGTTACAGTTCCTTTTGGTAAACTCTACATGTCTAGAATTGTCAAGAGATAGGCTCACTCTTCTGTTCTGAGTGAATTCAATTCACCTTATTTTAATTAGGCACCTAATATGTGGGGCTTTATGTTTGGAACTGTTTCTTTATCAGTGTCAAATAATGGATCCCGTGGAACCTCTGTACCTCACCCTCACTGTCAAGGTTATGTGGAGCCCATGGAATGTTGGTTACATGGGCCTGAGAACCCACAGAGGGCCAGAGAGCCTAGACTTAGCTCTCCTGCCAAAATCACATTTCAAAGCCATGAGTGCAGTTCTGGAGCGGGATCAAAGCTCTCTCAAACTGTCATAAGAATATTTCCTTTATGCATCTCGCGGGGGAGTGCCAACAATATATTTCATAAATGCATTGGCCTGAGATGGTACAACTCAGTAACAGCTTGAATGGGAAAGCTGTCAGAACAAGTTTTATAGAAAAGGAAAAAGGAAAAAAAATAAAGAGAACAACACACAACAATAACAACAACAAAAGACAGGCTTAGAATTAAATAAATGTCCACCAGTATTCCTGTAATGGAAAGAGACTGTGAAGTTTCCAGTCTCTCAAGTTCCAAAAGTATAACATGACCATTAGCATGTTGTAAAGCAGGAATCTACCACAGGCCCAGATGTCCCAAGCACCATTACAGGCCGGCAGGGACACTGAATCATGTTAATTTGAATTTCTGTTTTCACCCGAAAGTAGTTTGCACACAAGCAGCCTTCCCTCACAAAGACCGAGGGTGAATAAACTCCGAAAGGTGCAATGCCAAGGTTCTGACCTCTTTCCTTCTAATGTACAAGATGGAGGAGGGGACAGAGGAAAAGTTATTTCCATGCTGATTCTTTCCACGTTGTCTGCCAACTTGCTCCTGGAGAAAGACCCTAGAACCTCTTATGAGCCTTGGAGAGGTGGTTGGAAATGTCTAAGACCACAACAGAACTCCATAAATGTCAGGACCCCATTCACAGTTAAATAAAAGGGTCTCCTTGCCAAGACAAGTGTTATACTCTCTTTACAGGAGGCCTCTCCTCCCCAAGTCAGTCTTCTAATACTACCTCATTCCAGATTCCTACTTGACCTCCAAAACACCAAAATAGCCTCTTGACTATAGTTGCCGGAAGGGGTCAGGAGCCCTAGAACTGCTGTTCTAATTGTTGAACAGCTCAAACCATTTGAAAATGACTATCAAAAATTAAGATCAAAGCTACTTTTAAAAAGTCATTAAAGTGAGATAAATGTCAGAATTGTTTATTATACTCATATCCTTGTGTTCTGAATCTCAGGCTCTATCCGATCTGTGAACTGTTGTAAACCTAAATATTATACTTAATCTCAAGGCCTCTAACGGCTTCAGCTATCCTCCTTCTTTATATGTGCATCAAAAATGCCTCAGTCTCTCTTTCCTCAAAAAAATGTTGATGGAGAAATAAATAATGAAAAAATGAAAGAAAACTTCAGAGGGCTCATTAAATTTTTGTAATCCTAGCGATCGGCTATTGCAATTACTGCCCTTGTACACTGATGCCCAAGGATTATAAGTCTGCTCTGCCACTTTGCCAACGTGTGACTTTTAGCAAGTCACTTAACCCATCTGAGCTCTGATTTCCTCATCCTTAAAATGCAGTTTATTATCCCTGCCCTGCCCCGCCTCCTAGGCTTGCTGCGAGGATCAGATATAATCAATCTGAAAGGATTTGAAAGCTGTAAAGCATACACACAATTTGTCACTGTCATTTCACCTGAAAACACTTAAAGAGAACATTAATGACAACTGTTGTCTGGCTGTGGCTGAGGTTCAAATAGTTTAGCCTTCTTTCTTCCTTCTGTGATCTAGCATCGCTTCCTTTTTACAGGGTCCCAACCACAATCAATAAATAAACCAGCCAACCACAGAGAGCTAAGAGACGCTTACTCATTGACCACAGTGGGGAGTAAGTCACGTCTGCACAATTAAGTGACATCTAAATGCTAGCAGTGTATATTTCCAAAGCTGTAAGGAGGAGAACTACACTAAGTATTAGCAGGAAAATTATATATATTTTAATGCAAGTTATATAACCACTACAAGGGGCAGCTAGATGGCGCAATAGATAGAAGCTGGGCCCGGAATCAGGAAGACTTCATCTTCCTGAGTTCAAAAGTGGCCTCAAGCACTTACTAATTGTGTGACCTCGGACAAGTTGCTTAACCCTGTTTGCCTCAGTTTCCTCATCTGTAAAATGAACAGGAGTATGAAATGGCAAACCACTTCAGTATCTTTGCCAAGAAAATCCCAAATGAAGTCACAAAGAGTTGGACATGACTGAAACAACTAAACGACAATAACTACTACAAATGAACCCTGTGAGTTTTTAGTCATATAAATACAATACCACATTATTACTATAATCTAAACTTTAGCTAATGTCAAGATTAAGAAGATAACAGAAAACTGCAGAGAGCTACTGACACATGACTGATGGGGAACTTCTAACTTTCCTTGAGCCTTCAGAGTCACCTATAGATAACCTTATTTCCAAAGTAAACTACCTGCACAGGCATCTGAACTAACTATAGAACTTCAAAAAAAAAACCAAACAAACTAGTCCCCTTATTTACCTTTCGAAAGTCTGTGGCCTGATAAAACTACAGTGAATTGAAGGGACGAAGCAAGAGTCTCTCCATTTTGGCTATAGCTTCTCCATTATAAGTAAGGTCATGTTCCTTAAGATGAGGCTCCATCTAAAGTTTCATAGTATAAATGGAACTTCACATAGTGCTTTTTCAATCTGTTAGCTTTCAGATGATTTCTTTTTCCAATTTAATTCAGTCACCCTTTAATGATTGTCCTGCCACCCACCCTACTTTGACATACTTCAAACCTGGAAGAAGATATCTTCATAATTTTCTAATACAGACCTGTATTAGGAGAATCAAAAATCCAAATGGAATATAGGAAATATACTCTCAATAAATTTTCTTCTCAGACTATAGGTTTTCTGGAGCATTTGGGGGAGGAATGTAAGTTTGAGGATCAATTTTCCCCAAGCTTGCTGCTCTAAGAGAGGTTGTTCACCATTAACCTGAATTAAAGTATTCTTCTTACAGTGTGGGGCTATGGAAAAAAGCATTGAGCCAGAGAGGAAGGCTGGATTTTTATACTAATTCTACCGCTGTATAATCATGGGCAAATCACTTCCCTGTCTATTGTACCACAGCTTCCTTATCAATGAAATCAAGGAAAGGGACTAGGTAATAGCTAAAATCCCTTCCCAATCTAACATTCTAGATTCTCTGTTCTAGCATTCAATATTCTAATGCTCTTTCTAGTTCCAACATGTTCTAATAAATGTCTCTTTTTCCTGCTATTTCAATAGAACAAAAGAAAATAATTCAGGAAACCACAGACATGGCATTCCTGAGTCAACTCTGGATCTTTTCCACTCACTGATATTAAGCTAACATTTGTTTCATAAGGACAGAATGACTTTGTATTCAGGGGCCAATGACTCAGACCAGAGATGTTTTATGCTAAGTACTGACAATGAGGATCCCAGCATCTGGAGCAATGAGCTTAAAAGGTATGCACTAGGAATGCATCAAAGTTTGTTACACAGTAGCTAAAGACTTATTTCATCCAACATTTAAGACATGAAAAGAACTTTCTCTCCCCACTGGACAGTGTCCTAAGTGTCAGTAGCTACTGACCTATGAAATGATGTTCAACAGATTTAGCTATTTAGAATTTCAAATACAGTGAACTCTAAATTATTTTCTTTGACAGAAGGGTGGTAGTAATTCTTCCCCCACCTCTAATCTTTCCAGGGATAGAGTGGAAGGGGAAGGGAGAGACAGATGTCATATTGTTTTCATTTGTATCTTATTGTTCACTAAAAGTCAGTGCAATAGAAAGAGCACTAAACGGGTAGGTAATTGATTTGAGTTCTAATCCTTGTTTTCTTGCTAGCTAGAGCAATGTGACCTTGGGTAAATCATCTCTTTATCTTATCCTCATCTGTAAAATGAAGATGGTGGGCTAGATGACCTCTAAGATCCCTTTTATTTTTTCTTAATGCCATTTTGTTTTATTTTCAGGTTCACATTCTCTCCTTAGAATTCTCCACCTCCCCACATGGAGAAAGGAAGACAAACCAAACCTATTATAAACCTCATATACAGTCAAGCAAAGCAAATGCTTGTATTTGCCATGCTTCCACCAAAATTTTACACACACACACACACACACACACGTGTGTGTATGAATATGTACATGTGTATATGATATCCATCTATACTCTATATGTATGCATATATATACTCTATATGTATGAATATGTACATGTGTATATGATATTGATCTATACTCTAAATCTCTTATCTGGAGATGAAAAGCATGTTTCATCATGAGGCTCCAGAACAGTGGTTACTTCCACTGTGTTGATCAGAGTATCTTCATCTTTCAAAGTTGTTGTCTTTAAAAAATTGTTCTAACTATATAAATTGTTCTTCTTGTACTGCTTGCTTCACTTTGCATCCGTTCATACAAGTCTTCTCAAGTTTCTCTAAAACCGCAAGACCCTTTTAGCTATAACATTTTGTGACCTAAGATTCCTTCCAGCCTTAACAGTCTAAGTTCTGAGGTCCCTTTCAGTTCTACCTTTCTACATTTTAATGACCTTCCAAGTCTAGCGTTCTGTGATTCTGTGATCTCTGTGGCAATAGAAGAGAATAGCTGCACATAATATATAATCCAAAAGATCAGATAATCCATAAATCATTAATATTGATCCAAAATGAATCTATCTTGATAAAATTATGCTTCTTGGAATGGAGAACATTTGATAGATTTAACTAAAGCCATTCCAAATCTGGCCCTTTCCTGTATTCCTGGCACTTGTAGTGTTTTCTGCAAAGTATTCACTCACCTTAAATTTCCAGAAATCACAAAGGGAGTAACACACACACACTACACACACACACACGCGCGCGCGCACGTGCGCACACACACACACACACACACACACACACACACACACAGAGTAGAAAAACAAGGGTTTTTCCCCCCCTACAGATTAGAACATCTCCTTTGATTTTGTGACCAGGTATCATACTTTTCCTGAGATAGAAGCTCATGCAGCATGATTCCCCCTCTCCCAATTTCTCTACAATCCCCACATCCACACCCCACAAAATCATGAGACACCATATAATTTGATGAAGTTTTTATTCACTATTGCCCTCTGTGGCCATTAAAATGCTTCAGTAGTCAAAAGGCAGACTTGCTGGCTAACAGCTCTGGATGCTTAAACTCACAAGGGACCCAGCATCAGAGAACAGAACCCCTTTTGGCTACTTATCAGAGTAAATTGATTAAATGCAAACATTGGCAATTGCCAAATCATTGCCCCATCATCATTCTATTCCACAGCTCCTACAAAAGGTAAGAAGGGAGGAGAGGAAAAGAATCACAGTCAACAAATGTTAGAATCTGAAGGAACTTTAAAACATAATGTCATATCTGGAAGGAATCTTAGGACAAAGAATGTTCAAACACAAGATATAGAATGTCATAGCCAGAAGAAAACCCAAAATATAGAAATAGAAAATGCGATAAGTTGAAAGGAATCTTTAAGGTTGAAAAAAGGAAAGGAAAGTCCCCAAATGGATTATGTATTTTAAAGCTTGTTGAACTTGGGCAATCTAAGCAAATAAACAAACAAAAAATTCAAATTCATCTTTTAGAATTGAATTTCAGGAAAGTAGTGACAAAACTTTCCTTTCAAAAGGTGGAAAAAACTTGCAGTTAGTGGCTTTAAGGAATAACTGCAGCTTGAGTTTTGTGAAATTTGTTTCATCAAAACAAAAAAGATTTTGGTTTTTTAATCCATCCTTTTCTATCTTAATTCCATTTCCCCTTACCATGTCCTGAGCACCCAGGCTATCTCCACTGGAGAGAGAAATAGATCATATTTAATATAGGTTGCTGGGAAAAAAAATCTATTTGTCTTCTCCTAGAAGTTGAATACTTCTAATCGGGGCAATGCTACTTTCATCTCTCCAAGTAATGACAATCACACAAATTAAAGACAAAAAAAGACTTTTGGGCATGAACAAAAACTATCTTCTTCCTCTCACATAAATTTGATTCCAAAAGAAAAGACTGAGGGAAGTATGGCTTACCCACCATTCACCCTTCTTCAATCCTCAGATCTGGCTAGCATCAATCATTTGATTTCTCTGTTACCCTACTGTTGCTGGTAGACTTTAGGAGAAGTTATACCACCAAGTCATCTGGGCCTACCAGAGGTTCATGTTACAGACTTTCAACTGGGTTTTCATTGTGGCAAAACCTTTATTCCTCCTCTATGGACTCTCTCTCCCATTTCTTTCTGGGGCCGATTCAAAGATGTTCTATTCTCTCTCTGTCTATGTCTCTGTCTCTGTCTCACTCTGTCTCTGTCTCTGTCTCTGTCTCTGTCTCTGTCTCTGTCTCTCTCTCTCTCTCTCTCTCTCTCTCTCTCTCTCTCTCTCTCTTTCTGTCTCTCTGTCTCTCATTCTCTGTCTCTCTCTCTGTCCCTAAGGTCCTAGAGGCCTCCTTTGTCTTCTCTTTTAACAGAAAGTCTTGGCTTCTATTTTCTGAAGAAAACAGAGATCTTCAGCTGTGAACTCCTTTTTCCTCAAAGTATGCCTCAAACCTCTACATGTTCAACCCTCCCAACCCTGTCTTTGAAGAAGAATTTGTCCTTCTCCTTGCCAAAGCCAACACCACTTCCTGTGACCTTAATCTTAATGCTTCCTATCTTCTCCAAAAGCATGCCTCATCATTTCCCTCACCCTTACCACCATCACCACCCCTCCACTTTAAAGTTTTCCCTATTACTGGTTATTTCCCTGACATGTATGACCCTTCTTAACTCAATCCCATTCTTAAAAACAAAAGATAAGCAGACATACCTCACTTGACCCAGTCATTCATTCAGGCTCTTGTCCATATCTCTCTTTTCTTTCCCTGATAAATTCCTGGGAAGAATATCACTGCCTTCACTTCTTTACCACCCATTGCTTTCTCCCAACACGTTAGTACACTCCTTCTTGGTCTCATTTCCTGAATAATCATGTATTTGCTTTCCCCTTGTAATAAGTGTTTCCCAGGACTCTATCCTGGGCCTTCTCTCCTTTCTCGATATGTGCTATCATGGAAAGTTAATCAGTTCTTGTGGGTTCAGTTGTCAACTCTAAACAGATGAACTCTCAAATTTAACTGAACTTTACTATTACATATTGTCCAATGTCTGCTGGAAATCTCTTTTATATACTGTAGGCATCTCAAACTCAAAATGGAAATCATTATTTCCCCTCCTCTAAATTTGCCTCTCTTCTAAATGCTCTGACTTGTGTTAGTTCAACACCATACTTCAAGTCATCCAGGTTTATAACCCTGGAGTCATCCCCATACCTACTCGTCCAGCCCCCATTTCCAAACAAGTGCCTAGTCTTATCTAGTCAATCCCCCGAACATCTCCTGTATTTATCCCTTTCTTTCTACTCATCTAGTTAGTATGGCAGTTCACTACTTTCATTATCTATCACCTAGACTATTATAATTATCTCTTAATTGATTTCCCTGCTTCTAGTTTCTCCATGCTCCAATTCATTCTCCATAAAGCTTCCAAAAATATCATTCTGAGTGAGAACAATATTTCTTTAATCTCTCAAAGGGACAGCAGTCATGCAACATTATTCTTCTGCTCACAAACCATTAGTGGTTCCCCATTGTCTAGACGCTAGAACAGGGGTGGGGAACCTATGGCTTCAAGACCACACGTGGCTCTCTAGGCCCTCAAGTGGGGCTCTTTGACTGAATCCAAACCTCACAGAACAAATCCCCTTTATAAAAGGATCTGTTCTGTAAAACTTGGACTCAGTCAAAAGGCCACACCCGAGGATCTAGGAGGCCACATATGGCCTCAAGGTCGCAGGTTCCCCACTCTAGATTCTAGAGTATAAAATACAAACTCCTTAGCTTAGCATTAAAGGTCCTCCATGATCTATCTGTCAACGTATATACAAAAACACATACAGATATACACACACATATATATGAATGTGTATATATACATATGTATTATCATATATACATACACACAAAGAGACACACACTATCACCTTCAAAGCTCTATATCCTAGATGAAATGGACTACTTGTCATTCCCATAACTTGATAATCCATCTTCTACTTCCATATATCCTTACAGGTCATTCTTCATTTGTGGAATTCACTACCTTTCAAAAAACCTTATATTCCTTCAACACGGTGTCACTTCCTCTGTGAAGCCATCTCTCTCTCTCCCTCCTCACTTATCCTTGTACCATGCTTATTTCTGGACCTGTTGTCTTCCCTCAATAGAATGTAAGCTCCTCATGGGCATGGATTGTTCCTTTTTCTCTTTATATATCTCAGTACCTGAGCCTTGTATCCAGTAGGGACTTAATAAAAATCTGAGTAATTAAATTGAATTGAGTGAAGGGAAAAAATATTGCTCCCATGAAACTATATGGTATGAACTGAAGCACAAAGAGGCTGAAAAACTTGTTCAATATCTTATAGCAAGTTGCTGTTTTCGGTCGTTTCTGTCGTGTCTGACTCTTCGTGACCCACTTGGGATTTTCTTGGCCAAGATACTGGAGTAATTTGCCATTTCCTTTCTTCAGCTCATTTTACAGCTGTGGAACTTGAGACAAATAGGCTTAAGTGACTATTAGCCCATAGCTAATAAATGTCCGAGGCCAGATTTGAACTCAGGTCATCCTGACTCCAGGCCTGGCCACTCTATCTATTCTGACACTTAGCTGCCCCATAGCTAGCTAGTTAGTCCCAAGTTTTCTGGCTCAGATCAAAACATTTCCTTCATTCATTCATCCAAACATCCATCCATTTATTTATTTACTTGATCATTTCTTTATTTTTATTTATTTCTGTTTTTATTACACTATGCTGCCTCCTATAAATAGAGGGAGAAATAGTATTCAGTTGGCTTTGGAAGCATGGCTTTTCTTGGCCCCAGAGTACAGCAGAGAAAATGTACCTCTGCTTCTTTGAGGAGGTAGGTGAATATTGGTATGTAATATTCCATATTCTGTTTTACTCAAATAAGGTGTTAGGCATTTTTGTTGAACTATTTCTTCTCTTTTAAAAATTCTTTGTTATGAAGACTGCTCACTAGGTAAGGGAGGAAGAAAGTATATTCAGAAAATGAAGGTGATTTAAAATAAAAAGTTTTCAATATGAAATACTGCTGCTCTAATTAAAATAATTTTAAAAAGAAGTTGGATATTAATTTCAAAAATAAGGCAGAATACAGTGATATCCAAGAAACAGCCTTCAAATCTGATAGAGAAGCTCTTTGAACATGTGGACAAGCCATTAAATGAAGAAACAACAGTGCCATTGGCATCCTAACAGCTAAAAATGCGAAGAAGCCTAGCCCTGATTTCATTCTGATATGGGCAGTATCTCAAAAACGACCTCCATGTCTATGTGCTGTCCTCGGTCTTGTAGGTGCAATCCATTCTCAGAGTTTGCCACACACCATGATAACCATATGGTCATGGTTAGGCTCACTTTTCATCATTTAATTCTTCTACCCTGAAACTCATCCTATCTATCACAATCCAATTAAGCTTCCTAAAGTATCACCTGTGCCCTGTCCCTCCCTTGTTCAAACCTCTCCAATCATTCCCCACTGACTAGAGGATAAAGTCCAAACCCCACATTTAAATCACTCACTAGCCTGACACTTGTCTAGCCAGTCATGTTTCACACTGCTCCACTTCACAAAACCTATGCTTCAGCCCCTGCTTTTTGAACATTTTCATGCATGAATCAGTTTTGTCTCCCAAAACAAATAATAAGACTTGCCTTGAAGACAAGGACCATGTTTTATTGCCTCCAAAATATTCAGCACGTGCTTTGAATGTAAAAGAGGCAATATGGGGGGGAATGGAATAGCTAGGGGTTTTTGCCTTTCTTAGCCTTGGTTTCTACCTCTGGAAAATGGGAAGGTTGGGCTTGGTGACCTCTAAGGTCCATCCTAGTTCTGATATTCTCCAACAGTTGCTCAATTAACATCCATTGTATGATAAGAATTTGGCTTCATTGATTAAAACTCTTTTTCCCCCTTGAATGGGTTTTTCCTTTTACCTAAGAGTTCTCAAACAGGATGGATCCTGATTTTTCTTTGCAAGATTTTCAGATAGGGAAACAAGGATCCTACCAAGTGGTGATAACCACTTAGGTGACCCAAGATAAATGAGTACAAGATGAGAAAGCACTTCTGCTAGTTAACAGTGAGGTGAGGTAGAATGAAGACTACCTTATCTCAAGGAGGGAACAGTATTCTATACTTACTATCCTTAGAACCATAACCTGAGATAGGGACCTTAGAACCTAGAACCTTATATCTCAGACTTGTAAAGGGCCTTCTTTTTGGCCTTCTCCCCAAAACTTCTTGTAATGTTGAATTAGTACCAATAAAATATATATATATATATATATATATAATGTGTATACATACATACATACATACATACATACATATATATGTGTGTGTGTGTATATACGTATTTATATAAAACCTGGTCTCTATGGAACATCCCTGTTGTCTTTAAAAAAGATAAAAAAGTTTGTTTTTAAAGAACAAGTCTACTAACAATCAAGGAATTTGTTGTTGTTTTGTTTTTCTCTCCCTGTGCACCCACTCCAAAGCCTCAATTGTTCCCAAATTGAGATATCCACATTCAGAGGTGAAATTCCATCCTTGATGTACCACCGTTCATACTTTGGAAGATTTGTCCAAAAGAGAACCATCTGGATTGGCTGCAATACTCCATTGCTGGAGGGGGCACACCAGATGGAGTTTCAGGCTTCCCTCTGTATTTCCTAAGACTTGCCCATTTGTATTAACCACTCCTGCTTCCTTTTCCTTTTCAAAGTCTCGTGCAGAGTTTCCTCTACTTAACTGATACTCACTACTTAAGCCCTTTTGACAGAATTCCATGCTTCTGTCAAGCTTGCATCTCTACAGTGGTGACTGAGCTCTCTGAATATATGCTTCCAACAGACATACTTGACTGATATCAAGTGGCCTGCAAATTTCAACCTGTCATAGTGCCTGCTAGTTATTAACTGTTCCTCATCAATTTGGGTGTCAAGTTGAACCTGGATACTTTCATCCTCCTTGTAGGAACACCCCCTCAAATGTCACCCTTTGGCACATTTTCTTGTTTCTTTTTGTAATCTCCTCATCACCAGCTATATGATTATGGACAAAACACTACACCTCTCTAAACCAAACTTTCCTCTTCTGTAAAATGGGTATCGTAAGTGCAGTATAATCAGTGAACACTGAGATCATAAGGGTGAGTTCTGAAAAAGAAGTAGCCTGTTTTAGGGAAAGAAAAAAAAATAGCACCAGAAAATCTGGGTTTAAATTCTGACTCCAATGCTGATGGGTTGCGTGACTAGTAACAACACCATTTCAACTCTATGAACCTTAGTTTTCTCATCCACAAAATGGGGATAACAATATTTGTACTCTGTGTCTTACAGGGTGATTGTCAAGAAAATGTTTTGTAAAACTTGAAGACCATATAAACATGTTACTAAAGCCACCAAAGAGTCAGAATGTAGGGTAGAATATAATCAACAAAAATCATGAAACATGGGATCGTGGAATCTCAAAACTGGGAGAAACATCTGACTCCCTGGCTCACTACAACTATGCAGAACCTCAAGAGTATATTACAGAAATCCACTCTAGAATATCCCTGAAAAGTGGCCTTACTTGGCTCACCTACTTGGGTCACACACCACTAAGAATTCAACTGCTTTGTGAGGGAACTCATTCTGTTTTTTAATATTTCTACTTTTTGGCTGGTTCTTCCTTACACTAAGTCCAAATCCTCTCTGTCACTGCTGCCCACTGGCCCTAGTGGTACTCAGAACTACTCAAAACAAACTCACTTTATTGTGATAGCTCTTCAAATGTCCTGACTTAATATCTCACCTGGGGTCTAACATGATTATCAGTACTCTGTAGGTATTCAATAGATACTTGTTGAATTGAATTGCTCACAGTTCTTTTTTCTTCTCTAAGCTAATATCCTCATGTACTGAACTATTCCTTTTTTTTTTGACATGGCTTTAAAATATCTAAATTTGGGGATGGTAATAAATGAATGGGAAGGGATGGGTGAGTACCACATAGGCAGTAACAGTTGCCAATAGCTTCCTGAAGTTGATGACAGCAGAAAAGTCAAGGCAGGTCATGTGGATGTAACACAAATTAAATTAAATTCAAAAGACCCTTTAACTACATACAGGGCGCTATGCTATGGATGATGTAGAAAAGCAACAGACATGGAATCAGTGGATCTGGATTTTAGCCACAGATCTACCCCTAGCAGTTGTCTGTATGTATGTATATGTATATATACGTATATAATGTAAACATGTATGTATGCAGTGTTAGGCAAGTCAGGTAATCTTTCTTAGCCTTAGTTTCTTGTCTGTAAAAGGAGGTGATTGCCTCAGATGGATTTTAAATTGTCCCTTTAACCTCTAATATGCTGTTAAAGAGGCAGCATGGCATAGTAGATATATAATACTAGCACATTAAGAGTTATTAGAGACCTGTGTTCAAATCCCACCCTTCACATTTATTAGTGGCATGTGTAACCATTATCCAATCACTTAATCACTCTAACCAAGACTCACTTTCCTCTTCCATAAGATGGGGATTTCTGGAGTGTCTACCAAGATTGTTGGGAAGAACAAATAATATACTATGCATAAAGCATTTTGTAACTCTAAACACACTATCTAAACGCAAACAGTTTTTTTGATAGTGAGTTTTTCCTCACTAGAGGCTTTTAAGCCAGATGACCAGTCCTGAGGTATTTTGTAGAAGAGATTCTTGTTCAGGCATATGTTAGACTAGATGGCTTCTGAGGGATTTTGTCAGGTTCTAAGGTTCTTCTAGCTATAATGTTCTATTATTCTTGAATCTGTTCAACACCCTGTTTGATGGTGCTGACCTCTATTTTGGCTTGAGAATCTGGTGGATAACTACTCTAGGCCTACAACATTGATGCAACATGGTGTCGTGGATGAAATGTGGAATCTTGAGTCACAGAACCTGAGTCTGGATCCTGGCTTTGCTACTTGCTAGCCAGCCTTAGTAGTTCAACTTTGGGCAAGTCACTCAAATGTTTAGGCTTTGTGGTCCTCAAATGGAAAACTGGAGTGATGAAACCTGCAGGACTGACCTCATAATGTTGTTTTGAGGGTCAAATGAGATAACCAATGCTAAGTGTCTTGCAAATCTTAAAGCATCATATTGATGGCAGTTATCAGTAGTATCTTCTAGTTCTAACTCTATTACCTTTTCATAGAAAGACAGATTTCACAGCTATCCAATAATAGAGACATTATTCATAGGTAGATGCTGACCTAGCCAACTGGAACTATAGAGGGGTTTCATTTTTCCCCCTAAAAGTTATGCATTAAATTTAAGATTTTTTTTCTTCTTTTCTTTCTATTTTGGAGAGCAAACTAAATTCTATCTTCAGTGCATCGTGAGAATACACAGTTCCACTGAAGACCTTTTGCAACTCAAGCCAGCATCTCACTAGTTGATCAGTTCCTTAAGTTCTGATGTTAATATATGGGGTTTTCTTAAATAACTCATCTTTATAAAGTATTTTAAGGTTTACAAAATATACAATGTATAACAACCATGTGAGGTAGGCAGCACAATTACCATTATTTCTCATTTCACAGTTCAGTAGACTGAGTCTCATAGAAGTAAAACTACCTGCTTAAGAACCTTAAGCTAGAAATACAAGGCAAGATTTGAACTTAGATCTCCTGATAATGAGTCCATCTCCTCCTCCCTCCCTCCCTCCTTCCTTCCTTCCTTCTTATTATTTCATTATTAATGTCCTGGTGAAGAACAATAAAGCTCAGCACCTTTCCTGCAGCTTAAAACCTCACAAAGTGGCCTGGTGCCCTGAGAGGTTGAGTGCCTTGCCTACAATCACACAGCCAGTATATGGAAGGGACAGGACTTCCCTCCCTTTTTCTACCACACTATACTTACACTCTAAGCTGCCTTACACAAGGACCCATAGTAGAATGCATGTTACAGAAAACTCCCTTGAGGAGACAAATGGTGCTAGGCAGGAAGAAACATGACTAGCACGGCAAGGGAGTAGAATGAGGTTAAGAGACTTCAAAGCAAAGAAAGCTCATATTCCAAAACAGAACCTAAGCCCCACAATCACCTGAGCAAAACCATTCCCTTCTCCTTTTTTACACACAGGTTTCCACAAGCTTCCCTTTGTCCACAGGAGCTGATGTGGTTTGGGCCATTGTGGCTGAGTACAGCAATTCTTAGGTATTTTCAAGAGAAAGGTCTTTGTTTGGTTGGTTTAATCCAGTGTGTATTGCTTTCCCTGCCAGAAAACTTGCAGCTCTGCTGCTCATTCAAAACACTGGCACGTGGTTGTAGTCAGAGATTCTGGGCAATCACAATCCAGTGAATTAGGAAACAAGATATGGTTTGAGCATACACTGTTGGCTTTTTCAAGTATGATCTACACATGCCAGAATCCCTCTCTTAACCTGAACACTGAGGTGGGATAAATTTTGCCTGTCAGTTTAAAGAATGTGTATTTCACTTTTTAAACCATTATAGTAACAATAATCAAATCATAGAATGTTAGCAATGGAAGAAACCCTAGCACACAGAATTTTAGGGCAGGAAGAGAACATAGAACATTACATTTTAGAGCTGTAAGGTTAACTTAGATTAGATATTACATCTTTGAGGGGACTTGAGAATGTAGAATGTCAGATCACAGACTGTTAGAGTTAGAAAGAGCCTCAGGAGTTATCTAGTTTAGTCCAATGAATAGGCTCATTCCTCCCCCTCACAGAAAGGACAACTGACAGAGGTAAAATAATCTGATTTCACATAACTTTCTTGCAGAATTTTTTTCTGGTTTCAGGACCTAAAGTGATTCTGTCTTGTCATTTCTTTCTATTAGTTTGCCATTCTACCCTCATTCTTATTTTCCCCTCAGGTAAAATAATGCCCTCCCACCTACAGGATCCTCTTATTCCCATCTGTAAAATAAGAGCAATTATATCACCTAATTCACAGGATTATTATGAGGATCAAATGAGATCGATTATGTAAAGCACTTTGCAAACCTTAAAATGTTATATAAGTACTATTGTTGTTTTTGCTGTTAATATTATTCCTTATGCCTTCTTTAAGGACCATCTGAAGCCCAACTTTGCTAGTGCACCTTCCCTAACTACTCCTTCCCTCCCTCTCCTCTGAACCTCTAAAGAATTTAAAATCTGTAACATTATTTATTATCTAATTCAATATTCCTATGTGGTTCACTATTTTTCTTAAGAATATTAGTCCTGTCTCCCCCAAAAGACTGCAAACTCTTTGAAAAAAGGGACGAAGGGGTGGCTAAGCAGCTCAGTGGATAGAGCACTGGCCCTAGAGTCAGGAGGACCTAAATTCAAATCCGGCCTCAGACACATAACATTCACTAGGTATGTGACTCTGGGCAAGTCACTTAACCCAGATTGCCTCACAAAAAAAAAAAGGACCAAGTCAGACTCCTGCTTCATCTGTAGTCCCTTACATAAGATTGGGCATAGTCCCATGGGCATTAATGAATTATTTTTGATTGATGGACCTCTCTATAGTTTCCCTTAGAACAGGTATCCTTGATTTGAGGTCTAGACCCCCAAAGAGTCTATGGATAGGTTTCAGGGGTATCATAAACTTGGGTAGTAAATATATGTGTATATGCATACATATATATATGTATGCATATACACATACATGTATATACATACATATAAATAAGTATATACTTTTCCCTCATTAGACCCTAACTGAAAATTACTATTCCTTTCAATTATTTAAAAACATTATACTTAGAAGAGGTCCATTGGCTCCACAAGACTTCCAAGGGGTCTATGGCACACACAGGTTGAGAACCCCTGCCTTGAAAGGAGGAGAGGCATGGGGAGGGAGTGTTGTGGATTCCAGGAGACTATTCTAGGGGCTAAAAATATTCTCCCATTCATTCCTTGTCCCTAACCTAGAACTACTGAATCACAGAATTTTAGATTTGAAAGGGACAATAAGGGACTTAGTCCAAGCCATTTATTTAGCATAAGAGGAAACTGAGGTCCAAACAAAGGGTGTCCTATGTCCCTTCAAGTTCTAAAATTCTGCATTTGAAAGTTCAAGACTGTGTGTCAAGCAGAGAGGCTCCTATATTTTCCGACTCCCATAACTCCTTGATTCCCAGCCCACCTCCCTATCCTGAGCCAGCATGCCTTTCCCCATAGGTATTGTGTTTGTGTTCAGGAGGCTAGCACTTTTTAAGAGAAGTATCAGCAAAAACAAAATAAAACAAAACAAAACAAAACAAAAAACATGCAAAGACCAGCAAATATGCTGAAAACACCAGCAAGTCCACTATTGTACATGTTAAATGGAAAGCAACAATCAACAATCCAGTTTTAACCAGAGAAATTCAGAAGAGTTGGCTCTTGACTTAGCATCTCCAGCCCTCAGGATTGCAGGACATTCCCAGAAGTGAGCCTAGACCAGTTTCAATACGGTTTTGGTTCTGGGTTTCTAGCTTTATTATACAGTCCACAGTGGTAGCTCAGTCAATTATTAAATAGGCTGAGTACTCCTTTCACCTTTCCCCTGTCTCTCCTCATGCATATGTCCTCTAGAGCCAGCATAAAAAAGAGTGGGGACAGTGAACCTGGGAGTCAGAAGACCTGGCTCCTAGTTTTAGCTCCCCCACTACCTAGCTTTGGGACTTTGGATAATTCCCTTTGTCTCTCTGTGCCTCAGTTTTCTCATCTGCAGAGTAGAGATAGAAATGTCTCCACTAACAACTATAGGTATTGTTAATACAAAATTTTTGCTTAAAAAGATGCCTACCTGTATGGAGAGTCTGGGTCAAAGCATGTCTTGGTGACATCAGTAATCTCAGGGTTGCAGCACTCTCCACCATCAAAGTTGTATCTCTCATAGTTACAATCCATGTCACATATGCCATTCTGCTTCTTCTTGCTGAATGCTGAATGTCGGAGGTGCCGACAGTCCCCACCATCATAACCTGTCAGAGTGTGATTGCACTCAGGATCACAGTTCTCATCTCCAATCTTGCTGATATCACAGTTGGCTAGGATGAGACGATGGCGCAGGGATGAATTCTTAACTTCTAGCACTTCCAGCTGCCATGTGATGTTATAGCGGTCAAAGGCCTCTGTCAGTTGCTGGTGCTGGAATTCAATCTGCTGTTGGCTGACTGTTGGATTCTCATGGTTGTCATCATAAATGTTCACCACTCGGTAACGTACCAGTTTGGGGCGGCGGAAACTAGGGAGCTGGTTGTAGCTGGCAATCACTTCTATATTGTCACAGAGGGTCTGCCCACACAAAGGGGGCTCCAGACTAGTATCAAGCAGTAAACCATGGTGGTAGCTGAATTCAACTTGGGGGCTGCTTCCATCTTTCATAGAAGACCACATGCTTTTCATGTTGTCTAAGCTCTCTTGAATAACAAGCTGAGGTAGTCCAGTGCCTAGTCCATGATTTGCCCGCCCCATATCCAATATAATCTCCTTTTGAGATCGAGCTGTCTTCCAAAGACTGAAATGTTCAATATAACCCCGATAATTATGATTTAGGGCATTCCCACCAAGCATGAGCACTTTACACTTCTGGGTCAAAGGGCTAAAGATTCCACCCACTTGCTCACTACCCATTGCAACCTGGGCACCATTCACATAGAGCTTCATCAATCGTCCGTCATACGTGACAGCAAGGTGCACCCATTGATTAGGGAGGTAGCTTCGATGAGCATTGATGGTAGTCACCTTCCGAGCCCGGTCTGTCTTCATGGAGAAGAAGTAACGGGGATCTCTACTGCCCTGGTCACTGATGGTGTGAATCCCCACGGCCCATCCTCGGTCACGAGAGGTGTAAGAACATTTGTCATACAGTCCTAAGTGTCCCCAAAAAAGAAATATGAATGAATAAACATAACAAAATACAAAATTGTTTCCTCATCCCTCCCCAACTTATGAAAATCTATCTTAGCAATTAAGCTGCTGCAATAGCTAGACAGGAGAATTGGAGGTCGAGTGCTTCAGACATGCAAAATGGATATGACTCCTATTTCCTGGCCAGAGGCCAGGCTAGCTTTGACATTCACTGTAAAGGAACGTCATTCTTTGTATCTGTATCAATTTTATCCATAGGGTAGTGAGGGTTCTACTTCACTGTTGATCTATCAGAGGAAACCTCAGGAAATGTCTTTGCTGATTTTACCTCTAGATTATTTTTTTGTTCATCCCTGCCCTAACTACCCAGTCTGTCTTTATGGAGATACACGCCTTGTCTTGAACTGACATTCATTCATTTATACATTCATACTTTCATAGGTTCAGCATACTGAATGTAGAAGACTATGCTAGGTATGGTAAAATATAGTTTAAATAAGATACAATTTCTTCCTTCATAGAGCTTACAGCCTAATACAGTGACGTGACAAATACAGGTAGCTATAATACACAATATTCTATAGGTACATAAAAATTGCAAAACAAAACACTTAATAAGCTCTAAGGGAGTGAAGGAACATATCGATTAGGTTCTCTATTTAAAAGAATATTTTAGCTTTAGAATCTCATAGTTGGAAGGGACTTCAGAGGTCATCCAGTCCAACCCCTTCTATATAGGTGCTTCAAATAGGAACCGGACCAGACAAGACGTCAAACTTGTGGCAGGCAAAATTCCCAGTACTAGAGTGCAGAGAACTAAATTAAAATGTAATTAGGAAACATTTAATGAAGTAAATAAAAATACAATACAACATAGATAATGTTAATTTGTGGTTTTCTAAGTCAATAGTTTGATACCACTAGAGGACTTTGCCCAGCTCTGCCTCACTTAAATCCAATTCACTAGCAACTCAAGACATCACCCTCATGATGTCATTGGTCCTCTTCCAAAAGGAAGGAAGAACAACAACAATAATAACTAGACTGGGTGACCCTTAAGGCGCCTTGAAATTCTGAGATCTGAAGTCTCCGTGAAATACAGAATATAGAATGGTCACTAAACAATAATAGATGAGCCAGAAAGAGAAAGGGAAGAGAGGGAGATAAAAATGAATGCAATATACCCTTTTAGACAATTTCTACTTCAGGCTTAAGATTGATTTCCGCCATCATAACTTAAGCTGCACATTTTCCATTAGCGCTAATAGGATGCTCATGGAGAATGTCCAGCATAATAAATTGAGAATGTCCTCACAGTCTTTATTCAGACATTGAACTTAGGGTCTTACACTAAGTATGAAAATAGCTATTCTTTCTCTTTATGTCAGACAATGTCTCAATCTGGCAACTTCTTGCTGACCAATCTCCATTAGATCCCTAAACCCAATTCACTAAGCTAATCTCGAGGCATTTTATACTCATTTTATGCACCAATCCTACCCTAATTTGCATCATATCCCAATAAATAGCTTAAATCTCCTTTTAGACTCGAAACTACTTGAAGGTAGGAACTATGTTCCATTGATCATCTTATCCTGACACAGGAAAATATATTGCACATCATGAGTATTTAAGAAATGTTAACTGATGAATAAATCATTCTCATAATCACATCTTTTTTTGTTACTCTATATTCACAATCAATATAATTCAGCAAATGTTGCTTACATTCCAACTACTGTATGTACAAGCTCCTGGGGTTACAAAGGTGAAAAAAGACATAATTTCTACTTCCAGTGAGCAGATAACATGACAAGGGCCACACAGCATGTCAACAAATATATATGAAATATGTAAAATATGATAAGGACAAAAGACAGACCAGGCAAAGCACTATAAGGAAGGAGAAGAAAGTGATTGCTTTCATCTAGTGGCATCTCAGAAAATTTTATGGAAGAAATGTCACTTCACTTGTATCTTGCAGTTAAGTAAAGTCATTTCATGTATCAGAGATGCAGGGGAAGTGCATTTCAAGCAAGGAAGAGATGGCTTATGCAATGCATAGAGGAGGGAGATTATAGGACATGACCTGGGAATACCTACTTGTCTAATCTGGCTAGAAAATTAGATGGCATAGAAGTAAAGAGTATGAAATAAGGGTGAAAGGGTGGCTAGATCATGGAAAGCCTTAAGTGCTGAGCTAAAGAGTATATTTTTGTCACACAGGGAATGGAAAGCCTTCAAAATGTTTTGAATAGAGGAGTGATATGGTCAGGTCTGACCACCAGGAAGATTAATTTGACAGTTGTGTGAAGGATGAGTTCAAGAATGGGGAAGAAACTGGGAATGGGGGAAAGTGTTTGGAAGCTATTTCAATAATCCAAGGGAGAATTAATAAGGAACTGATCTAAGCTAGTGGCTATGTGAATGGAAAAGATGAGATGGATAGTCAAAAGAAACTGCCAAGGCAAAATTGACATGATTTGAAAACTACCTGGACACTGGAAGCCAGGAAAAATCAGAGGTTTGGGTTTGGTACGTGGATATTGGGAGGATATTGGCAACATCAACAGGTACAGGGGAGAAGAGGGAGGTGAGAGGAAGAAGATGATGGATTCAGTTCTGGGTATTTTAAGTATGAAATACCAATAGGATATCAGGTGTAAATATCCTGTAAGCTAGTATAATCATGGACCTGCATTTCAAGTGAGCTCGGGCTGTATACATTCATGAATGCTGCCTATGTGTGCATATACACTACACCACACACACACACACACACACACACACACACACACACACACACTATACACATGTTGGTATTAGTCCCAGAGCTGTTCGCTATACTATGATGCCTCTCTCATGTGTGGGGGAGAGGTGTGGGGATGCACAAAAAGCAGCATGGTGAAGTAGAAAGGGAGCTAGCCTGAGAACAAGGAAAACCTAGGTTCAAATCCTGCCTGTGAAAAATTAAAGACTATAAGCTGCAAAGCATTTGACCTTTGCATTAGTAAAATGAACTTCTTCAAAGGAGTTCATTATACCAGTGAAATCCCAAACATGAAACCCCCTTCTTACCTACATGCGTGTTTTGTTATTCTGTCGTTTTCAGTAATGTCTGACTCTTCATGACCCCATTTGTAGTTTTCTTGGCAAAGATACTGAAATGGTTTGCCATTTCCTTCTCCAACTCATTTTACAATTGAGGAAACTGAGTCAAACAGGGTAAATGACTTGTCCAGGGTCATCCAGCTAGTAAGTAAATGTCTGAGGCCAGATTTGAACTCTGGAAGATGAGTCTTCCTGACTCCAGGCCTGACACTCTACCCACTGCATCACTTAGCTGCCACACATGCATGTATGTGAGTTACCTGAAAAGAGTGATGAGAGAGAAGAGATCTGAGGATGGAATCTCCCTTGATGGAGGCAATATAACTACTTGTATGACCTTGGTCAAGTCATTTAACTGGGCCTCAGTTTCCTCAAATTTAAAATAAAGGGTCTGGACTAAATAGCTTCTGATGCCTTCTAGCTCAGGAGGTATGAGCTGGATTTACATTTAGAGGGAGGGAGGAAAAAGTTGAAACCTTTCAAGAGATGGAGAAATAGTCTAACAGGTAGGAAAAAAAAATAGAAGAATACAATGGCACAAGGGAGGGGAAAGTATCCAGAAGGAGGAGATGTCCAGCAAAGTCTAATACTCAAAAAAAATGAAAGTCAAAGGGAATGAAAAATGAAAAAAGGTCAATGGATCTGGCAGTTAAGAGGTGATTGGTCAGGGGCAGCTAGGTGGTGCAGTGGATAGAACTCTGGCCTTGGAGTCAGGAGGACCTGAGTTCAAATCCAGCCTCCAACACTTAACACTTACTAGCTGTGTGACCCTGGGCAAGGCACCTAACCCTGATTGCCTCAGCCAAAAAAAATAAAAATAAGAAAATAAAGTGATTGTTGATCTTGTAGAGAGGTAGGATTGGAAACCAGATTGCAAGGGATTGAAGAGCAAGTAGAAAATGAAGAAATGCAAGTTGCTACCTTGGACTACTACTAGGGAAGATCTCGAGATGACATCTTGAGAGGGTGGCAAGGTGTACTGTTTTTCTTAAGGATAGAAGAAACCTGAATATTTCAGTAGAAGGTGAGGAAGGAGCCAGCAGAAGGAGAAATTATCAGAATGATGAAGAGTATAGAGATTGTTAAAGGAATTGGTAGACAGGAAAGAAAGGAACAGTGAGATGAAGGGTGCTCACTCATATCTCTAGAATTAGAACTGGAAGGACACAGGAAATCAAAAGATACTGACTCTATCTATCCTCTTGGGCTTGATAGTCTGGGATCTGCAGCAAGAAAAGTAAGTGGGAAGAGTCTGAAATATACAAGAACGTAAGAAAAATATGGCACCCATATTACCGCCCATGAGTCAGTTTGCCAAAAACATGAAAACCTCCACAAACTCCCACCAAAGGAGCCCACTTGGAAATCATAAATCTTTGTCAGCTTAGTCGGCATTAGGAGACAAAATATTAAGGCCTCCTCCCTCCCTCACACCTCCCAGGGTCTCAGCCCTCACTTCTGATTCTGACCAAGTTACTCAACAGCCATCTGCTAACGATCACTCATTAACAGCGTGGTCTTGTCTAGTATCAACAAGAGCAAAGGTTACCAGAGGGCTCATTGTATTTTCTTTCCCACCTCCCAGCCCTGACCCCTCCTTCTCCTCTCCCCAACCCCCCCCACCCACTCAAAGGAGAAGGAAAGTCACCTCTAATGGGAAAATTGAAAATTTTGAAACAGGCCATCCCCCCAACCCCTCTTTTATTTTGCCAGGGGCTCTTAGTTCCCCCCTTTTCCTGTTGCCTTTGGAAGGGAGATCCCAGGGTTAGGAAGGTAAAATGTTTATACATCTGTAGGGCGCCCTCAGTTCAGAACCTTTCTGAGACCAGCTTTTGCTCTGACTGTGCCTCTGTTCAAAGCAAAGACAGAAAAGAGGAAGAGAGCAAGAACCCAAGAGACAAAGCAAAAGAAAAAGGCAAGGAATAGGCTCAGAAGTAGAGGAGACAGGCAAAAGAGTGGGGTTCCTAGGAACTAAAGGGGGGTGTCCCAAAACAAGAACATGTTAGAAGACAAGAGAGGTTTGAGACAATGTTCCCAGAAATTATCTGGGAAATATTTACCTGGGAAAGGAGACAGGAGAATACAAACTGGGAAGTTCAGGCAAGGGTTATGGAATTTGTTTATTTCTCTGTAAAGTCTGTTCCTCCCAAAAATTCATATTGCCATGTGTATTCTTCAATAGCTAAAGCTACTTTTTTCTTCTCCTATTTCACACCTAACAGTGCTTCAAACAAACTATGTACTCTGGGGTATACAGAAAGACCCTCCAACAGATGGGGAATGGGGGAACAGGAATAGAGATCAGGATGAGGGAGTAGTGCTTCCTAGTATGAGCCTAGGCAGAACAATCCCAGAGGATTTTCCCTGGGAGGCCACATCCAGATGTACCAAGCTGGAGGGTCACACGTAATTCTGCATGTGATTTGCATATCATTACCATAAATACATATCAACTCTGAAGTCTAATAGAATCTTAGCATTTTATAGGACCTTGGACTTCATTGTTCGAATTCCTTCATTTTACAAAAAAGAAAATGAGACTCAGAGAGGTTGTGACTTTGTCCAGGATCTTCAAGCAAGTGGTAGAGTCCAGGCCATAGAATCATGGGATTTCAGGAAAGAAGGAACCTCAAAAATGGTAGTAGATAGAGTATTGACCTAGAATGTCAGAAAGACTTAGGCTCAAATCCTATCTCTGTTATATACTAGTTCTATGACCAAGGGCAATTTATGTAACCTCTTAGAGCCTCAGTTTCCTGAGCTTTAAAATGGGGATAAGGATGCCTGTAGTCCATATTTCATAGTGCAATTGTTGGGTTCCAATGAGATAACACTTATAAACTACAATCCATACTTCATAGAGTAATTGTTGGGTTCCAATGAGATAATGCTTATAAACTTAAAGGGCTATTAAGATGCCTATTATAGAGGCAGCTAGACACTTGACATATACTAGCTGTGTGACCCTGGGCGAGTCACTTAACCCCAATTGCCTAAAACAAAAAAAAATTAAAATAAAAAAAAATAAAAGAATAAATGAATGGCTCATAGTCAGTCAATAAGTATTTGTTAAGTGCCAGGCACTGTGTTAAGAAATGGTGACATAAAGAAAGGGAAAAGAAGATGGTCTCTGGCCTGAAGAAGTTCACATTCTAGTCAGGGAGACAAGCAAACAAATAAGTATGAACAAGCTATATACAGGATAAATAGGAAATAATTAACAGAAAGAAGGCACTAGAATTAATAGAAATTGGGAAAGGCTCTCGTAGAAGGTAAGACATTAGATCTGATTTGAAGGAAGCCAAGGAAACCAGGAGATGGAGATTAGGAGGGAGAACACTCCAAGCCAAAGTAAATGCATGTATGTCTTATTTAGAGAATGGCAAAGAGGCCAGTGTTACTTGATCAAAGAGCACATGGGAGAGTATAAGTTGTGAGAAGACCGGAAAGGTGGGGAGAGGTGGTTATGAAGGGTTTTGACCACCAAAGACAGGCTTTTGTATTTGACCTGGAGAATGATAGAGAGCCATTGGAGTTTATTGAGTATTGGGGAGAGGGGTTTACACTTTATGAATAGAGTATTGACTGGAGTGGGGGGGGAGACTTATGGCAGGCAAAACAACCAGCGGGCTATTGCAATTGTCCAAATGTGAGGTGATGAGAACATGTACCTGGGTTGAGGCAGTATCAAAGGAGAGAAGGGGGAATATGTGAGATATTATAAGGTGACATCAACAGGGCTTGGTAACAGATATGGAGGGTGAGAGAGTGACCAGTCAAAGATAGTACCTCAGTTGTGAGGCTGAGGGACTGGTGGGATGGTGTTGTCATAGACAGGAATAGGGAAGTTTGAAAAAAAGGGATGGTTTAGGGGAAGAGATAATGAGTTCAGTTTTGGATATGTTGAGTTTAAGATGTCTATCTGATATACTGTTCAACATGTCTGAAAAAAAACCATTTGAAGATGTGAGGTTGCAGGTAAACAGAGCTGGATAGGGAGATTTGAGACTCATTAAGATCACAGACTGAGTTAGAAGGGATCTTAGAGGTTACAGTATCATAGGATAATAGTTCTAGGACTAAGGAAAAACAAAACAAAACAAAACAAAACTCAGAGACTACCTAGTCCAAATAGGTGGCACAGTGGATAGAGCACCAAGCCTGGAATCTGGAATACACGAGTTCGAAACTGGCCTCAGACACTTATTGGCTATATGACTTTAGCCAACCCATGTAACCCTGCTTGCCTCAGTTTACTCATCTGTAAAATGAGCTGTAGGAGGAAATGGCAAACCACTCTAGTATCTCCATTTGGTCACGAAACCACTGAACAATTGTAACAAATTTAGTCCAACCCTTTCATCTTAAAGATGAGGAAAGTGAAGCCCAGGGAAAAGAAGTGACTCGCACAAGATCACACAGGTAGTAAGCAGGAGAGCCAGAATCTTATATCCTTGGACTCCTACTCCAATACATTTCTTTTGTCTCAAGTTGCCTCCACCTGCCCATTTCAGAGGTCCTTTGGTAGTTCCCACATCTTTCAAGAACAAGGGTGAATCTGTGAGGACTGAAGTGGGAGAAGGGAAAAGGGTTTATCCTCCCTCCCTCAGGCTAGTAAGTTAGGTACCCAAAGAATACAACGAGGGGTGATAAAATGCAATTAAGAAAGGGGAATTTAGGTCAGCAGTGAAAGCAGCAGTCAGGGGACCAAAAGTAAGAAGCTAAAGGTTGGGGCTGGTTTTTTTTCTTTTCTTTTCTTTTCTTTTTTCCCCTATTTTGTTTTCCTTTCATACTTTAATCGCTGGTATCGAAGCCACAGAGGAATGCTCAAGAGAGCAAACTTATAGAAAGCTTTTATCTGTCCAGAGGAGGATAATCAAAACAGACAGATTTGGGTTAAGTATACCCATCTTCCAAGCAGTAGCATGAGAGAAGATCCAGTGGAAGGAGCTGGCAGAGTTCTGTCCTCGGTACTGGCAGGGAAACTGGGATTTCATGGAGGACATACAGGCTATCTCCTCCATACATTCTCTCTCCCTCACACAGCATGGCTTAAATAATTCAAATGAGCAAGGGGGGGGGGGGGGGCTACCTAAGCCCACACCAACGTCAATGACTGACAGGCTCTTTGATTGCACCGGGCACCTCTGGGTTTTGATGGTCCTGCTTTGCTGGGTGAGAGGACCAGGGAGTAATAATGGAAAAGGCAACTGTTCTCCTTCTGTACTCACGTAACTTAAGTTTAGAATAGTCCTTTCGGATCTGCAGGCCACTTGAGTTAGGATGTAGATTCAGAACAGCATGACATGGGGGGCAAGAATACTAGACAAGGAGTCTTGGGTTTAAGTCTGGCTCTCCACTTAATAACAGTTTGATTTTAGATGGGGTACCTCTCTTCAGACCTTGTTTTTGTGCACTTATTTCAGTCATGTCCAACTCTTTGTGATATGATTTGGGGTTTTCTTGGAAGAGATACTGAAGTGGTTTGCCATGTCCTTCTCCATCTCATTTTATGATGAGGAACTGAGGCAAACAGGGTTAAGTGTCTTGCCCAGAGTCACATAGCTAGTACATGTCTGAGGCCAGATCTGAACACAAGAAAATGAGTCTACCTGACTTCAGGCATGACATTCTATACACTGTGCCACCCAGCTGCCCTCTTTGAGCCTGGTTGGGAATTATAGCTCCTTCTACATCTCCCTGAGAGTTTTAAGTAAGTATCAAAAATGATAATACATGTGAAAACAATTTGAAAAAAATTCGAATACTAAAAAAGTAAGGTGCTATTCTTTTAACCTGAGGATGGTCTAAATTCTTTTAAATATAGCTCCTAGTCCTAAAATCCTACCTACCATTTTGCACTAACCACAAACCTTTTTCTTTCTTTTTTTTTTAATAGGATCCTAGACCATAGAATTTTGGAGTTGTGGGGTACGTTATTTCCCTAGGCTTCCTCTAGTCCTGCTCATACCTGAGTGGAAATCCCCTCCACAATTTCTCTGACTAGTGGTCATCTGGATTCTGTATTAAGATATCCAGTGATAGAGAGGTTATTACTTCCTGAGGCAGCAGCTCCATCTGTTTTTGCCAACTATGATAGTCACCAAGTTTTTTCAAGATGAAAACAGTATACTTTCCATGTATTGTTTTCAAATTTGCCTTCAAGGATATAACAGGACAAATACTTTTTCTACAGGATAGTCTTTCAACTCCTTGAAAACAGTGAATGTCACTGTCCCCCAAAGTCTTCTCTTACTATTTCCAGTTTCTATTTCCTCAGTCACTTCAACTGATCTTTATAGTTGACGAGTGTTTTGGTCACTTCACCATTCTGGTTGCCTTCCACTATTTGTCCTTCAACTTGATGCAATTTTAGGAATGACCTCAATATTCTGACGCAGTTAAGTGGCTCAGTGGATAAAGCATCAGGCCTGGATTTAGGAGGACCTGAGTTCAAATGTGACCTCAGATATTTAGCTTTGTGACACTGGGCAAGCTGCTTAATCCTGTTGGCCTGAGTTTCCTCATCTGTAAAATCAGCTGGAGAAGAAAACGGCAAACCACTCCAGCATCATTGCCAAGAAAACCCCCAATGGAGTCATGAAGAGTTGGACATGACTGAAAATGACTAAAAAACAATGATAACAATATTCTGGAATTGAATATTATATTCCTGGTAGAAACTAATCAGGGCACAGAACAGTGGAGTTATCAGCTCCCTCATCCTGGACACTAGATTTTTATTAATTCCGCCCAGTATTTGATTTCTTTTCTTTCTTTTTTTTTAATGGAGAGTTTGTAGTTTACTACAACTCCCAGTGAATCATTCTACCAACATTTATTAAGCACCTATTGTGTACCTATGCACTGGAGAAACAAATATAAAAAAATGAAACTATCCTCTCAGGCACATAATGTTTTTTCAAAGAAGAAAACAGATACATATATAAGCATTATATATGTATACACTGATCATGAAGCACTCTTGTTCTGTCTCTTAAATCTTGTTATTTGTGTTTTAGAAATGACAGCATTACATTGATAACAGGGCTACATCAATGATTACATTGATAAAGTCCAGTCTATGTTCTGCTCCTATCCCTGCTTCCCTCCCCCCTTTACTCATACACAGGCAGAAACATTGGACCCCTCTCCCCCTTACCACTACCACCACCTTGTGTTGCTATTTATTTTTCTTTTCTGTGAAATAGCCTCCACTTATCCAAATTTAACTTCATTCTATCAGAGGCTGTTACAAACCCTTCCAATTGTCTCCCTTTCAGAAAGCATGTATTTTTTTTAAGAAAGAAATCCATTCTAACCTTTCTTGCTCTAGAGATTTACCAGCCCACTAATTGGGCACCCCATGGACCAAACAAGATCGACTTTGACTTCTTCTCAATGCCACTCTTGAAAAGCAGCATTCTGATGTTTTGTCATTTTGATTATTTTGTGACTCAGAAGCTTCTCTCTCTCTCTCTCTTTCTCTCTCTCTCTCTCTCTCTCTCTCTCTCTCTCTCTCTCTCTCTCTCTCTCTGTCTCTCTCTCTCTCTGTGTCTGTTGCTCTCCATATCTCTCTCTCTCTCTCTCTCTCTCTCTCTCTCTCTCTCTCTCTCTCTCTCACACACACACACACACACACACACACACACACACACACACACACCCCACATGTTGTTTTCCAGGAAACTACTTGCTACTCAAAAACTGTGTTGGCCCCAGACAGTCAACACCAGACACTGTCCACTTTAACTTCATCAGTACCTGGAGGCAAGGGTAAAAATCTGGCCATAAATACAGCTATTAAGTGGAAGAGCCAGTAGAAGAGTCAAGGGAGACAAACCACATGGTGTAGTAGAAAGAATGGTAGATTTGGATTCAGAGGACCCAGGTTCAAATCCTAACTGTGTCACTACCCATTTGACCTTGGACCTCAGTTCCTCCCATCTAAAATGAGGGAACTGAGCTAAGGTCCTTTCCAGCATTAAATCTATGAAATTCTGAGTACCCTATGAAATTCTAGGATGACACAGGGACAGCGGCCATCAAAGCATCCCATCCAAGGTTGGGATTCCCAAAGTATACCCAGACAAACCCGCAGAGTAAATCGAGGGTGTTTCTAAAACCGGTTGTTGTTTGTTGTTGTTGATGTTTCATGTCTGACTCTTCATGGCCCCATTTGTGGGTTTCTTGGTAAAAATACTGGAGTGGTTTGCCATTTCTTTCTCCAGCTCATTTTATACACAAAGAAACTTGGGTAAACAGTGTTAAGTGACTTGCCCAGGATCACACAGCTGCTAAATGTCTGAAGTTGGATTTGAACTCATGAAGATGAGTCTTCCTGATTCCAAGCTCAGTGCTCTTTGCATTGCACCACCTAGTTACCCCAAACCATTAGTTGGCCTGCTAGGATTTTAGTCTATGCCACAAAAATGACAAATTCACAATAAAACATTAGGATGGTTAATCAGATTCTGAGATCTCAGAATTCTTCTCATCTACATGAATTTGTCCCTCTTTGAGCCTTACGTTTTTACATCTATAAAATGGGTATATTAAACACTAGCCCTGCCTGTGCTACAGGAAGGTTGTGAGGTTCAGACGAGAGAATGCATTTGAAAGCACTTCATAAAACATAAAGCAATGGGCAAACATGAGGGACTCCTATCTATATGCCTTCTCCAGTCTAGTCAAGCCAGTTTCTTCACTGACCCCTGAACAATTATGTTTCTGCCTGACTCAGAGGCTGGCTTGTGTTATGCCCCTTCACTCTCCCTTCTCCCTACCTGTATCCCACCTAATATTGCAAGGCCTACTTCAGATTTTGTCTCCTCCCCAAAGGCCTTTCTCTCTCACTCTAATAATCTCTACTTCTGCTGGGCTTCTCTAGCATTTATCCATCTACTTTACTCTGGCATTTAATCGTACATTGACTCTCGCATTGTTACTTAACTGTTGTGTGAATTAGTAAACATACAGATTCAGAGTTTAAAGTTAAAAGGGACCTTAGAACAGAAAATACTAGGCCATAGAATACAGGATGATAAAATTGAAAAGTAGGTTAGAATAAATTGAACACTAGATAAGAGAAGGGACCTTGGAACATAGAACAATGAAACCAAAAGGGAGCTTAGAACATAGAATGTCAGGGCTGGGAGGGACCATAGAAAACAAAATGTTAGAATGTAGAACACAAAATATTAAAAGGCATCCTTAGAAAATGGAACGTAAAATGATGGAGTTAAAAGGAATTTTAGATGTAGAATGTCAGAGCTAGAAGGGACCTCAGAGATCACCTAATCTAGAAATTCTTTACTTTTTCCTGTTTCAGACCCCTTTGTCTTTCAATTCTATGATCCCTGTCTCAGAACTATTTTTTTTAATGCAAAAAATAAAATACATAGAATCACAAAAGAAACCAATTGGGCTGAAATACAGTTATCAAAATATATATTTTAAAAGGAATGTACAGATTGCCTCCTGGAAATCTCTCAGGGTCCATGGATTCTCTAGGTTAAAAGCTCCCCATTTGATCAAATATACTGATTTTACAGATAAGAAAGCTCTGTGTAAGTATCAGTAAGGACTATAAGTATCAGTAGGACAAAGAATGTCTTATGTATCTGTTGTTTTATTTTTTCTATTCCTCCTAGTGCCTGTTATGCACATAGTAGTAATGAATTAGAAGGCATAAAACACTTAAGCAATCTTGGAGCAGAAGGTAAGACCGTTCCCACCTCATTGAGCCAAGTGATGTAAATTTCCCAGCCAGGACCACAACAAGTTATGCAAAAATGCAGACCAGACAGTGTGGGCTGTGCACCTCAGACAATAGTTCTTCTCTCAAGTGTGTCTGTGATTGATTCCTACTTGCCTATACTGGAGAGGAGAGGTTAGTCTTTCAAGGAGAAGAGATGGCAAAGGGAGATAATGATGGGATTAGGCAAGACAGGTCAGTCTGAGCTATGCAACCCTAGCGAAATCTGAAATAACTTCCTGAAGCAGGAATATCAGGGCTGGGTTGGCAAAGCTGATGGGACATAGGCCAAATGTGTTTCACAGAGCTTATCACAGAATGTCACGGAATATTGGAGCTGGAAGAAACATCAGAAATCAACTAACCACACCCCTTTAATAATAAAAAAGTAAATGAGGCCAGAGAGGGACAAAGACATAACTAGAACTCAGGTCTTCTGACTCCCAATTGAATACCCTTTCTGTGACTATTCTGCATTTGATGAATCATTTAAAATAATTCACCTTTGAAACTTCCCCCACAAATCAATATTTTGCTTCACACCAGCCTTATTTACTCCCCAACAGGAACATGTTCATGCTAAAATAATATTTTGTGTTTAAATATGTGGTTTAAGATTTACAAAGTGACATCAATTTGATAATACCATAGTTTGTTTCTATTTTGAAATTGCTTACTGTTCTATCAGAATCTTTAAAATAGTCATTCTAGAGTTACAAATGTTTTGTCAGTATATGATTCAAGATTCACTACTTCCAGGAAACCTTACCTGATTGACTATCCATGTCCAGCGTACCTTTACTGCCTTACTTCAAGTTAACAGCATATTACTATTTTTTTTTTAGCTCCTATAGACCTACAACCATAGGAGTCACAATACAGGAGTAAGAGAAAACTCTGCCTTTTAAAATTTTATGATCCTGTTGATGAGACAAAATAGCGCAAGAGACAAAGAACAATACCAAACAATATGTAACACAGAGGAATACTATGTGGCATAGGCAATAAATACTCTGGGCATTCATACATGGGAAAGGATCTTGTATGTAGGTCACTATAGTCAAAGGAGATACTCTAGAAACCTATTTCTTTACCTGTAAAGCAAATGTCTGAATAACCGCCCTACCTCATTAGGCTGTTGTAAGGATCAGGTAGGATAATGGATGTGAAATCATTTTGTAAACCAGGTTTTGTTCAGTCATTTCAGTCACGTCCAACCCTTCATGACCCCAGCGGGGTTTTCTTGGCAAAGATATTAGGGTGGTTTGCCATCTCCCTCTCTAGTGGATCCATTCTGTCAGGCAATTAGAAGTTAAGTGACTTGTTCAGGGTCACACAGTGACGAAGTGTCTGAGGCTGGTCTTCCTGACTCTAGGCCCAGTGCTCTATATATTGAGCCACTGGCTGCCTTCAAACTTGTTAGTACAGAACAAATATAAAGTGTGACAATGCAAATGTATACCTGCAAATGTATACATGTATATGTGAGCACACATGCATACACAAATGGTATCCAAAAGTCTTAGCGTGCATGTAGTTTTTTTTTTCAAAGGCAATTGGGGTTAAGTGACTTGCCCAGGGTCACGCAGCTAGTAAGTGTCAAGTGTTTGGTCTGAGGCCAGATTTGAACTCAGGTCCTCCTGACTTCAGGGCCGGTGCTCTATCCACTGCGTCACCTAGCTGCCCCTGTAGTTTTTTACATATCTACTGGCTGTCCAGGTGATACAGTTTAAGTGACTTGCTGGTAAGCAGTCCAGAATAATTACCTGAGTAATAGAGATCCTGGCCACAACATGGAAGGCTTCAAATACCAAGAACAACTTAGACTTGCCGCTAGGAGCAATAGGGAGCCATGGTAGCTTCTTAAACAGAAGAATGACAATCAGTGTAGTGCTTTACAAAGATGCATAGGAGACTTGCCTAATAATTCCTAATAAAATAATTTTCCCCAAATGGAAAAAGATTGCTTTGCAAGATAATGGTTTCTTCTCCTGAAAGTCTTCAAGCAGAGGTTGGCTGACTGATTACTTGCTGGGTATAAGGTAAAGGGAATTACTGTTCAGTTTCTAATGCATCAGGTCAGTAGCATCAAACAGAAATAGATGGGATGAATATTGATTTAGAAAACCACAAAGTAACATTATCTATGTTTTATCGTATTTTTGTTTATTTTTTGTTACACATTTCCCAATTACATGTGAATGTGGTTCAGGCCCTAGGTAGTTTTACAGATTTGGGGAGTTTGATACCTCTGGACCTTGTGAGTTCCTTTCTAACTCTGAGATTCTATAACTTTGTGAAGACTTGGGTGATATGTCTAAGAACAAATCAAGGAGGGAGGGTGGGAGATCCAACTGGAAAGCTGATGAAAAAGCCCAGCTAGGTGGCACAGTGGGTAGAGCATCAGCCCTGGATTCAGGAGGACTTGAGTTCAAATCCGACCTCAGACACATAACACTTACTAGTTGCGAGACCCTGGGCAAGTCACTTAACCCCATTGCCTGGCAAAAAAAAAAGCCCAGGTTAAAGATAATAAGGGCTAGGATCATATTGGGGAATGGGAGTAATTAGGTAGCTTGCAAAGATCACATTTTCAACACCCTTGCTTTTGTTCTCCAGTTATGTCACATATGTAGAGCTAGGGTCAGGCACCTGTAAGTCTAAGACAGAATCTGAAAACAGTGCCCATGACCACCATCCCCATGTGTTATTCATTGCCTTCAGTATGGTACATATAATACAGAGCAAAATTTTCTGACATGAAAATATGTGCATTGAATCATGCCATATTAAAACTGTGCTTCATTGTACCCTGCCCCCCTTGAATGTTGCAACCCAGACAGCCACTTTCCCTGCCTACCTTTTAATCTATCTCTACATGCATGTATGCATGTATGCATGTCTGTAAATGTATGGATGTATCTTATTAGGCCAATTCTATTGGAGCTCCTTTGGTAGTGATGATGGAGGTATCTCCGACTTTCTTTCATATTTCAATTTTATATCAACTAACACAGGGCTCTCTTTCCAAAAGTCACATAATAAATCCCAGCTAAAATAAAGGATAAACAGTTAAATTTTCATCCAAGAATTTCAAAACCCCCAACATATTGCATCTTGCTGACGGGTATGTACTGGGTTGATAAAAGCAGTGAAAACTAACATGAAAATACCAAGTTAGCCTAAATGCTCTGAGATCTATGTCTTTACATCCAAACTAATTTAATGCCATTACATGCCCCTGTCAAACATTCCAAAATACTATTACTTACTAGTTAAGTAGGAATTTAGTCTGGTATTTATCACTTGCTTCATTAACATACTTGAAAGACTACAGGTCAAACCCCATTACAATGAATCCCATAGGATCCTCTCAAATCTTCTGTTATAACAAAACTCTCTTGTTTTGAATATTGTTTGAAATAAATGGGTCATAAACATGGGCTTCAAAGTCATTCTTATAGAAAGTCAACTAACTGCACTGGAAACTTGTACTGAACTCAAAATTAGGATATCCTGGTTTATGGGACCAGAGAATTTAGAATTGGAAGGGACCTTGAAGATCATCTCTTTCAACTCCTCTCATTTTACAGATGAGGAAAATGAGGTCAATGGAGGTGAAGGCTTGCTTAGGATCACAGAGCTAGTAAGTACCTGAGCTAAGATTTGAATCTAGATGCTCTTTCTGTTGTGCTACACTCTAGAGAATGGAAGGTGATCTTTCCCCAAACAGTTGAAGAATTTCAGTGGCATGGAGCTTCTCATTGTCCAGCTGGATGATCAAAATATAATGTCAGCCAATGTATGTATAGCCAAAATATAATAGTAAGCCAAGGCCAGAAGAAATTCCTGAATTAAGCATAGACATCTTTCTTTCCTATGTTCATAGAGTCTCCATGCTGTGGTTCATCTCTGACAATATTTTCATTATAGTCTGGCTTCCTTCTACCACCTATCCCACTTCTAAAGCACCACATGCCCCACCATCAGCTGGTATGTACTTAAGGAATGCAAGCTCATTTTAATTACCTATCCTTCAAGGCCCAGTTGAAGTACCACCACCATAAAGATGCCTTATTCTGACGTTCGAGGCCTTATTCATTTCCCCTCATAAGTTCATAGGGACTGACCTTGTCTTCCAAACCCTGCCTATTCTACAGTTGAGTAAACTGAAGCTCAAAGAGTAGAAGCCACACAGGAAGTGCAGAACAAGCTCTTGAACCTCAGGTCTCTTCAGCCCACTATTCTTTCTATACTAGGCAGAGTTATTAATAATTCCTTATACCACTTACAGATGATTCCATATAATTTAGCAGTTAGCATTATACTTCTTCCTCTTGTGTTTCTTGCTGGTTGTTGCACATAATTCACGTCTGGATAGATTTTAAGCTCCTTAAGATTGAGGACCATGCCTTGTTGTCTAAAGCTTCTTATATGATCCACAGTGGTTAGAAAACACACTGCTGAGGACTAAACAGGTGCTCAGTAACTCCTTGCTCACTGTTCGGCCATCAAAACAAAATGAGGAAATTAAATCACTTATTCCTTTACCCCTATTGCCATCCTCCCTAGTGACCTCTCCCCTCCACCAAAAGATTAATTCCAAGGGCAAAAATAAATGGTTTGGAATTCTCTGAATAACTGAAAGTCAATGTGAAGAGGTTAGAGCACTAGACACGTAGGCCAAAAGTTTGGGTTCTCATCCTGGCTTCCTAGCTCTATGGTTATAGGTAACTTACCTAACTTCTCTAAGCCACAATTTTATCTATTAAAAAAATGAGGATAATATTGTTTGCATTACTGAGATAAATAAAAATGAACTTGAGTTATCTCCAACTCTACCTGGCAGTTGTGAGGGCTGCTTATAAGGAAAGGGGTCAGACTTTCCTTACAAGCGTGCATGCACGCACACACACACACACACACACACACACACACACGTATGTATGTATGTATGGGTGTGTACATATGTGTATACACACATATATGCGTTATGTATTTTCATCTTGGAATTGAGTTGGTACTGAATTCTCAAAGTTTATATCAGTAGAGTATAAGCTCTTGCAGTTTCTACTATGCTGGAAAAGTATGGAAGCAGTAATGTTTGTGCTTTCCAAGGACCAGCCAGACTAGCTACTAAGACTAAGGTTTCTCACCAGTGGGTTGGTAACTAGGCAATGAATTATTTGACCAAAACAACCCATGAAACAATGGACCCAATGAAACAAAATGGTCCTGAGTCTGTCTCCTTCTTCGGCTGGAGGGATAGAAGTAGCAGGACAGAAAAGAAGGTATCACACACTTTTTTTGTCTCTAAACATGATTTTAGCTGTTGGTAATATCAATAGGATTTTCCTCCAACTTATTGGGCATCAACACAGACTGTCACCGTAAACAAGAAGGCCAAAAACCCCTAGAAACTACCACAGGAATGGCACATTTGATCTCCTTGCTAGTGAAGAAATACAGCAGTAAGAGTAACAATGGTTAAGAATACACACTCATTTTTCAAATCTTACAAAACAATATGGTAGAAGTTGATAAGTAACATCACCTCATAAAAAAACCAAGATGTAGTAGGGGAAAAAAATCAAAAAGTTTAGATAGCTCATTAAGCCAGATTATACCAAAAACATAAAGAATGAAATGAGAACAACAAATGGATGAAAAATGGAAAAGATCCATCAGGATCTCTAGACCAATTTTTTTTCCTTGTCAATGACTTATATTTGGACTAAAATATCACAGTCTTTGATGTGTAACATGAAGAAGTAGAAATGGCATTGAAGCAAAGAAGGAAAGGATGAACAAGTGGACCAGTCTAAGTAAACAGATCAGTAGTCCATCTTAGAGGTAACATAATTTTGAAGGTACTAAGGATTTTAATTTGGGGATGTCTTAAAGAAGGAAGGATATGCTCTGCTTGCAACAAATCATGATATGTAATTACTACCAGAAAAAAAGGTAATTTGGAAAATATCAATAATTCACATGCCTGCTTTCTCATCTCAAAATATGAGAATAATCTGCATGCATACAGAGGACATTTTTGGTGAAAATATAAGAAGGGAGCAAGTAGGCTTTTACAAATTACATTCTATAATAGTCCACATCTTTGCAGTCACATGGGTGAGGTAAAAGGTATAGACAGTAACAAAACAAAACAAAAACATTTTTAACTAACAAAACAAAATAAAGTGTTTGTTCAGTGGTATAAAATCTTTCCTTAATAGTTCTCCTCCAACCAGGTGTCTCTCCACCCATGTTAAATCATCGAAAGTTTCAACAATAAGGATCACTTAATGAATGACCTTTTCTCAAAAAAAAATTACTTTGTATTTCACAATCACAAACTTAAGTCTACTGTCTAGCCAGACTAGTTAAGGGAAAAGAAAAGTACTGAGAGAGGTAATAGAGGCAGCAGTGTTCAACAGACTGAATGAAGCTAAGGTTCACAATGATGGCATCTAATGACCTTAGGCTTTTTAATTAAGCAGCATAATTAAGGTATCTAGGTGGAAATGTAGATTAGAGAACTGAATTTGAGTCAGGAAGACTGGAGTCCAAATTCTACCTTGTGTATTTACTATCTGTATAATCCAGTACAAGTTACTTAAGTGCTTGACTTCAATTTTCTCATCTGTAAAACAGATATTATAATAGCAATGGCATGACAGGATTTTTGTTATGATCAAATGAGATAACATGCAAAGTATTTTGCAAACATTAGTGCTATACAAATTCTACTTAATATTATTAAATATTAATTATGCCTATCTAACTAGGTATAAAACTGTGAGACATGCCCACCAAAGGGAATTTGCCACTATCGTAAATAATGTTCAGCACAGGGTCCAAATGGAAGAGGAATTTCTATAGATGGTGAGATCCTTCAGGTACCCCATTTTCAGTTGACATTGTGCTGATGAGAACAAGCCCTGGAATACTGTGGAGCCTCCTGAGATCTATAATCACTCAGAAGAGTCCAGACTAACTATCCACATAGGAAAACCCAAGTGAATAAAGAATGACTCTTGTCTAGGCTATGATGCAATTTGTTGGACAGTTCATCCACCAAAATGGATTTTCCACCATATGTATCTTGTACAGAAACTGTAGACAGACAGTGAACTGGGACCACAATTGGGTATGAAGAGAATGAGCTGGATAAGAATTCTTTTAAGAACTTAAAAGCTTCTCCTAGATCCAAAATCTCATGTTTTAACATCAGTAGTCATCCAGTAATGTTACATGACATAAATCATGGACTAGAATCAAAATTCTAGGTGATCCAAGGGGTAATGTACAGATATGTGAATAAAGAACAATAAAGAACTACATGCAAAAAGTTTCATAAAAGATAAAAAAAACAGAAAAGGGGGTATGTTAATCAAATAGTAAGAGCAAGGGATAATCAATGAATAGCCCATAGGCTACATTGGTGTCCATATATCAAGAGACTTAGAAGAAGTCTACCAGCATGAGGACAAAACTTCTGTGAAAGATATTTAGGACATAGGAGTCACACAGGAAAAAAAGGCATATATAGGTTCAATTTCTACCATTAACATCCTTGAGTAGGTTAGCCTGGCCTAAGTAGTTAGAAAAATTTGGAGAAAAAGATAGGGGCCAGGTTTGTGCAGTTTCAGTTTTATCTGTTGGTAATAAGAAGTCCTGGTAGGTTTCTGAACAGGAGAATAACACTAGCAAATAGGTATTTTAGGAAGATTTATCTGGTGGAGTGAATAAGATGAGGTGGAATGAGAGGAACTAGGTGACCCAGATACCAGTTAGGAGTATATTAGTCCACATCTTCAATGAGTCTTCTGTTTTAGCCTTAATACTATTCTTCATGGGGGCAACTAGGTGGTACAGTGGATACAGAACCAATCCTGGAGTCAGGAGGATCTGAGTTCAAATCCATCCTCAGAGACATGATACTTACTAGCTGTGTGACCCTAGGCAAGTCATTTAACTCCTATTGCCTCACCCCCCTCCCAAAAAAAAATGCTGTTCTTCATAGACATTAATCTTCACCCATCTTTTCACAGGCCTGAAGCTTCTCAGCACGTGTTCCACCATTTTATGCTCACTGTCTATGACTCGTGGACTCCAATTTCTTCCTATTAAAAAAAAATGTGCCATTAGCTTTTCTTGCATTTTCTCTCATTGTCCAGTCTCTCAGAGCTGACAGCAGCTCCATAATCACATCTTGCATTTCTTTTAGGATGTTGTTCATCTTGACCAGGTGACTTGAATTCATGTAAAGAAAACTATATGCTGCCTTACTCTGTGCTTACTTATCTTGGGTATCAACTCTCGATTGTTAGAGTCATTGAGAAAAGGTTAAATGATGTTCTACATTACTTAAGAAGGCATAAGAACAATGAATGTTATAGAAAGGTTTCATCCCAAATAACTAAAATCTATTTCTAAAAGTTTCAACACTAAAATTTTAGAGATCTGGCCCAATCCTCTCATTTTACAGATGGAAAAAAAAAATGAAGCCCAGAGACAAAGTGACTTAAGGCCCAAGGTCACACTGGGATTAAGTATCACACAGAGAATTTAACCCAGTTTTATCTGATTCTAAAACCAGCATTCTTTCCACTAAACAGTGCCACCCTACCCACTTGTACTATTGGCAAACAGTATCTGGATCACTCAAGGATTTATGGCATTTTAGAGCTAGAAGAGGCATGAGACATGAACTAACCCTCCCCATTTATTTTACAGGTGAGAAAACAAAGACCAAGAGAGAAGAAGTGGTCAAGGTCACATGACTCATTGGTGGTAAGGATAGTGTCCCCATCCAGTTCCCTTGATTCCCAGCCATTTCAGTATTTTTCCCCTGAGCCACACTGTCTCTCCACCTATGTGGATATTCAACACTCCTCAGTGATGCTAGATGGACTGTTACTGTATCTTTGGTGTTAATATTTTTAAATCCACATGATTGACTTGCTTGTCTCATCCAATCTCTATTTACATCACAGGCTACTACAGCCTTAATGTGGTGGGTTTGTTTTGGTTCTTTGGTTGTTTTCTAGAAATCCCATGTTGTGTTTTGTTTTTCAAATCTTCCTGGCGACGAATGCTCCCAGCAGCCTGCCTTTCTATTCCCCTCCTCCTAATGGCTTTAATGAATAACTGGAAGGAGACAGAGGAAGCCAGACATTAAGGCAGATGGAGAGCTGCACAATCAGGAAGCTTTCGACACAGAGATGCTCACTGAAATACACACAGTCAAGCGAGGACGTTCAAAGCACAGGGTCTGGAGCAGATTTCTGTGAGCTTATTTAAACTACACACTCAGCCTGCAGATACGGGACTCCTGGAGTCTTTGTTTGTAAACAGCTATTCCTGCTGGCATTTGACTTAGGAGGGAGGGGGAAGACAGTGAGAGGGAAAGGGGAAGAAAAGACAGGGAGGAGAGAGGGAGGGAAAGGGAAAGAGAGAGGCACAGAGAAGGGGAAAGGAAAAAGATGGAAGAGGAAGATGAAAAGAAAGGAGGAAAGGGAAGCAGAGAAAAGAAATCAGAGAGGGAAAAGGTAAAGAAAGAGAGAAGAAAGGATAGGAAAGGGAGGAGAGAGTAACATAGAGAAGGACAGAAAGATAGAGAGATATAGAGAGGGAGATAGAAAGAGACAGAGTAAGATGGAGAAAAGGAAAAAGAGGGAAAAACAGAGACATATATAGAAAGGGAGTGAGAAGAAGATGATGTGATAAAGCAGCAGAGAGAAAGAGAGAGAGAGAGAGAGAGAGAGAGAGAGAGGGAAAAGGAGAGAGAGGGAGTGGGGGAGAGAGAGAGGGAGAGAGAGAGAGAGAGAGAGAGAGAGAGAGAGAGAGAGAGAGAGACAGAGACAGAGAGAGAGAGGCGCACAGGCAGGTTGTGTCCAGTAGGCTCCCAAGTATGTTTGTTGCTGAGAACACAAAGGCAGTACTGTATTCAGTGAATATGCTTGTTTTAACAAGGCTAGTGGGAATATGATAGGTACATGCAGAAAATGCTTTAGCAACTTAAACAACCCTACACTGAGAGATTCCCATGGCATTCTCCCCCTCCACCCCAAACACACACACACACACACACACACACACACACACACACACATCACAAAGTCATCATACTACTCAGTCCTTCAGTATGTTGTGAACTCACAGACCTGAGCCACTTCATAGGGCCTTTCCTTTTACTGACCCACTGATAAACTTGCTTCTTTCACCATATGCACTGTTTGATCCTATAGCTCTTGTTTACTTTTTTTAAAAAATGCCCTCCATCAGGGGCCAATAGTCATTTCAGGAACACTGTTTCTTTAAAGAATGAACAAGGCACCAGTTGATGGTACTTAGGCAGTCACTGACCTTTTTATTGATCTAATGAGTAAGTCTAGTACAATGAGCACTCGTGTTCTCCATACACAGGCCTTAGAGTGCTTCATGGGATAAAAATAATAATATTGGCTTTGCACCACATTTTAATGATCTCAAAATATTTTAAAATCTCTCATCTCATTTAAGCCTTACAACAGCCCAGCAAACTAGGTAGCCTATTTCAGTGCAAAAAGCCCTGGATTAGGAGGCAGGAGACTTGGGTCGTACTCTAAGCTTTGCCACTTAGTTTGTGTGACTACAAGCAAATCAGTCTAACTTTCTAAGTCTCAGTTTTTTCATTGCTAAGTTAGAGTGGAGATGACCCCTAATTTGTTTTTGAATCTGTGCATCTATGAGCTCCATTTTACAGATGGGAAGACCAAGGTCTTAGAGAAATGAAGTGACTTGCTCAAGGTCACATAGCCAGCTTGTAGAAAGAACCAGAAGGCTTTGAGATAAAGCACAAAGAGCAGTGGGACCTGAGTTCTATGGACTGTAGGTTCTTCCAAATCTGCGTGATTTCAGGGCTGGTCACTCAATATCTCTTGGCCTTAGTTGCAAAATAAAAGAATTAATTGACCTAAATGGACTCTGAGGTTCCTTCCTACTCTATATCTCGGATCCTAGGAATCTGAGCCTGTGAATCTTATCTCAGTACTCCATTCACTCCACAATCAGAAACTACAGATAATATTGACCAGTAAGGATTTGAACTCTACTTTCCTATGTTAAATCTTTGAGCATCCTAGTCCTTTTTAGGGAAATGTAGGTAAGAGTTGTTCTTCTAGGCATTCCTAGAGGACAGTAGGTCTTTGAAGAAGGGATTAGGATGGGTGGGTCAGGAAATCTAGAAGCATTTATTAAGTACCTAGGTAACAACGTGCACACTGCTAAGTGATAGAGATACAAAGAATGACAAAAAAAAAATAAAGGAACCCACATTTTATTGGGGGAAACAAAATGTAAATAAACATGTATGTATAATGTGTACACTAAAAATGGTAGATAACCTCACATGGATAGCACTAATAGTGTGGAATGGAGAGATTAGATCAGGAACCGTCTCTTGTAAAGGGTGGGATCCAGACTGGGACTTGTAGGAAGCCAGGGAAATCAAGAGGTGGAGATGAGGAGGAAGATCATGGTAAGCATAGGAGACAGTCAGCAAGAAAGCATGGAAATGGTAACACAAGATGAAATCTTCCCTCCAAGGAACAGCAAGAAGGTGTTGTATATTGCTGGTCACAGAGTACTGGATTATGTGGTTTGTTCTTTGTTCTTGAAGTGGACAATGACATCAGGAAGACAAGGCCACGACTTGCAAGTGAATCGAATTTAAGTGAGGGAGAGCTATATAAAGTCACCAGACTCACTTTCTCCTCCAGAGCCATCTGAGTCTAGTGGAAAGATATAGATCAAGATGACTAGAGATGGCCCAGCATAGTACTTGAAGGGGAGTAGAGAGTGAGGAAGGGGATATGTTGCATGGGCTTTAAGAGCCAAACAGATGATTTTATATTTGATTCTACAGGTAATAGGGAGCCACTGAAATTTATTAAGTAGCAGGGTGACATAGTCAGAACTTTTGATTTAGGAAACACCCGAGTGGAGGATGGAACGGAGTGGGGGAAGACTTGAGGCAAGAAAAACAGCCGGAAAGTCAACCGCAGTAGTTCAAGCCTATGAGCTGATGAGGACCTGCACTGAGGGACAAGTGGCTGTGACAAAGGAGAGAAGAGGACATGCAAGAGAGGTTATGAAGGTAGAAATGACTAGATTTGGTAACTGATTAGATGAAGGCGGTGACTCTGAGTGAGAAGTTGAGGATGATACCAAGGGTGAAGGCCTAGGTGGCTACCAGAATCATGGTTCCTGTGTCAGATTTGGGGAAGTTCAGAAAAAAGGAGAGAGAATTTAGGGGAAAGACGACGACTTCTGTTTTGGCTGTGTTGAGTCTGGGGGGCATCCACTCTGAGACATCTAGACTTAGAGGTAGTAGAGGAGACACTGTGAGAAAGGGAGAAAAAAAATAGGAAACGAGATTGAAAGAGAAAAGCATTTTGGAAAATTCCTCAAACTAACAATGAAAATATAAATTGGATAATCACTCTACAACAGAAAGGAAAACAGATTTTCACAGGTTTCTTGGGCAGACACATCTCAAGAAGTACAGTACAAAATGTATTTGCTTCCACAATTCTTCAACTTTATGCCTTCTCCAAGGTTCTCAGCGTGATATATAGTATTAAAAGCACTGGACTTGAAATCAGGAGCTCCGTGCTTGGATAGCAGCATTGTTATTTACTAAACAGGTGATCCTGGGGAAAAAAATCACTTCAATTCCCTAGGTTACCGTCACTTTGGGGAAATAAAGGGGTCAACCTAGGTCATTACACTGACTAAAATCAGAGGGCCTGGGTTCCAATACTGCATTTGTCGCTTAGCACCTATGTGACTTTGGGCAAGTCTCTTAAATTATCTGGGTTTCAGGTTCCTCATCTGTAAAATAAGGGAGTTGGACTAGATGGTCTATAAGGCCCCTTCCAGCTCTAAAGCAAAGATCTTATGATTTTAAGGCCCATTTCAGTTTTAATATTCTAGGATATATTATTATAACAGCTTGTGCTCCAAGTTGCCTTACAGCTATACCATTCTAAATTCTGTGTTTTAACAATCGATGTTCCAAGGTCACTTCCAGCTCTACCAGGCTTTTGAGTCTATGCCTGTCAACCTCACTCCACATCTTGCCACTCCCAAACAAACCATTCCTCATATTGTTGAGTGTTCTGAATTTCACAATCCCTCTGTCTCATATTCATAAAAGTCCACACTGAGATATATGAGCATGCTTGTGTATACTGAGACAATCAATCAAAAGTATTTCTTTTACTTATCAACCATACTTATTCTATATGTATATATGTGTGTGTATACATGTGAGTTTATAACTTATAACTAAATTTCAAATGATACCATATGTCAAGCACTTTTGTTAACTTTAAAGCACACTACAGATTACCGCAAAAGTCTTAGATTAGTTTTAAGCTATTAAAGCAATAAAATTTATACATACACTTTATATATATTGTACACATGCGCACATATATACCTAATGTGCATTTATGTATTTGTGTGTGGAGATATATCATAGATCTCTATATGTATATATACTCTATGTAGAGTGTATGTATATATGTATATAGATATTTCTATATAGTGATATATCTATAGAGATAGATCTATACATCTCTATGTAGATAGATATTCATATGGATAGATCTCTTATACAGAAAGATATCTTTTATATAGAAAGACAGATTTCTCATATACAGAAATATATAGATATTTCTTTATCACTGTATCTATTGATATATAGATATACAAAAGATAAATATAAGAACAGACCAAGATCTCTACAGGTTCTTCATTGACTATGTGACTTTAGGTAAAACACTTCACTTCTCATAATATCTCCTTTAAAAAAAATCAATAAAATCAAATGGTTGGACTAGATGATCTCACAGAATTTAAAGTTGAAATACAGAAGAGGAAAACTGAGTCACAAAGAGATTAAGCAATTTACCCAGTCACTTAAGGACTAAGTAGCAGATGCAGGAATTCTTTGATTCCAGGTCCATTGTTCTTTCCTCGACCACCACAGAGGCTCAGTTCCTTTTTGTTCCAAAATTCCATGATTCTATCTTGAAAGGGTTAGCAGTCACTTTGACATGTGAGTTCCAGGATGTGTGTTAATCAGCTGCCTAACTTTACAGTTACACTTTACACATATACTTAGAGCCATGAATCAGTAGCTCCCTTGGATAGCCCTTTCTATGTCAAAAACAATGCATGCCAAGACTATCCACAAAGAGGACTTTCCCAAAGGATCTGCTAATTATGCCTTCATCCAGGGGAGCTGATCCCAGCACTTCTAAGGAAGAAGGCTCATTCTCCTCAAAGGGTGGCCAATGAATAGAAGATCTGAGATCTTGAGGTCACAGGGGTCGCTATAAGGCTTGCCAGACCAAAGGGAAATAGATTGAAAGGCCCTTTAACCAGTAAAGAAGGAAATGAGGGGATACCAGAGGAGCAGATAGGCCTGCAAAGGGCCAAAGAGGCTCAAATCAGCTACTGAGAAGATGAAGAGAAGAAAATTGAGAGAGGAAAGTAAAGTTGTCCTATCATATGCTGCAGAAGAAAGAGGAGAGCTGTGTGTGCAAAATAAATTCTCCCTGCTCACCCCCCCCCACCCCAACTGGGATGGAAAAGATATGAAGAGCCAAGACTGAAACAGGTCTTGAATTTTAATGGAAACAATACAAGTTGAGAAAATTCTTCCCTAATTTCCTATTCTCACACTTCCTTCTATTTCTATTTTCTCATCAGTCTTCCTTACCTCTTATGTCCCTCAAAAGTGAACGCACACACATTCACACCCAGAAACACATGTATCACCCCGTTTCCTTCCTACCTGCCTTCTCAATGGGCTTCCAGAACACTAGGCCTCCAGAAACTTGAATGGCAAACTCCTTGTAAACAATGAGTGGACCACACTGCCCTTCCCCCACCCCCTTCCCCTTTTGCAGGCGTCTGCATTCCTGTCAAACAATTTAGGAGAATAAACACGCTTTCTTTTCTTTATGATTGGAGTTTAAATGCTCTATTGATCTGAGAAAAATCAAAGGGCCTTGGGAATTGTGCATGCATGCAAGAGAGAGAGCTGGAGAGATATCCCAGGGATGGGAGATGAGCAGGTATTAATGGAGAATATCCCCTTGGCTGGAGATTTCCGGTAGAAGGCAGGATAAAATGGAGGGAAAGATGACCCCAGATGGCAGAAACAGTTTAAACATTTTAATCTGTGAAACTACCCTATTAGAATGATATCAAAGGCTCAAGCAGCAGGCTGGGGGTTGTATGGGGGGGGGAGACTGGGATCTGGCTAAAGTAGGTTTTGTTTAATTAGGGACTACTGGGATTTGAGGGATCAAGGGCTTAGCAAAATGAATGATGGATAGAGAGTGCCACAGGAAGTACCCCTCTGGGACTACTTTGGTGCCTTTTACTCAGGGATCTGTATTTCAAATTTTGTAATTAATGCCCACAGCAAGGGTCTCCCTCCTCTACTCCCCTTCCCAAGCAATCATAGGCTCATAAGATTCAGAACTGAAAGGGGCCTTAGAAATCATTTGGTTGAGCCCCAATTTTACAGATGAGGAAATTGAGGCCAAGATAGGTAAGTAAAGCAATTTGTTCAAATGACCAAGGTAGACCTAGAACCCAAGTCCTAGTTCCAACCCACCAATCATGTAGAAAAAGGTATTAAGCAGCCTCAAAACTTCCCTCTCAGTACTGTTACCTTAACGTGAGCCACCCAATTGTTGTTGTTGTTTTTCCCTCACCACATGCTTTGAAACAGTTCTCCAAACAAAAATACAGTAAAATGCACAGCATTTATTAGTAAGTAAATCCCTTGTGAAAGAGAGGGGGAAAGCCTTTAGCTGACAATTACAAAACTGCATCAAAGCTTGGGGGGAAGCACTTGAAATGGGCCCTAGGTGAGCATGGTAGAAGGGCACAGTTTCCAAGTAAGATCTGATCTACTTCCCTGGGTGGTGTGGTCAAGTGGAAAGGGTCCTGGACTTGGATCAGAAGGCTTGGACTAAAATCTAACATAGATGTGGACAATTGACTTCATCCTCTCTAAATCTAAGTCTTCCCATCTCTAAAATAAGTATTTTAAAGTTTAAAATCTGTAAGGAGCTTGACAGGTCATTTAGTCAGATCCCTCCCCCTTCCTTCTCCTTGCACTTTACAGATAAGGAAACTGAGATTAAACAACTGGCCCAAAGTCATTCAGCAAGTCAGTAGCAAATCCAGAATCTGAACCCAAATCCTTTGACTCCAGGCTCAGTGTTTGGTTAATGATAGGACTACCTTCCTCACACAAGGATGTGATGAAATCTCTTGGTGGGATAGGAGTTGCATTACTTACTATATTGGGAGCATCATTACACATGGAAGATACTTCTGTAGCCTTAAAACATTATCCATACAATGGAAGAATACAGAGCTAGGACAGGGCTTAAGAAAAGGAGGCCTTGGGCAAAATGGTGAAATCATAGAAAGCATAGAATGTTAGACCTGGAAAACACTTTTAAGACATGTAAGAGTACAGAAAACATCAAAACCAGAATAAACAGGACTTCGAATACAGAATGTCAGACCTGGAAGGGACTCTAGAACACAGAATGTTAGAGATGGAAGGGATTTCAGAACAAGTAATATTCAAGTTGGAAGAGACCTAAGAAAATAATGTTAGAGTCAGAAGGGATGGTAGAGCCATGGTCTAAATCCCCTCATCTACATAGAAGGAAACAGAGGCTTAAAGCAAAAAAAAAAAAAATCACCTGCCCAAAATTCCAGAGTAAATTAATGACAGAGCTAGGGTAAAACCTGAGATTCCTGATTTCCAGCCTAGAATACATTCTGCTATATATTTTGTTATTTAAGTTTGTCTTCGTTTCTCCAGAACTCTTCCTATTTCTTTATCCTTCTGTTCTCTTTCATCACCTACCATCCTTCTTCAAAGCCCTAATGCTCTCAAATTCATATTACTTCCTCAAAGCAACTGGTAAGTTAATTCATGTGTTAATGACAAGATGAGACCGGGCAGAGAATTTGTATTAGAAAACAGAAAGTTGGAATCCCAGTTTGGTTACTTAGTACCTATGTGACCCTTCTCTGGGTCTCAGCCACCATATATTTAAAATAAAGGGGCTGGATTAGATGATCTGGAAGGTCACTTCTAGTCCTAAATCCAATGACCCCTTTCAGAAAGATTTGCATTTTAAAAAAGAGCCTCAGGGAGAAGGGATGAATTTCTAAGAGCGGAATTTCAAGCCTGGGGTTACCTGGGTGGGGAAGAGACCTTCCCAGGGCCCCTCAAACCAAATTACAGGGTAGCCTGACTAGGTCATTTAGGTACTAGGCCACCCCTGCCTTTCTTTGGGTAAAACAGTCCAACAAAACAACCCAGATACCAATAGACTCCATCCCATTCATTTATCCTGACTGAATGGTGGTTCAAGGGCCAAGTAATGCAGAAGGAGACCAAGGGGGTTCTGAAAGGAAGCGTAGAAATCACTCACACAGAGACATGTCACAAATGACAAGGTGTCTGACAGATGGTTCAGTGACCTGGACCAAAGAGAGTTAGGGGTTTCATTTCCCATTCTCAGGGGAGTTGGGAAGGTGGGGGTAGGGGGTAGAGAGGAGGTTTATGAGAGAAAGGGGAGAGGGAAGAACTTTTCCACAGTCAAGCCACTCCCCACACACATACACACACACTCCCCCTCACCCCAGTACTAATTGGCTCTCTTATTCATAGGCTTCACTTAGAGGCCAGAGGCCTGAATGCCCCCTGAGGCACCCCCCCAACTCTCACTGTCCAGGGTGGTCCCTCTAGGTCAAGGGTGAGATGGAGTGGTGAACATGCACCATAGTCCTGTGGCTTTGGGTTTATACCTGATCTCCTAAGAGGCATAGCCATGGAATCCCCTAAAACACAAAATGTCTAAGAGGGAACCTCCCCACTTCAACTTAACAGTGCTCTGTTCAGCACTTAGCATCTAAAATTTTATATCTGAGTTTTCTGTGTTGCTGTCCTATCCTACCTTGAGACTGTAAGTTCCTGGGGGCTGGGACTTCGTCTCACTGAAACTTTGTGCTTCCCCTATCTTGGCAGGGCATAGGGCCCTGCATTCGGTAAGTGTTTAATAAATGTTTGTTGAATGAAAGTTAAGCAGCAGTGTTTTGTCAGTTTTTTGTTTGTTTTTTAAACGCGTCAAATGAACTGAATTGGGGAGGGAAAATGGGTCAAATCAGGAAATTCCGAAGACTGTATCAGTCCAAATCCTTGGTCCCATATGAACTGTAGGAATGCACATAGAAGAAAGAAGTTACAAAGAAGAGAACTGCAGCTGTAAGGAGGGCAGGTAAAAGAGAATGTGTGGGTAATCTCTGTTTTCAAAAAGAATCTAATGACCGTTTAAGAGTCATAAATCGATCAGATAGTACAAATCCCTTATTTTATAAATAGTTAAGAGGAAGTCAGAAAGACAACATGGCATGGTTGACAGAAATCTCTCTTTGATATAAGAAGATCTGGGTTCAAGTTCCAGCTCTGACAAAATACAGGCTGTGTGACTAGGAGGAAGTCTCTAGACTAAATTTGCGAAGCAGATGTCCACTCTCACAATCCAGGATGGTTCTGAAGTCACTGGTCTAGACCCTATCTTTCCTAATTTGAGGCCCAGAGAGTTAAGGAAATTTGCCTAAGGTCACAGGGTCAGGATTCAAATCCAGACATAGTGAAAAGAATCCTGGATTTAAAGTGCAAGCATCTGGATTCATATCACAGCTCTGCCATGTATTAGCTGTAGTGAGTGGTTTTGGGCAACTCATCATAACTTGAATTCAGTTTCATCTAGGAAAAAAAAATGTTAATTGGGCTCCACATGGAGTGGGAGGCCTGGAATCAGGACTCATCTTCCTGAGTTCAATTCTAGTCTCAGGCACTTACTAGCTGTGTGACCCTGGGCAAGTCATTTAACCCTATTTGCCTGAGTTTCCTCATCTGCAAAATGATCTGGAGAAGGAAATGGCAAAACGACCCTAGTGTCTTTGCCAAGAAACACCCAAATGAGGAGTCAGACACTGCTGAAAAGAATCAAGAACAAAAGCACTTGTGAAAGTATTTCACACAATTACTGTAAATTAAATAGTTACTAAAATTCAAAAGTGCTACAGAGGTAGAGAATAATTTTCAGTCTTGGTGCAGTCAGTAAATATTTCTTAAGTGCCTACTATGTTCCAGGCACTGCTAAGTGCTGATCATAATGCACCATACAAAGCAGGTAGTTAAGTGTTTATTGAAAAAATGATCCACTGAATAAACTTGCATAAATCACTTACTCTTTCTGTGCCTCAGTCTCCTCCTCCACAGAATGGAGAAAATGCACACTATGTGCCTTACAAAGTACTGAATATATCAGTGATTAGGTCATGTTCTTCAGGAGAAGACCTGACTGTCAACAACTTAAAAGAGCCACAGACATATCTCCAGATAACTCTATGGACTGTGTTTGTGTGAAGAGCAAGAGACTGCAGGGTAAAACCCCTTTCCCTTACCAAACAGAAGTTTCCAGTTGTAATCCATATTACCAGGCAGGTCCACATTTTCATTTTACCTCCCTGATTCAAAGAAACTTTAACCAGATTAACTGCCCAGCCCCCTCCCTTCTCCCCCCCCCCAGCTGGCCCAAGCAAATTGACCCTATTGTTTTGCTAACTAGAGAAACACCATGGGGGTGGAGTGAGGAGCCTTAAGTCCTACCAAAAGGAAGAGGCAGTGTCAGAAACCTTCCCTCCTTGAGAAAAGACCAACACGCAATTCTCTGGAAGGCTAGGTCTGCCTGAGTGGTGGTAGTTCAACGATGGCGTGGGGTGAGAGGTAATGAGGTGTTTGTAAAAGAAGCCTGTAGCATTGGTGGGAAGCCCTGATCAAGCATAAGTGACCAACTTTCTATGCCTGGCTTTGCCTTGGCACGGACAAAACTCTACATTGCCTTCATTTGAAGAGGCCTGTGCCTGTTCTGAAGGTCAGATGCAAAAGTGTAAATTTTTTTCCTCCCTTGCTCCACTTTTCAGAATGGTAGGAAGGTCTTTGAAGGGACAGCATCCCTACACACAGACACAGACACACACACACACAGACACACACACACACAGACACACACACACACACACACACACACACACACACACACACGCGCGCGCGCGCGCGCGCGGTGGACCCTGGGCCCGCCTACTGGGGAAGAGAGTTCTGGCCCAACCCCATGACGAACCTGGTTAACAGTGCTATAAAATTAGCCCTTTACGAAACCAAATTGAATCCTGCAGCAAAGGGTGATGTAAGTAAGTTTGGCCTGACAGCAAAACAGAAACTCTTTGCCTGAAATAGCAGCGCAGTCCCTGCTGGGCACCTCTCTCTGGAGACCGGTAACCTGGGATTCCTGGCTTGTAATAACTTAAAGAAACAACACCCTCTGCTCTATACATTCAAAAGGGATTCTATGGTTCCTCTAGGCAGGTGGTCAGTAACAGAACAGTGTTCACTGAGATATTCAGGTTTGGGTGGGGGTGGGTGGGCAGGGAAAGCACTGATCCTAAGAGCTTTAGTTTAAAAAAAAAGAAAAAAGACAACGCACACCAGCCATTACACTCCAATCCAAAACTTATACAAGAGAGAGAGAGAGCCTCAAGTCTGTCTGCCAGGGACCTCTGTGTTTGTTTGTTTTTTTAATTCAAGGAAGGAGCAGGTTCTCCTCAGTCCAAGAGGCTGTGCTGTGTGGAGGACACTCAGAATGAGTCCTTCTTTGGCTTCATTCCAGGTGTTTACACACAGCCAAATCTGGCTTGTCTTCAGCTGGAGAAGAGAAAAAAAAATTGCCAGAAACCTCCTGAGGAAAGCTCCAGGCTTTCTGGTGCTACGGGACAGCACTGCTCTTTGAGAAGAATGTGATTTCCACACATAAAATGGGCCAGGTATTTTATACAAGCAATAACCTAACCTCCCCCATCCAATTAAAGTATTTTACTGCAACAATCTTGGTTCATGAGAGAGAGTGTGTGTGAAGAGAGGTCCCTTGTCTGAATTACAAATACTTGTAAAACAGACTCATGTGGCACACCAGGTGTCGTATTAAAAAAAAATACATTTACTATGCCTTTTCATTGATGATATCTGTCTAAACCTGTTCTCTGTCTTTCTTCACCAGAGGGGAAGCCATCAGAACCTTGGTAGTGCAAGTACAGATTGGGAACAAGAAGACCTAATATTTTAAGATCCTTCCAGTCAGGGTCTCTGTGTGTCTTTTATATGTTTGTAAAAGTGATGCAAGCATACAGCACTCCATAAATAGTATTATTATTGGTAATAACCTCTTATGCAGCCTGAGATTACTCACTCGGGCTGTGTCCTCCCGACTTTGGCTCAAAGTGAGGGGACTGGGATCCCCATTCATAGATAAACTTTGACTGAGTTCTTTCAGAGACAGCCTTCAGAAAGAGCACAACAGATGCCAGACATAGGGGAAAGTAACTCATTTGCTTTGATGGTGATGTGTGCGTGCGTGTGTGTGTGTGTGTGTGGTGTGTGTGTTTTCCCTAGAGAAAAGAGGTCTTTGGAGGTTGGGGGTGGGGGAAGAAATGGAGAAAGCAGCAAAATTTAGTATCAGGATTTGGAGCTAGAAGGGACCTCAGAGGTCATCTAGTCCAAAACTTTAGAGCTGAAGAAAATGCTGCTCACAGAGAAGGAAAGTGACTTGCCCAAGGTCACACAGTTAATAAGTTGGTAGAAATGGGACTCGAACCTGGATTTTTGACTCAGTCAATAAAACCAGGGGAAAAAATAATGGGACCAGCATGAAAACTTGACAAGAGTAACCGAAATATTTTCAAAGTCGAAAATGACTTAAGGGGGAGGAAATAATTGGATACCAAACTCACTGACTGAATGCTGAATATTTTTTCTCTCCTCCCCCTCCCTTCCCCCCAAGAAGAAAGGAGGAGGGGAAGAATCAAAGTATCTATTTGCTTGCAGAATGTAAGGACTATCCCAGAAGAGAAGGGGGAACCCCTTGCTATCTCTTTAAGGCATCCCGGGACAGGGAAAGTTCTTTCTCGTTATTGGGGATTCTACTAGCCTGAGGACTGAAGGCTCTCCCCTCCCCTCTTCTTCCCACCCCACCCCTTCCTTTTCCCCCTCCCAGTTTTATTAAGGACATTTCCACAGGTTCATTTAGAGAAAAGATGGATGTTAGTGCTTTTATAAGCTACTTTAGGGTTTCTAACCTCCCGAAGTGTCCAATTTCACTAGAGCTCCACAGCTACAAAAGGTTGCGGCGGCGGGGGTGGGGGGGGGAATGTAAGTGGCGAGGAGAGGTCGGCAGAATATTCAAATTCATTACGGGATCATAAAATGCAAATAAGAAAAGTGCAATGTCTGTCAGTATTGTCAGACTCTAGCAGGCTGAGTTCCGAAGGGTTTTCGTAGAGCAAGTTGACCCTCAACCAATTTGCATTCGACTTGTGATTTTTAAAGGGGGAAAACATAGGACGCCAGCCAAGCGCTACAGTCATGTTTCCAAGGGGGAGTGTTTCAGCGCGGCCGAAGGCAAAGCGACTCCCCGCTAATTGGGCTACTACGTCCTCAAAATAACATCTTCCTTTATAGCTCTTTAGAAAGCACAGCCTCCACCCCTGTCAGTCTCGAGAGGGTAATGGGGCTGAAATAAAGGGGGATACCCCAATAAAAAGTGGGAAACAATCAAAACCACGCCACCGCCCGCACGCGCGCGGGCAGGCACGCACACACACACACACGCGCCCCCCCAGGCAGCTTCCCAGGGTAGTTTATTCCTAGATCCAAATAGGTGACTGACAACGAGGTACTTTCGGTCCTGCCATTTAATGTTATAAAAACACTTTGGGGAACGGCTCTTCCCGCGGACAAAAGGAGGCTTTACTGGAAAGCCGGGCATTTAAATACTTTTAGATTTTCTTTAAAAACAAACAAATAAACAAACAAAGGACCTGTCCAGTTATCCCTACGGGATCTCAGAGCAAAAGCCTAACACACCGAGCGAGGCCGACGCACGGACACACAAAGACACGCACGCAGTTCCGGGGAAACAAACACTCACACACATACACACACACTCCCATGTGCACAAGCTATAAGAGATTTTCTGCCTCTTTCTCCTCTCCCTCAGCAAATACACATAAGCGCGCGCACACACACAAACACACACACACACACACACACAGAGGCGCGCGCGCCCCGAGGTCCGCCGCCCGGAGGAAAGGGGACAGGGCAGCGGCAGCCGGGCCACCTACCTGCAATGACAGCCGGGGATCTCTGTCCTCCCTCGGCTCGAAGCCACACTTGCAGCGTGAACGCATCCCGGGGCAGCTCGATATCCGCTTTCAGCCTCAGCTGATCGCCTTGTCCGCTGAAATAGAGCGCCCGGCTCGGGATGAGAGAGTCCTCTTCGCCCTTCACCTCCCGTTGCTGCCGCCTGCGGGGGGCACGGAGAGGTTCCCAGCCGGAGGGCGAGTGCCGGCCGCGGGCTAACCTGGTGGCACAGGTGCCGGGAGCGGCCGAGTGGAGGTGGCGGCTCGGCCGCGTGTCCCTTCTAGCCCTGCGTGAGCGTTCGTCCATCCCACACTCGGCTCCGCTGGCCAGAGCTCCACAGAGAAGCCCCAAAGTCAGCACCAAACTCCAGAGCTGCATTTCCAATATTCCCCCCCCTTCTCCCCTGCAAATCCTTCCGACCTGCCAGCTTTGGACTCCTCCTCGCCTCGACTTTCTTCTCTTCTTTCACCCTTCTTGGGTATTTGGTCCTCCTTTAACTTGTCTTTTATTTCTTTCTTTCTTCCTTTCTAAAGGTGTCTTTCCCCCCTCCCTTTTAAAAATACTATCAAACTCCTCCTGGTTTGCAATTTTTTCTTCCCTCCTTTATCTGCCTTATTTTTTTTCCACAGCTGGGATGCCTTCTTTTCTATTTCTCTGATGGGGTTTCTTTGCCTTTATTTGATTTGATTTGATTTGATTTTATATTATTTCTCCCTCTTTAAAAAAAAAAAGCAGCGTCCCCAAGACTCGGATACACTGAATTCCCTCCCCCCAAAAAGATGCTCTAATTTATTTATTTTTTTGCTTCCTTTATAACACAAGCCACAGCCCCCTTCTTCCCCCAGCCCCCCTCCCTCCTTCTTCACAAAATGAAAGAAAAGAGGGAAAAAAAAGCCCCTCAGAAGACGAGTAAACAAGAATATGCTAATCTACTCAAGGGCGGTCCACCTTCCCAATTGAATGATTCCCTATTAAAACTGCGGGATTCATGACTAATCAATCAGTTGGAAGAAGCAGATAGCTGCACAGCCTTCCACCACTTTGGCTATGTTTTTCTTCTTTTTCTCCTCTCCCTCCCCTTCCCTCCCCCTCTTTTTTTTTTTAAAGAAGACAATGTTAAGGTAACAATTTAATGAAATTCTGTACACACACCCCTTTGCAGTCTCCCCAGCTTTCCTTCTTAATCCAGTTCAAAACACACATTCCTTTTTTTTTTCTGGCAAAAGAAAAAAAAATCTATTTCTTCTCTCAAGATCCCCTTTGCACTTTGCTGGTAAACCTCATCCTTTGCTGCACAGCACATAAAGAGTCCTGAAACTTGATTCTCAGATTTTTTTTTTAAATTGCTCGCTCTCTCTCTCTCTCTCTCTCTCTCTCTCTCTTCTCTCTCTCTCTCTCTCCCTCTCCCTCTCCTCTCCTTTTCCCTCTTATTATTTCCTTAAAGTTATTCAAGGATGAAGACTCCCCCTTTTCCAATTCCCCTCAGTGCAATGGTGTACAGCTAAAGAAAACGTTGCTTCAAAAGTCCTCATCGAATCATCAGAAGAAAAGAGGCATCTCCCAGAGCCCTTGCCTCTCAGAAGATGTGGATGCAGAAGGAATGGATCTCTGAATGTTCCCAAAGTCTTACTTAAGAAATTGAAAACATATATTGTTACTTGTTGGTAATGATTTTAGCTTTGGAAAAATATAAGATGTTAATTTGGCTTATTTTTTTTTCAAATATAAGAAATTTGAATATTCTACCATAGCTGTTCTGTGTAAGAAAAGTCTGGCTGTTTGCTGTTCTGTGGATCTGTTTCTGAAAAGGGGCATATATACGAATATGTATATGTATGTATATACATATACATACATATACATACACATACATATACTTTTTTTCACCAATCTTGAAAGAACTCAAAAGCTCCCCCTAATGGCAAAACAGTTTTTTCCCCCAAAATGTTTAACAAGTCAAAATGAGTTAGCAGTGGTAGATTACAAATTATTAGCTGCTGGTCTGTTTAAATAAAGTAATGATAAAAATATTCCATATGATCCTTACATATGTGATAACATAATGGAACATGAAGATGAAATCAAAATCTGAAAAAGAGCTTGGTTGCCTGAAACGTGCCTTTCAGTCCTAGCTGCTCTTTTCTTGTTCCAGAGCCTTCAGTTTACTCCTGCCCCCTTGGTAAGAGAGTAGGAGCCAACAGAGAATGTGTATTCTAGAAAGTATGCAGATTTTGAGAATGAGTGAATGACTCAGACCTCCCCCATAAAAGAGGGAATGCAGTATAAAAGGATGACAGCACCATCCTGGAAGCTGAGGATTCCAGGCTCAGAACTCTGCTCTGGTAAGAACTTGCCTTGAAACTTTAGACCAGCATTTCTTGACCTCAGTTTCTCCAGTTATTAAATCAGGAATATACCTTAACTCTCCACCCCCTCCTTTTAAGCAAGAGAAGTTTCTAGATGTAGAAATCCATTGATGGCATTCTTTAACAAAAATTTACTTTTCCTATAATTTCAAATTGCTTATGAAAGATGTGATGGCAACTTGCCTTCATTAACTATATCCTTCAAATAAGGCCTATCTTTTAAATATGGATATGTATTTAAATTATCTGGTAATGACATCATTAAAATTAATTATACTCTTCAAGTTACCCCTCCCCATTATGATCAAAGAATATTAGAATTGGAAAAGAACCACAAAAAGTTAGAGTCTAACAAACATCTATTAAACCCCAATTATATTCAAGGAACTGTGATAGGTGTTGAAAATACAAGGATAGAAAATGAAGATGCCCTCAAGGAGCTTACAATCTAATGGTCAATGCAAAATAAGTTCAATAATCAGAATTTTACTCTTTAGTAATTTTTTTCAGACATGTATCTATTCTGTAAATTGAGAGATAGCTATACCTTCTCTTTCTTTTATTGCCCTCATTTAATGATCTTAATAAACAACTTTACAATTTTTTTTTAGTCTTAATGAACTTTAGGTACTTGCTGTGTGAAAACTTGGCTACCTAAAGCTAATGATATCTCCTGAGAAACAATGGGGGAGAGAGAGAGGTACAAGGTATAGTTACCTTGCCTTAACCCTTCCGAAACAGCTATTTTGTTCATTAGGGCAAAGGGGAGCAAGAATGGACACCACCTTATCCCCATGATAACAAATATATGTGATGCTTAATGCTAGTTAGAAGTCTCAAAGTTGAAAATAGAATGTTGGAGCTAGAAAGAGTTTGAAAGCTCATTTAGTACGATGCCTTTCTTTTTACAGACATGATATGGTCAACTTCACAAAGCTAGTTAGTGACAGAGCTCAGTCCTAGCCCAAAACCAGGACTACATCTTCTGACTCACAATTAGATATTCTTGACACTCTATGTCCCTACTTTCAATCCAGAACTATATATGGCCACAGGAAAGTTTAATGATTGACCCAGGTTTCCATCTTGAACTTTTTTGGACTTCTATGTGCACCTTTTAAAAAAATTCCCCACCTTACTCCCCCCATCTATGCCAATACTTAACTGAAAATAATATCATGAGAAATAAGGTCTTTTCATAAAGAATAATTGGGGTTATGGTAGGAAGTATAGTCTTTTTACAGCAAATCCATGTAATACATATTGAGGAGAAAGGAAAAAGGAAAGTTCCATTACTTATGCGGGAAACGTTGTGTGTGTGTGTGTGTGTGTGTGTGTGTGTGTGTGTGTGTGTGTGTGTGTGTAGAGAAAGAGAGAGACACAGACAGAGACAGAGAGACACACGAGATGGAAATACGCACATATACACACATTTATGGCATGTAGCATAACTAAAAAAAACAAGGTTGAGGATCAGAATATCTTGGTATTTATCTTGCCTTATTAGCTGTGATATAAATAATCTCTTCAAAAATGAAGGAACATATATTGAGAATTGAAAGGAAACTAAGAGTTCATCTAATACAATTCCCTCATTTTGTAAATGAAGAAACTGAGGCTCAAAGAGGTTAAATGACTTGTCCAAGGTTTATATAGTTAAGTTAACAAATGCAAGACTTGAACCAAGTTCCTCTGACTCCAAATTCAATGTAGTTTTCCCCCCAGGGCACCCCACTCCTGACTAGACTGCCATCAGCACCGACAATAATGCTTTTGCTGCAAACTTTGGACTTCTTCAGTAGAAGGAACTAATTGCAAGATGAAAAGGTATACCAGTATTCATTCTAGCCTTATATGAGATAAAGTAGGATAATGGAAAAACACACACACACACAAAACAAAACGAAACAAAACTGGGGGGGAGGTGGTAGCAGTAAGGAAACTGGCTCTCTCACTTATTTACTACTTATATGACTTTAGACAAGTCACTTTCCTCTGGGATTCAATCTTCTTAACTGTAAAATGAAGAATAGAAAAGGGAACACACCTCTCTTCTCTCAGCAAAGAGATGGAGAACTATGAGACCAGAGTTTTGCGTATATTGTCAAACCTAGTCACTGATTATGGATTGTTTTTTCTTAACTATCTTTCTTTTCTTTTCTTTTCTTTTTTTTAAGAAGGGAATTCTTTAGTTGGATGGAAAACTGCAAGATATTTGGAATTGACTGTGATGTAAAAAGGCATCAATAGCATTTATTAAATTAAGACAAAATTAATGTGAAAAAAGGCAGAGTTGGGCTGTGATCTCTAAGATCCCTTCAGACTATGGAACTTATGATCACTTCTTATCTATGTGTCCTTGGGCAAGTCATTTAAATTCTATAGGCCTCAGTTTCCTCATCTAAAAAGTGGGGATTACAACACTTGCCCTATCTACTTCACAGAATGGTTGTAAGGAAAATGCTTTGCAAAACTTAAAGTGCTATATAAATGTGAATTGTTACTATTAATCAGATATATTATTCCGTGGTTGGTTTTTGCTGTAAGGCAGGCATACAGCAGGCAATAGAGTTGAATTATGCCTATACAATATACCAACTCCATGAAACAGAAGTCAGATAAAAACGACACAGTGATCCTGTGCTGCTGGTATATCATAGAATCATCAGATTATCAACTTGGAAGGAACTTGGGACAGCTAAGTGGTGCAGTGGATAGGGCTCAGGGTCTGGAATCAGAAAGACCAGAGTTCAGATCTGGCTTCAGAAACTTACTAGTTTTGTGTCCCTGGACAAGTCACTTAACCTTGTTTGCCTCAGTTTCCTCATCTGTAAAATGAGCTGGAGAAGGAAATGGTAAACCACTCCAGTATCTTTGCCAAGAAAGCCCCAAATGGAGTCAGGAAGAGTTGAACACAGCTGAACAACAACAAAGTCCAGTGGGTATCTGATAACCAGGATTCCCTGATATGGCATTCCTGAAAGTTAGTCAATTGGGAAGACAAACTCACCTTGATAATCTCCAGTGTCATATACTTCACGATTCACAAGGCAGAATATTACACTTTTGGACAATTCAAAAATAGAATTTTCCCTCTCATATCAAGCTAAAATCTACCTCTCTAACCACTGAAGTCAGAGAGTAGGAAGTTTAACTACCCTACTCCTTGATCCTATGCCTGCCCCCCCCAAACAATGTTATACAAGAAACTTGAAAAGCTTATTCCACTCTCATCCCCTTGATCCTCTGTTCCACCACACCAGCATTATAAAAGGAATTTGAAACATTGTGCTGGTGGTAATCTAGTACAGTGGGAAGAACCCTGCGCTCCATTCAGAAGTGTTTAGTTTCAGCTTGGCCCCTAAATTGCTCTGTGAACTTGACTAAGTCATTTTTCCTCATTTGCCATCATCATCATCATCATCATCATCATCATCATCATCATCATCATCATCATCATCCCTGTCCTGAACATCTGACCATTACATGGGGTTGATGGGAGGATACACTTTAAATTGCTATGTGATATGTATTTATGCTAAAGTCATAGAATAAGCGATTTTGATCTGGATTAGAAATCATTAGAAGTCCTCAAGTACAGAGCCTTGATTTTACATATAAAGAAACTGAAATGTGGAAAGGAGAAGTCATTCTGCCCAGAATCACACAAAACGTAAGTGCCAGGTGCTCTGATAATGAACTGATTCTTCCTTCCAGGCTCGATATGAAATGTCAGCTATAACAATGGTAGTTATTTCATCTGATTTCTGAACCAAAGTTTTCTCTTAAAAGTGTGGGACGGCTATGTAATCACTGAACTAAGTATGCATGAAGCTGTGAAGTACGTGAAGTATTCATGACTGGGTCATGGGTCAGGAATTTCCAACTTTAAGGAAAGAGTAAGTTTGAGAATTCCAACTCCACACCCTTGTCAAGTACCTTCCAGGAGAAATACACACACACACACACACACACACACACACACATACACTCTCATTCACTCTTCCCACTCCCTGTTTGAACAGACTTCAAAGCCCAATTCAAATTCTGCTATCTTTGTCCATACCAAGAGCAGTAGAAAACACATACTCCCTTATATCATTCATCATATTTTCATAAAGGCTTATTATATTTACTCCCATTGGATTGTAAGCTCCTCAAGGGCAAAAGCCATGTCTCTATATTTCCTACAATTATTTCTTATAATGCCTTACTTACAGTGAAATTTCAGTGTTGATTCACTTGTTCATTTAAAAAGCCTTTATTTAAGCAACTGCTGTGTATTTGTATATATGTATGCCACTGTACTAGGTACAGGGGGAGATATGATGTTTAGAAGAAGATACAACCCATGCTCTTATGAAGGTTATGGTCTAGCAGGTAGATATGACACAAGATAATACCAAAATACATGATGTTGTATGCATGATATTATATGATAAAGGCATTTGAGGTTTACAAATCCAAGAACAGTATGAGAGCTGAGGGAGAAAACCTTTATTGGAGAGGGGGATCAAGGAAGGCTTCCTGAAGCCAGTGACATTTGAGGCAGCCTTTAAAAGATGTATAGAAACTCCCGAGGGAAAAGGAGAACATTTGAAGAAAAAAGAACAGAAAAGGCATAGAGACACCAAGCCACATGGCACATTCTAGGGCAAAGAATAAATTAGTTTTGCTCCAGGGTAGATCACACAGAAGTTAGTAATAAGAGGGTAGAATGGCCCTAGATTGGGAAGAGCCTTAAGTGCCAAGCAGTCAGGTGGCATCAAAGATTTTTGAGCAGATGAGTGACACTCTCAAATCCACATCAGATTATACACTAAATACCTTTGCTGCTGCTGTACTTCATTGGATTTCACTACCCACTCACCTCCTCATCCCCAAACAAAGGAGGCAAATCCATATATTATGAATCTACTGTTTAAATTAAAATGAATAAAAATGCAAGAGTAGGATTCAAATTGCCCAAATTCTTCCCATGGTTTCAATTTCCTAACTAAAGCAGAACCACAAATATTTTGGGTAATGTTCCTCTGATATGGAAGATTGGATCTTCTCCTTCCTCCTCTTCTTCCTCTTCCTCCTCTTCCTCCTCTTCCTCTTCTTCTTCCTCCTCCTCCTCCTCCTTCTCCTCCTCTCCTCTCCTCCTCCTCCTCCTCTTCTTCTTCTCCTTCTTCTTCTTCTTCTTCTTCTTCTTCTTCCTCTTCTTCTTCTTCTTCCTCTTCTTCTTCTTCTTCCTCTTCTTCTTCTTCTTCTTCTTCTTCTTCTTCTTCTTCTTCTTCTTCTTCTTCTTCTTCTTCTTCTTTTCCTCCTCCTCCTCCTCTTCTTCTACAGATCAGTGACAATGTCAGTTAGACCAGAAATCTATAACCACATGCTGTGGAGCTTGAGCCTTGGCCCCTACCTATTCAATATTCAAAATTTTTATTCATTTTAACTTAAACAGTGGATTCATAATATATGGATTTGGCTCCTTTGGGGATGGGGAGGTGAATGGGTAGTGAAATCCAATGAAGTACAGCAGCAGCAAAGATATTTAGTGTATAATCTGACATGGATTTGAGAGTCTCACTCATCTGCTCAAAAATCTTTGATGCCATCTTACTGCTTGCACTTAAGGCCCTTCCCAATCTAAGGTCATTCTAAGTCTTAGATAAAGACACAGAGGACTGACTTACCTCATTTGTGGATGGCACAGAACTGGAAAGGAGGGATGTCTTGAATTTCAAATAAATCAACAAGCTAGAATGGTGAGACAGGAGAATAAAGCCAAAATGACATTCAGTAAAGATCCAAGTAAAATCTTGTTTCCAGTGTGAAAAATCAATAGCACACATGTAGGATGGAAGACTGGTGACTGAATGACAATTCATGCGAGAAGGATTTAGGAGTTTCAAGGGCCTATAAATTAAATATGAACAAAGAGTGACTAATATTAATAGCTAGCATTTATATAGTATTAAAGGTTTGCAAAACACATTATGTAAATGATTTAATCTGATCCTCACAACAACCCTGAGAGACAGGTGCTATTATTATTATCCCCATTTTTCAGATGAGGAAATTAAGGCAGTCAGAGCTTCAGAAACTTTCAGGGTCACCCAGTAAGTGTCCAAGGTTGCATTTGTACTCACATCTTCTTGACTCCAAGACCAATGAAATCCATTCCAACACTTATTATATTATCATATTATATATATCATATTAACACAACTAATATAAATATCAGTAAATATTAATATAAATTAACTGTAAGGCAGTATGGAGCAGTGAACTGAGAGCTGGCCCCAGAGCCAAGAAGACCTAGGTATAAATCCTTTCTTTAATGCACACTGGCTATGTGACTCTGGACAAGTCCAAAAACCTCTGCACGTAATTATTCTCTGAGACTATGTAAGTTGTGGGACCAAATTGGCAGATTTTTTCATCTAGAGCTTTATATACTAGTGAAATCATAGGTTTAATACTTTTCCCCTTCCTGATAGTGTTATGGCTGCCATATATATATATATATACATGCTTATACATACACATGTACATATACACATATGTGTGTACACATGTAGGTATGAATTCAATCTTGCACTACGTAACTGTAAACCCAGCATTTGGCAAAGGGGAGATAACAGTTTTACTATACTTTGCACTAATGTGTGTCTGGTACTAACATCATCTTGTTACACTGGCAAGCTGGAAGAAGGTTACCAGAATGATTACGGAGGTCTTGTCAGTCAGGATCATTTGAAAAAGGTGGATCTGGAAAAGACTAAGGCAAAGGTGGTTTGTGTATAGTGGGGGAGGTGGATAAGTCCCTCTCCCCAAGGAGTTTACATTCTAATAGGTGAAATGAAATGTGTGTGTGTGTGTGTGTGTGTGTGTGTGTGTGTGTGTGTACACATATGGGGGTGAGGGGTCAAGGAAAGTCCTCTTGAGGTGGTTGTCACTTGAAATAAATCTAGAAAAAAATCAGAAATTCCAGGAGATAGGGGTAAAGAGAAACAATATTCCAGAAATGGGGTACAGTCAGTATGAAGACAAGGAGAGGGAAGATGAAGCATCTTGTTTGAGGAATATTAGGTAGGCCAGTATTGGTACATGGCATGGCATTACTTAGAGGTAGTATAGCTTAATTGATAAAGATTGGCCTTGGAATCAGCGAGAACTGGGCTCAATTCTATAGCCTGTGGCGTATACTAGCTGTGCAACCACAGAGATGCCATTTCACCACTTAGGGTCTCCCACAAATTAACAACTAAGTTTAAGACAAACTGTGGGTTAGTATCAGTAGAGGGAGCTTCCAAAAAGTTCCTGACTCCTTGCCTTCTCAACTTTTCTTCAATAAAACAAATAATATTGTTAGTTATTTTAATTCAACTCCTGCCTGTGTCTTTTTCTCCCCTTAGAAAACTTAGAATCTCCGTGAGTTCAAGGACAATGCCTTAAGGGTTCTCCAGAGTGCTTTACACTGAGCTGTACCTTTTTAATATTAAAATCAGAAGACACCTTAGAAAATGTTTAGTAAAGCTCTCTCTTACCCTTCCCCAACCTCCAATTTTAGATATGAAGAAATTGAGTACTAGGGAGAGGATGTGAATTGTCCAAGGTCACATCATAATTTAGTGGCAGAAAAAGACTAGAATCTAGTTTCCAAACTCCATGTCCACTCCTCCCATTCTCTTATTATTAAATAAAGTAATGTGTGTAAATAAAGTATTTTGCAATGTAGAGTGCTGCAAAGAGATGAGCTGAGCTGTACAAACTCATTAAATACTTGCTGGCCATTGATTGACAAGCAATTTCCCAACTTATAAGGGATTAATTTCAACAGCAGTGTGGGGATTTTTATTTTATCCAAATAGACTCTTTCATCCCTCAACCTATATTCCTTTGAAGAATGACAATTGATATGAGATAGCACTTGTCTCTGAGGTGCTATTAAGGCTATAGATATTATAGCCTACCTCAATAACCTATACAGGGCACAATTAAATGCTCTGTTGTTCAAAAGCTCCTTTTGTCACTGCCTTTAACCACGTAGCACGCAGCAGCCATGCTAATCTCAGCAGAAGTAAAACTCAGCTACCTTCATCGTGAGCTTGGTATCACCTGACATGACTCCCTTGTTTCTCCCCAGGAAGGAATTTACACATGACCTGACATGGCATATTGCTGAAAATAAATGTCCTCTTCCAACAGACTTTGACATTCAGAACTTCAGAATGAGAAACTGCCTCCACCTGTAGTCAAAGCAAAAATGATGAAAATAGAAAAGGCTTAGTGAATATAGAGCCCCTGTTTCCCACCAGCCACCAATCTCTTCTCCCATTTAGGAGAGTTCAAAGAGCATTTGCCTTTCTTCTCCTACAGCAAGAGCTAATAGAAAGGACTCTCTAAAAAGTTGAGAGTTTTAGGTGAGACATACCAAGGTGCTATGGAGTGTGTATTCATTTGATGTAAGATGACTTGGGTTCAAATTTTGCTTTTGCTTTTTATTGATTGTGTTACCTTGAGGAAGCCACTTCCCCTCTTTGTCTCTTGATTTCTTCCTTTGTAAACTGAAGGGGATGACATGGATGATTTCTAAGGGCCCTTCCAGCTCTAAATCACATGACCCTAGGTTTTAGGGTTTAGTGGGCAAATTGTTTAATGACTCGGTCTTAGCTTCTTCATGTTTTCCCTCACACTGGCATTATAGGACCAATCTTGCTGAACTCAGTCTACCTTATAGGGCCAGGGTAAAGATGAGACAAGATAATAAAATATACAAGTAAAATAAGAGCTCTTCTGGAATTCCAGAGTTTGATAAGACCTGAGAACTTTTAGTCCTACCCTTATTTGAAGCAAACAAAAACAAAATTAAAAAATCTGAAAAATGGTCAGCTAACTTCCTGAGGCAGGCTATCTGTTCTTTGCTAATTTTAGATAATTAGAATGCTAGGATAATTTTCCTTCTATTGAGTCAAACTTTGCCTCTCTTCAATGTCTGCCCATTAGTTTAAGAGTTGTTGTTTTTGTTGGTGGTGGTGCTATTGTTTGGCAAGTAAGAGATGTCTACATAAACATCAGTGCCATCAATCCCTATTATCTTGGCAATTGAGATAGTTTCGTATTCATTAGTTGAATGTCTTACAGAACTGAGAATGTGTCGTACTACGGAATTTATTCAGAAGGTAGTCATAGGATCATAGATTTAGAGTTGGATAGATCTTAGAAATTTCCAAATCCAAATCCATCATTTTATAGATGAGAAAACTGAGGCCAAAGGGAGATAATTGATTTGCTTAGGGGCATACAGCTAATAAGGGTCTAAAGCAGGATTTAAACTCAGGTCTTCTTGACTTCAAGTTAATTGATTTATACACTAAGCTTAGATGCTTGTCATTATAACTATGGAAACTAAGGATATTTAAAGTTACAACCCTGACCTATTGAGGTTATTTTTGGAAGGACAGAGAAGGGAGTCCTTCCCTTATCAAAGATTCAACATCACATGAGATCAACTTTGGCTCTGACCCACTGTAATGATTCTGTTATTCTTAGGAGATTCAAAGGTTCAGTGAATGAAAATTTAAAATAAAAATCTTACTTGCTTACTATGTGCCAGGTACTATGCTAAGCTCTGGGAATACAAAGCCCCTGACTTCAAAGAACTTTCATCCTAATACAAGACAATTTACCTAAGACAGTAGTGGCTAAAGAGGAGTATATTGGTCTGAGAAGTTGTAGGGCTAGAAGACATGAAAAAGATTGGAGTGCATTGCAGTAGCTCTAAGGACACCAAAAAATTGCTGATCTCTTAATCAGGAGTTCTCAATCCTGGGTTGGCCTGTGAAAGGCAATGAGTAGATCAAAATATTATTGCAGACAGATGACCGGAATACATTGTGCTGGGTCTGGGATGCCCATAATATTTTATTGTAATATAATTGATCAACAGGAATCATGCTGTTAGAATGGCATAAAACCAGATGCAACTAAATTAATAGAATTGTAGAACTAGAAAATGCCAAATTTGACCATTAGAGAGCCTTTAAATCAAATGTTTTAGATAAGCTGAAAGTCGGAGAGGAATGACTTACCAAAGTTTTGCAACTTCTAAGTGACTAAGCCAGTTATGAACCAGAGGAATCAATGAAATATTCCTGGACAAAGTGACATGTGAGTTACAGTATAAAGCATAAGTAGAATTTCAACTGGCAAAGGGGGAATTCCAGGCATAGAAAATTCTATGAGAAAAGGAAGAAAGTATGAGACTACAGGTGAATAAAGGGGGTAAGATGTTGTCCAGTTTGGCTGGAGCATAGATTGCATTGAGGGAAGGGTATGAATAAATGCTGATACCAGTTTCCAGGTGGTAGTGTTTGGACTTTACTTGGGATGCTACTGAAAGCCACTGAAGATTTTGGAGCAAGCTAGTGACATGATCAGCTGTGTGCATACTGCCCACCCCCAAAAAAAAAATCTGTCAATTTTATGTTGGATTCAAAGAGGCAGAAAGTGGAGTCAGAAAATGTTGGTGACTCTGCAATATTCTAGGTAAGTGATAATAAGGGCCTGTACTATGGTAGATATATCGGAAGTAGGCAATCAGTGATAGATGCAACTGATGCTGTAGAGGTGAAACTCAAAGAATTTATAAACTGATTAGACATGAGAGAAGGATAGTCAAAGATACTCTCAATGTTCCAACTACAGAAAGGGCAGAAATAATACGTTTGGGAAGGATGAGATTTAAGGACTATTTAAGGACTAAGGACATGAAGAGATAAAGTTTATCCACAAGGTTTCTTGACAACATACTATGTTTATAATATAGTTGTCAATAAGCTGTATGTTATTCATGTAGTGCTGATAGGCCTTACAAGTGGAAAAGTCTTGTAGGTGGATGGGAATGTGCTTCTGGAGCCCTTCTGAGCTCAGGAGAGCTCCAGAAGTAGGCATCTGAGAGTCCTCATTTCACCATAGCATAGTTAGTTGATGTTATGGGAGTGAATCAGGTCACCAAGGGAGAAAGTCTAGATGTGGAAGAGAGTCAATGACTAATACGTGAAGAGCATGCACATTAACGGACTGGTAGAAGGTCAAGGACCCATTGAAAGTGGTAGACAAAGAGTATTTAGGGACATAGAGGTACAGTCAGGAGACCTTGGTGTCACCTCTATGATCATGGAAAGGGAGAGTAACAACTGTATGCTCAATAGTATCCAAAGCTACAAAGAGATCAAGGATGAAGGCAACTTTTAAAAGACTGGAATTTGATGACCTCTCAGAGAGCAGTTCCAGTAGATTGGTAGGGTTAATGGATTGCCTCCTTTTCTGAAAAAAAAATTATACACACACACACACACACACATTAATGCCCAAGCAGTTTGGGTCACTGGAATATAATAGATTTATGTTTACACTTATGATACTTTTTAAAAGACTTTATATAAACCTCAAAAATAGGGGAGAATCAAGCTCATTATTATTCATGTTTCTTGTCCTTGAAATCTGGTTATTTTATCCTTCAAATTTTACTCATGTATGAGCACATTTCTGGGAAAGTTATGTATGCATGATTTTTCCCCATTATTTTCCAGGTGTAATTTTTTTCCAATAATATAAGCTCTAGACAATACCTTCATGGCCTGTAAGAAATTTGACAGGCCCATGTGACATTTTAGTGAAGACATAATTTTTTTCCTAAGATCATTATAGTCTTAATTGACTCCAACCAAAGCTGACTTTTGCCTAGAACCAAGCCAGGATTCCATGAGGAAAGGAAGATTTCATGGTTTCTTGGTGATTGAGCTACATTTTAAATCTATGTAGGCAAAGTTTGAATGTTAATTAAGAATGATAAACTTATGTGGGTCTTCATCCTTTGGAAAATTAAGCAGAATCATTCCTTGTTCCTAGGAAAACTGACCAATGAAGTTTGCTTCTGTGATGGTTCTCTACATCAATGACTGTAGTAGAGCCTCAGATAAATCAGGAGGTCCCTTAACTGGAGAGAGACTTTCTGGAACTAGAGAGACATCTGTAAGTTAGGAAAATGGAATGAGAAAAGAAGAAAACACTTAGCTAGAATAAGGTAACTTGGAGGATGAAGAGCTGCTTAGCTAGCCTTGTTAGGAAGTTTGCGTTTTGTTTGCTGTGGTTTGGTCACAGTTCTTTTTTAAAATTGATTTTCTTTTCATTCCCCCCCAAATCACAAATGAAAATCTATAAATAAAGAAAGAAAAAAAATATCCCCCCAAATGAGAATTTTGCTACATGAGAGCCATGGATATTGAGATATGTTGATACTAATTATGATAAATACCTTTTAAGAGTATTAGCACCTTAAACTTTGCATAACATAATCTTATCAGACAGGTAGTGCAAATATTATTTTGTACATTTTACCAATAGGCAAACTGAAGCTCAGGGAGATAAAGTTACTGAAGTTACTGCTCACTTTCACATATCTCATTAGGGTCAGAGCTGGGATATGAACCTAGTTTTCCTGACTCGCAGTCCAGTGCTCTTTTGTCCCCACTATACCATATCCCTGATTCTTACCAGAACAACTTTCAACAATGAGGTATAGAGCAAATGAAAATGCTGGGGAAGGTGACCACTATGTCTTGCCACCAATTCCAGTGACTGTGGCTGAACTTTTTATAATCAGGCCAGTCAGATTTGGTTTTCATGGATTGTTGTAGGTACTCAATCTTACCTTCACTGGTTCAACATGAAAAGATTCCCTACCAAATTCTGAGGATGCAAAGTGTCTGCTGTCATTCCAGAGATACTATAGCAATCGTCCATCCAGCATCCTCTTTAACTCTGCTTTTCATGTGCTGCTTGTCATATCATAGGTTGCTATCAGGGTCTAAGTATGGACCAGTCCCTACATATAGGCCACACTGCAATGGAAAATTAGCAGGCAGGGATAGAAGGGATCTCATGAATTCATTCATGGGCATAACTCATTTGGTAATGAGATATTTGGCTGTCTTATGAGAGTTATTGTCTCTACAAGTGTTTGCTGACTAATGTGCTTTTTAGGCTGTTTTTTTTTTTTTGACAATTGGTTTATAGATCATATATACCAGAATTAGAACTTGAGCCTATTTCTTTTGACCCCAAGACCAGGGTTCTTGACTACATCAGAGATTAGGCCTGCTTTATTTTCCCCTAGAGGTCAGAATTAGTTACCTTATTACTTAGTAGATGGAATATAATCTTTGTACCTACCTTTCATATAAAGAACAAAATTATCATCCAATTACTGTAACTGAAATGAGAAGATAGAAGCAAATTCCAGTTAAATAGAAGAAGAGCTCACAGTTTTCCTTAGGGGTGCAAAGAACAGATTTGACATAATTGTTTTTGTCATGTGCCAAAAAGCAACAAGAAGTATCATTTCAAAGATTATATGCCATGATAAATATTTGAAAAAAAGACCAACATGGGGAAAAAATTGCAGTTTAGGTATCAGCACCTATTGCAAAAGATGAACAGGTAGAGAAATTCTGCTAAGAACTCATTAAAACATTCTAAACATAATCAACACATGTGATAATACTCAATGACTTCAGTGCAAAGGTGGAAATAGGTGAATCCTGCGAAAAGCATGTTGGAAAACATGGATTAAGAATAAAGAATGGAACTGGAGGCAGCAGGAGTTGAAGACTCCTTTAGGAAAGTCACAGATTGATTGGGAATCCATGAGAGGATCTGAGAAGGGACTGAAAATGACAGCATTCAAATTGAGATACTCCAGTAGCAAGAGCTCCAAGATCCATAGTACTCTGTTCTGAGACACCACTAAGGATCCTGAAGATCTAGGCTGTGAACCTTAAAGTATGGGTGGTGTGATGGTAGTGACTAATCCTGAGAGTTATAGGTCAGTGTAGAAATCCAAGTGACCAAGGTCAAGATCGATCAGGGCCAATCACCTCACCCAAAAGTGCAGCAAAGGGCAGAGCCTGACTCTGCCACAAATCCTCAATTAGAGAACTAAAACTGGATAAATTAATATATTTTTAAAAAAATATATCATTATAAATAATTATAATACACCCAAAGATACCCAAACATTTAGCCAAGTAGAACAACTTCATAACAATTACAAGCACAGAATCAGAGTACAAGATGGGATGTATCTCAAGGACTAAATGAATACCTGGAAGAAATGAAGCAAGAGATTAAAAAAATGAAGTAAAAGCTCTAGAAGAAAGAATTAGGAAGACCAAGTAACCTAGAACAGAAAGTGGTAAATCTTACCCAATCAGTAGACTCCTTGTTAGAACAGATCCAATAATGGACAAAACAAAAATCAATGACTTCATGAGATGACAGGAAATATTAAAACAACATACAAAGAATGAAAAAAATAAAAAAAATGTTAGGTACAGCAAGAGATAGAAAGAGAAATCCCATTTAAACTTACTGTAGACATTATAAAATATTTAGGAGTCTACCTCCCAAAACAAAAACCAGGAACTCTATGAACACAATTACAAAACACTTTTCACACAAATAAAATCAGATCTAAATAATTGGAAAAACATCAGTTGCTCATGGGTAGGCTGAGCTAATATAATAAAAATGACAATCCTACCTAAGCTAATTTACTTATTCAGTGCCATACCAATCAAACTACCAAAAAATTATTTTATAGAATTAGAAAAAATAATAACAAGATTCATTTGGAAAAACAAAAGGTCCAGAATATCAAAGGAACTAATGAAAAGAAATGCAGAGGAAGGTGGCCTAGCAATTCCAGATCTTAAATTATATTATAAAGCAGCAATCATCAAAACTGCTTGGTACTGGCTAAGAAATAGGGAGGTGGATCAGTGGAATAGGTTAAATATGCAAGACACAGTAGTCAATGACTATAGTAATCTATTATTTGATAAACCCAAAGACCCCAGCTTCTGGGATAAGAACCCACTCTTTGAAAAAAAACTGCTGGGAAAACTGGAAAAGAGTATGGCAGAAACTAGGCATAGACCCAAATCTCACACCATATACCAAAATAAAGTCAAAATGGGTTCAGGACTTAGATATAAAGGCTGATACCATAAGAAACTGGGAGAACAAGGAATAGTTTACCTATCAGATCTATGGAGAACAGAAGAATTCATGACCAAACAGGAGATAGAGAACATTATGAAAAGCAAAATGGATAATTTTGATTACATTAAATTGAAAAGTTTTTGCACAAACAAAGCCAATGCAACTAAGATTAGAAGGAAGGTAGAAAATTGGGAAAGAATTTTTACAACCAGTCTTTCTGATAAAGGCCTCATTTCTAAAATATATAGAGAATTAAGACAAATTTATAAGAACACAAGCCATTCCCCAATTGATAAATGGTCAAAGGATATGAACAGACAGTTCTCAGATGAAGAAATTAAAGCCATCTATAGTCATATGAAAAAATGCTCTAAATCATTATTGATTAGAGAAATGCAAATCAAAACAACTCTGAGGTACCACATCACACCTATCAGATTGGCCAACATGACAAAACAGGAAAATGATAAATGTTGGCGAGGATGTGGGAAAATTGGAACGCTAATACATTGTTGGTGGAGTTGTGAAATGATCCAACCATTTTGGAGAACAATTTGGAACTATGCCCAAAGGGCTACAAAAATGTGCATACCCTTTGATCCAGCAATAGCACTTCTAGGGCTATATCCCAAAGAGATCAAACAAATGGGAAAAGGACCCACATGTACAAAAATATTCATAGCAGCTCTTTTTGTGGTGGCAAAGAATTGGAAATTGAGAGGATGCCCATCAATTGGGGAATGGCTGAGCAAGTTGTGGTATATGAATGTAATGGAATACTATTGTGCTAAAAGAAATGATGAACAGGCTGACTTCAGAAAAACCTGGAAAGACTTATATGGTCTGATGCTGAGTGAAGTGAGCAGAACCAAGAGGACTTTGTACACAATAACAGCCACATTATGCAATGACTAAGAATGTTAAACTGAACCCTTCTCAGCATTATGAGGATCTAAGACATCTCCAGAGGCCTCGGGATGGAAAATGCTGTCCATATCCAAAGAAAGAACTATGGAATTCAAATTGCTATCACTTATTTTTACCTTCTGTTGAGTTTTGTTTCATCTTTCTGATGGTTCCTCCTATTGGTTTTAATTTTTACTTACAACTTCACTAATGTGAAAATATGTTTAATGGGCATGTAAATGTAAAGCCTATGTCAGACTGTGCACCGTCTTGGGGAGGGTGGGGGGGAGGAAGGGGAGAAAACATTGCACTTGTAGTAAGAGGACTTGGGTTTTAATTCTATCTCTATTAGTTACTATCTTTGTTGTTCATTCTTCATTTCCAAGAGGACCAACAACAATGATGTCTTGACTTGCATGTGAATTAGACTTAAGTGAGGCAGAATTGCACAAAGCCATCAGCCTCACTTTCTCTTCCAGAATCATTGAAGTCCAATGGCAAGACAAAAGTCAGGACAACTGGTGATGGCCCAGGATGCAGTGAATGACCTTGGCATCTTCAATGCCTGACCAAGTCCAAGTGCTTCACAGAACCTGCTTCAGTTGCTTACGTGGCCATTGTTCTTATCCACCCATTCCCCTAGGGAAAATCTTCACGTGCTTGGGGCAGACATCTCTCTAACTCATTGAAGGGTTTCAGGCCTGTTTCAGGCCCTCAACTTAGTTCAGCCCATCTGCCAACAAAGTTTTACTGGGGAGTGGTCTCTGTACATGCTACATCTTCTTGGACCTACAGATGAAAGTTGGGTGAGAGGTGGACACCAAAGATGGATGAGCAGCCCTGAAAAGGGCTTGGCAAACCCTCACACCAGAGGTGCTAGTCCACTCTGAACACCCCATACACCTCTCTATTTCTGTAATTTACTGGGCAAGTCACTTCATCTCTCTGGGCCTTACTATCTTCATTTGCAAAAATAAGGGGGTTAGACTTGAATCTAGTCCAACTCTAAAGTCTACAATCCTTTCTATGAGCTATGGTTATGACTCTGATATTTAGACTAATTCTATGAGCAAAATCCCATGATGCTTCCTCCACCTTCTCTCACTTGGGAACCACAATAAAAGTTTTCATGGGGCAGTGGACTTTAACACACTTCCTTTCAGGGTATTGATCCTTCTTTTGTATCAATGCAAGAAGAGAGAGGAAATTTACCATTGGAGTGGGAGTGGGATGGATGTCCATATGTAGGAAAGCGGAGTCATTGGTAATCAGCAATGATTGGAGAAAGATGATAGAAAAGAAGATATCTGATTGGTCCTCCTTCCCAAGATAGTTACATTTCCTCTTTTCCAGATAACTTTCATTTTTTGAAGTTAATATATCTCTACTTAGAGATAACATGAGGCTATTTTGGCAACCCATGAGACAAAGAAAAATACAAATAGCAGCACTATACAATTGCCTAATTTTCTTTTTCATTCTCTTTTGTCCTCTTCTTTGGTTATTACATCACAGCCATTTCTGGATACGACATACCTCACCTGCCCACAACCAACCTGGTGAATTTTCTCTTATAACAAAGAAAAAAATTAAGGAAAACTAATAGATACATTCACCAGTTCTGACCCTGTATAACACTCCACACCTGTAGTCCTTCTCTCCAATGAAAAGAAAGAAGGATTACTAGAGATTGGTGAATACAATGGAGTCACTTATTCAGGGTGGTGGCAGCTGGAGCACCTAGATGATATTTGCCAATGGTTCTCCTGCTGTGGTTGGTGAACTTTCAATAAAAATGTCATTCCTTATAAAGAAACTTCCTCTTGACTTTTCTAGGATCATATGATTTAGAACCATCAAGACTCTTAGAGTAAATGTGATCTAGCCACCTCATTTTTTGTAGATGAGGAAACTGAAGCCCGGAGAGGTTTGGTGACTTGTCTAATGTCATAAAGTTAATAATTAACTTTAAGGATTGAAACTCAGCAGTTATAATTTCAAATCTGGTACTTTTTTTTTTTTTACTATGTGTCTCTCTCTGTGCTAGCCTGGCATGTCACACAAAATGCTGGACATACTATTAGGTCATATTTCCATAGTGCTTCAGAATTTACAAAACATTTTCCTCCCAACAGCCTTGTGGGATAGGGAGTTTAAGTATTATTATCCCCATTCCCTGAGATTCAGTGAAGTTAAATGACTTTTACATGTTCATAAGTTAACATGCCTGAGGTGGCATTTAAATCCAGGCCTCCCAACTCCAAAGTTAGGCAGTAGTCTATCCACCATGTCATGCTGTCCCCAGTAGTCATGGATCCATGCTCAGAGCAATATGGAATTTTGATATGGAAGGTAATTTAAGAATATTGAATTAAATCCAGTCAATTTATTTAAGAGTAAACTAAGGTCCTTATGGCTCTTATTTAAAGACATACAGCTAGCAAGTAATAGGATGTGGATTTGATTACAGCTCCCTTGATATCAAAGGCTATGGTCTTTCCACTACCCCACAGATTGATCCTTCCCATAGGGAATATTGGCTTCCCTATTTTATCTTTTTCTCTTCTTTTCCCCTCTGGTCAGGTCAATATGAACATGGTTGAAAATATGGATGTAGCTCCCAAAGTAAACAGTTGACATTTATATGGAGCTTTAAGATTGTCAAGGTGTTTTATATATTCACATTTGACCACAATCTTGTAAGTTTGGCACTATGGGGTGTTTTTGTTTATTTGGTTTTGTCCAGATCTATTATTTCATCTTCTTGTGGAATTCCAGATGATCAAATTACCCCCAAGCAATGCAGGTTGACACAGGTTTTATAATTTATAAAGGTTGTTTGGATAGCTGAGAAGCAAAATGATTTGCTGATGGTCACACAGCCAGTAGAGCAAGACCTGAATGCAGGTTTTGCTGCTGTACTTTAAGGACCATTTGTCCTTTCCATGAACTATACAGCAGATGACCCCTACTATATGTATATTGTTTCTCCTTGTTACAATGTGAGCTCCTTAAGAGCAGGGACTATCTTGTATTTGCACTTTTATTCTCATCATTTAGCACAGTACTGGTAAGTAGTAAGTGATTAATACATGCTTTCACATTCATTAATTTAGAAACCCTCCACTCATCATACTGGGGGGGTGGGAGGGTCTCACAGCTACTTAACAGATGAGAAAATGGATGTTTGGAGGGTAAAAACTGAGATCCACAGTGCCCTGGGGGATAGACAGGTGGCATATGTCTGGCAGTGTTGAATGACACAGCAATCCCTTGGCCCTATTGATGGGAGCAGAGCGAACTGCCTGCATAAGGACTGGCTGCTGAGATAACAAGAGCCTCTTTCTCAGTATATCTTTAGAAAACTACTCTGCTCCTTGGCTCTTTCTTTCTTCCTCCAGTATATATTATGAGTAACTTTTTTCTTTCTGGGACTTCCCATGAGTAGTGGGGAAGGGACATTTATAGTGGCTTTACATGTGCTGATCCTGAGGTCCTGGTTGTTTTTCTCACTTTATGTTTCTTTCTCTAAATCTGGGTGCCAGGGCAGTAGTCCTGAGAGACTTTTCAGGAGCAGGAGCCTCTGGAGTTTGGTAGACCCTAGATTTTTCAATTGGTGCTGGCATTTCTCGGGTGGGGGGAATGTATTCTGAGTAGAAACTCTAGATGCTAAGAACATATCTGTGCCCCCTCCCCATCTTCTACACTTCTAGCAGTCTGGTAAAGGGGTCAGTGATGGCAAGTGCTTATGTAAGAAATTTCATGGAAACAAGACCTTTCTGATAGTCTGTATTTGCAATAAAGAGAACTGCAGATCAGTAATATCCAAGGCATTATGAGTTGAGGGGAATAATGAGTGGTTATTTGAGTGGTTAAGGAATTGATTTCTTGATGCTATTTAGGTATGGACACCTGGACTACAGTTGATTTGCCTTGATGAAAACTGTCCACCAGGGAATGATTGTATTGACTGCTCCTTCCTTTGGTGCTTCAAGGATATATAACTTTATTTTTAGAATGGTACTCCTTCCAATGGTGTGGATTTTTACCCCCTAGGACTTTGTGGATGGTCATTCAAAGTTCTCATGATCCCAGAATTCATCATTTTGTGGCCAGATGTGGCTAGAACAATCAGGCTAACTAGAATCATGGGACTTAGAGATGAAAAAGGACTGTGGCTACCATATAGTTCAATATCTATACTTCACAGATAAGGAAATCCAGACCCAGGTTTACCCAAAGTCACACAGCAAGTAAATAGAAAAACCTGGATTTGAACCCAGGTTTTCGACTCCAAATCAAGGGCTCATATTTTTCAATTTTAAGTTCATTTACCCATATCCTATGTCAATTTTACCTCTGCATTTTCTCCTCTTCTGTTTTTCCCCCTTTTGCTTGTTTTGTAATGTCATGTGAACAGCATTCCTTAAAAATGAGTGCAATCCATAGGATCTCCCACCTTACCACACCCAGAGCAGCTCAATCAGTCAACAAAATAAATATTTATTAAGGACTTACCATTCACCAGAAACTGTACAAAGTACTGGGGATACAAAAAGAGACCAGAAGAAAAAAGTCCATGACCTCAAGGAGCTCACAATAAAATGGTGGTGGAAGAGTCAACAAACAAACAAATATATACCAAAAAAATATGCAGGATAAATAGGAAATAATTAACCGAGGGAAGGCAAAAGAATTAAGAGAGATTGGGAAAGGCTTCTTGTAGAGGATGAGATTTCAGCTGGAACCTAAAGGAAACCAGGGAAGCCAGTAGACAGAGGTCAGGAAAGAGTATTGTAGGCATGGAGGAGAGTCAGAGGAAAAGTACTGAGTGGAGAGATAAAGTGTCTTGTTGGTGGAACAGCCAGGAGACCAGTGTCTGTTTTGATTAGAAAAATCTTTTCTATGTAAAGAAGCTGCTGATAGTTTCAAGAGACTGATGATAAAAAATAAAAAGGACCTATATGTACAAATTATTTATAGCAGCTATTTTCTGGTGGTAAAGAATTAGAAATTGAGGGGATGCCCATCAATTGGGGAATTGGCTGAACAAATTGTGATGTGTGATTATGATGGAATGCTATTGTGCTATAAGAAATGACGAGCAGGATGCTCTCAGAAAAAACTGGAAAGACTTACATGAGCTGATGCAAAGTGAAATGTACTGTGTACAAAGTAACAGCAATGTTATAAGATGATTAACTGTGAATGACAGCTATTCTCAGCGATTAAATGGTTTAAGACAACTCTGAAGGACTTATAAAGAAAAATACTATCCACCCTTGGAGAAAGAACTGAGTGTCTGAATACAGATTGAAACATATCTTTTTTTTTTTTTTTGATGAGGCAATTCGGGTTAAGTGGCTTGGCCAGGGTCACACAGCTAGCAAGTGTCATGTGTCTGAGGTTGGATTTGAACTCAGGTCCTCCTGACTCCAAGGCCAGAGTTCTATCTACTGTGCCACCTAGCTGCCCTAAAACATACTTTTTAAATTTTATTTCTCTTGAGGTTTTTTTTTGTCTATGTTTTCTTTCACAACATGACTAATATGGAAATGTTTTACATGACTACACATGTGTAACCTATATCAAACTGCTTGCCTTCTCAATGAAGGGAGGGAAGAAGGGAGATAATTTGGAACTTGCAGTTTTAAAAACAAATGTTTAAAAATGTTTTTACATGCAACTGGGGAAAAATTAAATACTATTTTTTTTTAAAGAGACTGATAACATTTGAAGACAGGGATTTAGTCACTAGCCTCAAGGCGCATCTGTCTAATGCTAAACTGTAAGGATTTAAAAAAAAAAGATCAATTTATTATCTAGATGTTTTGTTTGCAGACACCAAACAGCTATATATTTGAAGACCTGTGGAGGTTAGGTGTTACATTTCCACTTTGAACAAGTTTTTTTTTGTCTTTAACACTTTTTATTCTTCTTCATTCTTAATATTTTACCATTCACCAAGTTCCATCAAGTTTTCTGCCCCAATGCACTATGGATTCATTTCTCTCTTCTCCCTGGGAGTGAAACACTAAGGGAAGGGCAAATCCTCTTGTTTGCCAGGAACATAGTTGCAGGAGATAAGACTGAAAAGGTAGGTGGAGACCAGATTCTAGAGTTCTACCAAATCCAGGATAAACTGATTAGATTTCAGATTAAATTATTAGTCTATTTATTTAGACTTTCTGTTATAGACTGGAGGGAGCCGTTGGAGATGTTTAAATAAATCAACAAACTTTTATTAAGACTATATGTAGGCTAACTACAGAGTTATGCACTGGTCATACAAAAGAAAAACAGTTATTGTCCTCAAGGAGCTTACATTCTGGTAGGGAAATGAAGTATGTTCATAGATAAGTAAATAAAAAGAGACTTGGTGAGGGGTTGCAGTAACAACTAGGGAAATCAGGAAAGGCCTCTTATAAGAGATGTTATTTGAGATGAACCTTGAAGGAAACTATGAGTTTTAAGAGAGGTGGATGAGGAAGGAAAGTGCAGTAGGTATGGGGTGGAGTCTGTACAAAGGCAGGGATATGGATTTAAATTCAGGAAACAAATTCTTGAAAGTATGCTCAGGAATGACGACAGGGGAAAACCACTGAGGAGACCATCTGGACAATAGTCCAAATAAGAGATGTTCAAGACCAGAACTATTAAAAGGTAGAAACTGGGAAGGGAAGAAAGCAATGAAAGAGATATATTCATGAGGTAAAAGTCAGCAGGATTATTTTGACTGATTGGAAGTATATGGACACAAAGAAGAATGAATCACAGACAACTTCAATGTTTCACTCCTAGGTGCCACTAAAACTATGGGCACAAGGAGGAGCAGGATCTTAGGGGAATAAAGATCAGAGTATCTTGGTCTGATATTTAAAGTGTAAAGGCGAGGCTGATTGGTTTACTTAATCATATCACACTACCCCACTAGTAAATGATAAGATGCCCTGGTATTTTAATCTGGTAAAAACTATCAATTGATCTCAATCATTGGCTTTAGTTTAAATCAATCAATCAAGCATAGACTTTAGACTAAGTATGAAAAATGACTTGGAACTTCAGTGACACTGCGTAGGAACGGGTGTCTTGTTAGGATAAGCTGAGGAAACTTGGTCATGCCCTAGGGGTCATCTGTAAGTTATCAAATGAGTTAAGAAGAACTTTCCAGTGAAGTCCCTGAGGATACCCAGCTTGGGAGAGGGTATGTATTAAAGGGAGTAATCTTTTTGGCCTTATCCAAGGTCTTCTCCCCACCTACCTCCTCCACCTTTGATCAGAGCCTCTTTTAGTGACTATTGGCTCCTCCTCTATTGGCTATACTGATAGCTTCAAAAAGTCTAGAGGATTTTGGACTTCCCATTTTCCCATGGATATCCTAAAATCATCCCAGGTTTAGTGTCTTGATCCCATGCCAGTATCTGTAATAAGAGTCACACATGGGCTGGACATACCCTCATGTAACCATAAGAATCCCAACAATGAAACAGTATTCTGCCTAAGGGGAACTTCTTGAGCATCCAATGAATGGGGGGAAAAAAAAGACTTCAGAAATTAGTCATCATGAATTAGTCCTTCACCACATGTGAATTCTGAGCTGGAGCACTCTATATGTACTTGTTGGGAGGGTATGTGTGGCTTTTTGAGAGATGATTTGTGCCAACTTAGTAAATACTTCTTTCTAAAAGCTCCTTAGGTGGTTGACTAAATTGATTTTCAAATGATAATTTTGAAGGGGAAGCACAGTAATGGCTTGAGCCAATGGCATTAGAGGATCACCCATATCCCTCAGGGTACCCCTTTAGCTTAGCTCTTGGAACCAAGATTCATCTGGAGGAATGGAAACTGGAATAAGGATACTCAGAGTTGACATCAGCTGCAAAAACCCTGAACAATCTCCCTCCAACCTATCTTCCCAGAGAGATCCCACATCATTCCCCCTCATATATCCTATATTCCAGCTATTCTCGTACTGTATTCTCTGCCACTATGCCTTTGTACATGCTGCCCCCTATGCCTAGAATGCTCTCCCTCCTCACCTTTTACCTCAGAGAATCCCTAGCTTCCTTCAAAGCACAGCTCATGTGTTACCTCCCACAAGAGGCTTTTCCTGATCCCTCATTTCTTTATACTTGCCCCTCCCCCTTACAATTTTTTTAAACTTTGCATTTATTTTGAATATATTTTGTACATACTTGTCTGTGTGCATATAATTTTCCCCTAAGAGAATGTAATTTACCTGAAGGCAAGGACTATTATGTTTTTGTCTTTGTAGCACCAGTACCTAGTATAATGCCAGACACATGGTAGGCATTTAATAAATGTTTGTGAATCTCTAGTAGAAGGGAAAGATTGCTGGCTTTGTAGTCAAAGCCTCGAGCTTAAATCTCTGCTTTGTCACTTTCTACCTGTGTGACCTGAGACAAACTAATTTTAATTACTAAGAAGACAAATTTCTGGGCTTCGGTTTTCTTAGCTGTAAAATGAGCAGTTCACTAGACATTTTTAAAAGTTCCTCCCAAATCAAAATCTGTGATCATATGAAATGAGTTGGAATTTAAACTATTGGCATCCAGGCTGTTTTAGTAATACTAAGCCTTTCTCAACAAGATTGCAAAATTCCTTGAAATCAGGACTATATGCTTTGATTTTTCTTGTATCTTCCTGGTATTTAATACAGGATGGTGACTATATTTTCTTGCTTAGACTTTTGCAATAGCTTCTTAATTGTTCTCCCCGCCTCACATCTATATCCTCTCTAATCCATTTTCTGCATCATGTCAAAGTGATGCTCCTCTAACAAGTCTCCTGCTCAATAAACTCAAGGGACTCCCTATTACCTCTAGGATCAAATGGAAACTCTTCTGTTTGGCATTTAAAGCCTTTTACTACCTGGCTCCAACCTACCTCTCAAGTCGTATTACACATTATTGCCCCCTCATGCATTCTTCTGTTCAGCTAAACTTTCTTTCCTGTTGCTCAGAAAACATGAGATTACATTATGAAAGTTTCTGTGTCTTTATGCAGGCTGCCCCCCTCTCTCATCCTTCCTATGAATTCACTCCCTCTTCCCCTCCAATTCTTAGAATATCTGTTTTCCTTAAAAACTCATTTCAAAGGCCACCTCCAAAGGAACATTTCCCAAACTACCCAATTGCTTCTCTCAGCAAACTACCTCATTATAATCTTATATGGTTTGTATATGGTTACATATGTACATTTCTATTAGGTAGAATGATAGTAATAGCATTTATATAGGCCTTAAGTTTTTTTTTTGGCTAGGCAATGGGGTTAAGTGACTTGCCCAGGGTCACACAGCTAGTAAGTGTTATGTGTCTGAGGCCAAATTTGAACTCAGGTCCTCCTGAATCCAGGGCCGGTGCTCTATCCACTGCACCACCTAGCTGTCCCTATAGGCCTTAAGTTTTGCAAAACACTTTGTGTACAGTATTTCTTTTTATCTGAACAAAAACCTTGTGTGGTAGCTACTATTATGATTTCATCATTTTACAGGTAGGGAAACTAGTTGGGAGAAATCAAAAGACTCGCCAAGAGCCATCTAGCTAGTGTCTAAGGTAAATTTGAACCCTGGTTTTCTTGACTCAATTTCCAGAACTGCAAATATCTCAAAGACAGGGGCTGTTTCATATTTTTGTCCCTGTGCTTAGGATATTCCGTGGCACACAGTAGGAATTTAAAAACAATAAATATTTGGTGATTGATTGATCTTAGGTAGCTATTGATTTGATTGTTTTTTAAAGTTTTTGCTTTTGACCTATGTAGTCTGACATAAAGCAGATGTCCTTATTGCTTCTCAGACATCATAGATGGTGCTCTGGCTGTATGGGATCATGGTCAAAGGTCAAGTTTTCTTATCAATTCTCATTGCATGGAAACATACTGGGATTTTGGACTAAAGATTGTCTCTTCTTTGGAATTGCAATTGCATTCCATGTCTTTTTTTTTTTTTGAGTGGGGGTTGAGGTAATCTGGGTTAAGTGACTTGCCCAGGGCCACACAGTTAATAAATGTCAAGTGCCTGAGGTCAGATTTGAATTTAGGTTCTCTGGATTCCAAGGCTAGTGCTCCATCCTCCCAGCTGCCTCTGTTTTTTGTTTGTTTTGTTTTTATATGAATGATTAAAACAAACAAACAAACAATGTACTTCTTTGTTACAAACCTAAACCTGGAAGAACCTTTCCTCCCTCCTCCAACTCTGGCTCAATTTTGCATGCCAAAAGCTTCCCTTGTTTTACCTATTAGGTATGTGGAAGAGTCAATGGGAAGTAAGTTTCTGTTAAGCAAAATTTATTTTCTTATTGTCTGCCATTTAAAAATGGCAACTGTGTGCTGATAATGCTATTAATTTTCCATGGTTAGTGATGATTTTCACTAGTATTCTAGTAATGTATATGCTGGAGTATAAAAGAAATACTATACCACTTTTAGTGAGACTTGGAAAGAATCTTAGAATGGAGAATGGAAGAGCTACCAGGGACTTTAAAAGCATAGCCTGTTAGAGCTAAACAGGAATGCAGAATATAGAACATTAGATAAGAGTTCTATGTCTCTAACTTGAACCAGTCCCATCACCCTGCTCCTCAGCCATCATCATGGCCTGCCGCCACACCTACTCTTCCACCGAAAGCCTAGTCTCTCTACTTCTAGCTCTGGAACAGTAATCAAATCAGGACAACCATTCATAGAAAAGATGTGCCAATAAATTGCTTTCCGACCGTCCCTGTGACTTCCTTGACCAAAATGACTCCTTGCCACTGTTGTCTTCTGTATGTTGTTGTCTTCTAGTAGAATTTGAGTTTCCTGAGGCTGTTTTGCTTTTTTTTTCTTTGTATCCCCAGTGCTAGCACATGTTTGGCACACCGGGAAATCTTAATAAATGCCCCTTTTATTCATCACTTGCATATCAAAGCTAGAAAGAACCTTCAAAATCATGCAGTCCAACCTCATCATTTTGCAGAAAGAATAAATGATATCCAAAGAGGGGAAGTGACTTTTAAAAGTTACACAGAAAGTAAGTACTTACTGAGCTGCTACTGGAATCTGGGCCTCCTGACTCCCCGAGCTATGCTTTTGCTATGCGTAGCTCCTGTATCTGTCTGTATGCACAGGTATCACATAAGATAACTACATGGGGAACAGTGGTCCCTTGGGATAAATTAAATCATCCTCATGTTTAATATTGATATTAATCGACCTTTTGAACATTACTTCTACTGCTGTGATCAAACTAGTTTTAAAGCTCCTGCTGATGGGAACAGAGAAAAGGCAATAACCTGACATCACACCAGAGCTGGAGCTGCCTTTTTACTTGACATTTACAAAAATACCTTTAAAAAACTGTATGATTTTGCCAACTACCAGAAAATCAATTAGAAATTCTCAGGTTGAGTTATGCTCCCCATCACTGAGCCATTTATTTCTCTGTCAACCCTGTCTTTTATGCTCAATGAAGCTTCTTCCAATCATTAATAAAAACATCCATGGACAAATACATGTGCTTATATCTATATATGCACACTACACATATAGGTATTAATAGCTACATGTGCATATATGTATGTGTTTATATTTACATATTGCCATGGTAGAAAGAAAAAAAAAGACTGGAAACATGGATTTAAATCTGTCATTAACTGCTCTGTGAATCTGGGCAAGTCACTTCTCTCTGTGCCTCAACCTCCTCACTTCTAAAATAAAAAAGTTGCAGTTGATCTCTACTTCCCTTCTAGCTCTGACTAAGAGCTAAGTTACTGACCAAGTTTCATGTTCTATGAATCCATAAGTCTATGATTCTGCACTTAAAGGATTGAGGCAGACAACTACAAAGTGATATGGTGACTAGCAGAATAATGTCAAGGATACTAGGATACAAGGACATTACCTGCCCAACTGCCAATCAGTGAGAAGATCCTTTATATAGATATACCACTATTTAGGTGCTGACTCCTACTGGAAACCTTTATTTCTGCTGGCCTCCTTCTTCCTTCCCCTAAATTATTACAGCATTCTCCTTCTTAAAATTTCTTTTAATAAGATTTATTTTTTTTAAAATTGTGTTACCATCTGTTGTTAGCTCACAGTAATTTCTTAATGCATCCCTCTCCCTTCTCTACCCAGTTTGACACACCTTATAAGAAAGATTTAAGAAGAAAGGAAAAAGAAGAAAACAAAACAGTCCAGCAAAATCAGTCAATATTCTGACTGTCTGACAAGATTTCATGTTGTTTGCTACAATATACATGTGTAGTAGTAAATGGTCATCCAGTGTTTGCTTGAAGAGCTTGAGTGAGAGAGCATCCCTTCTCTTTTTCTCAAGGCAGCTCAAGATGCTCTTAGGCCAGAATACTGTTTTCTTTACCTATAGTCCTTTACCTCTGTGGTGAAGGAAGGGATGTACATTTTCACAACTCTACAAGTTTGGTCATTATAATTACACAGCATTTCATTTCATTTTATTGTTCTTTCCATTTATATTGTTGGAAGATTTTCTTGGATCTCTTTATTAACCACTACATCAGTTAATATATCTTCCCATATTGCTCTGACTTCCTCGTATTAATCATTCTTACAGCACGGTGATATTGCATTGCTTTCATGCTTTCAATTTGTTCAACCATTCCTCTACCAACAGATAGTAGAATATGAAGAAGGACTAGATTTGTGATTTCATTAGTATTGGGAACTCCTAGATTAGGAAAATTTCTTAACTTATAGTCTTGGAGAGCTGTCAAAATCACTAAAATGTTAAGTGATTTGATCAAGGCCTCATAGACAGAATGTGTCAATAGCAGGACTTGAACCCCATATCTTTCTGGTATCAAGGTCTGGTCTCTATCCACTATGGCATTTTTTTCTAGTTCTTTGCAACCACAAAAAATGCTGCCATGATTTTTTTTTTGTATATGGGATCTTTCTGTCTTAGGCTTCCTTGTAGTATTGTTGTTTGTCCTTGGTCTCAAAGAAGACCAAAGGCATCATGAGGGTGATATCTTGACTTGTAAGTGAATTGGATTTAAGTGAGGCAGGGCTGTGCAAAGTCCTCAGCCTCACTTACTCACTCACTCCAGAGCCATCTGAATCCAATGCCAAGACTAGGTCAGGACAACTGGGGGTGATTCCCACCTTGCAGTACACGCTTAGCAGTATGATATCTGGATAGAAGATTATGTACATTGTAGAAATTAATTTAGCATAACCCAAAATTAATTTCAACAATGATTAGAAAAATTTGCATGTCCATCTTCAGCATATTTTCATAGTTATCTTTATATATTCTTTCAAATAGCAACTAGTTTCATCTCTTGTTATCTTTAGCATTTTGCTATGTATGAGGTAAAACCTCAGGGTTGTTTCAATCTATATTTCTCTTGTATTAGTGATTTAGGTGATTATTATATAATTAGTAATTAATAATTAGTGATCACTAATTAGTGATTATTATGATTAGTAAATGTTTCATATGGTTAATAATTTGCAATTCTTTTGAGAACTATTTGTTCCTGTATTTTGACCACTTTTCCAATGGAGAATGGCTCTTAACCTTATATATTTGTGTCAATTCCTTTTTTATCTTGAATGTCAGATCCTTATCAGAGACATTTGATGATTTTCCCCTCAACTGCTAATTTTCCCTTTTCTCTTGGTTGCATTGATGTTTTTAATGCAAAAGCTTTTGAACTCCATGCAATTAAAATGAGCAATTTTGTCTTTTGCTATTTCTTTGTTTTATTTCCTTTATTTATATTCCTTTGGTTTGACTAAGAATTCACCCTCTAGCCATAGTTGCGAATGACATTTTTTTCTTTTCTAATGGAAAAAAAAATAATTTGTATGTACTTTTCATTTACTCATTTATATGCAAAATGCTGCTCCTTGGAGGTGATAATTTCTTCCTTTTTCAATGCCTTTTTCAGAACTTCAGAATTTCAGAGTTAGGAGGGACCTTAGTGGTTATCAATCCAACCCAGATTAAAAGGAGAAAAAAAAAAAGAATCCTTACTACCACATATGTATCAAAGAGCCATCCAGTGTTTGCATGAAGACTGCCAGTGAGGAGGGGATCTTTTTCAAAGCTGTCCAATCCACTACTGGCTAGCTCTAATTGATAGGGAGTCCCCTCCCCCCCCTCACCTCACACCTAGATTTGCCCTTTTTGCAAGTTTCACCCTCATTTCTAGGGCCTTGCCCTCTAAGGCCAAATCCCATAAATCTAATCTTTCTTTCACATGACAGCATTTCAACTTCTTGAATATAGCTAGCATTTTCCTCCTGATTCTTCTCTTCTCCAGGCTAAGTACCCCCACTTCCTTCTTTCTATCCACATAAGAATGAACTCAAGGTCTTTCACTATTGGTTGCTCAGTCTTGGATGCTCTCTAGATTATCAAAGTCCTTCTTAAAATGTGCTCTATAGACCTAAGCTCAATATTCTAGATGTACTTCACCAAGGGCAGATTTCAAGGGAACCATCACTCTCCTATCTTCTCTTGACTCAGTCCAGTGTGTGCTCCTTCCACTTTATGAATGTGCATAATAGGAACATTTATAAACACTTTTTAGTCCATCTATGTACTATTAAACCGAGAGACCTTTATATAGATGCAGTTAAATTCTGTGTCCTATGCTAAGCTCAAACCCATTCCCTTCCTGTACCTTTTTCTATAACAGACTTTTGTTATTGGGCTGGATGCTAACGGTGGCAGGATGGAAGAGAAAATATGCATGGCCTTGTTGCTCTAGGATGTAATCAGGTTTGGTACAGTGGTGGACCTTGGATCAAAGGGAAGATAGTGCTTGTCAGCAGGCATCAGAGAGATAAGGCTAAATGGAAAGTATTTCTCTGAAAATTTCCAGTGAAAGCAGGAATGTCCTTCTACATTTTTGTAGGTCTAAAAAAGCAGGGAGATGAATTGTCAGAGGTGCTATTCCCAGAAACTCAAAAATTTTCCCATTATTCCTTTGTCATATTTACTGTTATTAAAACAGGAAGAATACCCATAAGGATGAAAACATGGGATCTTGAACAGCAGTAAAGTAAATTATTATAATTGTTATGTGTTTATGAAAGACAGAATATTTTCCTATATTCTTTTAGTTTTCCTGCCTTTATTTTATTTATTATTAATTTATTATATTATATATAAATAAAAATATATAAAAATATAAATTTATATACAGATTATATATTTATATATAATTTATTAGTAAGAATCTAAAATCCTAATTTATGTCAAATTATAATTATAATAAGAACTGCCACATATAATGCTTTATAGTCCCACAATGCTTTGTATTTATCTCATTTGAGCCCCCAAGTAGCTTGTGAGGTGGCAGGATAGGTACTATTATTCCCATTTTGCAGATAAGGTAACTAAGGCTTGGATAAATCAAGTTACATAGAATTTTAAAACTGTACAGTTGGAAGGAGACTTAAAGATATCTTAGTCCTGGGGTCCTTAACCTGGGATTCATTGACCTATGAACTGATTACAAGGAGTTCATGAACTTTAATAAAAATACATCTTCATTTTTATTAGCCTCTAACTGAAATTTAGCATTTCTTTCAATTATTTAAAAAAAACCACATTTTTTGAGAAGGGGTACGTAGGGTTCACCAGACTGCCAAAAAGGTTAAGAACTCCTGATATGGTCCAATTCTTAAATAAGTATAAATATGCAAATAATGCATAAACAAATAGACAAATAATTTATAAAGAAGCAAACAATCTTGAAGAGATGAACAAGTGACAAAAATAGGATTCCAACTCAATCCTTCAAGTTGGTCATTTGCCATCATACCATGCTGCCTTTTAAATGTAGGAAACAATAGTTTGGGCCTATTGGGGTAACTTAATCACTAAAACATGAGATTAAATGGCAGGATTGACATCGTACCTAAGAGCTGTGTGTGTATACACATATACATATGTATATATACATCCATATAAGTATACACATATACACATGTGTATCTATATATGTATATGTACACACATACACATATAGAATAAGAGGCAGCAGCACAGTGTTGTGGATAGAGAGCTGCCCCTGCAGTAAGTACAGACCCACATTCAGGTCCTGCCTCTGGCACAGATGACTGTCCAAGTCACTTACCTTCTCCATGCCCCTAAGTGCCTAAACTCCCTAAGAATTGCAAAGATGTTGACCTGCATTGGTAGGAGGAATTCCTCAACTGGATCTCCTTCAACTGATGAAATCACAGATCTCATCCATCCCTTCTCCTCTTCAAAAGCCTAAACACAGGGAACAATTGGACCAGAAATATAAATGTAAGTGCAAAGTCCAATAAAGTCAATGATACAGACTTCTGGGGCAGCTAGGTGGCACAGTGGATAGAGCACCGGCCCTGAAGTCAGGAGGACCTGAGTTCAAATCCGACCCCACACCAAACAGTTGACACTAGCTGTGTGACCCTGGGCAAGTCACTTAACCCCAATTGCCTCACTTTTCAAAAAAAATGATACAGATTTCCATTCATGTGCTCAGCACTCTAATAGAATACAAAAGACAGAGAAATCACCCTGTCCCCTCCCTCCTCAACACGTTTCCCCTTGGAAACTTTCAATCTAGTTGAAGAAGCAATATTTATACACAAGAAGGAAGCACTGTGACATAGAGGAAAGAGTACTGGACAGAGAGTCAGAAAGCCTGATTTAACTTAGCCTAAAGGCTTAGCTCAGACACTGTTTTTGCTCCAGAACCATGATTAAGTCACTTTCCCTCACTGTGCCTCAGTTTCCTCTGTAAAATGAGGGAGTTTGTCTAGATGAGCTACAATATGCCCCTGACTCTAACTTTCTAAGTAAGTCCATCAGATTCTTAACTGAATGATACTGTCTGTAGGTGCTCTATGAATTCTACTCTTCTTAGCCTTAGAGTTTTTCTTACCTACCTCAACAAACTCTCCTCAGAAGTATACCTCAGGAGGTGGTGTCGGGGAACTATGGAGGGGTATTTCAAGGCATAAATTGACTAAGGAGAAAACGTTAAAATGGGCCCAGGACAAGTACAGAGAGAAGCAGTACAAATCCCCAGGTGCTTGTCTGAATAAAATGAAGATTTTTTTTTTAACCTTCTGATTGACATCCAAACCTTCCCCCCTTTATGCTGTTGTGTGTTAATTTCAGATACTATATTCCCTTCCACCCCTCTTCTCTCAATACTAAGCAAAAAGGTAATTTGTCTTTCCCCCTTTAAATCGTAACAGGGAACTCTGTGCTTGCACTCTGATCACCTCTTCATACCCCATCCCCTCACCACCCAGTATCAATCCCCCTCCACTCTCCCCTTTAGACTTACATTGTCAGAATGTGGAGAAATTAATTGATTTGTGAAAGGAAAGTGCAGGCAGAACTGTATTAAATCAAAACATTCTTCTCATACCTCCCTAGCTTTCAACAAGGAGCAGAGATTCTTCAAAAATAAGGAGGGGGAGCAGGGCCAGGCAGGAATGGGATGGAGGAGGGAACATTGGGAACTGAGAAAGGAACAATCAGGAAAAGCTGAGAAGATCTGAAAGTGGGTTTAATGTTCCTATATTAGAAATTTGGCTTCAGTGATACTCTGAACTATGTCACTGAAAGAAACAAATACTGTATTCAGTTTTCTAGGAAACTATTGCCATATGTGATGGAGCTGGAAACCTGCCCACTTTCTTCCCCCACCCCTGAAGTCCCCCACCCCTTGCCTCAGCCCCTGTTGATTCACTAAAGATTCTGATTAAGTTTTGTGAAATCCATCTCTTTGCCTTCACTTCCATATACATTACAGATGGGCTGAAGGAGAAAGGCTCCTTGCCAGCCAATAGGAAAGAAGGTAGACCCACTCAACACTGGGTGTAAGAAAAAGCCAGAAGTTCAAGTACTTAAGGACAGGGGTGTGTGTGTGGAAATCCAACCTGACCCTGAGGTTGATTTGAGAAAGGTAAGAAAACAATAATCCATTGCTCCCCAAACTCCTTGAAATTCCAAATTTCCAATGAATCCCAAAGGATGGAAATGGTGGAACAAATCCCACATTTCCTCAACAACATAGGCCTAGACTAGGTCTATGCAAGGGAATCACAGTGAGGAAATCACTGATCCCTAATAATAATATTTCACATTTCTAGTGCATTTTAAGTTTTACAAAGTACTTTTCTTACAACAGCCTTGTAGGAGAAGTGGTGTAAGAATCATTACCATTTTCCAGATGAAGAAAGTGAAACTCAGAAAGATGAAGGGACTTGTCCGTTGTTGCATAGCTAGGAACAATCACAACTGAGATTCAAAACCACATCTCTCAAGACAAAGTCCAGTGCTTGTTCCAATTCATCACTTCGCCTCTCTGTCAATTAATCAGTCAATTAATTTGTTAATCCACAAACATTGTGCTATGTGGAAGACACTGTCCTAGGTGCTGGTGGTACAGAGATAGAAATGAAACTGTCCTTGCTCTCAAGGAACTTGTATGCCATCTGGGAAATGTAGATGTGCTCAGATAAGAATATATGAAATATATAAAAGCAAATAGAAGATAGTTTGGGAGGGGAGGAAAGGCAGGAATCAGGAAAAGCTTCATATAGAAGGTGGTATTTGAATATAGTTTTAAAGGACTCTAAAGGGAGCTTCCTAGATCCCCTTTATGTTTTGTCATCTATTAGATTTCAAATTTCTTGAAAGTAGACTATCTCATTTTCTTGTATTTTTGTCCCCAGCGCTTAGCCAGGCAAATGCCTGGCAAATAGGTGTTTTTTGTTTGCTTGTTCTTTTTTTTTTCTCCCAGTTACTGATTCTCTTATTCTCATACCTATTGGGAAGGCAAGAAAAATAAAACACATTACAAATATAATGTAATGTCATTATAAAATGTTATTCATTATAAATGTAATGTAACAATGTAACCCAAACAAATATAATTGAAAACAAAACATAATACTAATATAATAAAATACAGTGCAATATAATATATTATATACATATACATATATACACATGTGTATACATGCATGTAAATATATAAGTATGACACTATCACATCATATATATCATATCTTATCATATCATATCATATCATATCATATCATATCATATCATATCATATCATATCACATACAACAAATTCTGGCATTAGCCATCTCCTCCCCATTCACCTTCTCTTCCAAAAAAGAAAGAAAGAATATACTTCAACTGCTTTCTGATCTATCAGCTTTCTGTCTGGAGGTATATAGCATGTTGCATCATGAGTCTTTTGGAACTGTAGTTGATCATTGTGTTCATCAGAGTTCCTAAGTCTTTCACAGTTGATTATCTTTACATTACTGTTGTCATTGTATATATTGTTCTGGTCCTGCTCACTTTACTTTTCATCTGTTCATACAAATCTTCTCATTTTTTAAAAACTATACCCTTCATCATTTCTTATAGCATTTAGTATTCTGTCACATTCCCACATCACAACTCGTTCAGATATCCCCCAACTGATGATGCTGGGCCCGTAGTAAGTACGTAACAAGTATTTTCTCTCATTCCACATTTCACATTACTCACTGGAACACTGTAATATACCAGACAAAGTGACATACTTTATGTTCCTTGTACATGCCATGCTATCTCCTCTCTTGATGCCTTTCTGTGGGCTATTCACCATGCCAGAGTTTATTTCCTCCCCACCTTTGCCTCTTAGAGTTTCTAATACTTTTCAAAACTTAGTTTTGAACACCCTCCTGCAAGGGTATTATATATGGAGTGGCTAGGTGGTGCAGTGGGTAGAGGATTGCGTCTGGAGTCAGGAAGATCTGAGTTAAAGTGTGGGCTCAGATATTTATTAGATGCGTGACCCTGGGCAAGTTATTTTGTTTGCCTCAGTTTCCTCATCTGTAAAATGGGGGTGATAATAGTGCCTACCTCCCAGGGTTACTGTGAGAATCAAATGAGCTAATTGTAAAGTACTTAACACAATGCCTGGCACCTAGTAAGTGCTATGTACATGTTAGCAATTATTATTATACATTCTATATTTACTTGTGTGAGTGCTTGTTGCATCACTGAGTAGAATGTAAGCTTTTGTGCAGGCAAAATTTTTTTTTGTAATTTTTTTTTCTTTGCAGCCTCAACCTAGCACAGTGACTTCCACACAGTAGGTGGTAAACAAATCAATCTACATACTTACTCTGTTGTCAGGTACTATACTAAGTACTGGTGATACATAAAGAAAGGCAAAAACATGGTCCCTGATCTAATGAATCTCACATTCTAATGGGAGAATCAACATGCAAACAAGCAGACATATAAATAATGCATATAAGGTGGGGGAAGGTAATCTCAGTGGAAAGGCCAGCAGTGAGGAGTAGAGAGGATTGAGATGGGACTTCTGCAGAAGGGGAGGTGAGAACTGAGTCATGAACCTCAAAGGAGCAGAGGTTAATAAGTGATGATTAAAAAGGAGTCTGAAAATGGAAGTTGGGAACTAGGAGTATTATAACTCCCCTAGCACAATCAGTGAGTTGGGAGGGAGGATTGAGTTGAGGTTTGAGAGAAAGTCCTGGAAAAAGGGTCCAGGGGTATAGTCATATGGAATTTCAGTGAATACCAAGAGATGGACAGAGTAAGAAAGGAAAAGATTCAAGATGAAAGCAAGTTTGTTAATTATTGCTCAGGCATTCCAGAAAGTACTTGAGAAGGAGTGGAAGAGTGGGTGGATTTGGAGTGGAATATTTTGGGAAGGTGGTGAAATAATGGAGAGGGAAGCAGAGAATACAGTTTGACCTTCAACAGCTGGGTGTTCAGAATCACTGGGGCAGGGAAAGCATGAGGGAATGAGAATATATTGACCATTGAGGAATTTGTCCAAGTTAAGCATTGGTGACTGGAGTGAGGTCTATTGAGAGAGACAAGTGATTAGGTTCTCTCTTAAGGTCCAATCTCACAGGAGGTGGTGATGTATTTTATGAGGCCTATGGAGGCCCACCTCAAAGCAGGCAGAAGCAGGTGGAGGTATGCAGACAGGAACAGGTCTATGCATGGCCCAGGGAAGTGTGGTCAGCAGGCAGGAAGTGGTAATGGGTCATGAGTCTGATTAGGAAGCACCTAATCACTGAATGGGCATTGCCTTAGACAAACTGAGACCTGGGAAAGATCTTAGCTTAAAAAGGCCAAGATCTCCCACTGCATCTGGGCCCATCTCCAGTCATCCTGATCTATATGCTGCCACTGGACTCAGATGGCTCTGGAGGACAGAGTGAGGCTGGTGACTTTGCACAGCTCTGTCTCACTTAAATCATTCACTTGCAAGTCATCACATCACCTTCCCAATGTCATGTTCCTCTTCAAGAACAAAGGACAAACAACAGGAGTACTATAGGAGGCCAGAGACCTAAACTGGGGTCAATTAAAGGCCCTTGAACACTTGGATCCCTGCCTGACTAAGGGTTCACTGGAAAGGCCCTAGAATGGAAAATACAGGGATCTTTCAGGAAGTGCCTGTGCATAGAAATCTGGAGGTAGGTAGACCTGGATAAGAGATGACCAAGGATTTCTGGGAAGATCTTCTCAGAAATCCTTGGTCAGTCAGGAGCAAAGAGGGCAGTGGTTAGGTGGCATATATTCCAGACTAACACAGGGCTCTCTGGGAAAAGCCCTGGAGAGAAGCTTGTGTTTATTCCACTCTTTCACAGTTGTCTGTCACCTGCTGGATGAAAAGTAGATTAGATGACTTCTGCATAGGGTCACAGAAGAAGCGGGAGCCAGAACCCAGAGATCAGGTTCCCTAATCATCTCTGCCCATGCTTCTTGCTATGTGGTGAGGAAGTAGAATACTGTAGGAAAAGAGGCACATTGATGTGCTGTTGCTGCAACAATGAATGAGCACAACTATCTTGGAAAATTATTTGGAATTAAATATAAAAAGCTATTAAACAGTATATGCCCTTTGGCCCAACTTTACCACTGCTAGACCTATAACCCAAGAGACCAAAGAAATGGGAAAATGTCCCATATGTACACAAATATTTGTAATAGTTCTTTTTGTGGTGCCAAAAACAGAAGGAAACTGGAAACTTACGGATGCCCATCATTTGGGGAATAGCTCAGCAAATTGTAGCATATGAATGTGATAGAATAATATTCAGCTGTAAGATAAAAAAAGAAAGAAAAAGAAAAAAAGGAAAGAAAAAATAGATGATTTCAAAGAATCATGGAAAGACTTACATGAATTGATGCAGAATAAAGTAGGAATACCAAAAAGCAATATCAATGTTATAAAAAAATTATCAATTTTCAAGACTATAATGATAAAGAATGAAATGAGCAGAACCAAGAGTACAGTTTATACGATAACAATAGTATAAAGCAAACTTCTTTGAAAGCTATAAGAACTATTATTAATTCAATGACCATTCATGATTCCAGAGATCTGATACTGAATATATTATCTGCCACATGACAGAGATTTGATAGATTTAGGGTACAAAATGAGATATATTTCTGTCAATGTCCAATAAGGGAACTTTTTTTGTTTTGCTTGACTATGCATATTTGTTTCAAGGAATTTGCTTTTCTTTCCTCTTTTTTTCCCAATAGGGTAGCTGTGGCAGGGAGGAAAAAAATATTTATTTTTTTTCTTAATTAAAAATAGAGAGGTGGGGTGTGGTACAATGTGAAACGTAGAGTTTCACTTTCAGAGGAGGTCACTGCATTATTAGTATTAATTTACTTAATTTTTACTTTGTTACATGAAATATCTCACTCTGTGGGAATAATCTCTAAGTATTTGTAATGTAAAAAAAAAATTAAACTTTAAAAAAAGCCCACATAAAAAGAGAAAAAAATAAGTCGAATTCATTGATAGAATTATAGAAACACAAAATCTCAGAGTTGGAAGACACCTTAGAGGCCATTTAGTTCAATATGAACTTGAAGAATACCCTCTATAACATACCCAATGATCGATCATATAGACTTTATTTGAAGGCCTTTAATGAAGGGAAACTCACTACTTTCTGAGACAATCCATTCTACTTTTGGACAGCTCTAATTATTAGGGTTTTTTTTTCCTTCATGGAATAGGGTGATAGATTTAGGGCTCAAAGAGAGCTACATTATCGTTTTTAGCCATTATTCCTGTATCTTGTCAACAAGTATAGAATGAAGGTTTTTTTTTCTTTAAATCAAATATTCTAAAAATCTGAGTAAAATATATCTGTCTTTTTTGTTTTTTAATAAGATGACCAGACTGGCAGATCAGATCAATGTAATAAATTTGTCATAGTTGGATTTTTATCAAAGTATTTGATAAATGTCTTATGCCATACTTATGGACAAGATATAATAATAGAGGGCTAAAAAAATAGTCCATTTATTTGGATTAGGGACTAATTGAATGATTGGACTCAATGAGTAGTCATTCTTGACTTAAAATAAATTTGGAGGGAGGTTTCTATTGGAGGACTCTAGGGATTCATCCTGAGCTCTATGTTCTTTTTTATTATTATTAATGTTTAGTCAACAGTTTAATACATTTTTTTAAAAGAGTAATTATTTTGGACATCAATGGGTATACTTAAAGGCCATTTTAATTAAGATCATCTTTAGTCATTCATTAATTATTTTGAGTGTCCTACTTTCAAATATGTTTCTTTCTTCTATAAACTTCTGAAAGAGATGAACATCACCTCCAACACCAAAGTAATGTGCTTTACTTGCTGAAAACAACTGTCCATTTTCATCTAATGAATTACCTAAGGCATTCAGGACTAAAAGAAAAGCAGCCTTTTTTGAAAGTGACCAGAGAACATGATGTCTCTAAAGATTTAAAGAAAGAGGTAGAAAATAAGGTGCTAAAAGTTATGGCAGATGTCCACCATGTGAATTTGTCAGCAGTGACAATGGCCTTTTTGAACAACCATTCTCGTGGAGAAGACATAGTATTCAAAAGCCTTTCCTCTCGCTCTGAATCCTAAGCTCTTCAACATTTTTTAGCAGTGAAGAAGACACATGTGATGTGCTTGTCAGATTTACAGATGACATAAAGGATAGAGGATAGCAAATACTTTGGATGATACAGTTTGGATCTAAAAGATGCCAATAGGCTAGAATGATGGATTGAATGAAATTAGATTTAGTTCAATAGACATGAATTTAAATTTCTATACTTTGGTTCAAAACACAATATCAAAAGTATAGAATTAGAGAAGCATAGAAAGATAAACATTTTTGTGAAAAAATTGTGAATTTTAGTGGCCTATGAACTAAATAAGGATTGATAGTGATATGACAGGCAAAAAAGCTAATATAATTCTAGTCTACATTGAAAAGCAGTGTGAAGTATGTGTGAAGCATGTTTTTTTTTTTTAATAATCTGCCTAAGTTAGGAATTATCTGGAGTACCGTGTCCAGTTCTGGGAATATCATTTAGGAAATGGAAACTGTAGCATATCCAGAAGAGGGAGTCCAGAATGCTGAAGGAACCAGAGGACAATATATGAATTGACTGATAGAATCTGAAGATGCTTATTCTGGTGTAAGGTATGCATGTTCACATACTTTGTCTTAATGTATAGATGTGGCTAATGAATGCCATGAGTGTCTCTGTGGAGAAAAGGAGGGTGAAAGGCAATGTCTGCACTGCAAGCATCTTAGCTGGCAGGGGTGGGAAGCAGGGGAAGAAGTGAAAAGGTACATTTAAACCTTAGACATGCTCTTAGACTGGATTCTCTTTCCTCAAATTTTCATGAAGGGTATCAGGTTAGAATTATATGCACATTCTCCCTTCACATATATCTGTTCTTGTGGTACTACATTTAGAGAATTAGCAGGAAACCTGTATTTGCTCTTAAAGGAGAAGTTAGCCCTTAGTTTACACTAACTCCCTTAAATCATTCCCACTAAATGCTGGTCACACACACACACACAAACACACACACACACACATACACACACACACACACAAAAGCAAAACAACAAAACAAAAGAAAGAACAAACCATCACAAATAGTGAACAGGGAGGAGTAAGCTCATTTACCCAAGCAAAACAAAATAGAAATTAAAGCAATTTGATAGATTAGACTATACTAGAACATATGCATGTATGAGTGAGCTTTTCACCTGGGAGGGAGATAATAGTATCTGACCAGTGTGAGAAAGGGGAGAGGGAAAGGGAAAAAGAAGAGGGAAAAATGCTCACATAGTGTCTACTGATGCCAGGTGCTATATTAAGTGCTTTGCAAATATTCCTCATTTGATATTCACAATAACCCTACAAGGTAGGTACTATTATTATATTCATTTTACAGTTGAGAAAACTGAGGCAAACAAAGGTCAAATTATTTTTCTAGAGTCACACAGCTAGTAAGAGTTTGAGGCCAGATTTGAACTGAGGTCTTCTTGGCTCTAAGTCCAGAATTCTATTCACTGTGCCACCTAGTTACCTTTCAGGAGAAAGCATCTTTAAGGGAAAAAAAAAGCTGGAAATCAGTAACATGCTAAGGCTTCCTTTAAATTAAGGCCTCCCCTAAACATCTGTAGTTTCTTTTTCCATGTGTATATTCCGAAGAGTGGAACCACATATGTTTATCTCCCAAGAGTGTGAGGGACCAACTGAGCAAGTCCCTTACACTGTATAAGCAGTTTTGTACTCAGCATTCATCCACTACCTAGAAGTTAGGCATCCCTATGTATTCAGCATGCAGAACAGGGCTTCCCTACCCCACCCCCATCCCAACAATATGAGAGCGGGGTTACACCGGAAAAAACCCCACATATTCTGCATGTGTTTATGTGTAGGGGTAATAACTATTTTTAAATATTTGAAGGGCTGTCATATGGAAGAAGGAATAGGTGGTCTCTCTTTGGTCTCAGGGGTACAATTAAGAGCAATAGGTTCAAGTTGTAGAGAGGAATGCTTAGTCTTGAAATAAGAATTTCCTTGCAATTAGAGAGGTCTAGAAGTGAAATTAGCTGTCATAGCAAAGAGTGGGTTTCCTCTTCCTGGAAATATTCATTTAAGCAGAGGTTGGACAACCACCACTTAGGAATATTGTAAAATGAATTCCTAATTAGGAATGTGTTGGATTCATCCTCTGAAGACCTTTCAGCGATTATATTCTGTGTTATAGATCATGTTCCATGATAGAATTTAGCAATCTTCATCAACAAAAGAAACACAGTTAGTTTGACATAATTTGTTTGATTTTGATGAAACCTTACTGGCTCATGGAGATTACTGATCCCCTAAAGACGCTTACTAACCATCGCCTTTATAATCCATCCTAGAATTTTTCCATGAATCAAAGTCAAATTCAGTTGAGCGATAGTATGCAAGATGTACTCGTTGTTGTTGTTTCTAGTCTAGACATTTGCCCATCTCTGGCCCTGCAATACTACTAGACTCTCTAAAATACTTCCAAGATCACTGACTGTGCTTTGGTGACCCCATCTGCCAATTTGATCAGTACCCTGCACTGTAATTTGTGGGTCTGGTGACTTTAATTCATAAAAAGCAGCTAGTTGCTGTCTTACTATCTTCCATAAAAAGTATTTATGTTGGTTTTCACCTCCCTATTAGCCATTTCCATTTTGTCCTTTCCAGTCCAAATATCATTCTAGACATCTAGGTGGCACCATGGATAGAGACCTGCACTTGAAATCAGGAAGACTTGAGTTTAAATCTTGCATTAGACATTTACTATGTGACCCTGGTCAAGTCACTTAACCTCTATCTGCCTCAGGTTTCTCACCTGTGAAGTGGTTCATCTACATGCCATGGTTATTGTGAGGATAAAATGAGATAATATTTATAAGGTATATTACAAACCTTAAGCTACAATGTATTATTCCATTTAGAAGAGAAACAGAAACAAATTAAAAGTTGAGCAATTCCATCTTCTCCCTGTCATCTGTTACCACTATCCTTTCTGCCACAAGCAGCTGTTTCATTCTTTTTTTGAAACTTCTTCCCTAATATAACTTAAAACAATGTTCTTTTTAGTGGCCTTTAGCTGCCCTTATGAATAGCCTCATCTCATTCTGAAGTTTAGTACTCCTGACATTATTCTTCAGACTTTGACATACTTTTGTTTTCATTCTCCATTACTTGTCTTTGCTTCCACCTCCTGTATATGTTTCTCAAAATTAAGTTGCTCTGTCATTTCCCACTGAAACCATAGCAATTTCATTATACAATAAGATTGTTTCTTCTTTCCTCTTCATTGTAATTGTTTTTCTTTGTGTCTTCATGGTTGTTTCCAATCTCTCCTGAGCTAACTTCTCCTGTAGAATTTTAATCCATAGAATGTCTGCTTCACTTTTCTCTAATCCCTTTGAAATTTGCCCTCACGAAATTTATGATGCACATTGAATTATACTCAGTTTTCTTCTCCTGTCATACATGTTAGGAAGTGGCAGTCATTTCCCCTAAGGTTCTTGTTATTTCCATCCAACAACCAATTCTTCTTGTTCCTTTAAGAGTTTAGAATAACTCTTCCTCTCATTGATTTCTCAGCCTTTTTGAGGGATGGAATTTTCATTAAATAGGCAAGCCATGAAGTTATCAGTTGCCCTGCTTTTGAAATCTCCCACCACTATTACATAATACCTCTGTTCCAGGCTTGTGATCTTTCTCTGAAAGTCTAGATAGATAGATAGATAGATGATAGATAGATAGATAGATAGATAGATAGATAGATAGATAGATAGATAGAACATTTGCTATGTGCCAGACACTGTGCTAAGTCCTAGGAGTTCAAATACAAGGATGCATGACAGTCCCTGTTCTCAAGGAGCTTACCTTCTAATTCAGGAAGACAACATATAAAGAAGAGCTGAAAGGGGGATGAGGAAGGCTGAATGGAGTAGATATAGAGATGGCAAGTAGTATGGAAATCTGGTTCCTGGTAAGAAAAGGCAAAAGTTCATTTATCAGAGTCCAAGGTTTGGAGGATAGAGGGGATAGGGATGATGACCAGAGTGGAGGCATCATAGTGTGGAAATGGCTAAAAAGTGGTGTGGAGACCTGATTCCAGGCAAGATAAGGTGCATATTTGCCCAGAACCTAATGTCCTGATGGTAGTGTCCAAGGTCCCATTGAGGGAGGAGATGGGAATGATGGCCTCAGTGGAGACAGTATGGTGTAAATTTTATCCAAGGGATGTATGGCATATTCTAATGTCACTATTGCCTCTCTCTGTCTCCATTGTAACCCAAATATTTCCAACAATGTCTTTAATATATAGCGCCTTCCTCCTTTTACGTATCCTCCTTTTGAATAAGGTACAGTATTGGAGTCATATGAGTCTCATTATGGATCTTATTCTACTTTTCAGTGATATCATGATGTCAATTTTTTCTCTGTGTTAGAAGTTTTAGTCTATCTTGAGTATTACCCATTCATTATGTATCTTTATATACTTAATTGACTTCTGGTTCTTTTCCTGGATTTTATCTCTTATGAAGTTCTTATTGTGTTTATTGACATTCTCCTTCCTTCATTACAACTATTCTTTGCTTTCTAGCTTCATGGATATTCCTAGGCAGTTTCCTTTATGCTCTACCCTTTTCCTTTTAGTTTAAAACTCTTTTGATTAAATTTATAAAATCCCAGGCAAATACATTTTTATTAGCCCTTGTTGGAACAGTTTATCACTGTCCAGGAGCCTAGCATTCCTGTATTTTAAGTTATAGACCAAAAAATACAAATTCTTTTCTTAGACACTATCTTCTTAATCAACTAGTTATTTCTCAAATTTTCTTTTTTTCTCCTGAAGTCCTATCTAGACACTGCAACAGTGACAAGAATGACATCTTTGTTCCTACAGCCTTTTCATTCATTTAGTCAATCAACTGATCAAGAATTATATACTAAGAGCTTACTATGTGTTAGACTCTGTTCAGCTCTGAGAATACAAAGTCCAAACCATTCCTGTCATCAAAGAGCTTACATTCTAATGGGGGAAAAATATATATTAATTAAGACATACAAGATAAACTCAAACTAAAGGATAGGTAACCTTAGAACGGAAGACAGTATCAACTGGGAGAGCAGAAAAGATCTCCTAGAGGAGATGGCACTTGAGCTAAGTCTTAAAGGAATCCAGGAATAGTAAGAGTTTGAGGTTAAGAGTGAGAACTTTCCAGACATTGGGAACAGCCAGTGTAAAGAAACAGACATGCAATGGAATGGAATGTCAAGGAATAGCAGGTAGGCCAATTGGATAGTGTGTAGCATACTAAGAGGGGGACAGGAGTAAAATGTAAGAAGACTGGAAAAGTAGGAAAGGGCAAGGATGTGAAGGTCTTTAAAAGCCAGAGGACTTTACATCCAATCCTGGAGGTATGAGAGAGTCATTAGAGTTTACAGAGAGCTACAGTCAGATCTATGCCTTAGAAAAATCACTTTGGCAGCTGAATGGAGGCTGGATTAGGGTGGGAAGAGATTTGAGGAAGGGAGTCCACCCAGAAGGCTATTGTAATAGTCCAGGCGACAAATTATTTGACTAGAGGAGAGAAACTTAAGTGAGAGATTTAGGAGAGCAGGGGTTCTTCACTTTTTGTGTCTGTCATAAACCTCTGTAGCAGTCCAGTGAAACCAATGGACTCCTCAGAATAATGTTTTTAAATAATTGAAGGAAAAGCCAAATTTTATAGTGAGGTTAGTATTTTATTGAGTACCCCTCCCCAAGATTAATAATCCTTGTTGTAGAGAAAGAAATTACAATATTTGGCAAATGATTGTATGTCTGAAGGAGGCAAGAGAGAAGAGTTGAGAATGACACTGAGGTCTGGAATCTTAGTTAGAAAGATGGAGGTACCCTCCACAATAATGAGAGAATTTAGAAGAAGGAAGGGTTCATTCAGTAAATATAGGTTAAGAGCTTACTATGTATAAAGCACTACTCTAGAGGCTATGGGAGATGTAGTAATTACAATTCATTTAATACAAGAAGAATCTATCAAACTCCCACTATATGTGAGGCCCTGGAGAAAAACAAAACAAAATAAAACAAAAAACAGTATCTCTCTTTGAGGTACTTATATTTCTTTTGGGGAAAACAGCATTTAACCAGATTTATACACATCTTTACATATATGCATATATATGTACATATATATATATATAATCTTGATTAATATACAAATCTATATGGGTATGTGTGTACATGCATACACACATACACAGTAAATAGACATATACCCACATATACAATATATACATGTATACACACACATAATAAAACCAATAGTCAAGAACCTCTAAAACTTTGCAATCACCCAGACTATATCCAATTATGTGGGATGATCCCAAAAGGTTAAGTTTCTCTTTTTTGTTAAATGTTCCTACCTAGAATTGCTTCAGGAAAATCTTTTTATGTTTATGGTATAGCCCCTGTCTATGTTTCCCTAAATGTGGGCAAAAGGGGTCCCAACTCCTATATAAGGATTCAATATCCAAGATGGGCACTGGATATGGGAAAGTCTTTATTTCCCCCCCTTCCCGATAATGTAGGATATTTGAATTACACATAGAAGCCTATGAACAGATAAAAAAAACCACATAGGACATTCAGCTATTCCATTAGTCTCCTTCCTCCTCCCCCACCCCCACAGCTCCCTCCAAAAAAGGGGAAAGAACATGGGATTGCTATCAGGGTAACACCCTGACATTCCAGTGAAATCCCTCTCTCCCAAAGGGTCTGCAGTAGGAAGCAATTGATTTGAACACTATGCATGAGACTGGCAACAGCTGATGGAGTTTCCTCCAGATGGGATCATGGGACCCTGAGTGGGTGGACATCTGGAGGGGATGGGCCTGTCTGAAGAGGTAATAACAGCTGTCCCCATGCTTATCAGGTACCTCCTCCATCTGGGATTATTGAACTGGCCTTAGAAGTCTGCAGGGAGCTTGGCTAACAGTTTTGGACCTTAGTAGAGGTAGTCACCTGATTTCAATACAGGGGGGCCCAAGTGCTCTATTTGTGCTGAATCAGGAAGAACTTTCTCCACATGCTCCAAAAAATTTGGCATAGCTATACGTTTCTGATGCAATGACTCCAGATCCAGAAAAGGCAGAAGAGATAGAGGGGTCATGCTCTGGCCCTAACCATGGGCAGTACTGTGGGCCCCTAGGAGGGGCAACAATTTATGCACAAGCTTGAGTAGTGATTCTGGAGCTACTATGGGCACAATGTGGGTAGCAGCTCAAATAAAGTTTGTTGGAAAGTCCTTAAGGGTGAAAGGATGAAAAATAAGACTTGTCTTGATGAAACTAGGGAGCAAAGGGGTGGGAATTGCCATCATTGGTCACCCTGGTAGTCTAGGACATTGGGGACCAAGGGTTGGGGGGTGCAATAGGCAGCAATTGACTTGTACAATTGCTGCTGGATCTGCCCTTGAATGGGTAAATGCCTGGAGGGGTGGGGCTTCCCTGACTGGTGAGCCATAAAGGGTTCGTCTATCTGACGTTGTCGCTTCTGTCTTTGAAGGCCGTAGGGAGCTGAGCTTATTGTATAATTTTGTACTTTAGTGAGAGTAGATGCCTAATTTGAATACTGTAGCCCATGTTCTATTGGTTTTAGATCAGAAGGAACTCATCTTTCATTACCAATCCCACTTCCATATATTGTCCAGTTCAGACTCACATTGTTACCCTGGGGTGGGTTAAACCCTCTCTTTGAAGGTAAACACCTTATAAGTGGGAGAGGGATAAGCAATCCCCTTTCTGTACAACCATAATTGCCATTTTACATTGTATAAATAGCTTGTTGACTTTGCTAATCACATGTTTCCTACCCTCAGAAAATTTATAATCTAACAAGGATGATATGGCAAGTACACATGTGACTGTAATACACTTTAAATGTAGAATATTAATGTACAGAGAGGTACGAAAGACTGTAAATGCAGAGAATGGAGTGAGCGATCATGACTTACTGGAGAGAGGTATCTTAATTTAGCACTTAATATTAGAGTATCTCATGACGTCTCTTTTTTTCTGTTATTTAACAGAGCATGTTTGTCTAGATTGTAAACTCCTAGAGGACAGTGATTATGTTATCCGCCTTGATATTCTTTACAGCTCTTCAGTGGTGCTGTGCTCATAGTAGATATTCAGAAAGTATTTGTTTTTATGAGTGTTTGTCTATTGAACATCTATCCTGCTCCATGAAGCAACAAAGCAAAGCTGACAGCTTCCTATTGTCTATCACTTACTCTGGGAAAATCTGGACTAAAATAGACCCCCTATGTTCTACAGAGTTAGACTAAATGAGGATGGGAGGGGCCAGACCGATTGACAACCAACGTTTCATTTTGGAGTCTGGTGAAGTCTTTTCCACATCAGGGTTAATTTTATCCCTGCAGTTTCCAGTTGCAGCATAATTCTGTTTGGACCTATATGTCAGAGAAAGAGTTATAGTTCCATTACGCTATAGTAGAAAGCACACTAGTTTTGGTATCAGGAAAAGTACCCAACTACCTACATGATTGTTTTGGTCAAGTCGCTTTTCTTTGTTTTTCACCTTTGTAAAATCAGAGAGAGGGAATAAATGGTCTCTTAGGTTCCTCCCAGGTCTCTGAATCCTGCAATCTGTAGGGAGGCAATGTATTTTAAACAAGAAATACATTTTGCTTTTTTACATTTGACTGGTCTGTAAAATCAGTTTGTAATTTTATTTTAATTTCATGCATTAAAGGGATGCCCTTCAGGAGAGTTTCACTAACATAACAAAGTAACCTGTATCAATAAAGAAAGGACGAACCAGGAGGCTCCAGCCCATTTGGGAAAAGCAAATGGACACTAGATCGCCATAAGGACAGGGACGGGGTACTGACTTAGGTGAATCCTCTATTAACTTCCATTCCTTATTTTGGTTCTTAGTAATTGCTTACCAATATTTCAGAGGCATTACGTAACTGAAATCGGGTAATGTTATTACTACCGACAGAGTCAATAAATCATTAACATTTCGTAACAGAAGCAGCCTAACTGTTCAGGCCGTAGTTGTCTTGTTCGCTTTCAGTTCAGAGTTTTGGATTAAATATTCATCCAACATTAAAATATTAATGCCGCCCTGCTGTTTCTGTAACAAATATTAATTTCTTATGGCATTTCCAGGCAATGCATAAGTTATAAACTCCATATCCCACAGGACACTGCTCATCTTTTGCTTCTCTTCATTATCCTGGTTTCATTCCATAGCAAGAGGGGGTTGGAGGGGGAATGAAAGGGAGGGATAATTGATTTGGAACCTTCATCCCTGTCTAGATATATTTTTTCCCACCTCCACATTTTCTTCTTAAATCAGTGTATCAGACTGCTGTGATATCTCCCACCCACAAAATGAGTCATCCATCCATTCAGCAATCTGTATTGGAAAAATGAAGGAAGGCCTCTGTCATTGGAACCTATTACAAAAATTAAACTTTACAAATCATTGAAGGGGCAAAATTTAATGTCTTTCAGGAATTATTGTGATTCTTCCTCTCTCTGGGAACCTCTCTGTTCCTTTATGTCTCCTCTCCTCCTCCTTTCCTCTTCCCATTTAATTTCTCATACCCTTCCTTCTTCCTCCATTTCCTCCATTCCATCCCTTATTCATCTTTCCCTGTCCTCCTGTCAATCTATCCCTTTGATTCTTACTCTCGCTCCATGTCCCTCTCCTCCTTTCCCTCTTTCTTCTTGCCTTACCCGACTCTCCCCGTCTCTCCCCCTTTTGCTCTTTGCCTCTCAGTCTCCTTGTCTTCCTCTCATTTTCATTGTTTCCTTCCTCCTCTCTCCTCTTCTTTTTGTAAATCTCTCTCCACTTTATGTCTCCCTTTCTCTTTTTCCTTTACTCTTTTCCTCTCTGTTGTGATTTCTCCCTCAATCCCCACCACTTGCCCAATCTTTTTGGTTTCCATATGTAAAAGACTTTTAATAAGTGGCTTATAGGCCATCCTCACCTGTTTTCTATAGGGCACAGTCTTCTTACGTTCAGGAAAAAGAAGCTAGAAGTGAGACTAGTCTTATTTTTCTCCTAGAAGCTCTTTGCAGTCTGGCCTTGGGAAAAGATGCAGAATGGAGCCAACTCTAATGTATAGAAAGATGATAGCAGCAGGCTTCATTCAGCCCCTCCCCCTGACCAACACAAGGGTATCCCTGGGATCTAAGGAATTTACAAGAATTGACAGCATATTCCAAAGGGAAATCGTGTAATGGATTAAAGATCTGGAGTTCAGGACAACCTCACAGGAACCCCACAGCATGCCCTATATAAGGTTTCCGGTTTTCAGGATTAATTTACTGAAAAATTCATACTAAGGGAGAGGGGAGAGAGTTCCTTTTTGGCAGATAGATGGAAAGCCTTAAAGAGGTCTAATTTTCTGGGCAATTACCCACAGTTGTTCCAGTTCTTCCTGACTTGCTCTCTGCCCTTCCCCTCCCTCAGAACACTCCAGGTGATGAGCTCTGCCACCCTTTTCTAGGTCAGAGCCCCATAGGGAAATTGGCCTAAGTTGTCTCAGTAAAAATTCTATAGTATTAGAAATGGAAAAGTCCTTGGAGCATATAGTGTTGGGATACAAAAACACAGAAGGTTAAAGATTCAGAGTACCTTAGAGCAAAGAATGCTAGAATATAGAACAGTACAGCGGCAAGAAACCGTAGAAATCATCCAGTTCAACCCCCTTCATTTTACTTGTAATTTGTGGCCTTGACCTTAAAGCTTATATTAGGCAGTTAGGCAGTGCAGTGCAAATCAGTGGGTGCAGTTGGAGTTGGAGTCAATAATACCTAAGACAAAATCCTTCTTCAGACACTCCCTAGTTTTGTGACTATGGGAAAGACCCTTAACCTCTCCCAGCCTCAGTTTCCTCATTTGTTAAGTGGGGATGATAATAGCACCTACCTCACAGAATTATTGTGAAGATCAAATGAGATAATGTGCTTTGAAAACCTTAAAATACTACATAAATATTAGTTATTATTATTATTATCAGTAGTAGTAGTAGTAGTAGTAGTAGTAGTAACCTGAATAGAGTCTACACAAAGGGTAGGATTTGAGATTGTTAGAGAATCAGTCAACTACCTGCTCTTTTAGGCCTCTGATTTCCCCAAGGTCTGAAATCTTAGGGTTTCTAAGGATTAATTCCTACCTCCCCAAGGCATTGATATAGTTCACTTGACTTGTAGTACTACTTTACGGTTGCTAAGGCATCAAACAACCTTCTCCTGATGAGTTTTCCTCAGGTCCCACATGGTCCACATGACTAACAGTACCAATGAAAGGATAAATCCAGCTTTTTCTTCTAAGTTGTGGCTCTCTACTTCTCTAAGACCACTATACCTAGACTCATCCTGCTTTGCATCACTTACTGGCTGCCATGTTGTTACATGTGTGCCCTTTGTACCACAAAAACCTTTCTTTCCTAATCTAGAAACATAATCAAATCAACTGACATTGCTCCTGGAAAGGATGTGTAAATGTACTTCCTTATTGCTTCGCTCTCTATCCCTGTAACTTTTCTTTACAAAATGTCCTTCCCTGGCTACTATACTCCCATATGTGCTGCTTCCCCCATGAGAATCTAAGATCTTCGAGGACAGGGATTATCTTCACTTTTTGTATTTGTATCCTCAGTACTTAAAATAGTGCTTGGCATGTAGCAATCACTTAACAAATACTTTTGCATTCATTCAATCATCCATTCATTTATTCATGCTTCCATTTTATACCTCCATCTACCTATAATTCTTCTCTCCATCTTATTTCTGATTCCACCTAAGTTCATGTCTCCATCCTCACCCAGGTGTTAATGGTTACTTCAGATGGTTTCCTGGATAACCGGTCTTTTGTCTAATAAACTTAATCCTTGTCTATGTGGTCCCTTTCCACATTTTTCTCTCTCTCCCTCTCCACGTCTTCCTTTTAAAGCCCTAAATCCTAGGCAGTATAAGGAATGTGAACTATCTCACCAATATGGTGTCTACTTTTCAAACCTGGGCACTCCAAAGCTAGGAACTTGAGTCAGTGCCAGAACAAAGGGCCACTTCAAGATGGGGAGGGGCGAAGGGTTTGGGGAGAAGGACCAAAGACAAGATAAGTTCACATCTTGTGAGAGATTTCACACTTTATTAAGCAGGAGGGGCTGAGGAAGGACTAGTCCTACAAATGGGGGGGGGGAGATTTTGCAGTACTCTTTTAAGCCTTTAATAGCAGTGAGAATGAGTGATGAACAAAATAGATGGGAAGTAATTAAAAGCTAGTATTTAATAGAATTGCAAGTAACAGCATGGTTTAGCAGATAGAGAGATGACGTTGGAGTCAGGAAGGCTTGTGTTCAAGTCCAGTCTCTGAAACCTGCTGACTGTATGACCCTGAGAGTGTAACTTTCTCTGTCATGCCTCAGACAACTCTGTAAGACTATAGGTTACAGATCAGGGGCCAATTTAGATTGGTAAAGGAAATTCTTCACCTTAAATTTCATATACTAATGAAGTATCAGATTGATTTAAAAATGATAAAATAATGAACACAATAAAGTACACACTTATTAAACTCTGTGCAAAATGCAAGACACTAGAGTGTGGTAGATGGAGGGTTGGTTTTGGTAGTAGGAAGATGGGTTCAAGCACTGACTCTCATACATCCTAGTGGTCTGGCACAGGTCAAGCCAGTTCACCTCTCAGTGTCTCAGATAACGTTCTGAAATAGAGTAGTTGCTACTCTGCTCTGAGGAAAGAGTTTCCATGCTAGGAGTTGTTTACAGCAATGAAATCATAGGTCACACAAATAAAAAAGTGAAAGACTATGCTAAGTACTAAACCAAAGAGACCTTCACCTCAAGAAACATCTGCCTCTAGATTTGCAACATTATGGAAGTTAACTCCATATTGATTGAATCCTCTGTGACATGACATGTCATGTTCATATTTGCATTCCTCTCTCAGAAGCTGGCATAGAGTCTTATATATGATGACTACTTTAAAAATATTTGTTGATTACATGAATGAATGAAAGACAGCCTCTGGGAACTATGTGGCAGTCTGATCAATTTACCTAACAGATCAAATAATGTTATCACTTTAGCAAAAGTACAATAATTCTATTTATTTTACAGAAGGAAACATCAATGTGACCAATTTATATTTAATTTTTTCCTCTTGGAAAGTCACAGGACTTGGAGTCAAAAGACCTTTAAGTGCCCATTTTACCACTCAGTAGTTCACTTTAGCAAATAAGCCTCTTTCAAATAAATCATTTCACTTCTCATTTCACCCTCAAATAAGAATAAAGAATTCATGTAGTACCTATGTTTCAGAATTGTAGTGAGGAGAGTGCTGTGTAAATGTTGAAATAACAAAAATTAGAACTAACTCATCCTAACTAGGTTATCTATAGTGTTCAAAGATTTGCTGAAGCCACTGCCCTCCTTTTTTTTTTTTAGTGAAGGAGGAAAGGAAGGGTTACTTGAAGAAGAAAAAGCAGCAGCAGCAGCAGCAGTAGCAGCAGCAAATAGCAGTAGCAATAGTAGTAATAGTAGTAGTAATAGTAGTAGTAGTAGTAGTAGTAGCAGCAGTAGTAGTAGTAGTAGCGCAGAGAGGGAAATGCAATTGTCCAAGTTCATTTACTAGCAACGATGAGAACTCATGACCCTTAACTGTTAGACCTCTATGACAAGTAGCATCCAGATGTATTTGCTTAGAAAACACTGAATAGAATGGAATGATTGCCGCAGAAGATAACCTGGAATACGACACTCCCCTCCACTGCACATGTTTTGACCAGAATTTAATGGAGGCAGGAGAATTAGTTATTTGGGAACATTCTCATGAGTCAGAGTCAGGGTTTAAGCAAAAGAGAAAATACTTCTCTTGAGGTAGGATTGTATATTCCCTAAATCCCCTTCTAGAATTACTATTTTTTTATTCTGTTTTCTAAGTTTCTTTTCAAATCTAACATTCTTCATTTGTGTTTTAAAAATCCTTCCAACACTAACATTTTATGGTCTAAATCCTTTTCAACTCTTATATTCTATTCAACTTCTTGATTTTCTTTGCTAGATCACCATCAATGTCCTACTTCTTATGAGTAGTTATACTCCAATATGGTATCCTGTTCCATCTCTTCTTCTCTCTATTCTCTCAATGATCTGATTAGTTTCTGTGCATTGAACGATCATCTCTATGAAGGCACTTCCTAAATGTACATCCAGTTCTCACCTCTCTCCTGAGCTCCCATCCCAGTGTTTAATTGCCCACTGGACATCTCTACCTATTTGTTTTATAGGCATCTCAAACTCAACATATTCAAAACAAAAGTCATTATCTGCAATTGTGTGATATATTCTGGAAAGCATTCACTGGAAAGCAAGCAGTAAAGAAAGCATCCTTGTCATTTAAAAATGTGATGATTATTGAAATAACTGGACTGTATTTGACTTCAGGAAGAAAAGACTTGGGATTTACATGATAGCTATCTTCATGTATTTGAAAGACACTGATGGGAATGAGGAATTAAACTTGTTCTTTTCTCCTTTGGCAGAATTACAAGCAATGGGTGAAATTTGCAAAGAGACATTTTTAGTATTTTTAAAAATTCATTAAAAAAAACCTTTCAGATCCTCATTCTCTCCCCCTCACTTCTCCTCCACCAAGAAAGCAAGAAATATATTGTCTGGATGGAATGAAAAAGTATCAACTATTAGAGCTATCCAAAATTGGAATTGGCTGCCTAAAAGTTAGTGGGCTCCCCCTTCTTGGGGGTCCTCAAACAAAGGTGGATTGAACATGTTACAGAGGGGATTCTTTATCAGGTATGACTTGAACTGTTCTGCCTCTGAGGCTCCTTCTAATTGTTCAGGGTCTGCGATTTTGTGGTCTCTTCAAACTTCAATATTTTATATGGTTGTAACTTTCTACTCTTAAGGAAATCATAGTTTTATTTGAAAGGATGGGACTGACACACATGGAACAATAAGAATACAATACAAAATAGTCTATAATGAAGTGCTAAATTGTGCGGTTCAGATTGTATACGCTGTAAGAGTTCTGAGTAGAGAATAGCATGAGTTGTACTAGGCAGGGTACTTATGGAAGAAATGGGGCTTGAATTGGCCTTGACGGTTAAGTGAGATTTCCCTGGTAGGCAGGGAAAAGTTAGGAAAGTATTCCAGGTAGAAGAGATGAGTGTTTCACAGCACAGAAGCTGTTGGTATAGGACAAAACTGAATTTAGCAGTGGAAAAAAATCTTTATTTATGTGCCACACCCTGAATACCAAGTTCCTTCTTTCATTTATACCTTTCTCAAGATCTATCTGTAGGACACAGGTTAGTTAACAGAATACTGCAGGACATAGTTTGGTGCTTGGTTCACAATTTTTGTCTCAACCCTAACCTCAACTCCTGCTCTCACACTGGGAGACTTCAACATAAATGTTGATACTCCCTCAAATACCTTAACTTCCCAGTTCTGCAATCTATTTCACAGAATAAAAAAATCTGCAATCGTGCAAAAATTTGCATGCAATATATTACAACTAAGGTATGTGACTGCTACCCACTTCCAAATTAGAAGTAATGGATGCAGAGGGCTGATTGAGGTATGTATACATGCATATATGTATGCATATGTGCATGCGTATATACAGACATGTACATACTTATGTGTATGTATATAGGCATATGTGCTGTGGTATGGTTTGGTTGTTATCTGTATCCTTTTAGGGAGTACCCACATCAGTGAAATCATGGATCTTGTGAAGAATTGAAGTTTAGGTTCCTGTGCAAGATACTAAAAAGAAATGGCTGATGTCACTAGACAGTAGAATAAATAGAACGAAAGTTAGAAGACCTTAGATACCCTGTAGTTCCACATTCTCTTTTTATATATGGGGCAGCCTAGGCACAGAAAAGGGGAAGCACCTCACCCAAGGTCATGCAGATAGAAAACAGTGGAGAAAGTATCAAAATGCAGGTCCTCTGTCTCCAAATGCTGTGTCATTTACACTCTACTCTCTCCTGCTGTATTTTTCAGTCAGTCAAATTAATTAAGCACTTACTGTGTTCCAGTTCTTCTACTAAGCGCTGAGGAAGCAAAGAAAAGCAAAATACATGTCCCTTCCTTCAAGGAGCCTGAATTCTAAGGGGGAAGTCAACATGCAAATTACTATGTACATGCAAGATACATCCAGTATAAAGGAAAGGTCATCTAAAAGGGAAAGCACTAGGAAGATGGAAAAGTATCAAGGGTGTATGCATAGGGGTTTGCCTTTATAAGGAGAAGACTGCCTCTTTGTGTGAGACAGGGGTGAAGGAGGAAATAATTGGTTAAGGTGTCAAGGAGGAGAGAAGAGGAAACTTTCACTGAATGAGCTAATTTCTTTTTCTTTTTTACTAAAGTATGAAGCAAAGTCCTTAGCTGAGAGAAGGGCAGGAGTGCTACGCTTCAGGCTAGGTGAAGATGTCTGGAATAGCCACTGAGGGATAACAAATTGATTAGGAAGTTGTAAAAAAAAATGCCTTGGTGCAGTAAGATCCCAGTTTAGATTACGTAGCATCAATTTGTACTGGGCCCGGTCAGCACAGTTTTGTGATTTTCTACATCTCTGTTCAGTAGCAAGTAAATAGTATTAAACTTGGCAATGATGGACACAATCCAAGATTGAATTTGGTAAGGCACGATCTGTGATAGGAAAATGGGGCAAGAGATTAAAGTGTTACTGTGGAGTTGAACTGATTCATTGAGAAGTTGTGATAGGGAAAAGAGGAGGATATATCCTTTGCAGGGGGGGATGGCCTAGGACAGAAGGAAAGTACTGGAAGTCATAGTGAAAATGAGGGCTCAGGAATGTAGGGAAAGATGAACTGATGAAAGATTATGATCATGTAAAGGATATGAGCACAGAAATGGAAAACTTGTGGTTAAGTAGATCAGAAATATCTCTATGTAGGTGGAGTAGAGGAGTAGGTCATGGAAATTAAATTGATTGTAAAACTGGTAAGTTCAAGTATTGGGTTCATTAAAAGCATTATATAATTTCTCAAATGCAATCTAACCTGCTCATTTCCTCCCACTAAATCCTGAAGCCAATTCATTGTCCAGCTACAGTATTTGAATTTTATATACTAATAAAAAAGGTCTGTGGGTTGGCCATGGAATTATATATTATGGTCTAGGCAAGAGGTGTCAAACTCAAATAGAAAAGGTGGGGTGGGGGGATGGGGGAAGGACACTAAACTGCATAAGGATTCCTGCAGGCTGCACACTGACTTAGGAAAATTGCGTATTAAAACAATTCATGTTTTATTGTATTTTTATTTATTTTGATGAATATTTCTCAATTATATTTTAATCTGGTTTTAGACACGCATGCTTATGTTTGACACCTCTGGTCTAGACAATAAATATTCCTCATCCAATTAATTTTTCCTGTACAGATAGACTGAACTCTTTTGGATAATTAGAAATTTCATTTGGCAGGTTTTTTCATCCACCAGGAGAAGCAGCCAGATTTCATCATCTATCAGAAAACTCTTTTCCATTTGGGCTTACTATAGGATATCTTCCATGACAGTGGTAATCATCTTTGGTGCACTTACAGCTTCCTATTTTATGTTTTGCTGTATATTAATAATCAGATAATCTTTGAAAAAAGTCCTTTCTGTATCAAGGAATGTTTTATAATCTGAACATATGCATGGGTGATACCTTATTGGAGAATATTTAGTACTTCATTTTGTTCCAATGAATTTTTCTGTAACAAACAAACAAACAAAAAAGACAGTAAGATCTGGTATCCTCAATTCACTTCTGTAAGTTCTAAGTCTGAAAAGATGTGGTGTGCTATGGAATGTGGCTTATGAAATCTTTCCTGTTTCTTCCTATATATCATTAATATGGTTCTAAACTATTCATATAATAATTTTATGGAGATGAGAAAGTAGGATTTTGGGCCAATAGTTATTGATACCTTCCCAATTACCTTTTTTTTTTTAAATCCATTATTGTTTTGGTATCTTCACATTTTTTAGATATCCTGAGAGGTGATTCTCCAGTATGCTCAAAATTGTTTTGTCTCTAGCATGGGCCTTCTGAGTCTGATCGATTGGTCTTCTTATCTTATGTTATTTATTTCCTTTCCTTTCGTGTACAGAATATCAGGGAATATGATATAACAGGTCAAAGCTATTGGCTCCAGTCTCATAGATTCCAATTATGTGGCACATCTTCCATTTCTCAGAGCATGGTAGCATGTGGCTGGCCAGGAGCCCACACTAGAAGTAGCATAATATCATTGAAGGAGCACTAGATTTGGATTCAACACACCTGGGTTCAAATATTGGCTTTACTACTTACTAACCATAACATGGACAAGTCATCTAACCTTTCCATTCCTCAGTTTCTTCATCTGCAAAATATCTGGGTTTAACTAGATAATCTTTAAGATCTCTTCCAGCTGTATTTGCTAATTTCCTATATATATAATGTTTGGTAGCCAAACAGTGTAGGGGAAGAAGAGACTTGCATTGCTCTTTCTTTTTCTTTTCCCCAAATGTTTAGATGAGATCCACTGTTCTTGACCAAGCTTGTAGAAGTTTCCTGTGTTGGAAATGGTGGGTGGTGGTGCATTTTCTTCCTGTGTGATCTCCTAGGAGGGAGGGATTGGGGGAGCCAAAAATGGGGGCTTTCTATAATAAGCACCAAATGTATCCATTAAAGTAAGTGCCCTTCAATTTAGTCATTAAATGAACATGTTTTTCAAATAAAATCTTAGATAATACCATGCTTATTCACCTGCAAGTGTGAGATCAGCAATGAGATTTGTCAGCAACTATCCATTATGTTAAATAGTTGAAGAATGACTGGATAACTTTCCACTGAGATAATAAGGTTTAAAATTCTTGAACATCTTGAGGCTCTGACTAATATTTGTTCTTTTTTTGTTCTTCCTTTAAAAAAAAAAGACATTTTCTCTTTGAGGAAACTGAATGCCATAGGAAAATTCCTAATTCATATCTCTAGGTGTTGGAAAACATAATTCCCTTACACGTCTTCTAGTGGGTAGAATGGTTCTTCCTATTCTTGCTTCAAAGGATCACAGAGGCAACAGGAGAGTCCAGGCCCCAGGACATTTTCAGGAATTATCTGCTTCTTCAAATGACAACAGATTCTACCTGGGGAGGAAAATGAAGGCAAACTACTGGATGGAGATCCATCACTCACTAGGCTCACCAGCATCAGCCCAGATAAATCATTTGACAGTAATGGCATGGAAACTTAGAATTTCCAGAATATATCTTTTCCTCTTACCACCACTGTTTCTTATGGGGAACTTCTTACATTAGAGGAAGTAAATTCATTTACTAAAGGCCACCCAAAACATAGCATGCAGGCAGAAACAGTGTTTGGTTCTTAGCCATGTTAATTTAGATGTGAATAGGGCATTGAAAATGTTCTGGAAAGGCCACTGGTCATGCACCAAATTATTAAGTCATCCCTCATTCTGTCACAGCACGATCGACTGTCCTCTTTTGTTGTGCTTTCCATGTCCCCAAGATGCAATAGAAATCACAAAGGCTTTTAAATGTTTCTTCTAAAACCAAGGTGTAATGACAAGCCTACTTAGCCAGCTCCTATCTTTAGGACACTTCTCCCAGTTTAGAGCTTCTATTTATCCCTACAGGCTTCTAGATTGAGCAGATTGCTTTAAGCACTCATTGAAGACAGAAGAATAGAGGACTAGAAGGACCCAAGATTTTCAATTTAATTAGTCTATGTATTTGACCCTGATAGATTCAAGGATACTAGAAAAAGTAACAAAACTCTTCAACATGTGAAACTGAGTAGAAAAAGAAGTTGCTGCAGTTAGAAGAAACTGGAGATACCAAGGAAATTAAACCTATTCATCACAAACAAAACTGTCCAATGAGAATCAATCAGTCACTTCCCGGTCTCTCTTCCTTTGTTCCTGTCTCAGAAGAAGATACGATCCTTCTTCCAGCCAACACCAAAGCTTTTGCTTTTACTGTTGATCCCATCCTTGAGATAGAAATTGGGTTTAAGGCTTGGTCTTTGAGAAAAAAAATCTAGCCTTAAATCCATTTCACTCTGGATCTCATTGCTTGTACAATAGATCCCTGCCCTGCCCAAGCACCACTTAATGGCTATTTTTTTGGGTCCTTCTGGCTCAGAGTGAATGTACATAGCTTCTGTTTCTCTTTTGATCAGCAACCCTGAGGGCCTTCCCTTCCTAGTTATTTTTTTTTTTAATTAAAGGGGTTATCCCTTGACTCACTTCTTAAAGAGGCCTATTCACTGAATTGACATTGGCTCACTCAAAGTGAGAACTTGGAAAGACCTTAGCTTAAAAAGGCCATGGTCTCTCACTTCATCCTGGGCCTCTCCAGTTGTCCTGATTGCTATCTAGCCACTGGACTCAGGTGAGGCTAGTGACTTTGCCCAGCCCTCCCTCACTCAAATCAAATTCGATTGCAAGTCATGTCATCATCAACCTGATGTCATGGTCCTCTTTGAGAAGGAAGGACAAACCACTCACTACAGAGATCCCATCTTTTCTTTTTATGCCTGGAGCTAGACACTTTGGTCCTCCTCCTTCTTTCTTTTATTTTAAATTTCTCCTTATCCAATGCTTCCTTTCTTGCTCTCTTCAAATGTATTTGGATCTTCCCCATCTTAAAAAACCAAACAAAAAAAACCCTACTCCAGTTAACTCTACCATTTTCTCAAGCTATCATTCAATATCTTTCCTCATTTCCATAGCCGTAGTCCTGGGGAAAAAAAAGTTTCCATATTTCTTGCCTCCATTTTCTCACTGCCTACTCTTTTCTTGACTCTTTGCAATCTGGCTTTTGTTATAGTACTTATCATAAATTCATTCCAAGGTCCCCAGTAATCTTTTAATTGATATATGCAATGCTATTTGCTAAGTTTTTAGTTCTTCTGGACCTCTCTGAAACAACTAACTTTGCTGGCCACTTCATCCTTTTGGATATCATGGGTTTTCATGATACCTTTCTTTTGCTTCTTTTTTCATCTATTTGCCTACTCCTTGGTTTACTTTGTGGAATCATTACTCATGTTCCATCCCTCTTGTGTGAGTATACTCCATTGTTCTGTCCTGGGTCATCTCCTCTTCTCTTTCTGTACTTCTCAGTTTTCTTACCAACTCTTATTAATTTAATGGGGAATTCTAGGCATTCAATATCTATACTCCTCATCTCTCTCCTAAACTCCATTCTCAGTCTTTACCTGCATGCCAGACATCTTCATCTGTGTGTCCTGTAGTCATCTCAAACTTAATATATCCCAAAAAGTACCTCATTATCTTTTCCACCAAGCTCACCCTTTCTCTTACTTTTCTTGTTTCTGTTAAGGATGTCATGATTTTTTCCAGTCACTGAAATTTGCAACCTAGAAGTCAGCCTCAAAACTCTGTGCTCTCATTCCTTTTCTCCTCTACTCAATCAGTTGCCAAGTCTTGTTGATTCTATTTCCTCAACATCCTTGGCATCCATTTTGTCTTCTCCACTCATATTACAATTATCCTAGTCTAGAACCTCATCACCTCTTGCTTATCAAAATAATCTCCCTGAATCCAATTTCTCCTTTTTCCAATCCATTTCCCAATTAGCTGACAAAATTAAATTCTTAAGGAACTGTTTTTACCATCTTACTCCTTTGCTCAAAAAAGTTTAATAGTTTGTTATTGCATCTACACTTCTGCTTGATATTTAAGTCCTTTAACAGTCTGGATGCAGACTTTCTTTCAAGATTATACTTTACTTTTAATAAACTCTGCTTCAGTAGACCTGACCAACTTGCTAATCCTTAGATATGACATTTCATCTCTAACCTCTGTGCTTTTATATGGGCTGTTCTCCATGTCTGGAAAGCTCTCACTCCTCTCTCCTACCTCATGGAAGCTCCCTTCAAAACCCAAGTGTCACTTCCTTGAAGAGGCACACCCAATTACTTCAGGAATTTAGTATACTCCATCAAAATCTCTTTGAATATATTTTATATGTAATACATCTATGAACATGTTATACTCTCCCAGTAGAATGTAAGCTCCTTGAGGCAGGGATTTTCTCATTTTTGTAAATCTAGCACTGAGCACAGTACTTGGCATATAGTACATACTTAATAAATGATTGACCAGGGCTAGATCAGAGGCATGGTGAAAGACAACTAGAAGAAGAGGCCATGAAGTTGGTATTAATAGCTGCACAAATAGGACAAGATTACAAAGGCATGCTGTTAAATGTTTAACAACCGACTCCCCTCAGAAACATCAAATGTATGCATGCTACATTTAAATTTTATCTGCATTATTAACGTTTCCTCTATCACTTTTGTAAGTTTAGATAATCAACAAAACAAGAAGTCAAGCTCTGATTTGTAGCATTTTCTGATTTCTGAGGTATAAATACAGACAGTGACAATTTAACAGTTTGCTCTTGCCAGCCACTATGAGCTTGCTGCAGCTCATGCCAAGAGGAAGACATTAAGAGAAAGACATATAATGAGGACGCAGCATTTCCAGAGTCAGAACAGAGCAAAATAATAAAAAGCAACAAAAGCAACAGATGTCAAGGAATCTCATCCCAGCTCACTTTGCTGTTGGTGATTAATACCACCCATTAGCTAAAATATCAGAAATGAGGGAAGTTAAAATGATCCAAGTAGAGTGACCTGATGAAGCAATATTTTCATCCTTTAAAAAAGATGATTGTAATCGAGAAAGAGGGGGAGAGAGGAGTTGGCTTGAGAAGCTAGACTATCTAAGCATAAACCTAGACCAGACATGAGGAATTACAACTGACCCAAACTAAGGACTCTGAGAATAAGGAAGCTGGGAAGAAAAAGTTAACTTTCCCAAGTGTCTGCATATCTCTTTATTACTCAGAAAAGCCACTGATATGAGAATAGATTCATAGCTTAGTAGAACTAGACAGAGACTGTACAGTTCACCCCACCCCCAAACTCCCCACCAACTTACAGATGGAGAAAATAAATCCCTAAGAAATAGAGTGACTCACTCAGAGCCACACAACTAGTTAGTGATGGATATGGGACTTCTTCTGACACCTAGTGCTTTCCCTTTAGGGCAGGATTCTTAACCTGGGATCTGCTGACCTCCCTCTTCAGGGGTTTTCTGTAAGCTTGGAAAAAAAAATGCATCTTTATTTTCACTAATCTCTAACTAAAATTTAGTATTTCCTTACATTAATTTCTGCATCTAAAAAAAATAGTCAAACATCAGAGAATCTTTACTGAAAGTGGTATCATAGAAAGAGCCTTCAGATTCAACTTCCTCAGATTATGGATGAGAAAACTGAGACCCCAAGAGCTGAAGTGACTGTTCGAGTGAGTTACTGAAGGTCACAAAGATATGAAATAGTGGAGCCAATGTTGGAACTCAGGTTTTCTGACTCCAAATCTAATTGTCTTTGCAGTATTACACACTGTCTCCATACAAGTAAAAACTCCTTCTTCTGTCAGAGAAAAGGATACAAAGTTATGGCTGGAAAAAATATTGATTATTTGGATTCTGGTATCACAATGGTCATTTCATGTAAACTGAGTCATTTGACTCAGACTTTTGGAAGGATTTCCTCCTGGCAGAAACATCTGTAGCCCTTCCCCTTGTTCTACATTTGTTCCTACAGAGTAACCCTAGGTATCTCGCTATCACTAACATCTGTACTGAATGCACAGACTTAACAATATGCTCCTACTTGAGAGCACTAAACAATCTTGAAAGGACACAATATTTTGAGACATTGTCAAATTGTAGACAGAATTCTGAGGTTGGAATCAAGAGACTTGTGTTCACATTCTACTTTAGATGCTTAAACACTTGGTGATCAGGAGCAGGGCACTTAATCTTTCATTAGCTCAATTTCCATATCTATAAAATGGGGATAATAATATTTAAACTATCTACCTATCTACATATCTCATAGGATTATTGTGAGGAAAGCACTTTTCATACCTTGAAGCCCTATTCCAATGCAATTTATTACTATTATCATTATGTTTATCTATTTTATTCAGTTGGATCAGCATTACACACTCATGAACAGTGTTTTTCTTGTGTACGTTTGTAGAATTATAGTATCTTGTCTATTTATTTGTATTTTGCATCCCCTTGGGGAATATGAAGTGTTTTTGAGCACGGTGTATTTCTTTAGTATTTTAACATTCTCAGGCCTCAAACACAGTAGTTGCTTAACTATTCGATAAATTGAACTGAATACCTGAGGTAGCTTTAGCTTACGTTGTTGTTACCCAGACAGCATGAATTACTGGAGTGGGGAACCTGTGGCTTTGAGGCCACAAGTTCCCCTCCCCTGAATTAGACAGTTAAACAATTACCTGATAATTAGATCAGAGTAGAGAACCAATATAGATAATTTGGGAATAAAATTTCTCTTAAAAATTCATCTCAAGAGATGGCAATCAACCTAAGCAATCTGTCTGCATTCTTTGGGTTCCTATCCTTTGTTCCACAGAGAGGCAGAATAAAAAGAATTATGAAATTTGGTTCTTTTTTCCTTAAGGAGCTTATAGTATAGTTTGGAAGATTTGAAAACATGTACAGAGTGATAATGGTCAATGGAGAGGCCCCATGGCTAAGTGAACAGATCTGGACTGAGAGGTAAGAAGATCTGGGTTGAAGGACTAACTCTGATACCTGCTGTCTATTAGCAAATTTCTTAACCTCTTAGTCTCTGATGGCAAATTGTAGATCAGGTACTGCTCTGTATTAGGAAAAGGATTTTCCTATCAATTGACAACTATATAATTGATTTCCTACTATGTGACCTTCACTAATCTCTGGGCTATAAAGACAAAAATGAATCTGTCTCTGCTCTCCAGAAGCTTAGAATTTGATCATGACAGACAACATGTACATACATAAGAATACCCAAAATAAATATGAGATTGTTTAGGAAGAGAGGGCACAAGTCTGGCTTAAAATAAAAATGTCAACCAATCATCCAATCAATCTATACAGGCCAGGCATTACGTGCATTCAAAGAGAGTCAGAGCTGGACAGATTATCTAGTAGAAGGATTTTTAACCTGGAGTTCACAGAGATATTTCAAGGCATCTGTGAATTTGTTTATTTTTAAATACTTTGATAATTGTATTTCAGTATGCTATGTATTTTATTTTGCGCATTTGAAACAATTATTCTGAGATGGGGTCCACAGACTTCACCATATTGTCAAAGTGATCCCACACACACACACAGACACTCTCTCTCTCTCTCTCTCTCTCTCTCTCTCTCTCTCTCACACACACACACATACACACACACATGGTTAAGAATTGCTACTGATCGAATCCCTCCATTTTTTACATGAGGAAACTTTTGAGACCCACAGAAGAGAAATCACTTGCCGCAGTTTGCCTGGACAGTAACAGCACCAGGATTTGAATTCAGGTCTCATGATACACAGTCCAGCGTTCTTTCCACCATAAGACTGATGCCTAAAGCTAAATTGTGGAGTAATGATATAGCAAGTGCTCTTTGAGAGAGGGAGGGGAGAAGGGGAGAGAAAAGGGAGAAGAGAAGAGAGACAGAGACAGAGAGAGACAGGAGAGACAGGGAGAGACAGAAACAGAGGCAGACAGACAGAGAAGCAGAGAGAGAGAGAGAGTGAGAGAGAGAGAGACAGAGAGAGAGAGAGAGAGAGAGAGAGAGAGAGAGAGAGAGAGAGAGAGAGAGAGAGAGATGGAGACAGAGAAGGACTTGGAGATCACTGAGCTAATGTGGTTAGGGAAGGCTTCAAAGAGGAGGTAAGATTTAAGCTGCACCTTGATGGATGGATAAGATTCTGACAGGAAGAGAGGAAAAGGAAATTGATTGAAAAGAAATCTACAGGAAGGGAATTATGGAGGTAGAAAAGTACATATGACGTGTTGAAGGAACAGAGGGTATGGTTGGAGTAGAGACTAAAGGCAAGGAATAGTGGGATGATAAACCTGGAAAAGTAGGATGGAGACAGATGGTAGAGGGTATTGGTTCAGCACAGAGAAAGGGTGACTAAGGTCTCTGTGTGGAATAACATGTCTGTAGCTAAACATAACCTAAAATTTCAAAATAGGAGTTTGGTGACTCAAGCCTATGGAAAGATTCCCCAAACAGTGGTGAGAACAAAAACACCAATGGAGAATATTTTTGGGTGGATTAATTATGTTTGAATAAAGTTGTTTATTTTCATTGCTATAAAACAACCTTACAACTCAGCTCTCTCTTCTGGCAAGTTAGGCCTCCATTAGGAAACACCCAGGGATCCTTATGCCTCATGTTGAGTTCCATCTGTTGCTACATTACTCAACTGTAAACTGCACCCACATTTTCCTGAAAGAAAGATATTTGTGACTTGGAATGTAAAGCTTGATAGAACTTTTCCTTCTTCTCTCCTCCCACCACCCCAAGTTTGATTTCTTAAAGGAGAAGTGGAAATTCTATTCTAAATCGTCAAACGGTGATTGACTCTCAAAGATTCAGAAATTACAACAGGTCATCATTTATAGCATATGCCTGGATGGGAGAAAATTCCTAATTTTCTAGCTGGCAGGTATAAAGCTCCTTATTGGCTTGTACATATCATATTCTGAGGTCACTAGAAATGGAAAAATGTGTTCAACTGTGGAGACTAGATAGCAGGTGGGGGATCAATTTTTTTAAAAAATTTTAAATTCTAGTCTCAAATGACATTTTTTCAAGGAGATAATTTGAACCTATTCTACCTCTGCCTAGCCTTAGACCCATTATCATTTCTCTTGAATATAACTAAGTATGAATTTCAGGTCAAAAAGGAAGTTGGACCAAAACATCGTATTAATCATCACTTGTACACCAATGACATCAAGTTATATGGCTGCACCAAAAAATACATCAATATTTATTTCTCCTTCTGGCAACTTTCTTCAATAATCCCAAAAGGTAATTTGGGTTCCACAAGCATATATACTTTTAGTGTTTGCTAAATAAAAATATAAACTTCAAGCTTCCATCTGAGGGTCAAACAGAAATTAAAATAATACTTAGTAAGAAAATACCTTTGTCTTCTCTAGCCAAGACCCATCAAAGAAAAAGTTGTGGCCATAAGATGTATCAAGAGACTTAATGATGCACTGAAGGTCAAAGCTGAAGGGGAGGAATGTGTTAAGACAAATGAACACCTTTGCAATATCAGTCTTTTGGAACAGTAAAATGGATGCCAATGAATTTAGAAAGCATTCGAAATTCCAGCTGGACAATATTAATGAAACCCAGGACGTATTTTGCCAAGGCTTACACTATAGAAAGACACTTCCCCATTAAAAATGAGGATTAGAATTAGGGTATAGTATCATATTGCATGAAAAACAGCTTAGAAACTTAACAGGAATACTTTTGGAACAAATACTTCACTTGGAAATAGCAAAGTCTCACAATAGGCACACAGCATTATGCAATGTTCCTGATACTGGTTTTCCCATGGATGAAACCTGTGCAACAGCTAAGATAAAAGAATGGACTCCATACGCCCTCCATGCATGATATCCACATGATCTCAACCAAAAATATTTAAACAAAGAAGAGTCAAACAAATGACTGAATTGTATAATTTGTTTATAGAAATACATAGACTTACAATACAGAGAGGTCATCCTTAAGAAGCCTGCACTCGTGGATAAATGCAGATTTTACAAAGAAACTGTAAACATCATGCAATCTGTCATGGCAGGTTTTAAAATTTTGGTTCCTACTGAATGCCTAGAAGGACACAGTCAATTGATGAGAATTATGCATCTGAAGCCCACTTTCCTTCAAAAACTAACAGATGACAAGTCCTCATACTACAAATAACAACTTGAAAATATCCTTGACAGTTCAACAAAATTAATTCTATTGGAATCAGAAGTAAGAGAAAACTATTTCTCATAATCCCCTGGATAGAAGAGTACTGACTCATAAACCTTCAATAATAATGTGTTTAATAGATATCACTGTATCAAATACTCGCCATCTCCAAACTCTATGGAATGAGAAGCTTTCAAAATATAGAACTTTAGAAGAAGACATTGATTATTTGATTACAGAAGTTAAAACAATGTGGTAAAAGAATGAGGTACATAATGCTACTGTCTTCTTGTTTACTACTAGATTTGTTCTATACTTTTATTCAACTACCAAAAGCAGTTATTCTACCCTCCTGCTTAATTGTTTGCCAAAACTAAGCATAAAAGAACCGTAGTAGGACAGTAACTCATCCCCACATCATCTCTTGCCAAACTCCATTGAATGAATATAAGATGAAAAGAACAAGAATATTGATGATGATGATGATGATAATAATGATGATATTTGGCATTCTAATTTTTTTGCGGGGGTTAGGCAATGGGGTTAAGTGATTTGCCCAGGGTCACACAGCTAGTAAGTGTTATGTGTCTGAGGCCCGATTTAGAACTCAGGTCCATCTGACTTCAGGGCTGTTGCTTTATCCACTGTGCCACCTAGCTGCCCCTGATATTTGGCACTTTAATAGTGCTTAAAAGTTTACAAACTTTTACATATGTCACATCATTTAAATTTTCAGTAGTATGTACATTCCTTCTGGGACCCTGCCATATTTTGTTTTATGTTTTATTGTTTGTTGATTTGAACAAACATTTGTTGAGCTCTTATTACACGCAATGAATTGTTAGAAGATATAACAGTGGCTTGTATTTATGCCTGGTGAGGTATAGAAAGAGATACAAAAGATGCAATAGGAACTTAACAGTCAAATTGGAGAAATATTAAATAATTAAGATCATAGAATTACTTAGAAAAAATATCCTTCACTTATATACCAAAAAAAGAACATTTTCACACACACAGAATACAAAAACAATATGTATAAAACAGAATCTCCATTTTGTATTGTTTGCTTGAAAAAAAATGACATATAATAAATTCTACACATTACTTTCCAAACTATCCTTCTTGTCTGTGCTTCCTTTGAACTTCATTCTGTTCTCTTCTATGCATTTCAAAAGTATTTCAATGACTTACCTTTTGTTTTTACCATCCCTATTGCTTACCTTCTTGACTCCCAACAGAGAGAAAGAGAGGGAGAGAAAGGGAGAGAGAGAAAGAGAGAGAGACAGATACTAAAATGATCCACATAGTGGCCATGTCCAAAGATATATGTCTTTTTCTTCACCTTGGGTCCACGCCCTCTCCATAAGAAGGTGGGTAACTTTCTTCCTCATAGACATTCTATAGCCTTGGTTGGCTATTGCATTGATCAGAATTCTTAAGTTTTTCAAATTAATTTTTCTTTACAGTCTTGTTGTCCTTATATTAATTGTTCTCCTAGTTCTGCTCACTTCATTCCCCAACTGATAGGCACCTCCTTAGAGTCTTTCCTTCCTCCCTCCCTCCCTTCCTTCCTTCCTTTCCTTCCTTCCTTCCTTCCTTCCTTCCTTCCTTCCTTCCTTCCTCCCTCCCTCCCTCCCTCCCTCCTTCCTTCCTTCCTTCCTTCCTTCCTTCCTTCCTTCCTTCCTTCCTTCCTTCCTTCCTTCCTTCCTTCCTTCCTTCTTCTCTCCCATTCAAGATCAGGAAGTTTGTTTGCTTTCAGCTATTCCTCCTGGGTATTATAATTCCTTTAAAGCCCTATCCTTCTCTATATATAATTGTTCTGTAGAGTGTCATTTATTTCTTAACCAATCTCTTTGTATGTTTTTGTGTGTGTTCAATCCTCCTTTGTCCATTTTAGATAAGTAATGCCTGCTGTTCTGTCCTATGACCCTCTCTTCTGAATGGTAGTTCTCTAATTTGTGCTGCCATATTTGGAATTGCCCAGATTATGTTGATTTCACAAATGGCTCCATTTCTCATTCTCTAGACTTCTCTATCTCCCACCTAGCAGCCTTTACTTTTTCACTTTCCTCTATTTTCTAGCTCTCTTTTTAAGTCTTTATCTTTTTTTTTTTTGGCAATTGGGGTGAAGTGACTTGCCCAGGGTCACATGGCTAGTAAGTGTTTTGTCTGAGAACAGATTTGAACTCAGGTTCTCCTGACTTCAGGGCTGGTGCTCTATCCACTGCATCACCTAGCTGCCCCTGTCTTTATCTTTCTTCATTAGAATATAAGCTTTTTGAGGATAAGCGATGTCTTTTTTGCTTATTTTTATATCTTTGGTTCTTAGTATAATGTCAGGCAAATGGTAAGCATTTAATAAATGCTATGCCAATCTATCCATCTATCTTTCACCATTCCTTCCTCCATGTTTTATACATCTTCTTGCCCTGTGCCCAAGATTATACAACTTCTTGCCCTTGCCCTGTGCCCAAGTTGACAAATAATAAGTCTTATCTCCTTCTTCCTCCTTTCTACCCAAGTGCATGTTTTTTAATCACCCTTTTACTTTCTCTTCTTAAAAACCTCAGAACAAAACCAATTCACCCTATTCTCTGTTTTCTTATTTAATTCTCTCAATACCCTTTTGAAAACATGAAGGTTCTGAAAGGAAACTTGTTTTTTTTCCCCCTTAATAGATTGCTAATATTACATCATCAGGTAGCCCCTTCCAATTGCTTGGATGAATTTGTCTTTCTAGGTTTCTTTTGACTCTTTTGTTTTCATTTCAAAGTTCCTACCCAGTTCTCTTCTTTTCATCAGAAATGGTTGAAGGCCTTTATTCCATTTTCCTCCTGTAGGATTATACTGAGCTTTACAGGGAAAGTTATTCTTGGTTACAAACTGTTATCTTTTGCCATTTGAAATATCATATTCCAAGATTACTTTTCATTTATGTATGGCTTTCAGGTCTTGTATGATATTGAGTTTTGTTCCTTGGGGAATGAACTGCTTTTTTTCCTGCATTCTTGCAATATTTTTTCTTTGACATGGGAGTTCTAGATTTTGACTATGATATTCCTGAAAGAAAATTGTCACTTTGCTCTCTGGTTCTAATGGATCTGGGCAGTTTTCCTTTATGACTTATTGAAATGTAGTGTCCAGGGCTCTTTTATCATGGTTTTCAAAGAATCCAATAATTCTAAAATTATCTTTCCTGTCCTGTTTCCCAAGTCAATTGTTTTTAATACCAGATATCTTATATTTTCTTCTGTATTTTCAATCTTTTAATTTTGTTTTAGTGTTTCTTGCTATTTTATGGAATGATTGATTTCTGTTTTGTATATTCTATTTTTCAGAGAGTACATTTCTTGGCTAAGATTTACCACTTTCTCTATTTTTATTTCTTCTCCTTCTTTCCTCCAGAGTTCTTATTTAATTTTTAATCTCTTGCTTAAATTCCTCTAGGTATGCATGTAGTCTCCATAGAAAATTTATCCTCTTTGCATCTCTGCTTGCAGTTGTTATAGAGTTATTTTTTTTCTTTTTGTGGATCACTAGATCTACATTAATTTTACATAAAGATTAATATATTCTTTCCTTTTTTCAATCTCTCCAGCCTTAGTTCCTGAACTACAGTTTTGTGCAAGGGCCAAGTGCTTCCCCTAGATTCCCTTTTGGGTAGGGCAGTTGGGCTTGCTTGGTCTTTACTTGGGTCACTTAAGTTATTGTGCCAACCTCTGCGTCTTAGGATTAGGCCTCCCTGATCTTTGACATTCAAAGTTCTAGAACTTCAGGACCTTTTATGGCTTCCTAGGACAGAGTTCTAGGGACCTAACAGCTCCTGGACACCTGCACTGGACAAGTCTGGGCATTGTACTGCATTGATATGCTGAAGATTGCTGTTCCTCAGAGGTCTCCACCCTGGCCTTTAAACACATCTCTAGGACTTTTTAAGGGGGTGAGATTGGATTGGCTCTTACTGCCTGTAGACATAGGACCCTATTGGTAACATAAGTCACTGGCTCGTCTCTGGTTGCCTTGGGGAACTTCTGGCTTAGTTATCCTTTTGGACACTGGCCCTTATGGTGATACTCTTTCCTATGGCCCTTGGACTTCTGGTTGATTTTCTATGTGGAGTTTCTGCAGTAGAAGAAGTCACTGTAGTTTCTTATTGGATTTCTTGATCATTTTTCAGTTTGGTAAAAATTTCTGGTTTTACTATAGTTTATTTGTGGGTGTTGAGCAGACTGCCTCTGTTCAGGCATCCATCTTGGCTGGAAGTCCCCTAAGATCATAGAATTACATAGCTGGAAGGGACCTTAGAGGGCATCAAGCCCAGCTTCTACCCACATCATGAATATTGTTGCAACATCCCTGACAAGTAGCCATTCATTCATTTCTTAACTCTAATTAATAGCACAAGGGATTCCATAATTCCTTTCCAAAATCATCAAGAAAAATAAATGGTTTAGAAAAGTCCTTATGACATGGATTTTGATTGGTAGGTACCACTTCCTTGTGGGAAGGAGGAAAGACTTTTGAGCTGGGGGAAGAACAAAAGGAAAGGCTTGGAATCAAGACATAAATGTGACATATTTTAGGGATCATGAGTAATTGTCCTGGTGAGAGTAGCAATATGTGTAGGGGAATAGTGAAGGATAAGGTTGCAAATGTTGAATGGGATCAGACCATGGAGAACTTTGAATATTGTATTCTCTGTTTAGGTCAAGGAAAGCCTTCAAATGAAGGTAATGTAATGAAAGTGCCACTTTAGGGAAGATTAATTTGGCACTTGAGAAATATCACACAATATATAATTATTTATTTGATTTAGGAGCACCTCAGAAGTAATTTATTTAACATTCAATAAACATTTGTACAATGTTCTAATAAAAATCTCTTCAACCTAGGGTTCATGGACCCCTTAGAGGTCCGTGAATAGAGTTCAAGGAGTTCATGAACTTTTATGGGAAAATACATTTTATTTCAATACATGTAGTTTCCTTTGTAATTCAATATATTTTAATTCATGCATTTAAAAGCATAATTCTGAGAAGGGGTCCATAGGCTTTATCAGACTGCAAAAGGGGTCTATGACACATAAAAAAGATAGGAACCCATGTTCTGGGTAGTAATAGGTACTGCATAGAAACGGAATGATCACTGCAACACAATCTCTATCCTTAAGTTGCTAAAATAACAGTGGGTAATAGAAGACATTCATCAGATGCTTATGGTATAAATTATGATTTTCCAAGTAGATAAAAAGAATAGAAAGTTCATGAGATTAGATGAGGGAGAGATGATTTACAGCTGAGGCTTAAGGTGTGGGAGAAAGAAGGGGATCAGAGAAGTTTCCATGGAGGGTAGGGCATTTCATCTGTCCTTGTAAGGATCGGTAGAACATCTTTCTTTGGCTAATAAAATCCTATTGAATCTTACCTTTCTAGACCTATCTCATATCACTCCCCTTCACATGTTTTATCACATCTATTTAGTCATTCTCTAATTTTATTCAACACTCTCCCACCACTTGGTATTTCCACTAGGAACCTACATCCCTCTTGCCTTTCTCCATATTTCTAACTTCAGACATTCTATTCTTTGAAGACCTGGCCCAAGAGCCATGTTCTCTATGAAGCCTTCCTTCATGACTCCAGCTGAAAACTACCTCTACCTCCTCGATTTTTAAAAGCACATTATTTGGACTTCTCTTTTTTCTTACTACATTCTACTTTGTACCATACTTTTGTGTGTATGTGAATATATATGTCATAATTCCATTAATAAACTAAGTTCTTTGAGGATAGGAATTGTCTTGTGTTTTTTTTTCTTTCTCATTTTATCCTGAGGCTGATCACACTAAACCTTGTATATATTACTGTATATTTAGTAAATTTTTTAATTGAATTAAATCTCAAAGGTTGATTTGTTTTTTTTCATATTCTTAAAGAATTATGGGACAGTTGATTTTAAGTTTGAGGGGACTTTAGAGGCCATCAGGTCCAACCCTTAAGTTTACAGATGGAGAAACTAAGGTAGAGAAAGCCTTAGTGACTGGCCCAGGGTCACATAGCTAGTAAATATGTGAGCCAGGATTTGAACCAGGTTTCTGACTTACTCTCTAGTTCTCTATCCATTCTGCATGGCTACACTGAACATACTCCATTGCTCTTTGTCATTTTCATTCCCCTCTTGATTGCTGTTGTTTTGGGACTAACTCAATAAATTTGCACTCTGTTGTAACCCTTGTCATGATTCTTTCCTCTCTATTGTTTTTCCCATACTACTAATGGCTCTCTCCTTCGTGAGGAGCACAGGGTACCATGAGCTAGGATCAATGATCCTGTGAAGGAGGAAGGGTCGAGTATGTGTGTGTGTTTTGGGGGAGGAGGGAGGTAGAAAAGATTCCTCTTGCTACTAGAACAACTCAAGTAACATCCCATGTGCTAGGAAAATACACCAGCACGTTTTGAGAACTGGAACAGTTTGAACCTCTAAACCATAAATCTTTGACTTCAAAATGTTCCCAGTCCTGTTCATATACTTTTAATTTATGAATTTAACAGTTATCCAAGTTAAAGATGATCTAACTAAGTAGGACTTTTTTCCCACAACCTGCCAGGATCCACAGACATCCTCTACTGTGGAACTAAATATTTGATCATCATTCAGTTAAAGCTATTTCTGGAGTCCCTATAATTTAAATGATTTTTAATGGGATTTATGGGCACTTAAGCCAAGGTACAGCCTGTAACATAGCTTTATGGGCAAAGCCTCTGATACTGGGCCTCTTTCCCTGATTCCTGTCTGTCCACATCACAAGGGGCTGTATATCACAATCAGAGATGCCTACCACGTACTCCATTTTATTTGGCTGACCCCTAAAGCAGGGGAGAGATGATATACAGAATGATGAAGCTGAGTGGCCCAGAAACTCAGGAAGATAGGATTGTGTTATCTCTTGGTGGAATTATATTTTAGGGAGTCACACAACCACATCCAAGGCCCCTTTTAAATTGTGTTTGTGATATTACAACTAATTATCTATTTTCATATATATATATATGTATGAAACTCATCTTCTAAAGATTAACCCAATTGTCAACTTAGTTGAACCAGTAGTCAAAGGAATAAGTTGGAGACTTTTTAGATGCCCACAGGGTGCCAAAATTTCACTTGAAAAATCACAGCAGGAGCATTGTAATGGAGGTTGGATATCTTCACAGATCTCTGGATCTCTTCCTTCAGGAAAAAGCTGTATGACCTTGGGCAAGTCACTGAACCTCTGTTTGCCTCAGTTCCCTCAACTATAAGATGGGGATTAAAAATAACACCTACCTTGCAAGGTTGTTGTAAAGATCACATGAGATAATATTTGTAAAGTTCTTAACACTGCGCCTGGCACATTGTAAGTGCTATATGAATGTTCATTCCTGCCCTCCTCCCTCCATGTTTATAATCTGACAGGTAGTGGGTAATGAAATAGAAAGTTAGACCAACTTGACTTTTATATATACAGTGTGGTATAGTGAAAAGAGACAGAGAAGGAGGTGGAGGGAGAAAGGGAGGGGAGAGAGAAAGAGATGGAGAGAGAGAGAGAGACAGAGTTAGAGAATTTATTGAGCACTTACTATGTTCTAGTCCCTATGCTATGTGCTCAGGATACATATATAAGCTAGCAAGAAAATCTCTGTCCTCAATGAGCTTATATTCTAATGGGGGAAGACTACATAGAAGAGTGCTGGAAATGTGATAGAGCAGGACAGGGGAACTTTCATGGGAACTTGATGAAGAGAAGTCTGGGAAGTCATATGAAGACAAGATGAGGCAGAAGCTCTATCAGGGTTAAGGGAACCAAGGGCAGAATCAAGGGATGAGGATGATTGTCTGAGAGCAGATGGCCTAGTACGATGGCCAGTCAGTCCTTGCCAAGACAAGTTGAAAGCTTTTCTATTGGGGATGGATTTTGAGTCAAAAGGCTTGGTTTCAAAGCCTGGATCTATCTCTGGCCATAGGTGAGTCACTCAACCTCCTTGGGCTTCAGTTTCTTTGTCTGTAAAGTGAGAAAATTGGACTAGATTATCTCTAAGATTTCTTTCAACTCTATATAATACTATGATTCTATGAATCTATGAAAATTCAGTGTTCATTAAGGTCCTACAAAAGATTCAAAATTAGTCATTTTTCTGGAAGTATAATAGCATGATACAACATAGGAAGATGCAGACAGAGGTCATGATGTAGCAGGAGCACTGACAAAAATCTGAAGACATGAGATAAAGCTCTGGCTCTTCTTTACTTGTTAGGTTAACACTTGGGCTTCTCAGAGCCTTCATTTCCTTATCCATTAAATGGGCACAATAGCTGCCCTCCCTACCCCATAGTGTTGTCCCTGGGATCAAATGAAACAATGCTTGGGAAGGAGCTTTGACAACAGTGAAGAACAATACCAATGGAGGGCAGCAGCAGTACTGCTTTTCCTCCTTCTCCTTTTCCTCCTCTTCCTATTATGACCATTGTGGCTTCTTCTCTTGGTGACCCAGTTTCTTCCACTTTCTGCCTTCTTTCTTTACCCTTGCTCTGCCTAAAATGGAGATCTCAGAATTATAGAATTTGGGGCTTCCTGTTTGATATTGGAAATCATCTTGAATAACACGGTCGTGATGAGGCACTGAGTCACAGAGGAGATGCAGCTTAGCCAAGGCCACAACTAGAATAGCTAGGTTTGTGCGTCTTCTAATCTCGTTCCCTGGACAAGGCCCTCCATCTCCTGACCAAGTATTTTTACTGACTGCCTGGAATGTTTTTCCTCCTCATCTTCCCCTCTTGGCTTCTCTGGCTTCTTTCAAGTATCAGCAAAAATCCCATCTTCTGCAAAAAGTCTTTCCAAACCCCTTTAAATGTTAATCTTATTCAGGGGTGTATGGAAGTAATTTTAAAGCAGCTCAGGACAGCTGATTGTTAAATTCTCAGTGAGAGCATTCACACCCCAGAAATCAGAAAATGCTACAAATTGGGTCTTGGTTTCTTGTTTTGTTGATTGTCCAAAGATAGAAAAGTGACAGAGAGAAAAAAAATTAATAATGTACATAACCTTAAAAATGTGTTCTGTGTACATTTTGTTTTCTGGAGATCTGGTTGCTACATATTTACCAGCATACCTCTTGTGCCTTCCCTCTGAGATTACCATCAGAATTATTATTATCACCACAATGATTTATCTTGTATATAGCTTGTTCATACGTAGCTGTGTGCATGTTGTCTCTCCTATTAGATGGTGAGCTCCTTAAAGTCAGGGGCTATTGTTGCCTTTCTTTGAATCACCAGTGCATAGCAAATTCAGTAGTTGGCACATGGTAAGCATTTAATAAATGCTTTTTGACTTGACTTAAATCTACCAGTATCTGTTTATTACAACATTAAAAAAAAATCTTGTCATTCCTAATGGTAAGCATAGTAGAATCTGATGTCTTATGTGGTGAAGGGAAAAAAAAACAGAACTAGATGCAAGAAATTCAGGCTCTCATACTGTTGTTATCATTTTGTTAGATGTATGGCTTTGGACTAGCCATTTGACATCTCTTTACCCGGTTTCCTCCTCTGTAAAATGAGGTGACTGGATAGAATGGTTTCCAGGGTCCCTTCCAACTCTGATAATCTAGGAGATCTATTTTTAACTGCCATATATAGCACCTGACGTGTACTAGTGTCTCATTGTCAAAGGCTGATTGCAAAACACCTGGTAGCCCATTTATTTGCATTCATATTCTGATACTAAGGCATGCAGGGGAATTCAATTCAAAGCAACTCTGATCAGAGAAGTTTTGCTGCAGGAAAATATACAAAGGGACCTGGAGAGGTGGGGGAAGGAGGGCTGCAATTATGAGTAGAGGTCTAGGACTCAGAGCTATGAAAGGAAGGGCAGGTACCATTCAAAGTTCTCAGCTGCAATAAACCATTGTTGTCTGACAAGGTTTGGTGCAGGGAACACCAGGCTACGTCATCTGATCTTTGGCCAGTTTTTCATTCAGTGTGACTTTATGGAGTTTCTTGTAAACTGGAGAGCGAAGAGACAGGTGGAAAATGAGAAGAAACCTCTGTTCTTTCCAGCTTTTTCATTCAAGGACTGAGACTCAGCAATTTTCACCAGATTGGTCAAGAGCAAAGTATAGCTAATTTCCAAAGAAAGGAGATTGATTTCTGCTGTGACAGCACAATTCCATCCTGGAGAAGAAGGGGAAAAAAAAAATCACATGTTTGCCCCTGGTGAAAAGTCGCCGGTTTTTTGGCAGATAAATTTCACCATTTTGGCAGTAGAGTGTTGTGTTTTTTTCTCTCTCGTTCACTCTCTGTGAAAATCTCCTTCTGTTACAGTGGAAAACAGCCAAGGGGGGAGGGGCATGAAGGAAGAACAGCAATACATTCCATTTTTATCAGAAGTGATCATGATCATTGTTCTATGGGTATCAACAGACTGACTTAGAAGGCAAAAAGAGGCCCATTCACTCCCCTGTAGACCATCTCCTGTTGTTTGGGGAACAGGGCCCCATAAAGTAGAGTCATCTGTAATTTTCCTACTTCCTGCTTAAAAAAATAGTTAACATTGTGGATTCTTCCACTTTCCACAGGCTGTCTTCATCTGATGGAAGCCACACTGGACTGTCCAAGAAATGGAGTCTGTTAGATTTGTTGTGGCTATTTTGCATGACTCTGTAAACTCCACTAAGCCTGGGACCAAGTCTTATCTAGGAGGCAATCTAATGCAGTAGAAAGAATAGTAGAAACACCCTGAATATGGAGGACATGAGTTCAAATTTTATCTGATATTATCTGTGGAACCATGAAAAACTCACTTAATCTCCCTGTGTTTCATTTTCCTCATTTGTAAAATAGCCTCTAAGGTCTCATCCACATCTATGATTCTACACAATGCATCAAGTAAGTGCTTAAGAAATGTTTGTTTCATTGAATTCATGGATGAATGAATGAATAGATGGTGCCTAGGAAGAAGGCACTCATCTTCTCACATCACAATCACTTTGGAGACTGGGATCCACAATGTGTTATGGCAAAATATATGACTGTCCCATACCACGCAAGCATGAGAAACTTTGCCATTTTGCTTTTCTTTGGATTCTACTTCACCCATAATGACATCTCCCAAGACCTCCTTTCTAACACCTATGCAAGCTTTCATGTTCCTTTTCTTTAGTCCTTTTCCAGCTGTGTGCTACATGGGTCCTTCAGCCATTCTATTCTCATAATTCAATCTCTTTAACCTTTCTCCAAAGAGGGATGTCCCTCCTCCTTGCCTCCTCCCCTTCTCAAGTTGATAGAAAGCAGGATATGGGAGCACTGATTCACTTCAAGGGGAACTGGGGAGAAGAAAGAACTGGGTTTGCATAAAGATATGGGGAGCTTAACTGCTTCATCAGAAAACATTCCCATGACTCATGTCACATTCCTTGTACTTTCAGCTTCAGGAAGAATTCCAACCAGCCCAATTCTGAAGCAAGCAGAGGGTCTCCTAATCCAGAGTGAGCCACCTAATCATTCATGTCCCTTTTGACACTCTCCTTTTAGGAACTGGGTATTTCTATCCTTACGCTTTGTCCAATGTGGTTTTAATCAGGCTAGATCACAGGAACATGACAAGAAGCCAGGGTTGGAATTTTGTGTCTGCAGTCCTAACAACTTTTCAGGGACATGCAAAAGGCCAGTAAACTGCAACTGAGCAGATGGAGAACATGCAGGTCATGAACTAATAATTGGCCTGATCCTGTATTTCTCAGGCAGGCAAAATGCCCATCAAACTTGTCCATGGTTGCCAACAGCTTTGTAGCCTGTGTGTCACAGACCAGTAAAATGTGCCCATATTATGGAGGAAGGAGAAACAACTCCAGCCAACAGGAACTGACCCCAAACCTTCAAGTTGGATTTGTGTCGCCCTGGTATGGCTCTGAGGTTTCTTAAAGTTCATTAAGTTTTTATTAACATTATTTTAACCTTTGGTGGTTGTCAGAGCTAGACATGATGGTAAGCTGAGGTATACCACAATGAGCTGCACCCTCCCATCCTGTCCATGTCTTCTGCAAAGAGGGTGTGGGGGGCAGGCAGTGTGCCCAGGGCTGGCCATGCAGCATACACACTCCTAGCCCCAAATGATAGGCTAATATATGGCTTCTGGGGGCAAGGTAAACATCAAGCATAGTGAGCTATTTTGGAGATGACTGAGGATTCAGAGAGCCTGGCCATTTTTATATCGTAAAAAACAAACAACCAAACAATAATTACACCATCACCCCCTCAGATCTGCTATGTATTCAGGTCTTGGTAGCTACAGACAATCTAATATTTCTGACTGTCTTTATATGAAAAAAAACTAACAAGCAAGCAAACTGCAAGCAGCCAAAACAAAACTATGTTAGTTTCATCTTTTATAAACATAGCCAAAATGAGGCGGAATGGGAATAGAGGATGGAACGGTAGATTTGTTGAGTCAGATAGCACGGCGCAATGGATAGATCACTAGATTTGGAGTCAAAATAGACCCAGGTTCCAATCTTGCCTTGGACACTTACTAGCTGTGTCACTGGACAAATCATTTACCCCTTCAGGGCTTTATTTATCTTATCTGTAAAATGAACAGACAGGACTTGAGAACCTTTAAGTTTTCTTCAAACTCTGAGTCCATGATTTAGGAGGACCTTAGTTCTAATTCCAGCTCAGACACTTATTAATTTTGTGAGCCTCATTTGCTCAATGTTTCTGGAACCTCTTTTATAAAATGAGGGCCTAGGGGGCAGCTAGGTGGCACAGTGGACAGAGCACTGGCCCTGGATTCAGGAGGACCTGAGTTCAAATCTGGCCTCAGACACATTATGTTTACTAGCTGTGTGACTCTGGACAAGTCATTTAATCCCCAATTGCCTCACCAATAAACAAATGAATAAATAAGTGAAGAAATAAATAAAAAGCAAACAAATGAATGAATGAATGAATAAATAAATAAATAGATAAATGAAGGAATGAATAATAAATAAAATAAGGGTCTGGGATTCACTGACTTCCATTTCCATTAAATTTCCCAGTCTGGGATCCCTATGCTCCCCACCGTGGCACCACGGACCACTGTGCCACGAACCTGTCATTATAGCAAAGACTAAAAGTAGACATTAATCAAAGTAGGGGCAATTGAAGTGAGGGTAATCACATTGCATATGCAAACAGGGGCATAGGAGAAACCAATTCCATCCAACTATCATTTACTTAGCACCTACTACGTGCAAGGAACTTAATAAAATATATATATATATATAAAACATGAATCTTCTATCTATTTCAACCATATCCTAACATTAGGATGGAGTGGGTATAATTTTATGTTCTTGCCTCAAGTACAAAATTAGCTAGCCATGGTACTGGCATTAATCACACATTACGGACCTAGTCCTGTGCTAAGTACTGGGATGAGGCAAATGAAGTACATGATCTAGTCCCTGCCTTGGAGGAGCTCAGGTTCTTGCTTTGTAGAAAATGACATAGAGGGGAGTGTTGCTGGTATCCCAGTCTCTCAGTCTCCCAGATCCCAGATCCCAGATCTTAAATCAGTCTTGATACCACAATCATAAAGAGTGCTGCTATAGTTTGAACCAATGTACTAACAATCATGATGGTGATCATGATGATGACAGCAGATCACGTTTAGATATGCTTCACCGTTTGCAAAACATTTTCTTCATGATGTCCTTGAGAAGTAGGCAGAGTAGCATCATTATTCTCAATTTACAGATGATGACTTTTAGGCTCATAGACGTTAAGTTACACAGCTATGAAGTGGCAGAACATTTTCTCTCAACCTGTAGCTAGTCTAAAACATCCAGAAAACTACCTGAATTCTCTACTTTACTTTTCCAGGCCCAGACTTCATGCATCAAATTTAGACAAAGAGCCTGCCTGGCAAGCATATGCAAAAGGTCTTTATGGCCTTTATCTAAATTCAATTATTTATCTAAATTCAATTCAACTCAGCAAACATTTATTAATTTCTTATTGTGTCTAAAGCATACAGAGATAAAACAAAACAAAATAAAACAAAACCCAGTCTCTGCACTCAAATGCTGTGCATTTTACTAGAGAAAAAACGTGTAAACTGCTAAGTATATACAAAAAAATTTGAGGAGGAGTGGAGAGCACAAAGAATGAGAAGGATATGGAAAGTCTTTGTATAGGGGATTGTCCCTGAATTGATACATGATGCCGTAGCTAAGAATCATAAAGGTAAAGATGTGAAAAGAATACATTCCAAGTACGAGGGGCAGCCTGTTCAAAGAACTAGAGGTGGTAGATTAAATGCCAAGTTCAGGAAATAGCAACTAGTTAATTTCGGCTACAGATTACATTGTTATACCTGTATTTTAACTTCCTGTTTCCACCCCACCCCGCAAACCCTACACACTCCATATTAGAAATCCACCCTTTATTACCACCTGTAAGTCAACTTGACTGCACTTACAATGGGTACTGTTCTTCACAGTTCTTTGAGGTTTATCTCAAGAATTTTAAACACAGGGTTCTTGTTTGCTTGATTCCAAGTGACCGTGCATAATCACTTGAAGCCTAGCTCACAGTGATCTCTATCTTTGGTGCATACTTAAAAGAGGAATGATCTCACATTTATTAATGGCATGCAAAACTTGTATCGTTAGAACCAAAGTTGCATTAAAAAAAAACCAAACAACCCTTACCTAACTACCTTGGGTCACAGATCACCTCAGAGAATGAGACAGTGTGGTGAAAACAGCCCTGGATGAGTGTGCAGGAGCCGTGGATTTTGGCTCTGCCTCTTTATGACCTTGGGAAAGTCAGCTCATCTTCAGGCCTCTTTTCTTTAAATGCAAGAGTTAGGTCTCTGAAATCTTTTCAAGAGTTAATGTCCTGCATTCTAAAATTTTGTGCTTGAACTACAAGGGATGGAATGCTAGGTCTTGGAATTAAATAGGCCTACATAGGTTCAAATGTATGTGAATCTAGGGAAGTCGCTTCACTCTCTGGACCTCAGTTTTTTCATTCAAAAAATTACTAGGCCAGAGCTAATATAATAAAAATGACAATCCTACCTAAGCTAATTTACTTATTCAGTGCCATACCAATCAAACTACCAAAAAATTATTTTATAGAGTTAGAAAAAATAATAACAAGATTCATTTGGAAAAACAAAAGGCCCAGAATATCAAAGGAACTAATGAAAAGAAATGCAGGGGAAGGTGGCCTAGCAATTCCAGATCTTAAATTGTATTATAAACAGCAGTCATCAAAACTGCTTGGTACTGGCTAAGAAATAGGGAGATGGATCAGTGGAATAAGTTAAATATGCAAGACACAGTAGTCAATGACTATAGTAATCTATTATTTGATAAATCCAAAGACCCCAGCTTCTGGGATAAGAACCCACTCTTTGAAAAAAACTACTGGGAAAACTGGAAAAGAGTATGGCAGAAACTAGGCATAGACCCAAATCTCACACCATATACCAAAATAAAGTCAAAATGGGTTCAGGACTTAGATATAAAGGCTGATACCATAAGTAAACTGGGAGAACAAGGAATAGTTTACCTATCAGATCTATGGAGAACAGAAGAATTCATGACCAACAGGAGATAGAGAACATTATGAAAAGCAAAATGGATAATTTTGATTACATTAAATTGAAAAGTTTTTGCACAAACAAAGCCAATGCAACTAAGATTAGAAGGAAGGTAGAAAATTGGGAAAGAATTTTTACAACCAGTCTTTCTGATAAAGGCCTCATTTCTAAAATATATAGAGAATTAAGACAAATTTATAAGAACACAAGCCATTCCCCAATTGATAAATGGTCAAAGGATATGAACAGACAGTTCTCAGATGAAGAAATTAAAGCCATCTATAGTCATATGAAAAAATGCTGTAAATCATTATTGATTAGAGAAATGCAAATCAAAACAACTCTGAGGTACCACATCACACCTATCAGATTGGCCAACATGACAAAACAGGAAAATGATAAATGTTGGAGAGGATGTGGGAAAATTGGAAACGCTAATACATTGTTGGTGGAGTTGTGAAATGATCCAACCATTTTGGAGAACAATTTGGAACTATGCCCAAAGGGCTACAAAAATGTGCATACCCTTTGATCCAGCAATAGCACTTCGGGCTATATCCCAAAGAGATCAAACAAATGGGAAAAGGACCCACATGTACAAAAATATTCATAGCAGCTCTTTTTGTGGTGGCAAAGAATTGGAAATTGAGAGGATGCCCATCAATTGGGGAATGGCTGAGCAAGTTGTGGTATATGAATGTAATGGAATACTATTGTTCTAAAAGAAATGATGAACAGGCTGACTTCAGAAAAACCTGGAAGACGTATATGGTATGATGCTGAGTGAAGTGAGCAGAACCCAGAGGACTTTGTAAACAATAGCAGCCATGTTATGCAATGACTAAGAATGTTAAACTGAACCCTTATCAGCATTAAGAGGATCTGAGACATCTCCAGAGGCCTCGGGATGGAAAATGCTGTCCACATCCAAAGAAAGAACTATGGAAGTCAAATCGCTCTCACTTAATTTTACCTTAAGTTGAATTTTGTTTCATCTTTCTGATGGTTCCTCCTATTGGTTTTAATTTTTACTTACAACTTCACTAATGTGAAAATATGTTTAATGGGTATGTAAATGTAAAGCCTATGTCAGACTGTGCACCATCTTGGGGAGGGTGGGGGGGGGAGAAAAAGGGAGAAAAAATTTTCAACTCAAAAGCATATGGGAAAAAAAATTAAAAAAAAATAAAATAAAATAGAAAAAAAAATTACTGGGCCAGATTAGATGTCTTCTGAGCTTCCTTCTAGCTCTAGGCCTATGCTGTTATGAAAATGAGAAGCACACTTATGGTCCTCACTTCTTTCAGTTGTTGTGAGGTGCTCATGATTTACTGCATCATGTAACACAATTAAAAGCCCTTTACAAATTTTTAAACTCTATATAAATGTTATATAGTCTGTGTCAAAAATTATTTTTAAAAAATCATTTATGAAAATGACAATGTGGTACAATAGAGGCAGTGTGCAGTAAAAATCATGCTGGATTGGTATCAGAGGACCTGGGTTCAAATTCTGCCTCTTCCATTTACTACTCTCTGTCTGACCACAGGCAAATCACTATCTTTCTGGGCCACAGTTTCCCTATCTGTAAAATGGGGTGATTGGATTACAGTACCCCAACCCTAAGTTACCTGAAAACAGTCAAATATTCTGTATTCTAATATTCTGTAGTTCTTTCCTGCTCTAGGATTCCATGGTTCTAAGTTAATTCTTAACCAAAGCAAAATGTACTTTGAAGGGAAAACCTGCCAAAAAAAAATTCAGAAAATGTAACCCAAAACTTAATATAAATGATTTTAAATTAATTGATTCTGGATTTTTATTATTTTATTGTCCTTTGGCACAAAGCCCTTCAATTAGCACCAATAACCCCAAATGGGCTGTGTTCCCTATGCATTCCATAGGAGTGAGAGAGTTACTGAGGCTCATTTATTAAGGGGTTGCTTTTCCCTAGGAGAAATCATGGATAAGTGTGAGATATTATTAACTTTGAGATTTCTCTTTGTCTCATTGTCTAGTTCATATTCCTGTCACCATTATGAGTCCTCCCACTTCCTTCATGTGGGGAGCCTCATACTAAGTAGCTAGAACTAAGATCAAGAGAGAGTGGGCAGAGGAGGAGTTACTCTCCCTACTCTGCCATCTCCATCCAAATTGGAAATTGTCTCTCCATCTTCTATGTTCTGTTCTCTTATTATTCTGCTGATTCATCTTCCAAGGTTATATGAAGGTTTGTCCCTGGGCTAGAAATGGGGCTTGTAATTGTCTAATGGGACTTTGGGGACCACTATTCCAATGGGACCATCATAGTGGTGGATACTTTTAGTAAATTTAGCATCTCAGCCCCTGACTCATTTAGAAGCAAGGTTACTGTAAACCTATCACCACTTTTGTCCATGATAAATATGAATATGCCCATAGTTTCTCATGACCAGTAGTTAATATCAAAGTAAGCATGGGGACATAGGATCAAAATTCACCATGCTTGCTCACTGGACCACTCCTGCTGATTCTCTGACCTACTGGACTCTGGACCTTTCTTGCCTGTTCCTTTTAGCTTCATTCCCTTCATTAGTTCCTTTGCTTGTACAGACCTAAGACATTTACAATATTCTCTTTAGTCCTTGAAGCTTTTGACTATCCCCTTCTGAATATTTCCTCCTCCCTGGGTTTTCAGGACAAGGCTGTAGATCTTGTCTACCTTGTTGGACCAATGCTTCTTTGTCTCCTTTGACCATTTGGTAGCTTTATCTCTATTCTTGTGAATGGATTTACTCCAAGACTCTGTAATTTCTCTCCTTGATCTCATCACCTCCTATAGTTTCAATTATCATCGCTATGCCAAGGGGTCCCCAAATCTTTTGTGTTTCAATCCCCCAACTCTAACTGCTTGCATGACATCTCCACTTGGATGTTGTATAAGCTTCTCAAACTCAACATGTCCAAAAGAGATCTCATTAGATTTTCCTCTAAAACTCCTCATCCTCATAATATCCCTATTCCTGTCAACAGAACCATAATTATCCCAGTCATCCAGGATTGAAACCTAGAAGTCACTGTCAACCCTTATTTCTTACCCCAACCCTGTTCAATTAGTTGACAAGTTTTGTCAATTCTACCTGCTAATCCAAATCCTTATCCTCTATCATTTGGACTATATGTATATATATATGTATATGTATATGTATATGTATATGTATATGTATATGTATATGTATATGTATATGTATATGTATATGTATATGTATATGTATATGTATATGTATATGTATATGTATATGTATATGTATATGTATATGTATATGTATATGTATATATACACACACATACAAATATTAATATATTAATGCCTTCCTAATTGGCCTCCCTGAATCCAGTCTCTCTTCTCTCCAATCCATCCTCTGCACACTGTCCTACTAATATTCCAAAAGCACAGGAAGTTTGACCATAGGAATCTTCTGAATGTTCAATGGCTCTTCATTGCTTTTTAAGACAAAATCTCCTGCTGGCATTTAAAGCTTCACTATCTGGGTTGTTTACCTCTCCAGGATGATTACACATAACTTATCCTCATGTAATGTGTGGTCCACCCAACCTGGCTTACTTGCCGTTCCCTGTAGAGGCCATTCCATTTCTAGTGTCTCTATATGCCTTTGCAATGAGCCTGCTGCTCATTCCTGGAAAGCTTTTGGTTCTCCCTATTGCCTCGGAAATCTTACCTTCTTTCTTTTCTTTTTCTTTTTTTCTTTTTTGTGTTTTTTGGTGAGGCAATCAGGGTTAAGTGACTTGCCCAGGGTCACACAGCTAGTAAAAGTCATGTGTCTGAGGCCAGATTTGAACTCAGGTCATCCTGACTCCAAGGCTGGAGCTGTATCCACTGTACCATCTAGCTGCCTCTCAATCTTACCTTCTTTCATAGCTCATCTCAAATACCTTTGCCCTCAAAACATCTTTCTTAATCCTCCCCCGCAACCTAAACTACTCAATCATAGTTTATTTGTATTGTATGTATTTTGTTCATACTAATCTGTGAGCATGAAGAACCAATCTAATAGAATACAAATCTGAGAGAAAGAATTGCCTCACATTTACCATTGTGTCTCAAGCAACCAGTACTGTGCTTGGCACATGATAAAAATTAATGTGTATTGATTGTTTATAGCAAATAGATAGATGTTTCTGGGGAAAGGGCTGAAAGAGGGCTTAAAGCTGATCCCTTCAAAACCCTTGAAGCATATTACTAGAGTAGAAAAGGACCTTTGGGATCATTGATTCTTAGTCATTCCTTTTACAAAGGAGGAAAGTAAGGCCAGGGCAAGGAGCATTGATTTGCTCAAGGTCACAGAAGAAGACTTATTTAACTATAAATCTGAGACTGAGTAGAAGTGAAGTCAAATTGAGTCCAAAGCCCATAGACCAGAAGATGGTTGGAATTGAAAGGGATGTTTTCCAACTTTGTTACTTTACTGAAGAGGAAATGGAGGTTGAGAGTCAGTCAGAGCAGGTATTAGATCCAAGGCATCTTTACAACTTGTCTGACCCTCTTGTAGCTAGTTTGTTGAAAGGGTCAAAGGCCCTTTCAAAATAGCAGCCCCGTGTCAACTGGCTCATGAAAATCACTGAGTAGAGAAGGAGCCCCCCACTTTCTTTTCACCTCAGCTCTTGCAGGAGCACCTCGGTTCCAAGTTCAACCCTCCCCACTCCAGGGTAGGGAGAAGTCTAGGAGAGGAAAGGTACAAGTCCTGCAGATGGAGAAGCAGACATATCCCACTAAAAGCATGGCCTTTCAGCTAGCCTTATTTCCATTCCCTGAACCTCCAAAAGCATATCCCCTTCTTCCACACAAATGCTTCTCCCCTTGGAGTAGGCCATCCTAAGAGTTTTCATAAAACCCTTAGGCTTGGAGAAGCACTTCCCCAACCTAAAGTGGCAAGTCAGCCCATGTCTCACATAGGACTCTCTTGGTTTACTGGATAACCTGGTACATTTTTGCTAGAGCATTTCTTGGGGGTTAGGGGAGTGGAAGAAGAGGGAAACAGACTCAACTCAAAGCCTAGGACCATGGTTTGTAAAAGATGCATTGACATAGGTCCCATATGTCCCCTGCTACTGGTACTGAAGGGAGCAGCTGTCCATGCCTTGACCAGGGCCAGGGCCAGGTATCCTTCTTCATCCCTAGGCTGGGCCAGAGCTCAGGGCAAGTCTGGCAGCCATAGCCTGTTCTTTATCTTCTCTCTTGCCAGAGAGATTACTCCCTGGAAACAAGGTGGAGCTGGGGTTGAACGTTTCTCCCTTATCCCCCAGGGAATGGGGATCTGGTCCAGTCTCTACTCTCAGTATCCTGTTGTAGTCTGTACATTGACACCAGAATTTGTCCTCGCCTCCTCAGAAGAGTACAAGGAGATTCAGAAACCCTTTATATTTCTCTTCTAAGCTTCCCTCCCCCACCCTTCCACTAAGCCTACTGCCTCTGATACTGAGCAATGAAAAATAATCAAAAGACAAAAAAGGAAACAGTTTCTGTTGTCAAGGAATTTTCTTCTCCTTTTTTTTTTTTAAAGGAATTTACTTCTTACCAATACATTGTTTAATGGACCACATACTTTTTCATTGTTCCTTGCCCTTTTAACTCATTTTAGGAACCTGGGCTTGTCATAAGTCCCTTTCTGAGCCCATTCCCTCACTACTAAAATAAGGTCTTGGAACTAAATTTTGTCCATTTAAAATCTAACATTATTCCATTATAGCACCACACAATCTTGGAGTTGGAAGGTACCTCAGAAGTCATCTTAGCAAAATATCAGAAAATTAGTCATTCAAATTCTACCTAAAACCTTCCAGTGATAGACAACCTTCTCTAGTTCCTGAGGTTTTAAGTAATAGGAAGTTGGTTTTTCCTTCTTATTTTAAGTTAGTATCAGTCAGTTCCTGACCATCTCCATGACATACCACTTGGGCTTCAACATTTATCTTGCTTAACCTTAGCACCACCATGCCCAGCCATTTCCATGATACATCATCTCCAAGCCCCTTCCCTTTCCAAATCTACCTCTAAGAACAACAATAATAAAATCAACAGTATAATTTCTAGCAAGGACAAGTTAATCAATTGACCTATGACTACAATCATTCACTCTGATCTGCCTGCCCCAAACACCCCCCATATATGCTGTATTCTTTATTAGAATATAAGCTCCTTCATGGTAGAAACTATCTTGTTTGCCTTTCTCTTCCTTCCTTCCTTCCTTCCTTCCTTCCTTCCTTCCTTCCTTCCTTCCTTCCTTCCTTCCTTCCTTCCTCTCTTCTCTCTCTCTCTCTCTCTCTCTCTCTCTCTCTCTCTCTCTCTCTCTCCCTCTCTCTCTCTCTCTCTCTCTCTCTCTCTCTCTCTCTCTCTCTCTCTCTCTCTGTCTTTTTTTTTTTTTGGTATCCTTAGTACTTAACAGATTGCCTGGAATGTAACAAATGCTTGAAAATTCTCATTTATTCATTCATTGACTTATTCATTCTATATAATTTCCATCAACTGTTCCTAATTCTGCCCTCTTGATGACAAGTAGAAAAAACCCAAATATTGTTTTATATGAAAGTCTTTCAAATACTTGAAATCTGCAATCAGATTCTTAAAAATGTCTTTTCTTCTGCAGATTAAAGAACCTCAATTTCCTCATGTGTTCCAGGACTGATGTAGTCTCCATTCAATAATTGTATGCTTGACGAATAAAATTGTAGGTGTAGTTTTCTGGGATTCATAGAATATTTGATCTGAAAGAGTATTTAGGAATCATGTAATCTAAATTTCAACTCTATTCCAGAATAATTTATACAACATTGCTGACAGCATCTGAACCTCTGCTTAAAATAAGTGGGACATATTCACAAGGACATATTCATCCTTTCCCCTGTGGGACAATTCTAGCTATGAGAATATTCTTTCTGTTAAATTGAAGACATATACATACCCTCCACCCTCCTTTTTCCTTCTCATCTCTTTCTACCCCTTTCTTACTCTCTTACCTTTCCTTTCTCTTTCTTCTCTTTCATTCTTCTTCCTAATTCTTCTCTCCTTTCCTCCTCTCTGGTCCCTGCCCCACAATCCCAATCTTCTATAGATTATCCTCATTTTTTTTCAACAGATTGTCACAAGATATGTTTCTAGACAACTTGTCTTCTTTTGTGGTTTTCCTTTGTGCAAAAACCAATTCATCAATATTTCTTTTAATACCCTCTTGGTTTATGCTTTCCTTGTCAGGAAGAGAAGGTCAATAGGATGGCAATACTATAATGGAGACAGAAAAAAATATCTAAGGAAAGAGGCCCTGCTGTCCAGCACCTTTCCAATATACTCACATTGGGAAAAGACAGAAAGTCTTGCCTAGTTTCTCCCAGGCAGCATGCCTTTTTCAACAACAGCCTTCCCTCACCAAGTAATCATACTAAGAATTCATGAATGTTTTTGTTTTTCAATAAGACCCCCCTCAAAGATCTGTTTCTTTGGCTTTTTCCTTGTTTATGAGATTCCTATTCTCTGTCACAATTACCACAGACCCGAAGTTCAGCAAACTTGCTGCTGCATTCATATATCCAGTGAGACCTTGGATGGGAGGTGGGAGCATGTTAATTCCAAAGGACTTCGTGATTAACTAGGTAATCTTATTACTTGTGCCAGGGGCCAAATGTTGGTAGATGAAATCTGATGAATTAAAAAGTCTGAATGCCACTTTGGCTACATAAGTCTGCTTTTCATTCCAGCTAACCTTTCAATAATAATAATAATAATAATACAGTAAGATTTTTTTCCATGATGCTTACACATTCTGAGATATGTGTGGCTCCTCTTGGATACAAGGTCCTTTGTTATTTCATTTCTTGGAAAGATTTAGTAATGTACCAATACCTCTCTTGTTTAAAGTATATTTGCTTTTCCTCCCCCAAAGGCTGAATATTCCCTCCTCTCTAGAGCTTTACAGCATATACTGAAGTAATGAGAAACCAGGAGAGGAGGAGAGATATGTCTCACTTTTATTATAACATAGTAGTGAATGGACATTTTACATTCTAATGTCACTTCCAGTTCCATATTTACATACTTGAAAGTCCCTTCCAACTCATCATGGTATGTTCTAAGGTCTCTTCCAATTTTTATATGCAATTTTATAATATCTCTTCCATTTCTAGCATTCCATGTTCTAAGGTACCTTCTAACTTCAATGTTGTAGTTCTAAAAGAATAATTCTAACAGAACTTCATCATCCTAATCAATGAAAAAAGCTGGTTAAAAACTTTATCTCCATTTCTATCTTTATGAAACAAGTACAAACAGATTATTTGACATACTCAAGCTTGTACAAAGTAACAATAAAAGCAAGGACCCAAATCTAAACTTTTAGGTGATACATTTAAATGATAAACTGGTGCTGCACAGCCATTTATTTTTCAGAGAGATACAATGAACCTTTCAAGCAGCTATTAAATGAAATTTTAAAAGTTGAAAGAATGAAGTTCAAGCTCTTACCCCACCTCTACCCTTTCCATGTTCTGTGAGTTTCTACCCAACCCATTTCTGGGCATGCCTCTACCGGACTCAGTGTGTGCGAATGTGTGGTGGTTGATGGCTGATTTTCTGTGCTTGGACAAGGCCATTTTTCCCCCTTTTTTTTTTAGAAATTTTTGCCACAAATGAGTCAGCATAAATTGACACTTCTTATCCTTGTGAGTTCATATCTGTTGCACTTTCCAACAGAATGTGTTCCATAAAAGTTTAAATGTTCCTGCTCAGGAATAAGTGAATGTCTCTGGGCAAGTTACTTACCTTCCTGAGCCCAAGTATCCTCATTTGTAAAATGACAATTTGGACTGCAATCATTGAATGGAGACTACATTGGTATTGGAATACTTGAGGGAACTGAGATTCTTTAACCTGCAGAAGAAACGAATTTTTAGGAATCTGATTGCAGATTTCAAGTATTTGAAGGACTTTCATAGAGAACAGTATTTAGACTTTTCCTACTTGTCTCAAGAGGGCAGAATTAGGAATAGTTGATGAAAGTCACATAGAATGGTACAATGGTACACAATCTTTTTTAATGTCAAGAGCTCTTTTGTCTGAATCTTATGAATACCTATTCAGAATAATATCTTAAAATTAATAAAATAAAATATGTAGATTAGAAAGGAAACCAGTTATAATAAAATACAGTTATCACAACTTTTTAAATTTTTTTCCTCTTCCTCATCTTTTTCCTTTCTTCCCTTCTTTCTTTTCAGTACCTTTACTTGTAAAAAAGTATCTTTATTGGTAAATTAATCTTTTGCTAGAATGAAAATGTTTTACCAACTTTAATGTGCCATAGAACTATAAGCTAATATTATGATTTTGTTAAGGCACTAGACAATGCCCCATTGTGGCAATAAAAGATTCTGGGCTCTTTTAGATTATGCCAGTAAAACACAAGGTCTGGCAGGTTGTACAAAGCTAGAAAGCCTTCAAGTATACATCTGGGTCATAGATTGTAAGTCCACCAGCTGAAGACTAGTCTAGCTAAGTTTGGAAAGGCTCATCAGGAGGTTGGTCACAAGATGTATGGTGGATGCTGTGGTCAAACAGTTCTCCAAGACCATCTGCTCAAATGCGTTGAGGCTGTAGCTTGTATCAATGGAAGAGAGCACCCAAGTTGGCAAAATCACAGATGCTGGAAGGATTGGAGAAATGAAGATAACAGCTACAAATTCAGCAGTATCCAATAGGTTGAGCGTGCTTAAATAAGACACAGCACCAAGATCTTCTTCTTGTTACTGTCTGTTTGTTTTTCATGCAGCCCTATAATTTCACCAGTGTCAGGACTCTTGGCACAGAGACTCCTTCCACTGATGCAGAACAGCAAATCACCTGCAATTTCTTATTTTAGAGAGTTTCCTGAAAGCAACAAGCAGGGTGACAAGGCAAACCCTTCATCTACCATACCACTGCTCTTGACCTCATTCCAAGGCATGTAGTGGCCAAAAGACCTGGCAAGTTGACATCAGACAATGATAGTTGTGAGAATGACTGTTCTCATGTAGCAGAAAAAAACCCACCAAGAATGCTACATGATACTTTTCTGCTCAGATGGTTTTCTATTCCAACTGATCACAAATTTTATATTTATAAAATGTCAGGACTCTGAGATGATTTCTTACTTTGTGTGGGACAGATCATTTTTGTGGCCTTTTTTTTGGGGGGTGGGACTTGTGATTTCATTATTGTAGGAAAGTACCTCTACTAACTAATACCTGCTCAGTAACTTATAGTTTGAGGGTTGCATAGGGCACTGACTAGTTAATTGACTTACCTCAGATCACACAACCTGTATGAATCAGAGACAGAATGTGGACCCAGTTATTCTTCACTCCAATAGTAGCTTTCTATCCTCTATGACAGGCTTCCTCATGGTTCACATAATAGGCAGGTAGACGTCACAGTAAGGGCAGGTAGGAGATGCAGTAGATAGAGTGCCAGGTCTGGAGTCAGGAACACCTGAATTTGAGACAGGAAGACCTGAATTCAAATCCAGCCTCAGATAGTAGCTGTGTGACCCCCAACAAAGCAATGTCTCTGAGACATGGTTTCTTGATCACTAATATGGGAATAATAAAAATATCCATGTCACAGGGTTGTTGTAAGAATCAAATGAGATAACAAGTAAAACATTTTGCAAAGATTAAAGTTCTAAATAAATACTAGCTGCTTATTATTATTATTATGTTGTAAAATTATCCTTTTCCTTCCTTGCCCCCATAAATTCTTTTAAATACATCCAGGGGCTAAGGAGGAAATATTTCAATCACTGAATATAAATATTTTGAAAAAATAAATTGAGTGATGAGCTTTTGAAATCAGTACCCAAAGGTTAGAGTTCTGGCTTCTAAAGTTAATTCTTATGACAAGTGAAAAAAAAAAGATTTTTTCTCTTCTAAAGAGTAGAATTAAATTAAGCTATATAAAGATTTATTGCATAAACTCCCAAGGTCCATTGGTTTCTGTTCATCATAGCTCTCAAAGCAATATACAAGCTGAAGGCAGGAAAATTTTAACAATTCCACATGGTGTACTTTATGTCATTACTCCAAACACATGATTAAAGGTATTTTTGTCTATAAACAAGAGATAACCACCTATATTCCCAGAAGTGGGAGGAAGGAATACATATTTATTTAAGCACCTACTACGTGCCAAATGCTTTTACAAATATTAACTCATTTCATCCTCAGAATCCCCGAGAAGTAAGTGCCACTATTACCCCCATTTTAAAGTTGGAGTAAGTAAGGAAGACAGAGATTAAGTTACTTGCCCAGGATTATATACTTGCTAAGTGTCTGATATCAGATTTGAATTCAAGTCCTTCTAACTAACTCCAGGACTAGTGTTCTCTCCACAGCACCACCTAGTAGCCTTTCAATGAAGGCATAGTCTTAAAGGTGTATTTCAAGTGGGTCTAAAGTAATTGCTATGAATTTCAAATTCCTTGACCATCTTATTCTACCTATGGTTAGAGCTATTAAATAAAACAATTCATGTAAGATCCATCCACTTCACTGGTGAAAGATCATTGAGGTGTGGAAATAATCTGACATACCTTTGGTAGGTGCACATTTAACAAAGGACTAAGAGACATGTGACACTGGTGTTACTCCCAAACCTGGCACTGACTAGCTGTATAACTGTGGGCAGTTGACATCTCCTCTCCAGATCTCAGTTTTCTCATCTGTAAAATTAAGGTGTGGGCCTAAAGTAATTTGTTTATTTAACCTTCTATGATTGTATATTCTACTATATTTTAATTTCTCTGTCAGCCCTAAAATTTTGTGCCTTCAAAGATCTATATTATCAGGTTCCTTTTAGCTGTAAGATTCTATGTAAGGTTCAAGAGACATGGGAGTAGTATACAGAGTATTGTGCCTGCAGTCAGAAAGATATGAGTTCACATCTGGCCTCAAATACTCACTGTGTGATCCTGGGCAAGTCACTTAACCTCTGTTTGCCTCAGTTTCCTCACCTATAAAATGGCATTAATAATAGCATCTATCTCCTAGAGTTGTTGGAGGATTAAATGAAATAATATTTGCAAAGCTCTTGGTAAAGTTCCTGGTACATAGTAGGAACTTAATAAAGGGTTGCTTCCATGCTTTCAATTAAAGCTAATTTGATCTCTGCAATTTCTTATTATACTCTTAAAATTCAAAGGTATCTAAGAACAAATGAAGTCCCAGGTGTTGACTACACATATATTCCTGACTTAAGGGCAGAATGAAAGTTCAGAATTTTGCCATCCTAACAAGCTAACTCTACATTTCTCATTGATTGGCCAACAATAGGTCCCAGGATAAGCCCTATTTAGTCATTTTTTAGGCCCTGATTGACTCTGAGTGAATGTACATAGCAATTGTTTCTATTTTGGCACCCTAAGGATCTTTCACTCACAGATTGATTTTCTTTTTTCTTTTTTTTTTTTTTTGCACTAGGTAAAGAGACCATTCTCGGCCTCATTTCTTACCTGGCCTTCATCACTGAATGGGCTTTGCCTCAGTCAAACTGAGACCTGTTAAAAGACCTTAGTTTAAAAAGGTCTCCCACTGCTTCCAGGGCCATCTCCAGTCATTCTGATCTGTATCTCACCATTGGACCCAGATCACTCTGGAGGAGAAAGTGAGGCTGATGTCTTTGCACAGCCCTGCCTCACTTAATTCCAATTTACTTGCATATCAGGGCATCATCTCCTTAATGTCATGGTACTCTATGAGAATGAAGTACAAATAACAATGAGAACATGCAAAATGGATATGAGTAACGACAGATATACTTATCCAAAAGGTGAAGAACTATACAGTCCTCACATCAGTGACTCAGTAAAAATGAGTATAGAAAACAAAAGCATTCAGCAACCTATCGTTAAACAAAAGGGAGCAAAGGAGAATCAGGAAAGAAAAAAAAACAGTAGGAACATGTCAGAGAAAGAAAAGAAAGGAAATATGGAACATGCATCGTAAAAAATCTCAAGGATAAAATCAGGAGGGTGAAGGGCTTGCATATCACTCATGGTCTGGTGTGAATAAAAGATGACTTTTTTTTTCCAAAGCTCTACATATGGCCAGTGTAGGCAAAGCTTCATGAGATCTTAGGAAGAACCTCACTTAGAATAATGATTTTCCTCCAGGCCTTAGAGAACATTTTCACTAAGAAAATATACTTTTTAATGTTCCTTAGCCAGAAAATTGACCAAGCTGCTTTCTTTTTTAAATTTACTTTTTTCTAATTGTATTGATTATCTTTTTTTTTCATTATCTTCATTTCCAGATATATCTTGCTGTCTTACTTTCCTCAGAGAAATCATTCCTCATAACAACAAATAGAAAAAAAGGTGGGGGGAGGAAAAGTTCAACAAAATCAAGCAATATAACAATGTAGTTTGACAGTATAGGCAATATTCTACTGCTCTAGTCCCCTACCTCTGCAACTGAGGTTGGAAAGTGCATTTTATCCGCTTGTTTTTGGACCTATCATTAATCAACTTTTGGTCTTACAGAGATACAACTGGTCAATGAGCATTCCTATTGTATCCCCAGTGCTTAGCATAGCAACTGTAACTAGTAAGTACTTAAATTTTTGGTGACTAATTAACTGACTTGCTATTATGAAGTCACTGATGGGAATGAAATTGAGAATGGCAGTTATTACTAGAAAATTTGAGACAAGTATCTCATGTCTAGGAAGGCAGTGGTTAGGGCGGTGAGTTAGGGATCAAAGAAAGGAGGAAGAAAAATTTCCCAGCACAACAGTGTAATATAAAGGAAACCATACACCTTGGCAAGCTTCAGATATTTGATGTTTCTCCTGAGAATAATAAGGTCATATACACACTCACACACACACACACACACACACACACACACACACACACACACACACTCACACATGCATTCACATATGTGTGTATACATTGCAGCAAGGGCATGAAATACACACACACACAAACACATACACACTCACTCCTGCACATGTTGACTCTTTTTTTCAAATATTACCATACTCCTTTTTAATAATTTCTTCCTACCTCTCCTGGTGCTGATCTTCTAAAACATTGTACAAGTATGAGATACTTTAGAGCTTAGATGATGTGGTCAGCAAAAACCACTATTTTCAATTCCCTGGAAACATGGGTCACAGGCACTATATTTAAATAAAGGTTAGAACAATATGGCTGTTGGATTTTTCCACAGTGACTCTCACCTTTGCAGACAGTAAATGCTGAGTAACTCCTCCCGCCAAGGTTCTTGACTTTAGGGCCACATATCCTCCTCTTGTTTACCAAATGTCTGTAGCGATGTCAGGAAAGCCCACAGAGACTGTCTTTTAGAGAGAGGCTATTTGGTTGGTGTCATAGCAAGGGGAAAAAAAAAGTGATGAGAAAACAAGGCCAGACATGGCAGGAGTCACCCACACTGGTCAGTGTGGGCTAGGCTATGGTTCCTGAGTTTTGCTTTGCTTTGTTTTCCTGTGGGATCTAGCCTCATCTGACTGAAGATTTCCTGACTAGAAGTCAGAATGGGGCCATCAGAGCAGTGCTTAATCAATCAATCAATCAATCAATCAATCTAAAAGGATGTGAGGTGTTTGCAATTGCCACGCACTGCACTAAACTCTTGGGATTCAGAACAAAGCCCCAAACAATCCTTGCCTTCAAGGATCTTACATTTCTTTTAAATTATTAGGCATTTTTTTCTCTTTCTTACTTTTATTTCCCTCTGTCTCTTACCCAATTTCCAGACACCATGCTAAGACCTTGGGATACAAACAAAATAAAACAAACAAAATTGCCATTGCTCTCAATGGGCTCATGTTCTTAAAAAAAAAATCTGGCATTTTTCCCCTCCCTATTACTCTCCTCATTCCCCAAGAAAACAAACAAACTAAAACATCTGTAACAAATATGCATAGTCAAGCAAAACAAATTTTCATATTGGCCATGAAGAAGCTTACATTCTAATCGAGAATATGACATCTACATAAATCAGTATATTTCAGATAAATGCAAAATATTTAGAAGGTAGACTTACAGGAGAAGTCATTAAGGGGACCAAGGAAGAATGTCTACAAGGAAATGACACCTAAGGTGAGTCTTAAAGGATGTAAGAATTCTAAGAGCTAGAATACCAGATATGGGGGAACAGTCGATGCAAAGTCAAGAAAGTAAGAGATAGACCACTGTGTATTCAGAACAGCAAGAGGGTCAATGTGTCTGAATTGTAGAGTTCATTTTGTTGCTCATTTATTTTCAGCAGTGTCTGACTTTTGGGGGTTTTCTTGGCAAGATACTGGAACGGTTTGCCATTTCCTTCTCCAGTTCATTTTACAGATAAGGAACTGAGGCAAACAGCATTAAATGACTTGCCCAGGGTCACACAGCTAGTAAGTGTCTGAAGCCGTATTTGAACTCAAGAAGAAGAGTTTTTCTAACTCTAGGCCCAGTGCTTTATCTGCTGCACCACCTGCCCATAGAGTTCATATAGGGGACTAATTTGTTAGAAGACTTGGAAAGGCAGGAAAAAGCTAGGTTAGGAAGAGCTTTAAATGCCAAACATTTTAATTTATGTTGGCTCCTAAAAGTAACAGGAAGCTATTGGAGTTTATTGGGTAAGGAAGGGTGGGCTGACATGTTCAGACTTGTGCTTTAGGAAAATTATTTGCAGCTCTGTGGAAGATGGATTATATTGAGGACATACAAGAAGAAGGAAGTCCAATTAGAAAGCCATGAGAGTCTGAGGTAGGGAGATGACTATATGAATAGAAGGGAACTAGGTGAGGAATGCAAGAGAGCAATTATGTGATCTGGCAATTGATTAGATATATGAGGTGAGTAAGAGTGAGTATAATGATAACATTTGTGAGCCTGGGTGACCAGAAGGTTCCCTCAATGCTAATAGAAAAGTTTGGAACAATGGAGAGTTTTTGGGGAAAGGTAATGAATTTTACTTTGGACATGCTGAGTTTGAAGTGATAGATGACATATATTTCGAAATGTTGAACAGACAATTGGTGACGTGGGAAGGCAGCACAGAAAAGACTAGGGCTGAATATATAGATCTTAGAGTCATCTACCTAGAGATAATAGTGGAACCACAGGAGCTTAGGAGATCACCATATGAAAGATCTAGAGTGAAAAGAAAATAGGATCCAGGACAAGGTATTGGAGAATACTATGGTTAGTGGGTGTGACATGGATGAATAAAAAGAGTAAAGTAGTTTATGGAAAAGGTGTACGGAAATAAAAATGCTAAATGTCAGCAAGTAAGGCATCGCTAATTCTGGGCTTCGTGCTGATTTCACTGGGCTTGGATTTATTTTCATTTTCTCTTCAAAGCACTATTTCAATACTTGCTGACCTGGGGAGTGATGCGTTGAAGTTGGACAGTTGTTTTCCTTTCTAAAGCAAGGATCAGTGATCAAGCTAAACACTTCTCAGGGAACACAATCAACTATTGCCGTTACACCTCCCCTATGCTCCCCCTGCCTTTTTTTTTTTAGGCAATCAGTATTAAGTGACTTGCCCACAGTCACAAAGCTAGTAAATTTTAGAGGTCAAATTTGAACTCAGGTCCTGACTCTAGGGCTCTATTCACTGTGCCATTTGGGCTGCCCTGGGACATAGATTTGTAAAAGTTAAATTCAGAACCAGAAGGGACTTCCTTGTAAACACCGAGGAAGGCAAGACATTTGATCTCTTAGCCAGGAGGCCAACACTGTGTCTTTTCTTCAGCTACTAACTTGCTCTGTAATCTTTGGTCAGGAGATATTACCTTTCTAGCTCTCCAATTTAAGTCAATGGACTTGTATTGTAGACTTCTTGTATATTATTGAGTAAAGGAATAAATACTATGCTATGCTTAGTGCTGGGCTCAGTACAGGGATCACAAAGGGGATACACAGTGCCTACTCTCGAGGAGCTGACAATCGATTAGAAAGGCTGTGACATGTATACAAAGATGTATTCAGCTAGGTCTCAATAAGTTCAAAAAAATGAATATTGTGAAGTGGTCCAATTATTCAAAGATATAATTATATGTAAAATTTGTTAATTGGTTCCAGCCAAATGGAAATATACAATAAAAAGTCAAATAATGTGACTATTTCACAAGATTCTTAATAAGAAAGAAAATGTGATAGGGGCAAGGAGAGGTCCAGACAAAGCACCTAGGAACAATTAAGTAGGGAGAGAAGATCATGATGTAGTTCACAGAGCACTTGAGCTAGAGTAAAAGACCTAGGGTTTTAATCCAGCTTTTCTATTTACTACTTTATTGCTCTTGGTAGTGACACTCTCTGGATCTCACATTCCTTATTAGTAAAAACCAGTTAGTTGGACTAGAGCAGTGGTGTCAAACTCAAATAGAAAAGGGCCACCAAATCATGTGTAAGTATCCCTGTGAGGTACAAATTAACTTAGAAAACCACAAATTAATGTTACTTATGCTTTATTGTATTTTTATTTATTTTGTTAAATATTTCCCAATTACATTTTAATCTGATTCAAGCTGCTCTGGCCTGAAGGCCTGTGCATGACATCTCTGGACCTAAATGATCTCTAAGGTCCCTTCCAGGTTTAAACCAGGATAACAAGACCAAATGATGAGATCAAAACAGACTCTTGTCAAGAGTGTTCTGAGCTAATGCCTGTGAAATCTTTGAATCTTTTCAAGGAATGGACTTATAGAAATGGAACCTGTTATTATAGTCAATGCTTTTACCATAAAATGTTTTCTGTATTCTAGATAGAAGAGGTTTGTCATTGTTCAGTAACTCACATGTATATCACTCAAAAAAGCTAGGTGTTTGCATATTTGGAGAATCACCAATTCTCAGAGGTGACCATGGGATCATATAGTTAACCCCATAGCTGGTACAGAAATTCCCACTACAGCCTTCCTCAGAAGTGGTCTTTCACTCTCTTCTTGGGATACCTGCAGAGAAGGAAAGTGCATTGTGCCATAAAATAGAGTGGCACATAATTGAATAGTTATAATTAGTAGAAAATTCTTTCGCAAAATTGAGCAAAAATCTGCCTCCTGGTTATCTTGTAGAATCTTGGAATTTAAAGGTGGGATCATCTAACCATTTGTAAATGGGTAAATTATTTATAAATCAGCTCCCTATTTGTACTGGTTATGATTTTTGTAGTTATGTCTCTCTTAAATATAGCTGACATTCAAATATTTGAAGACAACTTCTGTGTCCTCCTTTAGTCTTTACTTTTCTAGATGATTTTGCAGATTGTTTGCTTGTTCTTCATTTTACTTTTCTTCCAGATCCCCTCATCAACCTATTGACCTTCCTCTAGACTTTCTGTAGTTGGTCAACATCCTTCTTAAAACGTGGGAATGAGATCCAGATATCACTCCATCCAGCATGGCATAGTGTATAGGACCTTCAACTTAGAGTGAGGAAGATCTGGATTCTAATCTTGCTTCAGACAATCACTAGCTATGTAACACTAGAAAAATCACTTACCTACTTTCTGCCTCAGTTTCCTTATTGGTAAAATGAGAAGATTATATTCAGCGGCCACTAAAGTACTTTTCAGGTCTACATCTTGAGAACAATGGAACAGTCAACTTCTTTGATTTGATTTGGACACTGTATATTTTTTTCATACAGTCTACACTTGTATTAGCTTTTAGTCCCCAAATCCTACTGTCAGCTTCTTTTAAGCTTGAGGTTTACAACACCATCCATATATATTTTTTTCTTCACATTAACTGTTATTGCCTAGCTAGGTTTCCTCCATTCTGTACTTGGGCAACTGGATTTTTGAACCTAAATGTAGGGCTCTACCTTCAACTCTTTTAAGAGCCATGTTGGTGGTTTTACCTCCATTGTTCAACTGTGTTGAGATCATTTTGACGTTTAAGTCAATAATCTCTCCTATTAAATATGCCACCCAGCTTTGTGTCATACAAAGATTTGATGAGTATTCCAACAAATTTAATAGTGACAAAAAAGAGTAAGGAAGACCTAACCTGTCTGGCACACGTGGGGCACCTGCTGAATGGTTACCAGCCATCATATTTTGATGTATCTTTGCCTTCTACAAATTACAATGTTGTGTTTTTCCCCCTCCTCATTTTGATGATGTGACAAGGTTTAGTTTTCTTATGATGACCCTCTGTGCTCCAATTACAAGTGTGAATTTTTTCCATACTCATGCTTTTCCAATAAAATTTGTAATACACAACATATTTTAAAGTCGATCCTAGGCCCCAGGGACCATGACACCCTCAACCTCATCTCCCAGCTCTAAGCTTCATATGGAACTTACAACTGTCCAGTGGTTTGTCCTGTCAGATTGCTGGCATTAAGTCTCTCATACACATTACTCTTTGACCTCCGATTGGCAACCACGGTCTCCCCCTTTGCAAAGAAAGACACTTCTTTTTGCCTGACAAATCCAAACTGTCTACTTACTGTTCATGCACAGCTGCAACAGCTGGAAGCATCTGGCAAGGAACATATGGAATTTAATTTCCTGATATTTACATAGATTGAAACTGTTTTTACTCCATACTTCAGAAAATCTTTTGCACCAGACCTTGAGGCAAGAGTTTTCAGATCATTTCATTCCCTCTCCCTAGTGCTTACTCCCCCGCTTAACCCCACCTCCTCCTACCTCCTTTGCTTTCTGTGAATGAGCTGGGAATTGCAACTTAAAGTCAGTTCAGGCTTTAGAATGTCTTAAGACTCAGAAGTTGTCGATCTACATAGCTTACTATGTCAGAATTTCTTTTTTTTGTTTTAGGAAAGACCAGAAGGACTTTAAAGCCCCTGATTGTTGAGAAATTTACCAGTGACCTTGACTAGACTTTTATCGTGCCAATGGAAAATCTTCACCAGTACCCTCTTCTTACCTGTGGATATAAGTGGTGAAAATAGACTACGGAATTGGGGAACAGAAAGGTAATATCAGAGGAATGAGTTGTGGCTAAAATAGCACAATTGTTAAAATGATCTTTTCCTCGAAACCCAGGAGGGTGGAATTTAGTAAGAAGAGACAAGTCAAAGTCAGAGGTCCACAATCCATTTGATATCCATTGGGTTCCTTGCTCTATCTCTAAATATATCTATATCTATCTATGTATCTCTCTCTCTCTCTCTCTCTCTCTCTCTCTCTCTCTCTCTCTCTCTATCTATCTATCTTATCTATCTATATTCTGAAAGACAGGGTGGAAAGTATAGACCTAGAGTCAAGAAAACCTGAGTTTGAATCCTAAGACAATTATCAGTTGTTTGACTCTAAGTAAGTCAATTTACCTTCTTGAGCTTCAATTTTCTAATCTGCAAAATGGAGACAATCCTTCTACTACCTATTTCATAGGGTTGTTATGAGAAAGGTACTTTTAAAATATAAAATACTAGGGGCAGCAAGGTGGCACAGTGAATAGAACACTGGCCCTGGAGTTAGGAGGACCTGAGTTCAAATCTGGCCTCAGATAATTAGTAGCTATATGATCCTGGTCAAGTCAAATAAACTTGATTGCCCCCAAAAAGAATATTTTAAAGCACTAACGTAATGGTAATTATTATCATTATTACACCATGCTTTTCACAGAATCATAAATCTAGATGAAGAAAGGACCATAGAGGTCATCTAGCCTAACCCAATCATTTTACAGATGAGGAAATTGAGGCTTGGGGATGTCACACAAGGAGCAAGCAACAGGGGTGAGATTTGAACTGAGGTCTTCTGACCCCAGAGCTGTTGGTATTTCTGTTGTGCTATAGATGGTACATTTGCATTTCATTTTCTTTGGGTGATCTTGCTTTTTCCTACTTTTTTTTTTTTTTACTAAACCCCTCTTCCCTAATGCCAAAACACACAACAAAATGAAAAGATCTGGTTCCTGTCTTGGAAGAAGACATAAGCCATGGGGTTATGTCTCATCATTCTGTTCTCTCTCCCCGATAAGCTATACTGTTTTACAAAGGAGGGATGATGGGAAGGCGGGGGTGGGGGGGGGAAGTTAAGAACCATTAGTGTGTAAGATTTACCAGCCACTGATTGCATAGCTCAGGGCAGAGAGCCACATACTCGGGTCCTCTCCAAGCTTCTGAGATAGTCTCTCCTCAAACCTGAATGTTCTTCTTCAGAGGTCCAACTCAAACCAGATGGACAACCTGGGGCAAAAACAATTCTGTGACCAGGAAAGAAAGTACAGGATGGGAACTGGCTCTGTCTTCCAGCTTCTAGAGAAAAATTAAGGCGGTTTAGTTGTTTAAATCCCAAGCCAGAACCTCTGATTTAATTTGATTTTATAGTTCCAAGGATTTCCTTGTTGTGGTTTTTCTATATCATATACAGAGCTCAGCTCTTTCCCCCTGCATTGAAGGAAGCAAGTAAGCATAAATGTGCTGGCATGGTATGGGGGAACATCCCACTGAGGCATCTGCTTGGAGTCCCAGGCACGAAGGCCATGCCCCAGAGGGGACAAAGACAATGGCTATGAGCCAGAAGACACACCCAAGCAAGGACCTTTCAGGGTATGCTGGAGGCCTCTTCAGTCTAAGATAGGCAGTACTGTGTAGTAGAGAGAGTTTTGGACTTACAGTTTGGAAGAACTAGATTCAAATTCCCCCTCAGACAAGTACTAGGTTTATGACCTTGGGCAAGTCACTTAACCAGCCCGTGCTATGCCCTTATCAATAGAGTGAGCTACTGGAGTGGATGGTTTCTAATGTCCCATTTAGCTTTAAATCTATGATCCTCCGATCCTTCCTTGAAGGGGCTTCCCTGTACCTGTATTATTTTAAAAGTTATGGGTCACCCACACAGTTCATAATACTGAGGGTAGGGAATAAGTGGGTCACCTCAGCATCTTCTAAGTGCTCCACAGTGGCTACATCGGCCACCTTTATGGCCATTGGAAAAAATTGTTCTCATCTGCACATTCTATTGGTGAAAGTCTTCACATGCTGGGGGTAGATACCCCCAAACCCTCACAGGTTTGAGGTCCGTTGGTTACCCTCAGCCTAGTTCAGCCTGTCTGCTGAGATGGTTTTACCAGGTTTTGGCTGCTGCACGTGCTACAGCATCATGGAGTCACAGGTGAGAGGTGAGTGCCAGGTAGACACCAAAGATAGATGAGCTGCCCTGAAAAGGTCTCAGCAAGCTCTCATATCACAGGTGCTAGTCCTCCTTGAACACTCCCTACATTCCAGTTTGGATGCTCACTACCTAAGTGACCTTGGATATTCATGCCAATTAATCTCCCAAGGCCTCAGTTTCTTCATCTCTAAAACGAGGGGGTTGAACTCCTATCTTTAGACCTACGATCCTTTGATTCAAATCCATTGCTCTTTTCGTGCCACTTCAGTGATTTTTTGATGAAAAGAAAAGCCTTGGTTTTATGATGTTTTGTTATTTTCATGCTTAACTTCAATTCTATTCCTGTTATTCTATTCTCTTTAGAATGGTAGAAGTGGATTTGCTTCTCTCCCTCCTCCTCTATTGATATCCCTGATTATGGATTAATGACATAATAATGATCTGCAGATGAATAGTGATGAGGGAAAGGGCTGCTATTGGAAAGTACTAGCTTTGGAGTTAGAGACTCAAAGTCTGAACCCCCTTTTGGCTATTTAAAAGCCAGTTCCCATCCATTGCTTTTGTCCCAGGTTGTCCATCTGGTTTGAGTTGGACCTCTGGAGAAGAACATTCAGGGTTGAGGAGAGACCATCTCAGAAGCCTAGAGAGGACCCAAGAATGAGGCTCTCTACCCTGAGTTCTGCAATCAGTGGCTGGCAAAGTGGCAAGTAAGCTGGTAACTGGCAAGTAAGTCTCTTTCTTTTACTAGGCTTTCATTATTTTATCTATAAATATTGTGGGGAAGGAGGAAGGGTTGCATTAGATAATCTCTAAGGCATTTCTATCTCCAAATCCTATGGGCCTATGACTGGATTCAAAATCAGTCTCTGATATTTACTATTTGAAATTTGGTTAAATCCCTTCTTTCTGGGCTTCAATTTCTTCCTTTATAATGCAAGGATATTGGACAAGATAATGTCTGTGAGTTCCAGTTCCATGCCTTCCTTAATTCCCTTTAATCATGGTATACCCTAATTATTTTGTACTTGATCTGGTTCCTGTGTCCCTCTAGAAGTAGAATCCGAACCTAGACATTATTTCCTTTCTATTTCTTTCTCAGTTTCTCCTGAATCTTTCCTCCACAAATTCAACTTCTGATCTATTTAAAGAGTTGAAACCCCCACCAAACCACCTTCATGATTTCCTTCTTTCTTCTTCTGCTCCCATGCAAACCAGAAGTAAAATGGCTTTACCTTTTGCTGCCTCTGTTTTCTCATCTGCGATGATGGGATGTACCATCTCTAAGGTTCACTGTGCTACAAAATCCTACACCTCTATGAAGGATGCACCAGTTTAACTTTTAAAGTGCTTTGGCTATAAACTAGCTAAGAGATAAAAGGGAAGGCTAGTAAGATGCTTCTTCTCTAATTATTTAGTGTTTGTGGGTGTGGAGACACCACATGTTAAAGATAAAAATGTTACATGGGTAAGGATGAGGACAAAAGAATGATATGTGCCCATAAGAAATCTGAATTCTCAAAGAAGCTGTTTGCTAAAACATGGCTAAGGAGAAAAAAAAAGTCTTTGTTTTTTAAGTTTGGGGCAAAAAGAAAAAAAAAGAAGGGTTTAGCTCACTGCTTGGGACAAATAGTGTGATATTAAGAGACAATTGAGCCAAAGAAAAACAATTCTAGTCTCATTTTGTTTCAATCTCCTTGATCAAGGAGAATGATTAATGGCCAGCAGTCAGATAGTCATGAAATGCTTTTTAAGTACTTAGTATATACCAAGTACTATGCTAAACATTGGAGACACAAATACAAACAAAAAGAAAGACAGTTCCTACCCACAAAAAAAAAAACAGAAAAATGGAGCAAGCATAGTTACCAATATGCAGTAAGTATTTAATAAATGCTTACTAATTGACTTAAATAGTACAGTAGACATAAGTCAGAGATATGTGAAGCCTAAGGTAAGTCAAGAAACAGGAAGAGAATATCCAACTGCCCTGAAGGTGTTCAAGTCTCTCAGCCCAGATAACAATTTCTTCCAAGGAAACAAAATTTATAAGTGAAATCACCAATCCATTGTTCCATAAGGACTCGTCTAAAGAAGAAGGGTCCCAGGATATTGAAGATGGCCCCGGATAGGCCATTGATTTGAACTAGCATTTATGTTCCTATTCAGAATCAGCTTTTTAGAGGTACAGATGCATGCAATACCTAAATTGATGAGTATGATCAATAATACCTCCTTCACTACTAAGCAACATCTGGTTTAGTCAGGTCACTGGAAAGTCCAAATCCATTAAAAAAAATAGCTAAAACAAAGCCACCTCCCCCTTACTCATTTAAAAAATGTTTTTTATGAGAATAATTGGTCCATAACTCAGTTTCTCCATCATGGCTGAGTGAGTGTGAGTCAGCTCTGCCAAAATGGAAGCTTGTGGTCATTGGGTAAGACACAGAGTGTGCTTTCTTGGAGAAACACCTCCAATATTACTCAGGTCTGGTATCATCAATCCAAAGGTGTATCCCATCAGTAAGCCTCATCTCTCTGACCAGACACCACCCCCAGCATTGTGGAAAGAATGATCAATACACCCACCAATGCTGGACAATTTGAGATGACTGCTTTTTACAGCTGAAATGTTCTATAGAGATGGGAAGCTGTGTTGAGGTTAACTGCTGAAAGATAAGCTTTAATATTGGTCTTAGTCAATTCAGCCTCTGAATTCACTAACTCCTATCCCAAAGTTCCAGTTTACCTGTTTTTACATTAAAGGGAGATTTTTGAAATGATGCTAAATGGATAGTCCCTTTTTGAGAAATGTACTTAAAAACCCCAATGCAACAGCTTTTGACATGATGGCAAAGGATTAAGCCCTGCTTGCCTGTTACTGATTTGGAAACTGGCTTGAATGCTTTCCTTGCATCCAGATTGGATTACACTTACTCTTAGCTTTGCAGAACTTTGCAGCTCCGCCAGGATGTTTTATTACTAGGAGCTGCACTTGGTCCAGAATGTGGCAACAGGAATTATCTCTGGCAATCATACAGCAAGGTCCTGTTGCCAACCTCTAAATCTCTACCCAGGTTCCTAATTTCAGTCAGAATTGATTGGAAAATTGGTCTTATAATTCACAAAGGTTCAGATTTGAAATCAGTTAGAATCAGGCTTCTGGAAACATCAGATGCACCCTTCAGCCAGTGAGATGTTTGCAGTTATCCACCTCAGCTGGGGAGCCTTCTGCCCCAATGTACCTGAAGTCACATTGGACTTGACATTCTGTTTTGATGACTCGGAGTTGTTACAGACTTTCTATTCATAATCCTAGCTTTTGTGGTGAAGCTACGTCTTATCTGGTGTGCTGATTGGTGATAGTACTCAATACCAATTTTTGTAAAGAGAATCCAAGAATGCTTGATCTGGAAGGAATTTTAGAGACTGTCTGGTCCAACTTCTCTGCATTTTATAGAGGAAGATAGTAAAATTCAAAGACATAGTTACATCTAGTGATTATAACATGGAGGGATTATAATAACTAATCTTGGTCCCAGAGAATAGATGAGGAAGTTCCTTTTTGGTGGAGAGGTGTGGGAGCTTTGGGTACAGAATGTCATACATACATGATCAGATGCAGGCTGTGTTTGTTGGTTTTGTTTAACTATTTTTCTTTATTAGAAGAGAGGGCTTACTCTGTGTGTGTGTGTGTGTGTGTGTGTGTGTGTGTGTGTGTGTGTGTGTGTGCGTGTATGGGTGTATGTAGTGGTGGTCATGGTGGAGACAGATCCATAAGTGACTGATAGTCAAAAGCAACAGGCATCAGAAAAGTGATAACAGTAGTGATTGTAATAATTGTTGCTGTTGTAAAAGATCACACAGCCAGTAAGTGGAAGAACTGAGATTAGAACCCAGACTCTCCTTACCATAATGCTTCTGCTTAATAAGCCTGCTTGGGGAAAAAAAAAAAAACAAAACTGACTGCCAATTTCATTTCCTTTAGATGGTTCTGATTATAGTTGTACTTAATCCATCCAATTAATCAATCAGTCCCAAGTGTACTCCAAAAGCTCCAAAACTGCCATTCGTGCAAGTACTCTTGGTCCCCTGCAGAGTCAATATCACATTCAGTACAAATACTAGTATTTTTTTTTTTGAAAATTGCAAGCCCATTGTGGAATGTGTGTGCTCAGTGTTCCAATTGGACTGTGTTCTAAACACTAAAATACTGAAAATCAGAACATGGCTTTACTGGAAGTGAGGGAAGCATATGGGACAAGACTCATTGGCAACCATTCATGTCATGAAATGGTTTTGACCACAGCCTGTCCCACCCTTAACCTGCTGAACTCATCCCCCATTTTAGATACTATAGTTGGCCATCCCAAAGAGTTAGCCATTTAGGATCCAGGTAGGGGAGTGATAATGAAGTTGGATATATAGGACACAGGTTGGACAGCTGGGGTCTAATACAGGCATGAGTTCTGAGATGACTTGAGAGACATTTTAATTGCACAATCAATACAGGTTCAAGGAAAGCTAAGAAGCCACAGTGACCAAGGTCACCAACATTACTTGAGGGATAAAGTGAAATATGATGGAGGCAAAACCTGCGATCCTTTTATCAGGCAGCCGATCAATAGCAGCTCGGCTTGGTCTGTGTCAAATTTAAAAACATTTGATGACATCTGTGACTGAATAGTGTAAAGGCAATTATGCAAAACATACAGCTGCTTCCTAGAATTTGAAAACTATCTGAAGATCATCTGCCATGAATACATGGAAGAATTCCACCAGGCCCTAAGCAATACTACTCATAAAATGCTGCAAATAGATTTCCACATTGGACAGCCCACCACAGAATGTTTCTTACAGCTGGGCAAACTGACCTTGCTATTCTTTATTCATCTCAGTCAACCACTTTGGAAACTCAATTCATCTCCAGACTATGTGTGGGGAGTTTGTATCAAAAAAAAAAAAAACCCAAAACAACATTCTCCTTTCTTGCTCCTCCATTTGATCTGTCTGTGGATGATACAAAGAGAGCTAGGCTACCTCATATCTAAAAGGAAAATTCCATGGTACAACGATAAAAAAAGATAGTGTGGGTATGGTGGCCATACACTAAGGTTTGGGTTTGAATCCTCCTCCACCCATTTACTAATTGAGTGTGCTTGGAGCGAAGTCATTACGCTTCTCTAAGCCTCAGTAAAATAGGGCTAATAATATTTTGTTTCTTATCTGCTAAAGTTCTTGTGACAACCATATGAGATTGTGCAAAATGAAGTAGATCAAGGGAAGAATTAAGTCTTTTTTTATTAATTAGCCAATGAACAAGCATTTGTAAATTGGTAAATATACTAGGCATAGAGAATATGAAATAAGAACGACAAAACTATCCCTGCTCTCAAGAAATGTGAAAAACTCAATACTTCAATGTGTAAATTATTTCAGAGGTAATAGGCATTCCCATCTCCTCTTTGGGGTAGTGAAAAGAGAACTGATCTAAGAGTTAGCAGTACTTGGCTTCAAGTACCCTCTAGGATGGGTATGAGCTGTATCAGCCTGGCCAGGTCCCTTAACCTCTTAGAGCTCCATATATGTGCTGCCCAGGGTCCTTTGTACTGTTTTTAACGCAGTTCATTATTAGTAACGTGCTGATACAGCTTGCTTACATCAATACTCTGTGTTTTCCAGAGGCAGAGACAAGACGGCAGAGAGAGAGAGAGAGAGAGAGAGAGAGAGAGGAAGTCTTATAGTCTAACTCCTCTAACCCCAGCCTCTTTGGCAAAGATTGGATTCTGACCAGGAAAGTCAAGAAGTCACAGGAAGTCATTTTTCTAGCCCAGGGAGGCTTAGGGAAGTAAAGAAGTCTACAGATGCTAGTAAAGGAGTGGTTACAATTACAGTGGTAGGGAGCAATCTAGTCCCCAGGGACTGGGAGAAGGCAAATCCAGGGAACCAGAAAGAGATCCTAGGAGATACCTGAGTGAAGCACTGGGTGTAGGAAAGGGTACCCTATAGCAGAGTGGTCACCTGCTTCCAAATATGGGTCACAGATCCAAGGGAAAGAGAAGTGAGCAGAAATGTTGGCTCTAGGTGTATCGTGAGTGATGACCAAGTTCCCAGAAGCAAGCAGTAGTTGTATGGCTCTGATCCTGGGAGCAGAGAGCAATGTCCTAGACCAAAGGGGAGACAGAAATTTAGTTGCTCTGAACCTGCAGAGTCTCCCAGCAGGCCAATAGTGGCTAAGACAAGTAAAAATCTGCTGAAACCCCCAATTAGAATCAAGCCAAACCTGGGTCGAGAACATTCAGAACTCACACCAGGAGGGCAGCAAACTGGTCTTACCCCAGATAACAACACTTTGGCAGTACCTAAACCTTTCAGGATCCCTGTGAAAACATCAGAAGAATGTAAGAGGACAGAAGCCAAGGGCAAACAACCCCACCTTCACCCTTCACTCCCTAAAGTGTTCAGAGTCTAGCACTAAAATTAAGTCCAAAGTTAAGAGGTAGGCTGAAAGAATGAACAAATCATAATAGAACCTGACCATAATGAGCTACTATGGTAATAGGGAAGATTAAGACACACAGATAGGAGAAAATTACTTGAAATAAAAATCCAGAAGCAAAGCTTCAAAGATAAATGCAGTTTGAACACAAATCCAACAAGAATTTTTAAAAGGGTTAAAGCAAAAGCAAAAAGAGCTAAAAGTGATTTTAAAAATGAGAGCAGTAGACAAAAGAGTGAGAAAAGAGATAAGTGCTAGGAGAAAAAGACACAACAAAAATAATAGCTTGAAAAAATAGGTACAAAACTTTAATGAAGAAAATAACTCCTTGAAAATCAGAATCAGCCAAATGGAAACTAATGACTCCAGGACACTTCATGAAATAATAAAACAAAGTTAAAAGACTGAAAAAATAGAAGAAAATGTGAAATATTTCATAGGTAGAAAAACTGACCTGGAAAAAAAAGTTTGAGAAAAGATAATTTAAGAATCACTGGGCTACCTGAAACCCATGAGCAAAACAGGCCTATACATAGTACTTCAAGAAATCATAACAGAAAGCTATCCAGATATCTTAGAAACAGAGGGTGAAGTAGAAATTGAAAGAATCCACTGGTCACCTTGTGAAAGAAACTCAAAGTGAAAACTCTCAGGAATATAGTAGTCAAAATTTCAGGTGAAGGAAAAAATTACTACAAGTGCCTAGAAAGAAAGAATTGAAATACCAAGGAGTCACAATCAGGATCACAGAAGGTTTAGCAGACATGACTATAAAGAGGCAGAGGGCTTGGAATATTTTATGCTAGAAGGCAAAGGATCTAGGTTTATAACCAAGAACATCTAATTCAGCAAAACTGAGAATAATCCTACGAGCGGGGGTGGGAGAGGGGAGGATGGACCATTAAAATAGAGAATTTCCAAGCATTCTTGATGAAAAAAGACCAGATCTGAGTAGAAAATTTGACATAACAAAAACAGGAGTCAAGAGAAGAATAAAAAGGTAAACTTGAATGAAAAATGATAGAAGACTAAACAAGATTAAACTGTTTACATTCTTATATGGAAAGATGAGTCATATAACTCTCAGAATTTTATCATCGGTAGCGGTGATAGAGGGAGTCCAATTAGACAGAGGGCCTGGATTGATTCTGTTCTGTTTGAATGGGAGAGTGGGAAGGGAGAGGAAGAATGGGTAGATTATCTCACATAAATGGAGCATGCAAAAAGGTTACACATGAAGCAGTTGGGGGAAGGGGAGCAGATGACATTTAAACCACTCTCATCTAAACTGGCTAAGGGAAGGAAGACTATACGTTCACACAAGTGGTTACAGAAATACATCTTACTCAGCAAAGAAACAGGAAAGGAATTTAAGGGAAAAGGGGAGAAAAAGGAGAGTAAATTAAGGGAGGCATTAGTTAGAAAAGAAACAGATTTTTAAAGAGGGGTCAAGGGGAAAAAAAGAGAATGATAAGAGAATGGGGAAATACACAGTTAGCACTCATAACTGTGAATGTGAATGGAATGAACTGATACATAAAATGAAAAAATATAGTACAGAAGGAGTTACAAAACACAATCTAGCAATATGTTATTTACAAGAAACAATTTAAACAGAGGGACACAGAGTTAAAATAAGGGTCTGTAATAGAATTGATTGTGCTTCAATTGAAGTTTAAAAAAAAGTCAGGGGTAACAACCATAATCTGAAACAAAGCAAAAATTAAAAAAAATCTAATTAAAAGAGATAAACAGGTGAAGTATATTTTGCTAAAAGTTACCATAGACAATGAATTAATATCAATACTAAACATATATGTACCAAATCACATGGCATCTAAATTCTTAAATGTATTACAGGTAGAAATAGACAGTGAAACTACAATAGTGGTGAACTTCAATTTATCCCTCTCAGACATAGATAAATCAAACCAGAAGATAAATAAGAAATAAGTTAAGGACTGCTATAGAATTATAGAAATGTTAGCTATGCTAGATCTCTGGAAAATACTGAATGAGAATCAAAATTGGTATACTCATTTCTCATCTGTGATTGCCACATTCACAAAAATTGACCATGTATCAGGGCGTAAAACCTCACAGACAAATGTAGAAAATTAAAATATTAAACATATCTCTTGCCAACCATGATGCAATAAAAATTACATTTAACAAAGAGCCTTTAAAGCAAAGATTAAAATAAAATTGAAACTAAATAATTTAATCCTAACTAATAGCTAGGTCATAGATAAAAAGTATGTAAACAATCATAAAGTATAAATAAAAAGTTGTAGTGTTATTAATTGGCTAATTTCAATATTGTTGTGTCTCAGGGGACAGGGAGGCCTAAGGAGAGGGAGAGAGATGGGGAAACAGCTAGTTGGTGGAGCAGTCAGGACACACACAACATTTATCAATTAAGTTTGCTGTTTGATATAGGTGCTGTTTGTGGTTCCCCTAAATAATTACAATAGCTACATCAAAGGTCACTGATCACAGATGACCATAACAGATGTAATAATAATAAGAAAGTTTGAAATATTGAAAGAATTACCAAATTGTGACACAGGGACACAATATGAGTATGTGCTGTGGGGAATATAGTGCTCAATTCAGGGCTGTCACAAACCTTCAATTTGTAAAAACAACAACAACAACAACAACAACAACAATAACTGAGAAGTGCAATAAAATGACGTATGCTTGTACTAATGAATGATCTCACTGAGTTTCCTGTCCAACTTCATGTCACAATCTGAGCACTGTGTCTTCTTCATCCACTTTGTTTTTCCTCTGTGGATGGTTGGGTTGATGTCTTGAGTGATCACATTCATTTTAAAGCCCCATTTTAGATATTTGATAGTTGTTAAATTGAATTGTAAGCATTATAGAAATTCAAGCAATTATCATTATAGAAGAAAAACATAGATGCTTTTGTAACATAAACAGCTTTATAATCCCCTTCTAGCACTACGATATGGTTCAGGCAGTGAGACTAGCCAGAAAAAGATCTTGAAAGGCTTTGACAACATTGAGTTCACCCTGCATTGGCTCAACATTTCCCTGTGACTGCAGATACACAGCCTGCTAACTACAGAGAAGCTTTTGGAGGGCAGATGAGATGAAGATTCCATCTATCTATTTCTTCACTTTCGGAGCATGTGTATTCTCTTATTGGGAGGAGAGAATCTAATAGTAGGAATAAACCCACACATGTAAGTTGTTTTGTTCTGCTGAAGGACATTCATGTGTTAGATGTATTTGGCTCCTAAATGCTCTGAAAATGTTAAGAAGCTATGCTTCTTAGCAGCAAGTTCCTACATATGGGGGGCTTAGTGCATCCTAGCTCATGGGTCATGCAATTGGTTTGGAGGCAAATTCCAGGATATTCAGAGAGGGAAAGAAGAGAAGGCTATGCCCTCCTTTAAAAGGTCTGTAACCATTTAGTAGATTATTTAATATTGTGGAATGCTGTAGGGGCAGAGCCTGGCTCACCTTTCAATATAATTACAACACCAGCCAGCAATCTCTAAAATTGCTTGAAGTCATTGACACTGGTGAATGCATATGCATTGGGGCCTAGTTAAATACTTAGAGGATAAACCTGTTAACAGAATTAATTTGATATATCCGATATGTTTAAGTGAAACATGTGAATGCCCTGCAGAGAGCCCAAAGCTGTTGTGAGGGGAACAAAACCTCAGACTCACTGTTAAAGTAGGATTAGCTGGCCTCTTAAAGGAATACATTTACCCCTTCCATTCCTCTCCAGGAGGACACACAATGAATGTCTTGATAAATGAGGCTGCAGTGAAGATCTTACAAGAGTCTCTTAGTCTTACATTTCAGTGGTCTGGTGGCAAAGGGGGTCAAGAGTAAGAACTGAACTTGTTCATTCTGTCTCCAGAGCCAGCAGTGAGGATGGGCAGAAGGGAAATATTGCCACATACCAAGGGTATTATTTCTGAGAAGCAAAGGGACATGGCATAAGTCTATCTGTGGTTAACTTTAGGATAGAGTTGAACTCTAGAGGGAGGAGAGGGAAACTCATTCCCATTAAAGGTATAGATTGGTTGAGTCTGTTGGCTAAAATTGTAGAGCAGGGATAGTGGAGATAATCTTCCATTTAAAAGAGTTCATTCACTAAAATGCCTACCTGGACTATTTGGCTTTATATTCTGCAGGAGAAACATGGAATTGGAACATGGTATGACCAAATGCTTAGTTTATTAAAGAGACCCAAAGGAGGGGTGAGAAGGAAGACTAATTTTCTTTAAAAAAAAAAAAAAGAAATATCTTTTATCATCCTATTCCTTTGAAGATGTCAAACTAGGAGACCCTTCTTGAATTCCAGAAGAGTGAGAAGTGTGCTGAAAAGACCTTTGGTATTGAACTCGGGAGACCCAGATTTGAGTCTTTTACTATCCATGTGACCTTGAGCAAAGCATTTCATGACTGGGCTTCATGTCCTCCAACAATAAAATCAGGGAGTTATACTTGATGATAGCTAAAGTTCCTCTCAGAATCCACCATTCTGTGACTCTAGAAGAAGGTAGAGAAAATTTTGGGGGAGCAAAGTTGATTAGTTTTTTTTTTATCTCTATACACACATAATTTATGAATACTATCATCACTGGCTGGCTGACTGACATACTCTACCTTGGTGACTAATACCTGTGGATTGATTCTGTTCAATTTAACAAATTTCAATAAGATTCTAAACTTTTGGAAGCCTTGATCCTCCTAATTCTCATCTCCTTCACTCCCTTCCCCCAATACCTTGCATTCATTTTGAATATAGACTATAAACTCATTGAGGTTAGGGTCTTCCATTCTTGTCTTTGTATCTCCCGTGTTTTATATTTCCGCACATAAGCAAAATTTGGCACCTTGATTATAGTAGTTACTCAATAAATATGAATTGATAGTGATGGTGGTGGTGATCAATCAATTAATCAACTAGAATTTATTAAGTGCCCTCTATGCATAAGGCACTGTGCTAAGCACTGTGGATACAAAGAAAGGCAAAAGATAGTCCTTGTCCTCGAGTAGCTCAAAGTCTAAAGATGAAGATGATGATTTATGAGATACTTTGCTACCTGGGATAGAGGAGAGGTCTCATACCCTGAACAGCTTTGTGAATTCACTGTACAACTCCAGTAATCACCTGTCATGCATCAAACCTCAGTGATACATACCTCAGGGTTATTGTAGTTTGCTGGTTGTTACAGAGTGAGAACATAGTATCATTCTGCAAGACAACATAAGTATGCAAGACTTCTCACTTCTAGCCCTCAGGAATTCGATTTCCACAATGTCTGGAATGACTTTCTCAAGGATAGCCTAACATGAATGTATGTAACCCTCTAGGCCAGAGTCTCAAATCTGAGCACAAGGGCAATATGTTGTGTATGGTGGGGGATGGGGGAATATTGGAATGGTAAAATATGGAGGTGGGATACCAGTCTCTGCCTTTCTCCAGGTAGCCAGAAGAAAGGGATTAGGGAATTAACTGGAGCTAGTCAGGTGATAATGTCCATTGGCAATTTATGAGACCTGGTCCCAAACTAGGATAGTTAAGTTCTTGTCTAAGAATATAGCTCTGAGGGTCTTCTGGTTTCTACTATCAAGGAAAAAAAATATTTAGAGTAAACAAAAAAAAAAGTACTTTATTTTTTATTAGGCTATTCGTTAGTCAACTATGCTCCCAGGGCCAGACGAGCATGATACCTATTAGGAGCTTAAAAGGATTTTGTCTGTCATTTATTCCAATTTAGCCAATGATGTTGCTCTAGAGTCCCACTCTTGTCTCGAAAGATGCCACATATGTCTTTACTCCTGTGTGATTAGCTCTGGTTAGTGTTATGAGGTGAAATAGAAAAACATCAAGGGCTCAAGATTTAATAATCCATCAATTCTGAATTGGTTTCATCAGCCTGCTAAGATGTCACAGGAGACATGGTCCCTGTTGTATGAACTTCAGTCAAAAAATAAGTAAACATTTATGTAAATTACATGCCTTTGAGACAACACTTTTGGAAAAGGACTGTAACAGTGGTAAGCCAATCCCTCCCAATTGGAAATGAGCAAATCTTTGCCAGGTATTTGAAAACACTTTTTTGTGATGCTACTCTATAAGTCTTCATTTTCTCTAGGAAAGAAGTAATGTTTAGAACTTTGAGTGGAGGGGAGAGGAGGATGGGACAGCAGAGAAACAGCTAAATCCAGGCAGAGCCTGGCCTGGGCTGCAGAAGCTCCCCCACCGACATCCCTGCCAAGGCCCAGGCCTGGCTGGTGACAAGCAAACCTCCCAGCATTGTGGTTTGGGTGCTGGCTTTGGGTTGACCTAAATGTGTGTGGTCCTCTAACCCCAAAGACATCAGGTCTTGACTAAAGGAAATCAGTCAGGAGGCCTAATCACAATTGGGGGGTAAAAATGTTTGGATGTTCTTTCCTTTCTGTAAAGTTTTTGAAGACTTAGATTTGCATTGGGGTTAAGATAGGAGTGGTGTATCTAAAGATGAATTTTCCTGCATGTAAAGACATGTGTTTTCTTCTTAGGCCTATTGCAGGCATTAATATGTGTCGTATGGTAGAAAGCGCACTAGAATGTTCATTTTTTTCCTCTCTCTCTCTCTCTCTCTCTCTCTCTCTCTCTCTCTCTCTCTCTTTCTCTCTCTTCTCTCTCTCTCTCTAACTAGCTATCTAGCTGTTTGACCTTCCATAAATAATTTCTTTTCCCTAGTCATCAAGACCTGAATTCAAATCCAACCTTAGATACTAACTGCTTGACCTTGGGTAAGTCATTTAATTTCTGTCTCTCTTTCCTCAATGGTAAAATGGGGATAATAATAGTACATACCTCCCAGGGCTGTTGTGAGGATTAAATGAAATAATATTTACAAAACACTTAGCACAGTGTTTCTTTCACACATAGTAGGTGCATAATAAGTGCTTGTTCCCTCCCCTTTCTTTCCATAAAGTGAGAGCATTAGCATCAACCCCTATATAAGGTATCATCCAGCTCTAATATTCCAAGTATCAATGAACCCTTTCCTGCACTAGTATGTTAGGAGAGATGGGCAGGCACAGGAGGAGGGGCATGGTATGACACTGGGCAAGGTCAGAATTTGTAGGCTGAGAATATTATAGTGTCTTGCATACAGTAGGCACTCAAAAATGATTTTGTGGTTGATTAATATTTTCAGGAACTAAGCTCTGATGAAAAGGTTAGCACCACATTTTATTATATTATCAGCTGGTAACTTTCAATTTTAAAACTAGTTATTTAATTAAGTAGAATATAATTTACCTTCAATTTAGTTCTATTCTGTTCTTCCCATCTTAGAGGGTCTTGGTTAAGTAGTCATAATCTTGGACTTATTGCTTAAGAGTTCAGTGGGGATCAGCTTGAATAAATAATTGGGGTCATATTATGGGAAGAGGAAGAGGATGACTATTATTTGCTTTTAGCAGTACTCCTTCTGCCATGTGTCATTTGCTCCTACTCGTCCCCTCCAAAGTTTTCTTTCTTTTTAAAAATTGACCTCAATTTTCTCATCCAAAAGTTAGGAGGTTGGATTAGACAATATCTCAGCTCCCTTCTAGTTTTAACATGCTATGTTTCAAGTTTCCTTCTAATTTGGTCTTTCTATGTTCTACATTTTAATATTCCATGTTCTATGGTTTCTTCCAGCTTTCATGTTCTAAGAGTCTATAATTTAATGATTGATAGAGAAGTTCCCCAGACCTGTATTTTCAGAGTATCTGTTCTGGTTCACTTTCTAAGGAGCTGTGGAAGAGAATGCTTCCACACACAATGACAATGACTCTAGCACCCCAGATGATGGTGCCCATGCTTTTGGTGTGTGTATGATGCCCCTTCTAGGGTCTAATCCTGCTCTGGGCATAGAGGGATCACTATGACTTTGAAATTGTTTCACAGGTCTGAAACACAGAAGGTTCAAATTGAAAAGGGTCTTCAAGGACATTTAATTCAACCTTTTCATTTCACAGATCAGGGCACTTGGGTCAAAGAGGATAAGTGATATGTTCAAGGTTATGCAGAGCGAATGTCAGGGCTGAGGACTAGAGTGAAGGGCCTTTCACTCTTATGTTGCCATTTAAATCTCACATCTAAAATCCTTCAAGATGAGAGGAATTAGGGGCTAGAATGGCTTGTTCTCTTTGGTGCCTAAGCTGCCCCTCTGAATAGTAAAGCCCTCTGAGGTCCTGGGATGATAGGAGCTCCACTCACATGGAAAATGTGCTGCTGGTTTTTCCAGCTTTCTATGTATGCATGTTTTCCTTCAGCATCAGGCATCCGTCTTCGTTTTCTCAGCACTTTAGTGTTATGCAAACCTTTACTTTGGCAGGGGTTAGGGAAACCCCATTCTCCATGATTGCCTGCGTTCCTTACCCAGGAAAGCGGAATAGGGATTCAGAGGTGAAGTGCCTTCAAACCAACTCTGGCTTGCTTTATTTGTTTTCCTTTCGGTAGTGAATTTAAGGCTGGTGAAAGGCCCCCAGATGGAAAGCACTGGAGACTAAGCCTCTATGTACAACCGCAGGTCAGATAGGGGAGGATCAGGGGCTATTGAAGGCTTCCCCCATAGAGTCCTCCTTCTGAGTTTCTGTAACCTTTCACAGATTTGTCAGCAAGGACATGGTTGAATATTTTATGTGTAAGAAAATCACTCATTATATTTATAAAGAGTTGTAACACTTAACTTATACAATGCTATACACACAGAAGGTATTTAATAAGCGTTCACCAGATAAGTGAAACATGAAACGCTATATATGTATGTCATGTTATGACTGACAAACACTTTTCAAATCTTTATCTATTTGAACCATGAAGTTTAAAACATCTATTTGAAGCCATATGAGGTAGATAGGTAGGACAGGAATGATTACCCCCATTTTCCTGATAAAGAAACTGGCTCTCAGAGAGGCAAAGTGATTTGCCCAAAGTCACATGACTATAACCTAATTCTTCTGGCTCGAGGTCCAGCGTTCTTTTGACCAAATGATGCCGATAGGGAGTACTGAGGAGGGACCACTGCAGTAATCAGGGAAGAAGGCTTCACGGAGGGTATGGAAAAAATTGAAATTTGAAGGAAGGTATAGCTTTTAAATACTTAAAGAAAAGGTTAAACTGATTAAGTTTCTGTTAATTTAAAAAGTAGAGAGATGAAAGATGCTACAGCTGTGAAATGTAAGCATTTTCAAATGAGATCACCATAGAATTAGTTTTACTGAATTATTTTACTATGTCATGAGACCTTTCATAAAATGGGAATAATCTGTAAATGTAAAAACATCAATAAAGCTGAAGATGACAAGAAAATAATCTCAAAAAAAGAGACTTGAAAGATGAATAGGAATTGGCTAGGTGGAAGGAGAAGGATGAGCATTCTAGGAAGTCAGGGGAGACTATGGCACAGTGGAAAAACATTTGTTCTCCAGGCTGAAGACCTTGGTTCAGCGCTTAGCTTTGATACTCACTACCTGCATACTCTTCAGTGGATCACCTAACCTATTTTCACCTCAGTTTCCTCGTCTGTAAAGTAATAAGAATGGAGTGAATGACTATTGTTATCTTCCCGTTTAAGATTTATTTGGAATCTATGATTCTATGATTACATGGCACAAGTGAGAATGAAAATGAAATTAGTTTAGAACACTGGTCAGAATTAAATCTATGTCCCATGTTCATCATTATGACCTCAAAAACACCTAATTTTATGAAGTTCAGTACTAGACTATGTGATGGAATTATTTAGATATAATCCCACCCCTCTAATTTGTCACTGTCTTAGGCATACATATACATGTACATAAACACATATACAGAAGAATGAAACCATTAAAATAAGATATACTTCTAAATTAATACATTCAGCACCAATTCCAAGTTATTTACATCCTATATGGGTCAAAGGAAAATATGTTTCAGGATGGAATTAACAGTAAATTGGCAATTGCCTAATTCCAGCAAAGATCGGGGAAAGGAGCCATGGGAGTTCTGTTTCCAGACAGGATGGATCAAATGAAAGACAATGTGTTTTTTTTCTGTTTTATTGTGGAAGGATTCATGTGCAGTGTCATTGCTTGAAGTGGTATGGAAATACCACACATTAAAATAGATTCCACTTTCTTTTATACTGGAGACTAAAAATTGAGATGAAATGACTCCTTCCTTACTTCAATAGAGAGAACGGACTTGTAAGTCAAGGTAAACTTGGTATCAGTAAAGACAAGATCCTGAGGTGCAGTGTAGCCAGCTTCCTTAATAGTTGACTAATGTTTGGATTGATTAGTTAATGTTACAAATGTTGGTTTTGCTTAAATGTCACAGGAGCAGGAAATTGTACAGTCCTGGCACAGAGTAAGCACATAATGAGTCCTTGTTGACTAACTGACTGAGAATCTTATCACATTGCCACTAAAGGCTTAAGAATAAATAAGTCGGGCTCCAATATCTAAATACATAAGATTCCTTATGGGACTGGACTTCAGGGAAAGATCTGGAAAGCACCTATCTTTGTTTTCCTTCTCTAAGGAATCATAGAATTACACTATCTTAAGATGGAAGGGATATTGAAAGGTCACCTCATCTATTTCCTGACTTCAGGCAGTTGGATACCCAGGCTCCTTAGTGCAGTACTTGAGGCTCTTGACAGCCTATCCACGTATACCTCTTCAACCCTATTTGAAGAAAACAATCGTGTGTCCTTAATTTTCCTCCAACTATTATTTCCACAAGGATTATCTTTCCTTTCCATCCTCTTTATCAAAATCCTACTCATCCAAAAACCACTGACTATTATAGTCCTCATCAACCTCTATCTCTTCTGAACATTTGTTTTCATGTATCACTTTGCAAATTCTGCTGTAGGTGTCAATTCATTGATTTCTCTTTATATCTAGCTATCTCACCACCCTTACTAGAGTTCAAGCCTGTTAAAAGATAGATTTTATTTAACTCTGTGACCTCACCATCTAGAAAAGAGTATTGAATACACAAATATATTTGCCAAAGGTGGTGATAATGATATTGATGTTCTAAATGCAGTGGGCAAAGCTTACATTGTAAGTTTTAGATAGAACACCCTCTCCTCTCATATACACACAGACACCTAAATGCAAGGCTCTGGGAATTTGTCAATCCTTTTTCAAAAGCCCAGCATTCCTTATACTAATCAAACCTTCTTTTCTTCTTTTATTAGGAATGCAAACACTGGACTGATTAATGTGCATATATTTGGAAGGCATCTTCTTGGAACTGTGGTTTCCAGTGATGTGTGCATGCCCAGTGGTAAGCCAATGGACTCACTTTTATCAATCTAAAAATAAACAGTGCGACCCACATTGCCAGGAATGATCTCACCACTACCATTTGGAGGCAAGGCCCATTCTTGGGGCTTTTTGTCTTCTAATTACAGGATGGATGTCCTCTGTGACATTTGCCAATTAACTAAAGGGCTTGGGGATTGACTTTGGTAATCTTAGCCAAAGTTTAGATGTTTAACTGCTCGGTCCCCACAGCAACAAAGGCTCAAATGTAGTTTTGCTCCCTTTCAGGGGGCACCTGCTCTATAGGAGACTAACATGAAGGAATGGTCAGAAGCATTCATAGCAGGAAAATGGTCCTGTTTCATTTTGCCCTTTCAATTTGCTTCTGATGCAACCATTTCAATGAGGTCTAAATTCATCAACACTCATCTCTCCTGACAACTTCTGGTGGGATTTAGAAAGGAAGCTGAGTTACCTTCTGCTGGGATATTCAGGCCAGGTTTAAATAGCACAGAGTGAGGTGGGAGTCAGCCAGCCATGGTTGAAATGGAGGTGTGCAGGTGGCCAATTTGGATAATTAAAGCTCAGAACCCATGTTTTCTATCAATTATCTTGGAAATTCAGGCAGTATAAATGTGAATGCCTGTAAATGTCCATAGGAAGGGGGAAATGAGGGATGAAAGTAAAACTAGACCCAGAAGAGTCAGTAAACAGAAATGAGTGAAGACAGAAGGTGGCAAAGCATTGGCTGAAAGCGAGAGCAAGACACCACATTTTCAGTTTGTAAAGAGCAGGAGGAGGAGTTGGGAACTCATGGATGTTAAGATAATTTGAATACAGAGGATGACCTTGTTTGGGAAAATCCTTGGGTGTGGGAAGAAAAGAGAGAAAGCAGTTGCTCTGTGTTGGGGAACCTGGCTGGAGTGCAATGGTGGTGAGAATGTGCCTGGAGAAGCAGACAGAAAAGAACTAAGTGCTAAATTATATAAAAGGAAGGAGGAGAGAAATTACTCTAACTGGACTGGTAGTTGATGAGGCAGGGTGGAGAACTTAGCAAAGCAACTGTACTGCTTGGGTGGTCAGACAGGAGAAAGATCTGCTGTGGAGAGAGCCTGGTCACTGAGAGGCCCTGGGTAGGAATAATCTGCTGCCTCTTATGAAATTTATACTCCCATGATTCCTCACACAGGAATACAATAGTTTCTTGGATTCTAAACAGCTGACTGAATGGGCTATTTCTCATGACTCACTAATGATGAAGGTACATAAAAAAGAATGTTGGGGCAAAGGCTTTGTTGCCAAGCTGTATTGTCCAAAGGAAAGAAGGGAAGACCTTTCCTTTGTGTCCCCTTCCCCACAAAAAGCACTTAGTTAAGCATCTTTGGAATTCCTGATATCTCCTTCAAGTTTTTGGGCCTGAGCTATCATGGCAGCTCCCTGAGGAGCAGATACAGACCACACTGGAAGACTCTGGACTTAATTTTAGTTCTGGACTTGCATATGAATAACAGAGTAGAAATAATATTACAACATTAAAGTTATTAATTCTGAGGTTCAAATTCACAGAACGTCAGAGATGAAAGGGACTTTAGAGACAATCTAATCCAATCTTTTCATTTAAAAAATTCAATTAATGTTTTAAAAAATCATTTATTTCTCAATGATTCCTCTCCAATAGAACTTTCCCTTATAACATAACTACAGACAAGTAAAAAAAAAAAACACATGGGTCATTTCTAAAACTGTATTCCAAATTCATTATCTTTCCATTGAGAGGTAGAAGGTACACTCCACTATCAGTACTCTGAAGTTGTAATTGATCACTGCAATGATTTGAATTCTGAAGTCTCTCACTGTTATTTCTCTTAACCTTATTCTCTTTATCTTGGAAACTGTTCATCTGGTTCTGCTTACTTCATTCTGTATGATTTCACACAAGTGTTCACAAGCTTCTTTGACACCTTCATGTTCATCATTTGTTATGGAATAATAATATTCCGTAACATTCATATACTACATCTTTTACAGCCATTTCATACTTGATGGAAACCTGCTTTCTTTCCAGTTCCTTGCTGCTATTAAAACATTGCTATATGTAGTTTTTTTTTCCTCTACAGAATATTTCCCTCTGTATTTTTCCTTGGTAGTGTATATGCCTAGTTGTGGCATCAATGAGTCAAAGGGCATTATGTGTGATTTTGGGAATATGGAAGTATAATTCCAAGCACTCTTCCAGGAAGGTTGGGCCAATTCCATGCTCCATCAATAATGCTTCAGTTCCTGTCATCCTGCAGCAACTTTAGCATTTACCATTTTTGCCCTTGGTCATCTTTGCAAATCTGATAGAAATGAGATGAGATGTTAGGGTTTTATAAATTTACCTCTCTCTTATTACTAATGATTTTCAGTAGTCTTTCATATGGTTGTTGATAGTTTGAATTTCTTTTCTTTTTTCCTCCACTTCCTTCTCTCTTCCTCCTCCTCTCCCCTTCCTTTTTGTTCTCCTTTTCCTTCTTCTCTGTGTTATTGGATCATTCTACAAGAGATGTTGGCTCAACCCTGACTTCTTCCCTCATGTGTACTGCTTTCACTTTTCCCATATATGTCTTTTTCCTAAGATTACCTTACATTCACACAGTATAATATCATATACTTAGTTATTTTCATGCTGTCTCCCCTGTTAAAATGCCCTCTTTGAGGGCAGGTGATTTTATATGTGTGTGTGTGTGTATGTGTATATATATACCTATATATATATGTATATATATATATATATATATATACATATATATATACATATATATATAGGTATATATATACACATACATATTTCAATCCTAGTACTTATTAACCAACTGACCACTTATTTATTGGAGCATGGCTCTTATTTGTATATTTTTTAGCAGTTATTTACATATTTTGGATAACAGACCTTTAGCAGAGTTATTTTCTGCACTAATTTTACTCTCAAGTAGTTGTTTCTCTCATTTATAGCTGCATTGATTTTGTTTGTGCAAAAAGGTCTTCAATTCTGTAAGAACTAAATACTATCTTTTATATTTTATAAGCATTTCTATTCTTTATTTAGTTAAGAATTGTTCTCTCAGCAATTCCCTCCTTTTTTACAGAGGAGGAATCCAAGTCTCAGAGAAAGGAAGTTACTTAATCCTTAGGAGTTTAATGCAAAAAAAGTTAGGAAAATGTTACATAGTTACAGAGAGACTGGAGAAAGGGGGGATATTTGTGCTTTCTTTATTCATTTAATGTCTTTAAAGTATATATTAGTTAGAAAATATACTTTTTAAGGCTTTTGCCTGTGCCAACACTTGTTGTTACTCAGTAAAAGAGGATCTACAGTATGCAAGGCCAAATAAACTAATCTCATTTGGACCAGAATATTTGTTTCATTGTTGTTGTTGGTAAACTTGATACCTTGAGTAGGCAAAAAACAATAAATATCCCATAAATACAAACCCAAAAATTTCTGCCCTCAAGCAGCTAAGAGAAAACTTGTACATAGAAAATTAAATTAAAAAATATATATATACAAAGTAATTGTGGAGGGAGAGGACTAGCAACTAGGGGATCAGGATAACCTTCCTGGAGGTGATACTTGAGTGGAATTTCGAAGGAACTAAGGATTCTTTGAGGAGGAGGTGGAGAGGGCATACATTCCAGGGATGAGGAGCAGCTTGAGCAAAGGCCCCAAGACGGAAAATAGAATGCCACATACGGAGAACAGCAATCAGAACAGCTTGGCTGGAATAGAGAAGGCATGAAGAGAGTAATGTGCAATAAGGCTGGAAAGGTGGGCTACAGCCAGGTTACAAAGAGCTTTAAAATTCAAACAGAGAAGTTCTGTTTTATGCTAGAGGAAAGAGAAACTCACTGGAGCTCGTGGGCAAGGAAGAGACCTGTGCTTTGTTAATAACAACTGGACACCTGTATGGAGGATGGATAGGAGAGAAGAGAGACCTAAAGCAGAGAGATCAATTAGGAGACTTTCAACAGATGATAGCCTTAGAGTGGAAGAGGAGGGAAGGGGACAAGCATTATGGAGCTCCTACTACCTACCAGGCACTGTGGTGAGCTCTTTTTACAGATATTATCTCACTTGAGCCTCACAACAAGCAGATACTATTCTCTTATTATCTCCATTTTGCAGTTAAGGAAATTGAGGCTAACAGAAGTTAAGTGACTTGCTCAGGGACACACAGTTAGTTAGTTAATAAGTATCTGAGGCCTAATTTGAACTCAGATGTTCCTGACTCTGGGCCCAGTGGTCTACCTCTGGCATCACTTAGTAGCTTAGAGGAGAAAGCGTAGCAGCTGAAGCGACCAAGAAAGTCCTGGTACAGGAAATGGCTGGGATTGTAAAAGGTGGAGATTAGGAAGAAAGTATTCCAGGCATGGAAGATGGTCAGAACTCCTAATACCATGCCTGGAGGATCAGCTAATATGCCATTAGGCCCTAGACTTTAAAGTATGCAGATGAGAATGATTAAAAAAACAGGGACGGGTCAGGGTATGAAGAGCTTTAAAAGCTTCACAAAGGAGTTTATATTTAATACTAAGAAATAATAGGGAGCTGATGTGTGACATCGTTTATTAAGCTGGAATTATTGATCACTCATTTCAGTTATGTCTGACTCTTTGTGATCCTATTTGGGGTTTTCTTGGAAAAAGATACTGGAGTGGTTTTCAATGTCCTTCTCCAGCTCATTTTATAGAAGAGAAACTATGGCAAACAGGGTTAAGTGACTTGTCCAGAGGCTAGTAAGTATCTGGGGCAGGATTTGAACTCAGGTCTTCCTGATTCCAGGCCCAGCACTCTACATACTGTGCCACTTAGCTGCCCATTAAGTTGGAGGAAGTAGTAAAATTACCAGATCTATACTTTAGGAAAATGACTTTGGTTTGCTGATGTGTAAATATTTGGGGCAGCTAGGTGGCACAGCTAAAGCTGGGCTTAGAGTCATAAAGTCAGGGAATCAGGAAGACCTGAGTTCTGGCCTCAGACATTTCCTAGCTGTGCAGGCTGGGCAAGTCACTTAACCCCGTTGGCCTTAGTTTCCTCATTTGTAAAATGAGCTGGAGAAAGAAATGGCAAATCTCCCCAATATTTCTGACATGAAAACCCCAAATGGGATCTTGAAGAATAGGACATGATTGAAAAATGACTAAATGACAACATAGTCCAGTATTGCTATACTTTTATACAACACCATAGTTCAACAATTTGTAATAAAAACAAATGATCTTTAGTATTGATTTTCAACTTACGTAGGAAAGGAACTTCTCTTTAGTCTCTATTTGTGCTTTATTATATCTTTTTGTTCCCCCTAAATGAATATGGTACCTTTTGCATGAAGAAATAATTTATCTGATGTGATCAACTGATTTGGCAGACATAGATCTTTGTTCCAGGAGTGGGGACAAAAATATGGGATGATTCATGGTGCAGTAGTGTGATGAAATGGAAAAAGTACTGGCTTTGGAGTCTGAAGACCTAGGTTCAAATCCCACAACTAACAATTTCTATTCTTGTGATCTTGGGTAAATCACTTAACCTCCCTGGGACTCAGTTTCCTCACCTATAAAATGAGGAAATTGAACTAGATGACTCGGAGGTCCATTTCATATCTATTATCCTAAGACTGTAGTTCAAATCTCACACCTGAAATTTACTTCTACAATCAGGACTTTGGGTAACTCACTTAAACTCCTTTGGTTTCAATTTCTTCAGGTGTGGGGAAGGATTTTAAAGCTCCATCACCCATGGATCATAGGAATAACTAAATAGGTCCCCAAAGGGACAGGAGAACTGGGATGCAGTTTCAGCCTTGTCCCCATTCTAGGTCCCAAGTCTAGCCTTAGCTCTTCTACTAATTAGCAATGTGAACTATCAAAAAATAGAATGAGCTATGAATCAATAATAAATAAACTTTTGTTAAATACCTAGTGTGTGCCAGGTACTACAGAAAATGAAACTGAAAAGCAGGGGAGGAGGAGAAGAAGAGGATATGGTGAAGTCAGAGATGCCCCAAAGTAGTACAGCCAGGTGGAAAATAAAGAGATGTCTGTACTAAGAAGGTGCAGTGATTTTCCCCCAAACTAAAAGATTTTTAAAAAAAATTTTTCTTTTGTTTTGTTTTCCAGTGTCTAGAAGACCATTTTTGAGAAACATCACAGATGAAATTTGTGGTTTGAGTAGGAATTTGAGTAATTGACCTCTGAAGTTCCTTCCAACTGCTTTGTTTTAAGATTCTATGATTCTATAAATTAACTGTGTGACTTGGGAGAAGTCATTTTCCCTCATTTTCTCATCTGTAAAATAATGTGGGATGGGCTGAATTATGTGATATGTGATTCCATGATTTCATTAGAAATGTTTCAGGATGAATCTAGAATGTTCATGGGATCATAAATTTAGAGCTGGAAGGGACCTCCAAAGCCATTTAGTACAACTCTCATTTTATAGATTTATAGGGAAACTGAGGCCCAGAGAGGTTATATGACTTTCCTAGAGTCACCTGGGTAGTAAGTATCAGAGGTAAGCTTTGAACAAAGGTCTTCTGACCATATAGCCAACACTCTCTGTCCTCTGCACGAGAAGTCGTAATTTTTAAAGTGGAATGCCCTAGGTTTACCAATCTGCTAGAGTAGACTTTATCAGATCAGATGAGTGATAATAAACAAAGTCATTACCCCAACCAACAACAACAGCAACAAAATCACAGCCATTTTAAATAGAAAGGCTCACAAGTAGCTTAGGATGTATGCTAAATAGCCAGTATAAATAGACATGAAATAAGGAGTAGCAGGTTCAGTCTCGTAGTGCAAAGGGAAATTTCAGACAGTATTATTCAATCAAAAAACACTAGACTTCGAGTCAGAGGATCTAGACTCAAAGTCTGTATTCACCACTTATGACCTTTGTGACCTTGGGCAAGTCATGTCACCTCTACAGCCTCAGTTTCCTCATCCAAAAAATGAGGGGGGTAGATTGTGCTAGGTTATCACTATGGTCCACTCCAGCTTTAAATCTGTGACTTCCTATTTCCATAACTGATAACATACTACTTTTACATGGGAAGGGAAAGTTGTCCAGGGAGCAGCTAGGTGGTACAGTGGATAAAGCACCAGCCCCAAAGTCAGGAGGACCTGAGTTCAAATCCAGCCTCAGACCAAACACCTGACACTTACTAGCTGTGTGACCCTGGGCAAGTCACTTAATCCCAATTGCCTAAAAAAAAAAAATAAAGTTGTCCAGGTCACATTTTAACTACAATCAAATTCTCCAGCTTGCCCTTCCAGTGCTTGTTATACAAACTCTTTGGTCCACACAGATAGTCCCCTTCCCTGGTATTCAAGTACGAGTCATCCTTTCCTACCTCTGAAGTATGGCGCATTGGAGGGAGTGATGGATTTGCAGTCAGAAGACCCTGGTTTGATTCTTGGCTCTGCTACTCACTACGGGGTAGAATCTTGGGTTACACGAGTGAGACTTTTTGAGTCTTTTTCCTCAAGTCTAAAATGAGGGAGTTGGTCTAAGTTACAGGTAAGATTTTAAGTTTATGTCCTAGGATATGAGATTACATTTTCATTATCCCCTTCCCCCACCTTCCTCTCAACTTGGATGAATCTCCCATACCCTCTAAGATTTGACTCAGAGTCCAAAGTCTTCTTAAAGCTTTCCCTGCCCACCTCTGAACTCTGATAGAACTTAGTGCTTATACTCATTTGACACCATATATAAAGACTTGTTTTCTTAGTTAGTGTGTGTGTGTATGTGTGTTTGTGAGAAAGAGAGAGAGAGAGAGAGAGAGACAGAGAGGGGGGGGAAGGGAGAGAGATCTACCTTGGAAGGTCCCTGAGGACAGGGGCTATTGTCAGGCTTCTTCATGTCCCCCGCAGTCATTAGCATAGCACCTGATGCACACATTAACACAGTTTGGTGCAATGGGAAGAACACTTGTGGTCTTAGACTTAGTTTTCAGACCAGGTTCTGCCACTCACAGGCTAAATCAAAACACTTTGGAATCTTTGTTTCCTCATCTGGAAAAGGAGGATGATATTACCTGTACCATGGGGTTATTGTAGAAGAAAGAACATTGTAAACTTTAAAATGCTATAACAGAAATATCATCTATTGTTATCACCATAGGAAACAGTGTGATATTGTGTGTAAAGAGCTGGTCTTGGAGCAGAAGACCTAGGTTCTGGTCCTGCTTCTGACACATACTGGTAGTGTGACCCAGGGCAAGTCATTCAACTTATTGGTGTTTTAGGAACTTCTGGAAAATTAGAATGTGCAGAGGTGCAGGTCTGCATTGGTAGAGGGAGCTTTCTTATCTGGGAACTCCTGGTACCAATGAAATCACATGTCCAGTCCCTATTTTCATCTTTGTTTTTATTATTATTTTCCTTATCGTTGTAATTATTATCAGATTTTGGTTTAGATGAAAAAATATGATTTATGTTTCATATCTCCTCTATTCACACCATTCTGCATATATGCAGCATATGACATTTCAAAGCACTCCCTTGCCTTTCTTTCTGTCTGCCAAGGAGAGGTGGGGACCTCAGGCTCAGAGAACCCACAGCTTACTGTGGTTTTTCACTCTATCCTCCTATATGGTGGATAATTTAATTATACAGGGCACAGAAAACCCCACTCCAGACTTTTTGTTTCTTCCTTCAGATTTTGCTGCCCCAAGCATCTTTGACTTTTACTCATTTTTTTTTTGGCCACATTGTTACAAATTTATTATTTAGACTAGATGGTGACATCATCTGGAGAGGGACCAGGGCTGTGGTCATCAAGACCATTTTCTGCATTACATAGGCTGTTTCTTCTCTCTCCTTTTCAATTCATTAATTTTTAAAAGAGGGCTTGCTCTCTCCGTGCTTTCAGCTGGGAGTCAGAGAAGGTGTCCTCTTTCAGGCCTGACAGCTCGTGCCAGCTTTCAGACTGAAGACTGTCTACCCATGTGGGCATTTGAGACCCCCTGAAGGGCCTACAGCAAACTGCTAGGTCAAAGTCATAATAAGACATTAGTGAATGAACTTCCTAAATCTGGAGATATGGTCAGGACAAGCAGCATGACGCACCAGAGAGAGCATTGGACTAGAAGTCAGGAGATCTGGACATCTCCCAGCTTTGTCATAGATTCACTGTGTGTGAGCTTGAGTAACAGGCAGCTTGGAGTAGTGCGAAAGAGGCTGAATTTGGAGAGAGAAGACCTGAGTTTGAATTCTGGTTCTGTGACTAACCATTGGTATAACCTTGGGCAAACTGTGTCACCTCTATGGGCCTCCGTGACCTCATTACCATGATTAGAAAGCGCTTCTTGTAGGAGGTGCCACGTGAGCTGGGAGTCTTGAAGGAATCCGTGTGTCGAAAGGTGAAAAAAAGGAGAAAAAAAACATTTTGTAAAGAACTGCAAAAACTATTATTATTGTAATCATCATCCCCATGATTATATTTAAAAAAAATAATTATCTGTTCTGTCTTTCCAGTATACGGAAAACTGGAAGAAGAATTTTTTTTTAAATAAAAGTTTTATTCAGAATTTAGTCATTGGATACATAGTATTAATTATTGAAAAATCTCTAGGGTTAAATTAGAGTCTCTGAGGCCAAAGTTGCTTTGAATCAGAGGTTACAAATGTTGGAGCTGGAAGAAACCTTAAGGATCAATTAAGTCCAGTACCCCCATTGTACAAATAAATAGGGATGGGGGAAAGCAAATAATGGCTAGAGAGAAGTTACTTGCTGAAAGATGTACAGCTAGTTAATGGCACAGCTTAAGTTTGAAACCACATCTCTTGACTCCCTATCCATTCAATATACTTTCAGCTCTCTCTATATAACTTTGGTCTTATGTCCTAAGGGCTACTTAATGATGGGTTATGACATGGCAGATCATAAGATTATAGATGCAACGTTGAAAGGTACCTTAGAGGTCATTTAGTCTAACTTCATTTTATAGATGATGAGTCTTAGGCACAGAGAGTTTAAGGGATTTTCCTATGGCCACATACATAGAGGTGGTTGTCCTTCATTCTTGAAGAGGACCGAAATTGCATCGCTATGTTGGAGTCAAAGTACAGTGTGTCTGACTGTGGCTGATCAAATCAATACAAGCTCAGAAGGCTCAACCACAAGTTGGGCATAAATGGTCCATATGAACATTTAGAGTGGAGACGTCTCATTCGTGCATCTCACATTCCTTTTGAGCTACTGCAATCTGTTTGCTCATATAGCATAGTGAGCACATATAGCTAGTAAAAGTCAGAGACAGAATTTGAACCCAGGTCTTCCCATCTTCAAGGCCAGCACTCTATATACTATACACTCTATACACTATATACCCAGCTACTTTTCTGAGTGCACCTCACAGAGGTTTTGGTGTGAATATCTTTAGAAAGCAGAGCGAGTTGGGTAAGAATTAGTATCCAGAAAAATCCAAGAGAGGAGGATGAAGTTTAAGGAAGTCTGAAGTATCCCTAAAACTGGAGAAGATAACAAAGTCCAATAAAGAGTTCAGAACAGGAAGTGACACTATTGAGAGGAGCCTGGTGGTTTGCAATCTTGATGCTAAGGTTTTCAGACTTCTTGGGTAACTAGGCACCCTTAGCCCTACTCACTGATTACCATCAAACTAAAAGTCTCTAGACTTCAAATAGGAAGTAGATTTCTAAAGAATTCTGTTTACTAAGAGATCCTCCTTAGGGGCATCTAATATCTATAGTATCCCTCACATATATTATAGAGTTTCATCACGGGCAGGGCTGAACTAGACCACATGGTAGAGTAGGCTGAACTAATCTTCAGGGGGCCTTCCTTGCTCTTCCTTATCCTACATATCCTTAAATAGCTGCTCCCCATTCACAGATGTTTTCTTTCTGTGAAAGTCGAAGGAAACTTGTGCCATAATCTTAGTTTATTTTCACATTTTGTCTTTTCTGATAGAATGTAAACTCTTTGAGGGTAGGGACTCTTTTATTTTTGCCTCTATATCTGTGGTGCCTAGCACATAGTAGGCACTTATTAAATAAATACATGAGGATTACATCATATCCCTTCTCTGGGTCTATTCCTCCATCTGTAAAATGAAAGGTTTGGATTCAATGATTTCTAAGGTCAAGGAATTTACAATTAAGTAAGTGAAGATAGGTGGAGCAGTGGTTAGAATGCTGGACCTGTGGTCAGGAAGACTACTTTTTCTGAGTACAAATGTAGCCTCAGACACTGACTAGCTGTGTGACCCAGGGCAAGTCACTTAACTCTGTTTATCTCAGTTTCCTCATGTGTAAAATGAGCTGGAGAAGGAAATGGCAAAGCACTCCAGTATCTTTGCCAAGAAAACACTAAACAGAAACACAGAGAGTCAGATACAACTGAAAAATGAACAACAGCAAATGAAAGGTTTGGATTCAATGATTTCTAAGGTCAAAGAATTCATAACCGAGTAAGTGAAGATAAGTACATAACAAAATTATAATACAAGGCAAGAAATTGAGTGATATATTGGATAGAAAGTTGGTCTTGCATTAGGGAGTCTTGGATGTAAGTCATGCCTCTGATCCATGTCAACTGTTGTGACCCCAGACAAGTCACTTAATCTCTTGGTGACCGTGGGCAATTCTCTAAGATTAAATTACAGAGCAGGTGCTGATCCAAACTAGTTTCTTCATTCAAAATTTTGCCTGCCAATAAAGTTACAAATCAAGCCCAGTGATACACAGTAGCATGGGTGTGGTATTACTGTAGGACAGGGACAAGCCAAGAGTTGCAGAAGCATGGAGAGAACAGCTGCTTCCAGGAAGCCTTCATGGAGAAAGTGTCAGTCGAACTGGTCCCTAAAGGAAGGGTAGGATTTTAGCAGGTTGGGCTGAGAGGGCCTTCCACACAGAGAGAACAGTGGCCCAAGGCACTTGGGAGAGAAAGCACTTGGTGTGTCCAGGGAACAGAGTAGTCCAGTTTGTCTGGACCAGGGGATCCTTAAAAGGAAGTACTCAGAGGCTTCTTACTCAGCATAACCTCCTCCTAGGCAATTTATACACCTGCCATCCCCCTTGCCAGGAAGCAAGTAGCTGAGTTGGAGAAGGTGGCTGATGAAATGGAAGCTTTCTCACTTCATCTTTATTCATAGAGAATGAGGCTGCCACCAATTACATTGTTGATGAAATATCTCTGTACAATAGCTGAACTGGAAGGTGGGAGGGGGTGGGGAGATGGAGAGAATTTGGATATAGAATCGCTTAGCAAAGTCATTTTTCTTGAGGATTTTGAACACAAGGAGTCAGTCTTTTCTGATAGAGTTTACTCCTCTGGTGTGCTTGGTCCTGTAGCTCATGGCCAGCCTTCCAGTGGGTGAGGAGGAGGGCAGCAGACTTTTTCATGGTGCTGATGATGTCACTTCTTCCACATCACCATTGATGAGATTCAGCAGGAGAAGGTTGGATCAACCCATGTCCTAATAACTTTTCCAGTAATAAATCTGAAGATATCTCCAGTAATGGATCTGAGCTCAGCTTCCTGGAGCCGTTTTTTCTCAGAATAGCTTTATGGAGAACTGCTCTTTACAGGCAGATGTCCACATTTATAACACCATATATCAGCCAGTGAATGGCCGTTAAATTCCCTATTTACATTGCCAGCCAAATTGAATAAACAAGCAAATACAATCATCTTGTAGTCAACTACCATTGACATTTATGTCACTTAGGGGGAAAAGGACAATGTACTAGCACACATAGGATGTCAGGTCTCCGAACCAAGTTTTCCTAAGGAAACAGGAAGTTTTCCTAAGACTGTGATTCTAGAACTTTCTCTTCTTCATCTGCTGTGTATACAGTGGAATCATTCATCTGATTGTTTATTGATTAATAATACTTTGGTACTTCTCCTGTTTCTTTCCCTCAGACAAATAGAATTATGTGGTATTAGAGCTGAAAGGGATTTTTACAGACTATAGAGTCTAGTCTGCTTGTTTTACAAATGGTGAAAGTGAGGCCCAGAAGGGGATAATGACTTGCCTAAGAGCACAATGGAGTAACTGTTGGAGCTAAGACTAGAATTCAGGTCTATTTGATTTCTATTCCCATTGAGCATGCTAATTCACCATTATTAACCTACATGCAAGCATATAAATAATATATAGGTAATAGCTCTGTTTGCAAATGACCAGATGGGGCCTTCTCATAGGTGGGGAACCATTTAAGGCCACTCAAACTGAACTGGAGTGTGAACATAATATGCTGAAAGAGGACTTAATGGTAAAACATATGTCAATTGATCTCTGTTAAGATACATAGAACAGTGAAAAAAATTAAAAGGGACTTGTGAAACATTGAGGTTCTGATGATTTGAGCAGACTCCTTTTTAGGAATCTGCTAGAACTAGTTCACAGTTGACATAAGGTTTGGTTCCTCATAAAATCACAAAACTGGAGAGGTTTTGAGAGCTTACCTGTCCCAATTCTGTTTAGCTCAAAGTCATACCTAATGATTTTGTATGTACCAGCATGTTTCCCTACATTTTCACTCCTATCTGCAAATGGGCAGGTTTTGTTTTGTTTTGTTAGCAAACAGCGTAAGTTATATTGACACAAGCATTCATTCATTCATTCATTCATTCTCCAAGTCCTTCTCAATGGCATGAGTATTAATGTTCACTAGAATAAAGCACCATCTCCATCTACTGAAGGTATATTCTTTGATTTTAGTAAACAGTTTAGTCTTCAGAGTATGAATGCGGAGTTGCAGCTAGAAATCTCTGCACCTAAGGCAAGTGGATGGTAGAGGGCGAGGCATTTAAGGGAGAAAGAGAGAACAGGCTCTCCTAGGGTAGAGGATGGAGTAGGAAGAGGAAGAGCGCCCTTCACATCATGAGGTTACTACCACAGTTGCCTTTAAGGGGATAGGGTAGGCAGGAGAGGAAGTACCCCTGAGGTGAGGCAGCTATTACATCCAGAGGGGTGGGGCAGAAAGGGAAGAAGCACATTCAGGACAGTATTGTCAACACCTTCTAAATGGTCTACCCTAGGGCAAAGTGCTGATCACCCCACCCTAGTTGTGGCTTGGAGTACAACCAGAGTAGCTTTTCTTTATGGTGGGGAGGTTGGACAGTGTGGGGAGAGAATAGTTACATTTCTCATGAAACACCTACTCTTTACTCAGCTCCGGCAGGATACTTTAGAGTAATAGGATCATAAAATCCAGGAGTTCCCTACCTCCCACACACACCCTTTCAAACTTAAGAATGGGGAAGTGATCTATTTGCCTTTAAAACTCCCACCAGAGATGATTCACCAACAATAACATCCCCTCCCTTCCTGAAGAGTACTTCCCACTTCCTACCTGAGGACTGATTTTCCATAACAAGACTTTCTGATTAGAGGAACCTTTGTGCAGTGAGTGGGAATTATGACTGAGGTGCTAGGATTCAAATAGCAAAACCTCAAGAGTTAGTGCTAAGCTTAGTCTCATGAAACCTGAAGCTCTTAAGCCTTTATTTCCTGTTGCAGAACTTATACTGGCCAGAAAGCCCGTTAGTTCCTGAGAAAGATGACGGTCTGTGGTACGGGGGGTAATTATCTCTCTCAAATTAAACCACAGCCAGAAAGCATGAAGAAGCCTAGAAGACACCTTGTCCAAAATCTTGGCATCAATATATCCATCTAAAATTGGTGCTAGAGATGCCACAAGTAGGGCAGATTTGCTAGATGGGGGTTGGGCATGATAGAAATCACTATGGATCCAAATATTAAGCAATAAATCTTTCTTCTCTCATTTAGTTTTAAAGCTATTCCATTTCCGAAGACCAAAGGAACAGGCCATTGATTTGATGTTACACTTTAATTTTCTTTTGGTAGATTTTATGAAGGCTACACAGTGATCTAAGACTGAAACTATTATCCTGCTGTCTTTAAGTAAAGGATAATAGCTGTGTTAATGTTCTTTAATAGAAGGAAACTGCCACAGTCATATAAAAAAGACATTATTTCCCATCTTTTTGGATAATACACAAAATTCAGTCCTTTGTATTTCAGTCCTCTCTCAAGATGAAGGGTCCTACTCTCATTATCCTGAAGGACAAGATGACGGAAGCACTGAGAAGATAGTTATGCTCTTGGGCTCCACTTAGCCAACATGGATCCTCATGAGATACAGATTGTACTTTGGGAAATTTAATGAAAAATCCAGGCTGACCCTAAAAGTGGTATCATTAGATTTTAATATCAGTTAATTTGTCTCTGTAAATAAAAATGGTGAGTATAGGTTATAGGAAATAACAGGGAAGAACAATTAAATAGAAGGGTTGAGATTCAATTTCTATTTCTACAATGAAAGAAAGTTTTTTGTTACCTTAAATAAGACTCAACGATTATTGCAGTGTCAATGCCTAAAAATATTGATTGAGTCTTTGTCTTTGCTGTGGAATGTAAGATGGATAGGAATTCAAACACATTTTCATTTTCTCATGGATATGAATGGATTCAATAAAGGTCGAACATGCCATTTGAAGAAGAAGAAAAAAAGTAAACTAACCAAATTAATGAATTTCCTTAGTGTTCTTCCTCAGTATGGATATTAGCCAGTAGTTATTCTTTAGCATGATATATGATCATATATATGATAGACCCAAAGATTATATCTATTGTGTTTGAAGTTCATAATATATTATATATTTATATATATAATATATGCATAGACATGTACATGTTCATATGGGTCCTAGATCCAAGCTTCTATTCAAAGCTGAGCTCATGGTTGTTGGATCATTCTCTTGGCATTTTTTTTTAGGCAATTGGGGTTAAGTGACTTGCCCAGGGTCACACAGCTAGTAAGTATCAAGTGTTTGGTCTGAGGCTGAATTTGAACTCAGGTACTCCTAACTTCAGGGCTGATGCTCTATCCACTGCGCCATCTAGCTGCCCCCCTCTTGGCATTTTTAAAACTCTGGTTAGGTAGACTCCTTTTGAATACTGTATGTTTCCTTGATATCATAGGATTGACAGCTGGAAGAGACCTTAAATGTCATCAACTTAACCCCATCATTATGTAGAAAATGAAATAAATCCTAGCTTAGAAACCTGAAGTGACTTGGCCAAAGTCACACAGATATCAATAAATTAATAAACTTTTATTAAATACCTACTATCTGTCAGGTACTGTGCTGAGTGCTAGAGATGCCAAAAGAAGCAAAAAGATGTTAAGAAATAGTGCAAATATTCAAACTCACGTCTTTCTTACTCCAAATGTAGTGTATTAATATTGAAAATCAGCAAACACCATTGTATTTTCAACAAAGATAATATGTCAAAATTCTGATTAGCTTGCAATTTGAAAGCAAGGAAGGATCAGTTTAATTTTCCATTACTCATAATTTTCTACCTCAAATTGACACCAGGAGGCACTATTAGTCCTAACAGCAGATACACTGACCTATCATCAGTAACTGACTCGTGACATTTCTTCATCACTTAGTCCATTGTGCTGTACTTAGTGAGGGTGCAACAAATAATAGGTGACTGATTCTCTTGATAAAAATAAGATATGGTCTAACAGAAATAAAGAAACAATTTGTTGGTCTGAGATATTTGTAAGACATGGGTCCAATGAATTAATTAATCCCCTTAGTCTCTCCCTACCACCCACACCTCCACTCAAATATGTAATATTGCCGTAATAAATGACATTTTGATGGTAAAAATCTTTTTAATTTCTTGGTGATGATGCAATTTTGATTTAAAAGTCATTGTGTATGTTGGGAAACATGGTTGTATATATGTAGATACTCTCTCCATTAATGTAATTTATAAGCCAGTCATGTTTTCTCTTCTAGTGGAATTCTGGTCTATGTTCTTTCATAGATTTTCCATAAAAACCCTCCTTTCAATGTTCTGGAGTCCTTCTGTAAGTAATTTTAGATTTAAGGGTACTTATATATCAGATTCCCCATGTTATTGTTTTGTTCTGGCAGAGGGACTTGTATAGTTCAATGAAACTATGAGCTATGTCATGCAGGGTTACACAAGATGGACCAGTCATAGTAGAGAGTTCTGACAAAAGCTAATCCACTGGAGAAGGAAATGGCAAACTACTCCAATATCTTTGTCAAGAAAACTCCATGTAAAGTATTAAAGTGATACAAGATATGATACCAGAAAATTATCCCCTTGGGTCATAGGGTGTCCAGTACACTACTGGGGAAGAATGGAGGGCAACTGCAGATAGCTCCAGTACCAACAAAGTGTCTGGGCCAAATTCAAAAGGAAGCTCAGGTGTGGATGTGTCTGGTGATGAAAGCAAAGTCCAATGCTGTAAAGATTAATATTTTGTAGGAACCCAGAATGTAAGATTTATGAATGAAGGTAAGCTGGATTTGGTCAAACAGGAGATGGAAAGATTAAACATTGACATATGGGGTGTCAGTGAACTTATATGGATGGGAGTGGATGAATTTAATTCAGATGAGCACTACATATACTATTGTTGGCCAAAAACTCTCAGAAGAAGTAGAATAGCCCTCATAGCCAATAAAAAGGTAAGAAAACAGTACTGAGGTATAATCTAAAAAATGACAGAATGATATCCAAGGCAAATCATTCAACATCACAGTAATACAAGTCTATGCTCCAACCACTGATGTCAAAGAGGCCAAAATTGATCAATTCTGTGAAAACCTACAACATCTAGAAATAACAACAAAAAAAGATGTCACATTAACCATAAGGGATTTTTTAAAAATAGGCAATTGGGGTTAAGTGACTTGCTCAGAGTCACACAGCTAGTAAGTGTTAAGTGTTTGGTCTGAGACTGAATTTGAACTCAGGTCCTCCTGACTTCAGGGCCGGTGCTCTATATACCACACCACCTAGCTGCCCTCACCATAGGGGATTGGAAGTCTAAAGGAGGAAATCAAAATATAATTGGGGAAAAAAGGATAATTAAAATAATGAGCAAGTTTGGTCTTGGAGTACAAAATGAAGCAGGGCAGAGACTAATAATATAGTTCTGTCAAGATAACTCGCTGATCTTAGCAAACACTCTTTTTCAACAGCCCAAGAGGCAACTCTACACATGGACATCACCAAATGGTCAGTATTGAAATGAAACTGATTATACTTTACAGCCAAAGTGGAGAAGTTCTATACAGTCAGTTAAAACAATATCTGGATGACTGTACCTCAACTCATTAGCTTCTTATTGTAAAATTCAGACTTAAATTGAAGAAAGTAGGAAAAGTCATCAGATCATATAGGTAGGGATTAAATAATGTCTCTTATAAATATGATATGGAAGTGATGAATAGATTTAAAGGATTAGACCTGATAGAACTATGAAGAGAGTTCACAGTATTGCTTAGGAGGCACCAAAAAAAAATCCAAAGAAAAAGAACAAGAAAGCAAAATGCTATGTGATGAAGCTTTACAAATAGCTGAGGAAAGAAGGAAAGGGAAAGGAGAAAGGGAGAGGTATACCCAAATGAATACAGAATTCCAAAGAATAGTAAAGAGAGATACAGATTTCTTAAATGAGCAATATAAAGAAATAGAAAGAAAGCAACAGAATGGAAAAGACAAGAGATCTATCTCTTCGAGAAAGTTAGAGACATCAGGGGAACATTTCATGCAAAAATGGGCATGATAAAAGACAAAAGGGTAAGGGCTTAATCAAAGTAGAAGAGATTAAGAAGTGGCAAGAATATACAGAAGAACACAGAAGAAAGACTTTAACATCACTAATAACTATGGTGGTAGAAATTCTGGGGAATGAAGTCAAGTGGGCCTTAGAAAACATTGCTAACAATAAGGCTAGTGGAGGTGGAGGAATTACAGCTGTGCTATTTAAAACCCTAAAAGATGATGCTGTTAAAGTGCTGTACTCAATATGCCAGTAAATTTGGAAAACTCAGCAGTGGCTACTGGATTGGAAAAGATCAATTTGTGTCCCAATCCTAAAGAAGAGCAATGACAACGAATGTTCAACTTACCAAATAATTGTGCTCATTTCACATGACAGCAAGGCTATGCTTATGATTCTGCAAGCTAGGCTTTAGCAATATGACAACTGAGAATTACCAGAAGATCAGACAGTTTTTAGAAGAGACAAAGGAAATAGAGACCAAACTGCCAGTATTTGCTGATTTATGGAGAAAGTAAGGAGTTCCAGAAAAAAAAAAAAGACAAAAACAACAACAACAAAACATTTACTTCTGCCTCATTGACTACTTTAAAGCCTTTGACTGTGTGGATCACAAGAAAATGTGACAAGTCCTTAAAAAGATGGGAGTATAAGATCATCTTACCTGTTTCCTTGAGGAGCCTGTATGTGGGCCAAAAAGTAACAGAACGAACATGGAACAACTGATCGGTTTAAGCCTGGAAAAGGAGTATAACGAGGCTGTATATTGTCACCTTATTTATCTAACTCATATGCAGAGTACATTACACAAAATCCTAAACTGGCTATATGAAAAACTGGAATTAAAGTTGGCAGGAGAAATATCAACAATCTCAGATATATGATGGAAATGAAAGAGGAGAATATAAACACTATCTTGAAGCTTAACATTAAAAAACAAAAAAAGGAAACAACAACAACAACAACAAAACTAAGATCTCGGCAACTGGCCCCATTACTTCCTGGCAAATAAAGGGAGAAGAAATGGAAGCGATGTTAAAGTTTATATTCTTGGGCTCAAAGATCACTGCAGACAGTGACTGTAGCCATGGAATTAAAAGACATTTGCTCTTTGGAAGGAAAGCTGTAGCAAATCTGGATGGCAAACTAAAAAGCAGAGATATCACCTTGTTGTCAAAAGTCCATGTAATCAAAGATACGTTTTTTTTCCCCATTAGCAATGTATGGCTGTGAGAATTGGATTATAGAAAAAGCTAAGAGTCACAGAACTGAAGCTTTCAAATTGTGGTGTTGGGGAAGATTCTTGAGAGCCTCTTGGACAGCAAGAGATCAAATCAGTCTATACTTAAAGAAATTAATTCATACTTTTCACTGGAAGGTCAAATGCTATAGCTGAAACTTGAATACTTTGGCCACATAATGAGAAGAAAGGACTCGTTGGAAAAGACACTGAAGTTGGGAAAGAAAGGGAGCGGCCGAGAATGAGATGGATGGATAGTGTCATGGAACAATGAACATGAGGCTGGACAGACTTTGAGAGATAATGGAGGTTAAAAGGGCCTAGTGTGCTATGGTCCATGGGGTTATGACGAGTCAGACACAGCTGAACTACTGAACAACAACAAACACAATTATATCAGATTATACAACTTTTCAAAACGTACCACACTTTAGCTTGCCATTATTCTCAGTGAGTCTCATTCTTCAACTTGTGGCTTCAAAGCAAAATTTATGTAGAAAGAATCAGAAATTTTTTAGTCCTTACTCCCTGATAGGAGTGAAAGTGCAGAATGTTTTCTTCTACATGACTTTATTGTACCCTGTTGAGCAAGTATGAAAGAATCAGGTTTAAGAATAATTGCAATTTTTAGTGCATTTTTAATGAACATAAACTAAATTGATGGTTTTGGGGACATTGTTGCTTCATCTATTCTAAATTATCATTCAGTACACCAGGAGAGTAATTTACTGAATTTAAAGCTACCTGGTAGCTTTACAAAATCCAATAGCCACAGGACTGAAGGGGGTCTTCAAAAAATTGTGTAATCTGCCTAGGACTATCTGGAATGCTTTTCCTTTTCATTTCTACCTCTTACTGACTTCATCTCCTTCAAGACTCAACAGAAATTCTGCCTTCTGCAGGAGGCATCTCTGGGTCACCTTAGCCTCTAGTATCTCCCACCACTTTTTTACTAGCTAAGTCATTGAATCTGTCTGGCTCAGTTTCCTAACTGAAGAATAATAATTGCACCTATCTCCCAGCATTGTTGTGAAAAATGTGATAATATTTATAAAGCAATTAGCAAAGTGGCTGGCACATAGCAAGCACTATATAAATGTTAGATATTATTATTATTATTAGTTTTATTATTAGTGTTTGTTCAATTTAGAATAAAAAATTCAATGAGATGAGGAGAGGTTATCTGTCCTTGGTGAAAGGCATTCCCATTTGGATCCATCAAAATAACTAACAGGGCATAAGTCCAACTGTAACACTGTCTCAGCAAAATTCTGAAGAGGAATACCTCCTTGCTACCTTCTCCCCTCTACCCCCACACACACACACACACACACACACACACACACACACACACACATATATACCCACTCTTCATAATTTTCCTCACCATAGTGTTGGGAGTAGAGGAAGGAAGAAAGTGAGTATGAAGCCTGTTCTGTAAACCTCCAACCCTGAACAAATCACTTATTCATTCACTAGCATTTATTAAATGCCTTTTTCAAGGCAGAAGACTATATTGGGATATGGGGAAAATACAATGTGTAGGTAAGGCTCTCTTCATGGATCTCTAAATTTAGTAGACAGATAAAACACTAACTCAGATACTTATAATAATAGCTAGATGGATGCTTGCCAGACATTTTCACAAGATATACCTAAGAGGAATCTTATGAGGTGATGTGGTGAAGTGATCATAGAGCTGACCTGAAAATCAACAAGACCTGACTAAGTCACATACTGGCTTCTGTGACCCTGGCCAAGTCACTTAACTTCATAGCACTCTGAGTAAATCCATAAGAAGAGAGGGTTTTGGTGACACCAATCTCTTCCTTCTTCATTGTGCTGTCTGTCTGAATGCACCTCATTCTAATTTGCCAGATCATTCTTTGTATCCTACCCCCCAATTGTGGCAGGAGAAGAGTTTCTTTTGCTAGTACCTACCACAGGTCCCTATCCTTTCAGTGAGAAAGGCCAAGCATTCTCCTTTGGATAACTACTGTCTAATTTTGCTTGCAATGTTCTTTTGGCAAAGAATTCTTCTCTTGGTGATCAAGTAAATGCATTCTGTCCTTTCTCCCCTGTGCCCTGTAGAAAGCTAATTGCATTGGAATGCCTTAAGGCCAGTAAAGTTCATTCATTAAATAAATGTTTACTTATCTACTGTGGTGCTAACTCTGTGCTGGGGACTCTGGAGGACATGAAATAAAGAAGAAATCATTTCTGCCCTCAAGAGTCCAGACTCTTTGGGAAGATAAGACCAACCTTGAAGAAAGATGGAGAATGATTCAAAGAGGATGATAAAAGCCAGCGTGTGGTGGTGTGATACAGACCATATACCCAAAAGATAAAGAAATTTAAAGGAAGATAGAGTCATTGTGTAGTGAGGTTAGTTAGAAAAGGCTTCTGGGAGTGGGCGAATCTTCAGTACTTCCAGTTCAAAACTTCTCTATACAGAATCACAGATTTTGAGAGTTAAAATGGGCCTCAGGGGCCATCTAGCCCAACCCATACCTGAAAAAAATAATCGTTTCCGCAACATACTTGACATGAGATCATCTAGCCTACACCTGAAGACCTTCAAAGACAGTGAACCCGCTGGCTCCCAACGCGTACAGTTGCACATACCAATGTCAACCAATATGAAGAAGTTGTTTGTTTTAAGCTTAAAATTGGCTCTTCACAACTTCCATCCATTACTTCTAGTTCTGTCCTCTGATGCCAACCAGAATCAGTTGAATCCCCTTTTCGCATGACTAAATCCCTGAAGACAACTACCATGGCCCTAGTCTACCCTCTACCCCTCCCGGAGTCTTCTTTTTTCCAGGACAAATACAACCAGGGACTTCTATGAACTGCAATGGCTTAAATTTGAAGCCCAGAGACATCCTAGTTGGCCTCCTCTGAGTGCTCTCCAGTTTATCAAAATCCTTCCTACTCTGTTGCATCCAGAGGTGATCATAATAATGTAGTATGACAAGAGTGGAGCATAATGGTGCTACCACATTCTTATTCTTGGAAGTAATGTCTCTCTTCATGTACCCTAAAATCACATTGGACTTTTGACTGCTAAATCACATAACTGACCTCATGTTGCCTTTCCAGCCCAACAAAACTTCCAAATCCTTTTCTTTCAGACAAACTGGTTTCTCCCTCATCTTGTCATTACTTTCTTTCCTGTTACTCACTTCTCTGTCCTTTGTAAGCTGTCTGTTAGCCTCATCACTTCATCTAATAGTTTAGTAATCGAGTAAAAACAAAACAAACAAACAAAATAAAACAAAAAAACCCCACCAAAGTCAATTTAGCATAACCTGTGCTCCCTGAAGCCATGATGGCTTCTTTGCTTCCCTTTCTATATTTTAATCATTATCTCTTGAATTATGTGTTCTATAATGGACAACACTTTCTCAGTGCTCTTTCTACTTGACTTCTGTATATGCTTTGACGCTGTCAACCACCCCCTTCTATAGAACTATCCTCTGTTGGTTTGCATAATATTGTTATCTCTTGGTGCTCCTCCGCCTGTTTGATCTTTTTTTCTTGTTCATCTTTGCCAAAATATCATACTACCAAAATGCTCTGTATGAGCATTCTCTAAGGGTCTGTCCTTTTCTCCTCTCTCATCATACTCTCTCTCTCTCTGGTCATCTCATCAGTTCCTACCTATTCTATTATCATCTCCATGTAGGTGTTATATATATCTATCTATCCAATGTGCCCCTCTCTAATTTCTCTCCTGTATCCTTGCCTAGAATCAGCAATTGCCTACTGGCCATTTCTACTTGGATCTCCCCAAACCTAACATGTCTATTTTAGAGTTCATTCTATTTCTCTCCAAACCTATTCCTCCTTCAATCTTTTTTTTTCTTTTGAGGATAACACCATACTTCCCTCTAGTCACCTAGGTTTGTAATCTTAGACTCATCTTTGTCTCTTCCCTTTCTTATTTCCTACATTAAATCAATTTCCAAATTTTGTCAATTCTATCTTCAATTTTTTTTCTTCTCATTTTCTTTGTCACTCATTTCCTGGGTCCCTACTTTCTTATTGTGGCTTCCTTGGGAACTAGATCTCGAAGTGTCTTAGCTTCCTTCCCCACTGTGTGATCCATAGTTTACCATCCTATGTCTCTGCCCCAACTGACTTTGTGTGGTCAGAACTGGCCCTAGTTGGATGTTTTACTCTTTCCCTCAGCTTTGGAGGAGTGCTACATAGCTTCTTGCACACATGATGTCCTGTTCTGGTGACCTGCCACATTCCTTTTGTTCCTAAGTTTTTTTTGCCAGTCAGTGTCAGTTCAGAGTTTTAAAGCACTTGTACTTCTGGGATGACACAGCTAGAAGGCTTTTGCTCCTGAAATATTCTGGTTAAATTGGCTATTGAAGCCCAAACAAATTTCCACAGCCTGGAGCCAGGTTCTCCATGGCACTAGAAAGAAGGAAAAGGGACATGGGTACAGGAGTGGGTTTTGACAGGTGTGTCATGTCCCTGGGTCTGCTAGTGTTGCCTTGTTGCTGATAGTGTCAAAGGCAGGGGAAGGGTACTGAGTGAGCTCAGGGCCAATGAGTGCAGACCAGGAGAACAATGACCATACCTGTCCCAGAATCATACTACCTTGGAAACACCAAAAACTTGTAGACACTTACTGTTTTTTCTAACCTTCTTTTGGAATCTGCATGTCATTGACCACAGAGATAGCTGAAGTTGTTTTATATTTGGTTCATAATTTCTGTTTTGAAGAGGTTTGAGAGGTCACAGTCATCAAAAATTGTCTAGTCTGCCATTTTGTTTCTCATTCGATGTGGAAGCTCTCCTATCTCCACATCTCTTGCATCTGTTCCTTCCTCTCCAGCTATCTTCATCATCTTTCATTTGGAGTATTACAACAACCTTCTAATTAGTCTTTTTACTTGCCTTCTCTCCCCTGTCCAGTCTTTCCTTCACACAACCGTGAAACAGATAATCTTAAAACACATATTTAACCATGGTTGTTTTTTTTTTCTCTTCACAAAAAACTTTGATGGAGCACAGCCAAGATTAGGGGCAGACACCCAGCTGAACTCTCCCAACATTGACCTCCAAACACTTTAAAATAACACCTCAAGTCAAATTCTGGAGCAGCAGAGCCAACAAAAAAATTGGGCTGAGATAGTTATCTGGTGTAAGAAAACTGAAGAGATAGGTAGACGTTTGTAACATCAGGGTGGAGGTCTCTCTGGAACCCACACATGAGTTGGTGGCAATAGCAGCCACAGCAGCATCAGCAGCTTTGGGAGCTCACAGCCAGAGATAGTGAGAGGGTCAGACAACTGCTCAGAAAGTGATTATAGGTGACCCTTTGTTGACAATGGGTATAGCTGGTGCTGATGGGCAACTCCATGACCCATACACAGTTCTGAGTTGCAGTTCCAGGGTGGAAAGGAATTCTAGGGGTCAGTCACAAGGGAGCAGTGGTCCTGTTACATTCTAAAGCAGAGAAGAACACTAGTGCATGCAGATTTAGGGAAATAGGGGCCTTTCCTTGTAAAGACCAGAGTGCAGACCAGGAGAACAATGACCATACCTCTCCCAGGGTCATACTACCTTGGAAACACCAAAAACTTGTAGACACCCAGAGCAAGCTCTGAAAACAGCAGCACACAAAAAAGTTTGAAGCTTGGAACAATGCCTCCCCTCCCCCAAGTGAGCAAAGCCAACTTTAAAATAGCCTGGGAAAATGAGCAAACAGCAACAACAACAACAAAAACGATTTTGAACATAAAATGCTACTACAATGGTAAGGAAGACCAAGGCGTACACTTAGAAGATTACAATGGGAAAATAGCTACAAAAATCCTTAAACTAAATAATTGGACCCAAGCTCAACAAAAATCACTGGAAGAGCTAAAGAAAAAAGAAAAACAAAGAGTGGCAGAGGAAAAATTGTGAAAAAATGACAGTGTTGCAAGAAAATTATGAAAAGAGAATAATGTGGCAAAAGATGCAGTAAAAAATACTGGAAAAAATAGCACCTTAAAACAGAATTGGCCTACTGATAAAGGAGACACAACCGACAAAATGAGAAAAAAAGGTACAAAATCTCCCTGAAGAAAATAACTCCTTAAAAATTAGAATTGAAAGCTAATGACTCCATGAGACATCAAGAAACAACAAAGACAGAAGAATGAAAAAATAGGAGAAAGTGTGAAATATAAAAAAAATGATCTGGAAAATGCATTAAGGAAAGGTAATTTAAGAATTATTGGGTTACATGAAAGCTATGATCAAAGAAAGAACCTAGGCATCATAATTTAAGAAATTATCAAGGGAAACTGCCTGAATATCTTAAATTCAGAGCATAAAATAAAAATTGAAAGAATCTCCCAATCACTTTCTGAATTAGATAATATAAAAATAAAAATAAAAAAACTCTTCAGGAATATTGTAGACAAATTCCAGAGCTGCTAGGTCAAGAGAAAATACTTTGAGCAGCCAGAAAAAAAAAATCAAATATCGTGGAGCCACAGTCAGGATTATACAAGATTTAGGAGCTTCCATGTTAAAGGAGTAGAGAGCTTGCAATATAATATTCTGGAAGGCAAAGGAGTTAGGATTACAACCAAGAATCACCTGCCCAAAAAAGCTGAATGTGTAATTCTTCAGAGGAAAAAAAATAGATATGTAAAGAAATAGAGGGCTTTCAAGCATTCCTTATGAAATGACCAAAGCTGAACAGAAAATTTGACATTCAAACATGAGACTCAAGAGAATCATAAAAAGGTAAAGATGAAAGAATAATCATAAGGGACTCAATAAAGTTAAACAGTTTATATTCCTATATGGTAAGATTTAACTCCTAAGAACTTTATCATTATTAGGGCAGTTAAAAGGAATTTACATAGATAGAAGGCATGGGTGTGAGTTGATTATATTGAAATGATCTCTAAAAAAATATGAAGAGGCAAGAAAGAGAGGTACACTTGGAGAAGGGAAAAGTAGAATGGGGAAAATTTTCTCACATAAAAAAGAGATATGCAAAGAAGAGCTTTTATAATGGAGAGAAAAATGAGAGTGGTGGAGGCAGGCAACACTTAAACCTTATTGGAACTGATTCAAAGAAAAAGGAATATACACACATGTATGTATGTACACATGTATGTATGTATACACACATATGTATGTATGTATGTATGTATATACACATATTCAATTGTGTATAGAAATGCAACTTATCCAATAAGGAAATAGGAAATCCAGGGGATAAACAAAGGAGGAGGAATCATAAAAGGGAGGGTGGACTAAGAGAGGCAGTGGTTAGAAGCAAAATAGATTTTTGAGGAGGGACAGAAATAAAAAGAGAGAGAGAGAGAGAGAGAGAGAGAGAGAGAGAGAGAGAGAGAGAGACAGAGAGACAGAGAGACAGAGGATATCGGGATGGAGGGAAATACACAGTAATCATAACCGTGAATAGGAATATGATTAGCCCACCCATAAAATAGAAGCAGATAGCAGAATAGTTTAGAAACCAGAATCCAACAATATGTTTTATTGTTGTTGTTTGTTTTTGTTTTTGTTTTTGTTTTGCCAGAGACACACTTGAACCAGAAAAAAACACACAGAGTTACAATGAAGGGCTAGAGTAGAATCTGATAGGCTTCAGCTGAAGTAAAAAAGGGAAGGGTAGCAATCATGATCTCAGACCAAAAAAAAGCAAAAATAGACCTAATTAAAAGAGACAATCTGGGAAATTTTATTTTGCCCAAAGGTATCATAAATAATGGAATAATACCAAAAATTTTTACAGCAAGTTTCTCTGATAAAGGCTTTATGTCTCAAATACATATTGAGTATAGGACTGAGTCAAATCTATAAAAATAAGAGCCATTACTTAACTGATAAATGGGCTGAGGGTATAAACAGTTTTCAGAATAATAAATTAAAGCTTTCTGTAGTCATATAAAATGCTCTAAATCATTATTGATTAGAGAAATGCAAATTAAAACCACAGAGGCATCACCTCACACCTATCAGAAATGACACATGTTGGAGGAGATGAGGGAAAAATAGGTAAATTAATGAATTGTTAATTGAGTTGTGGAGAGGTTGGACTATTCTGGAAAACAATTCAGGACTCTGCCTAACAATAACCTTTGATCCAGCAATAACACTGCGTGGTGTGTATATATATATATATATATATATATATATATATATATATATATATATATATATATATAATTATATATATATATATATATATACATTCATATATATATATATTCAAAAATATTTATAGCAGCTCTTTTTGTGGCGACAAAGAACTGGAATTGAGGAGATACCCATCAACTGGAGAAAGGCTGAACAACTTGTGGCATATTATTAAGATGGTGTACTGTTGTGTTATATAAAACAAGAGAGGTGGCTTAAGAAAAACATGGCAAGACCTAAATGAACCAATGCAAAGTGAAGTGAGAAGATAGGATATCATTGTGCACAGTAACAGCAATGTTGTAATGATGATCAACTATGAAAGACTTGGTTACTCTGATTACTTTAATACAATGATACAAGATAATTCCAAAAGACTCATGATGAAAAAAAAAATGGTGTTCACCTCCAGAGAGAGAACTGGTGATCTCTGAGGGCAAATTAAAGCATAATTGTCTCATTTTCTTTATTTTTCTTGCTTTTTTAAAAATATGACTAATACTAAAATAAGTTTTACATGATTTCACATGTATAATTGGGTGGGGAAGGGATGGAGGGAGAAAATTTGGAACTCAAAAAAAAGAATGTTAAAAATAAGTGAATAGTAAATTTGAAATAATTTTCTGATGGGGTGAAATACAAAATACTCAACTTGGAACTTGAGGCCCTTTAAAATCTGGCTCCCACCTACTCTAGCAGCCTTATTTCACTTTATTCATGATCTTACACACTCTGCTCCAATAAAGCTGTTTTACTGGCTGTTCCTCATACAATACATTCCATATCTCACCTCACTGCCTTTGCACAGGTGATCCCCCAAGCCTTCAGTATACAAACTCTTCCCCTCTACCTCATGGAATTCCTCACTTCCTTCCAAAAACACCTCAAATGCCACTTCCTGTTTACAGCCTTTCTGGATCTCCCCTTGTTAGTATTCTATCTCCTTGTTGAAAATAATTTGTATTGTTTTGTATAAATTTTGCATTTATTCATATACTCACATGTTTTATCTCCTCAGTGGAAGGCATACCTCTTGAAGGTAGGGAATGTTTCATTTTTGTTTTTGTTTCTCCAGCTCCTAGCACGGTGTTTTCTGCCTACTTGAATAAATGTTTGCTGGATTGGATTGGATTGGATCAAATCCTTTAAAACCTAATTAAATACCTCTCCTGATCTCCCCAGTTTGTAAAGGCTTTCCCTTCCTTGGGCCCAGCATAGCACTTGGTTCCCTAACGCTTTATGCTCATATAACACATTTTCATTATACATAGCTAACTCTGTTGTTATGAAATATCTACTAGACTGTAAGCTCCTTTAGGGCCAGCACTATACCTTATCTGTTTTACCTAAATTTTCAGTCCTTCCTTGTACCTTGTCCAATGCTCTTTGCACAATAGATGCTTAATAAACAATTGTGGTATATGTTCACCTTTCTCTTTAGTGACTTTTCCTGGTTCCCTCATACTGTCCCTTGTCTTCCTATTCATTCTCCAAAACCCCAACCACTACCTATGCTTATTCTCCTGGTGAATTACAAACTCTCAACTTAATCTGCTGCTGCTCCTAGTTCTATAAAATTTTCCTTATCCCAGTGTTCTATTGCCTTGTAACTCAGGCTTTGGTGACCATGTTACACTTTTAAGGAAACATATTTGCATTTTTGCATAGGTCTTTAATCCCCCACCCTTACCTAATGACCACTGAGATTTGAGCGCAGTGATTGATTAGCAGAGAATATGTTAAGAGGCAGTCCTGGACTTTCAGCATTCTCAAACCACAAGCTATAAATGGGCTTCTTACTTCATCTATGTATAGGGCCACTCTTAAAAGAGACCCCTGCTACTAACATTGATAGTCCCATTAACTTATTCTTTTGCCCTCCCCATGACACATGAACAAATATGCTCTTTTTCAACTCAATTCTGTTTCCTATTTCCACCCAAAATCAGAGCTTTAGGTCATAGTCATACCTACATTTCATAGGAAAGCAATCAAATTAAAATAAAACAAACAAAAGCCATCTTACACAGCAACCCTAAATTATATATCTTTCTTCTTCTTCTTCTTCTTCTTCTTCTTCTTCTTCTTCTTCTTCTTCTTCTTCTTCTTCTTCTTCTTCTTCTTCTTCTTCTTCCTCTTCTTCTATCACAGCTGAACTTCCTACTGGGCCTTTGGAACCATGGAACAGTAATTTGAAATGGCCTGGTAGATAGAATTGTGGTCATGGGCTAGCTCACCTTCCCAATGTCACTGTACTGAAGAAAGAAGGGAATGGAGGGAAGAAAGAAAGAGACTGAAAAATCAGGACCACAAAAAGACCCTTCACACTTCATGAGAATTGGAAGGGTCTAGCTATGGCTTTTAGCTACAGGTCTGTGTTTCTATTAAAAACCAAACAGGAATCTGGAATAGCTGTTTAAAATGAGTGTAAATATTTACTCTCGTACACTGAATATTCTTGTGACATTCAGTCCCTTGCATATTGCCAGCAGAGAAGGGGTGGGAAGACTGGGATCCAAACAAAGTCTCTTTTTCTCCCTAGGAACACAGCAAACATGTTGTAAAGAAGTAAAATGGTTTTAAATTGCCCACCTCAGGTCTCCTATAGGACTTCCAGGCACTTGGTCTCTTCTGGGGATCCACTCAGTGATTGCAGTCTCGTTAAAAAAAAAAGTCTTCCCTTTATTTCTCAAAAGCAGAAATCTGAGCAAAACCTTGCACATTTGGACTAATTGGTCTTAACCTTTTGCCCTTCCCATTACAGAAAAACAACTGAAAGCTTTTTCAGTATAGCAGAGATCCCTAAATCCGCTCACAGTCAGAACAGCTGTGTGACCATGGAACCATCACTTAACTTCTCTGAGCATCAATTTACGCATGTGCAAAATGGGAAGATAATATTTGCTGCATTAATCTCACTAGCTTATTATAAGGAAAGTATCTTGTAAAATAAACTTGAGCAGTTATGGTTATTAGACCAAAGTTACATCTGAGTATTCATTCAACAGAGAGTGACTAAAAACCTACTGTATGTGATGCTCAGTGAGTAATACACACATGAATGAATTCTGATCCCTGCCTGGCAGGATTTCATAGTCTTGTAAGGGGGAAGATATTAACGTAGAAGATTTCCATGTAAAGTAGTCACATAAAGGAGAATAAAGCAGCTGGGCTGTGGTATGTTCCTCCTCTGATACCACAGCCCTTTGTACTCTGATCCTGCCCTTTTAGGATCGAGATTTAGGTCTGGGAGGAAACTTCAGAAGCAATGGAGTCCGTCCTTAACCCTGTATCCCCTCCTTTTATAGATGAAACTGAGCCCAGAGCTGTTGTAATTTGCCTAATGATAAATAAGCAGTACTAAGGTAAGTGTTCTTTCCCCTGAATCACACTGCTTCTCCTTGTGATTATTTTTATTATTATTTATGTTTATGCATGTCTTATACTCCCCTATTCAAAGGTCAGCTTCTTGAGGGTTAGAACATTGTCTTGTATCTTTTTTTTTTTTTTACCATCTCAGTACTTTGTAAATTGTAGGCCCCTCCTGGCTTCCTTCAAGTCCCAGCTAGCATCCTACCTGCTACAAGAAGCCTTTTCCCTTTCCCTTTAGTGCCGGTATTTTACCTCTGTTGATTATCTCCAATTTATCCTGTATATATCTCATGCGGACACAGATGCTAACTTGTGAACTCCTTGAGAGAAGACTGTTATTTGCCTTTTTTTGTATCCCTAGTGCTAAGACACAGTGCTTGGTACCTTCCATTCAATGCAATTAGTAAACATTTATTAAGTACCTGATACTTATATATATATATATATATATATATATATATATATATATATATATATATATATACATACATACATACATATACACACACATATATATTTACATATTACATATATATATGTATATATATATACATTCACACACAGACTACATATACACACACATATATATTTGTATGTGTGTTTGTGTGTGTGTGGGTGTGGGTGTATGTACATCTGTATCTCAGATTTAGGACTAGAAAGTAGGTTCCAAGGCCATGCATAAATATGTTTAAAAAATAAATATGAAGTAAGAACTGGGAAAGAACACTAAAAAACTTAGGGGATTAGGAAAGGCCTTGCATAGGAATTAGTTCTTGAGATGAGTCTTGAAGGAGGCTAGTGATTCTCAATGGCATAGATAAGCAGGAAGTACATTCCAAGCATGGCAGAATAGCCTATTCAAAGGTACAGGTAGGAGATTAAGAATTTTGTAGCAGGGATAGTGAGTTGGCCTTTTGGTTAGATTGTAGAGTGAGTGTGGAAAGGGGAATAAGCCCAAAAAATCTGGAAATGTTAGCTGGAAACAGATTTTTGAAGGACGTTAAATGCCCAAATGGAAGAGTTTCTATTTTATCCTATGTGCAATAGGGAACCATTGGTACTTCCTGGGCAGGGAATTGATCTGGGATTTTAGCAATAACATTTTGGTAGCCGTGTGGAGGATGGATTGGAAAAACATATAGATTATGTAGCAGATTATTGCACTAGGCCAGGCAGGAGGTGCTGAGGGCCAAAGTTGGGTAAGGGTCACATGAGTTGAGAGAAGGTGGGGGATGAAGAGAGAGATGCAAAAGATGTTGAATAAATTATGATCAATAGGTCTGGACAGCTAATTAGACGTAAAAGTTGGCTGTCATGTAATATCCTTAAGAGAAATAGGAAACATGGGAAAAAAGACGAGATTGGGACACATATAATTATTTTTCTTTTAGAAATGTTGAGTTTGAGATGCCTATAGGACACACAGTTCAAAATGGCTACTAGGCAGTTGATGAGTTGGGATTGGGGGTCAGGAGAGACTAGGAGTAACTAGAGATCTAGGAGTCACTTGCATGGGGATGATTATTGAACCCCTGAGAGCAGATGAGATCACTGAGAGGGCATCAAAAGAAAAGAATAGAGCCCAAAACAAAGCCTTAGTTAGGGAGCAGTCATGGAAGATGATATAGTGAAAGAAATTGGAGATGGATGGCCAGACAAGTAAGAAGAGAAAGAAGAAAGAACAGTGTCACTATAGGACAGGGAGAGTACTATCTAGGAGGAGAAGATGGTCAAGTATAAAATACTGTTGAGACCACAAGAAGGATGAGTGGGCGGGAGAGTGTTGCAATTAGAAGAAATGATGTGAGCAAAGAAATAGTGGAGGATACACAAGTCCTACTCCAAAGAAAAGTAAGCAGTGCCATGTGGCTGGATCTTAGCATAGGGATAGTTGAGTAGTTGCATGTAGGTGGAGAAAATTTCAGGACCACGGCATGTTAGCCCTTGATAGTCAGATAGGAATATCTACTTTTCAGTCAGCAAATAATTTGAATTAGGTAAAGAACGTGATGTTATATAGAAGTCTTGGTAGGTAGTTGAATTAAAAATGAAATATAAAATTTTTAACAGCATGCATCTTATCTTTTATATCCAGGGGAATGCTAGTAAATGTTTAACCCATACAAAGCAAGCTCTTAAGATTAATCAGCATTATTAACAATTTCTCCATCATGTTCTTCCAGGGGTGGGGAACGTGTGGACTTGAGGCCATACATGGCCTTCTAGGTCTTTGAGTGAGGCCTTTTGATTGAGTCTAAGTTTTATAGAATCAATCTTTTATTAAGGGGACTTGTTCTGTGAACTTTGGATTCAGTCAAAGGGCCTAACTTGAGGACCTAGAGAGCCACCTGTGGCCTTAAGGCCAAAGGTTCCTACCCCTCGTAGACAATCCACAAAACAAGAAATCAAGCCCTGAGTTGTAGCCCTTGTCAATTTCTGATGTGTAATACTTCTTGTTGCTGAGTCGTTTTTCAGTTGTATCTGATTCTTCATGACCCTTTTCAGGATTTTCTTGGCAAAGTGGTTTGCCATATTCTTCTCCAGCTCATTTTATGGATGAAGAAACTGAGGAAAACAGGGATAAGTGACTTGTCCAGGATCACATAGCCAGTAAGTGACTGAGGCCAGATTTGAACTCAGGAAGATGAGTCTTTCTAACTCCAGATCCATCACTCTATCCACTGTATCACCCTGCTGCCCATAATACTAAGTATTACATAAATACTAAATATTAAATATTATATGTAATGCTAAAATCATTCAACTCAGTGAAAATTTAACAATTGACTCTTGCAAACTGGTTCAAGTTCCCTCCAACAAACCCCAGCTTGTATCTTCCCTCTCTTGCTCTAAACATTTTTGAATACATTTTTCTACAGTATACTCTCTCCAGATTTTTGTGACACTGCTTTCCTAGTTCTCCTCTTCCCTTCTTCACCCCCATCTATCCTACTGCTCCTGCTTGGTCTCCCATAACATTTCCATTTCTGGCTTCCTGACTGTGGGTTTTCCCCAAAGCTTTTGAATGGGCCCTCACCTCCTTTATGCTCCGCCTTAGTAATCTCATCCACTCTCATGGATCCAACTCTCATCTTCATGCAGATGGTTCCTAATTCTATATGTTCTATGTGTTCTTATCTCTGTATGTTTAGTCCCAATCTCTTTTTTTTTTTTGAGCCTTACTGCCTATTGGATATCTCTACCTGAATGTTCTATAAGCATCTCAAACTCATATTGTCTAAAATGGTTCTCATCTTCCTCTCTAAAGCTGTTCCTCCTCCAAACTTCCCTACTTCTGTTAAGGATACTGCATCCTTCCTGCCACATAGGTTTCCAAACTCAGATTCATTCATGATTCTTTTCTCTTCCCCTTCCCCAATAACAAATTAGTTTTAAAATTTTATCAATTCTAAGCCCTTGCCCTGCACCCACAACAATATGTCTTGCATCCTTCCCTTTCTATCTACTCAGAAAGATATACATGAAGTCCAAGCCCTATCACCTCTTGCTAGACTTTTGCATTTGCTTCCTGATTAATCTCCATGGTTCTAGCCTCTCCTTTTTTCAACCCATCCTCCACATAGCTGATAAAATGATCTTTATAGGATACCTCCTCCTACTCCTTTGCAGAGTATGGAGGGGGTGTTTAGGGGTATGGAACATTAGATTTAATCATATATATATGTATATATGTGTCTATATATAAATATATACATATATGATTATTGAATATTTTAAGCAAAAGGAAGAATTTAAACATATTTTGTAAGACATCACCTTCTGGAAGGGGAGAGAGAGGGTCACAAGGAGAAATTTAGGCTATACAAAGCAAAAGACATCAATAAAAATGAAACCAGCAACAGTAACAACCTTTCCTCTGTGAATACTGTATCAATCTTTACCAATAAAACACAAGCGCTAGTTGGGACAGAGGATCAGGGAAATAATAATTTTCCCCAAGCACAATTCTAACCATGTTATTTATCTGTTTAAAAGATTCTCAAAAGCTCCCTCTTCTCTGTAGGATAAAATACACACTTCTTGGCTTGACATTTAAAGCCCTTTACAGTCTTTCTTCAACCTACCTTTATTTGTTTTTCAATGTTTTATTGATTTTTTTCAAATATTGCTGTCATTTCCAAATAATATGCTTTCCCCAATAGAATTCTCATTTGGAACAAAGGACAATTAAGCAAAGCAAGCCGACCCATTAACTTTGTCTGAACGCCCATGTCACATTCCATAGCTACCTCTCTAAAAATATGGAGAAAGGTACCTTTCATCATCAGTCCTTTTGAGTCAAGAAAGTTTATCACATTGATCTGAGTTCTAATGTCTTCTAGTGGTGCTTTCATTTAAATTATTGTGGTAGTTGTTTCTCCTTACTTAGCTCTGTATCAGGTCAGACAAGGGCAATGGAAAGAGTCCCAGATTTATAGTCAAAGACCTGGAGTAAAATTCCAGGCTTGCCACTTACTAGTTGTATGACCTTACGCAAGACATATGAGGTCCCTAAATTTGAAAACATGGTTATTTCCAAGTTTCTTCAAGTTTCTTATTGTTATTGTTTCTAACAGTACATTCATATTTGACTGTACTTATATACTATTATTTATTCATCCATTCCCTAGTTTATGGGCACTCACTTTGTTTCTGATGTTTTTTCTACCTTAAAAAGTGGGACTATAAATATTTTGTTATCTATGGGACATGTCCTCTATGACCTCCCTGAAGAGCTTGTTTTATTGAATATGTTAAGCATTCCTCCTCTATTATCTTATTTATCTATGCATGTATTTAACATTTTATATATTAATATATAATGCAACTTACATGTATATAATATGTATACATATCTATGTACATATGTGTATATGTATATATCTATATCTATATCTATACATATACAATTATGTGCATGTGTTTGTATGTCTGTGTACTCGTCTCCCTGTCTGTATATATAGTACAACCTAACTTCTAGCCAGCTGAAGTTGAATTAAGACAATTTACAAATCAGTGAAGTTTAGATTCATGAGGTTTTACTGTAAATAAATCTCAGGCCAAACTAGATTGAGAGTCCATTTGGCATTTACACTTTTCTACAATTTGAATGTTCTTTGCAAAAAGCAACATTAAGGAGAGGCATCAGGGTATAGATGAAAGAGTCCAGCTTTGGGAAGACTTGGGACCTAAGGTTCTTGCCTTAGTTCTGCTTTTAGGTACTTTCATGTCCTTAGTTGGGCAAGTCCTTTTACCCTGAGGGGCATTCCATGAAGGGACTGAGTGTTCTCCAGGTGTCATCTTAATTCAGTCCAATAATAGATTTTTGAATATGTCATATGCACAAGATGTTGTGCTGACCATTAGAGAGACAAAGACAAGAATCAAAGCAACTCTTGCCCTGGAGGATCTCCTATGAGGTGATTTTACTGTCTGACTGGATGAGCTTAGTTGGGACCAGATAATATAACTTTATCTATACTATAGACGAAGTATTCTACATAACCTCATTCAAATCAAATGTTAGTGCTTATATGAAATACAAGTGCTGGGGGAAAAAAAATGAAAGACTCTCTTTAAACTATCATATGTATCCACCCCTTAGCTACTTACCCAAATCCTACATGTCCTTCATGGCTCAGCTGAGGTTCCACTTCCTTCACATAGTCTTTGCAAATCACTCTGGTCTGCAGGGATTTTTATCTCCTTCAAACTCTGAGCACTTATTGTACAGGCTCTCTGAATTAGAAATCAATAACAATGTGGTATAGAAGGAAGCAACTAGAGTCAGCATGGCATAGTGGAAAGTGCCCTGAATTTGGAGCAAGAAGAACTGGGTTCAGATCCTAGCTTTACTACTTGTTACCTGTATAACAATGGATGTCATATAATTTCTCAGCTTTTCAGTTACCTTTTTATTAAAATGAGGAAGTTGGACTCTGAGTCCCTTCCATCCCTAAATATTATGAATCTATGAAACCTGGGTTATGGCCCTCTACTTTACCCTAGTCTTGACATCATGGATTGATTGTGAAAGGCAATAAAATACAATGGAAAAAGAACTATATCTGGGGCCAGGGGAATGAGTTTAAAATGCTCTCTCTTTGGCATAATACTTTGTGTGACCTTGCAGAAGTCAATGAATGTCTTTAGACCTCAGTTTCTTCATCTATAAAATGAGGGGGAGGGCTGAAACTAGATGGACTCAGAGGACTCTTCCACTTCTAGATGTATGATCTTCATGACCCTAAGAACTAAAGTCTCTGGGCCTTTTTTGCCAAATCAGGTCACACCATCGAGCATTTATTAAACACGTACCATATGCCAGGCACTGTGCTAGGTGCTATGAATATAACTATGAAAAGAAAGAAAGCCACTCCCTGCCTTCAGATGGCTCACATTCTAATGAGGGAAGACAAAAGGAAGTTGTAAAACAGAGAGGTAGAGGAGTGGAGTGGGTGGGGGATAACCCTTTGGGACAATGGTACAAAAAATCCAGAGAGTCATTGTTGTTCATCTCTCGTTCTTAAAGAGGACCAATGACATCAAGAGGATGGCTTCTGGACTTGTGAATGGTGAACTGGATTTAAGTGAAGCAGAGCTGCGCAAAGTCTTCATCTTCACTCTCTCCTCCAGAACCACTGAAATCTGGGGCAGCTAGGTGGCACAGTGGAAAGAGCACTGGCCAGTCAGAAGGACATGAGTTCAAATCTGGTCTCACACCAAACACTTGACACTTACTAGCTGTGTGACCCTAGACAAGTCACTTAACCCCAATTGCCTCACCAAGAAAACAAAACAAAACAACAACAACAAAACAAAACAAAAACAAAAAACAGAGTCACTGAAGTCCAGTGGCAAGATAAAAGTCAAAATGACTAGCAATGGCCAGGATGGCCCAGAGAGTCTTGAGTGTAGATGTGGCTGGCCTGAATATCCCCTCCTCCCCTTAAAATGGAGATTCTGGTATGAACCAGTCAATCAGAGGGGAAAAGCCATGGGGAGGAAGATACTTCCATGGTGAGAAGTCTAGGAAGAAGGTGAACTTCCACTCAGTCAATCAGTAAACATTTGTGAAGCACCTTTTACGTGCCAGACACTGTGCTAAGTGCTGAAGATGCAGAGGGTGACAAAAGGTAGCTCCTACCCTCAAAGAACTCACAAACTAATAAAGGAGAAAACATGCAAACAACTATTTGCAAACAAGCTACATATAGGTTAAATAGGAAGTAATTAACAGAGAGAAGGCACTAGAATTAAGAGACTGGGAAAGGCTTCCTATAGAAAGTTGGGATTTGAAAGAAGCCAAGAGATAGAAATGAGGAGGGAGAACATTCTAGGTATAGGGGATAACCAGGGAAAATACCTGGAGAGGGGAGATAGAATGTGTTTTGCGAAAAACAGCAAGAAGGCTGGTGCCACTGGTTGAAAAAGTACATGGGGGAGTGTAAGATATAAGAAAATTGGAAAGGTAAGGGGGAGGGATGTGGGGCTAAGTTATGATAGGTTTTGAATATCAAACATAATTTTGTATTTGATCTGGAGATAATTGGGAATCATAAGAGTTTATCAAGTAGGAGGAAGGGCATATCAGACCTGTGCTTTAGATAAATTACTTTGGTGACCAAATAGGGGGTGGAGTGGAGTGGGGAGAGCCTCATGACTGGCAGACCAACTAAGAGTCAATTGCAGTAGTCCAGACTTGAGGAAATAAAGGCTTATATTAGGATGGTGTCAGTACCAGGAAAAAAGAATGGAGAGTATTTGAAAGATGTTATGAAGGTGAAATTAAAAGACCTTAGTAATAGAGTAGATATGGAGGGTAAGAGATAGTGAGAAGGACGACACTTAGATTTTGAACCTGGGGGACTAGGAAGATAGTGGTTCCCTCAATAATATTAGGGAAGTTTGGAAGCTTGGAGAATTTGGACAGAAAGATAATAAATTCAGTTTTGGACATGTTGAGTTTAAGATGCCTATGGGACATCTAATTGAGATGTCTAAGAGGCAATTAGAGTTGCCAACTGGAGATCAGCAGAGAAGTTAGGGCTGGATTAGTAGATTTAAGAGTCTTCAGCATGAGAATGATAATTGAATCCATGGGAGCTGATGAGATCATCAAGAGAAGAGGGCCCTGGGCAGAGCCCTGTGAGAAGCCCTCGGTTTGAGGGCCTCTCCTGGATAAAGATCCAGCAAAAGTAACTGAAACATGGAAAAGGTTTCTGTGGCATGATAGAGAAAGTTTGGAGAGTGAGAAGTGCAAATACATCTCACCTGTAAAATGAGATAATAATAGATTTCTTGTCTCACGGATGGGGAACCTGCAGCCTCAAGGCCATGTGGCTTTCTAGGTCCTTGGGTATGACCTTTTGACTGAGTCCAAGTTTCACAGAACAAATATTTTTATTAAGGGGATTTGTTCTATGAAGTTTGGATTTAGTCAAAGGGTCACACTTGAAGACCTAGAGGGCCACAGGTTCCCCACCCCTGGTAGAAGTTAGATCAGCCAAGATCTTGAGATCACTTGAGATCTATGCCTTCAGATTTACTGCCTTACGTAAATTTGCTTTCTTGTTAATGATTGTCTTGGGTTGTAGTGCTTTCACTCACAGGGACAGTATTATAAAGTTGAAAGGCTCTTATTGCCTGTGTAGTCCAACTCATACCTGACAGAGAATCCCCACTACAATATACCTGGTAAGTATACATCAATCTGTTTGAAGAGCTCCAATGAGGGGAAACCCTCTACCTCCCAAGGCAGCCCATGATGCTCTTGTTAAAATTTTTTTCTCTCTATATCAATCATAATTTGCCCCTTTGTACTTTCTACCCATTGCTTCTATTTCTACCATCTGAGAATGAACAGAATAAAGTCTTTCAAGTGATAGACCTTCAGATATTTGAAGATGGCTACTGTTTCCTGCTGGAGTCTTCTCTTCTTCTGGCTAAATTCGAAATAATGAATGATCCCAAAATATTTCCCAACACCAAGGGCAATATTTTTAATACTAGCCATCTTCCCAGTGATGCTATATGCCAGGAAATTATAAAATATCATGTTCTTTGAAAAGTGAGAATTGAGGATGACTCTTTCACAAATTATCCTCCATTCTAGGAATGCACTCCCTTCTCACATTTGTCTCTTAAGGAATCCCTGGTTTGCCTCAGAGCTCAGTTCAAGAACAACCTTATACAAGAGGCATTTCCTGATTTCCCCAAATCCTAGGGTCTCTTCCTCTCAACTAATTTTATATTTGTTTTACTTATATCTTCTTTAAAATTATATATGTATATATTATCTCCTCCAATAGATTATAAGCTCCTCGAGGGCAAGGGCTATTTCATTTTTATCTTTGTATTCCCAGTGACTCACACAATGCCTGGTATATAGTAGGTGCTTAATATATACTTGTTGATTGATCTGAATGTGGTTATGCTGAATAAACCTTACCCATAAAATATTATTTGAATATGAATATGTTGGCTCATTTCCACAATGAGATTATTATCATAGTTCACAGATCTAGAGCTTAGAGGAACCTTGGAGGTTATATAATCCAACCCCCTTATTTCAATGATTGGGAACTGAGGCCCATAGAAATAAAATGACTTGCTCAAGGTAACACCTGGTAAAGGGTTGGGATTTGAATCCAGGTTGTTTGACTACAAATCCAACATTCTTTCTATTGTCTATACTTTAATTCTTTTTGGTAAGTTCTACTTACTCTGGCAGTATAGTTTCCAGGGAAATAAATATAGATGATAAGGTTGACACACTCATTGCTAGAGTTAGCTTAGTGTTTCAAAGGCTCTGAAGTGTAGGGGAGAAGAGGTATTAGACTGCCTACCAAACTGAAGGTCTATAGAGCCATTGGGCCAATTGTGTTGTATGTCTGAGAAACGTGGACAGTATACCAGTGTCATGCCAGGAAACTGAATCACTTCCATTTGAATTGTCTTAGGAAGATTCTGAAGATAATCTGGCAAAATAAGGTACTGGGCACTGAGGTTCTCTCTCAAACTGAACTGCCAAGCAGTCAAACTCTACTGCAGAGAGATCAACTCCAATAAGCTGGCCATATGGTTTGAATGCCCACCATTATGTTTACCAGGGAACTCATATAAGGCAAATATCCACATGGAGGTCAGAAGAAGTGATAGCAAGGACACCTTCAATGTCTCTCTAAGGAAATTTTGAATTGATTGTGAGACATGGAAGACATTGGCACAGGACTACACAGCATGGCATGCCCACATCAAAGAAAGCTCTGTACTCTAAGAGCAAAGCAGAATTGCAGTAGCTTGAAAAAAATGTGATGAACAAATTTAGAGATATCTCCACTCCAAATGTTCACATGGGCAATTTGTGTCTGACTTGTGGTAGAGCCTTCCAAGCTCATATCATTCTGATCAGCCACAGTAAGACACACTGTACTGTGTCCCCAACATAATGATATCCTTTTGGTCCTCTTTGAGAATGAAAGATGACAACCAACTACATAATTCTTTGAAAAGGGCAAAGATGAGGTGTTAATCTCACTATCTCTCAGTGCCTAGGTTAAGACTTGTACATAGAAAATACATGTTGATTCATTTAGGATGGTTACCTGCTACAGTGAGACATCAGGACTTTCTGGATCCTGAGATGACTGAAGTTTCAGAAAGATGAGATGAAATAGTGTGACAAGAGTGATACTAATCCCTGTAGACCAAGTGTGGGAAACCTGCAGCCTAGAGAGCACTCTAGGTGTCCTTTGAGTATGGCCCTCTAGATCCTCAAGTGTGGCCCTTTGTCATAGAAAAAAATCACCTTAATAAATTCTGTGAAATTTGGATTCAAAAGGCCACACCCAAGGACCTAGAAGGCCACATGTGGCCTTGAGGCTGCAGGTTCACCACCCTTGCTCTAGACCAATCTTTTCTGGTATGAGAACCCCATTTGTTATATGGGATGGCTATCTGCAAGGAAGAGGGATATTGGGGGAAACTATTATAATGTAAAAGGCAAAGGACAAAATGAAAACTTATTTTTAAAAAGTACAAAGATCCCTCTTAATGTTAACATTTTTTCATAAATCCCTGTGTGGTAGTAGTTGGACTACTAGTATCCTGTGATTAGAAAAAGCAGGCTGGCAAAAAGTTATTCTGTATTTAGTAATGCTTTTAAAGGAGTTTTGATCTTATCAATCATAGCAGCACCTACATACATTTGGAAAATAGTAATGCATATATATGCAACATATATTATTCAGTCTACAGGAAGTATGTTTGCTTATTTATTCTACTGAGCCATAGTGCATATTTTGTTGGCACTAAAAAAGGTCAAGATGATAATGCTTGGTGCATATATGGATTCCCAGTCCCCCCCAAGGGTCCTTAGCTCACAGGTAGGGAATCACTGACCTAACCCAAGAGTAGGAGGTAGTGTGGGGAGAAGTGCTCACATATTTACTTTTATACAGGGAAGCATACTACCATACTTTCCCAGGAAGTATGATTCTAGAGCAGGGGGTGTAGAGGTGTGAACATGTTTTTTCCCCTTTTTGTGCCCCACAGGAAGAATTCCCCCATCTAGCTGAAACAGGGTGTATATTTGAAAAAGCACTGATTAAGGAACCAGTAGACCTAGGTAGCTGGGTGACGAGGAGCAATTTAACTTAATATCTCTGGTTTTCAGTTTCTATTTCTACAAAACAGAGATACTAATTGCAGCTCTGTACAGTCTTTCACAATTTATCATGCATCTGTGAGGGTCAGATGAGATAGTGGATATAATGCCATTTTGAATAAAATGTGAAGGAATAAGTAAGCATTTCAATTAATATCAATCTCAGTGAGGCTCTACTCTATAATACTATCCTGAGACGCTGGCTTGGTGTTAATTCATAAAATCTAACCCTAAACCAACCCTTCTTCTTTCAGTGAGTAATTTATTCCAGGAAGCACAGTGCAATGGAAAACTGAGGTGGATTTAGGTTGAGAAGAATTAAATTCAAACCTTAGGACATCTGTGTGGCCTTAGGCAAATCGTGTTACTGCTCTGGGCCTCAGTTTCCTAATCTGCAAAATGAAAAGGCTGGAAAAGATGAGCTCTAAAATTCCTCCCAATTCTAATTCTCTGACCCCTTCCCCCAAATCTACTGTTCTTTCTTCTATCATTTTAAATATTATCTATTAACTCTCAAACCTGTAGGGCAAGTGACCTAGAGCACCCCAGAGTAGTCACCATGTATTCAGAACTATGTGTTCTCAGAATGATAGCAGAGTTGAGCTATCAAAGCCATTGTAGGCTCTCTCACTAGCCAGAGCGGGAAGATGACACAACATTCTCTGAAAGGAGAATGAGGCCAGGAGTTTGCTGTCCTTAGCACTCTCTGTTTGGCTCCCTTTCCTCATGTCAATTAGGCCTTTCAGAACAATTATGATGATACATTCTTCAGATTTATGGTCCTTTGATTCAGAGGTTACAGGACTTCCGTCCACAGGAAGAAGCTCCTTGCCATCTCTTCTAATCATCTCAGCTCAGCATCTGATTTCCCTTCCGTTAGAGGGTATTTTGTTCCATTAAAGTAGGATTGGCCAAACATGGCTACCTCAATGACAGGGCCTTAGGGATGGTTGGGCAAAGATAAAAATTGGCTTGGGTGTGGGGAGTAGAGTCCAACTTTCAAAGGAGCCTTCATTGCTATCCCCACAAATTGATCTCTTTTGCAACAAAGGATTACTGAATGCCTCTTTCTCTTCTTTGGGTCTCAGTTTCCTCCCTTGTAAAATGAAAAAGATTTTCTTTTTTTTGGAGGGGAGATTCTTTTTTAAAATTTCTAATTCATCAGCTTTGTACTATGACAGGAAGAACTGCTCTCTTAAGAGAGATGAACAGTAGGATTCTGTATGCAAGAATGAAACATGGAGAAAGTATACAAAGGACAATGCTGAGAATAGTGTAATAGAAGTCAGACTGGGTTTGGAATTGGAGGACATGGGTTTGCAAACAGATAACACAGGTTTGAATCACAATCTATGCCACTGGGAGACCCCAAGCAAGTCATTTTAGTTCTCTGGGTTTCATTTGTCTCCTCTGTAAAATGAGAGGTTGGACTAATTGACCTCTAAGGTCCTTTACATCTCTATAACTAGGACTCATAAAATTCTACCTGGACTCAGACCTCAAATTCAATAACACATGCAGGACCACTCTTCTCCTGACAGGAGGTAAATACTCTCCCCTCCTCATACTCAGAAACCAGAAAGGGGAGGGGAGTGGGGAAGAGGTACTCTTCACCTCATTGGTAGGAAATTCCAAGGCATTGTTATTGAATTAGATCGCAGACTTTTCTTGGCTTCAAGAGAGATTATATAGGAGATGTTGTTCATTTCCATATGTGGGTAATATTCAATGCTGACATTTTAATATTTCCATTCCCTGTAACTACTATGGTATCTTATAATTAATGAATGTTTGCTGAATTGATTTAACACTAGGAACAGTAAAAAAAAAATGATTAGGCTTGTCATTATGCATCAGTTGAGGCTTAAAGTCAAGAAAAAAGGAGGTCATGGCTCCTCTGTTCTTTGTCCTGGTCAGATCAAATCTAAACTACGATGATCAGGTTGGGATACACATTTTAAAAAAGACATTGGCCAACTGAAGCACACCAGAATGATGATAGTATTGGAGACCACTCTGTGGGGGAAATCAAAGGAAGATACTTAGAATGTTAAGTTTGGAGAAGAGTGGATACAGCCCCGGTCCTGAAGTCAGGAGGACCTGAATTCAAATCCAGCCTCAGACACATAACACTCACTAGCTGTGTGACTCTGGGCAAGTCACTTAACCCCAATTGCCCTCACCAAAAAAAAAAAAAGGTTTAGAGAAGAGATGATGAATGGCTTCAAGTATCTGAAAGACAGTTGAATTGAAGAGGGATTAGATTTATTCTCCTTTGCCCCAGATGGTAGAATTTGGAGCAATAGGTGGAAGATGCAGAATAACATATTTAGCATCAGTATAAGGATTTCCTCCTCCCAATCTGATCAGTCCAAGACCGGTGTGAATCTGACCTAGAAGATAGTGAAGCCCCTGTCATTAAATGTCTACAAGAGGAGGTTGGGTGACCATTCACTGAAGATTTGTAGAGGGGATTCCTTTTGGAATTACACACACACACACACACACACACACACACACACACACACACACACACACATACCAACAAAGTCACACATCTTTTGAAGAAGTGAGGAAGTATCCAAAAATGTGACAACTTGTTCCCAGAATATCAGAGTCTGAATCCAGAGGGGAAAACAAAAATAAAAACAACAAAACAAAAACAAAAAATGATAGCCTTGGAAACTCCAGGATTCACCTTTTAAAAGTCAGGTGATGGATTCCACCATGCCATACTCCTATCTTGTCCTGGTTAAACAGAAACTTATCCCAGATCTCCTTTTCATTTTTTATCCATCATGCCCTAGTCCTTTGCAATGACCAATTTAATACCTTTTAGTCTAGGAGTTATTGACACTTTGTACATAAAGAAGTTGAATCCCAAAAAATGAAATGACTTGCCCAAAGTCATCTAGCTAATTAATGGCAAAAGTAGAACTCTAATACAGGCATCCTAGATTCCCATTCTAATACTTTTCCCCCACAATACCCATGCTGCCTCTTAGTTAGCAAGTAGAATTTCAAGTAATGTGGTAAAAAAGATATTCATAAATGCTGAAGATGGCAGATACTAAGCAAGTAGCACCTTTCCAGACTTTCTGTGGATTCTCTTCTGGAGAGATCCTACCTACTGGCAGGTGTTAATTGTATGACTCTCTTTAAGGAATAAATCAGCATACATTTAACTTAGATTTATGTTGTGCCTTTTGGCAAGTTCTCAAAGCCTATTACTTCTACTTAGGCAATTATCATTTTCCCACTTGGTTAGACATTAAGCACACATGCCTCCAAATCCCTCAGCAAGTTAGTGACAGAAAGAGCAATAAAAGCTAATAGTATTGCCTTTCTCCTGGCATTACATTTAACCCTACTTCTGGGCCTTCTGCAGACAGCCACAAGAGTGGATAACCCAAGTCTAACTGAGAACTCTGTTTAACTTGGCTCCTCAAATCAAACTTTATTAAGTGGCCTGATTTGTCTTACTAAGATTAGGACCTCATTTGAATAAAATCCAGATGGTTGAAGAAAGTGGTGACTTCAATTTAAAATCTGAAGTGGTGGTTTTTTTTTTCTTACCTTCCTCCAAAGATAAATTTAAGTTGAAGGAAGAAGCCACTAGTTCCAAAACATCTCAACCAGAGAAAATATTCAATATATTTTCTATGTTTCCTCACCATCATTGGTTGGATTTTCTTGAAGAATCCTCTGTATTCAAAATTCTTGAGGCTCTTCAAGGGCTGGGTCTACACCAAGAAGCTGATGTCTTCTTGCTGTGTTTCCTATTGAAAACCACAGTGGCCACCAGGCTGGAATTGCCTCCCTTATTTCTGTTACAATGGCATTAGACAGTTCTTTTATTATATCCCCTGAAAAACTGAAAGATGCTCTGAATTGGGAGGTAAAGGAGAGAGAGAGAGAGAGACAGAGACAGAGAGAGAGAAAGAGAGAGACACACACACACAAACACAGAGACCGAGACAGTGAGAGAGACACAGAGTGAGAGACAGAGAAACAGAAAGAGACAGAGACAGAGACAGAGATAAAGACAGAGAGAGCTTTTTTAGCTGTCTTCGAGTCTCCATGAGCCCTGGAGTCGAGAAGATCTATCCTAAATGCCTTCTGGATTAGGATCAGTAATGAAAGGGAAGTATCAGTTTCTTTACCTCCACTAACACCAACCTTTTTTTTTTTCCAGGACATCTATCCAAGCTTGTTTGCTCCAGGCCTTTTCTTTCCCCAAATTCTATAGGCATCTGGGGCCTGATTTAATCCTCAATGCATTAAAAAAGAGCCCACATCCTCTCCCTCTTTTATTTCTCATGTTTTCCTTCATATAATATAAGGACTAGAATTAGAGGGGAAAAAATGTAGCTCCAGAGATTAGGCAAACCTGTGGCTTGTTTCCTCTTCTATCTGAAAAATAATACTTGGACAAGGATAAGGAGAACATGGCTCTTCCTTTTGACATATCAAAGTGAACACGTAAGGATGAATCTTTCCTACAAATTCTAGCTGTAAACTGAGAAGCGGTGACAAAGCTCTGTTTTGACCTATTTTATGTCTCATTTTGGCGCATTTCTTTAGATATAGGGAAAAAGACTATATCAACACTCTCTGGAATGGTAGAAGAAACACTAAGGTGAGAGCAAGAACCCTCAAATTCTAATTTCAATTCAGTGACCTTGACCAAACCACTTTGTTATGCCAGGCACACGGTTTAGAGATTGACAGTCAGTCAAAAAGCATTTATTAAGAGCTTAGTATGTGCTAAGCACTATGCTAAGTGCTGGGGATTCACAGAAAGGCAAAAACACAGTTACTGCCTTCCAGGAGGTTATATTCCAGTGGGGGAGTCTATATGTTACTAATTATGTCCATATAAGATAAGTACAGCATAAATGAAAAGTAATTTCAGAGAGAAGATATTACCCACAGGAGGCATTAGGAAAGTAGCCTCTTGCAGATGACAGAATTCGAGCTGAGTCTTGTACAAAGTCAGGAAAGTAGGAAAAAGTGAGGAGAAAAAGTAGACATAGATGACAGACAACTGATACGGAAATGTGGAGTTGGGAGATTGTGTCCCATGTGTGAGGAACAGTAAATAAGCCATTTGACTGGATTGCAGAGTACATGTAGAGTGAGTTTAGTGTAAGAAGATTGGAAAGGTAAAAGGAAGCCAGATTATGAAGGGCTTTAAATGTGTTTTTATTGGATATTGGAAGTATTAGAGAGTCATTGGAGTTTAAGTAGGGGGTAACATAGTCAGACCTGAGCTTTGAGCTTTGGGAATATCACTTTTGTAGCTGAATGTAGGATAGATTAAAGTAGAAAGAAACTTGAGGTGCAGGGACCAACAGGCTATTGAAATAGTCTAGGCCAGGGTGATAAGTTAAGTGCCAGATAGGTGAATGAATGCAGACATGTGAGAGATAAAGCACCAAAATTTAAAAATGTATTGGTTGTGGCTGTGTGGTTTGTCTTTTGTTCTCGAAGAGGACCATGACATTAGGGAGATGATGACATGACTTGCAATTGACTTTGATTTGAGTTAAAGAGAGTGTGAAATGTCACCAACCTCACTTTCTTCTCCAGAGACATCTGGGTCCAATGGCAGATATTGAGCAGGATGACTAAAGATGGCTCAGGATGCAGTGGAAGACCTTGGCACTTTTAAGCTAAGATCTTTTCAGGTCTTACTTTGAGTGAGGCAACACCCATTCAGTGAATAGGCCTCTTTAAGAAGTGAGTCAAAGGATGGCCACTCTAATAAAAAAAAATCAACATATTGGATATGCAGGATGAATGGAGGTGAGAAGTCAAGGATGACACCAAGTTTATGATCTTGGGTGACTGGGAGGATGACAATGCCTTGAAAATGATAAGAAATTTCAGAAGAAGAGTGTGTTTGGAGGAAAAGATCATGAAGTCTATTTTGGACATACTGAGTTAGAAAACCTATAACACTTCAATTTGAGATGTCTAATAGGAAGTTGGTGACACAGGACTATAGCTCAGCAGAGAGACTAGGATGATATATGTAGATCTGGTAATCATCTTTATAGATTGAACACATGAGAGCCAATGAGATCATGAAGTAAGCTAATATGGAAAAAAAAGAGAAGAGGACCTCATATTCATGGGACACCTAAGGTTAGTGAATGTAACATGGAATAAGACCCAGAAATTGGGCTTTAGAAAGATTACTAGACGAATAAGAGGAGAATCAGGAGATGGCAGTACTTAGAGTGCCTGATACACAAAGACTGGGGAGGTGAGAGTCTTTTTTTTTTTTGATGAGGTAATTGGAGTTAAGTGACTTGCCCAGACTCACACAGCTAGTGAGTGTTATGCATCTGAGGCCAAATTTGAACTCAGATCCTCCTGACTCCACAGCCTATGCTCTCTCCACTGTGCCACCTAATTGCCCCAAGAGGTGAGAGTCTTAAGGAGATGATGATCCAAAGTAGCAATGTTTTCAGAGAAGCCAAGAAGGAAGAGAATTGGAAAGAAAAAAAAGAGCATTAGATTTGGCAACTAAGAGATGATGAGGGACTTGCAAACAATATAACTTTTGGAACAGAGGTAAACTGTTCAGCCCCCACATATTTATTATAGCAAAAACCTGAAATTTGTAGCAGATTGAATGACGATTGAGGAATCCAAAGAGAAATTACAGTAAATGAATTATTCCATGCAAGAACTCTATAAAAAGTCATCTAATAGTCCAAAGCAATGGAAAAAGGGGGCAAGCAACAAAGCCAGGACCAGAAAGGTCAGAGAAGGGCCAGAGATATGCATAGACTATAAGGCTTTGTGTTCAGATGTAGTAAGGGTAGAGGGCTCCCCTAAGAAAACCCTAGAGCTTTCCAGAAATTCTCAATGTGGTCAGAAAGCTTGGAAGCCACTTTGGCTTCATACCAAACAGTCTAGGCACTCAGGGGTGCTAAAGTCTCCAGTACTTTACTCTCAGACACTGTAAGTGACTTTGAAGATTGAGCACTCTGAACCTCAAAGATCCAGGCAGCAGTGGAGTGAACCCTGGGAGGTGAAGGACAATGCAGGAATTCAGGTGATCCAGGGTGAGACTGTGCAGGATAATCACCCCACTCTGAAGTCCAGCAGGGGACAGAATCTGGCCCTAGCTGAAAACCCCAATTCAGGCAATAAAGACAAACAGATAAGTAAGCCAAAGAGGTCACAAACCATATGCACACAAACATACATCAATACACACATGTACATTTACACACATGGGTATGTACACATGTATATGTATACATGTCATATGCACACACATGTATATGTAAATATTCAATATGTTATTTACATATACATACACGTATGCACAATCCATCTTGTGTGCATATGCATGTATTATATCTAATGTACGTGTATATGTGTAGATTGCTATACACGTACTTTTTTATATGTATATGTGTATATATTGTGTAACAAGAGATTCCACCTATTCCCCACCCACCCCCACCTCAAATCCAGCTTAGAAGAAGATAACCATATAAGAGCTGCAAGCAAAGAAGCAAAAGAAAAAATGGAATTTCCATAAGGACTACACAAACACCTAATAGAAACAAAAAGAGGTAAGTAGCAAACAAACAAACAAACAAATAAACAAATACATACACAAATACATAACTAAATAATCAAATGAATAATAAGTTAATTAATTTTTAAAAAAGTAAAAAGAGAGTAAAGTAGAAAGTAAAAGTAGAAAGAAAGTAGAAAGTAAAATAGCCTAGAAAAAGTGGTACACCTTACTAAACAATGGACTCTTTGAAATAATAGTCTAAAGAGAAATCAATGACTTCATAAGGACAACAAAAAGTATTAGAATGGAATCTGAAAATGAGAAAAAAGAAGAAAATGTAAGATATCTGATATCAAATACAGCTGATCTAGAAAACAAGTCAAGGAAAGATAAGTTAAGAATTATTTGACTACCTGAATAACTACTTGGACTACTACTAATTAACTATGTTATTTTTAAAAAAAACCTTGGATACTATATCTCATAAGTAAAAATTCAAAGCTGCCTCTCTGTATTAGCATCAGAAGACAAAGTGAAGATGGAAAAGATCTAGCAATGACCTCCTGATAGAAACCTCAAAAGGAAAAGTCTCAAGAATTTAATGGCTGAAATCCAGAGCTAGAGCATCAAATGTTAAAAAAAAAATACTGTAAGCCAGAAACAAGCGGCTCAAGTACCGAGGAGCTACAGTCAAGATCACAGAAGACCCGACAGATTCTCTTCTAAAAGAGAGGAGTTCTAAAAATGCAAGATTCCACAATGAACACCTAGGTTTATAACCATAAATAACATCCTGCAAAGCTGAGTAGAACCATAAAGGGGGAAAAATAAACTTTAAGTTGAAGACTCTCAAGCTTTTCTGAAAAATAGACCAGTGCTGAGTAGCAACTTTTTAAATACAAACACAAAAATCAAGAGAAACCTAGAAAATAAATTAATTTGAGCAAGTGCAATACAGTGTTACCATTCTAATGGTAGAGGGGTAGAGGAATGTGTCTCTTCAGAACCTTAATGTCTTCAAAGGATATTAAAGGAAGTGTTTAAGAAACACAGAAGACCTGGAGATAGACAGATTGCATTTTTTGAGTTCAAAGTAGGGGAAAGAGAATAGAAAGGAGTAAGAGAAGAAAACTCACTGTATCTTATAATTGGAGTATCTGAGAAGAACATATAAACATTTAAGAAAAAGTAGGGAGGGGGGCAGCTAGGTGGTGCAGTGGATAGAGCACAGGCCCTGGACTCAGGAGAACCTGAGTTCAAATGTGACCTCAGCCACATAACACTTACTAGCTGTGTGACCCTGGGCAATCTCTTAACCCCATTACCCAGTCAAATAAATAAATAAAATAAGTAAAAAAAATCATGCTATATCAATTAGTAAACATTTTTAAAAAAAGGTAGGGAGTAGAGTTAGCAATAGTGATGCCAAAAAAGGGGCCAATGTACTTTTTTTTTTTAATGCACAGAATAGAATAGAAGGAGGGTCAGAAGAAAGCACAGAACTGCTGGACAGTTTAGAAAGTAATGTGTGGAACTCATTATATATTCTAATTTTTTTAAGCATGTGGTATGAAATGAATATTGATAATATTTTATACAATCCTTTTGTTTTCTCTGTATGTGGAATTGATCCTTTTTTTGGATGTTTGATTTCAGAATAAAAATTTTAAAAAGAGATCATTATGACTCTTGAGAAAGCAGTTTCAGTTGAATCATGAGGTAGGAAACAGATTGCTATAGGGTTAGAAGCCAACGAGAGTAAAAGAAGTAGAAAGATGGCCTTTTCAGGGAGTATAGCTTGTAGGGATGATAAGATTAAATGAAGGGTTTTTTTTTTAATATGAAAAAGGTAGAGATATGTTTAAGGCAGATATAGACTGACCATTACAGAATGGCTTAACATTGGAAGCAGTCTGCTAGAAAAAATAGATGGGGTGGGTTCAAGCAAGAATATAGGGGGATTTGCCTTACCAAAAAAGAATGACCACATTTCCGTGTGATACAGGATTAGAGGAAGATGTCTGAGTAATTTGAAATGAGGAGGAGAGAAGAGGGAGCTTGGAGTAAATGATCTTTATTTTTTTTTTCTTTCTGAAAAAAACTTAGATATTATCTCATCCAGCCCCCTCATTTTATAGGGGAGGAAATGTAGTGCAAAGAGAAGGGTAGTGACTCTTCCAAAATCACATAATCATAAACAGGTTAACCAGAATTTAAACCTCCAGTCCTCTGCTGTCAAAGCTAGTACTCTTTCTGTGGTAGCCTGTTGCCTAGGCCTTACTTTCCTCTTCTATAAAATGAGAGAGTTGGATTGGAAGGTCTCTAAGGGTCTTCTCAAATATAGCATTCTATTTCTGGAAAGTAGCTTTGTTTGAAACCAAATTAACAGGCAGACATTTGAGTAGATGTCAGAGTGGGCTGAATTACTGTGTTAAACAGGGATCAGCCATCTCTCATCACAATCTCCTAAGCATCCCGGGTTTTGCTGTAGATGCAGAACTAAAAGACCCAGAAGAGAGAGATCAATTCCTACCACCTACAAATTTTCCTTTGGATGATATCCCCTTGCCCAACAAGCAGAAAAGTGCCCAGCTATTTATGTTTGCAATGGAGCAATTTATCCATAGCACATTTCAGAATCTTTATAGAATTTGGAATCAGCATAGGTATGAAGCCACATATTTGAATGCTTAACACAAAATTATCTTTACTTCAATGTGTGAGCCATCTGGACCCAAACATTAGGTTGGCAATTCCACAATATGCTTGAAAAGAGACTCTATTGCCTTAGTGCCAGAAATAGGAAGAAATTACCCAAACATCTCAAATATTTTCACCATAACAATGCACATTAAATTTGGTCATTGAAATGGATACAAGGGATGGACAAAGATATTAGAGCTCATTCTTTCAGGGACCCATTTCCTGCTAACCAAGACAAGGTAAGAGGAAAAGGAAAGGAATAAGCATTGATTAAGAGCTTAGTATGTATTACACAAAGTACTAAGAACTTTACACAACATTATTTCATTTTATTATTATTATCTCATTTTGCAGTTCAGGAAACTGAGGCAAATAGAGGTTAAGTGACTTGCTCAGGGTCACAGACTTAGTAAGTGGCTGAGTATAGATTTGAACTCAGGAACTTTAGGCCCAGCATTCCATCCACTATGCCACCTACCTGCCTAATATGCAAAAAAAAAAAAAGCATTGGTGAAACTTTTTTTTTTAACATTAAGAAGAAAAAAGACTGGAAAGGGACACAGGCAAATACAATATTTTTTTTACACATTGTTAATTTATATGGATTGTACATAATGGGTATGAGTAAGTTGGAACATAAAACATGAGGAATTTCAAAAAAAGAGTAGGAGGACAAATATTATCAAGGAATGTTGAGATAGAAAAAGGAGATAGAATGGAATGGAAGATAGAAAGGGATAATAGACAACTCGAGTCTACCACTAGGTGAAGGCATCTAGGTAGTGCAGTGGATGATGTTCTGGTCACGAAGTTAGGAATACAGCCTCAGTTACCATCTAACTGTGTGACCAAGGTCAAGCCACTTAACCTCTGCCTGATTCAGTTTCTTCACCTGTAAAATCAGAATGATAATAGTAACTATCTTCTAGGGTAATTATGAGAATCAAATTAAATAATCAAATCTACCTCAATCAAACTACCAAAGAATTGTTTTGTAAACCTAGGGGAAAAATAATAAAAAAAATTCTTTTGTAAGGACAAAAGATCAAGAATATCAAGGGAATCAATGAAAATATGCAAAGTAAGGTGGCCTAGCAGTACCAGATTTCAAACTATATTATGAAGTGGTAATCATCAGAACAATCTGGTACTGGCCAAGAAATAGAGTGGTTGATTAGTGGAATAGATTTGGTAAATAACATACAAGAGTAAATGACTGTAGTAATTTAGTGTTTGATAAATCCAAAGTTCCATATTTTCAGAATGAAAACTTACTATTGGACAAAAACTGCTGGGAAAACTGGAAAGCAGTCTGGCAGAAAATAAGCATAGACCAATATCTCACACTATATACCAAGATAAGGTCAAAATGGGTCCATGATTTAGACATAAAGAGTGATATCATAAGCAAGTTAGGGGAACATAGAAAAAAAAACGCCTCTTAAATACATGAATAAGCGAAGCTTTTATGACCAAACAAGAGTTAGAGAGGATTACAAGAGATAAAGTCAATAATGAATACATATAATTAAAAAGTCAAAAAAACCCAAAGCCAGTATTGCTAAAATTAAAAGGAAAGCAGGAAGGTGGAGGATATTTTTAAACAAAATTTCTTTGAAGGCTTCATTTTTCAAATATATAGGGAACTGAACCAAACTCATAAAATTAAGAGCCATTCCCCAAATGATAAATGGTCAAAGGATATCAAGAGGCAGATTTCAGAAGAAGAAATCAAAGCCATCAATAGTCATGTGAAAAAAAAATGCTCTAAATCATTAATAATTAGAGAAGTGCAACATAAAACAACTCTGAGGCACCACTTCATACCTATTGTATTGGATGACATGGCGGAAAAGGAAAATGAGAAATGCAGGAGGCAATGTGGAAAAATCGGTAAGCTAATGCACTATTGGTGGAATTATGAACTGGTTTAACCATTCTGGAGAACAATTTGAACCAATTGGAACAATTTATGGCCCAAAGGACCATAAAATTATGTGTACCCCTTATCCCAACAATACTATTACTAGTTCTGTTTCCTAAAGAGATTACAGAAAAAGGGAAATATATACATGCTCTTTTTTTTTTTTTGTGAAGGCAATGGATTAGAAATTGAGGGGATGCCCATTATTTGGGGAATGACTGAAAAACTTTTGGGATATGATTGTGATAAAATACCATTGTGTTATAAGAAATAACGAGAGGTATAGGTTCAGAAAAACCAGAAAGACTTATATGAATTGATGCAAAGTAAAGTGAGCAGAACCAGAAGAACAACATACATAGTAACAGCAACATTGTAATGATGATCAACTGTGAAAGATTTAGTTACTCTGATCAAGAGAATGATCCATGACAACTCAAAAGAACTCATGATGAAAAATGCTATCCACCTCCAGAGAGAGAAGTGGTGAACTCTAAGTAAAGGTTGAAGCATGTTTTTTTTTTCCACTTTATTACTCTTGCCTTTTTTTTTTCAACATGGCTAATATGGAACTGTGTCTTGCATGACTTCACATGTATAAGAGGTATCATATTGCTTGCCTTTTCAATGGGTGTAGGAGATGGTGGAGGGAGGGAAAGTATTTGGAACTCAAAATTTAAAAAAAAAATGTTAAAAAATAAAAAGGCAAAAAAAAAATGAGTATAAGCTCCTCAAGGAAGGGGACTGTTTTATTGTTTATATTTGTACCCCTGGTGTTTAAGAGGATTCCTAGAATATACTAAGCACTCTATAAATGCTTTATCCATCTGGAGACTTTGCAAACCTTAAAGCATAATATGCTAGCTATTATTATTATTATTAGTAGTAGTAGCAGTAGTGGTAGTGGTGGTAATGGTGGTGGTGGTGATAGTAATTATTATTATGGTGGATGCAAAATACGTAGAAAATCTGGTAATTTTGGTGGGAGATATTTGTAGCTGCTTTGAAGGAATCCAGGTGTCCTTTTGCTTCCCTCCTGGTGGCCTTGCTTAGATGTTTCCATGCCATGTGTAATCTTTTTAACTCTTCTTCACATACCTACATCATGATCCTACCTATTATGGATGGCACAGCTCACTCCTCTGTGAAAGAATCACTATCGTCTTTAAGTCTATAGACCTTCTCAATAACACTTTGGTAATGAGCCCTGTTTTTCCTTTTGACATATTTTGTCTTGCTGTCCTCATTTTTATGGGAGGGGGCAAGCCCTATAATTTCTAGTGGATTACAAATTCAATATGTCAAAGACAAAAAAAAAGCTATTGGGATATTAGGCAACATAATGCATCTAGAACAAAAAAGAAGTAGTATCACTCCCCATTCTCTGGTCCAGCTAGAATACATGCGGAGTGTCATGCTCTATTCTGTGTCATATTTTAGGAAGTACGTTAACAAACTAAATCTCATCCAAACAAATGATAGCTATGCAATATGACTATCACAGAAGGAATTGGGGCTATTGAATTTTAAGATTAGCAGATATTGTAGGGCATGTTGACTGATTCAACTATTTGGAGATTTATCATGTAAAGGATCAATTAATTTATTTTATTGGATCCAAGAGATCAGAACCAGGAATGAAAATCCCATAAGGACATATTTTGTCTTGATGTATGGAATAATACCTAATAGGTAGAGATGTCCACAAGCCTCAGGAGGGAGTAGCTTGCCTATTATGGGAGGAGGCACAGTCCTTGGCACATAATAGGTGCTTAATAAATGTTTATTGAATTGAATTAGTAATGCAGAGGCAATTTCTAACCAGGTCATAGTACATTCAGTTAGGGCTATATATAAAACCATACCTTAGAGAACTATCATTATTGACCCTTTCCCTGGCCCATGCTTTACAGGTGCATATAAGGTCCAGGTACAAATTAGGCTGGCAATACAATTAAGGTCTCTTCAAACTTTAAGATTCTATGGTCCTATGAACCCTTGTATTGTCTGCCATCCCGTCCTTTGGTTTCTCTATGTCTAATCTACCCTAATAGATCACTATTTCTCTAAGTACAAGGGCTGTTTTTTTTTTCTGTTTCTCACAATGTCTCCTGGAGGCATGGTATGTGGCAAGTGCTGAGCAAATATTGGTTTTCATATAATTTTTGATAAATACTGACTATACAATAGAAAGTCATCCTTTTTTGCGGATAGCAGACATAGAGATATCTTAGATCTTAAATTCCTAAAAGTTCAACCTAGTCTCTACCAAGAAGCTGTGTTTCCTTTGATATGTAGACAGATAACACTTCTAGTCATCTCCTTGATATTTTAGCTATGTGTAGGGTGGTGAAAGCTGTACTAAGCAGCCCAGACCAAGACCCATGATGCCATACCACAAGAAAGAGTTTCCAGAGGCCCAGGCCCAGACCACAGCCAATCCAACACCTCCTTGGAAAAATGTAGAGGAGTCCAGGTCACTGAATAGATGCCCAATAGTCCCCAGAGAGACCCTGCTCAAGCTGGGTTTCTAGGGCCATAGATGAGTACACTGCCAGATGATTTGGATGCTTTAAATGGGGGTAGAAGGAAAAAAACCATTGACTTGTTTTTGTTTGATGAAAGTGTGAATATCATGAATGATTTAACTTTTGTTGTAGATTGCTGACAAATGAGGGATATGAGAAGCTGCTAAATAAATTAGAGGAAAAAAAAGTGGCCACAAAATACTGGCATTTTCCACCATGACTGCCAATATAGGAATATTTAGGAAGAAATTTTTCTATTTTTAAAAAATATACTTTTAAACATATGAAGTTGGCTTTATGGATAGGTGTGATTTGAGTTGCCCTATCTAGACCTACTTAAAAATATTTCTTGTTGGTGCTTGAAATTCACCATTAGTATATTATTCCTTCTAGGTTAAGCATTGCTCTTTTAAAATGCAAAAAAATCCTGGGAGCACTCATATATTGTCATGAACACTGAAAGACTATTGACTTAAGGACAATTGAAGTGTGAAAGATGAATGTAGTGGAAAAAACCTGGATTTATAATCAGGGACACATGGGTTCAAGTTCTAGCCCTAAAAGTTAGTAGCTGTGTGCAATGGGGCAAGTAACTTAATGGCTCTGTACATCAGTTTCTTCATCAGTCAAATGGGTATAGTAACACACTACCCACCTCTTGGATTTGTTGCTAGAGAAATGATTTGTGAAACTATAGAAATGGTACTTGTTATTGTTAGCATGATCGAGTTTACTGGAACTCTCCTTCCAGGTCCAAAAATATACAGTTAGCCATGGGTTATCAAAGACGACATGGTATTTTGGAAAGAATATTAGACTTGGAACCAGGGGATCTAGATTTTGGGCCAATCTCTGCCACTATCTTGTGGATGAGGCCACTTCACCTCCATAGGCCTCAGTTTCCTAATCTGTAAAAAGTGAGATATGGACTAAATATTCTTTAATATCCTTTCTAACTCCAAAGTTCTTCAAGTCTATAATCGTACATTTGCTGGAATGCTGCTTCATAGCTGCTGTCCAGGTACTTCATGTATATCAGACACTCCCTCCTCTAAGTAGACTACAAAGCTCCTAGAAATCCAGGAATATGGTTTATGCACAGTAGGTACTCAACAAATACTTCTTGATTTTATTTCTCTTTCACTCCCTTTATCCTTTTCCCCCTTCCCTCTCACCTAACAGCTAGCAGAGCATGCTTTCAATTAACACTTATTAAATGAAGTCAAGAAAAGTGATAGCCAGATATAAGGTGTTATTGTAATATTCTGCTGGTTCAAACAGATGCTTCTATACCATGTGAGACCCTGTGGCAGGTCTGGAATGTCACCAGATATATGGGGGTCTGGCACAGAGCAGGCTGTGGTTAGAGCTGGGCAGAAGAGGGCGAGGGTGAGGGTGGGAAATACTGAGCAGGAGTCATTATGTCTAGGCAGGGACGTGGAGGGTGGGGGCACAATCCATCCAAAGGGCTGACTCTACTCCTAGGTTTGGGCAACCTTGTGTGAGGAGAGAGAGAGAAAGGGAGAGAGAGAGAGAGAGAGAGAGAGAGAGAGAGAGAGAGAGAGAGACAGAGAAAGAGACAGAGAGAGAGACAGAGAAAGAGACAGAGAGGCAAAGAGAGACAGAGACAGAGAGAGATTCAGAGTTTTAATTTGACATAATCTCCAAAGAGCACTGTATTTATTATCAGAGAAGCTGGTGTCCTAGAAGACCCAGCTCAAACTTTGACCTTGAACAACATGCTTAACCTTTCTCAACCTCAGTTTCATCATATGTAAATTAAGATGCTTGGACTTGATGGTCTCTAAAGCCTCATATCTCTAAATCCTATAAAATCTTTGTGGTGAAATGGGTGCTGGAAGGAAATAGGAGAGAGATAGTCCCAATATCATTAGAGGGGACCCTTCTACGTAGTTAAAAATATAAGCTTGGCTGGTATTAGGTGAGACTACACAATTTCAGAAAGCCATCTAACTAAGGCTTCATGATTCCAGAATGTTTATACCTCATTTTCAGAAAGTGGTAAGCTACTGTTGCCCTCCCCTGGTCTAAATGTGCAATCTAATGTTGGATTGAAGATAGCTAAAAGAGATTTGGGTGGACAGGAGGGAAGGGATTTCTGAGAGGGAAGATGATGCATCAGCTTTATAAAGTTATTTAGAACGAAGAAAGAAGCAATTCAACTAATTGAAGGAATAATTATGGTATAGAGAGTGGAACAATTTCTTAATCTGGAGTCAGAAGATTTAAGTTTGAATTCTGAATCCAATATTCCTTTCATGTGTGACCATGGACAAATCATTAGAACTTAAATTTCCTTTTCCATGAAATAAATGGTTGGACTAGTTGATTGCTAAAGTAGAGCTGAAACTAAAAATTTTGGCACCTGGAGCAAATTGTGCAACTATCTGAGGCAGGCAGCATGGAAGACAAATACATTTGACAAGATAGTGGGGAGACATGTTGGGAGGTGGCTATTGGGGAAGCTAGGGTGAGGGAGTAATAGCATGGGGTAGGCAGGATCTCTCCTTGTGTTATGTCTATGATTAGAGAGGAGAGAGTGTGTCTGATAGCTTGTTATTTTAACTAATTATCTTGCTAATAATATACTTAGCTCATTTGTTGTATAATGCTGGAGGAGGACATAGGTTGTCTGTACCTTGCAAATTGGGAAGTTCTGAGATAAAGCACCAATCGCCTCGCTCTAGTTGTGCCTTTGGTTTAAGGTCTCTTCCAATTCCTAAATCTTGTGAACAATAAGTCAGTGTTAGTCTGAGAGTCAGAACACTTGAGTCTTTTCCCAACCTCTGTCAAGCATCTGTCTTACTTTGGACAAGTCCTTTCACTGAGGAACTTTGTTTTCCCATCTGTAAAATGAGGAAGAGTCGATTTATTAGATGATATATCTATTATCCCTTCCAATTTCATGGGATTATGAAGAGTTCCTTTTACTATTAAAGTTTCTTACTTTACGGACAGCCGTTGTGTTATTAGCAAATGGCAATGCTTTGATAAATTAGGCAAACACCCTGATTGCTCATAGATTGCAACATCTTCCCTAAAAAGGAAAGAGAATGGAGACTTTATGTTCCATGTCCAGAATTTTTTGTATGCGTCAATGATGTTTCTGAAGCTGAAGAGGTGGACGATTTCCTCATGGGGGCAAGGCCCCTCCTGGATATGCACTTTCTTTATTTATAACATTGCCATGCGCCGAACCAGTGGGGCTGGGACAGAAAGGGTCCATGGTCCCAACTATCCCATGTTATGCAAGCTGAGAAAAATGTAAGAATCGCATGAGAGAGGCAGACTGCTTAGAAACATCTTTATTTGTTCATTTCTGTGTCCTGACGCTTTGATTTTTGCCTTCCGCTTCAGAAATTTGAAGATAAGTATCAGCAGCTGGACACTGAGTAAATCATAGTCACAGACTCTGTGTAAATACTGAGGTTTCGAAAGAATGAGCTGATGTCAAACAGCTTTGTGCTCAGGAGGAGAGACAAGAAGTGGGGAGGAGAGGAGAGGAGAGGGAAGGAGAGGAGAGGGGGAGAGGGGGAGGAGAAAGGGGGAGTCATGTTTTTGCTTTGGCAAAGGCAACTTCTGAAAAACTTCTGGACATGTCTGAACATGCCTGAACTTGTCTCAGGCTAAAGCCAAAAGACCGTTTCGTCTCTTCTGAATCCAGGCAATGATAGGATGCTTGGGCTGAAATGGAAAATGATGCTATTGGAGGAAGTGAAGGATTAGGGAGAAAAGGACAAAAGTGTTCAGAAAGTGATGCCTATTCATGGGCAGTGGGATGGTCTGTGACCCTGGCTTTATTATTAACCTTAATGGTAACAGCCCTAGCTCCCCTTCTTGTGTCTTCCACTGTATGCAATGTGGTTCCCAACCAAATGTCTCAGGAGGAAGAGAAGGAAGTATTATCATCCCAGATTTATAGATGAATGAACTAAAACTCCAAGAAACTTGCCAAGTGAAGGTAATAAATGGCATGGCTGGGAGGTGGGGGGAGGAATACTAGAAGCTAGGTTTTCTTTCCCTTATATCCATCGTACTATGGCATCATGCTAGAATGTGCTTCAAAAAGGAGACAATTCCAGGTCCTGTAATTATCCCCAGTGATAACAAGCTCTTACAGAGTGTAGTCCTTTCCTATTCATAAAGTACTTTCACTGTGGTTATCTCCTTTGCTCTTCAATAACCCCAAGAAATAGTCTAGATGTGGACTATTAATTTTAATTTTCAGGTAAGTTAACTTAGTGCTTCGTCAAATTCATACAATTAGCAAATGGGAGGAGTAGGATTAGAACCCAGGACTCCCAGCCCAATGTGTTCTACACTACATTGCCTCTGTAGTCAGTAGATTAATGATTCAAAACCAGCCATCTTCTTGTCATCTAACCTACCTGCTGCTTCAATCTCTGGAGACCTTGCTCTTGGGGGATTTAATTCTTTCCTCTTCCCTGGAGCTGATGTTGTCCTGATTCATAAGCTCATCTCATGGTTCTTTCTGTTTATCTGGCCCCACTCATACTTCTTTTTCCATTCTGGCCATCTTCTTACCATCTTCCCTTCCCTTCCCTCTCCCCTTTCTAACTGGAACTATTATCAAATCAATTCTACTGTTGCTTTTTCATTTATCCCACTGACATGGGGTTTTCCTCCATTGCTAGGGGCCAGAACCCTTCCATACTTTCCTTTAAATTGTTATCTGTATCTTTCTATTAACCTTCTCTAAAAATCTACCCCATTCACCAGAACCCTTCTTATACTTCTTTTTATTATAGGGTGGACCAAAAGTTTAAGTTAAATCCTGCATTTTTTGGATCCTAGTGTAGCACGCAGGGCATCCATTTACTATCCTCGAGGCTTATTATATGCTTGATCTGCCTCCTTTTCCAGTAATATATGTCAACTTCTAGTATAAAAGATACTGTTAATAATATGCTGCAGTCTACTTATACCCACTATAAATCTTCCCATTGCTGCTTGGGTTATCAGTGATTTGATTTGATTTTCTGAGATGAGATTGTGAAGTTCCTTGAGTTGTATCCCTATCAACTTGTCTATGAGATCAATGCATATAGGTGTTAAAATTATGGAGCACAGGTGATCAGGGAAATGACTGAATAGTTTGGTGGGTCCTCTGCTGAGGAGCATAAATCTTGTTGAGGAGAAATAGTAAGAGGCTCTAACTGAAGAAAGGTTTCTTGGTTTACGATTCTTACAATAGAGGACAGTTAATAGGCTCACCCTACACATGGAAGACTAAAGAAATCCAAGCCGTGGTTGGGTAAAGACCTAGATCTTGCCAACCTTCCATGGTAATATAAGCTGCTAAGACAAAGTAGGTCCAAGGTAAATGCTAATTATGTTTTCAGTTTCATAGAAAAGGTCTTTACTTTCTAGGAGTAAATGATTCCAGGAGTAATGAGTGAGGTGGGACCAATGTGAATTTTTTATGTATTCTGTATTTTTTTCATGTCTATGAGTTTAATTTGCTCTGATGTGAAATAAACTAATTGCATGTAATAATCTTTAGATATGTATTTTAAAATCCACTTTGTCTTTATAGCGTGGATGGCTAGACTCGTATCTTCTTAATGACCATGTATTTTCAATGAGGACCCTCTCGTATTCCAGGGTCTGTGGGCCCTGCACAATATAATTTGTAAAAAGTAACATTCAGAAAACTTCACCATTGATGGAGAATCCATCTTCCAAGTGAACTCTATTAAGGTTATTTTCCATGGCACTGACAAAAAAACCCCCCAAAACTTTAGTTTAATATCTATTTCCTGTTTTATGTTTCTCTTGATATTAAGACCTAGTGGACCATTGAAGAAATTCATCCCTGTGGTTGGATGTGTCATAATTTTGTTTGATTTTAACAAATGTTTGAGATAACTTGTGTGAGGAGAGTCCTTCCTAAAATTGTGCTTTCTTTGAACAATTCAAAGAATTTATTCTGTTTGATAAACAAGAAATACAGAAAGGATTTATCATTCTCTTAAATTCTCAGCTCTCTGTATGGCCATGAAGATTATGATGGAAAAACCTACCTGTTCTCTTCTCATGTTTTCTTCAAGGGTATCCTCATGTCTGCATGGACAATTTGCATAAACATTTTTTATAGAGAAGAGAAAGCAGGCACATAGGTTGATAATTGCTGCTATCTTTCAGGCGTCTTGTCTTTTTTCTTTTCTTCATAAAAGAACTACCTATGATCTCTTAAAAAAATTCTTTTGCAATCTTCCCCTCCTTGAGATGTTAAAAAAATTTATCCATGAATAACTTTAAAAGTGTCACCTCCTGCACAAATTTCTTGCATCCCATATTTAGTTTGATTTGGTTATTTTTGTAATGTTCTGATACACTAGAAATCTTGCTAACTTTGTCCATTTAATAAAATGTTCACTTCTTCACATAGCATACCAGCTATTTCAGGTGTAGTGTATAAATAATGTGATTTTACTCTTATCACTGATAATAATAGTCATTTTTTGAAATGTAAGCACATCTTTTCCATTTCATGTCTATTGTCTTTCCTATTCATCTACAAATGCACTATAGATGATCTATTTTAGTAAATTATCACACCAACCCTCCTGTAAGATAGTATTTCCTTTGTTTTTAATTTTCTTGTGAGACTTACAGCTTTCTATCCTTTTTCTTCTCCATAATATTTTGTAAATGATCTTATACTTCATACCTATATATAGCCTTTGGCTATGATTTCTTAACCTTTGGTAAGGTGATCAAATGCTTGCTGAATGATGCAGTTTCTGGGGTTTCTGGCTTCCTTGTTGGTTTTGTATTCAATTTAACTTCTCAAAGATAAGGTTAAATAATGTCTTTATTTTTGCCCATTTCCCATCTTGTTAAATCAAATCAAATAAAAAAATTATAATTTTCTTACATTTGTCATTTTTTCCTCTAAATTGGAATCAATTTTTGTTTTTTATCTAACCACTCAATAATCTGACTGTACAAGAGAGATAAAAAAAAAAACCTCCCATATTGGTAACCAATCATTGTTGTCAATTAAGATATAACTAATTTCATTAAGCATAATGTTGTTTGGGTTCAATCAAGTCCAGCACCTTCTGACTAAATTTTTTGTAAGATATATTTTTTTGTTTCATTAAATATTTTTCAACTACAGGTAACAATTAACATTCATTTTGAGTTCCAGATTCTTTCTTCTTCCCACCCCTCTCCCTCCTTGAGAAGGCAACCAATTTTATATTGATTATCCATGGAAAGTCATGCAAGCAAATCACATTTCCATATTACCAATATTGCATAAGAAAACACAGACAATAAAAAAAAAAGAAAAATTTAACAAGTTAAAAAAGTGTGCTTCAATCTGTATTCAGAGTTCAGATGAACTCTGGAGGTGGTTAGCAGTTTCCATTGTGGGCCCTTTAGAATTGTTTGACTCAATTCTTGAAGAACGTCTGTATGATCTAGTTGTAGGATGTGAATTCTTGGACTTAGACTCAGGGACCTGGCTTTACATCATTTTGCAGAAATCTATTCCCCATTGGATCATGAACAGGTCACAACTTATGAGTGTCCCAATGTCCTCTGTAAAATAATGCTAATAATAACTTGCACTACCTACTCCCATGGTTATTATGAGGAAAACACTTTGCAAAATTTAAAATATTATGGAAATATGGGTATATTATGTTATCAGTATGAAGCTGCTCAGTAGTCTCTAAACCTTTGACCACATTTCTTGACCTTAGACTATATTTTGAAATTTTTTTCTTTTTCTTTTTTCTTCCTTTCTTTCTTTCTTCCTTTCTTTCTTTCTTTCTTTCTTTCTTTCTTTCTTTCTTTCTTTCTTTCTTTCTTTCTTTCTTTCTTTCTCTCTCTCTCTCTCTCTCTCTCTCTTTTTTCTTTCTTTCTTTCTTTTCTTTTCTTTTCCTTTTTTTTTTGCCAAGCTTTTTGGGAAAGCTACGAAATACTAAAGTATATATTCACTTAGTTTGGAGGATCTTCTCAAGTTATTCATGGAATTTCATAGGTCATAGATCATAGACATGGAGCTCAAAGTGACCTGAGAGGCAAATGAACCCAAGCTCTTTAATTTAACAGTCAACAATTTTAATAATGATAACTACTAATAATAAAGTTTAAATATATATGGTGATTTAAGGTTTGCCAAGTTCTTTACATATATTCTCTTATTTGTACCTCATAGCGAGGCTGGAGGGTGGATGACATTGTATCTCATTTTACAGATGAGGAAAGGGAGGCTGAGAGAGGTTAAGTGACTTGTCTGGTGTCACTCTGGTAGGAAAACAGGATTTAAACCCAACTCTTCTTAACTTCAAGTGCAAATCTCTATCCCCTTCAACATGATGCCTCATATTCATTCCATAATTCTTCATCCCTTCTTGCTGCATAAAACTGAAAATTTTTTTTTTAGTACTAGACTGTTTGATTATGCTCACTGTGGGTACTTCAAGACAAGACATCCACATTTCCCATGAAATAGTGTTTCTTGATGTCTTTAGGGGTACAATGATACCAACACTGCCAGATCCTTCATTACAAGGAGCATATGTGAACATTTCTCCCATTTATCCTTAACTTTATAGTCTCTGGTTTCATTTATAGTGAGTCCATCAGTATGGATGTGGTTCAATTCCTTCCCTAGAGTATCTAGACAAAACACCCATTAAAAAGTGCCAATTGTTGAATTAATGGTTGTAAATTATCTATAATCTTGGTAGATTGATGGTTTTGGGGGGCCTCTGTCATGTTTCTTACCACTCCACTATTGCTACTATGGAGGTAGAATGAAGCTGCACAGGACTGAGGGCTGTCATGTGTTTCCATCTTTTTAATTGGCCTTCTACAATCTATAAGATCAGCATCTTTTGTCAAGTCTATGGTGATGAATCTCTCTGTGCTTAGTTTGGTTAGTCCTTGAATAAAGGAGGCAACCTCTAAAATAGTTTAAAATTGAAGCCTTTTTAGCTTGGCAAGGACCTACCATAACAAGGACTTAAACCTAGCTGATGGCTAGGCCTTTGAGTACTCCCATCAACTCCATGTTATGATGAATAATCAGAGGAAAACTTTGGTGCAGATCCACTACATTAAGCTATCTAGTCATCTCTCTCTCTCTCTCTCTTTCTCTCTCCCTCCCTCCCTCCTTCCCTCCCTCCCTCCCTCCCTCCCTCCCTCTCTCTCTCTCTCTCTCTCTCTCTCTCTCTCTCTCTCTCTCTCTCTCTCTCTCTCTCTCTATGTCTCTCCATTTCACAGTTTATTTTTTTAAAGTAAAAACATGTTTTCAAAACTATCCTGCTTTTCTGTGCTTCCTTCTGCATTTTCCTTTGTTTTCTTCTATGCCTGCACTACAGAAGGCTACCATTTGATACAGATATATGTGTCTGTGTATCTGTATGTATGTGTGTGTATAAATATGTCTCTCTCTCTCTCTCTCTCTCTCTCTCTCTCTCTCTCTCTTCTCTCTCTCTCTGTAAATCCATACTATACAATCTTCTATTTATCAGCTCTTTTTCTGGAGGTGGATAGCATCTTCCTTTTTATGTCCTTTGCAGTTGATTTGAGTATTTATAGTCCTCAAAATAACTTAGTCATTTGCAGTTGTTCTTCAAACAATGTTGCTGCAACTGTATACAACATTCTCTCGATTCTGCTCATTTTACTCTTCATTATTTCATGCAAGTCTTTCCATGTTTTTTTTTTTTTTCTGAAAGCAACCAGCTCATCATTTCTTATGCCTAATAATCTGATACGTATCTGTGGACATGCTTGAGGTGAGGTAAAGAGAGGAGGTAGTAGAAAATGTTTTCTGTAAATACAATATTCATAAGAAAAGCCTTCTCTAAACTCACAATGTACACACATTTACATTATACTTCTATCACTTTCATATTTCCCATACAAAATATCTATTTTTTCAATAAATTGATTTGTTCTCCCCATTGCTCTCATTTCCCTCCCCTCCCCAAATTGAAACATAGACTTGAATTGTATCCATCAATAAAGAAACAATGAATAGAACAATTAGATACCTGCTATGTCTATGGTACCATAATATTTTGCTCAGGCAGATAAGAAAACATGTAAGACATGAGCCTGAGGTCCCTGCTGTCAGCCATTGGGCAGCTGTACACTTTTTACACATCATTCAGTTTGTCCAATTTATCCCATCTAATGGTGGTACTCAATGGGTCTGGATATGGATTATAAATATCCCTAGCTAAGTTTTAAGATATTTTCACGTAACCCATCTCAGCCTCCATTTTCTTATGGGACGGCATGATGACCTAATTGCTGATATTTATGTAGTGTTTAATTTCATGTTTCACTTGATCTTCACAACGACTCTGTGACACAAGTAGCACAAAGAAACCCTATTTTAAATCTGAGGAAATAATCTTAGAAAGATTGTGACTTATTCAAAGGCAATTGTGGGAATTTTATTTTACTTTATTTTATTTTATTTTTTGCCAAAGACAAGGTTTATTAAAGATCCACCATATTAGCCAGACTCTTGAGGAATCTGAGAGTCTGTGAAGCATTGGATAGATTGTAAGAATCAGAGCGGTGGCTAGATTTTAGGAATCTGAGCATCTTAATGGAGACAAGGTGGACCTCATATACAGAAAGACTGTGGGAGTGGCCAAGTAGTTTGGAGTGACTGGAGGAGGGATCTAAGGAAGATCCAAATGGCAGTGGCCAGTAAGCTGGGGTGAACAGAACTCCTGGGACCTGGACAACGGATCCCAGCTAAGATTAAGTGTGGGAAATGACCAGGGGCCATAGGGAAGGGTAATAGAGATTGGGCGTAGCCACAATGAAAGGCCAGCTGATGGCATTATAACCTCAGGGGAATGCCAGAGATTTGGCCATATGGGAAAGTCCAGGTCTAGATCCTATCCTCATCACTCCTCCCTCAAACAAATGGGATCCACATTCTTTTGGGGTAAGGGGCAAAGGTCTTGCCTTCTGAAACTGCTTCCTGTTGGCAAGGGGCGTAGAGCTGTCCCTCCCTCAAGGGGGTCCCGAAGAGAAGGTTGGCTGGAACCAAGCACAGACTGCATCCAGGGAGCAATGGGGGGACATTGGCTGGTACTCGCTGTTTGCTACCAACTATAGGTGAATGGCATGTAGTCTGGAAGACTCAAATCTGGCAGAAAAGACTGCAGGGTCCAGATATAAAGCAGGGACTAGATATAGGGCCCAACTTTGAAAGGATGGGAATGTGGTTTTTAAGCCACACCACATCATGTAGATATGAGACATTATTTTGGTGAGTTCATTATGCCAGGTAGGGTTTGTTTCATAGTGACACGAGTTAGGCCAGGGATAGATGGTACTAGAGACTAAATAGTACTGATAGTCCAGGACAGGCAATTAAGGAAGGTTCAGTTAAATTCAATAAAGAATGGGTAACAAGTAAGAGCTTAATGCAAGGATATCAATGTGATTTTAGAGGTAGATCATCACTGACACTAGCCAAATGAGGCCCATTGACTTGATGATGGCCCTAGAATCATATGTCTTATTCAAAGCAAACAGGTTAGGTAAGGCTAATGGAGTTCAGAGAGTAATATATATTAAGATGCTATATTTATATGAAGAAATTTAGGAGCCAGGCAGGGGAGGCATGGTGAAGAGCATTTGAGTGTATTACAGATCATCTGAAAAGAGAGGAAATAGAGTTAGGGAAATAGTCCAAAAGCCTGGGAAATAAGCTATGACACAGTAATGATGGGGGTTGTCCATTATCTAGCCATCAACAAGAACTTTCTCTCTGCACAAAGCAAGGTGAGCAAGAATTTCTTGATTTAGCTTATTGATAATTTTATACTTCAAAAAGTAAGGTAATCAACTAGGGGAAATCCTGTTCCAGATTAATTTTCACCAATAAGGAGGGGCTACTAGATTGAGGAATCAAAATAAGAGGGGCAAGCAACTATTCTGTCTTAGGAGTTGTAAAGATAGAGAGTTAAAATTGGCATAGGCATACATCCTAGCTTTTTGAACAACAGATTTTAAAGGGCTCAAAAAAATGTAAGTGGAATCTCTTGATCATATATTCTACAGAGAAAGTCAGCCCATTTAGGCAGGGAAACTCTCAAGAATGAAGTTCTGAATACACATGAAATGATTCTGACAGGCAGAAAAAGTATGAGTTATCCAAAGGGACTGATATGAAGGAGCCAACAAACTATTTTTTTTTAAAGAAAGGCATAGAGGGGCAGCTAGGTGGTGCAGTGGATAGAGTACTGGCCCTGAAGTCAGGAGGACCTGAATTCAAATCTGGCCTCAGACTAAACACTTGACACCTACTAGCTGTGTGACTCTGGGCAAGCCACTTAACCCCAATTGCCTTAAAAAAAAACACACCCAGAGGTGGAGCCAAGATGGCGGAGTGAAAGCAGTGACTTGCTTGAGCTCTCCCCTAAACCCCTCCAAATACCTATAAAAAATGGCTCTAAACAAATTCTAAAGCAGCAGAACCCACAAAAAGACAGAATGAAGCAAATTTCCAGCCCAAGACAATCTGGATGATTGATTGGAAAGGTATATCACTCGAGGTGGGAAGAGGAATGCAGTGTGGCATAGGGGCGCAGGCCTCAGAGAACCTGGAGCAGGCCTCAGAGGACTGAATATCGGGCAGGTGTGGTGGTTTCCAGAACTCTCAACCCACAAACACCCGAGACAACTTAGAAGGTCAGTGGGAAAAGTCTGTTTCTGTAGTAAGAGAGGAGCTAGGTCTCAGAGCCAGTTCCAGAGCACAGAACGCAGAGTGTGGGTACTGGGCAGTGGCTGCGTCCTGAGCTTCCGGCCCACAGACTGAGGGGGAATCGAGTGGTGGATCAGAGGGGAATTGCAGGGATCTCTTTGCCAGTGCTGAGGCAGGAATCTCTTGCTTTGCCTGTGCTTGGATCTGGGTCACAGTTCTGGACGGAGGTCCTGGGGGGAGAAGGAGCACTGGCTTGGTGAAGCTTATAGTGGCTGTGGAGAGAAACCCCTCCTCACAATTCCAGGACAGAAAGGAGTGCTTGTGGTCACTAATAGACCAGAGCACAGGCCAGGAAAGGAGTAAACACCTTGCCCCTTATCATACCACCTTGGAAGAACTGAAAATTTACAGGTCCCTACAAGTATCTCTGAAAACAGCTGTATAACCCCCCGAAGCTTGGGACGGTACATTCTCCACTTTGGAAGCAGACTATTACCTTAACAAAGAGTTTAAAACTCAGGTAACTGGCCAGGATCATGAGCAAGCAGTGCAAAAAGAGTCAGACTATATTATCTTACTTTGCGGACAAAGAAGATCAAAACACACAATCAGAAGAATACAACAAAGTCAAAGCTCCTACATCCAAAGCCTCCAAGAAAAATATGAATCAGTCCCAGGCCTTGGAAGAGCTCAAAAGGGATTTTGAGAAGCAAGTAAGAGAAGTAGAGGAAAAACTGGAGAAAGAAGAGATGTGATGCAAGAAAATCATGAAAAACAAGTCAACAGCTTGCTAAAGGAGACCCAAAAAATACTGAAGAAAATAACACCTTAAAAAATAGCCTAACCCAAATGGCAAAAGAGGTCCAAAAAGCCAATGAGGAGAAGAATGCCCTAAAAAGAAAAATTGGCCAAATGGAAAAGGAAGTCCAAAAGATTACTGAAGAAAATACTTCCTTAAAAATTAGAATAGAGCAATTGGAAGCTAGTGACTTTATGAGAAATCAACACTGTAAAACAAATCCAAAAGAATGAAAAATTAGAAAACAATGTGAAATATCTCATTGGAAAAACAACTGACCTGGAAAATAGATCCAGGAGAGAGAATTTAAAAATTATTGGACTATCTGAAAGCCATGATCAAAAAAGAGCCTAGACATCATCTTTCAAGAAATTATCAAGGAAAACTGCCCTGATATTTTAGAACCAGAGGGCAAAATAGAAATTGAAAGAATCCACAGATCTCCTCCTGAAAGAGATCCCCAAAGGAAAACTCCTAGGAATATTGTAGCCAAATTCCAGAGTTCCCAGGTCAAGGAGAAAATATTACAAGCTGCCAGAAAGAAGCAATTCAAGTATTGCGGAAACACAATCAGGATAACACAAGATTTAGCAGCTTCTACATTAAAGGACCACAGGGCATGGAATATAATATTCCGGAGGGCAAAGGAGACAGGATTACAACCAAGAATCACCTACCCAGCAAAACTGAGTATAATCCTTCAGGAGAAAAAATGGTCATTCAGTGAAATAGAGGACTTTCAAGAATTCTTGATGAAAAGACCAGAGCTGAATAGAAAATTTGACTTGTGTTAGGAATGCTAAACCTTAAAACAAGCTGGCAATGATAAAGAAAATTAAGTTCAACCCCCCCAAAAATTGTTTTGAAAACTATATTGCAAGGAAAAAGTAGGTAAATCAAGGAAAAGTTAAAATCACTGCTTGAGGTGGTAAAATGATGAATAACATACAGGAAAAAGAAAATGGAAGTGCTCAACCCCTATTTTGCTTTTATTTCTCTGCCAATGAGAATAACCTTTGGATTGAGGGGTAAAAAAGACTAATAAGGAGCTTATACAAAAGGGAAAATTTAACTTTTCTTGGTTAATCAGAATCATTTGGCTCAGATGAACTCCATCTTTGGGCAGTGAAAGAACAGAGATGTATGATTGTTGAGAGATTGGCATAGGTCTTTAAAAGGTCATGGATATCAAGAGAGGAACAACAGGATTGAACAAAATCAAGTGCTCCAATTTTCAAAAAAAAAAAAAAGAAGAGAATGAAGCTACACACTGTAAGCCAATGAGCTTGACTACGATACCTGACATAATTCTAGTACATATTATTATAGGGATGGTGAGTGAACATTTAGAAAAGAAGGTGATAATCACAAACACCCCGTAGGGCACCATCGAAACCAGGTTATGGCAAACTAACCTCATTTCCTCATTTCCAGTAAACATGTTTACTGGACTTGTAAATCAGGGGAATGCTGTAGGTATAGCTTATCCAGATTTTAGCAATTTATTTTACAAAGCCTCTCAGGTTGTTCAAGCAGAGAACAGAGAGGTTGGAGACAGACAATAGTACAATCAAATAATTTCAACTTTCACTGAATGACCAGACTCAAAGAGGGGTCATTAAGAGTTAAAAGTGAATTTGGGAGGTCTCCTTTAGAATACTCCAGATATCTGTTATTGACCCTGTGCTAATTATTATTTTTATAACTGATAAATAAAAGTTATCAGTGGAATACTTCTCAAATTTATAGATGACACAAAACTAGGAGAATAGGTATTACATTGAATGATAAAGTCAGAAGTCAGAAATGTTCTGATAGCCTATAAATTTGACTGAGTTGAATAAGAAATTTAACCCTCTGGACTGCAATTATCCTATGTGAAAAGGACTGTTCTCTATGCTTTGACTATTTTATGGGAAGTAAAGAGTTAGGGAGGGGGTGGAGAATGATTTGTACTCTTTCTCACACCAGTCTGTGACTCCACGAAGCTGTAGCATGTGCAGTGGCCATACCCTGGTAAGACCATCTCGGAATATGGGGCTAATCTATGGTAACTGACAGGCTTCAAACATATGGGTAATTTAGGGGGATGTCTACACTACTCACATGAAGACTTTTCCTGCCCAAATGGATGGATGAGAACAATTTGTTCCAGTTCTATGAAGGTGGCTGAAGAAGGCATTGTGGAGTGATTAGAGCTTTGTCAGACATTGAAGACACCAAGCTCATCTACTGCATCTCAGGCCATCTTCAGTTGTCTTGTCTTTTGTCTTGGTACTGGCCTTCAGTGACTCCAGAAGAGAGAGGCTGATGAGAGGCAGCTAGGTGGTGCAGTGGATAGAGCACCAGCCCTGAAGTTAGGAGGACCTGAGTTCAAATCCAGCCTCAGAAACATACACTTGACACTTACTAGCTGTGTGACCCTGGCAAGTCACTTAACCCCAATTGCCTAAAAAGAGAGCGAGAGAGAGCGAGAGAGAGAGGCTGATGGCTTTATGCAACTCTGTCTCACTTCAATTCAATTCATGCATCAGTCAAGACATCATTCTATGATGTCATTGGTTCTCTTTGAAAATGGAGGACAAACAACAATTGGCCCCATATGGAGCATGGGCACAATGAGATAAGCTTGTTGCTTGTTCCATGCTTGCCTTTTCTACTTTTTGTTGCCTTTCCTAAGTATGTGACTCACCACAATTATGTTGGTGGATATGTCCAGGTTTGAAAATGACTTTGTGTGTTTGAAAGATCTGAAAGTCCTGGGTCTAATGATAGGAGCATGAAATTCAGGGGAGATTTAAATTTGGAAGGATGAAGATTACGTGTCATCCTCCTAGCCAACTGTACTCGTAGTTGTGAATTGTTTTTGAATCTTGTTTTATTAATGTACTGTGAGTTTGTTTCATTTTACTTGTTTTACCTCTCTTATATGTGCAGAATTAAATTGCCCATTTTATACTGAGTAAAATGAAATTTAATTGGATAATCAGATAAATATAAAGTCTTAATACTTGGGTTAGAAAAAAACAAACCAACTTCCCAAGTTACATATCTAGTTTGGTTTTAGTTGACTGAGGCAAAAGTCAACTGAGTATGGCAGCAAGAGAATGCAACCTTAGGCTGCATTAACAGAAGCATACTGTAGAGGAATAAAGAGGTGATAGTTTGGCTGTTTTATCCCCTAATCAGATAAGATCTGTATTATTGTTTTACTTTCTTGCACCACATTTCAGAAAGGTCACTGATAAATTGGAGAGTTTACAAAGGAATGAAAATAGGGTGCTGAAGGGCCTTGGATTCGTATCATATAAGAATTCATCAAGGGAATGTTTAGTACAGAAAAGAGAAAACTTAGTTGGGTCATGATATTTATCCAAGTATTAGAAAACTTAATATTATAAAGGGGATTAAACTTATAGTCTTTGTAGCCAGAAGGCAGAATTAAGACAAATGGGTTAAAGTTTCAAAGTCAAATATTTAGGATTATATAAGAGAAAACAAAACAAAACAAACAAAAACAAAACAAAGCAAAACAAAACAATAAACTTCCTTACAGTCAAAGCTATCCCAGAGTGTGATGGGTTGTATTAAGAAGTGTTGAGCTCTTTCCTCATTAGAGGTCTTCAAGCTAAAGCTGGATTACCACTTATAGGATCTGTTCAATGCAACACAATATGATACAATACAATACACATTTATTAAGCACCTAGTATGTGCCAGGCACTGTGCTAAGCTCAGGACACAAATAAGTGGGAAATGAAGTGATGTCTGAGGATTCTGAGCCCTCTTCATGGGTAGGCTTTGGGAGTAGTTTTTTCGTTCTGCTCTCCAGCACCTCCAATCAGAAGGGCAAAGGCAAGTGAAGGTACCAATGAGGTATGAGTAACAAGGCTCAAGAAATCTCCATCATAATACCTTTCCTAGTGATGAGTTTATCCTGGGAAATGGAGATCATGATATCGGAGTAAAAACCAAGCAGAGTAGCTGGTTAGAAATACAACTACTGTAGTAGTGAATATTCTTTTTTAGGAATGGATTAAATCAGATAGCCTTTGAGCACTGTGCCAAATTAGAGATTCTGTGATTCTGTAAAATACGCTCTGAACATAGAAAACAGGAAAAAGCATTGACAAGCAGGCAGTCACTGTCAATCAAGGAGGTTGTAATGTAGTGGGGGGAAAGACTGTATCCGTAGACTGCATTCAAATTCCAACTCTGCCATTTATTTGTGTAAGACCGTAAGATCCAGATTAAATCATTTAATTTTTCTGGGCTTCAATTTTTTTATCTTCAAATTGAGAGAGTTGAAACAATTGACTTTTAAGGTCCTCTTCAGCTCTAAATTCTATGAACTGCAGAGAGGTTCAGGTATTTTTGTAGACTAGATAATCTGATAGCTAACATCAAGTGAAGACTTATAAAGGCAGTCTATGTCAGAGGGCTGTCAGCTTTATGGAGCCACAGAGCCATGGAACTATAGGATGTGATCACTGAAAAACACTTTAGAGATCATCGACTTTAACTCCAGGCATTTTCCCTGGCTGTCCCCCATGCCTGGAATGCTTTCCTGTTTCATCTCTGCTTCTTGGCTTCCCTGGCTTCCTTCAAATACCAAATAAATTCCCATCTTTTACAGAAAGCCTTTCCCAAACCCTCTTAATTCTAGAGTCTTCCCTCTCTTGATTATTTCCTTTTTTTCCTGTGTATAGCTTGTTTGTATATAGTTGCTTGCATATTCTCTCCCCCATTAAATTGTGAACTCCTGGAGGACAGGGACCCAGTTTTCTTAGTATTCCTAGTACTTGGCACATAGAAGATACTTAATAGATGCTTACTGACTGACTGACTGACTGACTGACTGACTGACTGATTTGGCTATTGAGGGAAGTAGGAACAAAGGCAGAAAGTGACTTGCCCAAAGTCACACACCAATTGGGTAGCAGTATTGACTTTAAATCAGATTTCCTGACTCCCTGTTCAGTGCATTCATCAACATACTGCTCAAGCAGAGGTCAAAGATCTGAGTCTTGGCTCTGCAGCTTAATAGCTCTGTTATTTTGGACAAATCACAACATCTATGAAGCTCATTTTCCTCTTATTTAAGGTGGAAGTAATAATATTAATGATAATAATAATAATAATATTTGTACTCTCAGGATTATTCCTAAATTATGTATTTTATAAACTGTATATCTATACAGGGACTTAGAGAATATAAACACATATGAAAGACAAATACATTACATATAGATGTATACTTATTTTAGTTTTATATATACATATTTGCATGTATATCTACAGATATATGTATGTATGCATATATACCTATATATTTGTTTCTCCATCATTTATCCATCTGCTATCCTCTATCATCTGTCTTTTTACTTGTCTGACTGCTTATCTGTCTATCCATCTACATGTGTACTATATTCCTGGTTAAAGTCTTACTTTAATACTTTGTGACATGCAGAAAACCATGAATTTTGAAGTCTATGCCAATGGATCACAATTTCTGGTAGGTCTATGGAGTAATGGAAATACTATAATGCAAGAGAATGATGGGATAAGCTGGTAGATTTCATATTGATTTTTTTATGCAGTTTAAATATCATAACATTTTGTTAGCAAAATGAACAAGCATTCCTCTTAGAATTTAGAGTTAAGCAAAACTTCGCCTGGTAGAGACAATGGAGTCAGTTAATCAGATAAGAGTTACTTTGGAACCCAAATGAATGCCAAGTCTTTTTTTTTTAAATTCAGATGTGATCTGTGTTTCTAAGATGTATTAGACACAGCATAAATCACAGTTTTCTGATGTCCGGACACAATAAACATCTAACTAGACAGAAACTCAGCATGCAATGTTTTTCCACAGAATCACTATCTGCTGGGACTCTAGTTCAGCTGCTGTGACCTGTCATTCTCTCATTTTACTGGGAATGTGGGAAGACAATCATGGTGCCTATAAAAAGAAAAGTGCCTCAGCTGAGCCAGCTACGGAATGATTGATGTCCTTCACCCCCATGGTGGAAGAATTCCCTGACCTAAAAGAACCTTATGGGGTCATCTGAGTATTTGCTGATAGTGACAATAACCCCTTCCATTTGTACAATGTTTTTACAACTTGTAACGTTCTTTCATGTGTCTTTTTTCTTCTGATCTTCACAACTAACACCTATTCTGTGAGCTGGGTAAGACAGGGGAGGGATTATTAACTCCATTTTACAGAGAAGAAAAAAAAAACAAGGCTTCAAGAGAACATCCCATTTCTTCACCTTAATTTGCCTTTTCTCACCTCTGTACATTTGTACAGAATATCCACAGTCTCTGGAAGAGGTTTTCCATGTTTCTGCGTGATAAATTTCTTTCGGCTCAGTTTAGGTGCCAGCTTTTCCATGAAGATCATAAGAATTTGGAAGGAATATAGAGATCATGTAATCTGATCCACTCTGTGAATGAGGGAAAAGTCAGGCCCAGAGATGTCAAGCAACTTTGGGTTCATAAGTAAATAGCAGAGCTAGGATTTAAACTCTAAAAAATCTATTACTGTACTGTCCATTGAACTATGCTGGTCTTCCCTGATCTTTGCAAGATGACTCACAAGTCTGGCACTACAGGGCCTCAATCATTCTCAATTTGTGGAGCTCCACCCTGGCTGCAGTAACTCTACTGGGTGAGGGGGGTGTAGAGGGATTGCTCTGCTTGAATCCTAGGGTCTGTTCTTCTTTGCTGCTAAACTCTAGATTGTCAGTGCAATTCTTCCTCTTCAGTGCTTTCTCTTAAGTCAGTTCCTTAGAGCTGCTTTGAAGCCTCAGTGTCTATCTTCTGGGGAGTATGTATCAATTTCCTGCTTGATGCACATCTCATATTAAGCAACCAGTTCCTTTTCAATATGCCATTGACCACGTAGGGATGGGGAAGGAAGAAAAAAGCCCCTCCCTTCCAACCTGGGATAGTCTCAAGGCAAGAGACCAATGATCTTGGCCTAGCTTGATCAAACTCTTGAATTCTGTCCCGATGACTGCAAGAGTGTGGCCAATCTTAAGCCTGACAAATAGCATTGCCATTTCCCACTCAAAGAGAGAAAAGTATTCACGTTTTGTAAAGGGATAGTAGGGTGTTAACACCTTGTTAAGACATTGACACTTCATCACCCGTGATAACATGGAAGAACAAATCAATAGGTCAGAGACAACTCCGTTTCTTAGGAAAGAGAGAGGGGCAATAAGAATATATTAAGAACCTAGCTACTATGTGCCAGGGACCATACTAAGCACTTTACAAATGTTATCTCCTTTGATCTTCACAACAACCTCACAAAGTTAGATGCTATTAAGATCCCTGTTTTAGAGTTGAGGAAACCAAGACTGGCAAAGTTCAGTGACATGCCCAGGTTTACACAGTTAATAATTTTCTGAGGCTAGATTTGAACTCTGGTCTTCTTGACTCCAGATCTAGCCCTTTACCCACCATGACAACTAGCTGCCTTTCCATATATGTTTATTTAAATACTTGTATTATCTCTCAACTAAATCCTAAGTTCCTTGAAGTCTGGGAGAAAGTCCTTGAAGTCTGGGAGGAAGTCCTTGTCCAGTTGTGAATTCCTACTGCTTAACGAATATGTGGCAGGAATATAATGAATGCATGAGATGAATTAAAAGGTCAGAGGAGTTGTATGAGTCAGTGGTAGGAAGAGAGCCCAGGTCTTTTGACACACCAGTTTGAGACTGCTTCCAGTATGGTGACCCTTCCTTTACAGAGAATTATAATATTAATAGACACTTTGGCTGTTTTTACACACACGCACACACACACACACACACACACACACACACACACAGAGATGAGCTGGAGCCAGCTCAAAATGGCTTGAGAAAGCTATTGTCAAATTTTCAGTGTCAGCATTTTTACACCTTGGAAATTAACAATGCTATAAATCAAGGCTAAATGTATTATTTTGTTAATTGTCTAGATTTTAAAAAGTGCTGGAGAAAATGATTTTAATGCCAAGTCAGCTAAAATGTGTGTTGAGTGTACTTTATTTTTCTTTTTTTCTTTCCCCTAAAGTGCCAGTTGTTAAACATTTACTTGCACCCTCTGCTCACAGGGCACACAATACAAAGTGGATAGGAGCCTAAGCTCCTATGGCCATTTGTCTGTTGGAGAAACACTGTTATATGATGACTAAATTATAAATGAACAGATATAATAATAAATCATAATAACAACTAACATTTATATGGCTCTTACTATATGCCAGACACTGTGCTTCAGAATTATTATCTCATTTGATCTTCACAGTAACACAACCCTAAAGTCCTGCAGGGAGGTAGATGCTATTATAACTACATATATAGTAGTGGTATCTTCCCTGACCATCTCACTTCCTTGCTCAGAAGGCTTCAGTGGCTGCCTGTAGCCTTCAGCACAAAAATATAAACTCTTTGACATTTCATGACCTAATTTATTTTTCCAGTTTGATCCTATAATGCCCTCACTTCCCTGATCTTTACACCCCCAACTATGCTTCAGCCAAACCAGCCTACTTTTTATTCCTTCTCGAATACATTCTGTCTCCTACTTCCACACTTCGTACAACCTCAATCCCATACCTGGAATGGTTTCTTGCCTCACTTCATCTCTTGGAATTCCTGGTTCTTTTCAAGGCTCAGCTCAGGTGCTACCTTCCATATGAGGCCATTCCTTATTCCCCCAGCTAGTATGATCTTCCTATGCCCATTCTTGAAAGTGCTTTCTATATATTTTGTGATTACTTATCTTTACATTTCTTCTGAGTAGAGTATAAGTTCCTTGAGGTCAGGCACTGTTTTGCTACTGCTTTTGTTGTTGTTTTTTCTTTGTAGCAATAGTACCTAGCACAGTGATTGGAGAGTAGAAAATGCTTAATAAAATGCTTGAATTGAGTTCTCCTGTGAATCTTTAAACATTTTAAAAGTTAGAAAAGACTGTTGATGGACTGAATTCATGGGAAATTTTTACATTCAATTTCCTCATAGTAACCCAGGGGAAAAAAAATCTAGTGAAGGAACTGGGAAATAGCATGCATTTAATAAAACCAATTTGAGGAATATAAGGGAAAAAAAGCATTATCCATACAGGCCATAAAACAGCTCCAGTCATCTTTAAGCCAGAGTCCTCCCTTATGTAAATTACTACAGATGTCTCAGAACTGTGTATTAGGTAGATGGAAAGTTCCAATATTTAAGGTGTCATGAGGTAATGGGGAGATATTAAAGCCACCTAAATTGTTCTGCTGAAGAGGAAAAAGAACCATTAATATGTCTTCTGCTTAATTCAATTCATAATCAATTCAATTAATATGTATTATAGGATTGCAGAAGACTTGGCAGTGTAGTGTGCCTTTAATAAGGGAGGTTTGAATAGTCAAGGAAATTTACAGGATGTTTTATTTTCTTCTCCTTCTAAAGAAGTCTCATCCCCTTTTTTTTTTTTAACTAGGGCAATCATGTACAAGAAATGGAAGCATGGAAAGCCTCATTCCTAATGCTGCTAGAACAATTTGGGACAGATTCATTATTACCCAGTCTCCTGTACATGGATTAAAAAAAAGAAATTCCAATTCAGTCCAGAATGCTAAGTATTCAGCTGTTCTTTCCTTTCTAAGAAACAGACCAATCCTGTCTGGTATAGACAGAGTTGCCTTGAAATCACTTATAACTTCTTATGAATTTGTGACAAGTCCTCTAAGTTTTCATTTGGGGTACAATGGATGAAATTCCAAGAATCCAAAAGTAACCTTTCCTCACTCCTCATTTCCAGGCTCTATGATGACTTCTGCCTGAATAACAATAGCCTGGAGTTTGTGGGCATCCCCCCATCCCCCCAATCAACAATGGCACCTCCTTATGAGCCTCCTGTCACTATATGGATGATTGCATTTGTAGTGGTCATGGGAATTGTGATGATTGGAATTATATTCCTAATCTATACTGGATCAGAGACTGAGGGAAGAAAAACAAAGGAGAAGAAAGAAAACAAACAGAGAATTCCTATGCTGAAGTGCATTCCATTGGGGGGACAACATAATCCAGGTTTTCAAAGCACTGAGGATGCTCAAACTTCATTTTAGAAAATCTTTTTTATTTTCTTACTCATTTCATTTCCTGTAAATATTAACATAATGTAGTGAATGCAGGTGAGGCTCCCATAAATGCCCTTGAATACCCAGAATACATTAGGAACTGCTTCCACTCCAACAAAAAGTTAAAGGACCAAATCTATTGTTTTTCTATTATTTACTGCTTTCTCAGAGCTGCACATCTCTTCAGTTCCCCCAAGGGAAAAGAAGTAAAGAAATAATGGCTTCTTTGGGGCAATGAGGCTGTTCAAGGAGAAGAAGAAAATCTGAGTATATCTGAGGTGGGAAAAGAGATTTGGCATCAGTAAATGGTGACCTTTGGATGAGAGACACCAATCTATTGCTTGTAATGATTGTGTCCTTAGTAGGCTGATGTTCCACTGACAAGTGGAAGCAAGACAACATATGATAGCGTGAGTTACATCTTTAGCCCACTGTAAGAATTACAGCAGCTGGCCTAGATGGACATCCCAGTTTTGGGGCACAACTCTAAAGGATAAGGGTAAGGAGCTTTGAAGGAATCAGAATTGGGGTTAATGGGCGAGAGGCAGCATGGTGTTATCAACCAGTCAGTCAATAAATCTTCACCATATGCCAGGCTCTGTGCTAAGAGCTAAGGATTCAAGGAAAAGCAAGAGTTAGCCCCTGATCTCCAGGAGCTTACATTCTAAAGGGGTAGACAGCATGCAATATAATTATGTGCATTTAGGATATATACATTTGTATATAGATGGTTATCTCAGGGGGAAGGCACTCAGGAGGCAGGGGGAGAGGGGAGGGAGACCAGGAAAGTTCTCTTACAGAAAGTGGGATTTGACCTGAATCTCAAAGAAGCCAGAGAATATTAGAGCTGAGAGGAGAAACCAATGGATCTGAAGTCAGAGTATTTGGGTTCAAGTTCTGATTATATTTATGTTTTATGTGACTTCATCTTACTGGGTCTCAGTTTCTCATCACTGAAACTAGGAGATTGTATGAGATTATTTCTAACTTTCCTTATTGCTTGAAATTCTACAATCTTTCCAGGTAGTTACTTTCCTATCATGAAACTTTTCCAGTTTTCTGAGTTTGATCATTGGTATTATGATAAGGATTCTCAGAGGTAGAACCTCTGAGTCCAAAAGTGCAGGACTGATTCTGTAGTATCCTTTATTGTTCTCTTGTATCAATGAGGGGCACTCACAGGTCATAGGCCTCTTGAGGACAAGAACAATATTTTCTATCCCCTACTCCTCCACTTCCCCAGCAAAAAACCCATCACAGAAATGAAGATACTTGTTGATTTGAGTTGACACACTCCCTTAAACTTCTCTCTTACAAGTATAGGAATCACAGGATTTCCATTCCTAAAGACCAAGCCATGAGCCAAGTATTGAAGTTTTTGGGGGGATGGAGGGGTGTGGAGAGAAGACTTCCCATACAGAAAATGAGATGTACAATTATTTGTTGGATAATAATAATAATAAAAAAACAAGAACTGAAACAAGAAAAATCCCCTTACTGAACTCTAAAAATTGTGTTTTCATCTCTATTGGAAATTCTTTTCCTCTAAATTCCCAAGTGCCTATGGTTATAGGCATCAAGAAGTTATAAATGGAGATAAATGGAATTATATCCCCATTTGTATGCTGCCTAATTCTCATCTTCGCAGGTGCCATGAGGAATGTTCAAGTTGCCAAAATGATTTGCTAAAGTATTGGTCTGACCATACTACCCCTCTCCCTTCCACACAGAGTCAAAAAACTCCAGTGGCTCCCCTATTACCTTCAGGGTCAAACATAATGTCCTTCATTTAGCATTTAAAGCTCTTCACAACCTAGCCTCTTCCTACTTTGTTAGTCTTTATATTTTACTACCCACAAGGCATTCTACAATACAGTCATATTAAACTATTGCTGCTACTTGCATATGACCCTCAACCTTCCACGTTCATACCTTTGCAGTGACTGCTTCTCATACCTGAAATGCTCTCTCTTCTACCCTCTATCAGAATCCCTGCCTTCCTTCATGATTTACCTTAAATACTACCTTCAGCAGAAGATCTTTCCCAGTTACCCCTGTTGCTGGTGTCTTCTCTAAAGTTATCTTCCATCTACTATCAATATCTATATCCATACGATAACCATACATATACAAATACACTTACATATATACATATGTATATCCAAATACACATGTACACATCTGTATACACCCCATCCATACATATATACATGTATGCATACAACACAATGCATACATCTATAATATATGAGCATGCTCACACAACTATGTGCACCATATAAACATAGACATATATTTCTATGTAAGCATATGTCTATGTATACGCATCTGTGCATATGCATATTTTGTCTCCACTGTTATAATGTAATGTCCTTGAGGGTGGGTACTTTTTTTTTTTGGCCTCTCTTTGTTTAGCACTTTTGAGCTCTTAATAAATGTTTAATAAAATACTGATTGCTTGGATACTATACTATATATACTATATTAATGCTGCCTTTGACTGTATACTTACTTTGTTTACCGTGTCACACACTAGTCATACTAAGCTCATAGCACATTAAACTCATAAGATCTTCTTTTCATAAACTGTTTTTTACCTATACTTCTCCTATCCTATACTTGCACGATTGATATTTGGAACACAATGTAGGACTTGACATTTTCCACTACCAAATTTTATTAGATTATTGGAGATATTCTTATGAGGTGGTAGAGAGACATGAAAAGAAATAACCCTAGACATCCCAGACATTTGAAATGAGGAGTGGTAGGGGGAGTGCAGAGGGGCTTGGCCTTATGGCCTCATTCTGCCACACTGGGACCTCAGCAAAGATAGAAGGAAAGATGCCAAATAATACATCAAGTTTGTCTCTTTTAGCTTTGTGGTTGTGATTATTCCCCAAGTAGTTTTTGACAAAAAGATTTTCAATTTTCCTATTGTCATTTAAATGAGGGCTTTAGAAAAATAAACTTAAACATACCAGTCGAAGTCCATTATAAACTCTTTGATATCGTCTCTTTCCTCTTCTCCCTCCACCAGTCTCAATTTTTCTTAATGTCCCCTGAATACACTTTCCAGATCTGTACCTCTACTATATCTCCGCCGATCTCCCCCTTCCTAGAATGTCTTTCCCTGCTTTCCTGCTCCTCATCTACCTGACTCTTTCAAGGACCAACTCAAATCCCATTTCATTCCTGAAGTCTATTCTGATTAGGTCAAAACACTGCAATATTTCCCTCCTCTGAACTCCCACAACACTTACTCTTTTGTAATGCTCATTTGGCACGAGGTATATGAGGGACCTTGCAAACTGTAACTGCATAAACCCTGGATTTGGAATCACAAGGATTCAGTTCCCACAGAATTATAAATTTATTGCTAGAAGGGATCTAAGGGGCCATTTTGTCCAATTCCCTCATTTTATAGATGAGGAAACCAAGGAACATGGAGAGTAAATGCCTAGCCTAAGGTCACATGTGGTAAAATGGAAGAGTCAGGCTTTGAACCTTTGACTCAAAATCCAGCTCTCATTCCATTGCACCATCCTGCCCTCTTCTATCACTATTTCCACTCAGAGATGTCTGTGTGATTTTGATTTTGGGGTCTCATTTCTCATCTGTAAAATAATAAGAGTTAGACTAAATATTCTCCTTCTATGCAAAAAAAAACCGTTATGATCCTGGCTTGTAATTTGTAGGTCTTTTTTTTCTTTTAATTTCTATGTGAGCTCTTCCCTTCTAGAAATTCAGTAGAGGATGATTGAGGATGACAGAGAAAGGCTAATTAGGTCTAGGCAAGAAGGTATATGCAAGTACTTTGAGCCAGGTAGGCTAGAGGTTCCATTTAAAAGAAGGTTGTAAGGATGGAAAGATTAAACAGACACTTTGTGTCTTGGCAGATAAGAAATTGAATTTAGAGAAGTTGGTTTAGACAGAAGGAATCCTAAACAGGAAGAGCATGGAGGGCAATCATTTATAGTGGCAGTATTAAGTGGGAGATACTGAGGGAATATCTCATTGTAAATCAGAAGCTTACTTGCTCTTGGACTTTTGCTCTATTTTTGATTCCTTCTTGGGTTGGGGTCATCCAAGGTCTATAGATGTTAATCTCTGCCAGAAGTTAATCTGATGCATGCAGACAAATTCTATCCATGATGCAGCCACAGCCAGAGATGCTTGAACTATCCCGTGATATCTTTTGTTAGAAGAATAGAAGGTTTAATCAATTTAGCAAATTCAAGTTGTGTCTGTGAACACTGATGAATCTTCTCCTGTGTGGCAGGGCACTGTGCTAGGTGATAAAGCTGGAAAACAAAACCCATCACTGCCCTCCAGGAGCTTATGCTGTTTACCATGTTCACAGACAAGCATAGTACAAGGTAAGCTGAGTACACCTAAGCTGAGCACTGAATAAAGATAACAGTTCTGAACAGTGGAAATGATTAAATTGTACGTTATAGGCACAGATATTATAATACATTTACATACATTAAAGCATGTATGCTTGTATAGAGGCATTGACTGCCACATTGAATTCAGGAACCAGCTAACAAATAGGATGGTTTGCCTGGAAGATAGAGTACAGAAAGTAGATTAATGTAAAATAAGACTGGAAAAGTACATTGAGGCCCAATTGTGGGCAGCTTTGACTGCTAGGTTGAAGAACAAATTTTATATTATCCTAGAGACCATAGGGAGCTACTGAAAGTCAGTTTTTAAGGAGAGTAACTTTAGCCCATTAACAAATGCAAACAACTCAATTCTCAATTTCCATTGCCTTAATCAATAGCATAGAGTGCAACCCCGCCTGGATGGATCCATGCACATTTTTAGGCTTTTCAGCAAATACAGGTCAACCAGTGGAAAAATGCACTAAATTTAGCAAGTTAAGTCAGAAGTTTCTCTCTCTCTCTCTCTCTCTCTCTCTCTCTCTCTCTCTCTCTCTCTCTCTCTCTCTCCCTCCCTCCCTCCCTCCTTCCCTTCCCCTAATTAAGACACTGTATATAGAGTAGAACAGGTAAATCTTGATATGAAGACATATCGCTTCTCCAACCAACTTTGTCATTCTAACAATCTGCCTCAGTTAATGGAGAATGCTTTAAACAGATGTTGATTAAAGAATTCCTTAATATGTTACCTTTATTCAAGGGTCGTCTTGTTGGGGTTTGAATTAAGATTGATGAGGGCAAGGTATTTGGCAGTGAACAGCTTCTTTGAAGTATGGGGCTGGATTGAGTTTGTAGTTGACAAGAGAAAAAGAGAATGCAATTTGTGGAGAAAAGAGGGAATTACCAGGATGGTAATGGTTGGAAAAGCTCCCCTGGAGATAGGCTTTCCTCATTTGGGCTTCCACATCCAGATGGGCTGCTTAAATATTTTCCATTAAAGTTGTTTTCACATCAGCCATTGATTTTTCCTTAAAAGGATCAAAGTCAAATTAATACCTAGGGTGAAAGGAATGAATGCAAACTAATATTTTTTTGATCTCTCAGAAGGTTGAGCCTAAGATGACTGAATTGAGCTGATTTATGGTTTCTGAGTATGTCTAGAAATATGTGTCCATGAGAAATGATGAAGAGAATAAAGACTGCACTGGAACTCTGTGGCCCAGGGCTGATTCGCTCTTATGACAAGAATACCAAGAAGCTATTTGTGTACCAGTATGGCCACTACCATTCATGACACCAGCCTCACAAGATAAGGGATGTGCTTTAAACATTTCTCATGTCCCCTGAGTAGTTTATAAAGAATCTTTTCCTTGGAATTTGTCAAAACCCTTTTTGAACTCTAGTTTTGGTTAATTTAGGCTGTAGCATGTTATTGGGGATGACTCATAGTAGCAGAAAAGGAACAACATGAAAAAAATAGATTTCAAGAAATGGGAGATGAGAAAAGATGATGGACCAGTCAGGCAATGAAATACAGATGACCAGCCTAAGTACTATACAGATACCCACTGAAGGATAAAGAAAAATAGACTTGGAGGGAGATATCTCGACACTGTGTATTTCCTCTCTGGAGGAATTATAGGATGACAAGGACAAGAGTCACACAGGATAAGAAGTTGTATATAGATCACAATCTGATCTGCTGGAGAGACTCCCTCTATAGACAGGGCCATTGAAGTGCTAAAGAACTGAAATATAGGGGGCAGCTAGGTGGTGCAGTGGATAGAGCTCCAGCCTTGAGGTCAAGAGGACTTGAGTTCAAATCTGACCTCAGACACTTGACACTTACTAGCTGTGTGACCCTGGGCAAGTCACTTAATCCCAATGCCTAGCCAAAAAAAAACCTCTCTTAAGAACTGAAATATATACTGGAATGGTAGTGAATCCCACAAAGAGATCTAATATGGCCCAATGCAGTATCTGAGAGGGCTCTTCCTTCCAATTGGTAGTACTTTTCCATTGCTGATCACTGTTCATTCTTCCCACCCCAGGTCTCACTAGCTCCAGATTTTCCTCTATCTGAGTCAGACTCATTCCTTGTCATAGGCTAGATACATCATACACATATGTTCACATTCACATGCACATGCATACAAAGATAAATCACAGCAATACAAGAAAAATGGAATATTGAGTCCTCCATAAAGTATCAAGCAGCAGAAAAAGCACCAGATTTCCATTTAGAGGACTTGAGTTTAAATCCCCACCTTTGCCACATTATCTGTGTGATCTTAGGTACATACTTCAATATCTCCAAGATTCAGTTTCTTGATCTGAAAAATGAGACAATTAGACTAGGTGACTTCTCAGGTCTTTCCTAGCTCTAAATCTGTGATCATATATCCTGCTTCATAAATGACTGTTTCTTGTTTTTATTTCTATCTTACAGCTATCCTCAAGAAAATTCCCTTCAGTTCTAGTATTTTGAGATGCTGTAGGTAATTTGGGTTCATCACCTACATCTATCTGATCTCTGAGACTTTGATACTTCCCTTACTCAGCATATTTCTTTCCTGGGTAGAGGAGGCTTTTAGTCTATCCTCATATGAAAACTCCTTCATCCACTCAGTCATTGGACAAGACCAGTGGGTCCTCACAAATGAATGGCAGGGTCTATAAACTATGGCCTCCTTTTTTGTTTACTCTCCGGGACTTGAATATAAAAATAAATTGAAAAGTTCTGCTTCCTTGCTCCTAATCTTCAACACTGAGTCTGCTGAAATACTCCTGGATTTAGGTGCTCAGATCCTACCATATGTACGGTTTTCCCTTCCACAGCACAACTTTCTCCAGTGTGGTTTTGATAGATACATCACAGGTCAGCATAAAAAATTATACTTGGGTTTTGGGGAAGCCACAAATGACACGCAAAGATGAGCAGATGACACAGAGAAGGTTTAGAAACTCAAAAATGAATAAAAAATATATATAGTATTTTATAATATCAACATATTTTATCTTTTAATGCTGTAAATACCCCATAAAAGGGAAAAGGGCAAAATTGACTTCTTCTCTGGCCAAAAGATTTTGTACGGATTTTCCAGATAATGGAGGTGCTGCCCTCCTAACCCCTGTGATATGGAAGGGATAACTGTATTTATACTTTTCTTAGGCCACTCTTTAAATTGACTCTCACTCTATCCTGATTCTCAGCTGCCTTTCTGGTCTTGTCTCTCACTTTATGAACCTTCTACTCCATCTAGAATGATATATTCTTTGTTCCTAGAAGCAAATGTTTTTGGTGATTACAGAGTTTCCCTCTCCCTGATGGAATGTTGGTGTCTTGCAGATGGTTTTTATTTTTAGTCCAGGTCTAATTTGAATAGCAGGCAGGGATTGGGAGTCCTAAAGTCCTTTTCTTAAAAAAAAAATCTCTGATACATTTTGTTTTTAAATTTCCTAAACATCCCCTTGTATGTCTCCCCTCTCCCTCCCCAGACATCCAATAGAACAATAACAAAGAGGACAGGGGGGAGAAGAGGGAAAATATAAGAAAAAAAAATCAACACTTTGAAAAATAACCTAAAATAGAATGCAATATCTCATGCCTATGGACCTCTCACCTCTGCAAAGGAGCTCGGTTTCATAGCTCTTCTTTGGAGCCATGCTTGTCTTTTGTAATTTCCCAGCATTTGCTTCTGATTTATTTGTGTTTACTGTTCTTTCCATTTACTTTGTAGTAGTCCTTGTATATATTGTTTTCTTGACTCTGTTTACTTCATTTTGAGGCAGTTCATAAAAGTCTTCCCATGCTTCTCTATGTTCATCATACTCATAATTTATTGCAATAGGAATATTCCATTACATTCATGTACCATGATTTGTTTAGTCATCTCCCATTGATGGGTATCTACTTTATTTAAGTTTCAAAAATAATTTCAACAGAATAGAGATGTCTCTGTCTGGAGACAAGTTTTGAACTACAAACATATTCATCTGAAACAGAGGCTTTAGGATTGTTTCTCCATTTGAATTATCAGTGAGAAAGCCAGTCCTCTAAGGAACTTGATAAATGTCATCTGTTGCAACATCACAGACCTACAAAAATACTGAGCTACAGGAGGTAAAGCTTTGGTGCATTGTAGTTTTACAACTGAGCTACAGGAAATAAAATTATAGCGTGGGGAGATGAGCCATAAGAGGCAGAGCTATGGAGGGCAGTTAGCAGGTCCTGTGAGGAGTGACCACATTGGCATCTGAGGGGAACTATAGGAATGTGAGAGCAGAGAGCATCAAGGAATACAAAGTATTGAGAACTTTTTTTTAAATGTAGTATGGCACAGAAAAGGGGACTACAGGGAATAACACTAATATGCAGGAGTAAAGCTTGACCCCTTTCCTCTTTCTGGAGCCCTATGCAGGGCAATAATATAAATCATAGAAACTATACACTTTTCTGAACAAATGGTAGCTTACTGACAATGTATTTAATTTCTATGAAATGGGATCCGCATTCATTAATTTTTTTTAATGTTTTGTGCCTTGTGAGCACAAGTACTTGTAAGAGGAGCTGTGTCTCCTCTTAAGAGAGAACTAGACAGTGATATTCCCAAGTTGTACTTGGGTAGGAACAATAAGTCAGAGAAATGAGAGCTTCCCAATGCATACCTGCTTCTTTTGGGTCAAGAGGAAGTTTCTGACACAATGCTTACACATCCAATGAGCATTCTACCTTTAGATCTTTGCTCAACCTATTGCCTCTTTCTCTCCTACACTGTAAAACCCTTCTCACTCTTCTCTATTTATCTTAATCCTTCCCTTCTTGCAGGCCAATTAAAGTTTTACATTCTCCATGAAGCCTTCCCTGACTACTTCAGCCCACAATGAGCCATCCCTCCTCTAAGAAATTTATTGTTCTACTCACCAGACACTAATCACATATATCTAATAGGCAATGTGAGTCAGTAGAAGGAGATCAGCATCTACTAGTGGCAAGTACTTAATGAATATTTAATGAATGCCCAAAGATTGAATCAATTTATCTTATTTGTGGGTATGTCTTGACTCTCCAAATAGACCAGAAGATCCTTGAGGTCAGGGGACATGTCCTGAACTTTCTAGATCCCGAACAGTCCATAGTTTGTATCTTATAGCAGATACTCACTCAATGTTCATTGTACATAATGATATTTTGATTCAGTACTTAGACTAATACAATTCCCTTCCTGGCTTAGATGGATTAGGTTGTTGCTACTGAAAGAAAACAGGAAAGGATCCCTCATTAACAGGAGAATGGGGACTCATTGCTCCTAATGACACACTGGCTTTTCAGGAAAGAACTGCCATGGCTCATAACCCAACTGAGCTGCTGACTGTAAATGAAAACTGCAGCCGCTTCTGCTTGGAAGTGAGGCTGGGAGGTAGATAAGTAAATGCACTTTGTCCAGGGCTGCCTCTTGCTAAAATGATTTCTGAAAACCTATGCCAAGTGCTGCACTAAATGTCTTGGCTCACTCACACCCCTGCTTACCCTCCCCATGCAACATTTATCAAAATAAACATTTTTCACAAAGTGATTGAGAAGTGAAATGTGGAACAACCAAAGGAAGGCCCAGATGCATAGGAGAATGCAGAAGTGTTGATAATAAAGCTTACTTTTGGAGTCATACAAGTTTCTTAGCTAGAGAATTGTAAATATTCAGAATTAGGAAGAAGGTACATTAGAAGTTGAGAGAAGGGAATTTGGAACATAGACTATCACAGCACAAAGAAAATTAGATCACAGCTATTTTCTACCACTCCCTCCATTTTACAGATGAAGAGATTGAGGCAAAATGAGGTGAAGTGAGTTGCCTAATATCGTATGACAAATTAGTGTCAGAATTAGGACTAACACATAAATCATTTGGATCCTGAGTCTGGTGATCCCGAACTTTATTATTGTGTCTTATTTATTTATATTTGAGCCCAATTTTCAATGAAAGTTGTAACCTGAATATTCCTCTATGTAAAATACATTCCATCCTTCTCCTCCTGATCACCATCACCAACACCATCAACAACAACAACAAAAACTGAACAACTGCTGTAGGTAAAGAAACTTCATTGTTATCCACATATATACATGAAAGTCCAGGAATGTGGTTAGGCAGGGGAGAGGTAATGACATTGATAATTAAGTTTATTGTTTATTTCTTTGCCTCTTCCCTTTTATTCATTTTCATGGGAAAGTCAAAACATTTGGGAATTGAAGAATTTGAAGTTAAAAACAGATAAAGACTTCTAAAAGAGATGCTATTCTTGGTTACCAAGATAAAGAGCAGAAAAAACAGATTCAATCTTAAATGCAGTATTTAGTGTGGGGCAGTTCTGGCTTTTTGTGATCAATATTTTAGCACTTGTGTTGGGGAATCTTCTTCTGGAAAGTAAACACACATCATAACTAAAGCTCAGAGGACAGACCGTCCCCTTCTGGGAGTCCACTAAGGATTTTCCTATAGTTTGAGGATAGGGTGTTCTAGGGCTTCTGCCTTTTTACAAAGAACTGTAGCAGAAAAGCCTCTGGGTTTAAACTAAGTGAGCGATAGCTAAGTCTACTCTTCCTCCAGTGAGGATGAAGTATCACCTCAGATAGGACTACAACTGAAGTCAGAACCTGGAGGCCATGAGAAACCCTGGAGCTTCCTGCCTAGAGATATGTATGGAGGCAACCAGCAGTGACCAGAGGACTAGTTGGATAATATGAAGAAATTACCTTGTAAGGTGAGCAAAGAGCAATACCTGGCAAAGGATCTAAGCTGTAGTCATATATCTGGCAAAGAAAAATGTTCTATGTGCATTCCCTATCCATGTGTCCTGGCCAGATGTATCCCCTTACAAACATGTAGGTCCCAACAAACATTTCTCTCGACATACACGTTCCCTATGTGTTCTGTCATCCATGTATATGCTATATGTGTCTTTCTTTACACACCCTCGCACATATATTCCACTATACACTTGTGGGAGAATATGGTCTGTGTTTATAAGGGAAAATGTCTTAGTGACAACTTTTCTCATTAGGCTATTTCATTAATTTTCTCCCCCTTTTTTGAACTAATTCAATTATCTGGCTGACTAGAAAAGTAAACACATTGGTGGAGGCTCATAAGCTATAGTTTTGAGTGAATGTGGACCCACAGATTACCTTGATCCTAAGATACCCAATGCACAATTTGTGGATGTGCAGGCATACATTGTAAGAAAAGAAAAAAGAAATAGTTTCTACTGTCATTTGTATATCTCCTTACATAACAGGCTCCCCTACGTTGGAGGTGGCAGGGGTAGGTGGGGAGGATGAAGTCAAACAAGAAAAAATCCTTATTTGACTTCAACTTCTTTATTCCGTATGCCTCCTGCACTTAGAAACTAATGATGACCCAATAGCTATAACTAGGGTAGGGAAACTAGTACTTTATACCAGTGTGCCAAAATTTAGAGGGGTGCTATAAGAACTTTTATCCCTTCAGCAGAACAGAAGGAAATAAACTTGACACCTAGTTAGTAAGAATAACTAGTTAAATAGGAATATGACTAATGTTGAGCCTCTCCCCCAAATTGAGTCAGCCCAGGTGAGTATCTATTTCAGCCTGGTGCATGCCCTCCTCGACCATGATGTCTTCCCCAGAAACTGTCAAGATATTCCAAAGTCTCTGTCTTCTCCACATCCCTTATAATGAGAACATGAGAAATTTGAATATGTTTTTTTCTGCTTGTCCTGCATGTAAATTTTGCAAGTTATGGTTCTTGCTGACCCTGACCAGCTGGAAAATGTTTTTCCTTCCTTGGACCAATCTATAAGCTTAATTTACCTTCTGATTGTATCATCTTCTCCTTCCTTCCCTCTTGCTTGCTTTCCTGGTTATAGGCCCTTTCCTTGGCCTCCATATAGTTGGTAGTTGATGTAAACTCTTTTATCTTGTCTTCCCTTCATTTTTCACCTTTTCTTCCCTCTCATGTCCTTATCATATTTGTCCTGGCTGTGATGGTGGAGAAAAATTTCTAGCTATAGCTGTATTAGGAGAATAGAGTACCAAGTATGATAGTCAACTGGCCAAATGAGAGTGAAAGGATAATTTGTTTCTCACTCCCCCTTCCTTTTCAAGCTTGAGCAGTCAATGAATCAAACTGGAGAAGGGCATAGTAGGATACAATTTGACCTTTTGGTAGTGGCACTGATTCTAGCAATTATGCTAGGTCATGTTGAACATTGTTAAGCTAGGATATCATGGAAATAAGTCTCCGTGAGTTTGAAGTGACCTTAGAGATCATTTAATCTAGTCTTTTACCCTGTATATGGATTCTCTACAACATACCACATGAGTGGTCATTTAGCTTTGAATTAAAGAGTTCTGGTGACCAGCATATTACTTCTACTTTTGGTTGCCCAGAGGCAGACCAGGGAAAGACAAAAGTTCTATTATTTTTCTTGCTGTGGCTATTGTGTCTTTGTTTAAATTTATTTATTTCTTATTTCTTCATTTATTCTATGCTTATTTGTGTATATATGCATGTATACATATATTTTAGCCTGAGTCTCCTGTTTCATCTAGACTGAAAGTTCTCAGTATATAAGTGCCATAATTAATTTAGAAGCCTGATCTACTTTAACCATACCACAGCTCAGAACTCCCAAACTTAAGAGATCCTCCAGTCTCAGCATCCTCAGTAGCAGAAACAACAGGGCTATGTCACAATACCTGACCCCATTGTTCCTTTATTTAATTTTAATTTTATTTTTTTCAATTAACAAAAATCTATTTTTCCCTCCCAACTTTCCTCATTATGGGAAAAAAAATAAGACAAAATTATTGTAATAAATATGAGCAAATTGACCATGGGCACTGTTCCTTTATTATTTAAATGAAAAGACTACAGGTTTTCTGACTCTGAATTCACAAGACACCAACCCCTTATTTTTAACAAAGAGGAAACTTGAAATCTCCAAAGAAAAGTGATTTGACCAAAGCAGCCTAGTTAGTAAGTGGCAATGGCAGAATTTGAACCCAAATCTTCTGATTCCAGCACCTTTTTCCTCCTTTCACAACATCTCACTGCCTATATCATCAACATTAATAATAGTAAAGTTAGAACAAAAGACTAATATGATAACTGGGCCTCACCAGTTAAGGATGTAATTATCCATCTGCTATGTACAAAAATGACTAGTCACCCAATTGGATGTCTTTGAGAAGCTGATAGGCATGGGCTGTGGGACACCTTTGGCAATACATCTCCCAGATGGCTTATCCAATAGTGTCTTATGTCAGTCTTTACTCTCTAACTATTCTTTACAATATCTTGGATTGTATATTACATGTCATTCCATTATGGCAATGATATGTCTCTGGACCCATCACAATGCCATGTTGTTCTCAGGGGTGGAGAGGTGGGAGGGGAAGGAAATGAGAATAAATGGTTCTAACCAGTACTTTTTTTCTTGCCTGAATTTTGTTTTAGGTTGTACATTTTAGTGGAAAATCAACCCATATGCCATTCTCCCTTGTGTTATGCTTTTAACTCCGTTGTGTAGTCATTACAGAAAATCAGTGGAATGTGTGTGAATTCCCTACAAAAGAGATACCAACTTGAATGGAAGCCTTTGTCTGTGTTCAGTTATTGAGTTCCTGTGTACTCATACAAGAGTTTCTAAGTATAGTTCATATTGTCAGGCGTTGAGTGTTGGGGTATCCTAAAATTTGTCTATTGATGACCATAAATTAGCACTTATTTTGTTCATTTTATAGGAACAGGCCTGGATTATTTAAAAAATAGTTTTGAAAAGTGATCAAACCATATTATTATTTATCAAATTTTCATAACAATTAATAATCTGTGTGACTTTGAGCTGCATCTCTCTGGCCTCAGTTCCTTCATTTCTATGTCCAATTCCAAAAGCCTATGAAATCACAATAATAATAGTTTGTGTAAGGCTCTGAAACTATTTTCTTCCCCATAACTCTAGCAGGTAGACAGTATATGTTATAATTATCCTCATTTTCCAAATGAAGAAACTGAAATTTAGAGAAGTTAAAGTGACTTGCCCAGGGTCAAACAGCTAGAAGAATCAGAACTGGGATCTAGCACTCTTTCGATTGTATCCTTCATAACTGCTCATTTTTTAGACGAAACCAAGGATTTTTGTGATATTGGGAATTTCAGATAAGGAAACTCCCTCTGCTAATGCACATTCAACTCTGTAATTTATAGTGTTAGGTAGGATAAGCTCTGGGCTCAGTCTCCCATTCCCACTCCTCTGATAAGTTTGTCTCTAGAAGGTTGCTGTCCGCAAATCTCCTGAGGGTTCTGTGGATAATCCTGAGAAGTTGGGGTTCTAATCGTTTTACTGGCAAGCTGCTGCCTGGCATGTTCCTTCTAGTAGTCTAAACTTTAAATATCTCCCCAATATTAATTAATCATTAACATCAATTAGCTTTTTCAAAGCAATATTTACTAAGCAGGTATGATAAGAACTGAAATATCACAACATCCATCCTCTTCTAAACTAAGTGTTATATTTTTCCCCTCTGCAGATCAGCTCAGTCCCTAAGAAGAGCAGACTCAGATTCAAAATGACTGCTTCCAAAAATTCCTCTGCTCACCACTCCCCAAATAGGGTGGGGCACTTCTTTGTCCTGGGAGTCCTTCTTCCATGGAATATTCCCCATTAAGTTTGCTTCTGAGTGTGGCATAGCAGATGGACAAGTCTCTCCTTTGTTCAGTTACTCCAAATCCTTACTCCAGTGGGTCAAGCAGATCTTGTCTCAGGGTTGGCTTCTTATTAGATCAATCAGATCCAGTAAGTTCTACTGTCTCTGGGACTCTATTTATTAGTGGGACCTTATATGGCTTTCCGGAATCTCCTGGTCCCATCAATCATCTGAATGGGATGGACATACTGTCACCTAAAATCAAGAAATATAACACATATAGAAGAACCAAGGTACAATGTATCATAGCCACTTGGTGGCTGGGTGGGAAATGTCAACCATAGCTGACTACTGCTGCTATGGATGCCTTTCTTCACATCTAAAGGCCAATAGCACTCTACTCTCAAAAGCTGTCAGGGAAGAGAGCAAGCAAACCACACATCTAATTCTTTATATGCAGACTCAGTTATGGCTCAGTGGCCAGCTAAAAGGGTTGCATCAGTCCTTAGTAAGTTAACTGGAAACATAAGATACCTAAAGTGCATTAAAGAGGGGAAGGAAGAGATTCTTCCATCATGCATTTCCAGAAGTAAGATCACAAGCTTCCCTCAGGAGGGGAGGTGTGTGATACAAGACAGGATACATTGGGCATGCTCCAAAGACTGGGCTCTCATTGGCTAGTCCCCCCACTCTCCTCCACACTGTTGAGGTCTAAGGGTGCTGGGAACCCCAAAATTCAAAGGCAGAAGACAGATCCTGCCTCAAAAGAATTGGACTCAAGCCTTCTTTCAGTCAGAGACAAGGTTTATTGTATCACCAATAGAAGCAGGCCAGATTCTTTAAGAATCTGAGCAATTTGGTAGACAAGACTGACCTTTATAGTGTGGCCAGTAGCTTGGGGTGACTGGAAGGTAATAGATCACAAGGTAACAGAGAAGGGGTCTAGATGGTATTTAAGAGTGGCAGTCTAGGGTGGGGCCAGGTGCAAACAATGAAGGCCACAATAAAAGGGCAGTTGAAAGGATTATTAACTGGGAAGGGCTGATTGTCACAGGGGAAACTGGGCCATGAAAGTCCAGGGCCTTTTAGGGGTCCATTATTAGCCTTGTCACGTACTGCTCTTAATATTGCCTGGAACACCGAAGCTGTACTCTGCCCAAGGTCACACGGCCAAGATGCATCAGAGGCAGCACTTGAACCTGGCTCCAAGGTCAGTGTTCTATCATTTTACCCCTGCTGACTCTCATGTAACTACTGAGTTAAAATTCTAATGCTTTAGCTTACACAATACATACATACATTTTCTTACTGTGTTTTCCTAAAGGTTATACCCCTCCAACTCCCACATGTTGTCTTTCTGTCTCCCTTTATGTAGGATTAACCCATCTGTGTGCAGAATAAATCACTTAGCCAATTGAACTTCAGTCCTCCAGTTCAAGGCAATTTGCATAGCACTACACTGAAGGAAAATTTAGTCCTTGACTTAAGCCCACTGAAGGGAACTAGAACTCTCAAGGCCATTAAAATTAGAGCATTCACCAGGAACTGTGATTGTTGTTAGTGCATTATCTTCCAGACCATCATTATTTATTAGAAACCCATTATGGAGTGATATCCGGAGCTAAGCTTTACAGGAAGGGAAACTGAGCCATAAAAGATTCAATAACTCACCTGAGGAGCCACTGTAATTAAGGAAAACTAAGAATAGATTGCAGGTCTTTGGACTCCAAGTTCCTCCTTCTAATCAATGCATACCTTAAAATGAGAAAACAATACCTTAAGATAACCTTTCAAGTGGGAGCTAAAAACATCTCTGCCTCACAAAAAATCTTTTTGGACCTCACCCACTTTTATTAATGCAGCATTGTCTACTTCCCAGTCAGTCCCCACCCCCACCCCTTAGCTGAAGGTAATACATAATAATAGCCTGCATTTATGTAGATCTAGGGTTATAAAGCTGCTTACTTACAATTCAGTCCTCAACTACTGGGGAGTGAGGTAGCTAGTGCCCTTATCCTTATGTCCATTTTATAAAGGAGGAACCTAAGGCACAGAAAAGGGAAGTGACTTGTCTAGGGTCATACAGCTGGTAGTCAGGGTGGCAGAGCAGGGATCCAATCCACTGTCTGGATCCAAATGCACCGCATTGTTCATTATGTTACCACTTGTTGTTGTTGTTCTTCCCATTTTGGAGTTTTCTTTTTTTCTTTCTTTCTTTTTTTTTTTTGGCTAGGCAATGGGGTTAAGCGACTTGCCCAGGGTCACACAGCTAGTAAGTGTTATGTGTCTGAGGCTGGATTTGAACTCAGGTCCTCCTGAATCCAGGGCTGGTGCTCTATCCACTGGGCCACCTAGCTGCCCACCATTTTGGAGTTTTCTTGACAAAGATATTGGAGTAGTTTGTCATCTTTTTTCCCAGCTCATTTTACAGATGAGGCAACGGAGGCAAACAGGGTTAAGTGACTTGCCCAGGGTCACATAGCTAGCAAATGTCTGAGGGCCAGATTTGAACTCAAGAAGATGAGTTTTCCTGACTTCAGGACCAGTGCTCTATCTGATGGGGATGGGATCTGAACCCCTCAAAGGAAAAAAACAAACAAACATGTTTTTGGGATCTGGACTCCAAAAAGGAAAAGCCCTGGACTTTCCCACAGGGCCAAATTTTTGGCATTCACCTGAAGCTATAATCCTGTCAACTGGCCTTTCATTATCAGCTATGCCCAACCTCCCAATTCTCTGTTATGCTTAACCTAGCCTAGCCCTCCATTGTCTTACCTCCCTATTCATGCCAACCAAAATTCTATCTAGGCTCCATTCTCCCTTGGCCACTGTGGTCCAGGTCCCTGGCATTCTGTTCACCCAGCTTACTGGCCACTCCTATCCAGATCCTCCTTAGACCCCCTTCTTCAGTCACCCTAGAGTACTTGGCCACTCCTAGATCCCTCCCACAGTCTTTCTGTTATATATAAGGTTCATCTGGCCTACATTAAGGTGCTCATTCTTAAGATCTAGCCTGCTTGCATTAGTGATACAAATGCTTTAGATTCCTTGAGTCTGAATATGAAGAGACTGTCCTGCTACATAACTCATTCAGAATATCCCAGATGTAAGTAGGGTTTGCAACTATGGAAGAAGAATGGCCTGTTAGGAGAGTGTCTCTGGGAACATACTAATACAATGAACTTTTATTAAGTGCCTACTATGTGCCCACCACTGTTAGCAAATTTGTAGAAGATTTAAGGAAGCTTTTAACATAGCTCCTCAGGGAACTTCCATCTAGCTGATGGAGAAAAGATACTCCCCCCCACACACATACAAAGTTGAAAAAGAAGGCAAGAAAACAACATCATAAAACAAAATAATAAATGGGCAGCTAGTTGGTACAGTGGATAGAGCACCGGTCTCAAAGGCAGAAGGACCTGCATTCAAATCTGACCCCAGATGGTTTACTAGCTTTGTGACTCTGGGCACCCTGATTGTGTGCCCCAAAAAATGAAATGCTGCAAAAGTGGCAAATTATTGTGCAGACGATACAGTAAGCGCTTTAGTAGTTAAATTGGGGATGACACTGAGCAGGCATGTCAGATTTTCAGTTGGAGGGGGATGAAGAAGGCCCTTGAAGGATGGAGTAGAATATGACTAGGTAAGGAAGAAGGGATGTAGGTCAGAACAACAATTGTGATGTTGAGCTGGGACTCAGGAAGCTAGATTCCGGTCCCTCAATTTTAGAATCAGGAAGAAATATAGAATAGAGACCAGACCTGTTATTTCATTGGTAGAGGGAACTTGTAGGTGAGGAAAGAAAGCTCTTCTATACATTCAGGACAGAACCTGCTCTGTAAATTAGAGTGAGAGATTTAGTAACTTGTGTGGGTTGGTCCCACTGCCAGAATATGCCCCAGGCAGGACTTGAGCTCCTGTCTTCCTGGGTTTAAAGCTGGCTCTCTAGTCACTGTTGACTCATGCATTGGAAGGGGCCTTAGACATCATCTAATTCAACTGCCTCATTTTAGAGATGAAGAAACTGAGGCTCAGAAAAGGGAAGTGATTTATCTGAGGCCACACAGCTAGTAAGAGACAAAACTAAGGTTTGAATCTAGATTCTATACTTCCAAATCCAATCCTTGTCCTTCTACACTATATTTCTTCTCTGCAGTGTTGTTGAGGTTTAGAGATTTAGGGGTGCTGGGAGCCTGAAATCATGACATGTGGGTCCTGCCCAAATGAATTCCACCCAATCCTTCTTTCAGCCAAAGACGAGGTTTATTAAAGATACACTGTATTGGCCAGACTCCTAAGGAATCTGAACATTTGTGATGCTTGTAGACTGAATCTGAGCCATGGGCCAGATTGATTCTCAGCCCCTTAATGGAGACAAGATGGAACTTATATACAGAAATGCTGTGGGAGGGATCTAGGAGTGGCCAAGTAGTTCATGGTGACTGGAGAAGGGATCTGGGAGAAGTGTCTAGGAAGGATCTTGATGGGAGTGGCCAATAGGCTAGGTGACTACAGGAAGGGTCTAGGGAGGATCAAGGGTGGACAGTAGCAGGAGGCAATCTGGAGATAATAGACAATGAAGGACTGGGCTAGATTAGGGGTAACAGAGCATTGGACAATAATGAAAGGCCAGTTAAGAGGATTATAGCCTCAGGCAAATGCTAGAGACTTAATTTGATCAAGTGGGAAAATCCAAGGAGAGTTCAAAGAGAGGGATTCCAAAAAAAAAAATGGGGGGATTCCAGAGCTTTTTCCCCACTCATTCCCTCTTCAAACAAATAGGACCCAAATTCTTTTGGGGTAAGGGGCAAAGTTCTTGGCTTGGGTCCATACCCTATTTGTGTGACCTTTAAGAAGGCATTTCATGTCTTTGAACCTCAGTTTCCTCATCTATCATATTTTTAAATTGAATGTTTTATTTTATTTTTAAAATTAAATTTTAAATGTTTTAAAATTAAATTTTATTTTATTTTCAAAGATCAGTTTCTCTTTCTCCTATTTCCCTCCCTCTTCCCTCTATTGAGAAAGCAAGAAAAATAAAAGTCCTGCTACAAGCATGTATAATGAAGCAAAATAATATTTTTTATTGGCCATGGCTAAAAAAAATCTCAATTTGTACTCTTAAGTCCATCACTTCTCTGTCAGGAGCTGGGCAGCATCTTTCATCACAAGTTCTCAGGAATTGTTGTTAGTCACTCTATTCATTAGAGTTTCCAAGTTTTGTTTTTAAAATCTACATTAAGAGGTGCATAGCATGTTTCATCATGAATTCTCTGGGATTCTGGTTGGTCATTATGCTGATAAGAAGATAACATAAGAGTAATTCATCACATTTACAGACCATAACTTGCTCATTTGTTCCCCAATTTATGGGTACCTTTTCAGATTCCCATTCTTTGTCACCTGAAAAAAAAAGCTATAAATATTTTTCACATTCTTAGAATTTGTTTTGCTTAGGACTGATCTCTCCCTCAATCTACTTCTCTAATTTCTTCTATTCCCTTTTCTTCTTTCCCTCTACTTCACTGTTGAGTAAAATGTTTGTTTTTGTTTTTTGTTTTTGTTTTTTGTATGCGGCTCTATATGTGTATATTTCCTTTTTCTGACCAAGTCAAATGAGAGTGAAGTTCAAATGTCAGCTGCTCCCTCCACCTTCTCTTCCATGTTTGCATAAGTGTCTTCTTGTGCAAACTCATTATATGAAATATTTTTTTCTAACTTTTCTTTTCTTCCTCCCTCCACTCCCCCCATATAATACTCCTCTATTTTTTCATTTTTAAATTAAGATCATCAAGCCATAATAGAATAACTCCGAGGCTCTATCTAATTAGATTCACTCTATTAATTCTGATGATGATAAAGATGAGAGGGAATACATGTATCATCTTCCCATATTTGAATATAAGTAGTTTATCTTTGTTTTAGTCCTTTATCATCATTCTCATGTTTACCTTTTTATGTTTCTTTTCACTCCTGTGTTTGTACTTGTAAAGTTTTCCAGCAGCTCTGCTCTTTTTGTCAGAAATGTTTGGAAGTCTTCTATTTCATTAAAGATCTATTTTTCCCTTTGTAGTCTTATACTCAGTTTTGAAGAGTAAGTTATTGTTGGCTTAAACCTGTATCCTTTGCCTTCTGGAATATCATATTCCAAGTTCTCTGTCCTTTTATAGTGATGGCTGCTAAATCATATGATCCTGATTGTGGCTCCTTGGAACTTGTATTCCTTTTTCTGACCATTGTATTTTTTTCCTTGACTTGGAAGCTCTTTATTTTGGCTATGATGTTCCTGGGAGTTTTCACTTTTTTTTTTTCAGGAGCTAACTGCTGGGTTCTTTCTATTTTTACTTTGCCCTCTGGTTTTGCAAAATCTGGGTAGTTTCTTTCTTTCTTTTGAAATTTTTTTAAAGATTCTCTGAAACATGATTTCTAGGCTCATTTTTTTTTTGGTCATGGTGTTCAGACAATTCAATGAATTGTTTTTCCTTCTTGATCTGTTTTCCAAAGGTCACTTGTTTTTCTTATATGATACCTTACATTTTCTTCTGATGTTTTCAGCCTTTTGACTTGTTTTAATATTTCTGGTTGCTTCATAGAGTCACTGGCTTCTATTTGGTACATTTAAATTTTCAGGGAGTTTTTTGCTTAGGCAAGGTTTATACTTCTTGTGCTATTAATTTTCTTTCCAATTCTTTCACCCATAGCTCTCATTTCCCCCCCCCCTCCAATTTTTCCTTCAAGCAATCTCAATCCATTTATTAATATATATATATATACATATATATGTATATATATATTAATATATATATACACATATATATATGTATACATATATATATACACATATATATATATGTATATACATATATATATATATACATATATATATATATATATATACATATATATATATATATATATATACACTAACTCTTGCTTCATCTCTTCCAAGCATTATAGTTGAGTTTATGTCCAAGCTGTGTTTTTGTTGTTTTTATTTTTCCTCAGGCAATACTTGTAGATATTTTGGAATCATTTTCTGATTTGTTTCTATCTTGAGCATCCTTGACACCATAAAGCTCATAAGGGTCAGGTTCTTTTTCTTGGTATGCCCATTTTTCCAATCTGCTTCCTGACCTCAGACTAGATGTTAGAACTGGGCTCTGAAGTACTTCTGGAGGGAAGATCTAGGCTGGGCCTGTTACTGCTTATTTGAGGTATTGAATGTTGTTATTCCAGGATCTCAGTCACAGGCTAGATACCTGAAAGCATTTAGTGCATTTAGTGCTTCTTCTTCTTCTTCTTCTTCTTCTTCTTCTTCTTCTTCTTCTTCTTCTTCTTCTTCTTCTTCTTCTTCTGGCAATTGGGGTCAAGTGACTTGCCCAGGGTCACACAGCTAATAAGTGTCAAGTGTTTGGACTGAGGCCAGATTTGAACTCAGGTCCTCCTGACTTCAGGGCCAGTGCTCTATCCACTGCACCACCTAGTTGACCCTTACTGCTTCTAAAATGTTCAGGTCCAGTGCAAAGTCTGATTGCTGTCCCCTTCCCACCCCTCCCCCCCCCCCCAGCCTCCAGTGCTACAAGTTTCTGACCTGGGTTTCGATCTCAGGAAGAGTAGACTTTAGTTGCACCTTCTTTCTACCCCTATCAATCAACTGGAAAGCTTTGTTAGCTCAAAGTTGGAGATTTGTAGCCTCCTTCTTCATTTGGGATTCCTACCCTAGTTATGCCTCTGAAGGTTGAGTTAGATATTGAAAGTGAGACTGCTTCACACTGAGATCTGAGCCACACTGCTGTTGTTGCTGCTGCTTCTGCTGGCTTCTAAGCTTACCTCTTTTTGTGTGTACCACCAAGTGCTCCTACCTGAGAATTGACATTGCCACTGCCATGGGCAAGTCCCCTCCTCACTCCAAAATGATCTGTAACTTAGTACTGTGCAGTGGGCAACAAAGCTGCCAGTTGGCACCTCTCCCCATCACTCTGCCCTGGTGTGGGTCTTGGAGTGCCCCATATAATTCTGAGACTTCCTCTTACCTTGGTATATGGACTTTCCCCAGGTACTAGATTGCTCCTTATGCTGTGCTCTTGGTCTGATCCCCTCTCCAGTGTCCATAGACCTCCCTTTCTTTATCCTTTGTTGAGCTGGGCTGGAAAAAAGACTCACTGTGACTTTTATTGCATTAGCCTATCAGGATTCACTGTGGTGTATTTTCTAGATCTATTAGGTATTATTTTGATCCCCAGATATCTTCTCATTTCCAATCTGGATGCACTATTTTAGACTTCTTTAGCTTTTTTAGCTGCACTCATTTTGAATTTCTTTGATTTCTCCACCATATGTCATGAAGAAGGGTACCTTCCCCCCACCTTTTCAGATTTCTTTTGTGTACTGTCTTTCCCCATTAGATTGTAAGTTCCTTGAGGGTAGGTACTATTTCTTTCTTTCTTCCTTCCTTCCTTTCTTCCTTTCTTTCTTTCTTCTTTCTTTCTTTCTTTCTTTCTTTCTTTCTTTCTTTCTTTCTTTCTTTCTTTCTTTCTTTCTTTCTTTCTTTCTTTCTTTCTTTCTTTCTTTCTTTCTTTCTTTCTTTCTCTCTCTCTTCCTTCCTTCCTTCCTTCTTCCTTCCTTCCTTCCTTCCTCCCTTCCTTCCCTCCTCCCTCCCTCCCCCTCTTTCTTTCTTCTTTCTTATTTATATCATCACACTGTCTGTGTGACCCTGGGTAAGTCACCTAATGTAATGCCTGACACATAGTAGGTGCTAAATAAATGTTGACCTTTTGTGGAAAGGAGCTTACTGCATTGTTTCTTGTCACTGGCGAATGAGCTGAATTAGATGATCCCTAAGATCCTTTCCAATACATGAATCAATGAGTTGTAGGGAGTGGATCAGAAGTGGGAGCAGGAAGAGTATGTCCCAGCCAGTGGGATACATTTGATCCATTTTACAGGATTAAAGCAGGTTAAAGATGGCACAATAATGTGGTAGATGGATTTTAGGATAGTCGTGAAGATGGAACAAAAGATCCTACCCTGGGGCAGCTAGGTGGTGCAGTGGATAAAGCACTGGCCCTGGAGTCAGGAGGACCTCAGTTCAAATCCAGCCTCAGGTACATAACACTTATTAGCTGTATGACCCTTGGCAAATCACTTAACCCCATTGCCTAGCCAAAAAAAACCCCCAAAACAAAAACAAAACAACAACAACAAAAAAGAGAGATTCTACCCTGATCTCTGGGCCAGCAACAAGTATAGGCAGATGCCCAATAAGCATTGGCAGCATACTCACACTGATCCTAGCTACTTGGAATAGTGAATAAAGCATAATAGCCAGAGAAGAGATTTTCTAAGGGAATAGTGTCATTGTGACACTGGTGAATGAACCCATAGCCCTTCGGAAACTCATTCATGAAGTTTCATGCATGACACTGTACAGGGAGAAGTGTCATGGAAAGAACACTGGCCTGGGACTAGGAGGCCTGAGTTCTAAATCCAGTTCTGCTCTTCACTCACATGCCACCTTTTAAATGAAGACTTACTTGATCCTCCTAGCTGCTAGTACCCTGTAATCCGTGACCACCTTGGCTTCCATATGTGTGTGTGTGTGTGTGTGTATGTGTATACACACACACAAACATACACACATACTCCCCATATATACATACATATACATATATATGTATATATATTGCATATGCTTAGCTTATGTGTATATTTGTTAGCTCCCATTAGAATATAAGGTCCTTGACAGCAGGGTCTATTTCGCTGCTGTCTTTGCACTTATCATTTAGCACAGTGTCTATTTGTCACATAGTAAGAGTTTAATAAATCCCTGTTGACTAATTGACTTCTAGTTGTATTGAGTGACCTTTGTGGTTCAAGCTCTGTTATTCTGAAGTGTATCTTGCTTCAAACTTTTAATAGCTACTGTCCTTGGATAAATTATTGAACCTCTCTGAGCTTATTTCCTCATCTGTAATAGTGGCACTTATGTTATAGTGTTATGAGGAATGAGAGTTAATATACTCAGAACCCAATGTAAACCTTAACAAACTAGATACATGTAGGGGCAGCTAGGTGGCACAGTGGATAGAGCACCAGCCCTAAAGTCAGGAGGACCTGAGTTCAAATCTGACCTTAGACCAATCATTTGACACTTACTAGCTGTGTGACCCTGGGCAAGTCACTTAACCTCAATAGCCTAAAAAAAAAAGGACTAGATACATGTGAGGCATCATGGTATAGTGGATAGAGATCTGACCTCAGAGTCAGGAAGAGTTAGTTTCAAATTCCACCTCTGATACATACTGGCTGTGTGACCCTGGGTAAGTCACCTAACCTCAGGGCTCTTCTAAGACATTCTAAGACTATCAGTTGCAGAATTGTTGGCAATCTACACTGATACAATAAAGTAGCTTTCTTTTCCAGGGTCTCCCTATACCAGGGAATTACAGGTCTGGATCAATAATGATATTCTAATCAGGTGTAGAAAAGGCCTCTCCCCCACCTCTTTAATAATAGGGATAATGGCCTCCCATGATCAAAGTTCTGAAGCCATAACAGCTGGATTGCCTCCACTTCTCGGCATTTTACCGTGTATAGACAAGGAGTCTGGAATGATTTTGAGCTCGATATTTGTGATGGACGGTGCCCCAGGTTGGCTCAGAGAGTCTCCCAAACAGCAATTCCCATGAAAATTGAACAAAAACGTAGTGGAAAGGAATGATGTCGCTTATTAAATCTGTTTCAGGCTTGCTGCTTATTTTTTCTTCCTTGGCCAGCCTGATTCCTTTTTAACCTTTCAGCCCCTAGGCTCAAGGGAATGGTCATGTTGGCTCGACTGATTGCAAAAACTCTGGCCCCAGAAAGAAGGGTGTCTGGGGTACACTTATAACAAAGCTGTTTTTCTCTGGTAAGGGCCAATTGGAGAAGCCATGAAAAGGACAAGACTTTCTGAGTCCAGTCAGGTACTAATAAAGTAGCCTTGACCAACAGCAGAATTTGGAAGCAAGCAATCAAAATTGGCAGGACTGAAAGGGAAATGCAGTATCATATATTAAATTATTTCTATATACCACTCCTTCTTTAAGGAGGAAAACATATCACAAATGTGCACATACACACATTGTTTTTTATTTCAATTTTAAGAAAGAGTGGTCTGATTTTTCACATCCAACACCCAACTCATTATAACTCACGCAGATGGAAATGTAATTCTTTCATTATGGGCAGCTAGGTGGTATGCTAGATAAAGCATTGCACCTGGAGTCAGGAAGACTGTAGTTCAAATCTGGCCTCAGACTCTCACTTGTGTAACTAAGTCACTTAACCCCTTTCTAAGTTTCCTCATCTATAAAAATGGGGATGACAATGACACCTACTTCCCAGGGCTGTTGGGAATATAAAATGAGATGATATTTGTAAAATGCTTTACAAACTCAAAATGCTATAAATGATGTTATTATTATTTCTTTTGTATGCTAAGCATAAAATGACAGCTGAAAGAGACCTTATAAATTATGCAATTCTTTTTTCAGATAAGGAAACCGAGGTCAGGAAAGATGAGGTGACTGAGTTTGTGGTAGAGTTTGGACTAGAACCCAGCTTTCATGACTTCTAGTCTAGAGTTTGTTCCAAAACACTGCACTGCCTATAAGTCATCAGATGAAAGAATATTTATTTTACTAGATATCTAACATTGCTTATCCCTAGGGCAGTCAGTATATATAAGATTATGTTAATCTTTCTATTGACTAATTCACAGAGTTATTGGGAGCTTAACGTTTAATCATCTTTAAAATTCTATAGAAATATGAGTTATAATGTCATTGAATTAACCTCCTCTACTGTACATGGTTCATTGCAGTCATCATATCCATGGACTAGTGGAGTATATGGTTCCCATTAGAATGTAAACTCCTTTTTCTTTGTGTTATACTAGCTAACATGGTCAATACATTTTTGTAATAAACATTTAGCAGATGCCTGTTGAATTGAATTGAATGAGGCACAGAAAAAAGAACAGATTTCTTGAAGTCACATACCATGCTCTCGGGTGAATTTAAGCCCGTTGTATTCTTCACCTTGATAGATCTTTTCAACATCTCTCATTTACTGGGCAAGATCATGTTTAGGTGCTGCACCTATCTAGGATAGTCACCCTCTATTTTATCAACATCAAATGAATCTGTTTATCTGGTATCTGTGATATTTTAGACACTATATAGAATGTTGTTCAGTCATATCCAACTCTTTGTGACCCCATTTTGAGGTTTTCTTGGCAAATACATTGGAGTGGTTTGCCATTTTTCTTCTCCAACTCATTTTACAGATGAGGAACTAGGGAAAACAGGGCTAAGTGACTTGCCTAGGGTCACAGAGACAGAAAGTATCTGAGGCCAGATTTGAAATCAGGAAGATGAGTCTTCCTGACTCCAGAACAGGCACTCTATCCACTGTACCACCTAGCTTCCCACTGTATTGAATAGAAAAAGGTATAAGCCATGGTTCCTTCCCTCAAGGAGCTTACATCCTAGTGAGAGGGGAAGAAGACCTCTCAAAACTAGGAATTATGTATAATTTGCTCCAAAAGTATCATAAATTAAGTATGTAGGAATTCAGAGGATAAATACAATGCCTCTAGCTAGGGTTATCAATGTAAGCGCCATGATGAAGTAACATTTGAATTGAACCTCCCTAGATAGGGAAGATTGAACAGGTGGTGATGTGGATATATGAGACTTGAGGTGAAGGGGAAGCTTAATGGTGAAGAAAAGAGTATAAGCAAAATTGCATAGGTCAGAAAGTCTATGTCATGTACAATGAAGAGAAAGAAGTTGGATATAATCGAAGCACAGAATATATTTAGGGAGTACAGGAAGGTCCTTCAATAACAAGTTAAGAAATTTGTTCTTTATTTAGGAAGTAACGGGGATCCATAGAAAGCTTTTGAGTAGAAGAGGGACATGATCAGAGCTGTACATGAGGCCAATTAATCTGGTAGCCTAGCAGAATGAAAGGGATCAGAGAGACCAGTTAGGAGGCAAGAGCTACCGCTCAAGTAAATAAGCTGATGTGAGACACTCTTCACTCTTCTTTTCCCCAAAGTACTAATTGTACCTGCATTTTGGAGATATATTAGATAGCTTTCCTGGGTTACGAGGAGGCTCACCAATATACCAGAGTGATATAAATGTGCCATAAAATATGAAATATGGCTAGGTACCTTAAATGATGAGCGTAAATATATGTTTACATTTTAAATGTATTCAGGGAGCTTGTTACTTAAAAAAAAACTTCATGTAAATCCTTTTGAGGATTGAAGGATTATCTTATAAAGGTAATAATCTAAGTCATCTTCTATGTAAATTTAGCATCTCATGGGGCAGAATTCTTTAAAGCAAACTTCAATAGCAAAACAAAAGAAGCCCTACAAAAAAAAGAGCTTTTGTTTATGTGGATTATATCTGTCAATATTTACTGCATTAAAAATGAAAATGTCTTATTATTATGAAAATAATTTTGACTTTGTAGACCCCATGAAAAGGTCTAGGAATCCTCAGGGTTCCCTGGACCACAGTGCTGACATAAAGATTTCAGAGCTGAGAAACCTGAGTTTAAAGGCTGCCTCAAATAACTTAAAACCTATGTGATCTCAGGGAAGTCATTTTATTTTTCCGAGTCTCAGTTTCCTCATCTGTAAGGCTGCTAACACTTTGCTACCTTGCTTGAGGGACTGTTGTGAGAAATGTGATTTGTATAACTTAAAAGTTCTCTCTTAATGTTCATTGCTAGTAATAGTAATGTCCTTAATGGGCTGAAAGAGTTATATAACCTTGTGAAAAGGTAAGCAGTTTATAGTCCATCATTCCAGCCAGAAACAGAAGATACTAAGGTTCTTCAGCATATAGTCTACAGTCTACAAATAACATTCATGAGTCATCAGTCATTCCTGTTTCCTCCTGCTTTCTCCATTAAGACACATTTTCTTTGTTTTCAGCTTCCTTGGTGGCTTCCTTCCAAAATGGCCCATGCTGGGACGGCCACAGATTCTGTGGTGTCCTCCAAAGAGCTCAGGAGATCTTTCAGGATGCAAAAGGTCCCCAGAAACCATTATCTAGTCTTTAATTACAGAGCAAGATAGATATGCATAATCAGTTCCTAGAGAGATAAAGGTCTTGAGGTAGGGAGGGAACTGTCCATTAAGGAATGTTCTCTGGCCATCATCTTCAAGGTCAAGAAAGAGCAATAACCTGGGTTGCCTTTTGGATGAAAGCATGGTATAACCTCCAAGTGTCGTTATACATAATTTAAGGACTCGAAAACTGTCCAATTTTGGCTTGTTTTTTATATTCCTACTTATTCCTTCTGGTTTCTATCTTTTGGTCAGGTAGCACTGTAGATAGAACATTGGACTCAGAGTCAGGAACCCTTCATCGAAATTCTTCCTTAGGTAATTCCTGGTTGTGTGACCTTGTTCAAATCAGTGAACCATTCAGAACCTCAGTTTCCCCATCACTAAAACTGGGATATAATACTTGTTCTCAAAAGGTTGTTAGGATGAAAGTATTTCCAAACTTTAAAGTATTATATAAAGATGATTTATTATGATTACATAGAATATGAGACCTGGATGGAATCTTAGAACATAGAATATTAGAACATATAATGTCAGAGCTGGAAACAGTATCAAGTGAGGAAAAACAGCATGGTATCATGGAAAGAGTTCTGCTTTTGCCTTGGCTATGACACTTAATGTGTAATATTGGGCAAGTCAAAACTCTTATCTGTAAAGTGGGGATAATAATCCCTATGGTACCTGCCTCACAATGTTATGAATAAGAAAGTTAAAATTAATTGATATCTGCTGTTTTTATACATCTATATTTCTCAATATTTTCCTCTCCCTATTACCCCTCCCAGAGAGTCACCCCTTAAGTAACCTGGATTGTCAAACTCCCTAAAATAAGAGATTAAAAATGAATTTAGCTATTCATAGGTTCTCCTGAACTATGAATGAGTTCATGGTAATTTTTGGGGAAAAGAACCTTGGTAAGTAGAGAGAGAAGCAGTTGCCTCAGTGGCTTCAAGGTCCATCTCGTCCCTATTGTCACATTTCCCAGGGCAGTTTCAAGGAGACTCCTCCCCGTCAAATGGGGTGGAGAAAGTCAATCCTCAAGAGAGGAGTTGGGAAAGAATGATTCCACCCACATGAAAGTAGGGGGCAGGGCAGAGATAGAGTAGAGACTTCTGCTAAGCCAAAGATTCCCAGCCTCTGCCATCATTGTACTTATGACAAAAAATGAGCAAGAGATAGAGAGATACATACACAGAGAAATAATTCAGCAAAACTAAAGAACGCATCAACCAAATCACATTACATGTAAGATACCACTGCTATAACTCCTTCAGCAATCAGGAAAGAGGTACATTTTCATATCTCTTCTATGGGGCCAAGTTTGGGTATTATAATTTCACAGCATTTAATTTAATTAATTTTGTTGTTAATCTTTGTGTTTACAATGTTGTAATCATTCATTATATGGCTATTTTGGTTCTTTTCACTTTATTTTCCATAAATTATATAAGTATTCCCATGCTTCTTTGTATGCACCACAATCATCATTCTTTCCAGCTCAGTAATACTCCATTACATTCATGCACCCCGAATTCTTTAGACATTTCCTCATCAATGGGCATCTACTGTATTAAGGAAAGTACTTTGCCAACCTTAAAGTAATATAGAAACAGTTGTTGTTGATATGGTTCTAAATACTATGTCCTTAAAATCAGGCACTCCTTGGGTAAGCCATTATGATCATTGGCTAAGATATAAAATGGCAAGGGCGATGATTCATGAAGTGAAAAGATGGGTAGTGCCCCTCTTCTTTTTCCCAATACCCAGAAAAAAAGTTTTTTGGACATTTGGAAAAGGTCTGTTCTCTTCCTTTGATCACTGGAGAAAACCAAGAAGAATCTAGTACCTTAAGTTTATGGAAGGAAGTCCAAAAACAGATACCTGGACTTTTCTAGAATCCAGTCTTTCATCTCCTTGGAAAAGCAAGGGTAAAGATTGACCAATTGCTAGTTTTAAGAGAATATGACCTTTTACTCCCCATTCCAACCCAAATCCCAAGTTGCCAGCCCATTTCCCAGATATTTATTAGGTTGGATGTTTCTTTTAAAGTCACTTCTAAGCAACTGATCCAATATGATAGTTCAGATGGCATCCACTCTGTTCCAAGACCCCAGAAAGAGGAGAGATAGGGCTTTTGGTGAGATATCTGTTTTTCTTGATTCACAGGTATGGCGGAGGACTGTGGAACAGGTTCCTTAAAATTTCTGCTGCAAGGATTATTTATGTGACTAAAAGTAAGAAAAAAAATTACCCCTCACACAGACTGATGGCCTGACATAAAAACTGGCAACTTGGTTCTGGCTACACTCAGATGTAAGGTATGAATATAACCTTTTGTTGCCCTATGGTTCATATCTATGTAGTGAAGACAAAAACAGTCAACAGTGTGTAGCAGGGTTGCCCCTTTCCCTTAGGTTATTGATGTAGGTGTGGGAGGAGATTCTGTCTGTCTGTCTTTCTTGGAAAAAACTTCAGAAAATCTACCCCAAATCATTTGCACATCTTGCTCCCAATAGGAAGATGGGTTTAAGGTAATGGGAAGACTAAGGTCAATGTCTTTCTGAGTCCCAAGTTGGAGTGTAGGACTTGTAATATTGCAAGCCTGCCCTCCAGTTGAATCTATCTGCAGTTCAAAACCTTATACCAATTACAAGGAAGAAGGAGCAAATAGTAAGTAGAGGATTGTGAATATTAAGAAGGATCAATAATGCTAGTGATTAGAATTAAAGGTATTGATAGTAATGAGAAGGATTACAATGACAGCAAGAGAAGAAGACCACAACTGTGCCATGGTCAAGCATTGGATGCTTGGCAAGAGTAGAGCTGCCACATCATCAAGTGAAGAATCACAAGAGGAATAACCTTGATAATCCTCCTCATTGCAATCACATGCTAGGCAGTATTGTGATTTATAGATGCTCTATGTGTGGGGAAAGAAAGACTTCACCAGAAGATAAGAAAATTTGCTTGCTCTCTGTGGGCTCCAGTGCCAGTCTTTTCTGAGTCATTTATTGGGCAAATAACACTCATTTCTTGTCTGATGCTTTGTGAATCTCAGTGCACATAAGGAGAGCTGGTCTTGTCACTGGGTACTTCTAAATCTCAAGTGCTAGCTGACTGGAAGAAAACAACCTCCCAGAGTATTTTAAAAGGCTTCTTACTCCAGGGATTACACATGTAATTGGACTACACAACTTATTTCCCCATTTTTTTCTAACTTCCTATTAAATTCTGAACCTAACACAGCAAGAGCAACCATAGGAATTCTGATATAAATTCTCCTAATATTTTGACCATTGTTTCGATGCACAAAAAATGAACAGGTTTAAAATCATGTTTCACTTTGTTGCACATAATGTTACTGTAGACATCTTGGTAGGATACTTATAAAGATGAAGATAGGCAGAAGGGAGACCATTGAGAAATAGAGGTGGAAGAAATGATGCAATTTTTTTAACCTACCTACATTCTTATGCTGGTGAGTGGGAAAAATGATTTTTCAAAATGAAGTGTGAGTTTTGCTAACAAGCTATTTGTAGGAAGAAGTTTTATTTTTCCTTTTCCTCGACCTTGGTGGAGGTGCTAAGAGCTAGCTCCGTGACCATGAAAAAATCATTTCTGCCCTCTGGTTCTCTCTATCCTCAATTGTAGAATTAGGGGGTGAGATTAGCACTAGATGATCTCTGAGCATTTCTGGCTCCAATATGCTATGACTATAATCTATATTGATGTTTATTAGATATGTTTACTAGAACATAAGTTCTTAGAGGCCAAGTAGGAAATCATTAGCATCATTGAGACTTTTGCAATTTGCCCTTTGGAACCATATGAAAGATATTGTAGAAGTTAAGGGCATAAACTATCAAAGGGACACTGATTAACTTACTGTTTGTGCTCCTGAATCTAGGAATTCATGCCCATACCTGTATGGTGCTTAATATATAGCCCCAAAGAATAAACACCAAAAATCTCAATGACAATGAATTCCCATTTCACCATTTTAAAGCCAATCAACTAATAATCTGCTCAGAGAAATATCTTTCTTGCTGTGATATAAATCCTTCCAAAGCCCAGAAGCATAGTTTAGCCAGAAATCATGCCAGGCTGGTGAAGATTCACTTTACCAGTAGTCAGTTGTAGGGCATTGGGTAATTCATTTCTCTACTCTAGGAATCTCAATGTTCCCATCTGGAAATGAAGAGATAGAATTGATTTATTTCTTTAAAAAAATTACTTTCATTTCTTTTTTATTAATTAATTAATTTTTAGTTTTCAACATTCACTTCCACAAGATTTTGAGTTCCAATTTTTCTCCCCATCTCTCCCCTCCCCCGACTCCAAAACAGTGTGCATTCTGAATACCTTTTCTCCCAATCTGCTCTCCATTCTATCACCCCCCCCTTCTCTTATCACCTTCTACTTCTATTTTCCTGTAGGGCAGGATAGATTTATGTACCCCAATTGCCTATATATCTCATTTCCAAGTTGCATGTAAAAACAATTTTTAACATTCATTTTTAAAACTTTGTGTTCCAAATTCTCTCCATTCCTCCCTCTCCACCCTCATTGAGAAGGCAAGCAATTCAACATGGGTTATACATGTGTAGTCATACAGAACACTTCCATGAGAGACATATTGTGAAAGACTAACTATATTTCCCTCCATCTTATTTCCCCCCCATTTATTCTATTCTCTCCTTTGACCCTATCCGTCCTCAAAAGTGTTTGCTTCTGATTATTCCCTCACCCAATCTGCCCTCTCTTCTATCATCCCCCACCCTTATCCCCTTTCCCCTTTTTTTTTTGTGGTGGTAAGATAGATTTCCAAACCCAACTGAGCATGTTTGTTATTCCTTCCTTACGCCAAATCTGATAAGAGTTAAGAGGCACTCATTCCCTCTCACCTCCCCCCTCTTCCCCTTCACTATAAAAGCTTTTTCTTGCCTCTTTTATGTGAGATAATTTACCCCATTCTACTCTTCCTTTTCTCCTCCCAGTACAATCCTCTCTCATCCATTAATTTTGCTTTTCAGATATCACTCCTTTTTAGATATTCAACTCACCCTGTGCCCCCGTTTATATATATATATATAATAATATAATATATATATATATATATATATATATACATACACACACACATATATGTGTGTATGTATGTGTCCGTGTGTGTGTGTATGTATATGTGTGTGTATATATGTATGTATGTATGTATAAATGTATGTGTGTGTGTGTGTGTATATATATATATATATATATATATATATATATATATATATATATATATAGCCTCAATTTTATTGTCCATTTTCCCCCCTGAAGGATTATATTCAGTTTTGCTGGGTAGGTGATTCTTGGTTTTAATCCTAGCTCTTTTGACCTCCAGAATATCATATTCCAAACTCTATAATCCCTTAATGTAGAAGCTGCTAAATCTTGTGTTATCCTCATGGTGTTTCCATAATACTTGAATTGTTTCTTTCTGTCTGCTTACAATATTTTCTTCTTGACCAGGGAACTGTGGAAATTGGCTACAATATTCCTAGGAGTTTTCCTTTTGGGATCTCTTTCAGGAGGTGATCGGTGGATTCTTTCAATTTCTATTTTGCCCTCTAGTTCTAAAATTTCAGGGCAGTTTTCCTTGATAATTTCTTGAAAGATAATGTCTAGGCTTTTTTTTTTGATCATGGCTTTCAGGTAGTCCAATAATTTTAAAACTATCTCTTCTGGATCTATTTTCCAAGTTAGTTGTTTTTCCAGTGAAGTATTTCACATTGTATTCTATTTTTTTATCCTGTTGGGTTTTGTTTTATAATTTCTTGATTTCTCCATTTTCTCCATTTTAATTTTTTTAATATAAATTTATTTATTTTTAGTTGTCAACATTTACTTCCACAAGATTTTGAGCTCCAAATTTTCACCCCATCTCACCCCTCACCCCCACCCCAAGAATACCAAGGGGTATTTTGAATACCCCTTCCCCTAGTCTGCCCTCTCTTCCATCTCTACCCCCCTTCTCTTATCCCCTTCCCCTTCTATTTTCCTGTATGGCAGAATAGACTTCTGTACCCCATATCCTGTATTTCTTATTTCCCGGTTGCGTGTGAAAGCTTTTTTTTTAAACATGTGTTTTTAAAACTTTGGGTTCCAAATTTTCTCCCTTCCTCCCTACCCACACATCCTCATTGAAAAGGCAAGCAACTCAACATAGGTCATATATGTGCAGTTATACAAAACGCTGCCATAGTAGACATGTTGTGGAAACTAAGTCTACTTTCCTTAATCCTATCCTGCCCCCGCAATTTATTCTATTCTTTCTTTTGACCCTGTCCCTCCTCAGAAGTATTTCCCAATCTGTCCTCCTCTCTAACATCCCCCTGCTCTCTTGTCCCCTTCCTCCTCTATTTTCCTGTAGGGTAAGACAGATTTCCATACCCAATTGAATGTGTATGTTATTCCCTCCTTAAGCCAAATTCTTTGAGAATAAGATTCACTCATTCCCTCTCACCTTCTCCCATTTCCCCTCCACTGTAAGAGCCTTTTCTTTTCTGCTTTTTTTTGTGAGAGAATTTACCCTGTTCTACCTCTCCCTTTCTTCTTCTCCTAGTATAATCTTCCATCATTCCTTAATTTTATTCTCCAGATATGACCCCTTAATCTTCAACTTACCCTGTGCCCTCTATCTATCATCTATCTATCTATCTATCTATCTATCTATCTATCTATCTATCTATCTATCTACCTATCCATCCATATACATACATATAATTTTCCCCCCTCCAACAATCCTGATACTGACAAAGGTCTCATGAGTTATAAATATCATCTTTCCATGCAGGAATGTGAACAGTTCAACCTTAATAAGTCTCTTATGATTTCTCTTTCCTGTTTACCTCTTCATGTTCCACTTGAGTCTTGTGTTTGAAAGTCAAATTTTCTATTCAGCTCTGGTCTTTTCATCAAGAATGCTTGAAAGTCCTCTATTTCACTGAATGACCATTTTTCCCCTGAAGGATTATACTCAGTTTTGCTGGGTAGGTGATTCTTGGTTGTAATCCTATCTCCTTTGCCTTCCGGAATATTATATTCCATGCCCTGTGGTCCATTAATGTAGAAGGTGCTAAATCTTGTGTTATCCTGATTGTGTTTCCGCAATACTTGAATTGCTTCTTTCTGGCAGCTTGTAATATTTTCTCCTTGACCTGGGAACTCTGGAATTTGGCTACAATATTCCTAGGAGCTTTCCTTTGGGGATCTCTTTCAGGAAGAGATCTGTGGATTCTTTCAATTTCTATTTTGCCCTCTGGTTCTAAAATATCAGGGCAGTTTTCCTTGATAATTTCTTGAAAGATGATGTCTAGGCTCTTCTTTTGATCATGGCTTTCAGATAGTCCAAGAATTTTCAAATCCTCTCTCCTGGATCTATTTTCCAGGTCAGTTGTTTTTCCAATGAGATATTTCACATTGTTTTGTAATTTTTCATTCTTTTGGATTTGTTTTACAGTGTTTTGATTTCTCATAAAGTCACTAGCTTCCAATTGCTCTATTCTAATTTTTAAGGAAGTGTTTTCTTCAGTAATCTTTTGGACTTCCTTTTCCATTTGGCCAATTTTTCTTTTTAAGGCATTCTTCTCCTCATTGGCTTTTTGGACCTCTTTTGCCATTTGGGTTAGGCTATTTCTTTTAATTTTTGGGCAATTGGAGTTAAGTGACCTGCACAGGGTCACACAGCTAGTAAGTGGCAAGTGTTTGGTCTGAGGCCAGATTTGAACTTAGGTCCTCCTGACTTCAGGGTCAGTGCTCTATCCACTGCACCACCTAGCTGCCCCCAAAATGACAAGTGTTTGGTCTGAGAAGGAGTTTGAACTCAGGTCCTCCTCATTTCAGGGTCCATGCTCTATTCACTGAGCCACCTAGCTGCCCCTGAGTTAGGCTATTTTTAAGGTGTTATTTGATTCAGTATTTTTTTGGGTCTCCTTTAGCAAGCTGTCGACTTGTTTTTCAATGATTTTCTTGCATCACTCTCATTTCTCTTCCCAGTTTTTCCTCTCCTTCTCTTACTTGCTTCTCAAAATCCCTTTTGAGCTCTTCCAAGGCCTGGGACTGATTCATATTTTTCTTGGAGGCTTTGGATGTAGGAACTTCGACTTTGCTGTCTTCTTCGGGTTGTGTATTTTGATCTTTGTCACCAAAGTAAGATTTTATAGTCTGAGTTTTTCCCCTCTGTTTGCTCATGTTCCTAGCCAATTACTTGACTTTTAAACTCTTTGTTAAAGTAGGGGGTCTGCTTCCAGTGTGGAAGGTGTACTGTCCCAAGCTTCAGATATATTTCTGTTTTCAGACGTAGTTCTAGGGACCTGTAAATTTTCAGTTCTTCCAAGGTGGTATGACCAAAGGAGAGGTGTTTACTTCTCTCCTGGCCTGTGCTCTGGTCTATGAGTTACCATAAGCACTCTTTTCTGCCTTGGAACTGAGGAGTTTTCCCCTCTTCACTGCTGCCACAAGCTCCACCACACCAGTGCTCCTCCTCACCCCAGGACTGCCCCCCAGGACAGGGATGAAAATCCAAGCACAGGTAAAGCAAGAGAATTCTACCTCAGTGCCAGCAAAGAGATCCCTGCAATCCCCCTCTGATCAGCCACTTGATCCCCCCACTGTTTGTGGACTGAAAGCTCTGGAAGAAGCCACCACCCCGCTATCCCAAGGCTGTGACAGAGCTGGGGCTAGGTTGTACTTTTCTCTCACCTAGGTCTGACAGACCTTTCCTACTGATCTTCTAAGTTGTCTTGTGGGTTAAGAAATCTCGGAACCATCACAGCTGCCCATGTTTCAGTCCCCTGAGCCTTGCTCCAGGTTCGATGGGGCCTGCTCTTTGCCTGAGTGGCTCATGCTGAACTCTGTTCCTTTTCTAGCCCATTGTAACAGACCTTTCCCATTAACCATCCAGGTTGTCTTGTGCTGGAAATTTATTTCACTCTGTCTTTTTGTGGGTTATGCTGCTCTAGAATTTGTTTAACATCATTTTCAACAGGTATTTGAAGGGATATGGGGGAGAACTCAAGAAAGTCACTGCTTTTATTCTGCCATCTTCACTCTGCTCCCCCAAATTGATTTATTTCTAAGGTCCTTTCTAGTTTTAGCATTTTGTGTTCAAGCATTCTTTGGAGAGCTGAAATTTTAAGATTTAACATTCTATGTTGGCCCTTTTCAGGTCTACCATTCTATAATTCTAGGAAAATGCCCTAATTATTCATTTTATTAGCCAAGACCTTAATTAAAACTCCTCCATGAACTTAATAACACTAAGTTAGTTCTCTGACCAAATACAAAGAATTAATTGTTAGAGAAAAGAGGTGGTGTTTGGGGGTTTCCTTTTTTTTGTTGTTGTTGTTGTTAGGGGAATATACTGAAAACCTCACATTGTTGTTCATGGAATTGAAAGAAGGCAATTTTATTAGTAGGAAAGGTGTGAATGGGTTCCCCAAGTCTCACACTCCAACACACCATAGAAAACTTCATAAGAAAAAAATGGCATGAGATGGTTTTTGCAGTGACTTAAAAATTACACATCAATATCTCATAAGACTTTGAGCTTCATTCTTGCCCAATGTCTAGAATTGTTGGATGTTTGATGCCTGACTTTTTGTAACCCTTTTGCAAGGGCCTGAACTGAGTTTCCTGATTTAGGCTTGAAAAACTTTAAATAGTAAGTAGAAGTTAAAAACAGCAAAGTTATGTCTTCAGGGGATTCTTTTTTTTTTTATAAAATTACTACTTCTACAGAAAGTCCTGTGGGCATGTATGTGAGTGTATGCATGTGCATGTGCGTATTTTTCCATTATATCATCTGCACAGTCATTTTTGCCGATTTTATAATGATGCCAACTTTAAACTTTTGCATTTTGCAAGATGAGCCCTTCTCAAGAGAGACCCGATATTCCTTATTTGGTCTTTCAAAATAAAACAGGAGTTCAATATGATGTATGGTATAAAGATGAGCAAAGCAGAAGGTAGCACTGGAATTTACATCCTCTTTCTTTCTTTCTTTCTTTCTTTCTTTCTTTCTTTCTTTCTTTCTTTTTTTCTTTCTTTCTTTCTTTCTTTTCTTTCTTTCTTTCTCTCTCTCTCTCTCTCTCTTTCTTTCTTTCTTTTTCTTTCTTTTTTCTTTTTTTTTTCTTTGATTTGATGAAGTGGCAAGAGTGCTGGACTCAAAAGGGTAAGACTTGGGTTTTGATCAAAAATTTAAAAAAACCCAATTCTTAGAAAGAAAAGGAAAGGTTTTGTTGTTGTTAAATTTTTGTTTTTTCCATCCTCAAATTCATTATATATTTTTTGTGGTATTAAGAAAGTAAAATGTTATTAAAGGGAAACAATAATTGATCTCTGACTATCTATGAGACCATGTCTCCTTGAGTCTCAATTTCTTCATCTGTAAAAGCTAAAGGAAGAATCTAAAGGAGAAAAGAAATATTTCCTCTACCTACCTACACTGTTTGTTGGGAAAATGAAAGGAAATAATGGTTATGAGGAGGTTTTGAGGAGTCATGACTTAATTTTAAATCCTTTCTTTATCTTTCCTTCCTTCCTTCCTTCCTTCCTTCTTCACTCCTTCCCTCCCTTCCTTTCTCTCTTTTTTCTTTCTTTCTCTTTCTGGCTTTCTGTCTCTTTCTTTCTTTCTTTCTTTCTTTCTTTCTTTCTTTCTTTCTCTTTTTTTTCCTTTCTCTAAGGAGGACTTTCAGTGGACTTTCTCTAAGGAGGACTTTCAGTTTTTTGTTATTATTATTCCTTTACTTTTTTTTTTTAAATGCCATTCAACATTCAACTAGAAGGAATGGTCCTTTGGATAGAACAAAGATTAATGTTGTCAACTGCCTAGAGAGCCATCAGGGGGGCAATACTCAGCATCTCTGTGCTATAATGTTACTCATCTAAGGGTAAGCATTTTTCAAGTGACTTTATCTGAATTCATGTGACCATCATAAGTTGTGCTCTAAGGATCACAGACTTAACTCTGTAATACTGTATCCTTTAAAAAGCCTAATACTAAGTTTTTTTGTGTTAGTGAGGCTTGTTTTTTAGGCTTTTTTGGAGTGGGGAGGAAAAACTGGCTTTTTTGGACTACCCTAAATAGCTGGATGGAACCTTAGAGATATCTGATCCAACCCCTGATCTCATAGATGAGGAATCTGGGGCCTAGAGAGGGGAGATGAGTTGCCGAAGGTCACTTAGTAAGTAAGTGGTTGAGTTGAGAATGGAATGATCAGGAAAGGGCTTCTGAATTGTAGAATCCAGGCCTTTTGGTTCTTAATTGTACTGTTAACTCTCCTTAGACCACATTGCTTCCTTGTTGAATAAAGAAAGAATATAAAACTAAAAAATAAAGAGAAAAGGACAAAACAAAATAATGAAGTTTGAGGAAATCTTTCTCTCTTTCCAAATTCTCTTCTCTGATTCACTTCAGTTCTTTTGATGACTACCTCATCCCTGAACACAGTGCCATAAGTCTCTTGTCACTCAGGAGCTTCTTTACCTCCCACTGTCATAGTTTCAACTCTCCTTTCCTCTTTTCCTCTTTTGTTTTCACTAAACTTACCTGCCCTGAACCCTCTGTTCCCAAGGCTTTGCTGTATGGCAGGATTAAGGGATGAAATAATGTAGAACTAATATATGAATTAGTGCTAATGGCTTGATAGGATTTACCTCAGGACAAAACATTGCAACCCTGAGTGTCAGTCTATGCAAGTGGAAAAGACTGTTGGATTCTGAGTCAGGAGACCTGGATTCATTTGGAATTGAAATTTATTGACAGTGTTACCATGGCTAAGTCACTTACCCTCTCTGAGACTCAGTTTCCCCCTCTGTATAATCAGAATAATAATTTCTATACTCTGTATTTCATGGAGCTGTTGAGAATCAAATACTTTAAAGACTTTAGATCACTTGAGAAATGTAAAATATGATTAAATAAGAGCTAGAAGAGATCAGAATATTTACAGATCATCTACTCTACCACTTCATTCCATTATACAGAGGAGGAAACTGAAAGTCTGTGAATTGGCCAAATTCACAGGGAGAAAAATAGGAGAGACAGGATTTTTGAACTCAAGTCACCTGATTTTCAAATCCAGGAACTTTTCCATTGCCTCACTTTTCAATCAACCAAAAAGCATAATTAAGCACCCTCCATGTTCCAAATACTGTACTAGGCATTAGGGCATACAAATACAAAAATGAGACAATCTGTGCCCACAAGTTGAAGGTTTATTAGGGCAATACAGTATGTTCACAGATAAATACATACATGTTATATATATAAAAGGAATAGAAAGTGATGGGAGGCACCAGAAAAGGCTTCTGGAAGGAGGTGGTGCTTGGTCTGAGCCTTAAATAGAGCTAAGAGTCACAAGACACAAAAGTGAGGAAAGATGGCATTCCAGGCATGGGGGATAGTCCATGCAAAGACAAAGAAGCAGAAGATGTCATGTATGAGGATAGCTACTAGACCATGCTACCCCTTAGTGCCCTCTGCATTATTCTCCAGACCTCCTGGTCCTGCCCTACTCCTGTCTGCAGCTAGAATCTTCTGAAGTTTCTGGTCAGAATACAAGAAGATTGCTGCTCTCTGGAATTTGTCTGTGATGATTAGAAGGAAAACATATTTGCTAATGGAAGCCTGAAGCCATTCTGAGATTTCCATGCAGTGATGTAGCGGAAACAAGCTTGTGGGAGACTATTATTTAGGCTTAATAAATTCTAATCATTTCCAAAAAGGACTATGATTACAGCATCACAGTCCTCAACCTGATTATCCTCACACTGGGTTACACAGGTAACCCCTTTCACATCAGTAACTCTCTGTCTCTCTATCTCTTTCTCTCACTATCTTTTTCTCTTTCTCAGTCTCTCTCTGTTTCTGTCTCTCAATCTCACTACATCTTTTTTTCTTTCTTCCTTAATATTTCTCTCTTTTTCTCTCTGTTTCTGTTTTTTTTCCTGTCACTCTTTCCTTTTGGTGTCACTTTTTCTCTCAGTCTCTTTCAGTATTTCTGTCTCTTAGTCTCTCTGTCTCTGTGTCTTACCTCTGTCTATCTTTGTCTGTTTTGCTCTCACTCTCTTATTCTTTCCCTCTCTCCACCTTCTTCCACAAAGACCAGAACAAAAACAGGAAGAACTTTGGGATGAGTAAAAATGGTGAAATTTATCATGTACCGACTTCCAGGGCTTAGCCTAATACATAGGTAAGGTTCATACACCCTTCCTTAACTTTGGCTATCAATAATGACTTACTCCCTTATAGTTATGGATCTCTGAGGTTTTCCTGAATGTAACAAGAGTAATATGTGATTATGTAATGTACCAAGACTAACTTCAATGTTAATAACAGTGGACTTATTATCACTGCCATCTCACTTGTATAGATACACCTGTCAATGGAACAACTCATAACACATCCTCAATTGTTCCTTCACATTTCTCTTACATTTCTTTCTTTAAATACTCCATAGAAGATGCAACATTGTATGCACAGGAGGCCATGATCTGGTGGTTTGAATGTTTCCTGGGTAGGATAGCATTCCAGCAGACCACAGTACTCTCCACATTACCCACAATTCTTGTTATACCACCAACCCATTTCCTTTTTGAATCATGCATGTCCTTTAGGCTATTTTTTTTTTATGCTGCTTCACATGGTTATGTCTTTATTGGTAAAAGTGAAAATGGATTTTGGATGAGATTGTCCTTTTCATCTCTAAGATTCTTTGATTCTAATCAAAATGCATTTAGATAAACCAGACCTCCATCAGACAAGAAACCTTTATTGGACTACTAACTCTAAATCTATGAACCTATGATACTTAGTACTAGCATAGTTAAAAGGAGAGAAAGATCATTTCCAACAGAGGAAGCATGGAAAGGCTTTGGTGAAGTGAGGAGGTGAAGGATATCAGATTGAAGCAATCTGGGAAGGTCTCATTGAGGAAGTGGACCCAAGCTGACCGTTGATAGACATAGAATGTAGATAAAGTAAAGTTGAAAAGGAAGTATATGCCAGGCAAGATAGACAACATGTTCAAATATGTGGAGTCTATAATTCACAATATTTGGGGAATGGTAAGTTTACCAATTTGGCTAGAATGGATGATTCTTAGATGCTATATTATTCAGGACATTGAATAACTGGCTAAGAGAACTTATGCATGGATGCACTTAATAGACAAGTCCTAGGAAGTTTCCTGAGTCACATAGAAGGTAAGAGACCTGTGCAGAGTCAAATAACTAGCAAATATCAGAACTGGGATTTGAGCCCAGAATTTTCTGACTCCAAGTCTATACTGTATAGACTGTTTTCTGTCTATACTTCACTACTTCAAGGATTCATTATTTCATTCATTGAGCTTATTATTCAATAAACATTTATTAGGCACCTACTATAGCCAAATAAAGTGACAGAACTGGGCATAAAATAATAATAATAAAAAGGAGTCATCGATTCACAAATATGGGTACTCTTTCCAAAGACTCGAATTGTAATTTGATACCAAACTTTCCAGGTAGATTTCCCATTACTCTTTCCTTTACCCTAACTCCTCTCTCCCTCCCCTCACTGTGCATTGTAGCCAAACTAGCCAGTGGCTGCTTTCCCATATATGGCATTCTACTTTCCATCCCCATGCCTTTGTATTCACTCCTCTTTCCCTTAGACTGTCTAACTTCCTTCAAGATTCAACTCAAGAGCTGCTTCTTCTATAAGGCTTTTCCTGATGTCATAAGTTATGCCCTGCCCCACAAAAATTACTATGCATTTACTTTTTATATAGTTCATATTTACCTATCTTTGTACATATTTGTCCTGTCCCTAGTATAATGTAAATTCACTTAGGGTGGGATCTAATCATTGTTATCGTCATAGTCCCAGTGTCTAGAACAGATTCTTGTACATAGTGGGCATTTGATAAATGTTCTTTGAATATTGGATGAATGCTGTACCCTACCCTGCCTTAGTCAACTGTATTCATAATTTGCAATGGTAGGAAAAATTCTGTTCACAATATCCATCATTCTAATGCTAAGCCTCTTTGAATTTATCTAAGTTGGTCCTCAGTTAACAAAAGCAGAGTCTGCACTTGCCCATACGTAAAGCTTTTGTCGTTTGATAGGACCAGAGAAAGCTGCAGGAACATAGCCACTGAGAGTCCAGGGTCACTTTCACACTGAGGTCACTCCACAATGAAGCCGAGGAGAAGATATTATGAAGTATTTGATATTTTATATAAAGCTGGTGGGAGAAATAGAGAATCGAATGCTTAAGCACAGATGTGGACTTTATCCCTGTTGGATGACAAATTGCTATTTCTCTCCAATTCTAGTAGACGCAGTGAATACTTCCAAAGGGTATGCCCCCTTAGTCCGGTTTCTCTGATAGTACTGGGCAGTTAGTTTTAATCCCAAGAGAGTAAGTGAAATGACTTTAAGGTAGGGTGAGATCTTTAACAGCTGTTGTCTTATCAGTACCTTAATGCTTAGTTTGGACATGTTCCTTTCTTAAAGCACCAGGAAAAAAGGACTGGTGCCTTTTTGATGTAGGGTATCAGAGTCACCAACTGAGAGGCTGACATCTGTAATTTTCATGTGTCAGAGTGATGGTAACTGGAGCTGACAAAATGAAGTGCAGCTCAATGACTTCATACTCATTTCATGGCACATCCCTAGAGTCATAGGTTTCTTTCTTTTTCAATTAAGACCCTCTCACCATTATGGTGTTGTTTTTCAGGAGCAGGCAATAACTAAAAGAAGAGAAGGCTACCAATGGGGTTGTACCAAAAACTATTACCTGGTCTTCAAGGTAGGGGTTCTTTCACTGTTCAAATACACTGTGACAATGATCCAGTATATGATATAGCCTTATTTGTTCTTATAGCCATCAGGATGTGTGTGTGTGTTGGGGGACTGAAAAGAACTCTAACTTGGTAAACTAGAGGCCTGGATGCTAGTTTCAGATCCATCACTTTGTGACCTCTGGCAAGTCACATTTTATGGATCTCAAATTCATTGTTTGTAAAATGGAGAATTAGGTTATATGGTCTCTAATGTCTGAGCCAGTCTAGTTCAATATTCTAAGGTTACTTCTGGCTCTGACATTCTCTGTTGAAAGGCATGGTGTCTTCAGGCTCTGGCATTCAGTATTCTAAGTTTTCTTATGTCTCTAACATGCAATGTTCCAAGGTCCCTTGTAGTTCCAACATTTTATTTTTTGAAGTCTGAGAAAGAAGATTAGACTTTGCCTTGGGACTCCCAGAGAGCAGAACTAAGAGAAATGGTTGAAAGTTACAGAAAACCAGCTTTTAGCTCTATTTGAGGAAAGGAAGGATGAAGGGAACGAGGGAGAGAGAGAGACAAAAAAATGAAAAACAGTCTGAGAGACAGACACAGAGACAGGGAGAGACCAAGAGAGAAACCGTGACAGTTCAAATTGTCCAAGTGAAATAGATTGCCTTGGAAAGGAGTGAGTTACCCATCACTAGAGATTTTCAAGTGATAATTGATGACCACTTGTTGAAGATACTGCAGAACATATGACTATTTAAGTAGGATTATATGTATATATATAGGATTATATTATATATATATATATATATGTAAATACATACATATTTGGATTCCAAAACTTCTAGGGTTCTTTCCATCTATAAGAGTCTAGGATTCTATGATTCCCTAGCCAAAGGATACACGTAGTTTTCACTTTCCCTTGCAAATGTGCTAGAGTTTTGTATAATAGAAGAGCATTTGGAGAAATTGAGGCTAGGCATTCTTAAAATACCTTGTGGAAGTGATATAGGAAGAGTAATAATAATATTAGCTAGCATTTTAAAGTACTTTAACATTTGTAAAGTACCTTATCTCATTTTGTCTTCATAACAACCCTGGGAAATAGAAGCTGTTATTATCCTTATTGTACAAATAAAGAAACTGAGGCAGACAGAGATTAAGTGATTTGCTTAAGTCACGTAGGTAGTAAACCTGAAGCTAAATTTAAACTCAGTTCTTCCTGAAACTAGGTCCAGGTCTGTATTCCACTGTGCTAGCTGGCTGACTCTTTGAAGCAGGGTATAGTGGAAGAATTTGGAATACATATACATACACATACACATACACATACACATACACATACACATATACATATACATATACATATACATATACATATACATATACATATACATATACATATACATATACATATACATATACATATACATATACATATACATATACATATACATATACATATACATATACATACACACATACATATACATATGCATATGCATATTCATATACATATATGTGTGTGTATATGTGCATATGTGTGTATGTATATACATATACACACACATATATGTGTGTGTATATATATATACATACATACACACACACACACACACATATATATATATATGTATATACATACATATATACATAATAAATGATTTGGAGTCAGAAATCTGAGCATGACCCCCAATTCTAGGTAAGACTAAAACTCAGATATTTTGATTTCTTTTTCAGTAATTATTTCCACTATATTATGAATACTGGTCAGGATCAAAAGACTTGGATTGTAGTCCTGACATTGCTGTTTAGTTTCTGTATATGATATCCAATAAGGCATTAGTTCTCCCTAGGCCTTAGTTAGCTCATCTGTAAAATGAGAGGGTAGGCTTTTATGATCCCTATGGCTCTGTCAAGCCCTAGTCTTCTCTGATTTTGTGATACTCTTCATTCATCCATTCATTAGATATTCCTTGAATGTACACTGTGTACAAGGTTCTGTGCTAGATGTTGAAGAGATACAAAGAAGAATAAGACATAGCCTCCACCCTAGGAGAATTTATGGTTTGCAAAGAGAGATAAAATCAAGAATACAAATACATATAGCACAAGATATCCAGATGTAATAAGACAAGCACTGTGCTCTGTAACTTCAGAGAAGGAAAAGAGACACTCTGAGTAGAGACAGGTATAGGGAAGTATCCTGGGGAGGTGATAGCATTGTAACTAGACTTTTAAGGGGGAAAGAATTGAACAGGCAGACCTGATAGCAAAGGGCTATCCAGGCAGTGAGACCAGATTGAGCTTTTAGCCAAGAAACTGGGGGGCCTGTTTAAAGAATGGTAAGTTATCTGGTTTGGCTGGACCACAGGACAAATGCTGTTGAAGAAGTGTGTTGATTCCAGAAGATCCCTTGGGATTATGTGGTATTTTGTTTTGTTTTAAAAATGGAATCTCTGACATGAACTTACTTTATCATCATTAACTTCTTTTTTTCCTAAAAGCATGTGGGAGATTCCTAGAGAATTGAAGATTTGGGTTAATCCAGGCTTTAACTATATGTGTGGAGATAACATAAATATAAATATGTATGCATGTATGCATGTATGTATGTGTGCATGTGTATATACATATATATACACATACAAAAAAAGTGGAGGTGATACCTGAATTATCCAGGTAAATTTTCCATAGCAATTTCGAATCCCTAGAGACATGGTGACGTGCTCAGCCAATGAGAACACAGAGGTTGACGGCATTCCCTCACCCATTCTCACTTAGATGCTGCCATGTCTAATAGCTTAATGAATTCACATATGTAATCAGTCCCAAGTGAGAGAAATAAGCCTCCTGCTTGGCAAAGGAAAGCACTTTTGTGTCTCCATCCATATAACAGTCCACAAATAGCCAGCCTCCTTTAATTTGAGCTGTGGTATTTAACACAGAATTGGGAGATTTATGAAACATAACCTTCCACTATGTAAAAGAGCTCTGAACTGAGAGTGGAAAACTAAAACAAAGGAAAGGTTGTAATCAGCTTTACTACTGGGAACTGATTTCCATTTAATATTCATGTGGGTAACTTTTATTTGCATCCAATGTAAACACTTAGGTTCATGAAACATTAACCCTGAAAAGAAAACATCCAGAAATGCAAGGGTGACAGAGGTATCAAGGTGCAGAAGAAAAGCAGCAGGGGCCCTCAGAGAGAGCTGGACTGGGATTCATGAGAGACCAGGGTTCAAGTCCACGCTGGTGAAATTAATGACTCCATGTAACCCTGGGAGGGTCACTTCAATTCTCTAATTTCTCCATACTTATACTGCCTACCTGGGTCTTAATAAATCTTAATGTAATATAGAAATGGGAAATGTTGTGATTAAACAGTGGCAAGAAACAGGGGATTCACATCATTACAATCTACTCCCCTGACTTGTATCAGGAAGAGATCTCCTTGGCTTCCTCTTTTTGAAATAAAGTCAATCAAATGAATGCTTATAGAATGAATGAATGAACAAATAGATGAATGAAAAGTAAAGCATCACTTTAGAACCAATTCAATTCCATTTTCTCTGTCCCTTACACAATCTCCAGCCTTTCTGTTGGTGGGCCTTACTTCCCAAAATGAAATCTGCTAACAGAAGCACAGGAATTCTGACTCCCTTGGGCCCCACTATCAGCACTTTCAAAAGGATCAACTTTTTTTTTTTTATAATAGCCACAGAACTATGGGGCCACAGACGGTCAGTGTATTAGTACAATGTCTTCTAAACTAATTTGGCCATGTAGCACTTTGAGGCTTGCAATATGTTCGTGAGAATATACTGAGAGGGCACATAAATGTTATTCTGAAGGGTCTGAGAGTATGGAATTTCCCTAGGATAAAGAAGCAGTTATGGAATGTTGTTCTTCAGTCAATTCAGTTGTGCCTGACCCTTTGTGACCCCATTTGGGTTTTTTTTTGGCAGATGTACAGAAGTGGTTTGCCGTTCCTTTCTCCAGCTCATTTCACAGATAAGGAAACTGAGGTAACCAGAGTTAATTGACTTGTCCAGCTAGTAAGTGTCTGAGGCTACATTTGAACCCAGGTCTTCCTGACTCTAAGTCTGGTGCTCTATCCAGTACTATGTCAGTTAGCTGCAGGTATGGAAACATTGCTTCAAAATGCACAGAATTAGGTCTATAATATTACAGTTTTAGAGATGGAAGGGACCCTAGAAGTCATCTAGTCCAAATGCCTCCTTTTCCAGATGAAGAAACTGAGGTAGAGGCAGGTTAAGTAACCTGTCACACAAGTAGCGAGTGGCAGGGCTGGAATTCAAACTGACTCCCAATCCAGTGTTCTTTCCACTATATGAATCCTTGCTATAAATCACCACTTGTAATAAAGTCTTTGTGACACATGAAAAATTCCCTGTCCCCATTTTCTCATGGTGCCCCTGTTCATATCATAGAAGCTCTCAGGAAGTGCTGTCTTAGATCACATGTAGCACACATCAGACTGTCAGAGAAGGAAGTCAGTGGTTCAAGATCTTCTAATAGTCAGTAACCTCTAAGAATTGGTGAACTTCATCTCAAGGGAGGAAAGGAGAGGAATGAGATGATTGGAAAGTCCCTTCCAATGCTGGACTTCTCCAGTTGCATTCTGCCATCTCAACAGGTCAACAAATGAAGGCAAATGTATGTCTTTTTCCCCCCTTTTCAATCTCTAACACTGTCTAGTACCGGAATGGAGCTGAATTCAGTTTCTTTACCTGGAAAAGGAATGATTTGGTCCAGATGACCTCTAAGGATTTTTCCATCTTTACAACTATGATGTTATAGACCTAATTCTTCATGTTTTGAAGCAATGCTTGTTGATTGATTTGATCAGTAATAGTTTATGTGCTGTCTCCCTTGTAACCAGAAACAACATATAATATTAGAAACTTAAACACAGATTTGGGGGGAGTTAAAAGGAAAGTCCACTTTCATCTCAGAGGCTACAGCAAATTTGACCCTGATCTACTTATATAATTTTTCATTCATTTGTTTATTTCTTTGTATATCTATCTATTTAAAATACTTAGAGGATCTTGAATAGATAATCAATGGACAGCCCAGATACTCTCTTGATTTTCATACAATGTCAAGGAAATAAAAATCATGCTCACAGTAAGTGGGGCAGAAGTATTTATACTATGACATGAGCAAACATTTTACAGTAAAAGCAAGCATGCATGGGTTGCAATCTCAGTCCCTGGAAGGAGTAGCTGCACTGATGAGCTCCAATCCAGGTATCCATGAAAGTATGAAAATACTTATAACAAACATAAGATTCCTTCACACTAATTCAAAACGCCACCTTGAATAAACCTACCATATTTTGCACAGTAAGACCAACTTATTTCCCTTCGGTGCATTACAATGTATTAGAGAACACATCTTCCTGTAAGTTCTGGTCAAGAGACCTTGACTGTACCCTGGGGTTGACTCTGCCACTGACTTACTATAATTTTGGGCAAGTTATTTTCCCTTAGTGGTACTCATTTTCCTTATCTGTGAAATGAGGAAGTTGGACATCTGTAAGGTCCTTTCCAGCATTGCAATCCAGGATTGCGAAAAAATAATAATAATAATAAATAAAAATAAATAAATAAAAATACCTGCTAATATGAGAGCAGGAACACAGTATTTCACTTTAATCTGCAATGCCACCTTGTGGTTATCAAAAATGAAGGCATCAGAAATAGAAGGGGTTGTAGGGTAGTGTGGTCTGGAAATACAGCAGCTAATGTTGAAAATTACCAAGGTTCTCCTGACTTTTTCCTTCTCTCTCTATCCCCTCCTCCTCAAGGCCAGACATACTGTAGGTGATACGGGACTTATTTTTCAGGCCCGTGTTCTAATGCTTCAGGAAGAATTGTCTTCTTACTGGAAACACGGAGAGCCTTTTATTCCTACAACACCACTGGGGGCTGCCTTGAAGGCTGCAAATGTGTCTGCCTCCATCACTCCACACTCACATGCCCTTCCTTAAGCCTGGGGAAGTGATGAAAGACCGAGAGAGCCATAGCAAGATGCTGGACAGATAGATGGGAGGAAGAGAAGCCACAATTCTCTGACTTTCTCTCATTCATTTTGTGGGTGAAGTGCCTGTTTTCAACGTCAATGAGATCTGAGGATTTTCAAACCCCTGAGCTGGCTTGAAGGGAGGCTCATGTTGATTTCGCTTCCCCTCACACCTAAGGCCTTTAAATACACGGATGTGTCTACAGACAGCAATGTGCAGAGAGGAACAGCTCTCTCGTGTTAGCTGCTTCCAGTGCCATACTGGTCTCAGCTGGGCATGTGTCAAGCCAAAGTGTATGAAGTGCCATCATTGTTTAAGATCATAGCATGCCTTCACAAGGATCTAACAGTGTAAGTCCAGACATTTATTTGCACAGAGAGCCAAGATGAATATACTTAAGCTGGAGATTAAAAAAAAAAAGTGGGATTGGTGTGAGTCAGTTCAGATAACAGAAAGTAACTGTATTTGGAGGCAAAAGGTGGGTTCTAGTCTCCCATCCTGCATTTATTACTTGTATGATATCGGAGAAGTCTCTGGGTCTTAGTTACTTCATTAGTAAAATATAGGAACAATTACACCTTGCCCTAATTGCATGATCAATATGAATCAACAGAGTGATGTGGTTGGCAAAAAAGGTGATTTTAGATATATAAATAGAAGTCTAGTGTCTAGAATGCGGGATCTAATTGTCCCACTATGCTCTGTCCTGGTCAGACAGACCACAGCTGAAATACTGTGTTGACTTCTGGACACCACATTTTGGGAAAGGTATTGAGAAATTGGAGCAAGCTCAGAGGATTTGAGTTGGGAAGGAGAGAGAACGTGAAAGTATGACATGAGAGCAACCTTTGAAGGACCTGAGGATGTTTACTGTGGAGACAAGAAAATGGACACATGATCATTGTCTTCATTCATGAGAGGGCTGGCACAGACAAGAAGCAGCGTTGTTCTGTGTTGGCCCATAAATAGAACCAAGAGGGGAAATTTATAAGGATGTGCAATTCACCTTAGTAGAAGAAAAATTCTTCTAATAATTAGAAAATATAAGAGGCTATCTCTTGAGGTCTTCAAGTAGAAAGTAGATGATAAAATCTCAGAGATGGTATAAGGCAAGGAACTAGACTAGATCACCTTGAAGTACCATTACAACTCTGATTGGACAAAAGAAAGTACCAAATTGCCCTTCACTTCTTATGATGTGATTCTTTAAAAGAAAAAGACAAATATGAAGACTAAAGACAAGGAAATAAAAAAGATTATACGTTACCATATATAGGCAGCCAAACTTTTTATAAGGCTTTAGGATTTTCACAGCACTTTATGTATATTATCTTATTTGATCTTCACAATTATCCTGGGAGGTAGGTATTATTACTTCCCCATTTTACAAGTGAAGAAAATGAGGCTGACAGAAGGTAAGAGACTTACTCAGGGTCCTGTGGCAGGATCTGGACTCAGATCTCCCTGACTCCAAGTTAAGCATTTTATTCCTTATGTTTGCATAGATGTTTTAAAGTTAGCAAATCATTTTCAAATGTATCTATCTTGTTTTGAGCTTCATAAAAGCCTTATAAGCTTGGCAAGGTAGTTATAATGACCAATTTATAAAAGATAAAACTGAATAAGGAAATAATTTTACCCAAGTTCATAAGGCAAGTTAAGAACAGCCTCAGTTGATCTACTATTGTTTATGATGCTACAAGGAAACTACTACTCTGACCTGCCCTAACTCTGATCTGTGCTCAAATAATACCTGGAAAGACCTTAGTTTAAAAGGGCCAGGGTCTCCCATTGTGTCCTGAGATATCTCCAGTTGTCCTGATATATATCTGGCCACTGGACCCAGATGTCTCTGGAGAAGAAAGTGAGGCTGGTGATCTTGCACAGCCCTCCCTCACTCAAATCAAAGTCAATTGCAAGTCATGTCATCATCTCCCTGATGTCATGGTCCTCTTCAAGAACAAAGGAGAAACACAATGCATACATGAGCAAACATTAAAGCTTTGTGGTGTCCCAGAAAGCACACTGAAATGGAAGTCAGAAGATTTGGCTTCTAGTCCTGCCATTGCTAGAAACATACTGTATGCCTTTGGGAAAGTCATTCCTCTACACATAAAAAGAAGGAATGCTAAGTTTTCTAAGTAAGATCTACAAATTTACCCCACTACTAGCTTTTCCTTCTACCATATGAGGAATCTGGGAGCTTTGAACTGGGGAGAGAGAGAGTGATGTGACATAGAGGTGATGCAGAGGGTCAGTATACACTTAAGATTGGAGACAAAGCACAAGGATTAATAGTAATGGTGGCAGGCTTCTCCTTGACGAGACCAGCCATTGAGTCCACTTATCTTATTCCATGTTAAGTTAGCTACAGCCAGAAGATGTTGGGGGATGAGTTCAAGATCTCAGGTTGAGGTGAGATGCCAGATGTACCCAAATCTTAGATCCCTCCCTGGTACCTTGAGTCCCATTTCAATTTTTGCCTCATCATCTGAGCACCAGTGTTACTGAAAATGTGAATTGAGATTGAGATGGCACTCCTTTTTTATTTTCATTTTAGCCAGCCAACCAAACAAACCAAAACCAAAAACCCTTAAAATATGGCTCATCTGGAACTCCTGAATTCAAGGCAACTTAGGATACAAAGAAAAGCAGAAATACAGTCCTAAGGAATTCACAGTCTAATGGAGAGGACAACATACAACCAACTATATAGATTATATATACAATGATATTTCATTGTATAATTATATATATAGATATAGATATAGATATATATATATATATCACATATATATATATATATCATATATAGAGTAGATGTAAAGTAATCTCTGAAGGAAGGCATGAGGGTGAGGAGGTGGCAAAATGGAGAGAGTGGGAAAGGATTCATATAGAACATGAGCTTTGAGCTGAATTTTGAACACTGTTAGAGAAGCCAAGAGGAAGAAGTAAAGAGTGAGAGCAGGGTTGGGGGTAGGGACTGAAAAGATACCAATTTTGGTCAGTGGCTGGTTCTGACCTCCTAAAGGGAAAAAAAAAAGAAAACGACAGGTAAATGTCTATCGACACTATTGCAAAAGAGGTCAAACTCCTTTTTTTCTATAATCAAAACATAAAATACCTTTAAATAAAACAAGATGCAATTTGAAAACATATTTACAATAATTTTTTTCCACTATGAGTCAGAGTTCCTGGCAATAAAAATAGAGAAAATTCTATATGGAGGCCTTTAATCCATTAGGCTCTAACTTCAAATCCTACTGCCCTGGTTCACCCTGAGACAACAGAAATAAACTAGAACAAAATGGAAGTATAAGAGCATGTATGCCAAGCCATATAGATGGCATATTCTTATATATGACCAAAAAAATGTCAAACAGCAGTTCTTAGATTTTCTAATTAGTTAAAAAGCCCATGTCCCTTCTTCCCTGGGAAAGATACTTCCCAGTCACCACTTTCTCTGGGCACCTACAGCTTTGGGTCATGTTGGCTCTCATTCAGACCTCCATATTCAATCTCCCAAGTTATACCAATTTCATTTTAAAATGCAACCTGGCTTCATAAGCACTTTTATCCATCACATTTCTTACAAAATGGAAAGTAAGTTAAAGATGTTATAAAATATATAAATAATTTGTACTCAGGGATCCAAATCATCTCCTCAAATTAAATTTGAGTAAGCTGACTATTTGTAGGGAGAGTTCATAGTGCAGGGCCATTCCTACCTGAAGGATATATCATCACTTAAGGTAATTAAGCTACCTCAAGTTTTTTTCCAGTTTAGCTATGTATCCTCCCTATTTCATAGATAAGGCAATGGTTTCCAAGATCTTCCCACCATCAGTAAGATGCTAAGTGACTGGAATATTAAAGACTTTCTCTATTATGGCACATTATTATTATCCTCTGAGGGCTGTTTAGGTCAGTGTTTCTTAACCTGGGGGCTGAGAAATATTTTTCATAACTATACATATATATATATATATATATATATATATATATACATATACACACACACATACACACACATGCATACATATATGCACATACATACACATATACACACATACATAATACACATACACACACAGTTATATGTCTCTGTGTGTGTATAACTGTATCCCAATATAATTGGTCTACTCCATAAGCCTATGCATTTTATTTTGTTCATTCAAAAACATTATTCTGAGAAGGGAGCCATGGACTTCATCAGACTGCCAAAGGTATACCTGGCACAAAAATGGTTAAGAACTTTAGGTTTAAGGGATCGGAGACTTCCCTCTCTATCGGAAATAGTCATCCTCTCCCCTTCTGTGCTTGTTCATATGAAACCTATTCAGGGCCTAGATCAAGTGTCACCTCCTTTATCAACCTTGCCTTCCAACTTTAGCCTACAAGTAAGGCACTTAGGGAAAAATTCCTTTTTGTGTGGTCATGTCTTTATTCCTCATCTAAACTGTAAGCTCTATGAGGGCAGAGATGATGCTTTATTACTCTTTTTATCCTCCTCATACCACATGGCTTTGAAAACTCTCTGAGAGAAGGTGCTGTATTGCTGACTTTCCAGACGTCCACTTGATTACTCTGTTTTAATCTCACCCTGGAAACTCCCTTAGCGACTAGGGCTTCATACTAGAATATCCATGTATCTTCCTGCTGTCTTCTCATCTTGAAACATTACTCTGTCATGTTAGCTCTCTTTTTCTCCTTTTCCAATTGATGAGTTTCACTCAGGTCTCCATTTTGGGGAGTGATCTAACTAAGCTGGCCAAACTTCATCCCTTTCCAGATATTCATATGACTTTCTGGACTTCAATACCATGTCACCATATGGGTACCCTCATTCTGCATCATCTTCCGATCCACCACCTTACTTTTCAGTTCCCTGTTGTGCATTACCTTTCCCTATTAGAAAGTAAACTCCTTGAGGGCAGGGATTATCTTTCTTTTTGCTTTTATTTGTTTCCCCAGAGTTTAGCACAGTGCCTGGCAAATAGTAGTAAATGTTTTTGCCTATTGCCTTGACTTCCTGTCTGTTTTGTTTTTCTCCTTTTATCTCCAGCATTTGGCATAGTTCATTATATATAGTAAGCACTTAATAATTACTTTGAAGTTAAATTTTTGAATAGGTGCTCAATAAATGTTTATTATTCATTAAGACATGTAGACTGAATCATCTTAAAAATCTAGGCTATAAGAGTCAACATACTCTAGTTCAGGGGTTACTAACCCTTTTTTGAATGTCCTGGACCCCTTTGACCTATGTTGAAACCTATGAATTCCTCTCAATAACGTTTTTGAAAATACATAGAATAAAACATATGAGAGAATACAAAGGAAACCAATTATATTGAAATAAAGATGTAATATTTTCTTTCCCCATTCAAGGTTATAGAGCCCCAGAAATCAATCCATAGACCCTTTGGGAGTGTGTGTACTCCAGGTACTTTGTGCTTGTCTCTGTAGTTAGAAGATCAAGTCTTTTATTTACTAGTTGAGTAACACAAGCATGTACTTCCTCATCTGTAAAATAAGTTGGTCAATCTTTTCTTAAACTAAATCCCACTATTTTATAATATTTTTCTTTAGCTCCTTCAATTCAATACAAAGATGACAGTTTTTAGGGCACAACTTAACAGCTTTATAGATAGTACTATTTAGAAAGAAAGAAAGAAAGAAAGAAAGAAAGAAAGAAAGAAAGAAAGAAAGAAAGAAAGAAAGAAAGAAAGAAAAAGAAAGAAAGAAAGAAAGAAAGGAAGAAGGAAGGAAAGAAAGAAGGAAGGAAATAAGAAAAAGAAAGGAAAAAAGCGATGTATTTTGACCTTATATCACCGTCATTTCCAGATACACTCTGGAGAGTTATCCACTGTAACAGAGAAGAAAGAAGGGAAAAAGCAATTCAGCAAAACTGACCAACATATCAACAAAGGTTGACAGCTCTCTATACACACAATCGTCTACCTCTATGAAGAAAAGATGAAAGTTGCTTGCAATTTTCAGAAACAATTTCACTACATTTTTAGTTTTATCCCCTTTTTCTTATCTTACCACCCAGTCATAAACCAAATAATCCTGGATTTCTCTTTTTTCCTTTTCTATAGAATGAAATATTCTCCTTTAGCAGAGTTACATTCCTTATCCTGAGCTTTCTAGGTGACATCATTGAAGCCCTCTGGAGTCTTCTCCATAGTACTATTCATATTTCCTTAGCTGTCCTTTCTGTTTAGCCCCTCTGGGTCTTCCTTCCTCTTAAACATATTTTCTGGGGAAGCATTTTCTGGCCTTTCTTCAAATATAGATCCCATACCTTTAATACAGTAGAAATAGTAATGAATTTAGAGTCAAAAGTCTTGGGTCTGAATCCCAGATTTGTCACTTAATATATGGGCCGAACAACTTGAACCTCAGTAAAACGAGGAGGTTGAACTTGATGATCTCTTGGCTACTACCTAGCTCTGTTTTACCACATCTATGACATATTCCCCACAAGTTTCTTCATCATTAAAGGAAATTATATTGGAGATTTCTGCAGTGTATTTTATAATCCTCATCCTCAAAGCCATAAGATCTTTTGTGGGTTTCTTATCCTGTCACTGGGCCAGGCCCAGTACAAGCTGGTGACACATAGCATTTGGAACGATTTCAACAACAGCTTGTTTCCTTAAGGCAAGGTACTTTCCAAACTGTCATCATCACTAATGATGTGATCTTGAGCGGGTCATTTCACCCCTCTGAGCCTCAGTTCCCTCATTTGTGAAATGGAAATAATTATACTTTGACTGCCTAAGTTAGAGTAGTTGTGAGAATCGAGTTAATGGCTATAAAAGTACTTTGTATATTTAAAGAGCTACGGAAATATAAGATATAATTAGAATCCTATCAAATGTCTACTTTGAACAGAACTGGAGAGTGTTGCAACGACAACTCCTTGGGAGTAGGGTTTTTTCCTCTCTTTTCTTTCTATTCCCAGTCTTTAGCGTGGTACCTGGAACATAGTGAGTGCTTAATAAATGCTGGTAACTGACTGGTTGATATTCCTTCCTCTTCCCCACTTTCTGTTTCCCCTAAAAGATCTTTTTTTGGACCATGCAGCTACATTAATATATTAGCCTCCTCCTGATAACATATCCTCAACTCTTCCTTTTTCATTGTTATTTCTTTCCACAATTAAAAAAAATCTGACTCTAACTTTTACCACCTTTTCTGTGGGAGGGTTCTAAGCAGTTTTTTCTCCTCATTCAACTATTTTTTATCATACCTTCTATGGAAGACCTGAAAGTATCACCTGGTACCTTAATTCAGCTCCAGCGGGCACATTAGCTGCTCTGTGTTGTCTGCATCCTGAGGCTAGCTGCTCACCTGCACCATGCTGCCTTGAATCCTTGACCATGCCAGCATCAACCACACAAGGTGAAAGCCAGGGGCCCTTGACTTTCAGGCCTGTGCTCTCTTCTCCTTTGATCTCTGATTTCAGAGACTTCCTTTTAATTCATGCACTAATTTTTCTCTTCACATATGCCCATAAAAGCGGAGCTTATTCAATGCATGCTGGGAACACTGTAGGCTAGCGAGCCTCATTTAGTTTGTATCTAGGGAGGATAAAGCAAGGTAGAGATCACAGAATTTCAGAGTTGGAGGAGATCCTAAAACGTAGAACATTAGAACAAAGGACATATGATATCAGCCCTGGAAGGGACCTTAGCACATAAAAAGTCAGAACTCTGAAGAAGCTTAGAACATAGAATGTTAGAGTATAGAACATAGAATGCCAGAGCTAGAAAGGGCTTTAGAATATAGAACGTCAGATTCAGACAGGACTTTAGGTCACAGAATGTCAGAACTGGAAGAGATCTTTGGACATAGTGTTAAAATACAGACCATAGAATGTGAAGTTGGAAGGCATTTCAGGACACAAAATGTTAAAATAAATAATGTTGGATCTGGGAAGAGATTTAAAGATACTGAAACATTAAAACCTGTGTGTAATAGTTAGAAGCATATTTAGAACTCAGAATGAAGAAGGAGCTTTAGGATACAAAATGTTAAATCACAGAATGTCAACTCTGGAAATGATCTTGGAAATCATTTCTAGGCCACCCCTCCTGCTTTATATGCAAGGAAACTGAACCCCAGAGAAGTAAAATGACTTGTCCAAGATTACATGGGTAGTTTAGTTGTACAGTCCTAATGCTTCTCTCCTGATCAGTTTAGTATTTTTTTCTTCTATTATAACATATTGACAGGGACAGCTAGGTGGCAAAATGGGTAGAACAAAAGGCCTGGAGTCAGGAAGACCTGAGTTCACATCCAGTCTCAGACACTTATTAGCTGTGTGATCCTGGGTAAGTCATTTAACTGATCTTTGTCTCAGTTTCCTCATCTGTAAAATGGGGGTAATAATAGAACTTATCTCCCAGGGTTGTCATAAAGATGAAATGAGATAATATTTGTAAAGCATTTAGCACAGAGGCTGGCCCATAGTAAGCACCATATAAATGTTAGCTATCATTATATTGCCTTCCTGGGTGTTGGAGCAGTCAGAGTATGACAGGTAAGGTTAACAAAACAAACAAACAATAGAGAATGCTTTGGACTCTTATGAAATTTTTTTTCAGAGCTCTAGAAGCATAATTCTAAGTGACTTTATCATTTGTTTGCTCAAACATGTGAGTTCGCTACCCTGTAGATAAAATGTTTTATTAGTAAATATTGTGTTGGCAGTCCTTCTTTAAAAAAAAAACAAAGTAAACTGAGTCTCTTCAAAAATACAGCTGAAAGAAGGAAGTCTTGAAGAATAACAGTCCAAATAAGCATAATTTAAACACAGACACATATATGCTGATACATAAATCATATGAAGGATAAATAGATTTGGCCAAGTTGAAAGCCCATTCAATTCTCAGCCTGGATTTTTCGAATCAAACCATAAACTCTAACCTTCTAGTGTTTGAATGAGTTTATTTTTGGCAAAATTCACCTGTGTGTATGGATGTATGCTTTTTAAAAAAAAAAAAAGAATTGTATATTGAATAGCCTATAGAAAATCACATTTCATGAATCAAATCTGGGGATTAAGTTTTCTTTAAACCACACGTGGGATTTAAAAAATAAAGGAGAAAAGTGTTTGGCAAAATGCATTTGGGATTTATTGAACCTGAAACAAAACAAGCTCCAAATTCCTCAAGATGTTGGAAAGCATTCTCCCGTCAGGATGATTTCATCCCTGGCTTATGGGCATGGAAGTGCTAGAAGGCTCACAGATCACCTTCCTGTCTGGACAAGGACAGAAAGATTTGGAATACAGTTGATGGGGGGTTTGGAAATCTGGTGTTCAGGTGTCAATTGGGTACCTTTAGCTGCTATGAGGCTCTAGGAAATATTTCAGATAAATCTCAAAATAAAGGGGAAATGGAGAATGCCATCCTTTTGATTTGAAAAAGAAAGTGTCTTTATAATTACAAAAAAGGCTTTAGAATGGCCTTTTATGGTATGTGTTTCAATATCTAAGTTCTTCTAGCAAAGAAGCAAGGTAGGCAGCATGGTACAAAGGAAGACGAACTGTCTTTGGGGTCTGAGAACCTCGGTTCAAATTCTACCTCTGATGTTCATTCCCCGTGTGCCCTTGGGTACTTAATCTCCTGAAGATTTGACATTATCATCTGTAAAATGAGGTGGAGGAGGGAGTCAGACTATTATGTCCTCTGAAATCCTCTCAGCTCTAGACCTGTGATCCGTTGTAGTGGAATTAAGTGTGGGTTCTAGAGTCAGAGTTGAGTTCTAGACTAAACTAGATGGCCTTTGTAAAGTCACTTCACTCTTCAGCCTTAGTTTTTTTTCTTTTTATCTGTAAAATGGGTAGAAGACTTGCACTACATACTTCATGCAGTTATGGGACTTGAATAAAGGACAGTAAATACAGCACTTTGAAGACCACAAGGTAGTATGTCAATGTGAGTTCTTAGTTGTGCTATATGTAAAGCCAGTTAGTTCCAGGCAACATTGAAGAACAAATGCATTTTCATTTCAGGGAGGTAACTCAGTCTTCAAGTGCCTTTCTATGCCTTCTTCCCTCATTGTAATATGTTTTACCTCCACATTCAGGCATTTGCCTTATTCATGTTCTCTCTCCTTCCTCTTATCCAAACTTGGTCTCAGAATAACATGATATCAGTCACTCACCTTAAATTTGAATGTAAGCCACTGTTGCCTATCCCAGGGTTTTTAACACCTACTTTAAACCTCCTTTCTAACTGCCGTGAAAGACTGTTCAGGGCTAGAGAAATTTCAGATATCAATAAGTCAGCAGAGAAGATATTTTGGGGGCAGAAAGGAATAAGCATTTATCAAGTGCTGCTGTGTTGCTGGCACCTTTTTCTTTATCCTTTGTGATCCCCACAACAACCCTATGAAGATAAGTGCTATTACCATCCTCATTTGACAGTTGAAGAGACTGAAGCAGATAGCAGTTAAATGACCTGCTCAGGATCACATGGCTAGTAAGAGTCTAGGGCCATATTTGAACTCAGGCCCAGCACTCTGTCTACTGCTTCACCTACCTGTAGAAGGACCTAATTGATTCCCCTGAGAAGTCTCCATGTTGGCAACTGTGCTCTCAAGTGGAAATAGCATTGGACTTCAAGTGAAGGGAGACAAAGGTTTCCGTCTTACCCTAGGAACTGCCCATAGGTAAGTTACATAACTTTCCTCAGTGTCAGTTTCATCATCTGTGAAATGGGGATAATGAAGCCTACAGGCTTTTGTGAAGCTCAAATGGGAGAGTGCATCTAAAGATCTTTGTAAATTTTAAAGCACTTATGTAAATGCCAGCTATTTCTAGTCTACTTGAACATGAAGTTCAAACATTTCCATGTTTGTCTCTTCTCCCCTATGAGAGTATAAGCTGCTTTTGAAGGGCAAGAACTTTGCTCTTAGAATTTAGCCATTCTGAATCATGAGCAAAGAGACCTGATCTGGCTTAGGTCAGACCAGAAAGGTTGGCAGGAGATAAGAAGTACCTTCCCAGGTAACATCAACAGATCAGGCGATGGAATTGAGACCAGTGCTAACTAAGACAGGGTCCCAAGTCTAAGTGTGCATATTGAGGGTGGAGGAGAGTAGAACAGTGACTGTGTAATGTAGTGGAAAGAGCACTGAACTGGTAGTTAGGAGACCTGAGTTTAAATTCTGGTTCTGACAATAACTTTGCAGCCTTGTTATTAACCTTCCTGAGCTTTGGTTTCCTTGTAATTATCAGTCACACTGATCTGGTCGTGAGCTAAAATAATGGCTCTTTCACTGTTTTCTGAAGACCAGAGGCAGTTGGGCCAGGAAGAAAGAAAACTGAGAAAACACCTTTGGACTCCGCAAGAAAGACGTTCTTGATGACTCTAGAATATGTTGGGTAGTTGCACTGAGGGAAGGAAGGGGGAGAATGGGTGCTAAGGAAATGGAGGAAGGTGGTACATACCATCTAATTGAGAGTCATCAAATCATAGAATGTTTGAACTGGAAGGAACGAAGTTTTCAGTGAAAGGAAAAAAAATAACTGAACTGGATAGCAGCTAGAGGGAGCAGCAGCAGGGTACAAAAAAGAATTTTTTTTTTAAGATTCTGGATGTCTATGAATATTTGGAGGCAGAAGAAAAGGGTAATTATAATGATAACTTATTTTTCTTCAACATTTTCTAGTTCACAAAAAACCCTTTTCTTATAGATGTCCTATGAGCTGGTCAGTTCAAGAATTATCATGCCCATTTTACAGCTGAGATAACTGAAGCTCAGTGATATCATACATGAATTTAGAGCTTCAAAAGACTTTAGCGGTCATCTAGTTCTACCCTTCTTATTTCACAAGAGACAAAACTGGTGCAGAGAGATTTAAGCATTTACTTAAGGTCACATAGATTCTAAGTATGTATAAGGTTTTAAAACCAGTTCTTTGGGATACAAATACTGTACTATTTTTAGTGCAGAAGAAGAGAGGAAGATGTTAAAGACACTTACAGCAGGTTCTCTAAAAACTAAACATGATGTTTTGGCAGAATGGAGTAGCAGGGAAGAGCATACAAATTAGAGATGGAAGATCGGGGTCAGAATCCTCATTCAGTTCCCTGCTATGTGACCCTGGGTAAACCACTTTCCTTCTCTGGGCCTCCGTTACCTCTTTTGTAACATTGGGGAATTAGACTACCTTATTTTAAGATACCACCCAGCTCCAAATCCTGAAATGCATTTGGTACAAAATTGCTAGTCTATAAAACAGAAGGTTCTCTCTATCAATAAATACTCTTGAACAATGAGCTCTAGACTCTTGAGTTCCTTAAAAAGGGGGGAAAATATGTAATTTTTTTGGAGGGGTGGTAAAGTAGGGGGGAAGAGAAAGTCAAGCAAAAGAATTTCTTAACAAACATCAAAGTGATCCTTGGAAGGAATCATTCTTAGCTTCAAAGTTTAATAAGAAATGGTAGGTGCCAGACTATAATATAGTCTGTTATATGGCCTAGTGTCTATGTTCATTTTCTTTAAGGGTTCCTTGCCAATGCCACACCTATGTAGGTGTGGATCTGACAATGATCTCTTGAGAAAACAGAACTTTAGAGCTAAAAGGGACCTTCATGATTCCCTGGGCCAATCCCTTCATTTTACAGAGAAGGAAACTGAGGCCTAAAGGAATTATGTGACTTCCCCAGAACTTCCTGGTGAGTAAGAGACAAGCCAGGATCATTTCTTTTTCTTCCTTCACTCTCAGGTGTAAGCACACAGGTAGGTGAATATTTTAACATGTGTCAACCTGACCCGAGCTTTCCCTCCTATCTTCCTTGTATTTGTCAATGAGGTGCACATCCTGGGCCATCTCTAGTTGTCCCAATCTATATCTGGCCCCTGGACCCAGATGGTTCTGGAGGAGAAATGGAGGCTGGTGACTGGGCACAGCTCTCCGTCACTTAAATCCAGTTCATTTTCAAGTCATGGCATCATCTTCCTGATGCCATAGTCTTCTTCAAGAATGAAGGACGAACCATACAACAACAACCACAATGACACCATCAGTCACCTGAGCTTGAAACTTCATAACAATTTTTAATTTATACTGTGTTTGGTTACATGAATTCTTAGGTGTCTTCACACATTCTTTCATTGGAACTTCATCAAAACCTTGGGAGACACACAGGTCAAGGCAGGTCAGAGTAGAGATGAGATGCCTTATTTGACAAATGAGAGAACTGAGGCCCAGAGATGTGTTAGATTCTGCCTGATACCCATGTTTACTTAGGTGAGTCCTGTAATATCCCTGGGCATCAGTTTTATCATGTGTGAAATGAAAGGGTTGGAGCAGCTAGGGCACTGGGTTTGGAATCAGGAAAACTCCTCCTCATAAGTTTGAATCCAGCCTCAGCCACTTACTAGCTGTGTCACCCTGGGCAAGTCACTTAACCCTGTTTGCCTCAGTTTCCTCATCTGCAAAATGAGTTGGAGAAGGAAATGGCAAACTACTCTGGTATCTTTGCTAAGAAAACCCCAAATGGCGTCATGAAGAGTTAAGCACAGCTAAAGGAATGCCTGAACAACAAAAATGAGAGAGTTAGACAAAATGATCTCTAAGATCCCTTCTCGATCCTACACTGGAAGGAATCTAAGATATCATTTAGTCCAATATTCTTATTTGACAGATGAGGAAACTAAGGCTTAAAGGGAAATGACTTGCCCAGGGTCATATAGATAGTCAACAGCTTTGCCTAATATAATGCTAAATAGGAATCAGGACCTATATCTCCTAGTTCCCAGACCCATGCCCCCTCTTTTATCAAACTCAATTTTTAACCATGAAATAACATCATTTTTCTTCTGGTGAGATTAGGTAATATTTATCTCTATTATCTTGTTTTAGAAGAAATAAGGGGAAAAAAAAGAAGAAATAAGAAATCCCTTGAACTTATGGAACAATTTGAGCCATGGTGGGGTTTGATTGCTTGGCCCAGGATTGCACATTTAAAGTTAGAGATAGCCTTCTCATCCGTTATCCATTATCTCATCCATTATCCATATGGAGGGAAAGTAACGATATGAGATACTATCACCTTTCATCTCTACCCTTCAACCCTTACTTGTCCAACAAGGCATATCCTTCCTTTTACACATAATGGAGTACTGTATCCTGGCTTAAGTCACATTGTTGTCTTGGTGATAATATTGGCAATAATTCACCTTCATACAGGACTTTAGGTTTATAAAATGGTTTCCTCACAATGTGAGGTAGCATATCTTAATATTGTGTAGATGAAGCAGCTAATATCCAGAGCAATTTGGTAGAATACAAAAAGCATTGAAGTTAGAGTCAGGAGATATAGCTTTGATTCACTGCTCTATTATTTATTACATGTATGACTTTAGACTTCTCACTTAACCCCCCCAAGCCTCAGTTTCCGCATCTGCAAAATGAGAGAATTAGACTAATTTACCTTGGAGGTCAAAATTTATAGTACCATAGATTTAGAGCTGAAAGCGACTTTAGAGTTCAATCCTCTTCCTTCCTTCCTTCATTTGATAAATGAAGCACCCAGAATGGTGAACTGACCTGTCTGAGGGCAGGTATGTGACAGAACCTAGGTCTGAACTTGAGTTCTTTAGCTCCTAATGTGGCATTCATTCCCTTGCATCAAGCTCCTTTCATTATGATGATCCTATGACTCAGTCAAGGTCCAACAACTAGTTAAGTGGCCAAGCTGGGACTAGAACCCTGTTCTGAGACTCCAAAGTTGGGTTACTTGCCACTCACTGCACGAAACTGCTCCTCACCCTTTGGGGAGAAAAAAAAAGATTTTCCATGCTCTGTCTCAGACTGGGGTAGGTTGATTACTATTGTAATGGAACAAAATACATATTATAGGGGAATGTGTGTGTGTATGGATGGGGGAGAGGATATGGCTGTGGGTGTATCCTTCATGGATAATCGTGAGCCTCCAAAGGGGTCAAGGACAGGAACAATAAATGTGTTGCCACTTTGGTGGAAGAAAGGCTTTGAATTGTTCTTTTCATGTTTACCCTGAGATTTGATTGCTTCACAGGCTCTCCTGATCTCTCAAGTGTTTCTTATTTACTTAAAATTGAATCTGCTCTTTTTAGGGAGGGACACCTGAGAGAGAGCTAGGGATAACCACCCAGCCTCACAGACCTGATCCTCCCTCCACCTCTCTACCAAATGCACACATAGCTGTAGAAACAAGCCACAGAATTAGACCCTAATTCTTGTTTCTGCAAGAGAACAGAATTAAATGGCTTCATCTGCCAGAAGTGACCAAAGTGATTAACCTAAATTCACACAATGGTCAGAATCATAGAAAAGTATGCAGGCATATTAAGATAATTGTTTGCAAACTCATCCTCCTCCTTGGTGTTTATTTATACAACGCTTCTCAGCTGACCAAGTTTAATACTTTCCAGAGTGGCTTCAGGAGAATGACAATAGTTAGATTTGGGGTTGGTTGTTTCAAATTTAAATACAGAATTGGAGTGTATTGCACAGGTCCGGTATCAGTCATATTCCCTCTCAATATTACTGTCACCCTGATACCTATAAGAGACATGTAGGTATAGACATATAGTCAAGGTGGAAGAGAACTTGGAGTACAACCAGCCCAGTCACCCTCTCCATACTTTTTGCTGGTTAAATTTGCTTCAGCCTCTAACATAGAAATAGAATTACAGAGAAGCTGTGATTTTAGTGGATTCCAATTCATATTATCTCTTGCCTCCAGGAAAACAGTTATATTCACAGACTTGAATTGGCCATGTCAGAGAGTTAAAAGTCATCCTTTAATTGAGGCATATCTATCAATTATTTTGTAGATGTTTGGGAAGACTTTGGGGATGTAGTGAAGAGAGATGGTGGACTTTGAGGGTGATGATGATGATAAAGATAATAGAATTAGCAAGCATTTATATAGTGCTTTAGTTTGCAAAGCATTTTATGCATGTTATCTCATTTGATTCACACAACAACCCCGTAGGTTAAGGGCTAATTATTACCTCCCTCTCTCTTTTTTTTTTTGGTAGACTCCTAACTCCAAGTCCAGCACTCTATTCATTATGATACCTAGAATATGGTTTGGAATCCCAGTTCTTTCACTTTCTAGCTATGTGACCCGGGCTAGATCATTTAACCAATTAAGCCCTCTAGCTCCTTCCCCTTTATGGGAGCCCATTTCCTGTTTTCTGTCTTTGTGCATGTTTGGAATGCAATCCTTCCTCATCTTCACCTTATAGAATCACTTATTGTTGTTCAGTCGTTTCAGTCGAGTCCAACTCTTCATGACCCATTTGAAAATTTCTTGGTAAAGATACTGGAGTGGTTTGCTATTTCCTTTTCCAACTCATTTTACAGATGAAGGCAAATAGGGTTAAGTAACTTGCCCAGCAGCACACAGCTAGTAAGTGTCTGAGGTCAGATTTGAACTCAGGAAGATGAGTCTTCTTGACTTCAGGGCTGACACTGTCTATGGTGCCACTTAGCTGCCCTAACTTTCTTTAAAGGATGACTGAGCTGCCATTTCCATCACAAGGCCTTTCCTGATCCCTCCCCCACTATTACTGCTCTTTCCCCCTTAAAATGACTTCATATTTATTTATTTGAGTATATGATAAAGTAACCAAGTAGAATGTTAGACCCTTGAGGGCAAGGCTGGTTTGATTTTTTTTTTTGTCTTTGTATCCTCAGCACTTGGCATGGTGACTTGCTCATACTTTTGATTTAATAAGTATTTGTTGAATTAAATCAAATCCAATATCATACTGCAAATGGAATTGTAGAACAGTGATAGCTGGTTCCCAAGTTAATTCTCAGGAAAGATAATTCTCAGGATAAATGATTGTTAAGTCCACATTCCAGAAACTAACATTGATCTTCCATCTTCTCAAGCAGGTTGGGTTTTGCTTCATTATCTGACCAAAGGGCCCATGGTACATGACAGACAGTGCAAACCAGGAAGAAAAACTTATATATTTGAATCCATAAGACAACCTGGAATAGCACTTTGGCAGAATTGAGATGCATGTTGGAGGCCAGAGAGTCCTTGTAGGATCTGGGAAAATTCTAGGGGTGTCGTGGAGGTTGTGTTTCTTTTATTAAAATCTTGTGGCAGCTTTTTCCTTTTTCACAGTCTGTGTCCCAACACTGTTTGTATTCACCCTATAGTCCACCCGGACACCTGGAGGAATTCTCTCAGAGAAAGGGCATAAGGAGAAAACAGACTGCGGGACAGACCCTTTCACTTAGCCCTAAGGGAACACAGTGTCCTTCCTCTGACAAGGAGAGAAGAGAGAGCCATCTGCACCAAGTAGGAGTTGAATGGATATGCTATGAAAATGACAGGCATGCTTCCCTGATTCTCTGAACTGAAAGGCAAATGATTCCTTGGGAGGCCAGTAATTCCAAGCAGGGAAGAATGGGGCTGACTCAAAGACGACTGAAGGCTTTTCAGAAGACAAACGCAAGTGAATGACAAAGCATGGCATTTAGGATTGTTGGATTTGATGATCTTTATATGTAAAAAAACCCCAAAACCCTGTGACTTCAACAGGATAGCTAAGCATGCAAGTATACTATGTTTATATGTGCTTGTAATGTCCAAGATCACGAAGGTGTGGATATGAAGGGAGAGAGGGGAAAGAGGGAGTGAGGAAAATAGAAGTAAGCCAACAACTTTATATGAATTGTAGGATCATAGACCTAAAGCTGGAAGGGGCTTCAGGGCTCAGCCAGTCCAATCCCTTCATTTTCACAGATGAGAAAACGAAGGCCCAGGAAGTCATTTCAGTGACTTGTTCAAGGGCACAAAAGTAGCAATCAGCAAATGGAAAGATCTGAATCCAAGGCCTCTGACTTCAGAGTTAGTACTCAGTCCTAGGGCAATGTAAGGCCGATAGATACCAGAGAAAGCCACCAGCAGTTCTTAGCCAATTCCATTTGATTCAAAACATTTATTTGGATATTTAGGCCAGGAAGGAGAGAGACACAGAGACAGAGACAGAGACACAGAAGACAGAGACACAGAGAGATAGAGACAGACAGAGAGACAGAGACAGAGAGACACAGAGACAGAGACAGAAAGATAGAGACAGAGACAGAGAGACAGAGAGAGACAAAGAGAGAGAAACACACACAGAGAAAGAAAAAGAGACAGAGACAAAGAGATAGAGAAACAAACAGACACATACACACAAACAGAGACACATAGAGATAGATGAACAGAGACAAAGAGCAATAGAGACAGAGATGGATAGATACAAAGAGAGACAGAGATCGAGAGACCAAAACAGAAATAGAGAAAGTCAGAAAGATAGTACATACATACATATATGCATACATAGCACACAGTCTAAAAGGGAGGCAGGAAGGAGAGAAGTGGTAAACATTACTACCAATGAACTTAGATGTCAGGCACATCTCTAGAAGACTTGATTACAAGCGCTTTAGAAGAATAACCTTATTGGATTTACCCAATAATCTTGTAAAGTAAAAATTTACCTCCATAGTGCAGATAAATAAACTGAGGTTCAAAGACAATATGTGAAAAATAATCGAGGCATTTTTAAAAATCACATCTGTCATTTTGTTGGTGGTGGTGCAGGAAGCCTCTGCTGAAGACTTGAACCCAGGCCTTCCTGATTTATAGACCAATCTTCTCTTTGTTACATCACATCACATTGACTCTCATATACCCAAAGTCATACAGGTAGTAAATAGAAGATGAGGTAATCCAACCTGGGTTTCTTGAGTTCTAGGCCAATATTTTTTCTCCTTTACCATATGCTGTAACAAGAGCTATGTCAGAGATTTCCTTCTACTGTTAAAAGGCAGATAAATCACAGATGCTGAAAAAGCTCTGAAAGATTAGTCTTTTACAGTATTCTTTTCACCCAAATTCTGCCTCTCCCACTCGCCTTCCCCACCCCCTACTCTCATTCTGATGTAGGCTAAAACTCCTTGATCCTGGAATAAAACAAACAGGAAAAAAAAAGTCAAGGCAGCCATTTGTGGGAAGATTGTCTGATGTGTGAGTCAGATGGCAACCCTGTGGGCTATCACCATATCTGTGAGCAAACCAACATTTCCCAACTGGCTCCACTGGTGCTCTGAACCATTTATTTTCAACCCCATTGGGGAACGAGGATCATTGTGTCCAAGGAGGATCAGTGGCATTTCAAAGAGTCCAATTGTTTATTTGTGTTTCTTTGAACATGAGGCTCTCTGGGATCACCTCAATATGAGACAGACAGCTAATCTCTGTGATGGCCCCAGAAGGCTAAGAGTTTTATTTAAGCATGTCATAAAATAATAATATATTTTTTCCCCCTCAAAAACCCTCAAACCCCAACAAAACCACCCAAGAGAATTACAGCCCTCCACAAAACGGAAGAGAAAAACATTGAGCAATTCAATTGCATTGTTGTTATTTTCTTATTAAAAATTTTTAAAAAAGACAGGAGTCTAGATGTGGGAGATCAAGGGTCTTTTTTTGTTTATTTATTTGTTTTTGTCATTTTTTTTGTATTAAAGAAAGAGCCTGTTTTGATGAAAAGTCATAAGCGAGTGACTAAGAGTTTGCAAATGAAGGACACTCTTTCTTTACCAGCATTAAGAGTATGAACTCATTCAATATTCACTTTGAAGCAAATTTTATACCATGACATTGTCTGTGTATAGTCCAGAATGTTTGTATTTCATTCTTTGGTCTAGATCTGTAATCACATCAGTGTAGTGAACTCCCACTTTGGAAATATCCTCCACCAAGGCTGATCATTAACTAGTTTGACACTTATTATGACAGTCACATAGCTAGTCTCTGTCAGAGGCAGAGCTTGAATCTTGGCCATGCTGCATCCCTTCTGTTTCATAGCTACAGTGAAATACAATGCAGATAGTAAAGAAAGGATGGAAAGAAGGAAGGAAGAAAGAGAGAGAGAGAGAGAGAGAGAGAGAGAGAGAGAGAGAGAGAGAGAGAGAGAGAGAGAGAGAGAGAGAGAGAGAAGGGGGGCAGTTAGGTGGCACAGTGGGTAGAGCACTGGCCCTGTAGTCAGGAGAACCTGAGTTCAACTCTGGCCTCAGACACATAACACTTAATAGCTGTGTGACTTAGGGCAAGTCACTTAACCCTAATTGCTTCACGAAAGAAAGAAAGAAAGAAAGAAAGAAAGAAAGAAAGAAAGAAAGAAAGAAAGAAAGAAAGAAAGAAAGAGAGAAAGAAAGAAGAGAAGGGAAGGAAGAAGGAAGGAAGGATCATTTATTAAGCATTTACTATGTGCCAAGCACTGTGTTAAACCTTGGGAATACAATAGAAAATTATGACAGTCTCTTATCTCAAGGAACTAATAATTTAGTAATGGGAAACATCCACATGTGAGGTTATATCTATATCTATATCTATATCTATATCTATATCTATATCTATATCTATATCTATATCTATATCTATATCTATATCTATATCTATATCTATATCTATATCTATATCTATATCTATATCTGTATATCTGTATCTATATCTATATCTATGTATATATGTATGTGTGTGTATATATATGTATATGTATGTATGTATGTATGTATGTATGTATATATAGTCAGTCAAATGAAAAGGCCTAATGTTCCTTGGGGTGCAGTGGCAAAACAGGTGACCAATGTGTCTTCATTAGTACCATTTCCTTTGATAAAACCATACACATTTCTTTTGTTGAACCATTTGAGAATGCCAAGGTGGTGAGAACTTTGTTTACTGGGTTTACAGTAGTTGTGGCTGCTAATGAAAGGGGTCCTGCAGCAGCTGTGGAGGTAGTCGAGTGAGCAGTGGCTCAGTTGGCTGGGCTAGACGCTGAACCAGTGATCAGGGTATCAATTCTATTCCTAGGGTTTTAGAACTCATTTGCCTGATTGTAGCTATTGGTCTCCAGTGTTGGTTATAGTGGAAGACCCTTTCTCGTTAAGCGCTGCTCTCCTTGATGATGGCTGAGGGAGAGGGGCAGGACTGGAATCAAGGATATTTCTAAAGAGGACGGTACTGTTCTTCCCAGGGCTTTTGGACTCAGGGTCCTGGGCTACTTATACCTAGTGCTGAGGGGAGGTGGTACATTGAGCGACCCAGCACATGCTATCTCCTGTCTTTCCCTTAAGGTAAATTGTTGCTTCAACTAAGCTAGCTTGCCTTCCCAGTCAGTCGTAGTTGGTGGCTGTGTGGAGGATGACTCTGCTCCTAAGCAGTGGCTTCCCTAGATGATGGTTTCATGAGATCAGCTTTAAGTATCATACAGGCAAACCAAATGAATATTGCTAAAAGGCTGACCCAGTTCTACAAAGAAAATAAGGCATATACAAAAATGATGTGTGTGATGTAAAAACAAAAAGACGTTAATAAAACAACAACATAATAGCTAACATTTATATAGTACGTTAAGTTTTGCAAAGTGCTTTGCATGTGCTGTCTCATTTGACCTTCACGACAACCCTGGGATGTAGGTGCTATTATTATCTCAGTTTTACAGAGAGGAAACTGAGGCTAAGAAAGTTTATGTGACTTACCCGCGGTTACTCAGCTACGAAGAGTCTGAGGCAGCATTTGTATTTAGGTCTTGAGTTTAGAGTCCAGTGCTGTATACACTGCCCCCACCACCCAGCAACATCTAGCCCCAGCAAGCATCTAAAAAGCAGAAATGCTTCATTTTCATTTTCTTTTTTGTTTTTGTATCCCCAGAACCTCATATAATTTCTTGAACACAATAGGTGCTTGATAGATGTTTATTTAAAAAAAAAAATGATTGAATTGAACTACTTTTATAATAGTCATCCATTAGTGCCTTAAAATTTTGCTTTTTGGTATAAGTTTGCATTTCTCAGGAATTAATTTCTCTTAGCTACAGCAACCTCCTCACAGGGATAAATTATATCACTCATGTCACAGTTTTCCTCCTGGCCCCTACTTCCCCTTGAGGAGACTTATGTAAGAATGTCCTGGAAGAGGTCACTTGGAAGGTCACTGCCAGCATTTTTCTATCCAGCCCCTCTCCTCTTTGGATTATACAACTCCCTGACTCCCAAAGGGCCTCAACCAGAGGGGGCTGGTGGTCTTGACTGCTGCTGTCCATTCCTATCATTTTCATTGATTGGGCTTACCTTACTTTGTAATCAGGAATCTGAGATTTCAGATAATGTGTGGCTGTTAGGGATGCTAGTCAATGGTCTAATGTAGCTGTATCTACTGGCTCAAAGGATTGTTGATTACATAGCCCCAATCCAGGTGATAGTATCTTTTCCCTAATATTCTCCTATCAAACCCTGCCTGGCTCCATATTTGTAAGTCTCTTATGTATTCACTTCTTATACCACTTGTTTTGTATTGGTCAATGGACCAACACAGTCTTGTTTTTGCATAAGGTTTTATTTTGAAGTAATAGCTATGATCTGACTCCTGGTTTATCTACAATTGGATCTCCATGCTTTCTCTGCCCATTCTGATAACGAATTACTTTAGGTACCTTAGGGACTCTCTTGTAGTAGGATTTACATGAAGTTAGCCCTCCACTGAGTATAACAATGACAGTTATAGTTACCTTCTGATGTATTGGGTTCTGCTGTTTATTGGCTGTGTTCTGGATTGTACAGTGTTTACCTATAAGGAATCCATAGAAAGGTTAAGGGTTATAAGTGCCTGATGTTTATGAGTGACAATTTCACCAATACTTACCTTACCATAATATGGAATTTCATATTTTAAATTTATACTTTTAGGTTAAGGGCTTTACTCCTAGCTTTGTCAATACCTAATGGCATGAATTAGGGCAAGTCACTAACTTCTCTAGGCCTCAATTTCCTCTTCTGTGTGATGGGATAAATGAATGTAAAAGTATTTGTTAACTGCTAAATACTGGAAATACAAATGTCAAAGCAAACACAATGCCTGCTCTCAAGGGGTTTATATTTTAATCAGATAAGGCAATCCTCATAAGGCAGTGATGGCCAGAGAGGGAACCTCTGGTTCAGAAAGTTAGAGAGATGATGAAGTTAGACTTGGTAATATCTAAGGTAATTTCTAGCTCTAATGATCAACAATGCTACTGCCCAGAGTAAATGGGCAAAATAATAATAATAATAATAATAATAATGATAGGAGTATTTTTTTTTCCTCCTGGGAGCAGATCATATAAGATTTTACCAGCTCGACCTAGTAGGCCAAGCCAAATATCAGAATCTCAGACAATGGAACAGGACTTCTAGGAATCCGTCATATCCCACAGGCCATCAATAGGAATTCTTCTTTCCCTCAAGTCTCCAAATAGAGGGCCTATGGCTAAAAGTCTTTAATCACTTGCTGACTCAAACAAATGTTTATTGAAGCCGTACTACATTCTAGACAGTGTATCAGGTGCTGAGGATACTAACACAAAAATGAGACTGTGCTTGCCTTCAAATTGTTTGCATTGTAATGGCTTCCAAGGTAGGCAGAGTTCTGGATCTGGAAGACCACTGAACTCAGTGATCAGAGATCTGCCTTCTAGTCCTGGCCCTGCCCTTCAGTATTACATGACTTAACCTCTTCTATCTATTTCCCCATCTATAAAAGAGGGCATTAGATGAGATGATCTGATATCTAAGCTCCCTTAAAGCTCTAAGATTCTTATTTTCTCTGAAAGAAAGTTAACTGTCTCTGTTGTTACTGTTGTTTGTCCTTCATTCTCAAGGAAGACTATGATATCACAAAGATGATGCCATGACTTGTAAGAGACTTGGATTTAAGTGAGGGAGGGCTGTACAAAGTCACCAGCCTCACTTCCTTCTCTGGAGTCATCTGGGTTCAGTGGCCAGAAATAGATCAAGACCACTGGAGATGGATCCCAGCTGTCTCTATTATGAACTATAGGACACCAGTTAGATGGAGACCTTGCCTGACTGGAAGAGATTAGATTGAAATAGTCTTTCTCCCAGAAGCTGATTCCCTTCTGGGTTGGCCTTTGGGGCTGTTTTAGGATGTCTCTCATTGGACTCTCTCATTCATTCCTTAGGTACCAGTTCCACCTTTTGCTTTTCTCACTCAGGTGTGTTTACATTTGTCTTCCTTGCTTGGGAAACAAGCCCAGAATTGGCGTTTGTTTACTTTCACTCAAGGCCTCCCAGATCCTGTTGTGAAATAAGAATTTCATAAATTGTTATGTTTAACTCCTGACTGTGTTCTCCTTTTTCTGCTCCTCTTCTGATGACCAGGCCCCTCACTAAACCTGATGTCATGCTCTGAGTGTTTAACTCTTCATAGGATCATTGACTTACATCTGGAAGGGACCTTAGAGGTCATCTAATACACCGCTTCATGGTACCTTTCCTAGGTCCAGAGATTAACCAATGTCATACAGTTAGTAAATAGGGGAGTTGAATCTTCTGATAACTATTCCTGTGAGGATTTCTTTTTAATGTTTTGTTGAAGCACTTTTTTTCCAACAGGCCTATTACTTACCAATGACTTCCCTCAATAGAAACCTCCCTTATAACAAAGAAATACAATTAATTAAATAACGCAGTGGTCATGACTAACAACATATACCTTTTTTTGTGCCTACAGTCAGCTATCTTCCTTTCAGAGAAGGGGGCAGGTAGACATTACAATCAGTCATTTGAAATTACTATCACTTCATTGATCACAGCTAGATGGCACCATAGTGTTTAGAGAATTGGGCATAAAGTCAGAAAGACCCGAGTTCATCATTGGCCTAAAAAACTATGTGATCTTATGCAAGTCACTTAACCTCTATTTGCTTCAGTTTCTCATTTGTTAATTTTTGTTGTTGTCTAGTAGTTTCTGACTCTGTGACCCCATTTGGGGTTTTCTTGGCAAAGATGCTGGAGTGGTTTGGTATTTTCTTCTCCAGCTCATTTTACACAAGAGGCAACTGAGGCAAACAGAATAAAGTGAAGAAATAAATGAAGGAGAAAGAAGAAGAAGAAAGGAAAGGAAAGAGAAAGAAAGAAAAGAAGGAAAGGGAGAAAGAAACAGTTATCAGAAGCACTTCCTGACACACATACACACAGCTGCTAATGACTCTTTCTCCCCTCCACAAAAACATCCTTGCATTTATGTGTTTATGTTGTATATACTTACACATATACACGTTGTCTCCACTGAGAGAACATTAGCTGTTTTGTGGTCAAGGACAACTTCATTTTTTTTGTCTTTTTATCCCCAGATATTAAAATAATGACTGCTAAATAGTACAAATAGTAGATACTTTAGAATACTACAGTATGGAAGAAAAGCTTCTCTCTACAATCCTAAGTTTAAAAGAGCTCTAGAGAAGGCATCTACACAAGGGCTTTCAAGTTTTCTGAATTAATGGAACTATATACACACATGTGATGTGTATATACATCCTGGACATACACACATGTGTATCATATCATACCATATATCATATTGTATATCATATCATGTATTGTATATAAATGGGGATATGTGTGTATATCTATATCAGTCTGTAGACAGAGAGAAGCTCAAAACTGCACTAAAACTTTTGGGATATTCTGTGTGTGTATGTATATACATATGTGTGTATGTGTATGTATGTATCCATATATGTATAAACATGTATGTGTGGGTGTATATGTAAAGATTCTATATATACTATATATTCTATATACACTAACATACACAAATTTGATCAAGAAGCTTAAATGTTCTATATCAATTAAAGAAGAATAAAGCAAAAACCTGAAAATTCAAGTGAAGATCTGAGTTTTTGTCTCATTGCTGCTAATAACTTCCTATGTTTCCCTCTGTGATGCCTCAGTTTCCCCATCTATAAAATGAAAACGTTAGGCCAAATAATCTTAAAGTCCTATTCCAAAATGAAAATTATCAATATGAAAAATTATACCAGGTAATGTTAATTATCTATACTAAGGAAAAATCTGAAATGTAAGAATGATTGAAAGATAAACAAATATTAAGACATTCAGGTTGGACATAGAGACTGTGAGGGTTGTACTGAGTCTCAGTCCCCTTACTATGCTGCACCCTCTCTAGGTCAGAGAAATATAATAGTCTGCCTGTAGGGAATGATGCTTGGACTGTTTGCTTTCTGACCTGACCTTTGTTTGCCCTTGGGAACAAATGTGCAGCTATGGGCTAAGAATGAGAGTGTGATTTGGAGACTGAAGATGAGAAAGGAGCTGGATTCAGAAATAATATATTCATGGGCTTAAATAAGGGGAAAATCAGTCATTTTGAATGTACCTAAAACTTGATGACTCTTAGAAAATAATGCCCCCTTAGAATGCTAATAAATGCCTACAAAAACTGAGTTTAAATAACTGTGATTTAGTTTATCCACCTGCCTCTAAGCAAGATGCCATATTAGACTCTCTTGTTGTTGTTTTCTTAAAATAGCTCAACACTTCGGTATCAGAGAGTCAGGGTGATGTATCAACAACAATAACTGGCATTTCCAAAGAGCATTAAAATCACAAAATGTTTTCCAAACATTATCTCAATGCTATGGAGTAGGTACTACAAGGTATCACTAATCTTATTTTATGAATGGAGAACCTGAGGCTCTGAGGAGTTAAATAACTTGACCAAGGTGATGCAGCTAATGAATGTCAGGGGTAAGATTTGAACCCAGGTCTTCCTGACTTCCATTTTGAGTGTGGAGTCAGAAGACTGAAGTTAAAATTCTTGCCTTGTATCTTGCTTCTTCCATGATCTTGGGCAAGTCTTGATCTCCATGGGCATCAGATTGCTCCTATTTGAAATGAGGATGAAGAATAGATGACCTATAAGATTTCTTCCTGTTGTATGTCCCTTGGCATGGTTATCCAGAGAAACAACTCCACAGTTTCTCTCAAATAGTCCCTTTCCATCACCTTCCCTATCACTGAGGTCTTCAGAAAGGGCAGTCCCTGACCCTTTCCAAACAACTTGGTCTTATTTACCTTTAACTAAAAGGTCTTTGGATTTTTTAAAGTCTTATAAGCCCTGAGGATATCTAGCATTTTTTAAAGCCCTCAGGAAAAAAAAAAGAAACAGGATATTTTGAGGACAAATTGTTTAAGAACAAGGTTGCATGTACTTGGAACTCTGAGCATCATTTCATGGCAGAGAACCACTACTGGAGAGGCCCCTGAAGGGAAGCAGATGGCTCTGACCTGCATGGAGCCTCCAGCTAATGAAAGCCTATGAGAAATCAACACCCAGGCAGAAATATCTGCTCTGTTTGAATTGAGCAGCTTTTTTAGAAAGCCTTAGTGAGCATATATTAATGGAAAGTGGTTAATGTACCCCTAAAGTTTCCAATTCATATTTTTGCCGGATTCTCCTTCAAGAGCATCAGAACTCTATAAAGCTCTCTTTTAAGGATGATTTTGTTTTGCTTTAATGCTGAATTTCTATTCCTTTAACCTTGAAAGCAATAATTTATATCAATCAGTCAATCAGTCAGCAAGCATGTATTTAGCACTTTACACCATGCCAGGCTCTCTTGCCATAGGGATAGAAAGGCAGAAATGAAACTGTTGCTTTTCTCAATGAATTCACAATCTAGTGGGAAAGAAAAACACTCATAAGTATATACAAAATAAATATGATGTTGTGTTTTGTTGTTGTTTGTCACTTTGTTTTTATTTTTAGAGAGGACACTAGCACTGAGGGAATTAGAAAGGGCTTCCATAGGATGTTTCCTTTGAGTAGAGGACCTTGGGAGGAAATAAGAGATTGTAAACCTTGGGAGTGCATATCAGGCATGGCATAGGGGATGACCAGAGTAAACTCATAGAGTTGGAAGGTGGATTGTCATGGAGCACAAAGGGCATAAAGGCTAGTTTCTCTGGGTCATAGGCTATAGAAAGGGGAGTGGTTATATATTAAGATTGGAAAAGGCAGATTGGGGCCAGGTTTGTGAAGGATTTTACAAACCAAACAGAAGGCCTCCTATTTGATCTCAAAATCAAAAGGGAGTAATGGGACTTTACTGAGGCATAGACTGCCATGATCAGACTGAACTTTAAGGAAATACCATGGCAGCTGTGTGGAGGATGAATTAGAGAGAGGAGAAATAAAGCAGGAAGACCAATCAGTATTCTACTCTAGTAATTCAGAAGAGGGGTCATGAGCACCTGACCTAAAGTGGTGTCTCCATGAACAGAAAGAAAGAGATAAACATGAGATACATTGTGGAGGTAGAAATGACAAGTATGAAGGGTTAGAAGGAGGTTGAAGGGTGAAGTGCAATGTTGAGTGAACTCTGGTGACTAGAAGTATGGTGAAAGAAATAGGGAAATTCAGAAGAAAGGTGAATTTGGGAGAGAAGATAATGTGCTCAGTTTTGGAAATGCTGAGTTTCAGATGTCTATGGGACATCTAGTTACAGGACTTTCTAAGACACTTCTAAGTTCCTCTAAACGATGAAGTCTACCTTTTTTTGGTCTACAGACCTCTCTGATGGAATCAAAAAATTATCCAAACTGCTAATATCTTCTGTTATCTACTTATTTTTGAAACATTCGTTGGATGAAAGAATATGACAAACGAGTTGACTTGAAAGCGGTTCTTGCCTGTAGCAAGAGGAAGATGCTATAAAATATCAGAAACATATCATGTACCATTAATAGGCCTCACAGGGATTCAGATGCTTTCATTTGAAGGGGTGGTGGTGGTGGCAGGTGTTTAAAGACCTGTTATTTTATTGGTATATGTACCTTCTTCTGTGGAAACTCCCTCAAACATGGCAGATTAGCTACTTATTGACAATTTAAAGTCTTAGAGACTACTATAGGGGACCAGGAGTTTGAGACTTCCTCATGCTACATCACACACATGGTTTGAATCTAGGTCTTCCTGACTGTAAGGTTGAACTTCTAGAAATTTTGATTTAGTATTTCACTTATATCTCAGCTGATGATTCTCAAATCTACTTAACTAGCTGTAACCTCCCTGTTGACCCCCAGTTTTGCATCTCTAATTGCCTAGTGTCCATTTTGAACTGGATGTCCTATAGACATTTTCAACTCAGCATCTATGTAGCTGATAAAATTATCCTTCTCCCAAATTCTCTTACTAACTTTTTTCCCCCTTTATTATTGCTAAGGGTACCACCATCCTCCCTATCACCCAGGGTCACAAAATGGGTATCACCCTCAACTCCTTATTCTTCACTCCTCCCCATATGCAATCTGTTGCCAAACCCTGTTGATTTACCTTTGTAACGTCTCTCACATGTGATCCACTTCTGACACTGTAAACCACCCTGGTACAGGCCCTCATTATCTTATACTTGGACTATTGCAATAGCCTACTGATTGGTCTGCCAGTCACAAGTCTCTCCACACACCAGCCCATCCTCCACTCAGCTGCCAAAAGGATCTTCCCAAAGTGCAGAGCTGACCAGATTACCACCCTACTCAGTAAAGCTTGGTGGCTCTCTATCATCTCAAGGATCAAATATAAAGACCTGCATTTGGTGTTCAAAATTTTTCTTTGCCTGTTCCCACCCCAATCTTTCTAGTTCTCTTACACCTTAAGAAAGGTTGGTCCTCCCAACCCCTCTCCCCAGGTCCCCTACCCCCACCCCATACACACAGACTTCTATCCAGTGAAATTGGCCTCATTGATGTTCCTTATATTAGACACTCCATCTAGCAACTCTGGGCATTTTCACTGGCTGCTCCCCATGCCTGAAATATTCTCCCTCCTTATCTCTGTCTTTTGATTTGTCTGGCTTCTTTCAAGTTCCAGCTAAAATCCCACCTTCTTACCAGAAGACTTTCTGGATTCCCCTTAATTCTTATGCCTTCACTGTTGGTTATTTCCAATTTAGCCTGTATAGAGCTTGTTTGAACAGAAGTTCTTCTATAATACCATTTCAAAAATGTGAATTTGTCCCAACATGATTGATTGATTAGGGAACATTTTTAGCATAATGCAAATGAGAAATAGAGAACTCAGAAAATTATACCACTTCAAAATAACTCACAAACCACAACCCTTCTGACACCCACTTTTACAAGCAAACTTTAGGTCTTTGTCAAGGGAAAGTGCAATATTTACTGTCTATCTTCTGGTGCAGTAGGAGCTGTGGGCACAGAAATGCTGGTTTCACACTACTCCCCCCCTCCCTGAGTTATACTCCCTTCTCCCAGGCCTTAAGGCCTGTGTTGCATTGGCCTACCCAGAAAAGCCTGGGGCCCAGACTGAGCAACCACTTACCCAATCAATCAATCAATCAAAAAACACTTATTAAGCAGCACGCTAAGCTCTGGGGATACAAAAAGAGACAAACAACAGTCCTTGACCTCAAGGAACACTTTATAGTATTTGTCTTTCTTAACCATTTAACACATATGAGACAGTGCTACCATTTTTCAGTAGTTTCTTCTCTTATGTCCAAGATTTTGGTTGTTGGGCCTCTAACCCAACTTTCTTCAAACCTCAGTGGTTTTTACTGTGTGATTTTGCACAGCAAAATGCTTTTTGAATTGCCTGTGCATCATTGTCTGCATGTTGTTTCTTTTGCATCTCTTTGCATCCCCAGCACTTAGTGTAGTTCTTGGCAACAAAGTTGTGGTGATAGGGTTTCGGACAAGGAAAGAGAATAGCAAAGCTGTTCTGTGTAAACAGCCTGATCCACTTCAATCCAATGACCTAACCATGAAGGAACAAAATGAGTCATTTCCTCCATCTTCTGAGCTTCTCCATCAGACATGTTTCAATCAACGTACAGGGGCATGGGCGTCTGAAACAGTCCAGTTGGCTGTCTGTGGCCAGCTGCCAGTGTACATGCTATATGGATTTGGAGTCCCTAGCAAGTCCACAGAAAGCTAGCTGTGAAGAGATGTTCAGTTCCTTGGGCCAAGAACTTTCATTTCAGTTCAATTCAATTCATTCAAATTCAATTAGCTTTTCATAAGTGCCTATAATGTTCTAGGCATTGTATTTTGTTCCAGGAATTTAAGGACAAGTATTGAACAGTCTCTGCCTTTAAGGAGTTTATATTCTACTGGGAAAATTTCCCAGAATCTAAAACAAATCAGGGAAGACTTCAAGGAAAATGGGAGGAAATGAGTAAATGCCATACTCAACAATACAAAGAACACTGGACTTACAGTCAATGGATTTAAGTTTGAATCCTGCTACTATTATATATTTGATAGAATTAATCAAAATATGTGATGTGTTGCAGGACTGGTAACTCAAAAAACAGATTTAATGAAAATAAGGATCTGCTCCAAAACAAACTGGTGCCAAGGAGAAATTTCTCTCTTGAGAACTCTATCTACAATGTTCTTTCTGTATCCTAGACATCTATCAAGGCCTTGATTCAATTCAAGCGTATCTATTCTGTGAAATCCTTCTCTGATTAACTAGTGATTTGTTATTCTCTTCTTAACTCTTAGAGCAGATTAAAGCTCAATATAATTTCTAACAGAGCTGTCTGGAAAGGGCAAAAGAAGCCCCATGAGGTAGGGAGTTCTCTTCTTACTGAAAGTATTCAAACAGAGACTGGGTGATCACTTCTTAGTGATGTTTTAGAGGTGACTCATCACACATGTAGAATTTGGAGTAGGGAGACATAGTGTCCATAATAAGGGAGGTGATAATCTTATGATATTCTGCCTTGGGCAGACAACATCTGCAGTACCTTGTTCAGATCTTGAAACTGCCTTTTGGGAAGGACATTGATAAACCTGAACACAGACAAAAGAGAGTGGTTGGAATGATTAGACAACTGCAGACCCATGCATCCTTTGCAGAAACTCATTATGTTCATATTTTGTCTTGAGAAATAGAGACTTGGAGGAGACATGGTTATTGTCAATCGTTCAACTAGCATTTAGTACGCACTTACTGCATTCCAGGTACCATACTAATCATTGGGAATATAAATACAAAGGAGAAAATAGTCTCTATCAAGAAGGATCTTATATTCTAAGGGAGAAACCATTAAAAATGATGTGAATGTATACATATACACATCTCATATATATAAAATATATATGCATATATATATATGTGTCCATGTAGATGAGCATATATAAACATATACAGATATAGTATAAGTATAGAATAAATATTGAAAGAATAAATGCAAATAAATACAATGTAATTAAATATAAAGTAGTTTGGAAAGAGAGTACACTGTCCATTGGGGAGGGGGAGAAAAAGAAAAGTTTCATGCAAAAGGTAGAGGTCAAACCGCATCTTGAAAAGAGAGATTATGTGAGGTAGAAGGGAGAAGAGCTTGAATTTTAGGCATAGAAGATGACCGGAATAAAGGAAAAGAAATGGAAGATGGAATATTATATGTGAGGAAGAAAGAGAAGTTCAGGAGTGAGAATGATGTCCAACAAAGGTAAAAAAAATAAGTTGGGGCTAGGCTATAAAGATCTTTCCAAGATAAACAGATGAGCTTAGATTTTATGCTGGAGTCATTAAAAATCCACTGTTGATAACTGAGTAGGAGAGTAATATGGTCAGATCTTTACATGAGGAAAATTACTTTGGTAGCAACATGAGGCAGGGAGGGGAAGACTTGAGGAAGAGTGACTAATAATCTAGGTAACAAGTGATGAGGGACTGAACTAAAGTGGTGGCCATGAGTAGAGATGAGCAGTAAGCTAGAAGAAATATTGCGGAGGTAGAAACAGCAAGATCTGGCAACTGTTTTGATATGTAGAGCTGGTTTTCCATTCTCAAAGAGGACCAAAATGGCATTACTGTGTTAGAGTCAAGTTACAGTGTATCCAACTGTACTGATCACACAATAGGAGCTCAGAATGCTCTACCACAGAGCAGGCATAAGTAGTCCATGTGAACTTTTGAGGTGGATTCTCTAAATTTGCACATCTTGTGTTTCTTCTGAGCTCCTTCTATTCTGCTTTGCTCAGAGTATAGCAATTTCTCTGATGTGGACACATCGTGCTGGTCATCCTGTTCCAATGTCTCCCATGTCACACAATCAATTCAAAAGTTCTTAAGAGAGACCCTGAGAGTGTCCTTGTATCGCTTCTTCTGACTACCATGTAAGCACTTGCCTTGTGTGAATTCTCCATAAAATAGTCTTTTTGGCAAGTGTACATTTGGAAGTAGAACTAGGAAAAGGGAGAAAAGTAAAATATTTACTTCAAATATTTCATATTTTACAGAAGAAGGATTCAGCCTGTTTTGCTAGGCCTCCTAGGGTGGTACAAAGAATGGGAAAAATGGGTGTAGGACCTGGAGAGAGACAGGTTTAGGCTTCATGTCAGGAAAAAAAAAAACTTCTTAGTAATTAAAATTGCCTCAAAATGGAATAAGTTACATTGAGAGGTAATGGACCACCTCCCCTATAGATTTTCAAGAGAAGTCTAGAAAGCTGTTTAATGGAGACATATTTGATTTTCAAGAAAGAAGATTGCCGTTTTACTATGACAAACCATTTTTGTAATTATATTATTCCTAGGGGTTACCAAAAGCTATGGGGATTATTCCCCACTTCACAGAGAGGTTAGACATTCATTATCATTTAACTGGGCAGTTTCCTTGCCTGGGAGAACCCATTCTCTTTGGCATTCCTTCATACCACCATTTCCAGAATGTTTTTATGGCAACCCATTATACCCACTTCCTCCTATAGAGAGGTTAAAATTTTACTAAGGAAAAATGGAGAAATGCCTTTTCAACTTTTCCCAGGAGGTTGTTGGAGCTGGATTAGTGGATTGGAGTTGACAGAAGTAAAATAGTCAAGGAAAGAGCTATTTTGTCCACCAAACCTCCTTGTAAAGGCACTGAAGTAATTTAAATAAAAACAATAACTCATATACATAGAACAGGTCAGCACATTTTTTTTTAACAGAACAAGGAAAATACAAAATTCTTAAGCAAAGGGAATAGAAATATTTCAGCTAAAGGGACTGTCCAGGACCAACAAGGCAAAATAATCTGGTTTTAAACAAACAATTTGACACAGAACTGCATAGAGAATTGTGAAACTCGGCAGAATTGCAGATCCAATTTCCATGGAATATCCTCCAGTCTAGCAAAACGTTTACAATTATTCATGTTGGAGTACAGGACAGAAATGCAGACAATGGCAAAACAAATGCTCTCTCCTCAGGTTCCAGAATGTTGCTGTGTCCAGGAACTGTCTGTATTCACCTCCTTCCCTGGGCTGGAGCCTGCCTCTCTGCTCCCTATCCCCCAAATATATGTCTTGCCATTAACAATAACTTTGGTTTTATGGGATGGATGATAGAAGTATTCAGGCAGTAACTCTGGTTACAATAAGCTTTATTTTCCCCCCTTGGCTATTATTATGAATAACTTCTCCAAATCATGTGGACCTCATACTGACTTTAGCAGCTTTCCTTCCTGCTCTAAAAAGTGTTTCCCTTCTCTACTTAAAGAGTAGAGCAAAAGCTCACAGTTTAAGTAACCCTCTATTTCCCCTAAGAAGTCCCCAATTTTCATAATGTTCCAGGGAAAGCAGAACTTGGGCTATCTGGCACATAGTGGGTGTTTAATAAATTTTCGTGGATTGATTGACTGATAACTTAGATGGAGTACCAGTCTATTCTCTCATATGTCTACTTCCCTCTCTGTCCTGATCCTAAATTAAAAGTCATATCCTTATTCTCTCTTTCATCCAGTCATAGAATCATAGAACTCTGATCAGTAAAATGAGATAAGTACTAAATCCTCTCTCCCTCTTATTAGACTGGTGATTTTGAGAAGACTATTTCTGTGAAGACCTTTAAAGAAGCAGTGTATAGTGGATATATTTCTGAACTTGTTAAGCGTAGGTTATGTCATTCAACAGTATTGTGACTTTAATTTCCCCTCTCAGCCTTAGTTTTCTCACCTGTAAAATAAAAGGTTGAATGATTGAATGATCTCTAAGGCCTTCTTCAGCAGGCCCTGAGATCTGGAGACTGGTTTTCAGAATAAAGAATACATTTTAGGGGGAAATAAATGGAAACAAAAAGATAGGTCAATAAGAAAGCTGTTGTAATAAGCCAAGAAAATATTAGTGAGGATCTGGACTTGAATGATGGTGGTAGGAGTAGAGAGGAGGAAATTGAATTGAAGGTTGTACTGGGGAAAGGATTCATTGGGCTCAACAACAAATTGGACGTTGTGAGAGAGAGAAGTCATTCAAAAGATACTTATTAAGCTCTTGCTGGATGTGCTGTGATGCTGTACCAAGGTGCTAGAGATACAACAAAAAGGGGGAAAAAAACCATCAACTTCTCACACTTCAATGGCATTCTAATGGGAGTGGAGATGAGATAACTAGTACGTATCTGAGAAAGTCAATGGCAGCACCAATGTAACACATTTGGATGATTAGAGGAATTGGTAGTACCATTGACGTAGGGAAATCCCAAAGAGGAGAACCCAGATATTAAATTTAGCTTTGGGTATGTTGAATTTGAAGTTCTAATAGTGTTTCCAAGTCCTGCAAGCCTTTGGAAATACAGAGTTTGATGTTTGGAATATTTGGGAGAAACTGGAGATGTGGATTAGAGTCATCTATGAAGAGCTAAGAGTTAAAGCCATGGGAGAGAATGAGATGACAAAGGAAAAGGCATTATAGCAGCTCAGAGTTGGAAGGGAGTTCAGAAGCCTGCTAGTCCCACTCAAAACTGAATAAGAATCCCATCTAGAACACATATGGCAAATGGTTATATAGTCTTTATTTGAATGCTTCCAAAAAAGGGGAACTCCACAATTCTCAAGGTAACCCATTCAAGCCAAAATGTGCCTTTTTGCAAATTCTACCCATTTCTCCTGGCTCTACCCTCTGAGATCTAGCAGAACCAATTGAATACTCCTTTTATTTGACAGGACTTCAAACACTTAATGACAGCTCTAGTGTTTCTCCCTTCCCCATCCAATGTCTTCGTATTTCCAGGTTAAGTATCCCTAATTCCTTCCACTGGTCCTCATATGACAACATCTTGAAATGCTTCTAGATCCCAGTTACTTTATTGTGTATGTTTTAGCTAATAAAACTTCTCTAAAATGTCATGGCTGATACTAGACAAAATATCCCAGACAGGATCTAATCAGGGCAAAATTCAGTCTTCCTAGTTCAAGAATGAGTACATGTCTTAATGAGACCTATAATGGCATTACATTCTTCCCCACCCCCACCCCCCGTTATAACACACCATTGACTCATATTGATCCACTGTTCTCCAAGATGCTTAGATCCTTTTCAGCTGAATTATTGCCTAGCCATGCTTTCATCATTTGTATTTGTGAGGTTGATCCTTTTAACTCAAGTGTAGAGAGAAGAAAAGAAAACAAAATCATGGTGAGCAATAAGACCATCATTGAGGGAAGGAAAAGGAGACAAAGAAGGAACACTTAGGGAGGTAAGTAAAGAACCAAAAGAGTATATTGTTTATGAATCCAGGGGAGAAGTGTGTATCCAAAAGAAGGCAGAGAGGAGAGGCAACAGTTAAAAAGACTGCAGGGAAGTCAAGGTGGATAAGGAATAAGAAATATATGTTTGGTTTGGAGATAAGTCTATTTTCAGAAGAATACTAGGGACAGAATCTAGATGGTGAAGGGTTGAAGGGAGAGATAGTGGTGAAGTGATAGATGAGTAAAGATTGCAGCACTTTTCCAAATTTTTGCAATGAAAAGGATGAAAGAGCTGGCCTTTTATCAAGTTCAACTTAAGATACCTCTCTTCTTCAATGTACTTCCTCATGCAAGAGTTTCATAACTTTATCTCCATATAGATTTGGTCCTTTCTTTTAGAATTCATATCACTTTGCAGTTTGTCTATTAACATAAAAATAAGCCAAACAAACAAACCTTTTTTTTAAGGTAGTATTTAGGAGCATTGATTGGAGGCAGCAGTAATGTTTTATGTGTAATCAAATATGCTTCAATATGTATCAGAGGTGGTATGAAAAATCATTACAAGTAGTGTAAAATTCAACAAGGATTCACATATACAAAAATGTTCAATATCATTACCATCCCCAAGAATAATCACACTAAAAACTCACATTTCTATAGGTCTAGAGTTTACCAAGCACTTTTCTCACAACTTTGTGAAGTAGGTAGTTTCTCAGGTGCTCCTCTGGCTAAACAAATGTTGTATTTGAAACAACTAGTTGGTATTACTGGTATCAGGCTTTTATTCAACAGCTTTCATAAAATTTGCATGAAAACTAAATAATCTCACTTTCATTCTTGAGCATTATTTTTGTCTAAATGGTCAGAATTTTTGCTATCTTTCGAAGAATTTTGCCTTTATCTTTGGTAAAGACCTTATTTTAATACGCGTGTATGTGAGAACATGCATGTGTGTGTGTGTGTGTGTGCATGCACATGTGTTGTTCTCAAGCACATAAAAAAATTGAAAGTGATCACATGATATAAACAATTTCAGAAAATTAATGCTATAAAAGCAATAAGAGAGAATGCTGCTGTAACCTCCCATTCATTTGAAATACGCTCAAAGAAAGCTCATATTTATCCAGCATCCAAACAATGAAGAAAGCAGAAATACTCTTTTGTTTGTAGTACCATTATAATTAATATTGATCAAAAATCTTATGAGTCACTACAGGATTCTGAACTGCTTGCTACATAAAAAATGGGGGGCATGATCTCAATCTTGTAACCACTCCCTCCAACCATGTTGATTGGAAGCCATACATATGGGCCCCTCCATTTCCCAATAATTTCATCATAGAGGCTCTGTGTAGCATGCCACGTTCTTGGTGGTCAGGGGACACATGTGGAACTTGTTTTGTCTACCATGGCTCCAATGTTATTGCTCTTTCCACTATACCATACTGCTTACTACATGACTGGCTCCCTTTCTTTTTTATATTATTTCTTATACACAAGCCACAGTTGGCACAATCTACTTATGTCCATTATGTATTTCTCCATTGCTGTTTGAGGTCATCCACAGTTTTGACCCTTTACAGACTACAGTGTTCAATAACTTCCAGCCATAAAATATTCATGGGAAAACATCAACATCAAATTTTGTGGTATACAAATTAATGAAATATCATTGCTTCATTAGGAAACCATAAATGAGCTCAGAGAAACATGGGAAGACTGTTTAAAATGATGCAGAATGAAGGGAGTAGAATCAAGAGAATGATGGACATAATTACTATAACAATGTAGACAAAAATAAGTCTTGAAGACAATTGAACTCAGTTCAATTGCAGTGACCAGCCTTGATCCTGGAACCTGGATGATAAAAAAAATCCATCTCTCCTATTGGAAGAGAAGTGTGTGTGTGTGTGTGTGTGTGTGTGTGTGTGTGTGTGTGTGTGTGTCAGGGGTGGGGGGAGGTGGGGTGGGCAGTGGTTCTTCTAACTGCCATTGCTTTGGATTCTCTTTTCTTCCCTGTTCCCTTTCTCTTTGTGTGCTACTGTCTGAATTATTCTACCATATCTTCATTCTTCATCTAACTCCATTGCCTATATGTGTTTGGGAATGGTTGAGGTGGCAGTTCTGCAGTATCAGAACTGATGTTGACCAAGAGAGGGAATAAATGTATCACATCCCCCAGAAACTGTGCTGTCAAATGCATCCAAAGTATCCCATTCTTCCATACTCTATCCTATGTCTGCTACAAGACTGTACCAGTACCTGTGTCTCTCTTGACTCTATAGGGTCTAAGTAAGAGAGATAGAGACAGAGACACAGAGAGACAAAGACAGAGACAGAATGAGATAGAGAGAAAGACAGAAACACACAGAGACACAGACAGACATATATATATAGAAACAAATTTATATATATGTATATATACACATACATATATACATATATAAAATATAGTATAATAATGTATAATAATATACATATATATGTAAACATATATGTGTGTGTATATATACATATATATATGTGTGTGTGTGTGTATATATATATATATATATATATATGTAAAAGGGGGGGGAATCCTCAAATTTGAGAATATATTTTCAATGTTTCAATGTTATGATGGGGACTCTTGAAATCACCCTCTTTACTTCAGTGCTAGCTACACATTCTGAATCCATCTGTTGTATCTACTGTAAAAGACTATTCAGAACCACAGGCAGTCAAGCTGAAGGCATTTGGAGTTCATTTGGTTGTTACTTATGAAATGCCTATGTGTTGCCTGGCACCACACTGGTCAATATCAAAGCAGAAGTTTCTCAGATAGGAGGGATATGATTATAATGTCATGAAACAGTTTCTAAGGGAAATGTTATCTTTTGGCACATTCCATTATGTTATACATTGGTTTCAGCACCTCCCAGCATAGAAACCCAAATGTAACTCTCAATCTCTTTCCAATAAGAGATTCTCTTTGTTTACTCATTCACTTGTTTATTTATTTTATTATTCTTTGTTTTTGTCCTTTCCTCCTCCTTTCTTCCATTCCTCCTTCCCTCCTTTCCTTCTTTCCTTTCTTCCTTTCCCTCCTTCCTTCTTTCCTTCCTTTACCTCCTTTCTTTCTCTTTTCCTTCCTTCCTCCTTCCCTTTCTTCCTCTTTTCTTCCCTCCCTTCCTCTTTCCTTCTTCCCTTCCTTCCTTTTTCTCTCCCTTCTTTTTTCCTTTCTTTTTTTCTTGCTCACTTCCTTTTCTTCCTTCCTCCTCTCCCTCCCTCCCTTCTTTTTTCCTTTTTTCCTTCCTTCCTTCATTTTTTCCTTCCTTCCTTCCTTCCTTCCTTCCTTCCTTCCTTCCTTCCTTCCTTCCTTCCTTCCTTCCTTCCTTCCTTCCTTCCTGTTCATAAGAGGCACAGAGGATAGTGAATCTGTGTAATGAAGGATTCAAATGTGGTACAATGGAAAAAGAAATGTATTTGGAGTCCAAAGGCATGGGTTCCCACTCAAACTATGCCAATTATTACTTGCATAATCTTAGGTAAATAAGCTCTTCAGAGATTCCCTTATGAGTCAAAGACTCCAAGAAAATATGAATGTATTGAGTCGAAGTTGTTCAAGACTATTAGGATTCCAGACCAGGGTATCTTGGATGTTATGGCTGGAGGGAACAATCAGTATCATCTATTCTGACTCCCTCATGTTACAAATGAAGAAACTGAAGCCAAGATAGGTTAAGGTCACTAGCCTTTTTATAATCTCCCATCTCCTTTTACTCTGCCTTTGTACTTGTTATCCCCCATGCCTGGAATGAATTCCCTCTTTGCCTCTGCCCCATACAATTCCTAGTTTCTTTCAAGACTCAGCTCTTGTGCCATCTTCTACACAAACAATGCTTTTCTAGATCCTGTGTTATTGCCCACCCCCATCAGAAAAAAAATCACTTTTCTTTTATTTTGTATACAGTTGTCTCAAAAGCCTTAGTATGGTTTTAAGCTATTAAAGCTACATCTGTTTGCATCTGTATCTGTATTTCTAGCTATAGCCACTCACCCATCCATACATCTATCCATATCTCTCTCAGTGACCCTGGGTTTCCAAAGCTGATGCTGGCAATTCTAGTGAAGGACAGGTTCTGTCAGGTTCTGTTAACTAGAAGGGAACTCCATAGTCCAGGCAATAGGCCTGTGTCTGCTCTCTGAGGACCAGTCTAGCTCTTGTGGACAGGATTTTCACTAGAAATTTGGCATATAGATAAACAGTTCTTTGACCTTGGTGACCCAGGAGACTAATTAAATTGAATTTTAAAAGGCTTTCAGTCTTCTTTAATTAAAGAAATAGACAACTTTGAGCCTAGAATCAGCCTTGGAATATTCACACAGCAATACCCAGTAATTTGAAACTATAATATCTTTTTATTTATATTGAGCTTTACAATTACAAGTCACATCAAATAAATTATCTCATTTGCAATAGACTAAAATAGATATAGGTTATGTTCATGCAGTGCTTTATTAAAAAATGACATTATTTATCTGAGTGAATCATTACAGGCTGCTCCATTATAGAATTCAATCCAAAATTCCATTTTGAGACCTGGAATATTCTGAGGTACAGGCTGGTTTGTCTTTTCTTAGTGTTCCAATTTCTCTTACTCATGGAACCAGAGACTGAGGGCCCTGAAGGACATGAGAGGTCATCCTGCTCAAAGCCTTCATTTTCTAAATAATGAAACTGAGAGCCAGAGAAGTTAAAAATCTTGCTGAAAGTCATGCAGAGATTAATGAGTGCGATTTGAACTCAGGTCTTCTGACTCCAAATCCATTGCTCTTTCCACTGTTTCACACAACCTCAAGTCTCTACTGCAGTTGAATCTGGAGACAGAAATTATGAAGTCAATTAATCAAAAGTAGATTTTGTTGTTGTTCGTGTCTGATTCTTCATGACCCCATTTGGGGTTTTCTTGATAGCGATTCTGGAGTGGTTTGCCATTTCCTTCTCCAGTTCATTTTACAAGTGAGGAAATTGAGGCAAACAAGGTTAAATGATTTGCTCAGGGTCACTCAGCAAGTTAGTGCCTAAGGACAGATTTGAACTCAGGTTCTGTCTCCAGGCCCAATGCCCTATCCACTGTGCCACCTACCTGCTGTGAAAGGAGACCAAATCAAAGTAGGGGCTTCCTTAGTGAGCACTTGCAGACTATGCTGGGACCTTTAAAGAAAGAAAAACCTCTCTCTTGGAGATGCCTTAGAAATTGTAGAGGGGGAAGAAATGATTACTTGGAGAATTTGAGGCAAGTTAAAAGATGTCTTCAAGGTCACATAGCTATTAAGTGCTGGAGTCACCTCTTTCTAATTTTCAGCTGTTTGTGGTATCTTCTAGAAATAGGATACTTACCCTATTGTGTTTAGCAAAATAAATCTCCCAGATGTCAAAAGGTAATTATCAATATTTATCACTCAACCATTGAATATGTATGAACTAAAATTTTACTTGATTTCTCCAAAATGCCAAAGTATTTAAGTTCCTCTAGTTGTACGGTCTTCCATTTCATGGCTGTGTTTTTCTTTGTGTTTCCATTCATGGTCTTTCTTTCTCCTTCTCTCTTTCTTTTTCTTCCTTAGTACTTACAGCTGTTTTTAATCATGTCCCATATGGCTTCTGAGTTCTGCATTCGACCTAAAGGAGTCTCCAATTTACTTACTATAGACTTTCTCAGGTCATTAGTTCCATTTTGTCAAGGATTTCCCACCTAATCTGGTTTCAGTCGCTCTTCTGTTACCTCACTTGGAGTGGACACAAACAGCTTTGATTAGAACAAGCCAAATAGGGTAGAATGGAGGAAGGAAAAGAATTCCAGATTCCTGGCACCTGCAGACCTGACCAAAATGTCTCACCATTTGAAGAGGTCTCTAGCCACAGATTTGGAAATGGTACAAGTCAAATTCTCCTTTAATATCAACCAGAGTTGATATTAAAGTGATCAATATTGAATCCATCATGACATTTTTTTTTTCCCAAGACTCATAAAACATGAGCATATGGTCAGCCAAGGGTCTCCTGTTCCCTGACCATGAACCTCAGACATAAATCTCCTCAAATGGCTCCTCAATTCTCATTGGGTATGTTTTATCCTCCGATGGATTTGAGGCAAAAATGAGATATCTAGTCAAAACCATATGGAAGCAAAATGCCAGGCTCATGTAGGGCACCTAAATAACAATGACTGTCAGTTACCAGTGACTTTGCAGACCTCTTTATGGAGCTATGACCTCATAACCTTAAGCTCACATTCAATCTCTTAATCACTCAGGTACTCCTCAGAAGTTAGTGAGTCATCACTTACGTCATGCAAATGGACCTTTCTTTAATAAACTAGTTACCAGTTTAGGCTTTGAATTTTGATCGCCACATTGCATCTGCTATTTTTTTTTCTTCTCATCCCTACCTGAACTTCCATTACCATCTCTGTCCTTGTGTTTTGGTGGTGGTGGTGGTGGTGGTTGTTGCTTGCTTGCTTGTTTTTGCATCTCAGCTCTGTAGTTCTGAACCTTGGCTCTATGTACCTCATTGACTGGTCCTGTAGCTATCCTTGGTACTTAGTTGTCTTCTAGTAACCCCTTTGTGCCATAGCAGCAGCGTGTTATGATGTTAAAATCTTGGTAGTTGGAGTCAGAAAATTTGAGTGGGAGTCCTGGCTCTAAAACTTATTGTCTGTGTGGATTTTGCTCCCAGGCCTCATCTGTAAAATAGGGATATTAATAATTGTATTGCCAACTCTTTGGAGTTTTTGGAAAAGTGCTTTATAAGAGAAAGTAGTATAAAATCAAATGAATGAACAAATATGAAATATTTAACAAGTCTTAAAATACTAAAATCTATTATAATAATTACTAAAATGTGAGCTGTTATTACTATTAACTACTAATGCTAGCACAGATACTTAAGTATGAGATAATAGTACAAATTATTACCAATTTGTACTACTGTTAAGAGTCTCAGATCTCCTTCCCTTCATCCTCTTCCTACTCTAACCCATCCTTCTAGAATTTTTTTTCCCTTTGTGCAAACATTTTGTTATGCCACTCATTTGCTCAACAACCTTCAATGGGCTACTTTGTTTTTTTCCCTAAATAAAATTCAAATAATTTTGCATTTGCAGTCCTCCATAATCTGGCAACACCCTACCTCCTCAATCTTTTCTCCCCTCAGTCACCTCTACATTCTCTATGTTATAGCCAAACAACTACTTTGGAGTCATACGATCTTACATGTCTGTGCCTCTGTCCCTATTGTTCTATATGCCCACAGTGTTCTTTCCTCTTTTTTTACCCATTTAATTTTTATCTATTCTTTACAATTCCAATGCTACCTCCTCCATGAAGCATTTTTTCTCTAAGATTGTCTTCATTTTTCCATCCATTCTGACTCTGTTTTATCTCTGATACTTCTATAATGTAATACTGCGTATTACATTTCCTGAGTTGGGGTCTTATCACCTCGCTAAACTCTCAGTTTCATGAGTCATAAACTAGCATTTATTAAACTCCTACTGTGTGTCAGTCACTGTGATACACAATGAGGACAGGAAGAAAGGCAAAACCAAAACAAAACAGGAGAACAGCAACAACAGACAAACAAACAAACATAAAAAACCCTCTTATCAAGGAACTCACAGTCTAATCTGGAAAGACAATATATAAATGACTGCATAAAAAAAGTAAACAGGATTAATTGGAGGTAGTCTCACAGGGAAGGCACTAAGGTAATGGAAGACTGGGAAGGATTCTCACAGAAGGTACAACTTTAGCTGAGTCTTTAAGGAAGCTAGTGAAGCTTGGAGGCTAAGATGAGGAGAGAAGAGTATTGCAGGCATGGGGAATAGCCAGAGAAAATGCCTAGAGCTAGGAAATGGAGTATGGGAGGAACAGCAAGGACATCAGTGTCACAGAGCATGTGGAGGAGAGTAACTTGTAAGAACACTACAAAGGGAGGAAGGGGTCAAGTTATGAAGGGATTTAGCAAACAGAGGATTTTATATTTGATCCTGGAGATAATAGAGAATCACTGGAGTTTAATGAATATTGTGGTGACAGGGTCAAATTTGTATTTTAAGAAGATCATTTTGACAGGTGAGCAGAGGATGAAGTACAGTGGGAGGGACCTGTGGTAAGCAGTCTAATCAGCAGGCTATTGCAGTAGTCCAGGTGTGAGGTGATGAGGGTTCACACCAGGATGGCAGCAGAATCATAGGAGAGAAAGGGGCATATAAGACAGATGAAGTCAAGGCACTGAATCTTATTGAAGCTCTATCTCTCTCACATCACCCAACACAGTGCTCTTGACACAGTAATGTTTGCTGCATTGTATTCCCTCACCTCGGTTATGAATTAACCTTTAGATTACTGAGAACAGTGTCATTTCAACAGTGGGAATCACCACTACACACACACACACACACACACACACACACACACACACACACACACACACAAGGAGAGAGAGAGAGACAGAGAGACAGAGACAGAAGAGAGACAGAGAGAGGCAGAGAGAAGAGAGAGAGAGAGAGAGAGAGAGAGAGAGAGAGAGAGAGAGAGAGAGAGAGAGGGAAGTGCACTTCTAGAACTTCATAAATAAGGCTGAGTTCACACTGAATTACCAACTCATTCTTTCATTGTTCACTGACAATTTGTCTTCCTTCATCTTTTATTTTGTTAGTCACTATTTAGTCTTCTAACCTTACTTTGACCCAGACTTCAATTCCTTTTCTTTTTTGTCTATTGTTTAACTATCTCTGAAACTTCAAGACATTTTCACTATTTTCCCAATTACCCTTGTATATCAGCATATGAAAACTACATGTGGAGTCAGAGACAGAAAAGGGCCTTCATCTTGTGCCATCCGTTTATTTTTATGGCTAAAGAAACAGATAAGCAAGGGCAATTAGAATTACTGAAATGGACTCTCAGAGTTGCAAAGGGCCTCATTGGTTATTTAGTAGAGTTCAACCTCAAATTGAAGCATCATTCTCTATTCAGAACTTCCCTAGAATGTAGTCATTTAACCTAATTCTGAAGACTCACTCTATCTACCCAGGAAGGCCATTGGATTTTAAGTTCTCTTTAAGGAAGGCAGTGGGGGTAAAATGAAAAGAGAGCTGGATGTGGAATTAGAAATTTTGGGTTCAAATCCTGGCTACTACCTGCTACCTATGTGACCTTGTGAGGTTAAATAACCTCTCTGGATCTCCTTGAAGAGATTGGCCTTAACTTCTAAGGTCCCTTCAAGATCTAAACCCCAATCATTAGGACAAATTTTTTATTATATTGAACTATAATCGGTTTCAATCTAATATAGTATTCTATTAACTCATTTTTTAAAATAAAATAACAGGAAAGAGCTATACCATGGGTGATTTTATTCACAACTAACTATGAAACCTTGAGCTATTGACTGAGAATGAATCATAGGATCATAAAAACTGAACTGGAAAAGTCATCTAGTTCAATCCTCTTTTATAGATGAGGAAACTGAAGTCTTGATAGGTGAAGTGATTTGCCCAAAATCGCATAGGTAAATGGAAGATTCAGAAGTCTTAAGTCAGTCACTTACTAAGTCATATACCTAGGTATATTTTATATTGATGATAATGTGAAAAACTTGGAACTGAAAGGTCTATTTCTTCTTAGATCAGAATATTTAATCTTACAGTAATGAGGTTTGAGTAAATGGCAGACTTTAATGTTGATTTCCACGTATTTGTGTCTTCAGAGATTTGGCAACTTCAGCTGTTCCACAGGAGGGTGTGGGAGTATATTTTGTTGTAAGCCTGTGTCAGGTCTTTGGGTCTGCTAGTGCAGCCTCGTTACTGAAACATGGAATGTGCTAGAAGGATACTGAATGAGTTCAGATTCAGTGAGCACCAGTTCGTGTTTTGTTTTGACCTTCTTTTGGATTCCATATGTCCTAGACCATGGGAACAGCTGAAGTTGCTTTATCTTTGTTGGATAATTTCTTTCTTGGAAAGCTGTGAGAAGTCATGGGGATCAGGAAAAATGTCTCGTACTCTATCTTGATGTTCCTGTGCCTGAGAATTCATGTTAGTGCAAGTGTGTCATCTTTACAGGCAATGAAAGTTTATAGAAAGCCACAATGCCTTTGCTGGGACAGCTTCAAGAGTGGATGCATCTTTCATTCAAAGAAGTCATTTCTATGATAATAGAGTCTGAGTGGAGAATCTACCCTAACCAAGCAAGTTTTTGGTGGCTACATTCTGGCTTCTGGATCTGCAGAAGGCTGTCTTATAACCAGAAAGAGAGAAATATTACTTGTTCCTTAATCACAAGCTTTCAGTGAACTAAAAATCAGAATATATTAACTAAAGTCATGCTCTATCATTTGGCTTCACATGAAGGTGGGAACCACCTTGGGATGTTTTTATTCCAGATATTCAGTGTAAATACTTTGAATAATGATCCTCCCCAAATCTCTGAAGACACAAACACATGAAAATCAATATTAAAGTCTGTCATTTACTTGAATCTCATTATTGTGATATTAAATATTCTGATCTAGGAAGAAATAGTAGCTTGGTAGGGCTACAGGTTCATAGGAGAATCACTATGAAGCACTGGTCTGCTGGAACTGGGACAGACAACCCAATAGCACCAGTGTGGCAGCTCTCTGAACTTCTAGTGCTGGGCCAGAAAAATAATGAACAGAGGAATCAGGACAGTACACCAGGACAGGTCACTGTGTGTGTCAGATGGGAGGGGAGGGGAGGTATGCACAGCACTCCACTAAGCCTGAAGGAAAGAGAATAGCATTCATCTGGGGCCCACCCCAAAGTTGGTTGGCTGGTGAACTGTGAATTGTCAAGTGTAGGAGGAGCCTAGATGCTTTGACAACCAGCCTCAAGGAAACAACCATCAGAGGGAAGGGAGCCAGAAAGTGAACAGGGGGAAAAAAGACTAAAATGAGTAAAGGTCTCAGAAAGAAGGAAACTCAAAGACCTTGAAGATAGCTAAATCAATAGGAAAAAAAAAACCAGTTACTACAGAAGGAAATATGGTCTCAAGATGCAGTAAATGAGTTAAGGCTTCTATGAATAAATACTATAAAACAAAGGAAAATGATTGAACCCTGAATAAGACAGAGGACCCTGGGGAATATGAAGAAAACATGGAACCATAAAATGCTGTTCCTGAGTGGTTTGAAAGAGAAATGAGAATTCTAAGAGTAGAATTTATGGACTGCACAACAAAAAATAATGGGTAGAACAGGAAAACAGGAATCTATAATGACAATCTCACCAAAGAAACAAAAGAGAGAACAATAAGTTGGGAATTACAGCATACAGGAGGGAAGGACAATCTGGAGGAAAAAATAATAATAACATTAAAAGCAAATATCCTTACTATTCAAGCAAAACATACTGATATTGAATATAAGATACATAGAGACAGGCTAAGGATCATGGGTCTCCTAGAATGAAAAAGATGAAAAACCTGAATACCATAATGCAAGAAATAATACAAGAGAACTACCTAAAACTTCTGAACAAAGAAAATGAAATACCAATTGAAAGCATTCATAGGTAATACTCAGGGAAAAACAAATGAATGAAAGAACAACAATAACAACAAAAAAGGCTACAAACTGTAAGACACATAGGCTAAATTTAACAATTTGATTTAGAAGCAACAAATTATGTGAATGATTAGGGGAAAGACCTTAAAATACAATGGAAAGGAAATTCAAATAACATAAGACTATTCTGTATCCACTAGAAAACAGAAGGAAATGTAGTAACATTTTCCCAAAGAGCAATGAGCTCAAGATGAAACACAGGGTGACCTATACTGAAAATCCGCCCTTAATCATACAAGAAAAAGAACAGACATTCAATGATAATATTGAATTTGAAAAATTTTTACAAAGAAATCCAAAACTGAAGAGATCACTTGCTTCTTAAACCAACCCCACAAACAATGGAAATTCAGGAAAAGTTTGAAAAAAATGCAGCAGTCAAGGACAGCAACAGTGAAAGAGCACAACTGAAAGACCAGTAAGAAACTTATTTTCCTAAATGTACACAAGAATACAGGGGTGAAAGTGAAAGTCTTCAACAGTTAAGAGGCACGTATGAGGTATTATGGACAGAGCATGGATAAGTCCTACCTACATATGAATCAGTGTTTCGTTGTTTGTTTGGAAAATTAATTTATTTTTAGTTTTCAACATTCACATCCATAAGATTTTGAGTTTTAAATTTTCTCCCACTCCTCTCCCTCCCACAAGATGATGAGCAATCTGATATAGGCTCTACTTATACATTCATATTAAGCATATTTTCCCATTAGTCATGATGTAAAGAAGAATTAAAACTAATGGGAGGACCACGCGAATGAAGCAATAAAACAAAACAACAAAGGAAAAGGAGAGCAAATAGTATACTTCCATCTGCATCTAGTTCTTTCGCTGGATGTGGATAGCAATTTCCATCATCAGGGTTTTGGAGTTGTCTTAGGTGCTTGCATTGCTGTGAAGAGCCAAGTCTATCAAAGTCAGTCATCGCACAATGTGTCTCTTACTGTGTACAATGTTTTCCTGATTCTGCCCGTTTCACTCTGCATCACTTCAAGTAAGTATTTCCAGGTGTTTTTGAAGCCTGCCTGCTCATCATTTCTTATAGCACAGAGGTATTCCAGTACATTCATATACCACAACTTGTTCAGCCATTTCACAACTGATGGGTATCCCCTCAATTTCCAATTCTTTGCCACCACAAAAAAGAGCTGCTATAAATATTTTTGCACATGTGGGTCCTTTTCCCATTTTTATGATCTCTTTGGGATACAGACCTAGAAGTGATATTGCTGGGTCAAAGGGTATGCACAATTTTATAGCTCTTTGGGCATAGTTCCAAACTGCTCTCCAAAATGATTGGATCATTTCACAACTCCACTAGCAATGCATTCATTTTTCAATTTTCCCACATCTTCTCCAACATTTATCATTGTTCTGTTTTGTCATGTTAGCCAATCTGATAGGCCTAATGTGGTACCTCAGAGTTGTTTTGATTTGAATTTTTCTAATCAATAGTGATTTAGAACATTTTTTCATATGACTATAGGTAGCTTCAGTTTCTTCCTCTGAAAACTGCCTGTTCATATCCTTTGACCATTTATCAATTGGGGAATGACTTGTATTTGTATAAATTTGACTGAGTTCTCTAAATATTTTAGAAATGAGGCCTTTATCAGAGACACTGGTCATAAAAATTCTTTCCCAGTTTTCTGCTTTCCTCCTAATCTTGGATGTGTTTGGCTTTGTTTGTGCAAAAACTTTTCAACCTAATGTAATCAAAATTATCCATTTCGCATTCATATTGTTCTCTACCTCGTTTGGTCATAAATGCTTCTCTTCTCCATAGATATGAAAGGTAAACTATTCCTTGCTCTTCTAGTTTGCTTATAGTATCAGTCTTTATATCTAAATCCTGTATCCATTTTGACTTTATCTTGGTATAGGGTATAAGATGTTAATCTATGCCCAGTTTCTGCCATACATTTTTCCAGTTTTCCCAGCAGTTTTTGTTAAATAATGATTTCTTACCACAGAAACTGTAGTCTTTGGATTTATTAAATAGTAGATTAGTATAGTCTTTGACTGTTGTGTCTTGCATACCTAACTTTTTTCCGCTGATCCACCAGTCAGCCAGTAGCAAGCAGTTTTTTTGATTGCTGCTTTATGATACAATTTAAGATCTGGTACAGCGAGGCCACCTTCCCTTGCATTTCTTTTCATTAGTTTCCTTGACATTCTGTACTTTTTCTTTTTCCAGATGAATTTGTTGTTGGGGTTTTTTTTAGCTTTACAAAATATTTTTTGGTAGTTTAATTGGGATGGCACTAAATGAGTAAATTAATTTAGGCAGAATTGTCATTTTTATTATATTAGTTCAGCCTACCTATAAGCAACTGATATTTTTCCAATTATTTAGATCTTAACTTATTTGTATGAAAAGTGTTTTGTAATTGTGTTCATATAGTTCCTGGTTTTGTTTTGGCAGGTAGACTCCTTAAATATTTTATAATGTCCACAGTAATTTTAAATGGAATTTCTCTTTCTATCTCTTCCTGATGGGCTTTATTAGTAATATATAGAAATGCTGATGATTTGTGTGCATTTATTTTATATCCTGCAAATTTGCTAAATTTGTTTATTAAATTTTTTTACTTGATTCTCTAGGATTCTCTAAATATACCATTATATCATCTGCAAAGAGTGATATCTTTGTTTCTTCTTTGTCTATTCTAATTCTTTCAATTTCTTTTTCTTTTCTAATTGCTACAACTAACATTTCTAGTACAATATTGAATAAAGGTGGTGATAATAGACATCCTTGTTTTGCCCCCAATCTTTTTGGAAATGCTTCTAGTTTATCTTCATTATATATAATGCTTGCTTATGGTTTTTGATAGATGCTGTCTATCAAAAGGATGACTCTATTTATTCCTATGCTCTCTAGTGTTTTTAATAGGAATGGATATTGTATTTTGCCAAATGCTTTTTCTGCATCATTTTGTTGTGGATATGATCAATTATGCTGATATTTTTCCTAATATTGAACCAGCCCTGCATTCCTAATATAAATCCTACCTTATCATAGTGTATTATTCTCAAGATAAGTTGTTGTAATCTCTGTGCTCATATTTTATTTAAAAAATTTCAGCTATATTCATTAGGGAAACTGGTCTATGAATTTCTTTCTCTGCTTTGGCTCTTCTCAGCTTAGGTATTGGCACCATATTTGTATCATAAAAAGAATTTGTTGGGACTCCTTCACCTCTTTTCCCAAATAGTTTATATAGTATTGGAATTAGTTGCATGCCCAATTCATCAATCTCTTCTTTCTCTATTTTATTCATGTGAGCATTTAGAGATATAAATCTTCCCCTAAGGATTACTTTCACTGAATCCATAAGTTTTGGTGTCTTGTCTCATTATTGTCATTCTCTTGGATGAAGTTATATTCCCAAATAGTTTATATAGTATTGGAATTAGTTGTTCTTTAAATGTTTGATAGAACTCACTTGTAAATCCATCTGGTCCTGGAGATTTTTTCTTAGGGAGTTCATTGATGGCTTGTTCAATTTCTTTTTCTGAAATGGAGTTGCTGAAGTATTTTATTTACTCTTCCATTAATCTGAGCAATTTATATTTTTGTAAATATTCATCCATTTCACTAAGATTGTCAGATTTCTTGGCATATAGGTGGGCAAAATAGCTCTTAATTATTATTTTGATTTCCTTTTCATTGGTGGAGAATTCACCCATTTCGTTTTTGATACTGTTAATTTGGTTTTCTTTTTTCTTTTTTTAATCAAATTAACCAAAGGTTTATATATTTTATTGTTTTTTTTCATAAAACCAGCTCTTAGTTTTAGTTATTAGTTCAATAGTTGTTTTTATTTAAAATTTATTAAATCTTTTTTTTGGTTTTCAGAGTTTCTAATTTGGCATTTAATTGAGGATTTTCAATTTGTTATTTTTCTAGCTTTTTTAGTTGCATGCTCAATTCATCGATCTCTTCTTTCTCTAGTTTATTCATGTGAGCATTTAGAGTATAAAACTTCCCCTAAGGATTTTTCACTACATCTGTAAGTTTTGGTATGTTGTCTCATTATTGTCATTCTCTTGGATGAAGTTATTGATTGTTCCTATGATTTGTTGTTTGACTCACTGATTCTTTATGATTAAATTATTTAGTTTCCAATTAATTTTTAGTCTATTTTTCCATGGCCCTTTATTACATGTAATTTTTATTGCATCATCATCTGAAAAGGATACATTTAATATTTCTGCTTTTCTGTATTGTATTGTGAGGTTTTTATGCCCTAATATGTGGTCATGTTATGCTTGTTTGTTTTTTGAGGGGACTACATTAGAACATGGGAAGGCACGTGAAAGACGGACAAAGGAACAGGAGGATAAAAAGCAATGTATGGTGTGTTGGCATCAATCAAGGGCTTGCAATGAGGAAGAAGGTGACCTCTGTGGTCCCAGAAAGAGAAGAAACTACAAAGGACTTTATGAAGCAATAAAGCAAAATCAAAAGAATGAAAAAAAAAGAAAGTGTAAACCATCTCATTTGAAAAACAATTGACCTAGAAAATAGATCAAGGAGAGATAATTTAAGAAAGACTGGACTACCTGAAATCCAGAACAAAAGGAAGAGCCTAAATATCATATTTCAATAAATTATCAAGGAAAACTGCCCCAATATCTTAGATCCAGAGGATAAAATAGAAATAGAAAGAATCCCCTGGTCACTTCCTTAAAGACATCTCAAAATGAAAACTCCCAGAAATATTGTAGCCAAATTCCAGACCTTCCAGGTCAAGAAGAAAATATTGCAAGTAGCCAGAAAGAAACCATTCAAATATCATCGGAACATAATTAAGATTACACAAGATTTAGCAGCATCCACATTAAAGGAGTGGAGGGCTTGGAATGTGATATTCCAGAAGGCAAAAGAGGTAGGATGACACCCAAGAATAACCTACCCAGTGAAACTGAGTATTATCTTTTTTAGGAAAAATAGACATATAATGAAATGGAAGGTTTCCAAGCTTTTCTGTAAAACTGTTCATGCCCTTTCATCCAGCAATAACATCACTAGGTCTGTACCACAAAGATATCAAAGAAAAAGGAAAAGGACCTGTGTACAAAAATATTTATTGCAGCTCCTTCTGTGGGGGTGAGGAATTGAAAATTTAGGGGATGTTCTTCAATTGGAAATGGCTAGACAAATTGTGGCATGCAGTTATGATGAAGTACTATTATGCTATAAGAAATGATGAGGGGGGCAGCTGGGTGGCATAGTGAATAGAGCATCAGCTCTGGAGTCAGGAGGACCTGAGTTCAAATCTGGCCTCAGACATTTGACACTAGCTTTGTGACCCTGGGTAAGTCACTTAATCTGAAAGAACGAAAGAAAGAAAGAAAGAAAGAAAGAAAGAAAGAAAGAAAGAAAGAAAGAAAGAAAGAAAGAGAGAGAAAGAAAGAAAGAAAGAGAGAGAGAAAGAAAGAAAGAGAGAAAGAGAGAAAGAAAGAGAGAAAGAGAGAAAGAAAGAAAGAAAGAAAGAGAGAAAGAAAGAAATGATGAGAGGAAGGGTTAGAAAAAAATGGCAAGACCCATATAAACTGATGCAAAGAGAAATGAAAAGGACCAGGAGATCATTGTGCACAGTAACAGCATTGTCGAATGACGATTAACTTTGTAAGACTTGGCTACTTTGATAAATACAATGACCCAAGACAGTTTCAAAGGACTCATGATGCAAAATGCTATTCACCTCCAGAGAGAGAAATGATGCACTTTGAGTGCAAATTGAAATGTACTTTTCTTTATTTCTGTTTTCTTTGTTTTGTGATATGGCTAATGTGGATATGTTTTGCATGATTTCACATGTATAATTGGTATTATATTGTTGGCCTTCTCAGTGGGTGGAGGAGGGATGGAGGGAGGGAGAGAAGATTGTTAAAAATAAATAATAAGTACTTTTTTGAAAGAAAAGATTGAGGTAAAGTAATAGAAATAATATAGTACTGCATTTACAGTAGAAAAGGGAAAAATCATAACTTAAAAATATTAGACAGATGGAAGAAATTATAAACCTCATAAATATATAAACATTTGATATTGTAATAAAACGTAAAATATAAACCTCATAACCTTAAGTATGACTGGTTGAAATAATTCACTTATGTGAAAAAGAGTGTTAGATAAGATAAGAAAACAAAACCTTATAATCTCTTACTTACAAGAAGCACATTTAAAAAAAAGACATACACAAATGAAACTGTGGAACAAAATTTACTATGCTTCCCTCAAATGAATCCAAAAAAGCAGGAGTTTTAGTCATGCTACCTGACACAACAAAAATAAACATCTGAAAATGAATAGGGATAAATTAGGAAACTACGTTATGCTGATAGGAACCGTAGACAACAAACCAATACCAGTAATAAATGTATATACTCCAAATGCCTTCACATCCAAATTCATAAAGGAAATATTATCTGAGCTACAGGAAAATACAAACAGTAATACAATAGTTACAAGAGACTTGAATATCTCTGTTTTTGATGTCTAAAAGAATGATAAGCAAAAAGGAAAATATGGAATTGAATAAATTGCTGGGGAAATTAGAGTTAAAAGCTCTATGACATCTAAATAGGACAACAAATTATATGCATGTGTGCATACATATACACAATATATCTATATCTATATATGTTGCTTGGTACCTTATGGAACTTTCAGGAAAAAAATTGACCATGTACTACAGCAAAAATATGTCACACAGGGCAGCTGGGTGGCACAATGGAGAGAACACTGGCCCTGGAGTCAGGAGGACCTGAGTTCAAATCCAGCCTCAGACACTTGACATTCACTAGCTGTGTGACCCTAAGCAAGTTACTTAACCCCATTGTCTAGCAAAAAATAAATGTAAAATGGCAGAAATAGTTAATATATCCTTTATAGATACAATTACACACACACACACCACACACACACACACACACACTAAAAATAGTAATTGGTTTAGAATCACAAACAAAAGATACGACCTAAATGGAGATTTAACAATGAAATATTAAATGAGTGGGTCAAAGAACTTAATAATTATAAACTTAAAAATTATATAAAAGGAAATAATGATGAAACAATCTAATAAACTATCTGATATTCAACTAAAGCAGTCTTCAGGGGGAAAATCTTAATCTTGCAAACACATATTAAGAAAATAGAGGGAAAAAAAGGATTATTGAATATGTATTTAAAATATTGTCATTGCTCTTGTTGTTGTTTGTCCTTCATTCTCTAAGAGGATCAAGACATCAGGAAGGTGATGCCATGACTTCTAAGTGAATTGATTTAAGTGAGGGAGGGCTGTACAAAGTCACTAGCCTCCCTCTCTCCTCTGGAGCCATCTGGGTCCACTGGAAAAATATAGATCAAGAGTGGTTCAGTGGTAGAATTCTCACCTGCCACATGGGAGGCCTTGGTTCTATTCCAGGCCTATATTTAAAATGTATTTAAAATATTACAAAGCCAACAAACGAGCCTGAAATAAGCACAAAAGAGGAGATTCTAAAAATTAGAAGAGTTATAGATGAATCAGAAACAAAAATCTTTAGAAGACTTTAAAAATGTGATTAATTAATGTGATTTAAAAAAATAATAGTGGACTACATTAAGAGAGAGATGGTTTACTGGAAAGTGATGGTAATAGACCTGCTGCCCTCTACCCTGTTTAGACCATGTCATCGATTATCTGAAATGCAACCAGGAAAGTAAAAATCCTTCAAACCATGTCATGTGATGACCAGTTGATTTAACTAGTAGATGGTTAGCCTGTAAGAGAATACTTAATAGGAATAATAATTGGTTTCAAGGGTAGCTATGTGGCACAGTGGATAGACAACAAGGCCTGGCATCAAGAAGACCTAAGTTCAAATCTAGTTCAAATATTTTTTAATATCTGTGTGACTTTGTGCAAATTGCTTAACCTCTGCTACCTTCAAATTCTTTGTCTATAAAATGAGAATAATAATAAGACCTAACTTTCAGTATTATTATGAGGGTTAAATGAGATAACAATGATAAAGTACTTAGCTTAGTACCTGGCACATAGTAAGTGCTCTGTAAATTATTATTATTATTATTATTATTATTATTATTATTATTATTATTAAAGACAAACTAGCCTTTTTCACTGTAGCCTCAAAGGGCAGAAGTAAGATTAATAGATGGCAAATTTAAATTTCAGTATGGTGTATGAAATACTTGCTAATAACAAGAGCTATGCAAAATACTATTCCTTAGGAAAGCAGTAAGATCCCTTTCAAATAAAAGCCAAATGACCATTTCTTCTGTATGTTATAATGTGGACTCTTTTTCAGGTATCCATTGAACTTTAAGCTGACAAAAATCTACTTTAAGGTTGAAATTCTGTGATTCTATCATCATTATAATGGATAAAATTATGACTTCATTTTAGTTTTTTTTCTCTTTATATTATTGTAGCAATTGTGTATTTTGCCCTCCTGCTTCTGCTTCTTTCACTTTGTCTTACTTTAAACAGGTCTTCCCTGAATTCCTCGTATTTTTTAAGTTTCCTATTGCATAAACCATATGGTTGTTGATAATATCTTGTTTTTATTTTAAAAGTGAATTTTATTATTATTTTTACATTGCCTAGATTTCCCCCATATTCCTCCTCATCTCCTTTCCAGAGCAACATCTCTTACAGCACAGAATTCAAAAAAAAAGAGAAGAAAATATAATTCAGTAAAGCCTGATCAACACATTGAGACAATTAAATTCTATATGAAACGTTCTAAAACTACAGACTTGAAGTTCTTCAGAGGACAGGGGTCCTTATTCATCATAATTTTGCAAGATTTTGCTTTGTTCATTTTGAACTTTGGGTTCTTTTCATTTACATTGTTGTAGTCATTACAGATGTTGTTTTCCTAGCTTTGCTTGCTTCACCTTGTGAGCATTTCCATCATCCATTATATTTTTCATGTTCGTTGTTGTAGCACAGTAGTTTCCCTTTGTGTGCATAACACCCCAAATTATTCACTCATTGATAGGAATTGATGGGAATGGATTTTGTTTCCTCTTCTTTTTTACCATGAGAAATGCTATTATTAATATGTTGGCATGTATATAACTATTATTTTTGTCAGTAACCTCTTGAGGGGTATTTGTTTTATATTGGGAACTCTGAGTTAAATGGCATTGCGCAGTTAGTGTGATAAAAAAAGTATTGAATTAACACTCAAAGTAAGTATTATATGTAATGATAATACACTAGAAACTTTCCCAATAAATATAGAGTAAAAGCAAGGATGTCCTCTTTTCCTTATATTATTTGATAGGGTTCTAGAAATGCTAGCAATAGCAATAATACAAGAGAAAGAAATTAAGGAGAATTGAGCAAGAGGAAATGACACTATTTCTTGGCATGATGAAAATGATTTTTTTTTTTACTTAGAAAATGTCAGGGGATCAGCAAAGAAACTGATTGAATCAATAGCTTCAACAAAGTTTCAGGCTACAAATAAAACCACAAAAATGAATAATATTTTTATGTAATAATAACAAACTCTAGGAGGTAATAACACTAAGAGAAATCTCATTCAAAATAATCAAAAACATATAAAATATTTTGGAGTCAACCTACCAAAGTATGCTTAATACTTCCATTGATTTAATTATGAAATCTTCCTTTAAGAATTATGGATGAAAAAAAATTATGGACATTTTGCATAACTGGCAGAATATACATGATCATGGTTGAGCCATGCCAATATGATAACAATGAAAATCAATTCACATACTTAATACTCTACCAAACAAAGTACAAAGGGGATACTTTACAGAACTAGATAAAATATTAAAACTATTGTGAAATTTTAAAAAATGGTCCTACAGTATCAAGTAGAAATAATGGATGAAATGTTAGGAATTGCAATAGACTAGGACTTTAAAACTTCAAGATATAAAACAACAATCATCAAAACTACTTGCTACTGGCTATAAAGTAGATCAATAGTGTGAATTAGACAAATAAGAATCAGAAACAATTGAATTAAACAGCACAATGTATAATAAACCAGAAAGCAAACTACTTAGGAAAAAAGAAAACTTTTTATTTGATATGAACTTCTAGGAAAGCTAGAAGGCAGTTTGATAGAAATTAGGCATAGATCAACATTTTGCACCATAGTCTGCAATAAATTCTATATCAATATACACCTTGAATATTTTCTTATATCAAAGCATAAAAAAGAAAATAAATTGATAATATATTTTTTCACACTTATAAGTAGCAGAAAACTTCTTTATAAGGCAAGAAATAGAGGCAATTAAAAAGGTAAAGAATAATTTCAATTATCTAAATTTAAAAGATTTTTGCACAAACAAAATGGGCACAGCTAAGATAATAAAGGAAAAAAAATAACCAGGGGAATATTTTGCATCAAAATATCTCTGATAAGCATTCAATATCCAAGATATATAAGTGAGTAGCAGAAAGAAGACTGGAAGACATTCCTTAAGAGACAAGCAGTCAAAAAGTATTCTTCTCTAGAGAATTGCAGTCAACTAATAACTATATGAAATAATGTTCTTAAGCACTAATAATAAGAGAAATATAAATCAAAATAATGCTGGTTTCACCTCACAAATAGAAAACTGGCACAGCTGACAAAAGATAGGACTGATCCATCTGGCATGGCTTATGGAAGGACAGACACAATAATCATTATAAATGATACAATGCTTGGAAAGAACTTGGAGAACATATTATTTTTCAAACAACTTTCCAATATATCTCTGGGTCCTAGTTTCTTCCTATGAAAACAATGGAGTTGGATACCTTATGTTAATCTAGTGATTTAAGATTTACAGAGAATTATGACAAACACACCCACACAGATACATGCATTTATCAACAGATAGACAAACAGACTCATTGACCACTCTTGGTGAAGAGACTGTGTGCCAAGGCAGAACAGGATGTGCTCCTCATCTTAAAGTCTTGGAGAGTCACCTCAGGCACTGAGCTGCTAAATGACTTGTTAGGGTTACAATTAGAGGTAAGATTAGAGGTAAGATTTGTATCCAGGTCCTCCTGGTTTCAAGGCCAGCTCACTATGATCCACTATGACCCTTTGCATTCTCATAACACTACCATGATGTTCTTATTATAATTCCCATTTAGTGGAGGAAGAAACTTCAGAAAGACAAAGAAATTTGACCAAAGTCATACAGTTAGGAAATGATGAAGCCAGGATTCAGAGCTAGGTCTTCTAATTTCCTGTCCAGTGCTCTTTCCATTACATTGCCCTCTTAGTTAACCTCCATTTTCCCTCCCTATCTATGTTTCCAAAAAGAAGGACATTAAAATCATTGTGGGAATCAATGTTAAGATGCAGAAATGATAAAAAATTTGTACTTTTTAGTCTCTGAGTATTTGCCATCACAAATGTTAATGGAATTCATAATGGCTATAAAAGTAAATCTCATCTAAGAAAGATTATCCTTAAGAACCATGGTTAGAACTCTTGTCAGTGGCTAATATGGAAATATTTTGCATGACTGCATGTGTATAATCTATATCAAATTGCTTGCCTTTTCAAAAATGATGGAGGAGAGAGAAGTAAGAATAGAATATGGAACTCAAAATTGAAAAAAGTTAGAGATTTTTATCTTCATGTAATTGAGAAAAAATAAAAATTAAACATAAAAAAGAATTCTTGTCAGATGACATTTTAATAGCACCTTTATGAGAAATTCAAGCTCTCTCATGATTGAGCCCTTTACTTATAGGTCCTTGACTACTCCTCATTATACATCCTCCACCTCAGTCAAGGCAATTTTCCTTTTTTAAAATTTTTTTTAATATAAATTTATTTATTTTTACCTTTCAACATTTACTCCCAAAAGTTTTTGAATTCCAAATTTACACCCCATCTCCCCCCTCCTCCTACCCCAAGATGGCATGCATTCTGAATATCCCTTCCCCTAGTCTGTCCTCTTTTCTATCTCTCTCCCCTTCTCTTATCCCCTTCCCCTTCTATTTTCCTGTAGGGCAGGATAGACTTCTGTACCCCATTTGCTGTATTTCTTATTTCCCGGTAGCATGTGAAAACATTTTTTTTAAACGTTTATGTTTTTAAAACTTTAGGCATCAAATTTTCTCTCTTCCTCCTCCCCACCCACCCTCATTGAAAAGGCAAGCAACTCAATATAGGTTGTATATGTGCAATTACGCAAAACACATCCATAGTAGACATGTTGTGAAAAACTAACTCTATTTCCCTTAATTCTGTCCTGCTTTCCCATTTATTCTATTCTTTCTTTTAACCCTGTCCCTCCTCAGAAGTATTTACTTCTGATTACCCTTTCCCAATCTGCCCTCCTCTCTATCATCCCCCTGCTCTCTTGTCCCCTTCTCCCCCTATTTTCCTGTAGGGTAAGACAGATTTCCATACCCAATTGAATGTGTATGTTATTCCCTCCTTAAGCCAAATCCTATGAGAATAAGATTCACTCATTCTCTCACTTCCCCTTTCCCCTCCACTGTAAGAGACTTTTCTTTTCTGTTTTTTTTTGTGAGATAATTTACCCCATTCTACCTCTCCCTTTCTTCTTCTCTGAGTATAATCCTCTCTCATCCCTTAATTTTATTCTCCAGATATGACCCCTTAATCTTCAACTCACCCTGCCCTCTATCTATCTATCTACATATACATACATATAATTTTTTTCCTTCAACTACCCTAATACTGACAAATGTTTCATGAGTTATAAATATCATCTTTCCATGCAGGAATGTAAAATGTAAACAGTTCAATCTTAATAAGTCTCTTATGATTTCTCTTTCCTGTTTACCTCTTCATGTTCCACTGGAGTCCTGTATTTGAAAGTCAAATTTTCTATTCAGCTCTGGTCTTTTCATCAAGAATGCTTGAAAGTCCTCTATTTCACTGAATGACCATTTTTTTCCCCTGAAGGATTATACTCAGTTTTGCTGGGTAGGTGATTCTTGGTTGTAATCCTATCTCCTTTGCCCTCCAGAATATTATATTCCATGCCCTGTGGTCCTTTAATGTAGAAGCTGCTAAATCTTGTGTTATCCTGATTGTGTTTCCACAGTACTTGAATGTTTCCTTCTGGCAGCTTGTAATATTTTCTCCTTGACCTGGGAACTCTGGAATTTGGCTACAATATTCCTAGGAGTTTTCCTTTGGGGATCTCTTTCAGGAGGAGATCTGTGGATTCTTTCAATTTCTATTTTGCCCTCTGGTTCTAATATATCAGGGCAGTTTTCCTTGATAATTTCTTGAAAGATGATGTCTAGGCTCTTTTTTTGATCATGGCTTTCAGATAGTCCAATAATTTTTAAATTCTCTCTCCTGGATCTATTTTCCAGGTCAGTTGTTTTTCCAATGAGATATTTCACATTGTTTTCTAATTTTTCATTCTTTTGGATTTGTTTTACAGTGTCTTGATTTCTCATAAAGTCACTATCTTCCAATTGCTCTATTCTAATTTTTAAGGAAATTTTTTTCAGTAATCTTTTGGACTTCCTTTTCCATTTGGCCAATTTTTCTTTTTAGGGCATTCTTCTCCTCATTGGCTTTTTGGACCTCTTTTGCCATTTGGGTTAGGCTATTTTTTAAGGTGTTATTTTCTTCAGTATTTTTTGGGTCTCCTTTAGCAAGCTGTTGACTTGTTTTTCATGATTTTCTTGCATCACTCTCAGTTTTTCCTCTACTTCCCTTACTTGCTTCTCAAAATCCCTCTTGAGCTCTTCCAAGGCCTGGGACTGATTCATATTTTTCTTGGAGGCTTTGGATGTAGGAGCTTTGACTTCTGGTTGTATATTTTGATCTTCTTTTTCACCAAAGTACGATTCTATGGTCTGACTCTTTTTGCGCAGCTTGCTCATGATCCCAGCCAATTACTTGAGTTTTAAACTCTCTGTTAAGGTAAGAGTCTGCTTCCAATGTGGAGAATGTATTGTCCCAAGCTTCAGGGGTTTGTATAGCTGTTTTCAGAGATACTTGTAGGGACCTGTAAATTTTCAGTTCTTCCAAGGTGGTATGATAAGGGGCGTGTTTCTCCTTTCCTGGCCTGTGACCACAAGTATTCCTTTCTGTCCTGTAACTGTGAGGAAGGGTTCCTCTCCACAGCCACTCAAGCTCCACCACGCCAGCATTCCTCCTCACCCCAGCACTGCCGCCCTGAACTGTGACCCAGATCCAAACGGGGGCAAAGCAAGAGATTCCTGCCTCAGCACTGGCGAAGAGATCCCTGCAGTCCCTCTCTGATCAGCCATTGGATTGCCCCTCAGTCTGTGGGCCGGAAGCTCGGGAAGCAGCTGCCCCCTCCAGGGCCATGCTCTTGAGGAATGGAGCTGAAACCCCACCTTCCTGTCTCAGCACCGACAGAAACAGACTTTTCCCACTGACCTTCTAAGTTGTATTTGGCATTGGTGGATTGAGGAGTCTGGTAACCGCCACAGCTGCCCAAGATTCAGTCCTCCGAGGTCTGCTCCAGGTTCACTGCGGCTGCGCTCCAGTCGGTGCAATACACCTTTCTGATCAATCATTCAGGTTGTCTTGGGCTGGAAATTTGTTTCACTCTGTCTTTTTGTGGGGTCTACTGCTTCAGAATTTGTTTAGAGCCATTTTTATGAGTATTTGGAGGGGTTTGGAGGAGAGCTCAAGCAAGTCACTGCTTTCACTCCACCATCTTGGCTCCTCAAGGCAATTTTCCTCAAATCCTTGCCTTACTCATGGTCTCTCCTCACCAGAAATAGCCCTCCCCTTCCCATTTTCATTGTCTTTTCAAATTTCACTGATTCTTTAATGCTCACCTCAAGTCTCTCTTACTCCTCCATTAAGCCTTGCCCAATCAGATCGGTCCATAATGATTTATATTTCCCCTTGAGTTATGTAAGGTAGGACTTGATTTGGATCAGAATGCCTTATAAATTATGAAATTCAAACTCCTCATTTTACAGATGAGGAAACCAAGTACCAGGGAAGAGAAAAGACTTGCCCAAAACCAGATAATAAGAAAGCAGCCATCAATATTTGAAACCAGGTCTTCTGACTCCACATCCAGTGTTATTATCAGCATGCTGTTGTTGAATACCTTTGATTGCATGCTATGCTGTTCTGGGTTGTTTGCTCATACTGTTCCATATTTCCCCCAGCTGATGGCAAGCTCTTAAGAGCATAGGCTGTTTCCCCCTTTTATGCCCCTTACATAGCTTAGCACAAAACTCAGCCTCCTAGTAGTAACTCAAAGAATATTCCTTGACTTGATCTTAAACCTCATGGAATCTCTGGGCTATAGAAAGGACAATGTACATTTCCACTGGGGAAAGATAAATCCACATGCATTCAGGGTCTGAGAGAAAGCAAGCTACATAGGCAGAAAGATTCCAGTGCCATAAGTAGTAGGCACAGTGGTGAAACCCTGGCAGGCTGAATAGGGGATGTCTGTCAGCTATTGGCTAACCTTGGCATGGAAAATAACCTGGGAGTCCTCTCAAAAACATTCACCGAATACATTAGGTCTTGTTTCAAATATTAGTTAAAATAAACACACTGGTAGTTGGTTTTCTGGTGCTTTTACTTTTTTTGTGCTCCAAATAAATCAAAATATGGCTCTCTTATTTTTAAATTTGGCAGGCAATGCACCTCCTGCCTTTAGATAATAATGATGCAATGATGGTGATTAATACCATAATTATAGCTTACATTTATACAGCTCCAGCTCCCCCAAAGGATTCCAAACTGAGCTTAGTATCGCATGCAGACATTCTGCCTACCACGGACTTGGAGGTACCTCAGGGGTAGAACCCAGCTGCTGAGCAGCCACAGTTTGCCCGGGACAGGAAACAAAAGAGGATACTCTATCCAAATGAAACTACAGACTGAAATTAGGGAGGCCATATCTAATTACCCCTGGCTCCCTGTCCAAGTTTAAGCCAGGGTAACACCCTGTGCTTGAAAATCAGCCCTGAGATCGCTAATAACCACAAAAAGAGCTGACATCTGGTTTCCATGCCCTCAAAAAAGGGTGCCTGGGAGGAAGTCATGGAACCCCTTCCCATCAGCCTGGGCTCTGATTTCAGTGATGGTTTGATTCAGGTGGGAACTCAGATCTAAGAGCCAGTTCATTCCACTTCCCCAACCCTTTTAGAGGATAAAAATCACATGTCTGTAATTTTAGTGGTAAGAGAGAGAGACTCTCCCTTACCTCTGATCTTATCTTCTCCTAGTTTAAGGGCTTAAAAGGACCATGGAGATAATTTAGTCCAACATCCTCATTTTACAGGTGATGAAGCAAAGGTCAAGAGTGGAAAAGTGACTTGCCAATAGTTGTATAGGTATTAAGCCACAGAGCTGATGTAAACATTATATGGGCAAGTTACTTGAGGACCAGATAAGGGGAGTGAAATAACTTTCCAAGGTCACAGTGAATAAGTGAAGTATCCAAGATTAGAACTCAGGCCTCCTGACTTGTAGACCAGGGAACCTTTCCATTATACTACACTGTTTCCTACATACAAGGTTCAAAGCTTGTTGTCTATTATGTAGTCAAACACCTAGCTGATTTATTAACTTCAAATTTCCATGTCCTTAATCTTCATAACATAAATATAAGATGCTTGCATGTATAAATGCATGTGATGACTCCTAGTTATAGTATAAAACACACTTAATGGGCATAATGATTTGATTAGCCCAAATTCTCATCTCCGAATGCATAGGGAATTACCATCTAACATTTATATCGTAATTTAATGTTTCCTTGTAATGTAGGTAGTACAAATAGTATCTCCACTTTACAGATTGGGAAATAGGGACATAGAGTTGTCTAAGGCCACAAAGCTAGAAAGTGTCAAAGGTGGGATTTGAAATGAGGATTCTCCACAGCTTTCTACCACATTGCCAGGCTGAAAAATGTCCTCTGCACAAGGTGAAGACTTCTTCTTTGAGGACAGAAATGCCCTATTAAAATATTCGCAAGAGCCAGTGGAATAACCTAGTATTTTCTCCATTAAGCCATTCATCAATTAAAATTGTAAGAAAGTTAGAGAGTTGACTCTGATTGTGTTGACACAAACCAAAGATTCATAACTGACCTATACCATATTCCTAAATTACAGGTATATTAGTTTGTGTGTGTGTTCATTTGTGTGTGTGTGTGTGTGTGTGTGTGAGAGAGAGAGAGAGAGAGAGAGAGAGAGAGAGAGAGAGAAGAAAAGAGAAGAGAAGAGAGAAGAGAGGAGAAGAGAGAGGAAAGAAAGAGGAGAGAGAATAGAGAGAGAGAAGAGGAGAGAGAAAGAGAACAGAGAGAGGAGGAGGAGGAAGAGAGAGGGAGAGAGAGGAGAGGAAAGAGAAAGACAGAAAGAGAAGAAGAGTGAAAAGAGAAGAGAGAAAGAAGAGGAGGAAAAGGAAGAGAGAAAAAGAGATACAGAGAGACAGAGACAGAAAGAGTACACTTCCATGTTTATAGTCATAAGATTACAGGATCATGGATTTAGAGCTGGAAGAGATTTTAGGGGTCATCTAGTCCAACACATTCTTTACACAGATAAGGAAGCTAAGAACAAAAGAGGTTAATTGGCTAGCCATAGGTAGTCTGCGGCAAAGGCAGGATTTGAGCCCAGGTCTTCTGATTCTTGATCCAGCTCAATTTTCCATTATTTGATACTGCTTCTGCTATCACACTGCAATTCAAGAATCCTAGAATGGCCAGACAGTGGGTAACCTTCTGCTACTTTAAAAATAAGGAAAATAAGGTCCAGAAATGTTTGGTCACCTGAAATTTGGTACCCTTCTAAATTCTTACACTGTCAGTGTCTTTATCTCATCCTTTAAAGTTCATTTAGTTTTCAAGATGAACTCCAACTTGATCAGAAATTGTTGGCCCTAGGTAAAGTAACATTACCTTTGTTGCTGTTCTCAAAAACTTCAAGGCATGGTGTCTGGCTGAGCTAGAAATTCTGTTCATTTCTCTGTTCTTTCTTTTGTTTCCAAATTTCCCTCCTTACAAGTCAGTCTTTGGGATCAGTTAGTTAAGAATATAGCATTAAAAACAACAAGATAACTTGGAAATGATCAAGTCAAATCCTTTCATTTTACAGATGAGCAAATAGATTCTAAGTATTTAAGTGACTTGCCCAAAGGCACACATATTTGTAAGCAACACAGCTAGGAATCAAACCTTGGTTGACTGGCTTCAAATCCAGGGCTTTTTTCCCCTACTATACCATGCTACCACTGATAACTTGCTTGATCAAGTATCGTTTACCAACATTCTTGTTTAAAGTCATGGACAGCTGGAGAATTCCTATTACTCTCAAGAATGACAGAAAGCACCTTCCTACAAGTTTTTCTCTTCACTTAAGTTTTGTGACACCCTGGCATGTCTCTGATCTCAAACATGTTTGCAAAATCCACAAAACCAAGTTCATTGTCATTCAAACTAATTAATAGGTTAAGTCAGATTTTGAAATGTGTCCCATGTAACATGTTTAAGGACAAGAAGGGGTGGGGGTAAGGATGGGTCATAAAATGGAATAAGTGGAAAGATGCTGAGATTCTAAGAAAGGTAAGAATCAACATTGACGATGAAGAAAATAAAGCTGAGAAAAAAGAAAGACAACATCTTGTAAATACCATAGTATTTTCCCCTTGGGTAGATATGACCTGTTTTTCCTTTTTAGCAGCTGTACTACCCAGGCACAAAGGAGTGAGCTTAGGTGAAGAATGTCATGGCAGCCTTGATTCAAATTGTCCTTATCCCTGGCCCAGAGCCAGACCCCCTGCATTTGAGTACTCATGTCATTTTCCTCTTAGGTATGCACATAGTTAGAATCAAAACAGAGGTTACTTGGTGTCACATCTGTTCATATTTTCTGTGGCCATTGGAAAATTGTTGACTTTATTTTCCAAACGGGACCCTTTTTGAGAAAGTCCGGATACAGGATGGCCAAGAGCAAAGCCTGGTGTCCCTATTCAACAGAAAACATTTCAGCTTTAGCTTTCTGAAAATATCTTTTGGCCTATTCACTCAGACTCTAACGATCCCCTTGACCCTTTCCGGGTTTAGGATTTCAGAAACTTCAGGATACTGCATCTGCTTTTTTAAATAGGAGGAAAAAGAAATCTGTGTGTATAGTTCACATATTTATGCATTCATACGTGCATATGAATATTATATATGGGTATCTGTGCTCATCAATGTGTGTATAATGTATGTGTGAACATCCATACATGTAAATAAGTGTGTACATTAATATATGTTAACATACACATCAACGTTGGTATATGTTTAGATGTGTGCATTATTGGCTTATAGTTCATTGGGTTCATGACCTTGTCAATGGAGGCATTCTATTATTGAAAATGATTAGCACAGAACCCTGACATAGAATCTTGTTCGATGACAGCATAATTGTGTGCATGCATTCACGCATGTTTACATGTCTAAGAATGTGTATACGTATGTGTGTGTGTGTGTGTGTGTGTGTGTGTGTGTGTATATACTTTTTTTTTTTTGCAAAAGCATGTCCACATTTCTGTGGTGTTTATGAGAGCTTGTACATCACTTTAAAACAAACTGGAATAAAAAAATTAAAGAATATTTTGTTGATGTCTTTTATCTTTATATCAATCACTTCCCACCTACTCTCCTGGTTCAAACATTTTTGTGTAACACACAAAGGAAAATAAATAAACAAAAACATCCAATACAGAGAATGCTTCTGACTATGTATGTCATATTTTGTCTTTATGGTTCCCCTCTTGTCTGCCATGAGAAAAGAGTATCTCTGTCTTTTGCAGTATCTTCTTTGTTTTTATTTTCCATTGCTGTTATTACTTTTAGAAATGTATTACATTGTTATAATCATGTATAATATTTATGCAATTTTTATTTTATTTTACTTATTTTAATTAACAGAAATCTATTCTCTCTCCCTCACAGCTCTCCCACAAAATTGAAAACAAAAACAAAACACTGTAACAAACATGCATAGTCAAGAACAACTAATCCTCACATTGACCATGTACAAAAATATATGTCTTATTCTACATTTTGAGTCCTGACAAAGAAATGATAGATTCAAGATGTAAAACAAGACATATATTTTTGGACATGGTCAATGTGAGGATTAGTTGTTCTTGACTATGCATGTTTGTTATAGTGTTTTGTTTTTGTTTTCAATTTTGTGGGAGAGCTGTGAGGGAGAGAGAATTGATGTCTTGATCCTCTGGAATAGGGCTTGGTCATTTCATTGATGAGAATTCTGAAATTTTTCAAAGTTGTTTGCTTTTACAATATTGTCATTTTACATAGGTTCTTCTCCCGATTCAGCTCACTTTACATACATTCATGCAAGTCTTCTCAGTTTTTTTCTGAAACCATTCTTCATTATTTTCTCATGGCACAGAAGTAATCTATCATATTCCTATATCATAATTAGTTCAGCTATTCATCAGTTTTTTGCCACCACAAAAAGAATTGTTATAGATATTTTTGCACATATGGGTCCTAACACAGCTTGGAATTTCCCAATCTTCCAGTAATATAATTAGAAGGTTTTCTCCTATCAAAGGTCTTCTATAAGAAAGTAATAGTACTGGATAGCTAGGTGGCACAGTGGATAGAGCACTGGCCCTGGAGTCAGGAGGACCTGAGATCAAATCCAGCCTCAGATACATAATACTCACTAGCTGTGTGACTCTGGGCAAGTCACTAAACTCCAATTAACTCACAAAGAAAAAATGAGGAAGTAATAATACTTTTTGAAAACTTGCAATTCTGATTCTCCTATATAAATTAGTGGACTTTTTTAAAGAGGCTGATTGTCTAGGGTTGAAAGTAAATAATGTAATATAATATGATATGATACTATATGATGCGATGCAATATGATAAAATATGATATGATATGATATAGTATGGTATCGTACAGCATGGTATGGCATAGCATGGCATGCTATAGCATAGCATAGCATAATGCAACAATGTAACATAACATACTATACTACACTATAACATAATATAATATGTGTGATATGACTGACATAGATGAAAACTAAATATTCTATGCAAGATAAGGGAAAAATAAATAAGTAATTGAATAAAATTGTTTGTTATGGTATGTTAGAAAGAGAACCAGAGTTAGAAGACCTGTGTTTGAACCCAGTCTCTACTACTTAAAATTTTTATGGGCCTCATTTTCCTCATCTGTAAACATAAGAGTTTTGATTTATTGGTCTCTTGATCTATTTCAGATTTTAATCCTATAAATTTTGGATTGTTTTCTTATTTCCCCTTAAGTTATTTACATATGTATATATACATAAATACATACATATATATGTAAGATACATATACTCATGTACACATTTATACATATATAAATACACAAATATACATGCACTTGAATATACAGGTTATCAAGAAATTCAGTGCAGTTTTAAGTTTCAATAGCTTAAAATAGCCAGGCACTGTCCTAGGTGCTAAGAATACAAACACAAACACAAAACAGCTTCTACCTTCAAGAAGCTTATATTTTTTGTGAGTCAACAATATGTATATAGTAAATTAAATATAAATATGTGCATAGTAATTTCTGGCAACTGACAACTTGGACCATCCCCAGAATAGACTTCCAGTAGGAGGTGGTACTTGAATTGAGTTTTGGAGGAAAAAATGGATTCTGGGAGGCAGAAATAAATAAAGAGGGCATTCTTGGCATGTGCAAGCAACCAGTGCATAGAAAGAGGAGGAGGGATGAATTACTTGTATGGCAAAGGTAAACAATCTGCTTTGTAGGAGCATAAAATGTGTGAAACAGAGTAATGGGCACCAAGTCTAGAAAGACATGCTGAGACTAGATACAGATGGGTTTTCAGAGAAAGCAGAGTTTCTAGAGCAAGATAGTAACAGAGTCAGACTTGTGATCAATGAATAAAAATTAGATAGCTATATGGAGTATAGATTGGAAAAAGGAGTGACTTGAAGAAGGTGGAACAATTAAATGGTTATTTTCATAGTCTAAGCAAAAGTTAATGATGGTCTAAATTGCAGTGGTGGCTATGGAAACAGAAGTCGAGAAAAGTCAGGTGGAAAACTCTCCTCTTCAATCCCCTCCTCCACAACATTTTCTCCAAAGTCTTCACTTCTCAAACCAGAGGTTTCCATAAAATTATAGTGGTGGCAGCAAACCACCTTTAACACTCCCATCCCTAATTCTGGAATCATGAATCATGACAAAGTCAGCTCTGCCATTTTTCACAAGGGAGAATGTCAGTCTATTATTACTGCACTTACCATCCTGTAACTGGATACTAGGGGCAGCTAGGCAGTACAGTGGCTAAAGTGATGGGCCTGAAATCAGGAAGACTTATCTTTCTGAGTTCAGATCTGGCCTCAGACATTCACTAGCTCCTTACTACATCCTGGGCATGTCACTTAACCCTGGTTACCTCACTTCATCATCTGTAAAATGATCTGGAGAAGGAAATAGAAAACTATTCTAGTATCTTCACCAAGAAAACCCCAAATGGGTTCACAAAGAGTTGGACACGACTTCAACAACTGAACACCAACAACAAACTAGATACCATACCCATCTATATATACTGTTCCTCCCATTTGAATGTAAGCTCCTTGAAGGAAGAGGATGCCTTTATTTTTGTATTTATATTCCCATAATCCAGCACAGTATTTGACAGACAGTGTTCATTTAAGAAATGCTCTTCCTTCATTCACTCATCAATCCATTCACATGTTGCAGGGCCATAATTGACATGACTTATCAACTGATTGGATGCAAAGGGTAAGGAAGAGAGAAGAGTCAAAGGTGACTCTGTGGTGGTGAACCTGGGGGACTAGAAGCATACTGCTGCCCTCAACAGAAAAAGAGAAGTTAGGAAGAGAGGATTTTAGTTAAAAAGGGGGGGGGGATGAGGTTTGTGGCAAGTTTAGTTTGAGAAGCATATAGGACATAGGAGTAGAAATTCCCTGTAGGTATTTGGCAATACAGAACTTCAAATTCAGAAGAAAAAAAAATATGAGGTCAGAGATATAGACCTGAGTGCCATCTGCATAGAGGTGAAGGTTGAACCCAAATGAATTCACATGAAGAGAGATTGTCTCATGAAGAGAGACAGCCTAGGGAGAAAAGATCAGAGTCCTGGTGCATACCCACTCCTAACATTCATGCTGCCCTTCTCATACACAATGTGATGTACTAGGAAAGAATACTTAGAAATCACCTAGTCCTGGCAATCACCTACTTTTTGGCAAAGATACTAGAATGGTTTTCTATTTCCTTCATCAGATCATTTTACATATGAGGAACTGAGGTAACCAGAGTTAAATTACTTGTCCAGGTTCTAGTAAGGAGCTAGTAAAACATTTTAGAAATCACCTAGTCCTGTGGTATCACCCTCAAATAGAAATGATCTTATAAAACTTAGAAAACTACAAATGAACAATACTTAAGTTGGTTTGATTTTTTAAAAATTTATTTTGTCAAACATTTCCCAATTACATTTTAATCTGATTCCCTTGGAGAGTTTGATATCTTTGATAGTCCAACACTTTGATCTTGCTAATTAGGAAACAGCCCAGGAGAGGTTAAGTGACTTGCCCAACCTCATATGGCAAGTAAAAAGCAAAGATTCTAAGGGAAGATGATTAACTCTGACTCTTGCACTCTATCAGCATGACCTGAGCCTGAGAGTAGATTCCAATCCTTGTACAGACATCTCTGACATCTTTGGGGCTGTCCCATGACAAGTGCCACATTTCCTCTTGTCCTCTGAGAGCTGCCATTCTTATTTCACTTTGTGGAGGAAACACAATACATTAATAGGAAAGAAATTGTAATTTCATTACCGAAGACAAGCTTGGCTGGAAACAAGTGATACCTCATCATATTTTGCCACCTGGTTGTGACATTTGATTAAAACACAGTGCAAAATATTCATTAATTGGGCCAGTTACTCAGGCATTTTTATGTCCCACAGCAATTCATGTGAAAACAAATTGCTTTCAGTGAAGTAAGACACTAACTGCTGAACAAAAGATCAACTAGAAAGAAGGCTATAAAGCCGCATTGATTGAGCATTCTGAATCAGATATAAGCTATGACATATGTGCTAGGAAGCTGAAAAATCAAGCCAAGGTGGATTTTAACAACCTTATATTCATTCATGTGGGGCTTTCCACTGATCTTTGAGTATAACCTTTGAACCTTCAGTGCCTTTGTCTGAGGTCTGAAGTCAGTGCCTGTTCTATTTCTTGCTTCATTTTCTTGCATGAAAACCTAAATCATAACCATGAAGGAATTGGGCTAGATGCCCTCTTAGGTTCCTTCTATGTCTAGAGCTATGATCCTATGCCAAGTTTAGTGACTTTACAAAGGGACACCTAGTGAGCTGAGGCAAGAAAGTTAAGTTTAGACTCTACACAGATGAGCAGTTTTAGTGGTCATATGATGCCTAACATAGGGGCTTGAACATAGTAGATAACTGAAAAATGTTTGGTGAACATCATTGAGTTGAATAAAGCAAATTGTAAGTATCTGAAAGACTGCCATACTGTTTTTGGTAACCATTTGTCAGAGGCAGCTTTAATGTCAGTACTCTCTTAGTTCAGGTTAAATGTTAGGATGAAATGAGGCACTCACAAGTCACTGAATGGCTAAGCAAAGGAAGTTGATTTTGCCCTAACACAACAAGGATACAGTGGCACTTAGCTTCTCCAGAAGTGGCCTGGTTTATGTACATTTGTAAATGTGTCTGGTCATCAGTATAGAACATGATAAAGGACATAATTACCCCCATTATCTTCAGAAATATATAAGACTTTTTATGAGACTTTAGGTGACATGAAAGCTGCATCCAGGAAACTGAGACCAATTAGGTCCCAGGAAGAGCTTTGTCTTCTTTTAGGGAAAGCTAATCATTGTCAAAGGAGGGGATTAGGAGGGGCCTTGGCCTAGCCTGGGTTGGGGGAAGAGAGTGAGCTGTATCAGGGAAATGTTGGCAAATACTAGTCCTATCGCACCATAGAGAATAGGTATAGAATTGGTGGGTAGTTATAGAAATGAAGATAACTCAATCAAAAGAAAAACTTCTTAAAGAATTAGACTTACCTAAAATGGAATCAACTATCTGAATAAATAGTGATCTCGTCATTACTGAGTATACAAGAAGGGTCTAGAAGATCTTGTAGAAGGGATTAATGCTTTAGTGAGTGGTCAGAATAGCTGACAGTGTTGTCATTGCTCTTGATGATGACAATGTTGATGATGATGATGATGATGATGATGATAAAAATGATGATACAGATTTTAAATTTATGAAATGCTTTCCTCATAGTATCTCCATGAAGTAAGTAGCAAAAATATCATGTTATTCATATCACAATTGAGGAGACTGAAACTTAAGATGGTTGATGAGGCAGCTACTTAGCTGAACTCTCCCAACATTCCCCTCTAAACTTTAACTTTAAAATAATGCTTCAAATCTAATTTTGGCATGTCAGGGCCAACAAAAAGTCATGGTCAGATATTCTTCTGGCCTAAGAAAACATAAGAGGTCAACAGGAGAAGTCTGTGACACCAGCATGGTGGCCTGTCCAGATCCCACGCATATGGTGGCAACAACAGTGGCTGCAGTGCAGCAGGAGCGTTGGGAGCTCTCAACCCAGAGACAGGAAGAGAGTTGGACAGCTGGTCAGAAAGAGATTAGAGGGGACCCTTTGCTGACACTGAGGACAGCTGGCACTAATTGGCAATTTAATTGCCCCTATACAGTTCTGGATCACAGTTACAGGGTGGAGAGGAGTGCTGGTGGTCAGATACAAGCAAGAAGGGGCTGTAGTTACAGTTCTAAGGCAAAGGGGAGCATGAGCACTTGCAGCCGCAGGGGACCAGGACTGTTCCTTGGTAAAGACCAGAGTATAGACCAGTAGAACAGTAACCATATTCTCCCAGGATCACAACAACTTGGGGGCATCAAAATCTTTCAGAGTCTCAGAACTACTCTCAGAAAATACCAGCACAAAAAAGTCTTAACCTTGGCATAGTACTTTCCCATCCCCATGTGAGCAGAGCCCAACTTTAACATAAAATTCAAAGAAGGAGAAACAGGTTGGAAAATGAGCAAATAACAACAACAAAGAGTTTGACCATAAAAAGCTACTGCATTGGCAAGGAAGACCAAGACATGAACTCAGAAGAAAACAATAGTGTGGAAACAACTACAAACAAGGTCTGAAATTTAAAAAAAGATGTTAATTGGACCCAAGGTCAACAAGATTTCTACAAGAGTTAATGAGGTAAGAGTGGTAGAGAGGGGAAAAGAAATAGGAAAAGAAGTGAGAATGATGCAAGAAAATTATGAAAAGAAAATTAAGAGACACAAAAATACTGAAGATTACCTTAAAAAACACAGAATTAGCCTAGTGGAAAAAGAGACAAAAAATCATTAATGAAAAGAACTCCTTTAAAAACAGAATAAGACAAATGGAAAAGGAGATACAAAAATTCATGGAAGAAAAGAGGTTTTTAAACATTAGAATTGGGCAAGTGGAAGCTAATGGCTCCATTAGACATCAAGAAACAACAAAACAAAGTCAAAAGAATGGAAGAAAAAAAAGAAAATGTGGAATATGTCATCAGAAAAAATAACTGACTTGGAAAATAGATTGAGTAGACATAATTTAAGAATGTGCTGACTACCTGAAAGCTACAAGCAAAGAAAGAGCCTTGACTTCATATTTCAAGACACTATTAAGCTTTCAATACCTTAGCTCTAGGGGGTAAAATGGAAATTAAAAGAATCCACCGATCAACTCCTGAAAGACATCCGAAAATGAAAACTCCCATGAATATTTTAGTCGAATTCCAGAGCTCCCACATCAAAGAGAAAATACCTCAAGCATCCAGAAGAATATTATGGAACCACAGTAAGGATCACACAAGATTTAGTGGCTTCCATGTTAAAGGAGTGGAAGTCTTGGACTATGATATTCCAGAAGGCAAAGGAGCTAAGATTATAAACAATTACCTGTCCAACAAAAATGAGTATAATCCTTCAGGGGAAAATGGATATTTAATGAAATAAAGGGCTTTCAAGCATTCCTGATGAAAAGACCACAGCTGACTGAAAAAATCTGACATTCAAACACAGGATTAAAGAGTGGCAAACAAGGTAAACATGAAAGAATAACATAAGGGACTCATGTTTGTATTCCTATATGAGAAGATGATAAATGCAACTTCTAAGAACTTTATTACTATCAGGGCAATTAAAAGGGGTTTACATAGATAGTGGGAATGGTTGTAAGTTGACTACGTTCAAATGATTCCCAAAAAAGAAGAGGTTAGAAAGAGGGATACACTGAAAGAGGCAGAATGGGGAATTTTTTTTTTCTCATAAAAGAGATGGGCAAGGAAGAGCTTTTACGTTGAAGGTAAAATGGGAGGGGTTGGCAGGCAATGCTTGAACCTCATTCTCATTGGAATTGTTTCAAAGAGGGAAGAATATATACATACACTCAGTTGTGTATAAAACTGTAGCTTACCAAATAGGGAAATAGGAGGGAAAGGGGAAAAGAGAAAGGAGGTTGATGATAAAAGCAATGTAGAATTAAATGAGGTAATGATTAGAAGTAAAATAGACTTGAGGAAGGACAGGATAAAAAAGACGGAGAAGAAGAAGAAAGAGAAGAAAAGGAAGAGAGAGAAATGCACTTGGCCAGGGCTGCAAACCTTTAATGATCTCTGAAGTTCCTTCTAGTGCTATGATTCTGTGATTTTGTGACCTAATGAAACACTTTCAAATTAGCTCATGGTGACTTTTATGGATGAGATACAGGCATTAAAATAAGTTGAGGATAACCCTTTACACCACAAGGGTCAGAACTGTATCCTTCAAAGGCTTTAAAAGAATTAATTCAGTGTTTGTAGCTGCTAACATTGTGACTATTTCAAATAGGACTGTCACCTGCAAGAAGGATTTGCCTTATTCTGTATGATTCAAAAGGGCAAAACCAATAACTACAGGAAAAAGTTAGAGGAAGGCATTTTTCACTCCAATCAAGAAAAATCTTTTGAACAATTTGATATATTGGAAAACGGAAAGGATTGCCTTGTGAGGTGATTCTCCAACACGAGGAAGCATTCGAGTAGGGGATGAATGACTACCTGCCAGAGATCCTGCTGAGTGCATCTATACAAGGCATCTGTGGTTGAAATTGATGATCTCTGAGGTCATTTATGGCTTTGTATTTGTTATTGTCAAGAACAATAAAATCAAACCTAAGAGCAACAAAAGCAGGATAAGAACAGTATTACAATGTTACTGAAAGCAGTCATGAAATGCAGCTGAACTCAAATGAATTTTAATCACTAATCCTTATGCTAGAGAACAGATGAGGAAACATATTTCTCTCCTTTCCTAGAAAGGAGGAAGATCACAGGTTCAGAACAGTGCATATGTGGTTATATACAGTGGTTTCAGCAAAGGCTTTTGCTAATCTATTTTTCATTATTTCAAAGGAGGCTTCAATGGGGATAGAGTCCATATCAGGAAACAACTGATGCAAAACAAACAAACAAACAAACAACAAACCATATACACAACATTCAGACAAACAGGACAGTCCTTCAAATATTTGCAGACAACTGTTATTCCTATCTTAAATCTTCTTTTTCCCAAAACTGAATACATGTTTTTCCATTATCCAATTGTCATATAACAATTCTGATACTCCTCGCTATCCTGGTTGTCCTTATTTCAATCTGGACTAACTTGGCAATCATGGTGCCTAGAAATGAACACAATGTTCAATATGTCAACCAATCAGGGCCAAGAACAGTGGGCCTACCACCCCTCTTTACGTACACACTTTGTTCTACTAATATAGCCTAAATCATAGTTATTTCTCTCATTTAATTAAATTGCATATTAGGCTTATACTAGATCCATTTGTCTTGCATAAGTACATTCTCTCTGTGCAAAAGCTGGTTGACAGAGCATCTCAAAACATGCTGATGCTATTTGTGAATTCAGAAAACATACCAAGTTTATGATGGATATTCTCTTTTTGTTCTTCTGCATTGGAGAGAGAACACATACATGGTATGGATTTATGCATGATTTGACAATTGCTTCACTAAATAACCCTTAGTCAAATCAACATAGAAATTTCTTAAGTTTCAGAAATAGAATTGTCATTGTTGATAATCCAACCAGAGCCCCTAATGTTTAATGCTAATGCACATTGCATTAGCAACTTATGTCAGAATGCCCTCACCCTAAAAGGCAAGTGACAAGTGTAAGATGGCTACAGGAAAAATTAGATAAGCAGGACTCAATGTTATATCTATCTATCTATCTATCTATCTATCTATCTATCTATCTATCTATCTATATGCTATTTTTATCCTGAAATGTCTTTTTTCCCTTCTTCTGTTAAATATCTATCCATTATATAAAGCCAAATTCAAATTTCCTTTGCTCTGCGGAACTATCTCTGATTCCTATGATAAATGGGTGACAAATTCTCATCTCAGACCTCATATAATGCTTTTTATGCCTCTATGATACATATATCATATAAGACTGTATAGTATTACTGATTACATTGATATTTTATCTCTTCATAGATGGAAGATAGAAGCAGCTAGGTGATACAGTAGACAGAGTGCTAGATCTGATGTCATAAGAGACCTGAATTCAAGTTTGACTCAGCCACTTACTTGTTGTGTGACTCCTGTGCAAATCATTTAATCTTGGTCTGCCTCAGTTTCATTGTTTTACAGTGGGGATAATAAAAGTAATTCTTATGCCACAGCATTGTTTCAAGGGTCAAAATGAGTTAGTACTTATCCTTTGCAAACCTTAAAGACTGATATAAATACTAGGAATGATGATGATGATTATGACTAATAATAATAGCAATAATTTATAAGTTCCAGGAAGAGGGACTATTATCTTTTTTTTTTTTTTTTTTTTTTTTAGCAATTGGGATTAAGTTACTTGCCCAGAGTCACACAGCTGGTAAGTGTCAAGTGTTTGGTATGAGGTCAGATTTGAACTCAGGTCTTCCTGACTTCAGAGCCTATGCTCTATCCACTGCAACAACTAGCTGACCATGAGGGACTGTTGTCTAAACTTTGTATCTTCCTCAGATCCAAGAAAGATGCTTTGCATATGCAGCTGCTCAGCAAATATTTTTTGAATTAATAAATGACCACATGTATTTGATTTAAAGCTGCCATTATATCACAAGATTATATATAAGGACTTGGAAATCATCACTATGTATAAAATGAATTCACAATCCATCCTGGATCATTTTGTAACAATGGACCCAAGGAGTTCCTTGTTTTAGAAAATGTGCAGACAATCCAGGAGTTGTTGACCTCTAACCCCTGAAAATTAAGGATATGCCTGGACATTTTTGATATGCCATTATAGATTAGTCAGTTTGTTTAAATCCTTTGTCAACAATTTTGTATGATTTCCTAGAGCTACTCCCGGTCTGTAGCATCCTGACCCACTAAACAGAAAAGGATTTTTTGTCTGTTGGTCCTAAAATTATCTACATCAAACTTGAAGGAAACCTCATTGTTCTTATAGTCTGGGTGCTGTGGAAAACCATTATACTCAACCAATCTTTCTCCTCAATGACTTTCCTGACCCTTCCCTTTCCTGTTACCCCAGGTGAAAGTGATTTTTCTCCCCTCAAATTTTTCCTAATACTTGGTTTGGTTCCTTTGCACTCATCTCATTCTCCATTATAACAATTTGGATATTTGTCTTCCCCACTCTGTTTCTTTCCTCCCTCACCCCATGCTATTGGATTTTAGAGGAAGGCTTGTGTTTTACTGGTTTCTATATCCCCAAGACTTCCATAAATGTTTGCGACTAAATTTGCCATACTATTTAACTTTCTAGCATTTTAACCTTTTTAGCTCCACAACTTTGTTTCACTGACCAGCATTACCCAACCCCAAAGGCAGTTGCAATTTTCAAAGACCAGCCACACAGGAAGTATTCTTAATGAGCTTTTCCAATGAAAAGAATTCAACCACGTGTATTTAAATCGTTCATATAAACATGGCCTTGGACTTTGTGGATGGAAGCAAAGTAGAGGGGTGACATGCATGAAAACACAGGGGATCTGGATTTCCTCATCATGGGAAAATGCCAGTGCGGAAACTTCCTCTGTTACCTCACATACCAAATTACATCCTAGGGTGTTGCTTGAGGCCCAGGTCAAACAACTCATAAATGTCAGTGGAGGGGATTTGAAACAAGCTATTCCTGATTCCAAGTTCATCATTCTGTCCACCCTGCCGAGCTGCCTCTGAAGTGAGGGAATTTAGGCAATACATTCCAAGCAAAAGAATGGATGCAATGGACAACATGGAGGTGCAAACATATCATTGAAAATGAGGGTACTTGAAGAACTGAAATATAGTTTTATATTTGCATACTATTTTACTTCAAAAAGAGCTTTGAAATCTATTCTTTCATTTGGCCCCCACAACAGAAGATCAGAGGTTGTTATTATTTTCATGGTACTGACAAACAAAGTATCAGCAATAAAGAATGATTTGTCAAAGTCCATGCATCTAATTAATATAAGATTTAGAATTAGAATCCAGCTCTCCTACATCCTAGTCCAGGGCTTTTTCCATGATACCAAATTATTTTAGTGGATAATGGGGCATTTTTTCAATCCCATTGCCATGCTACAATTTCCTGACTCATAATGCCAGTCATTTAACATGAAATCATTTCATAGTCTCTCTAAGAAACAAGTGGTCAAAGAGTATGAACAAATAGTTGTCAAAAGATTTTCAAGTTGTTAATAATCACATGAAAGAATGCTCTAAATCACCAATAATTACAGAACTGTAATAAAAAAATAATATTGAGGTTTCCCCTCATATACTATAAATCCACAAAGATGACAAAAAATTGGAATAGCCAATGTTGGTGGGGCTATAGGGAAACAGGCACACTAGCATAGTGTTTGTAGACCTGTGAATGAGCGCAATCATTTTGGAACACACTCTACAATTATGAAAATGAAATTACTAAAATATCCACACCCTTTGACTCAAAGATTCTGCTACTAGGTTTATACCACAAGGAGGCTATAGATAAGATTAAAGTTACCATACATAGATTAAAAAAAAAACTTTTTTTGTGATGTCAAGGAATTAGAAGCAACGTACATGCCCATTGACTGGTGAATGACTGAACAAATTGTGGCACATGGATGTAATGCAATATTACTTTTCTGTAAGAAATGATATGTGTGATGAATACAGAGAAGCATGGAAAAATCTATGTGAACTGATACAGAGTGAAATAAGCAGAACCAGGAGATGTATATAATAGTCATGCCAATGTAAATGGAAAGAACAATTACACACATATCAAAAGTGTATGATTTAAAAATAAAAGCATAAGGATGACTTGAAAGAAGAGGTTTGAGGAGACACTCTCACCTCACATCTTTGCAGAGGTGGGAAGTACATAAGACTTGTACATTGCTCTTATTTTTCCACTTTTTCGATGTATTGTTCAGTTATGCTGATTTTTCCCCTTTTTTCCTATTTCTTTTTCTGTTTTTTAAAATATTATTTATTAAATGGGATGTCTTTGTGGGAGGGGGAGTGGAAGGATACTAGAGAAAACTATAGTGATGTAAAAAATACATAAATAAAAGTTTATTAAAAATTCAACTCTGTGTAAGCTTACCAGGAAAATACTCAGTTTGCATAGTAGCCTATCCCCTGTGGCTATGAATCATTATTTGACTTGGCATGTTTTATATGTGGGGAGCATCAATAAGTCTCATTCTATGCCTTTGGCACCTCTTATGCCAAATATTCCAGAGTGCTGAAATTAACTGTCCACTTAATATTGGTATGGAGGGGAGAGCAGAGAGGAAAAAAAGCATGCCAAACAGCTAAAATATCATTCTCTAGATGTTTAGGATCATATGATTTACTGCTGGATTGGTGGGGGAAAGGTAGTCAAGGATCATGTAGTTTAAACCCTTCATTATACAAAGGAGAAAACTGAATGCAATAGATGTCAAATGACTTACCTTATGTCACAAGGTGTTAAAAGACAACTGATTTTATTTAGCAAACAGGATAAAATCAACTGAGCATCTATATTAAAGTTTTAGTGCATAATTTAGGAAGTAGTAGGGCTTTTTCTTAAAGAATTCAGATTTATAGAGATAGTCTGGTTTATCACACCATTTAGAGACATTTGGTTAAGACTTTGTAAACTAGAATGAGTTGAGAATGTATTGAGAGTCCCTTTGCAAATCACTAATTAGCTATCTGAACTTTTGTGTTAGTTCTCCCTCTGGACAAACCCACCAAGTAGGGAGGCAACATGGCTCATAGAAATAGAGCTGGTTTTTGAGTCAGAGCACTTGGGCTTGAATCCTAGATTTTGCTTATTCTCTTTGTGGCTTTGGCCAAGTCACTAAATTTTTATGGTCCTCAATTTCCTCACCAGTACTAGAAAGGAGTTGACTATATGACCAATAATGTACCTTCCATATTTAAATTTATGATGTCATCTACATCAACATATAGAACCAAAACTAGGACCTCTCATTCATTAAAAGTTTGAATTATATCACCCATTGTGTCTTGTATGTAATAGACAATAAATGTATTAGTTGGCTCTTTTCAGCCACATTTACTCTAATAGAACAAGACTACTTCCCCAGGACCTAACAATCCAATTTCTTTTCTATGAATAGAATGGCATGTAGAATAGAAAAAATACTAGACTTGTAGTCATAAGAATATGGCTTTAGACCTGGAAGAGATCTTAGATTTCAGACAAGGAAATTAAGGTCTAAAGTCAATGAATGACACCAAGTCATGCAGGTAGCAAATCACAGGGTCAAGATTTAAATTCATGTGCCCTGACTACAAACCTAGAGCTCTTTCTGTTCCCTGGTGCGAAATTACAAGACCTGTGCCTTTACCACTTATTACTCATGCAACCTTTGCCAGTCTCGTACCTTTAGGCCTCTATTTTCTCACCTGTGAAATAAAGAGAATTGGACTAGATGGTCCTTTTGAATCCTAGATCTCCATTTCTGAAATTCATCAGAAAGTGTCCAAGTTATTTCACCTCCTTCTTGTTCAGGTAACTTAAAGTACCGAAGGGGATTTTTTTTTTCTTTGGGGCTTTGAATTGTCCAGTTTGATGGGCTTAGTTGATAAAATTAACATAATCAAATAATCTCCTTATTTAGTAGTGTGATGAAATACGGTTAAAAGTGAAGAAGAAAGAGGGAGTTAATTAAAGAAACCATTGTGGCTATATAGGATGATCATTAATAACAATGATAATCAGTGACATTTACGGAGTGGCTTAACATTTTCTATATACTTGCACATCATTTTATTTGGGCCTGACAACAATCCTGTGAGGTAAGTAGTACAAATACTGGTATTTGAGCACCACTTTATAGAAGCTGAGAGATATTAAATGATTTGTCTACAATTACACAGCTAACAAATATCAGAGGAAGGATTTCAACCCAATGCTTCCTAATTTTAAATCCAGCATTATATCCATTGCACTATGTTTACTCTATAAACAACTTAGAATTTGAAAAAAAAAATGCTTATAGGAGACAGAAGCCAGGACAGGTAGTAAAAGATGAATATAAAAGCATGGCATGGCCCCGTATTAAGAGTTTCAGGTTCAGGCATGGCTCCTAGGAGTTAAATCATAACTTTCTCCTACAACTAGAGATATAATAGACTAGCTACAGAATGGTTCCTATACTGTGAGATGTGACTGCTTCCTTATTTTCATAAACATTTTCTCCCCCTGCCGCCTTCACTTAACACCCTTTTCTCCTTTGAGGTCCACTCTATCCAGCTGTATTTCTCTATCCAGATCCAGGTAGTGGTGATGAATTGCCTCCCTTTTGTAGTATTTTACCTCCTTTCTTAAGCAGTTCAATACCTGACTAGCAGTCTTCCTCTATGACCACCCCATCCACATACTGAAATACTTCAGCATACATGTTGATATTTCCTCACCCTACGTTACCAGTTCAACAAACTCTTCAACCCCATGACCTTCACCTTTATTCTACCTTAGCCAAGCATTAAGACAGGCATACCTTCAATCTCAACACCATCCACAAGTGGTTCATTTCCAGTGATCAATACTTCTGAAATCCTCTGTCCAACTATTACCTCCTATCATTCCACTTTTCCTTGTACCAAACTCTTCATAAACATATTCTTTGCCCTCCTGTTGACTTCTATCCCTTAGTGTTCTTCCAGGCTATAACTTCTTTTCTAGTTTTCCTTTCTTCCCTATCCACTTTTGATCCTATATTTGATTAGTTCAACTTTAGATGGTCTTCTACTCCAGAAGTTCATGCTCCCTTTCTTATTGCTGGTTATGACTTGCCCAATCTACACTTATATTCCCTCCCTTCACTCAACCCTTTGCACCTGATCACGTGCTGCAAAACAGTTATGGTTACATCCACTACAAATTTGTGTTATCTGATTTCAACTGGGCATTCATTTCTGTAAGACAATCCTTTTGCCACACCTAACAGATTGCTGATATGACAAAAAAGGAAAATGATAAATGTTGGAGGGGATGTGGGAAAATTGGGACATGAATGCATTGTTGATGAGGTTGTGAACTAATCCGAATATTCTGGAAAGCAATTTGGAACTATGCCCAAAGGGCTATAAAACAGTGCATACTCTTTGATCCAGCAATACTACTACTAGGTCTGTATTCCATAGACATAAAAAGGGTGGGGGAAGAGGGCCTATTTTTAAAAAATATTTATACTGGCTCTTTTTGTGGTGGCTGGCAAAGAATTGGGAATTGAGAGGATGCCCGTCAATTGGAAAAGGGCTGAACAAGTTGTGGCATATGATTATAATGGAATAGTATTGTGCTTTAAGAAATGATGAGCAGGATGATTTCAGGAAAAACCTGGACAGTCTTATATGAACTAATGTAAAGTGAAATGAGCAGAACCAATAGAATATTTTGCACAGTAACAAAAATATTGTATGATGATCAACTATGAATGACTTAACTATTCTCAGCAATACAATGATCTAATAGAATTCCAAAGGACTCATGATGAAAAGTGCTATCCATCTCCAGAGAAAGAATTGATGGAGTCTGAATGGAGATCGAAGCACACTATTTTTCACTTTCTTATTTTATTTCACTTATTTATGATTATTTTGGTCTGTATTTTCTTTCACAACATGAATAATAAGAAAATTTTTGCATGATTGTACATGTACAACCTATATCAAATTGCTTACTGTCTCAGGGAGGGGAGGGGAATGAGAACAAAAGAGAGAATGTGGAATTCAAAAAAATTTTTAAAAGAATGTTAAAAATTGTTTTTACATGCAATTGGGTAAAATATTAATAAAAAATAATCTTTTTACTTTTCCCTAATTGACTCTTTACCACCTACAGTAGTTTTTGTAAGCCCTACTTCCTTTCCTTAAGGCTTTCACAGAAGCTTTCCCACCCAATCTTATCAACAGAGGATTTCATCTCATAATTTGCTGAAAAAAATTTGGATCGTTTCCCACAAACATCTTATTCTTTTCTCTTTCCCTCCCAAACCGTCTGTAACAAAAATTATTACATGTCATCTCCTATTCTCTCCTCTTTTACTCTACGCTCTGATGAAAAGGTAGTCCTCTTTACCCAAGACAGCCCTCCCCCTACCTCAACTTGTAAAATGTACCCTTGATCCTATCTCCTCCCATTTTCATTAACAGATTGCCCTCTCCCAATAATCCCTCCTATTTCTGGTCTTTAGTCTCTCTTTATTTACTGGACTTTTTTCTGATGCTTACAAACATGTCCATTTCTCCCCACCTCATTTGAACCTACCATCCTTGAAGCAATCTTTGTTCCCTTTTATAGCAAGAATCCCAGAAATAGGCATCTTCACTAGTTGCCTGTACTTTCTTTATTTTCACTTCTCCAACCTTTACAGTATGACTTCTATCACCACTCAACCAAAACTCTTCCCTCCATAATTGCCCATGATATTAGAACTTTAAGTTACCTACAAACATAGAACACAGAATATTAGAATTAAAAGGACTTTTAGAAATTATTTCATAGCTGAAGAGACCTTAGAGATAATTTGTCTAATTGTTGTATTCATGTTCGAGATTAGGGAAAGAGAGTTAAATGAACTACCCTCGATCACACAGGCATCTAGTTTAGAAGCTGGGATTGAAACCCAGTTCTTTTAACACCAAATCCGATGCCCCTTTCCTATTTTTATTGTTGTTGCAGTTACTGTTTTTGTTATACCGTTATTTTTCATGGTATTATAGATCAAGAGCTGCAAGGGACCTCAGAGATCATTTAGCTAATCTCATTTTTACAGATGAGGAAACAGAGTTTTAAGTGATTTGCCTGAGGTCACACAAGTAGTAAGTTGCAGAAATGGAATTTGAACTCAGATCCAGTGACTTACAAGTTCAGCATTCTGTTTACCATACCATTCTATCTTCATTTAAACATGCACTATTTTCCCTCACACCCTTTGTGTATCCCCATCAGGTAAATCCTCACAGAGGATAACAGGTATGTGATATTTCCCCTGCATCAAAATTTTCCCTAATTCTAAGCTGAGAGAAGTGGCTGACAGAGTTAATTACCTGGCGAACCTATCTTGCAAAGCAACAGCAGGAAGTGTATCTCTGATGTCTAAGTAGCCCAGTTTGGTTATGTGTATGGTAATCCAATGTATCATATAATTTTTGGACTTTCTGTTCCCCTATAAAGCTCTGTATGTAGCTGGATTTAGCTATTGTATAAATGAAGTCTATTACACAGAGAAGGGTGTTTTCTGCTAAACACCATTTTCCTCTCCTATGCTTGTTTATTTTATGATGCATTGTCTGTTATGATCTTTCAATAACAGCCTCTGTCTTGTACACAAGGCTTTAGTCATGCCTGAAAGCACTATGGTAATTGTTTTTCTCCTCCATGACCATCCATCTCTTCCTTTACTGCCCTAAAGAGGCGTTAACTGTGACTCTTAGAAATGAAGGGCAGTTTTTCTTATCTAGGGCTCAGTTTTAGCCTGCTAATGGAAAAGATTAGGGTGATGTTAAATTATTCCATTTCTTTAAAAAATGGCACATAAAAGATATTTTACATGGCTGCTTCATATCTGACTGATCTAGGCAGTGACACTTATGAAGAAACAGGGATATTACTAGTAGTCTGCAGTAAGGAAAAGTATTTCTCTCATATAATTGATGTTTCCAAATTCTCCCAGTGCCACACTTTCTGGAGAGCTATATCCTGAGGCCCAGTGATCTAATACATAGGACATCAGTTTGGGGAGGCTAGTCAGGATGTTGAATATGTTTTTGGAACTTTAAAAATGAACTACTAAAGCGTGAGCTTATGGGGACCTCAGATGAACCACTAGAGATATGGACATCTGAGTCCACATGAATGGGTCTCCATAGACCCATACAGTGAAAAGATGTGATTGGGTCACTGAATTTGGACCAGTGATCTCATGAGGGCAGTTTCCTGAGATGATGTTGAGTTTTTGGCAAGGAATCAAAAATGAGAGTCCCCACTCCCCACCTTGCTGCTCCTTAAGGTCCACTCTTCACTTTTGTCATATACTCATAGAATCTTAGAGTTTGATGAGCCCTTTGGGATTATCTAGTCCAATATCTTCATTTAATAGAAGAGGAATTTTAAGGCCAGAGAAATTAAATGACTTATCTAAGGTCGTACAAAGTGAAATCAGTTTTTTGTCTCAGAAAAACACTTTTGGTATGTGTAAGTATATATACACATGAAAATATATGTATTTATGTGTTATATAGAGTAATCCATAGTCAACAGATCATTGATCTTAGAGTCACAAGACATTACATTTGGGAATTGAGATAAGTCACTTCATTTTTATGAGGGTTAGCTTCCTCATAAACTTAAAATTACTATGCAAAAGTCAGTTATTATGATTATTTTAAATTATTATCAAGGATTTTCATTTATGTTTTCTTTAAGTAGATTGTAAACATCTTGAAATCAACTGCTTGGTCTTATGTTTAATTACTGTGTCCCAAAGCACCATGAGTATATTATTCCCCTAGATGGTACAGGGGATAGAGTACCTGACCTGGAGTCAGGAAGATGAGTTTTCCTGAGTTCAAATCCAGCCTCAGACACCTACTAGCTATATAATCCTGGGCAAGTCACTTTACTTTGTTTGCCTCAGTTTCCTCATCTGTAAAATTTGCTGGAGAAGGAAATGGCAAACCACTCCAACATCTTTGCCAAGAAAACCCCAAATGGAATCACAAAGAGTCAGTTGAACACTACTGAAACAACTGAACAACAGCAGAACAAAGCACTGTGGTGTATTGGATTTGGGAGACTAAGGTTTGTATCCTACCTCATTGTCTGTGTAACCACAGAAACATCTCTTTACTTCCCTGAGTCTCAGTTTCCTAATTTGGAAAACATATATGACAATACTGAGAGAAAAAGGAATATCAAAGAAGCAATAAGACCTTAGCTTAGACTGTATGGGATGATGGATGATTATTAATAACAGGGACCCAGAGGTCTTCAATTCTCGTTTTACTTCTATTGTGTGTGTGTGTGTGTGTGCGCGTGCCAAAAATGACCTTTTCAATGAAAATGACAGAATTAAACTCTATAACAAGGAGCTGATATTGAAGATAAATTAGAGGATATTTAGAGAGCACCTTTTTGCCCTTCAATGAACCTGACCCACATGAATACATCTTTGGATATTGAAGAAGTAGCAGAGGTGATTTCTGAGTTAACATAGGTAATGCATGAAGGATTATGGGAAATGGGAGAGGTATTTACTTATTAGACATCTTGAAATCACTGTCCTGGAAATGAAACATTCCCTTAAATGAAACATGCCCCCAAATGACCTCATTATCTTCCTATTGCAAAAACAAAACAGTAAAAAAAAAAACACACCTCCCCTCTTCTTTATTTCCATATTACTCTTGAGGGTATTGCCATCCTCCCATTCAATTGGGCTTACAATCTAAATGCCACTCTCACTCCTATTACTTTTACTCCTCATATCCAATCTGTTGCCAAGACTTATATTCCCATTCACTCCTCTGACATGGCTAGTATCCTGGAGCAGACCCTTATTACCTTACATTTGGACAACTGAAGAAGCCTTCTGGTTGGTCTGTCTACCTCAGGTCTTTCTCCTGAGTGGAGGAGGTCCACTCAGCTGTCAACCTGAGCTTCCTAAAGAGTAGATCTGACCATGCTATCCTCCTACTCATGAAATTCCAGTGATTCTTTAATAGCTCAAGGATCAGTATAAAATTCTGTTTAGCTTTTAAAACATTTCATGATCTGCCTCCTTCCGGCTTTTCAAGGTTTTTTTTTTTCAATAAATTTTAACCCCTTCTATGTACTCTATGAGCCAGTGGCACTGGCCTCCTTGGTGTTCCTCACACGTGATATTCAATTTCCCACCTCCATATATTTTCACTGGCTATCTCATATGCCTTCTCATCCACATCTCCTTGCTTCCCTGGTTTCCTTCAATTTCCATCTTAATTTCTATCCTCTACGTGAAGCTTTCTGTGATCCTCTTTAATGCTAGTGCCTCCCCTCTAAGATTATTTCCAATTCATCATATATGTCTTGTTTGTACATAGTTATTCAAATGTTGTCTCTGCCATTAGATTGTAAACTCCTTGAGAATAAGAACTTTCTTGCCTTTCTTTGTATCCCTAGCATTAAGCACAGTGGTTGTTACTGTAGGGGCGTAATAAGGTACCTGCTTGTACATAAAAGGCACTTAGTAGGAGCTTAAATACTTGCTGATGTGACTCACAAAAAGTTTGGAGAAGGTTAAAGTTTGTCGTAATTTTTTAATGTAATTTAAATTTTATTTTTTTCTCAATTCAATATAACCAGAATTTTTTTTATTTTAAAAAATGTTGTGTTTCAAATTATTTCCTTCCCTCCCTCCTCTTCCCCTCCTTGAGAAGGCAAGTAATTTGAGATAGATTATACATATTCAGTCATCCATATTAGCCATGTTGCAAAAACATGCAGACCAACACCCTCTTCCCCCAAAAAACCCCCCAAGAATATTAAAGACACTTAAAAAGTATGTTTTGATGTGCATTCAGATTATGTCAGTTTTTTATCTGAAGGTTGATTGCATTTTCCATCTGAAGTCCTTTGGAATTGTCTTGGATAATTGTATTGCTGAGGATAGCTAAGTCATTCATACTTGATTATCATTACAATATTGCTGTTACCATATATGTACAATGTTCTCCTGGTTCTGCTCAATTCATTTTGCATCAGTTCACGTAAGTCTTCCTTCATGTAAGCAAAACACTGTGCATCAGTTCATGTAAGCAAACAAAGACAGCTACAACAAAAAAGAACCTGACCATAGAAAATTACTATATTGACTTTGGATGACCAAAACACAAAATCAGAAGACAACCAAATCAAAGAAGCTACCTGCAAAACCTTAAAGAAATATGTGAATTAGTCTCAAGCCCTGAAAGAGCTCAGAAAGGATTTTAAAAATTAAAAAAGAAAGATAGAGGAAAATTGGGAAAAGAAATGAGGTTGATGTAAGAAAATGATGAAAAAAGAGTCAACAGATTAGTAAAGGAGGCACAAAAAATACTGAAGAAAATAACACCTTAAATAACAGACTAGGCTAAATGGCAAAAGAGGCACAAAATCTTAATGAAGTGAAGTCCTTAAAAAGCAGAATTGGTCAAATGAAAAAAGATACACAAAATTTCACTTAACAAAAGAACTCCTTATAAAGCAAAATTGGCCAAATGGAAAAAAGAAGTACATTATCACCATTCTGCAATACAACTTGAAATCTGGTACTGCTAAGCTACCTTCCTTCACATTTTTTTTTCATTATTTCCCGTGATACTCTTTCCTTTTTTTCTTCCAGATGAATGTTATTATGTTTTTTCTAGCTCTATAATTACTTTTTGGTAATTTTATTGTCATAGCACTGAATAAGTAGATTAATTTAGGTATAATTATCATTTTTATTATATTAGCTCAGTTTATCCATGAACAATTAATATTTCTCAAATTGTTTAGATTTGACTTTATTTGTGTAAAATATGTTTTGGAATTGTGTTCATATAGTTCCTGGGTTTGCCTTAGAAGGTAGACTCCCAAATATTCAATATCATTTGCAGTTATTTTAAATGAATTCCTGCTCCTTCTAGCTTTCCTCCTTACCCTGGGACTTCAGTTTGGAACTTATGGGCAATGCAACAGAGTCCTGCTCCCAATGCCAGCAAAGCGTCCCCTGTAATCTTCTTTTGACCATTTATCTTACTCCTTTATTGTCTATGAGCTGCGAGCTCTGTCCCCAAGGTCTGCTGCTTTCACAGCCTGTGCTGTACTGAACTCCACTCTTACCTCAGTGAGACACACATTTTCTGCTCAGTTTCTGAGCTATCTTGGGCTAGAAAAAAAATTTAACTCTAACCATCTGTGGGTTTTGTCACTCTAGAAGTCATTTTGAGGCATTATTGTCTAAAAGCGAATTTGGGAGAGCTCAGGTAAATCCCTACCTTTGCTCATTTTCCAGCGTTCCAGCCTTCTTGACTTTTAACTTTATGTTAAATTTGGGATCTGCTCCCAGGGTGGAGGGGTCCTGTTCTAAGCTTCAGGCCATACTTGCTGCTGTTTTCAGATCTAGTTCTGGGGCTCTTTCAGGTTTCAGTTCTTCCATGGCAGTACAATCTAAGGAGAGGTTTGGTCACTGCTCTCCCAGGCTGTGCTCTGGTCTTTACCCAGGAAAAGTTCTTGTTCTCCTGTAGCACCAGCACTATCACTCCTCCTGGAACTAGGACTGTGACCATGTCCCCCATTTTCCTGAAGCCATAAATTCTAGTGCTACCCTCTGCTTTAGATTTAAGACCAGTTTCTCTACTCCCCTGTAAATGACCATGTGTTCTTCTTAATCTTGGAATTGTGACCAGGGCCCCTGCTCCCCTGGGGCCAAAAGTACTATTACTCCTTTTGGCTCTAGAACTACAACTGAGAACTGAATATGGGCAGTGCAAGTGTTTTTAACCCAATGCCACCAAAGGGTCCCCTGAAATCTTTATCCAACAAGTAGTTCAACCTCACCACTACCCATACGCTGAGAGGTCCTGAAGATGTTGCCACTGCCAATACAGCTGTCTCCAAGGACTGTTGCTGGAGCTCCAGCAAGGCATGCTGCACTTCAGGCATGACCACCACTCTGGTGAGACAGACATTTTTATTGAGCCCCTAGGTTGTCTTAGAGTGGAAAATTGTTTCACTCAAACTTTTGTGGATTCTGCTACTCCACAATTTGATATGAGGCATTATTTTAGAGTTTTTTGGAGAGGAATTTGGGAGAGCTTATCTCAGTGTTTCTCTACGTTGCCATCTTGGCTCTGCCTCCAGTTATCCTGATTTTCAAAGAAGGAAAGATAATAGGGACTACAAACTAAATGCTAATAAGCTTCACTGTGATTCTTGGGATAATTGTAGGACAGGTCATTAAAGATATAGTTGGCAGAAACCTATATATAGAAGCTGATTGCAACAACTCAATTTAGTTCACAACAAAAGGCTATGCCAGACTAATCTTATTTCCTTTTCTGACACGATTACTAAACCAATAGATGAAGGGAATGGTGAGGTTTATAGTACAGCTAAATTTTAGGAAAACTTTTGATAAAATATCTCATTTTATTTCTTTGGAGAACATAAAGAAATCTTAGACAAATATTCAAGCAGATGGCTTCAATACTGGTTTGATGGCCAGGCTCAAAGAGTAGTTGTTAAATTTCAGTGTCAGGGTGGCACTGCAATGAAGTATCTCAGGCATCTCTGATTGTTCCTGTACTGTCGAACATTTTTGATGGCTTGATATGAGCATAGATGGCATAATCACCAAATTCACAGATTTAAATTCAGAAAGAATAACAATATCCTGGATCACAGAGCTAGGATCCGAAAGGATCTTTACAAGCCAAATCATTAGACTGAATCTAACATGATTGAATGTAAAGTATTGCACTTGGGCACAAATAATCAATTTCACAAATGAAAGATAGAGAAGGTTTGTATAGCCAGTAGCTTTTCTTAAAAAAAAAGTCTGGATTTTGGTGAAATATGAGTTAAATCTAAATCAGCAGAGTGATGTTGTAGCCAAATCAAAGCAAAGCAAAACAAAACAAAAACCTCTAATACAATCTTGACCTCTTATGAAAGGTATAACTTCCACTATCAGGGAGGTAATGGGCCCGCTGCTCTCTGTTCTCAGCAGGTCTCATTGGGAGTAATGAGCTTAGCTCTGGACGTCATAATTTAAGAGGTGTATACAAAATCTATAAAGTGCATAGAAGAGGGCTATTCAGATGATGAAAAGCCTTTAGTCCATATCATATGAGGATCAGTTGTAGGAATTATATATGTTTAGCCTGGAGAAAAGACTTGGGTGGTGGTGGTGGGGTATGATAGCTATCTTTGAGTATTTTCTTATGTAGAGACCATGTAACATAAATTTTAGCTTCACTTCTTCCAGACTGCCCTTTACTTCAGTGTATTAATGTTATTAATTCATTTTTTAAAATCATTTCATTTCTTTAGGAAACATCTCCACTATAGATTCAAGTTTATCTATTCTGCTCATTACATTAGCTACGCACAAGATTCTTGATGTCTTGTCATGTGGAGATAGACATAAATGCTCTACTTCTAATGCGTAATGCCTCTTTGGGTGGTTTCTTGAAAGTTAGTGAGAACTAAAGACAATGGCTAGACCTTATTGATTATGTATGTCTTCAGGTATTTGAAGGGCTGCCATGCTGAGAAGAGATCCTACTTGTATATGACCTCAGATATAAGAATCAGGAGCAATGGGTAGAGATTATAAAGAGGCATATTTAAGTTTAACATCAAAAAAGAAGCAAACTTTCTAATAATTAGAATTGTCTAAAAGTGAAATGGGGAGCCTTGAGTGATGCTGAGCTCCCCTTCATTGGATGTCTTCAAAAAAGTCTAGGTTGCCACTTGTCCAGTATGTTCTATTAAGGATTGTTTTTTTTAAATTGTGGGTTGGACTAACTGGCTGTTGATATTCCTTCCAAATTTCAAATTCTGTGATTCTATGATTTGAGAATATTTGGAGTACCTACTTAATGCAGCTGTTATGAGGAAATTACTTTATAAAACTAAAATTTCAATATAAATACATTATTTTAGCACAATGACCTGCACATAACAGGACTCCTTCCTATCACTTAACACCTCCATCCAAACAGCTGCCAAATTCTTCTTACTCTTCCTCCAATTCCTCTTAATTCCATGTCTTCCTTTTCACTTCTACTGCTACCCATCTAGCTTTGCTTTTTGTCTGTACTGTGTCAGTAGTCTTCTAGGTGGTAGCTCCATTCCAATTCATCTTCTGAACCAAGACCAGAGTAATCTTAAAGCCCACTCTGCTGATGCCACATAGTTATCCTCATTCACTCTTGATCATAAACCTTCAACAGAGTGGATCTCCATTCTATATTGAACAAAGTCTAGCCTCCTTAGCTTGACATTCAAGGCACATCATGATTTGACCACACTCCACCTTTCCCATATTATCCTCACTATTCCCTAATGTATTCTTCCAAATGGATTAGCCATGGCTTCCATAAACTTTTCTTCATTTATATTTTCATTATTCTCTCTCTGTTTGAAATGTTTTCTCCTCACCCCCAGCTCCATCTGTTAAATCCCTTACCAATTTTCAAGGTCAAATTCTAATTCTGCCTCTCCCGTGTAGCCTTTTCTGATTCCTTGTTGTTGCTTAATTCCTCTTCAGTTATTTCTGAGTCTTTGTGACCCCATTTGGTGTTTTCACTAGCAAAGATGCTGGAGTGACTTGTCATGTTCTTCTTCAGCTCATTTTACAAATGAGGAAAGTGAGACTAACAGGGTGAAGTAACTTACACAGGATCACATAGCTAGGAAGTGTCTGAGGTTAGATTTGAACTCAGGAAGATGAGTTTTCCTGACTTCAGGTACAGCACTCTATGTCTGAACCACCTAGGTGCCCAAGAAGTAATTTTCCCTCTACTTCATACCCTTTATTGCAAGTCGTACCTTATTATCTGTTGTTATAACTATTTCTATCCACATGTCTCATCTCTCCACTGGAATAATTTTCCTCAAGGCAATATTTACATCTAAATCCTAAATTCAAATCAGAACTAAAATCCATATCATCATGTACTCTCCACAGTGCTTATCCCTGGGTCTTGTACATAGCAGACACTAAACACATAGTAGATGAGTGAAGGATAGATGTTCAATAAATGCTAGCTAAATAACTCTCCCTTCCAGAACTCATATTCATTAAGCTCTCATTCTGCTGCCCTTGCTCCTCAGGTATAGGGAGAGAAGGAAGAAAGCTACTCCATGGAAGCACCTTTTTTTACTCCCGGGGCCAGGGAGTGGCCCCTTTTGTATCTTTGGGTTAGTGGCTTTTTTTCCAAGGTATTTCATGGTGAGACTAGGACAGAAATTGGAAGAAGCAAAAATCTCCCACTAAAGAAATTTTCAAAAACATTTTGCAGAGGTAAGAAATGAAGAAAATTTGAAGATACTGTTTAGAGTTGCTGCCTTCTGATGTTTTCTCTTCTCTGTTAGTGCTATGATCTAAAAAAAAAATTAATTTCTTTCTCTAACTCTATTTCAAGTACACATCTGACACTTTTTGTCTTTATCCAAAAAGATATAAAATCATTCCTGTTTTCTTTTATTTTTAAAGGCATTTGAACCATGTCTAGACATTTAAAAGTTGTAAGAATTAAATATAGGCCCTGTGCTTATCTATGAGAAACGATGTAGCAAAGTGGAAGTAATGCTGTTGTTAGAATCATGGCGCTGGGATTCAAATTCTACCTTAAGTCCTTGGTATTCAGGTGCCCTGGGCCAACTCACCTGGCTGAACCTGAAATTTCCTCATCTACAAAGTGAGGAGGTTGGTCTAGCTAGATTTTACAACCCCTGCCATCTCTAAATCCAATATCCAATGACCCTTTGATCCAAAGAAGAATCTTTGAGCACAGAATAATACAAGCAGAAGGGGACTTAGGTATCTAGTGTTAGGAGTAGAATGTCATAGCTGAAGGAAACTTTAGAACAAAAAAAAGACCAGAGCTGGGGGCCACCTTAGAACAGAATGTCATTGCTAAAAGGAGACCCAACAACAGAGTCTGTTGGTTTGGAAGGAATCTTAGAATGTAGCAGCAGCAGCAGCAGCAGCAGCAGCAGCAATAACAGTAATATAAATACTTCAAAACAACAGTGGCAGATCTAGTATAAATATAATCCTCACTTTATAGATGAGGAATTGGAGGCTCAGAAAAGTGTGGGACTTCCCCAGAATTACACAGTCAGTAAGGGTTAGGGCTGGGATTCAGATCCATGGCTCTACTGGTTCCAAACATGCTGCTTTTCCACTCTGCTGCCCTGCCTTGTTTTTGAAACCTTGAAACATTGTAGTAATGGGAACTATTATCCTAAAATATTAGAACATAGAAGACAGTGGCTGAATGGGAAGGGAACCTTTAGGTCTTCTTATTCAACCCTCTCTTTGTATAGATGGGGCAAGTGTGACCTAGAAAGAGGAAGCCCCATAGACCCATTCTTTAATAGAAGAAAAGCTCATTTATCAAACAGAAATTTAATGCAGGCAAAAATCAAAAACAAAAACAAAACAAACAAACAAACAAAAAAACAACCTTGAGTATCTTTCCAAAACTAATTAAAACTGCCGAGACAATAAATTTGTAGAAGGAAAAACCAAGGGCTACATGAATGATAGCTAATTCTCTTAAGGAATATTTGATTATGCACTTAGGGCTTGGGATTGCCAATAGAAGAGAATGCAGTGCTCGGCCTTTTTCATTTTAATGTATTTCTGAAGCAGAAAGCTCATTTTTCACTGCTGAAGAGAAATGCAAACCCTCTGGAAAGCACAATAGTTAAAGAGAAATAGGGCAGATTTCTTACAACCAGAGCAGCTGACAGTCCACATCAAAGAATGTAGGAGAGGTGGGGCATAGGACAGTAAGTCCAGTTTATTTGTCCCACTGGGACACGATATGAGGAACACTAAAGGCTCTGGACCAATTAACAGCCCTTTGCCAACCCACTAGGCTTCACAGGGCCTGAGGTTCCATCCCTTTTTTTTTGCTTTTGAATATTGGTTCATTTTAGAGATTTCTGTTCCAGTCTAAATACCTTTTCAGAGATATACTACTCTAAGTCATTAATACCATAATATAAGTTAGTTCAATCAAAGATTGGCACAGGTTCACAGGTTCAAAGAGTTAGAGTTGGCAAGCACAATAGAGGTCCATATAGTCCACCTTTACCTCCAGGTTTTGCAGAAGGGAAAACCGAGGTCCTAAGATAGTCTGTGTGATTTACTCGAAGTCACACAGGTGGTAATAAGCAGTAGAGCTGGTTCGAACCCAGGTCCCCTGACTTTAGGTCCAGTAGTATCTCTACTATCTCACATTTTTTAAAGGCAAAACTATATAAACTGGGTGAGGTTTGACAGTGTAGGCATATTCTGGTGACTCGCTGGGAGGTTTGTGGAAAGAACACTAGCTTGAGAATCCAGACCCCTTAGTTCTAGCCACTATGCGGTTATAGATGAGTTGTGTTACCCTGAATCAGTTACTTCTACTCTCGCCTTAGATCCTCAGTTCTTCACTACAAAATGAGAAAGTTGGACAAAGTACTATAGATTCCATTTATAGTGGACTATGTCGTAACAGGCTTGTGAGGCAGGTAAATTAAATGTGGCCGTTTCCACTTTCACATGAGAGAACATGGGCTACAAGAGATCAAATGTCTTAATGAATATCAGGGGGCTAGTAAGCACCAAACTTGGGATTTGAATCTGGGGGAATGAAGGGAATGAGCATTTATATAGTGCCTATTATATATAAGGCACTGTGCTAAGCACTTATATAAATATTATCTCATTTGATCCTCACAATAACCTCGCAAGGTAGGGGTTAGTATTAACCCCATTTTACAGTTGAGGAAACTGAGGTTAAATGACTCACTCAGGGTCCCTCAACTAGTAAGTGTTGTCAAATTTAAACTCAATTCTTCCTCACTTCAGGCCCAGCAATCTATCTACTGCATTACCAACTGCCTCCAAGGAAGATTCAATGGACTTAGTCTATTAACCAAGACTGCTTCTCGCCTAGATATTAGATCTTCTCAGACCTAATATTCTAGGACACTATGAAGTGGCCTTAAAAAGGAAAGAGGAAAACAAATGGTTATCGCTTTGCAGCTGTACCCACAGTTGGTACTAGGCATGTCGTCTGGAACGTTTTGGATGTTTTCACTCACACACAGTTTTGGTCAATTTCTACCTGCTAACCTAGCCTTGAATTAAGGAGATGCAAATTGGATCCATCTTTGAGAAATTGTTTTCTTCAGAAAACTGGTGATGAGGTCAAGGGACTCAGGTCCTATCTGAAAATTAAGAGTTTGGAAACTTGGACTTGAATTAATGAATAAAGTATCTAGTAAGCATTGACTACATGAAAAAGAGTGTGCTAAGAGCTGGGGATACAAAGAGAAAAGAAGATCCCTGCTTGTAGTTTATTCCCACTCCACAAGTTATGAAATAAACTTTGCTCACCGTAACAGCTTCTCAAAACAAGGCTCTGGCACTGATGTATATAGATAGACAATTCATATTTTTCCCATTTCCCTTCAAAGTCCTCTCTGATTAAAAAATGGAGGTGGAAAGGTTGGATCAAGGTTAGACAATTCAGAAACTTCTCAAGAGTGTGTTTTCTGCAGTGGCCCCCTAGTGAAGCACTGTTCACTTATCTCCACCAAACGCTATTAACTCTGAAGTAAAAGTAACTTGTATCAGATAACATGAACTATTTCTGACCCACAGATTATTAATAAGTCCAGTGAAATTATGTCAGGTCCAGCAGCACCTCTTACTCTAAAGGCTAGTCATACTCCATATATCAATTGCACATTGTATTCCCTTCCCCCTTTCCTCAAGCCTAATATCACAAACAAGGTGAAACCACAAGAATTACATTCAACAGTGATACAAGGGTCATGACACAATTCTGAAGACAGCATCTCCAGATGCGGAGGTGGTGAAGGCCTCATGGGGTGGTGGGGGAGGATCACATTCCAGAAAAGCTTCAGTACGTGGGCCAGTTGTTGAGGGTTAAAAATGAGGGCTGGTTAAAAACACATGGAACCTGCAATGCTTATAATCAACTCTGATCTCTAAAAAACATGTGTCTGGAGTACCCAGACAATGACATAGAGTTGTGTCAACCCAGACACGTGAGTTGGAACCTTGAATAATGGAGAGAATTAAAGAATTGCTATTAGATTATTTCAAGAGAGAGAGAGTTCCTATTGCTTCCTTGATACCAGTGATAGTTTAGGGGCCCCAATTATGTGGAAAATGGAATCAATGCTAGGTTTGCCTTTTCATGAACTGATTCATGTATTGTTGGAGTCTCAAGAGATCTCAGAGACCAGCTAGTTCAACTAGTCTGACTCAGAGACCACCTTTCTTTTACAATGGAGGGAACTGAGGACTAGAGAGGCTAGGCCACTTGTCCAAGGTCGTACAGCTAATTAATGTCAAAGAAGAATTCCAACCCAGAACTCCTGACACCTAATCCATCTCTTTTTCCCCTGAATCAAACAGCCACTATGGAATTCCTTTAAAGAAATTTCTAGTAGCAAACTGAGAAGGTGAATCCTTGTAATATTTCAGTTAATCTGATGTTAATCTCTGGACATTTCAGATTAAGCTGTTTTTGGAGTCCAAACCTCTAAATAATTGAACCAACTTTTTGTTTCTTTTTGACAGAGTAGTTGCATAGGTGGTTTGACTGTTCTCATGTGGTTTGAAAGGATGCAGGAAAATTAGTCAAAATAAGTGATCATTTGTTCAAGTATTAACTTTCAATCTCAAACACATTGACTTCATCTCCTTTTTCCGCTCCTAAGACAATTGATTACTTTTCCATTAAAAAAAAAAGCCAAAACAATTTGTCTTCTTTGTTTTCTTTAGGTGATAGTTCCAGTCCTTGATGGGATGGGCTAGGGCTGCCATTGTCTTCTCTGTGACATTCTACAGGAAAGTGTAGTGATTAGAATCACCTAGGTTCTTAGACCTAGAGGTAGAAGGGACCTCAGTGATTGCCGAATCCAACAGGCATCATTTTAAAGCAGAAGAAACTGAGGTCTAAAGATATTGAAGGACTTCTTCAAGGCTTCATAGATACTTAGTTGAAGAGCTAGGATCCAGCCTCAAGTCCTTTGCTGACAATTTCACTGATCTTTCTGTTGATCAATACTTCCCATACCTAGTATTAATAGCTTGGAAATGAATAGCTCATAATAATGAGGAGTGAATACCCCATTTTTATAGATGAAGGAGCTGAGGTCCAGAGAATTGAAGTGAGTTGTATACTTGTCTCTATATATTGTATTCCTTATTCCAAATCTGGTCCTACTATATCAGGGCCACTTCTGAACTGCACAATTAACATCTTCAACTTTCCTTTAATTACCTGCTAGAAATCCAGGAATTTATTCTCAAACCTTCCTTCCTGTCCATATTTCAGCAATGCTATAGCATTTATCTCTACATGCTTCTCAATCCAGGTTTTAAAAAAAATATTGGGGTTTAGGAGATTTTTTATTCTATTTTTTATCAATAAAGACGTAAAGAGGACATGAAAATTGGCCTTGAAGAACTGAGAGGTGGCAGTGGATGAGGGAGAGGACATCTCACTATGGCTTTAAGAAAAACAGAAAATTAAAGATTTTAATACAACCAGTTTCCATGACGTGGTAGTAATTCACTGATTTGAAGGATGAATGTTAGTGATTTCTAATAGGACAAAGTTGGCACCTTAGGTTAGAATGTTGGAGCTGAAAAAAAAACCGTTAACATAAAATGCTATAAGAGAAACTATTGGATCTAGCCAACCATTAGAACATAAGGCTAAAATAGCTGACAAGGACCTTATACTCTAGATTGTTTGTATTGAAAGAGGTCTTTTGTTTTTGTTTTTGTTTTTCTAGGGAATTGGGATTAAGTGACTTGCCCAGGGTCACACAGCTAGTTGTGTCAGGTGTTTGGTCTGAGGCCAAATTTGAACTCAGGTCCTCCTGACTTCAGGGCCGGTGCTCTATTCACGGTGCCACCTAGCTGCCCCTTGAAAGGAGTCTTAAAACAAAGAATCCTGGAACAATAAAGATAAAACATTAGAACTAGAAGGAAAATGGAAACATCTAGCCCAGCCCCCTCAAAGAAGAGAAACCAGAGGCTCATATGGAGGATGTGACTTGGCAAAGGTCACATAGACAATATATGGTAAGGATTGGATAAGAACCCAAATCTTTCCTCTCCCAGGTGAGTTTTTTCAGGATACCCCACTGCCTCCCATGCTCAGTTCTTTATCCACATACTACACTGTTACCAATGACCACTTGTCAGAGGTGGTACAAAGAGCTGTTTCATGGGATCACAGCATCACAAAGTGTCCCAGAGGCCATCTAATCTGATGCATATGCAAACAAAACTCTCTACAACATAACTGACATGTTTATCTATCTTATGTTTCAACACCTTCATGTAGATTAGTTAGACCAAATGACCTCTGATGTCTCTCCAATTATAAAATTCTAAGGACAATTCTTTCCCTCAACTATTTTTGTAGTCCAATCCATATGCCCTCATCCCATAAGTATGCATGGAGAAGATGGGCTGGGTGTATAGACACACCCTGAGGGGAAAAGGAAGGGCCAATGGCAATGTTTCTCCTGGGTGTGCCAGCATGCTCAGCTCAAGCTCTCTGTATCTGCATGCCTATGCTTTATCTCTGATCTATATGTTAAGGAGAATACTCACATCCTTATAACACTCACATACCTCCCACCCCCTTTACTCACCCTATTTCAGAAGCAGAGGTTAGAATTCTTTCCTGGGGCAAAATTGATGCTGTAGCACTAGACCCCTCCTCTACTTCCTCCACTCCCCTCCAAAGAAAAATGACAAATGAAAAGCAGACAAACATTTTAGGGAGAGGAAAAAGGCTATATGCTGCCCCTTTTGGGGGAGAAGGGGTTATGTTAATCCCATCTCTATGCCTTCATGCCAGACTCCACAAACCCTTCTTTTTTTTTCTTCTGGAAATGAAGCTAGGTAGGTCTTGAATTCATTTTGTGTGTGTGTGTGTGTGTGTGTGTGTGTGTGTGTGTGTGTGCGTGTGTGCGTGCGTGTGTTTCCCCCTTCAGTTGCCTTCCTTAGTAACGTCTTCCATATGTTTATGATCCATTGTGTGAAATAAGGAACTTGGGCAGAGCTATTTATTCCAAAAGGGTTGGGATGGCAGCCTCCCCTCTGGTATTTCCTCACATTTGACAGCTTGAATTACAGCCCAGGGTAGCTTTAACATAATCCATTCATGTTGAATGGCTTTTGTTTATTTCATAGTAGTTCAAAAATATAAATATTTACCAACCCATGATATAAAATCTCTTACTGAAAGAATCTCCAAAGCAACAGCCTCATACAAGAGAGATGCTTCCATTAAAAGCGACCTAAAAGTTTTCCACTGACATAGCCTCAATTCTCCCGGGTGATGCATGCTCCATTAAACGTCACTGGAATCTTCATGCGATCATTGGAACTTATCTCTCCATGTGTCAATAAATGAAAGAGAAAAGGGAGAGGGAAGAAGAGGAGGGATGGTGAAAACAACATATTTCCTAGCTCTGACACTTATTGGTTGTGTAACCAGGGGCAAAATCATTTTATATTGCTGATGTCTAGTTTCCTCCTCCATAAATTAGAGATAAAGTGCTCTACATATCATAAAATACTATAGAAATGTGAATTATTACTATTTTTAAAAATTCAAATACTATATGTCTTAAACTTGGGCATAGGCAACAGTGGGTGCAGTGAGATGAGGAAGAGGTAGAAGTAGGGGTTTGGCTAGGTGGGAAGGAGACAGCAGGCATTAGAAGGCCAGGGTCTTGGAGCTGGAGTTCCAAAGATCAGATCTTCCCCAGCATCATAAGGCTCATGTCGATAGCATAGCTCTCAGGCAGCACGAGTGTGGTGTAGTGACAGCATGCTAGACCCAGAGTCAAGAAGTTCCGGGTTTAAATCCTGCCTCAGACTAACTGTATGACCCTTGGGGTTCTTTCTGTTTCAATTTAATCATATGTAAAATAAGGAAGTTGGACATAATGGCCTCTAGGGTCTCTTCTAATTCTAACAAATTGTGAATTCTAATAATATGGCCCTATGAAAACTAAGGCAAAAAAAAGGGATGTGTGTGTGGGGGGAGGGGTGATTCAAGCAGACACAAGAGGTCCAACCAAGCAAATAGGCTTCAGTGATCAAGCAAACAAAATGCATACTGGAGGACACAGATTCTTGGACCAAATCTACCTGCTTTGTTTCCTTATCTTTCAATAGAAGAAATGAGAAGAGGAGAAGAAAGAAAGGGTACTGGAAAAAAAGTAATATTTGGAAAGAGAAAGCACTCTTCCTCCAAAAAATGTTTATATAAACACAGAAGCTTACAAAGCTCAGGTCCAGAAGCATTTGTGCTATCCTGGTATTTGGAAATAGAAATGAGGCCAAGGTTGGGGTATTGCACCTGAAAGACTGGACTAGAGTCCAAGGACATTGAAAAATGACTTAGGATCCTAAGATCTGGTAAGACAGTGGAGACAGGGTGGTGGGTACAGCTGAGGGAACCAAAAAAAAAAATGTAGGATCATGAGACCAGCCACATCCTGGGGAATCTGTGGTCAGTGATACACAAACCAGGCTTGGACTCCAGAAGTTTTAATTGGAGATGTTACCCTTGAGTGAGACCAAAAAAATATTCAAAAGAAAAAAGGGAGAAGCCAAAAAAAGTTGTTAGTGGGGCTCAGTGAGTTCCAGGACTAGAGCAAAAAGGGATGAGGGGGAGAAAAAAGAGGTTTTGACTCTATAATGATTATCTTCACTTTGGCTGGAAGCTAGAATAACATAGAGTTACAGATCTAGATCTAGAAGGTAACTAGAGGTCATCTAGTCTGACTTTGTCATCTTACATATGAGGAAACTGAGGCTCAGGCAGAAAAAGTGACACATAGGTAATAAGCATTAGTATAGTCCCCTCTATCTAATACAATCCAGTTCAATCATATCCAGTAAGCATTTATTAATCATCTATTAAGTGCAAGGTATTCTATTAAACACAGGGGGATGTGAAGATAATCAAAAACAGTCTCTGTCCTTAAGGACCGGAAGATGCTACTGGAAGATTCCAGCAAATAAACCACTAAGTATCTCCATGACAATTTGAGGAAAAGGTGAATTTATTAACAGCTAAGGAGACACTGAACGGCTTTCAGATGTATAATATTGCACATGAACTGAGTTTCCAAAGGTAGATAGGTATTCTAAGAGACAGATGTGAGGAAGCATTGCCTTCTGGGAATTAGGGATCTGACTATATACAATAGCACAGAGGCAGGAGCTGAGGAGCTGAGGTGAGTTAATTGTAAGCAGAGTAGTTTGTATGTGGAAAAGGAAATAATGTACAATAAAACTGGAAAGATATTCTGAAGTCATATTCCAAAGGGCTTTAGATGCCAAGATGAAGAGTTTGTATTTTATTTCAGGGACAATAGGGATCCACTGGAAGTCATTAAGCAGGGGAGGGTTTTGGTCCATGAAGAAACCCAAGAAAGTGACTTGCCCACTATGGAAGCATCATTTAGTGGAAGTGCTAGAACTAAAAGAGGAGCCCCTTCACTCCCTTCCCCTAGTGTTCCATGACACTCCATAAGAGAGCTCACTATACCAGTTGTTTCAATTAATGGATTTCTTTATTGGTTTCTGATTATATGCGCAATTGAATAAGCCTAATCGAACTCTTCTCGCCTTCTCTTCTTTAACATCCCTTTTTCATAACACTAGGTCTGGTAATGGAACTGTGAACTTTGGTCCAGTTGACAGACGTCAGGTCTAGAATTAGAGATCCTCTCTATGATTTCAGACCTGTACACTCCACTAACTGGGACTGTAAAATCTTAACAAAAAGTCTTGTACAGTATCTGTAACAGAGCCAGCCAGCAAAAAGGAATCAAAAACCCTCCTGAAGGTCAAAGACAGAAAACAGCCTCTGCCTTAAGAAACATTGAAACTATAGCAATGGTCAAGCTTACAACTGAAGAAATAAACTTGGTGAGAGGAAGTGTCAAATTAAATAGGGTATAGTTCAATTCAATAATGATTTATTAAGCACCTACTATGTGCAGAACATTGTAAGAGCTACTTTACAAGGACAAAAATGAAATAGAGCTTTCTTCAAAGAACTTTTCAGCCTCTGTGACCTGGAGTAAGTCACAACTTCCCTGGATCTATTTCCTCAGCTGTATATGAAGAGGGGTAAACTAGGTGGCTTCAGAGGTCCTTTCTAATTCTAAATTTATGATGCTTTGAGTTTGCCACATCCCATGTGCTCTTACTCAACTAAGCTGGGTCTAAAGAATGTCCCATTTTCCTGGAGGAATACAGCATGATTGACAAAGTGATTTCACTAGGTCAGGAGCCCTAACAATTTGTTAGGGTGAAGAGGCTCAGACAGAGAAGTCCTCATGTAGGGGATGGTACCTAAGCTGTGCTTTAATGAAATCCAGGGATCTTAACAGGCAGAGGTGGAGAGGAATGTGTTCCAATTACAGAAGGGGAAAATGGAATGCCAGGTAGTTAGAGTTGTCATTGATCCAGGAAAATCAATGTCCTGTGTTTGTTTCAGTCCCCTGAATTCATAAATTCATAGTATTTATCACTGACAGTAACCTTAGAGATTTTCTTTTCTATCCTCTTCCTCCTTCCATATCCTCTTATTTTACAGAAAAGGTAGTAAGGCCAAGAGAGAGAAAGTGACTTTACCAAGGCCTCCTTGGTACATAACTAAAGAGGCCATGAAAGGCCTTGGAAAATGTAAATGCCAATCAAAGTATAAATAAGACACAGGTCTTGTTTTCAAAGATCTTATTTTAAAATATATTTTAATAAGCATTTATATAGCACCTACAATGTGCTAGTGCTTGTGCCAAATGATTTACAAATATTATCTCATTTGATCCTCATAGCAACCCCTCATTCTGAAGGTACTATTATCCCCATTTTAGTGCACAAATGTTATAATGCAAATGAAAATATTATTACATAGAAGACATACAAACTCAGAAATAGATCCTGGGCCACATGTCAACTTAAAAAACCACACATTAATATTATCTATGTTGTTTTCTATTTTTATTTATTTTGTTAAATATTTCCCAATTATAATTTAATCTGGTTCAGGGTACACTCAGGAGTTTTTCAGACTACAACTTTTATACCCCTATCCTCGAGGATGTCCTGTGTTTTTTCAGTCTCCTAAATTCATAATTTCATAGTGTTTATCACTGAAAGTAATCTTAGAGATCCTCTCTGCTATCATCCTCCCCTTCCTATAGCCTCCCATTTTGAGGAAAAGGTAGGCTCTGAGGCTCTTACTTGCAGCAGTATGGACCAGAGGTGAAACTTTAACCCAGGTCTTCCTTACTCTAAGGCTAGTACTTAAAATCCCAGGATCGGAGATTTGGAGCTGGAAGGAAACTTAGAGAGCATCAGTTCCAACCTCTTCATTTTAGAGATGAGGAAACTGAGACACAAAGAGGTCAAGTGACTTGCCCAAAGCCATACAACTAGTGCGCATCTAAGACTGGATTTTTATCCAGATATTCCTGACTCCAAATCCACTATCCACAGCCCTATCCACTACCTTATAATACTTCCAGAGAATAGGGGATCGATTTTGATAAATTGAGACTGGTGAAAAGGGTTGTGTATTCCAAGTAAGAGAAGTGAAGGAGGAACTCTTTTTTTTTCCCTTTAGGCAATTGGGGTTAAGCAACTTGCCCAGGATCACACAGCTACTAAGTGTCAAATGTTTGGTCTGAGCCCAGATTTGAACTCAGGTCCTCCTGACTTCAGGGCCAGTGCTCCATCCACTGTGCCACCTAGCTGCCCCAAGGAGGAGCTTTTCAAAGAGCATGAAGTGGTCCAGTCTGGCCAATTCATAAAATGTGAACCTCAAGAATCATTAATTCCTCACATGCTCTGTGTTGTGGATATTGTTGTTGATGTTGATGTTACCGGGGATCTGTTGCTTTATTTGTTTTCTTCATTGTTTCTACTATGCTCAGATTTTTTCCATACTTTGACCTGATTCATAGAAGGTTCCAAGATCCAGGGGGTTCTCCCTCAAACCATTATTTTTACCTTCTTTTATTTTATATTTAGAAAAAATTCAACTGTGTTCCTCCTGACAATGATATTAAGATGAACAATTAACCTACTTATAAATTGCTTTGGAATTTATATCTGTTTTCCCCAAGGTAATTATTTTAAAGAGGGCTTTTGACTTGTTAAAAACTGATAGTGAAGAAGAATGAGATTGCAATTCATAAGGGTTTTTAGTTTACCAATCTATTGGGTTATACAAGGTAGCAAGGCTTAGCCAACACTGTTTATACTAAAATCAAACAAAACAACCAGGTTCTGAAAAACCTTTGAATGGAGGACTGGAAAATGAAGCACAATCTAAAAATCTGTTCATTTTTCCCTTCCCTTTCATTTAGCATTAGGTATGGCGCAAATTTGAATGAATGAATGAATTTTGCACACCCTTTTCAGGGAAAGAATGATATATAGGAAGAGAGTACCTTGAATATTCAGAATGTCATTCTGCTTTAGACAATTCTATTGTCCAAATGTTTTCTTATTTGTCCTAAAGAGAATGAGAGTTCAAAGCGTGGTGATTATTACAATCCAGGTAGTGTATGTAGGCAGCCAGGCCTGAAGTCAGGAAAACTCATCTTTCTGAGTTCAAGTCTGACCTCATATTCTTACTAGCTATGTGACTCTGGACAAGTCACTTTACTCTGTTTGCCTCAGTTTCCTCATCTGTAAAATGATCTGAAGAAGGAAATGACAAATCACTGCAGTATCTTTGTCAAGAAAATCCAAAATGGGGTCAAGAAAGAGTTGGACATGACTGAAAATGAGTAATGTATCTACATGTCATTTGCATGAATCCCATTGAGACACCCAGGGGCAGGAACCAAATTCTCATTTTACTGATAAGGGGATAGAAGCCTAGAAGTTAAGATACTAGATGGGTTTCATAGCTCTTATTTCAATAATACTTTAGTGATTTTTAAAGAACTTTGCTCACAACAACCCTTGCCTGACAGGAAGAGACGAGATTGCCATTTCTGTTTCACAGATGAAGAAACTAAAGTTCCAAGAGGTGATATATTTGCCCACTGTCACACAACCAGTGGTAGAAACTATCACCTTTAACTCATATTGGTGGAGTGTACAGTACATGAACTTGGTGTTACAAAGCCTGAGTTCAAAGCTGCCATTGCTCCTGGAACCTTAGGGAATGAATTTAAATTCTCTGGGTCTCAGAAAAGACTTCCTCATCTGTGATAAGAGGACTGACTTAAATGACATGTAGATATATTAGCTAAACTGAAATAATCACCATTCTTCAAATTCTCAATCATTTTCTTGTATTTCCTGTTCCTAGAATGTCCTCTTCTTATCTTTATTCTCCATTTTTGAAGTCTCTCTCCTTCTCGAGATGTCACCTCATCCATTAATGTTTCCCTAATTCCCCAGGCCACAAGGCATCTCTGTATTCTGAGATCTCTCACGGCCTTCTGAAGGGTCTCAGCTAGCTCTCAGCTAATGATCCTATGATGCCTATGAACTCCAAGTCTAGTGTTCTTCTCACTATACCATTTTCCACATGAGCCAGGGGTAAAGCTAAGGTAAGTATTCATGCCCTTTGACGATAAATACGGACCTTTTTCCTCTTAGACGTCATTCTTCATCCTACAGAAAGCAAGAGACTAGAATAGGAGCTGAATTTCTCTTGTTACTCCAGGGCCTTTTCATTCCAACATGATTGTCTTTTTACACAATTTTTAAATCATTTTAAATTGAAAAGCAGACTTGGTGCTTTCAACTGACAACTCCAAGTCCTTTCCACTTGCTCAACATCTTATGTTACATTTTCCCCCCTGCAAAGTAACTTAAATGTATTTCCTTGAAGGTAATTTATGAGGACTTTCTGACAAGGTTCAAAAGGGCAGCTCATAATATATCCCTGGACTGCATGCTGTAATCTAAACATTGAAGGAAACCTTGGGAGGGCAATTCCCCAAACGTTTTTCACAATCCTTGAAATCTGCAGCATCTGTAGTTGAAACTCTGGCCTCAAAGACTCAACTTGCCTTAGAAATGAAATTTACCGAAGTGATTATAAATTTGTGGCTTATCTGGTTTACATTAAATACCCAAAGAGAATACATCTACAGCTTCAGGAGAAGGGAGGAAAGCCAGGTCAATGAAGCTCTGAGCCCCAGGGAGATGGCTCTTTCTCGACGAAAGACTTAAGTGGTATTAGTTACTTTCCTCCTTAGAGGGACAGAGACTGAAGGAAACTGTAAGACAGGGGATGGGATTGAAATATAGCTAATCTCATCTTAAAAGACTGGCTGGGAATCAGGCTACCCCCATCACAGCCAAGTTCCACGTGTCCCTGAATACATGTTGTGTGTACGTGTGTGTGCCTCTTGAAATCAACAGCTCCCCTGATTGCCCAGTGAAGCAAGGGGTTTGGGAAAATCTGGAATGTTTTGTTGAGGTGAGCTCCAATGTTCATCTACCAGTCCTATTCCCTTGGCAGCAAAACATTCTTTCCTCAGACTTTGCAGACTTTGTGAAAATGAACTTTTTTGGCTGGTGACCTGTTCAAAAGACAGCACAGAGGTGAGGGACCTGGAGTTTAGCAAGCATTTGCTTTACAATTTCTGAAAAAAAAAACCACATGCCTTTTTCATTATCCTTAGGCAATATAGGTAAAATGGTAATAAAATAAGGCATGGATTAGAACAAAGGCAAAACCTCATTTTACCTATCCTATTTCTCATACCTTTGCCCTGTTTGAGAGACACCTGGGAGAAGAAACTCATAAAATTTAATATATTTTATTCATTCATTCATGCAACAGTTATGAAGGGCCTTCTGTGTGACAAGCACTATGCTAAGGGCTCTGGAAGATTCAAAGATAATTAGCATCTGTGTGTTGTGCTCCTGGTGCCTACAGTGAAAAAGGGGTGGGGGACCCAACACAGATCAATCAGTTCTCTGGTTATAGAATCAAAGATTGAGAGATAGTAGGATTCTAGGAGGATATTAAGTAGAATCTCCTCACTTTACATATGAGTTAACTATAATTAACCAGCACTTATTACGTATCTTCTGTGTGCCAGGTACTATGCTAGATTCTGGAGATAAAAACACAAAAGGGATATAGTCCTACAGTTCTGCCTTATTTAAATCCAATTCAAGCACAAGTCAAAACATCACCCTCTCATGTCATTGGTCCTCTTCAAAAACAAAGGACAAAAAACAAACAAATTCTAATGGATTAAAACTGGCAACAAAATACAATGGGAGACAGTATGGGTCATGGAAGGAACTGTGGCTTTGGAATCAGAGGACTTAGGTTCAAAACCTAGCTCTCTTAAGGTCAGTGTAATATTGACTGAGTTGTTAGATCCCTTTGAGCTTTAATTCATTCCCTATAAAAGCAAATGAATGAACTTAGGGCTCCTCAGCTCCAAATTCTGTGGGTCTGGACTTTCTTCCATAGGTGTGAATGAGTCCTTGAAAGGTTTTAAGTAATAGAATGACACTTTCAGATATGTGCATAAGAAAGAAGTGATCAAGTGTCCTTTTGGCTAGCAGAGGGTGCCAGTTCCGGCTCTATTGATCAGATCTAATTTAATAATAATCTAATAACTTATATTAGAAAGTTGATACTACTTTCAGCTTTAAAGTCATGCCACATTAAATGTGCCAACTTCTTTTGCTATCTTAGCTTTAGAACTGGAAGGGAACTCAAAGGCCATCTAGTCCTGAGCTAATTTTAACAAATAAAGAATCTGAGTCCCAGGGAATATAAGGGAGTTTTCCTTACTATAAGGTAGTAAGTGTCAGAGGTAGAAGCTGAAGCCAACTCCTCTGACTCCACAGTTGGTGCTCTGTCCAATGTACCTGATTCCTATTAGTCACAGAGGGAATGTACAGGTTTCAGCAGCACCTTCCAATCCTCCCATTAGAGAACGTGATATGTTTTTGGATGAAGCAGATTTATGTTTCTTGGACAATCTGAGGGAATGTCCTTTTTTACTATTTTACAATCCCTAAATCTGACTGGATATACAAAATGCTTAAGATCCCAATGCAAAATAAATAAATAAATGAATAAAAAACAAAAACAAAAAAGTAAACAAACAACAAACAAACAAACAAACAAAAAACCTCAACCCAAAAAGCAAGCCTTGAACATCTGGAAATTGCATCTTCTAAAGGCAAAACATCTAAAACTTTGGAAAGATCAGGATGTTGGACTGAATGTTTTTGTTTTTATCCTTATGTTTATCTTGTCCTTTTATCCTATGCCTTATTTATTGTTACTTATGTTTGCTTTTATCCAGATATTGACATGATATAGATGAAGCTGTTCAGTGAACATTACCTTGAAATGAGAAGTAACCACTTTCATTCTCTATTCAAATATTCCTCCACCTACCTCTATGGAGTGGTGGGGGGAGGGAAGTGCATAGGATAGGATATCAGAAGATTCCAGTACTAGTCACAGCATTGCCATGTATGAGCCATCAGACCTCAGGGAACCACTTTATCTCTTTTAACTTCATTTTCTTCTCTCAAGTGGAGATAAAAATACCTCTTCTGTCTACCTTTCAAGGTTGATGTGAGGATCAAATGGCAAGATATACGTGAAGGTCCTTTGAAAAGTGATATACTTCAGCACCTGATTCAAACTACCTTTCCATCCTTGGTATAGATTACTTTTCTTTGCACAATCTATGAACCAACTAAGCTGATTTACTTGCTATTTCTTACACATTACATTCTATATTTCATTTCCTGTCTTCCCACCTTTGAACTGAGTGTCTTCCATGTGCCTAGAATTCACTTTCTCCTTTCCTCTATCTCTTTGAATCTTCAATCTCCTTCAAAGCTTAGGTCTATATGAAACTTTTCCTGATCGTTCCAGCTGCTCCTCTCTCTCCCACCCTGAACCGCTTTTATTTCTTTTGTACATATTTATTGATGTATATATTATCTCCTACAATTGAATGAAAGCTTTTTGAAAGTAGGAATAGTTTCACTCTTGCCTTTGCATCCCCAGTGCCTACTGTAGTAACTGGCACATAGTAGGTTCTTAAATGTTTTGTTCATTGAGTGTTATGCAAATTTGAGGTAATGTTATGTTCTTTCTTGCTCATATTAATGTGAATCATTCAGTATGTGCACATTTGTGGGTGTGTTTTCAGGCACCTCCTGTTTTTCTGTTGAGTTGCATAGAAAGTTAATTAAAACTTACAATGCTACATACACCAGGACATTCTGTTTCCTTTACTGTATACACAATCATTGTCTTTTTTTTTAATAGACCAGATTCCTAAAGAATTTTGTGGGATTTGTGGCTCCTTCATCCTCAGGAAGTATTCTTAGTCTTAATTTATGAATAAAGTTTAGGCATATCCTGAGAACTGGAGGATCTGAATTTGTGGGAAGTGACAATTTAGCCCCTTATATGGCAAACCAGACTTTCTTAGTGCCAAGACAAGGATTCTCAGATACACACAGTCTGTGTGGTCTGATAATATACCACTAATGTAGGTCCAGTGTCTTTGTAGGATACTTCAAATATAGGGAAACATATAGGCTTCTTTGTGTATCCTGGTTTTTCTCCCACTTCCTGCCTTCTAACTGTGGGTGCTCTCCCTACCCCTTCCAAGATCCAATCCTTGCTCCTATACTTTTCTCTCTGAATTCTCTTTGTGGGAGAAATCATCCTCTCCCAGAAATTACTTTAGTTGTCATTTCCAAGTTGCCTACTTTAAAATGCAGAGCTACCACCTCAAACTTTCATCTGCATTTTTGCCCTATATTTCCAACTGTCAATATAGTATAGGGAGGCAGCAGTATGGTGTAAGTGGTTAGAGCATAAGCCTTGAAGCCAAGAAGACATAGGTTCAAGACTTACTTCTATCATATAATGGTTGTGTGATTCTAGATAAATCACTTATCCTCTTAGCATCCAGACAATTCTCTGAGACAATAAATTAAAGAGGAGTTGCTAAATTACAATGGTGGAAGGATTTTCCTACATAAATGAAATCACAGGTTTGGAACAATTGCAAAAGAAATAATGTGTTGACTTGGATATCTCATCAATGCCACACACCTAACACATCTAAAATCAAATTATCATACTTCTGACTACCAGCCTCACACACACACACACACACACACATACAATATTGTATATATGTATATATGTAATACTGTGTAATATCAGTATATAATATATATGCATATATACAGTACTGATATTATACATATACAAACATTTATTCATATTTATATATAACATTTTTACCATACATTAGTATAATAAGTATAATATCAACATTAGGTATATAAGTATAACAAGTACAATATCAACTGTATATATCTATATATATCTATATATCTATATATATATATATATATATATCTGTATGTATCTATATCTGTGTATGTTTGTAATATCAATGTTTTCTTAATTTGGAAGGCTCAAAACATTGGCCACCTCTTGGATTCTACCATTTCTTTCATTCTTCATATTCCATAGTATCCAAGCCCTGTAAGTATTTCACAGAATCACAAACTTTGAGAGTTGGAAAGGACCCTAGTGGCCATCTAGCCCAACCCATATACCAAACTATTTTTCATTGTAACATTCCCAACATGTGATTGTCTAGTCTGCTTGAATATCACTATAGAGAGAGAATTCACCACCTCTAGAAGCATCTGATACATTTTTAGACATTTTTAATTGCTAGAAGGTTTTTCCTGACCTTAAGCCTAAATTTCCTCTTTGCCTCATTGCCTATGGAGGTAACCAAATGAAGTCTAGTCCCTCTTCCTCAGGACAGTCTTCTAAATATTTGAAGATAGCTATCATGTCTGATTGAATTTCTTCTATCTAGCCTAAACATCCCCAGTTCTTTCAATCAGTCTTTGTATATCAAGGAATGAAAGCCCTTTACCATCCTGGCCACCCTCTCTACACTCTCCAGTTTATCAATATGCTTAAATTCTGGTGCTCAAGACCGAACAAAATGCTCCAGATGAGGTTTGAGGAGGGCAGAATGCAGTAGAATTATCACCTCTATGGTAGCTCTAGAAGCTATGACCCTCTTAATGCATGCCAAGAATGTATTAATTGCCCACACACCCCGGCTGGCACATCATACTACTAATTCATTTGGATGTGTAGTCCACCAAAACCTCCAGTTCTTTTTCCAGAACAACTGCTATCTATCCATGCCTTACAAATCTTATCCTTGTGAAGCTGGTTTTATTCACCCAAATATAAGACTTGACATTTGTCCAGATTGAATTCCCTTCCATTAGAATCAATCCCATGCTGTAGCCTATAAAGACCCTTTTGGACCCTGTTTCTCTCATTTGGAGTGTTAGCTCTCCCTTCCAGTTTTGTGTTAGTCATGACTTTGATGAGCATATCATCTATGCCCTTAACCATGTCATTAATAAAATGCTGAACAGCACTGATCAAGTACAGATCCCAGCAGGGTACTGTACTGGAAGCCTCTTGCCACACTGACATTGCATCATTAACAATTTCTCTTTGAGCCTGGCCTTCCAGAAAGGTATGATGCTACCTCATTGTCTATTTGTCTAATCTCCTCCACGAGAATGGTATGTTATTATTCCCCTTCCTCCAAATAACT